>NC_066315.1:114120378-115328174 GCF_022539315.1 Serinus canaria
ATGAGAATCTAATGTAAGTCTCTTAAATGCTGGACTTACTTTCAGCCATAGTAAATATTCAGTAAAACTACAGTCAAGATTTCTCATATTTATTGAGGTATGGAGTCCTTTTAGTTGACACTGAAATGTGAATTTAGTGGAGGTTAAACATTGGGCAGCACTGCATATACTCAAGTTGTGCTTAGATCACTCACTGACACTGTGTGTGATCCACCAGACTGCCATTGAATTCCTGCAGTGTGGAAGCATAATTTTCTTCTTGACCATCAACACTGCAGACCACCCATATAATTTTAATTCAGTATGACTGTCCTACTGCTTTGTGCAGCATCCACTCACCTATTTATTCTTTAGTTCCTTGCCCTATCCACCCCACTAGGAACAAATTCTTTCAGATGTTACATTTTTGAATATGTTTTCAAAACAGTAGCAATGTATGCTGTGCACACCTCATCTTTTTTCAGAATATTTTATGATCATTATTTCAAAAAACAGCTCTGTACATCCCACAGCACAGTGCTCTAAGGTTCACAACTAAGTCACAAAAGTTATAGGCAAGAGACTTGCAGGGAAAGGATTGGTTTTGTTTACTTCTTTCAAGGACAGCAACACACAATTTTAAAATTTGTATGTAGTTGTTTTACTGGAGAATATAATTTTTAAAAAAATCTGAATTATAGATGTATACATCTATCTACAAATCACATACCTTTTCGTGTTCAGGAATAAGTTTTTCTTATATCTTGAGAATAAACTGTGTATGGTTTCAGGTCCTTTCATGCTCTCAGAACAATGTTTGGGTGTAAAGAAGAATCAGGTCCTACAAGAATCCGATTTTCAGAATCCCTGTTTGATTTTTCATAAGATGCTTCAACAGAAGAATAGAAAAAACAATCAGTACCTGAAAGATATTTATTTCCTAATAGCTCTTAGGATAGGGAGAGAGCATAAATCCTTTCTTACTCATTTCCCTCAAGTACAAAATCTGAGAATTGGTTTAAACATTAAATATATTCATGTGAACTAATGGTATGAGAACTGAAATCACTGTAGATAATATGCCAATGTTCACCATTTCAAATGTCATGCCAGTTATATAATGCAATGTTTTCTCACAGTATCCATCAGGAAATGCACACCAATGTTAAAATCATAAATATTTTTAATAGCACCTAAAATCATAAAATTTACCACTAATCAGCATGAAATCAATTCACTGTGCATCTGTTTATATCAGTTGAAGCTAGATAGTAGATAGCTGATTCTTCTTGTCAGCCAATAAACATGAGAATTTAAAAATTCTCAGCAAGAAAGCAAGAGAAGAGAAATGGTGTTTTTCTGGCATCATTTTTTATTGCTAGGGAAACCATTTCCTTTTGCAGCAGGCTACAATGCTTATTATATTCCTGGTGTTTATTACATTTGCTCCAATACAGTTCATTTCATTGTGTGGTGGCAGAAAGACTTTAAAGTCTCATCACTACTAATGGATACATTTTAAAGCACTGTCTGGTAACTGATTTTGTTTCTCCAAATTTCATAACACAACCTGCATATATTTTTTTTCTGATAGCTGATATTGTTCATAGGTTGAAGTTTTTGACACATCTGTTTACATAATTTTAATTGTCTGAGAACTAAATTATATACTAAATTTCTATATAATACATGCAGTGCAGTGAGGAATGAGTCCTTTTTTTATCATTGTTGCTTTCAAGAAACAATAACTTACACATCTGTGTGTAACATGCCAAGTAGGACACCACAGTGGGATAAGGTAGCAGATTATATGACCTGGAACAATCTAACTGAATGTCTTTGCACTGCATAGTCGGGACTATAATGTTAAACAAAAGAGGGCATACAAGTGAATTCAGAAACCAAAGCCTGAGTGGCTGTATTACTTAATTGCTAGCCTGCTCTGTTTTAGCAGGTTTCAACAGGGTGTCTCCTTGAAAAACCTACTCTAGAGTGGTAGAATGCCAAGTACTGTGGATACAAGCAAGTCAGTGCCACTTGGCCTCTTTCATACATCCATTTACATTCAACTGGCAGTACATCTACATCACAACAAGGAGAGACTTGCAGAGCAACTCAGAATCATGGGAACCCAGATGCCTGAGTGGGTCAATGCAGCACTACTGCCCAGCATTGCCTGGATTGTCCCAGCAGGTGGCCAGATGCAACCCAGATGTGTAGGGTGGCAGGGCTGACTGCACTGTGAGATAAATTCTGGTCCTAAGGTAACTCATTACAAGTCACTGCCTTGTTGTTGGGGCATGGTAATTTGCCAGAGAAAAAGGATCATCTTCTATTGCTTAATTAGTATGGAAATCATGAGGAACCTTTTGCAAAAGCTAGACTTCCTAACAATATCACTTGACGTTTTGATTCATTTCTACTGCTGATCTTTCTATTCAGTATCTTGAATGTTGCTTAGAAAATCCCATGATATCATTTCCTTTAATCAAGACTTTCTTTTTTAGCTTGGAAAAAAAGGAAGGGATAAGCCTGGTACTTTTTCTCCCCTCAAAGATTTGACACTTACGCTCTTTGTTAGTCCTACCTTCAATAACTGCATTGATATTTTTGGACATGACAGGCAACATGATTGTGGCTAGCAAGTAGTGATTTAATCATATTGGCTTCCACAAGTGTTTTCTGTCTCCTAATGTTGTTTGCCTACAGAGCTAATGATAACATTTTCTTCAGTCAGCTCAGCTACGTCTGCTCTGTTGCACACAGCCCTGTTCAGTATGTAATCACATGACATATTCTTGGAACTGAGTAGAATAGGCTGTTGTATGGGCTTTTAAGGCTCTGCTGCCTTTGATGAATCTCAATATAAAAATCTCCATGAAGAGGCAAAAAAGTCATCCATTCTCTTCCTTCTAATTTTGTAACATAATAAAATTCATCAAACATAGCCTTAAATTTATAAAATAAAATATTGCTAAAATGTCAAGGTTCAGTCTTACACTCCTACCTGGACTCTAAACTCAGTCTGGCAAGACAAATTTGCCTTGTAGAATAAATAATCATAATATTTGAAAAAAAATCCAAGTAATCATCTCCAAAAGGTCACTTACAGCAGCAGGGTTCATTTGGTGCTTCATGGGAGAAATCCCTCTGACTTACCACATTTCACAAAGGAAACACTGGCAGTACTATCTGATGAGGCACTTAGAGCTGAAATACTTATGCACTAGGGAAAAGTGAGACTGCAGACATTTCTTCTCCACACATATTTGTATGACCTAACCCTTAACTGTTACATCAACACAAAACATTGTGCAAAGCCTCAAACCCTACCTAAATCCAGCCACAAGAGATGGTATGGCTGCACCACCTGAAAAAATTCTTTGTACTGTTTTCAGAGCTATGCTATTTACAGTGTAGGTAGGATGTTTCCTATTTCTGCAAAAGAAGCACATATCTCCAGTGGTTGGGTTTTCAAGGGCAGCCAGGAAATCACACCTGCTGCTGAGGGTTTGCAAGACATGGGATCCAAAATCCCTTAATGCTTGGAAAATGTCATTCATTGTACTTTAACCTGATATATTTATTTCTCAAATGTAGCACCAACAATAGCATAGCCAGACCTGCAGATCTGGCATTTCAAAAAATTTTCCCTCTGTCGCATGCCTATTTGCTTCAGCTCCACTAGCTCCTACCGCCTTGGGGATCCAGTCCAGCACCTTGTTACTTAAGTGAGGAGATAAAAAATGTTCCTGTATTTCATTTCTATGCATGGGTATTTTCTCAAAGGAAGAGCTCCACATCCCTGTGCAATGTCCTGAGTCCTTCCCTTTAAAAAAAATCTCCCCCATCCAAAAGAAACATAAAAATTCATTCCCTTCCTAAGGACCATTTGCCAAAACTCTCACCTTTGGAGCACAGCTGGCTGTAATGGCTACAAGTGGCCCATTTTGACTGTGCTGGTGCATGGATGCTGAGGTTTGCCCAGCACTTTCAGAGAACCCTTAACACTGCTGATGGAGCTATTATAAAAGGAGGACATGGGGCTGTAACACTGATTGGTTTTTATCCAGCAGGAAAGCAAATGAATATATCAACATTTGGCTAGTACCAGCACCAAGGAGGTGAGAGAGAAAATATTAAGGAGACAACCACACCAGTACAGCCAGGAGAGTTCAATGAAGTGGCTTCTTCTTACCTGTGGTTTCCTGAAGGTGTAGCTGCTCAGGACTTATAAAATTCTCTTGTTAAATTTAAAGGCCCTTAGGTCAAGCCCATTGTAGTATAGAGTACATTTCCTGTGTTGCTGGCAAATAAATCCTGTTGCTTTTTGACATTTTCCCTGCTCAATAAGCAGTTGTTGTGTCTTACACAGTGTGTGAGGTTTGTCAGATTGGTGCAGTCTGAATCAAAGAGCAATTTTTACTCAAATGCCAGTTTTCTGCAAAAGCCTTCCTTCAAGGGAAACTCATTCCCTTCATATTCTCCACTACTCTGAGGGGGTCTGTTTATGTACTGAAATATTTGTAGATTATAGAAAGGTCCTGTTATTTGGATTTAAACATTTTCTTTTAATACTTAATGTGTATTTATACAGTTCCAGGTTTTTGTATCTTTCAACCACTTGGATTGGTCTTTTGAAGTCTGGTGGGAAGCATATTTGTCACTCCCTCAGAACAAAGGGAAGCAGATACACAGCACTTTTCCAGCCTTATTTTGTGTTCTACAGCCCATTTATGTTGTCTGGACCAAAGTATAAAGTCCAATAAATTTAATATTGCACAAAAACCACACTGAGCTTCCATTATTTCTTCCTTTCTCATGTAAATTTGCCTAGGATTAATTCTTTTAATTAGAGTATAACCTCCTAAGTGACACATATTTTGCATTATCTTACTTCTTTCTCAGATATTTCTCTTCTGCAGCAATATATTTCTTATTCAGTGAATTTTGTGACTTCCTACCACCTGTTCAAACTAAATTTTAAAATGAAATAGCAAAATCAACTAACTGTATATTAAATATATTTGTCACCAAGTCAACTGCAAAAGTATCTGAGGTGTCCCGAAAGGGTTCCCTCCATTTTGCCACACCTACCTTCTTTTATTGTTCCATATCTTTTACCAAAGTTATTATCCTGGGGTCTATATTATAGTTAATTATACTTGGGTTTTTCCTCTTTTCATATGCTAAATTTATCCAGTCATAACTTTTTTTACTTGTTGTTGAATCTAAAGTGAATGAAGTAACACATTTAGCTTTACTGTTAATAAAGAGAAATTGGATTATAGATTCTCTAGATGCTCTGCCCAAATTTTCACTTGGTAAAACATGCGGTGAAACAGCCTTTTGGAACTTGATAATTTCCTCTCATTCTCAAATTTATTACAGCTGTATATTTTCATCAGCAAAGCAAATTAAGAATAGGTTATGCTGGTTTAAACAGAAATATTAATGTGATGTATAAATTAATTCACTACATTCCACAGTGCTAAATGCAAATAATTTCATCAGTCACTTCCTGTCTAATTAAAAAATAAATTAGAATCTTCTCAAAATTGTGCTATATGTCACTTTTAAATAGATTCTTATATATTATATTGCACCAGAGCCATAATTCAGCTTTCATGTTACATCATTTTGTGTCTGTGACCAATGGCTTAGAAAATTCTACTTTCTTTCAGCAGAAATATCTGCCTCCAAATTGTATCATAGTACAACCTTCAAGATGCATACCAAGGGCAAGAAAATTGTCAATGTACTCAGCTTCATAACGTCTTTCAGAAACTTCTTTGACATCAAGTATGCTATTTTCAGATATGAGAATGACTTCAACTGCTCTCAGACCAAATTCTTGAATTTTGAGCCCCTCTTAGGGACATATTGGCCTGTTTTAAGTCAAAAGACTCCCCCCTTTCCTCATCTCCCATTCACCACACTTACTGACATTATATATATATTTTTTTTTTACCTTTTTTTTTTAATCTTTTGACTTTTTACCTCTTTTTGCATATCTCTAGGCCAATCCATGGCTGGAACTCTCACACTCAGCAACACCAGCTAAGGACTCTCCTAATTAACATGTAACAGCCTTGACTGCCTGTGCATCTGGGGACCCAAGTGGTGAAAAATGGTTGTTGTGCTTTACTGTGAAGAAAAAAAATACAATGAAAACTGAAATGACTTTTTTTCACCATTTCACTGTTACTAGGACACTCACAGAGAATCATAGAATCATACAATGTTAAGGGTTGGAAGGGACCTTAAGAATTCTCTAGCTCCATCTCCTCACTGCCATGGGCTATGACTCCTGGAATTGAACCCAAAGCAAATGTAGTAAAGTAATTCTTGTTCCAGCTCCAGAATCACCACGTACTGCACAAGATGCTACAGTGCTAAGGCCAGAGCATGAGCATCACCTGCATATCCATACCACAGCTTGCATGTATGTTGTATTAGTGAACTAATGCTAAGATTTTCCAAAGTAAAACTAGTTGGTGACAGCACAATAGAGGATGGGAGGCTACCTATAGCCCTAGAGATAGCCAGTAACTCCCAAAATTTCAGTTCTGCATTATTTAGGATCTACATTACATAGCAGAAAAGAACGGTTCAATATTCTACAGTGCTTTGGTGTTTGTTCTGTCAAAGTCAATGCAATGTAGAGCAGACTAAAACGCTCATCAACTTTGTCTCATCTTTACCTGAAAAGAAATTGCCTACTCTCAAATAATACCCCAGGTTTCAGGATGTCATTCAATATGACAAAATAAAACTCTATCCTGGGGAAAATCAATAGGTTTTCTGTAAATGATTTTAAAATAAATATCTCTTTGGTGGAACTGAGAAGTTGTTTACTGTGAAATCAAAACACCGTGAAAGACCCCCCAGAATACTAAAGAATAATGAAAAAGAAAGTCACTCCTAAATGTAGTCTTTCCTTATATTTTAGGGACCATGTATTTTATGAAAGATGCACTTCTGGATGCTAGTGAAGAATATGGTCCTTTGTGTCATTTTAACATCTTGCACAAATCTCAGTAGACAGACTCTATAATCCAACAATCACAATCAATGCCTTGTTACGCCGTTGAACAGAAAAAGGGTTCTTTGACAGGATGATTTGGTGTTATACATGCTAATGTGAGCCATAGCATCTGCAGAATAGCTCATGAATACCCCCAGTACTGCTCAGCACTCTAGTCAGAGATGTGTTTTACTTAGCTATAGTGCCAAGATGCCGTTTCATTAACCTTATTTCTCTTTCTTTTCTGTAAGGCATAATTCTGTTGTAGCATAGACTCGCCAGGATACGTCATGGATACCAAGTAGAGTAAATAGTATTAACATAATATGCACAGTCTGTGCTTCCAATTTCCATGCTTCACACAGGAAGATGTGTAATGACTAAAGTCTGACAGTTTAATTTATTCAGCCCTATGAGACTGGTTTGTTAAAAAAGCTTTCAATTTCAGATTCATTTTCCTTTTCTTAAACCATGAAGAAGGAAGTAATTTACTTCTATCCTGCCTTAATTTTTAACTGACCTATAATGCATATGGTTAATAGAAAAGCTCAGATTTTTCAAATGTCAACCGGAACTCTGTCTGTAGTCTATATTTAAAATTCTGACCACTTCTTAGTATTGACCTCATGCCATGGTCTCTCAAAGTCAAAGAACAAATGAGTTAAATGTATATTCAGAAAAAGAACAAAGTTAGAAACACTATGTCAGAAGTGAGTTCCAGGATGCAAAGAGGTAGTTTTTTTATAACAGGAAGGAAGTTGTTTCATCCACAATTTCAGCAAAGCTAAACAAAAGAGAACCTGTACTGTGTCAGAAGTTGATGGAAATAAAGTCATTGCAAAAAAATTGGCAAATATTAGTGCATGCTTCTGGAACAAAACTTTTTCTGAGACCTTTCCTAAAGCCTCAATTCAAGTCTCCTTCACAGGTTTGCACTGTAATCCTAAGCAAATCCCTTATGAACAGATTCTTTAAAGTATTTAAATGCCAAATCCTGTTAAACATTTTTTTCCGTGTCTGTAGCCACTTGGGTAACTTGGAAAAAATTGGCCTCTCTGTCATAAAATTCTATTGCAGAGAGGATAGACATGCTGACTTTGCTCAGAGGTGTTGTGGAAGTACATAAAGTACACATTCAACTGATAACTTTGGTAAATTAAGATACAAAGAATGCTTCCTTGTAAATCTTAATTCCCAACATTCACAGAATTCAGATTTTGAATTTTACTTTCTATAGTCTTCAATGGTTGATTTCTGGCAAACTTCACCTTCAGTTGCAATGGAAGGTACAATAATTGACTATGTCAGGACAGTTAACCTGCACAGATCACATTACAGCCTGAGGGCTCTACAACTTCTTCCACATGTGAAAAAGTTTTGGACTCTGCTATCAGTATAATTGTTCTGATGGCTGAATTGCTCCTGTTACATTATTCTCTTTCAACACTCTTATTTTTAACCCTTTCTAAGGTATCATAACCTAAATAAAAACATCCACATTTCTAACTTGAACTTTTTGTAAGGTTACAATATTCACTAAAAGGCGGGTAATCTAAGTCATGTTTTTTCATTTCTGTCACTCACTAAAAAGACACATGAACAGCTATCTCCATGTGGTTGACAAGTAGCAACTCATCAAATCACAGATCACAGTTGTGAATCCTGTAATCCACATTTCACCTTAAACCAGCACTTTCCACACAATCAAACCTCCAGATTCCAATACAAATTCCACACAGTGGCCTCCTTGGTTTAGCACTGAAAGCAGCTTCTGATGAGTGAAATTATCCAGGAGTTCAACTATGCAATCCAATATTCCACTCACATTCAGAAGCAGAGGGATTTTGAAAATTCAGAGTATATTTAGACAAGCAATTTGAGCTAAATGTCATTGCCAATAAAAGAAATATAGAAAAGTCCCTCAATGGCTTAAAATATGCTTATTTTAAATTACTTAATCCAACAATATTCTGCTGAGCAATTCACCGTATTTTTTCCCTTTTCTTCCACAATAAAAATTGGTTCATTTGTTTCCTAACATAAATGCAGCATCTAATTGCCTCACAGATGTGCCATGCCAGAGATATCACTGCAACAGAAATCTTTCTGTTGATCAAATACCTTTATCTTGTTCTAGTTTCTTTCCTGGAAGAGCTATGTCGATAGAGCTCACCCACAGCATTTGTTCTGGCTCTGCTAGACTAACATCAGCACATCTGAAAGTGCTACACCTTGCTAGTACCTTGACTCCAGTGCCAATGCCAGCTGCTTGGTGAAGCTAGCCATACTGAATGCAATGCCACAGTCACAAGGGTTAAGCAACATAAGAGCAACCCTTAACAAATCAACAGCTCCTAATAGTGACCAGATTTGAAAAGATTTGATAGCAAATTGAATAAAAATTCAGTAGAGTAAGAAACTGATACCGCGTAACACCAAGGAATTTCAAACAAGAACCAAAATGTCCTAAGTCTACTTGTGCAGACACCTATGATATTTGGACTCAGTAAAATATTCCATAAGAGAATATTTTATTATATTCTCTTATTCCATAAGAGAATATTTTTAATTATAAGAAGAGTCTTTCCAGGGAGTTTGGCTCCACCATAACTGTGTGACCTTGAAATATCCATCTTGGGACCATCTCACATTTACTAGTGTATCATCATGTAGAATTACACAGTAAAATGAAAATGAGGTGTGTTGAAGACCCTTTTGTTTTAAAGTGCTTTTCACTTAAATACAAAACAAGTCAGAGAGAGAAATCAAGGCTTACATAAACACACTAGAGGAAACTTCCAACAACCTCTTTTTTGAAGACAGACCCATGAACAGCTTGTGGTTCTTAAATAGCAAATCATAACAGAAGTATGAATTAACTCCTCAGAAATTCTTTTAATAATGTAAGTCCTGCTAATGTTGTTTTCAGTGCTGTAGCAACCAGCAGATTTTTCCCTAATTTGTGGTGAATGGGAGCATATCCAGGATCACCAGGATGCACACAAACCTCCCTCACTGTCAAATCTGGGACCATTCTTACCTTACTCTTTCACTAGCTCTACCACAATTTGTTAGTATGATTTCACATCAGACAGTTTGAAATGTAGTGCCAAAGCAAGGCACATAACAAGAGAGTGCCTTGACTCAGGCGAGAGACTTTACTAGGTGAAGAACTTAGAGAACTTCAAGAGTACTTAGTTATCTGCAGGGAAAACCAAAGCAGCAGGACTGCAGAACTACCTAACTCTCCCCTATTATAAATACAGTTGAGCAGAAATTTCTTACTACAGGGATTTTTTGACTGCTCAGTGCCAGATTGTCACAGCTGATACGTTAGTGAGGAAAGGGCCTTGATGTCAACAAAAATTTGTTTCTAAAAATATTTTGGGGAAAACCAGTAAATTTTGAATCTGTCAAAATATCTATTAGCATATTATTAATTGGGATACTCCAAGTCTACTAAGCTACTTATTTGGAAATTCAAGATACTTCAAGCTATGTAAACTAAATAATGATGAAATCCTTTTTTTGAAAAGTGACCTATATAATTTTGTTCACAAATGTATTTCAAGATTTCAGTTTTTCATCTCAGTTTGAGCAAGGGCCAAACCTGAAATTAAAAAAGTAAATTGATGGAAGAAAAGCATTTTACTTCCAAAAATAAGTTGCAGTTGACTCACAGCTACTCTAGTTTACAGAACTCTGCAAGCATCAATCTACCAATTTATGCCATAAGAAGTGACCTTTCCTGAACTCCTCTGCTTTTGCCCTGTACAGAGCACTTCAAAGACTCAGCAGAGATGTCTCTTTTTCCAGGATTCTTTCCTTATAGACATTTTTCAGGTGATGTCTTTTTCCAAAGTTCACATGCACTGAAATGGCACAGATGGTGTTCATCACGTCTCAGCTTGCAAGGTGTGGCAGGTTTTAGGACTCCACCATGGGCTGCCCCCACTAATGCAGATTAATGGGAGGGTGATTTGTAGATTCAGATTTCTGTCATTTGTCTCTAAGAGCCTAGAAGATACTGTTGCTGCTGAGAAGTAGCAGCCAACAGCTGTCTCTTGTTATTTACCTCCTTTAATTCTTCTTTCCCACCTCATTCCTTCCATTTACTCTTTCAGCAATGAGGGAAGATTAAAGAACTGCCAAAGATGAGAAATGCAAAATTCAGAAATGAAAGGAAAGGCTGCATGGACAGGATGCCTGTAGATGACTTTCTAGAGCTTGCATTGATTTAAAGGTCAGAAGCTTAAGTGAATGGGGATGAAGTATTGCCTGTGTTTCCAGGTACATTTTTAATTTCACTTTCAAAAAAAAAAATCAAATCAAATTAAATTCTATGATGTAACAAAAGATAAAAGAAACAAAGACCAAAAGGAATAAGCATCCCTTAGAGTCAAGAACATGGGTGAATGAGCTGAATGTGGGGATTTCTTACTAGATGTGTCTTTCTGAGCTTTACTCTGCAACTAGGCTCCTTATTTAAATAGAAAAACAACAACACCAACAAAAGGCACAATTGTAGTGGTTTCCAAAAGAACTGGGGACCTAATCAAATATTATAACACTCAGTGCAAATGACAGGAAAGTTAGCATGAGAACTGTGTGTAATTCTACTTACAAGAAACAGAAATTTAACAAATCCATGCACTGCAATTACCATGAGCAAATTAAAGAACAAATTACTATTTCCTGGGATTAAATTCCTTGTAATGTATTACCTGAACTTTAACTGACGTTTCCTAAAATTATGGTAAAGTTCTGCTCTGACAGGCCGGAGGAAAAAAAACCAAGGACAACTGATGCTTTCTCCAGCAGCTTAACCATAGGACACTTGTATTAAGAGGACTTTCTGGGAAATATGTTTTTCTTTGAATAAGTTACAGGGTAAATTACCCCATTTCAGATAAGAAGTTGAAGTGGTAGGGACGTTATTCTATGCAGACAGTATTTCTCTACAAATTCTTTTTCAAGTGCCTGCCACAAAAAGCAACATTTCAGGCATGTCTCTTTATGTTTGCAGTAATACAAAGGTATTCATGCAGGTGAGAACCATACTGAAGGTAAAGAAACCATCTCAACTTGACCTGTAGTTCGCCAGTCGCCTTTTGTCAAAACTTCTGAGAATTTCCATTACTGCCATGTAGCATGTTTTTAACCTGTTTGCCTGAACCAGCAAAGTAACAGAATGCTGTTTAGTGTCTTTTTGTTCTCTGTGTATATAGAATTTAGACCTGTGTGGCACAGCTACAGCTCACAGCCTTCACAGCAATAAGATGTCAACATTCAAAATTAGAAAGTGACGTGGTGATGGTATCAGCTGGAAGGAAAAGTCTTGAAATGTTGAAGCTGACCCCGCAGATCCTGCTTACTTGTTGTATCAGCACCACCTGCTGGTACCTCACATTTTTTCCACTGTAATGCTGGCAGGAAGTTTTCCCATAACATTTCATTTAAGCTCTAAAAATATTTGGAGAGGCGTCAGAACGAAAGATTGTTGTTTCCTAATCTCTTTGGAGATCCCCTCGAACAATTTATACTGATGTAATTTCATCTAAGGACAACAGAGAAAGAAATTTACCCAAATCTCTTTAATCCTAACTAAGGCAAACCCTGCTCTGAAACCAATACAAAGGATCCATAGAGCTGACTCCTGGTTTGCATAATTTTTTCACATGTTATCTAGCTCATCATATTTTGGAACTGAAACAAAATTGGATTCATCAGCACAGTGAATGATTCTGAACAGATTTGTACACACGTTATGATACACCTGTCGGGACATCTCTAAGGGAGGATTCATCTCATCTAACACTGTCACATCCAGGAGTATGTTTCCAATCCAGCTGAGGGCATCTTTTATTTTTAGCCGACAAAATGTATCACTATTTTTATGTTACTTTGAACTCAAATTCTACTTCCTTTTTGCTAGATATTCAGATCTACCACATAGATGCCCAAGTGAATTGGAGATATCTTATTCATGCATTGGAAAAGGGAAACATAAGGATAATGAAGTGTGTTCATTCTTCTGGAAAGCAGTTAGCTGTACATTCAGCTCTGGACAATACTCAACAGATGATGTCCATGATCCAAGTGAGGGATCAAAATAGGTGTCTATGACACATGGCAGGGGAGATGGGCCATTGCAATGCAAGTATACTGGGGACATAAAAGCGCTAATGGCACTTACAGGAGAGGCTGGAGGTTCTAAATTGGCCTTAAGGAGGATGCAAAGGATGAAGCAGATATTTTGGCTTGGAACTGGAGAGAGATATAATGGGAGGAGATATACAGGGAGAAATGGAAATAAGGAATGCAGGGTATAGATTTGCGGGTATTTGGCTTCCTTGGTTCTGTTGAACTGTTCAATATATCTATTTTTCCAGCTTCCACCACAGCAGAAGCAGTGTACGGTCTTTTGCAGACCCACTGCTCTAACATCGATGTAAATATGTCCTCACTGCTTTTCCTCATCAAGATGCTTTCCTACTGCAGTCTCATAAATCTGCTTTGCAGGAGTTGCTGCACTACAGACCAATTGTCAAACCTCTGAAAGCTTCATCTTTGTCTGTGCTATGTCTCTGCACCCATTAGTTCCCCTGAGGGAGGCAAGGGCATGGCTACTGGAGCATCAAAATGAAATAAACATACATTAGCACTGGCAGAATGAATTTAAATATCCTGATTTCAGAGCATCTGCAGGAAAAGCAGAAAGGCTTGATCTCAAAATAGCCTTGAAAATACAATAAAATATCTACTTCACTTTTTATTTCATATGTATTGTATATGGAAGGCTTGTCTGATATCGTTGAAGCCCTCTGTTGCCTCCTGTGTGTTCTTGAACCCTTTGCTCATAGTGTGAACTGCAGGTTAAGGTTGTCAGAGATCCTAATGACCTGTACTTTCTTTTCAGAGGTATTGAAGTGGCCAGCCTCATTTGTCCACTGAAACTGGAAGCAGTTCAGTTCTGCTCATGTATGCTACACCTGAAGCTATAGTTTTGGAGTTTTTATTTGTTTGTTTATTTATATTGATGGGAGGTTTTTTTGTTTGCTTGGGGTTTGGTTGTTTGTGTTGTTTTTTTTTCCTTGTTTCTCTCCTGTCTTAATTTTTCATTTTATTCTACTGTTTGGCTTTGACAGAAAACTTTGCCATGTGCAATTCTCATCAAGTAAAAGCCAAATACTTGTAATTTATAGATCCCATAACTGAATGATACATTAATAAATCTTTTCATCATCCTAGATAAATATAACCACCAAAATGCTGTCTGTGATGAAACATTTGGAGACAACCAAAGTGAGCAAGGAAATGAAGACACCGTTGCTCATTTGCAGTAATTGTAATACAAAGTTTGTAACAAAATCCAATACAAATTGCAGAATTAGGCCACAGAAATTCTAGGTTGAAATGATGATGAAATAGCAGAACATTAGACCTCAATAGCAACAAAAAGCCTGTTTTAACATACTGAGTTTAAGAACTGTAGTGCTTTAGAAATTAGAAATACATGTAGATTTTTAACAGACTATGTTCTATTTATTTTGGAGTTTGGTGGTGATTTTATTTTTTTAATACAAATGTGAATCTCTCAGCCCCTAAGAAATTTCCTTTAATTTATCATACAATGTTATCAGTTGCAAAACAGCTGGTACATTGTGACCATAGGCCATGACAACCCATTGTGTTCACCCCAAGCCTTTTCTTGTTCCTAAATTATTTTCTGTGGGAAATTTCCCTCTAACACAGTTTACTTCACAACCATAAAGCACAGATGCCCTCCTCCTTACTGCATTCCTCTCTTTCCAGCACAAGCTTCATGGAACTGAAACTCATGGAGAAGTAATAGCATCAGTGAATTCCCTGTGCCCACTAGTCACAAAACCAGTTTTAAAGGACTATGCATTTTTGGCAAAAAACAAGCAAATTAATTTAAATTCAAATGCTATGTCAGCATTTACTCATTTGCCTCTTGGGTAAAAGAGATACAAGTTCACTAATCAAGAAAATATTTCACTTCACTGGGACTTCAGAAGTGCATTTAAAAGTTTTTGTCTTACTTATCTGCATTCTCCACATTCTGGCATGGAGATTTTTTTCACTTTGTGCTTTTTATTTATTATTTTATTTTTACTTGTGTTTTTATGTTTGTTTCTGGACAGCACCAACACTGTAGTGAAATTTGGGGGAAAAAGACCTGACTGCCAAAAAGAAGGTTGTAAATGCTGCTAGTTTTAGCCTCTAGAAGGAAAATATCTAGGATAGTTGAAGTATATTTTAGATATGAGGAAACACACAGTACCAAATTTAATTAAAGAACTAGAGCTGCCAGGTAGTAATTAACTGTTTTAAATCTACAGCTGTGTGAGAAAACATTGGTCACAAGAATAGCGTTATGCAAATTAAAATGGATGCTTGGGTTGCACAAATTTAAATTTCCAGATATCTGTGACAATATAAATTTCACTGAGAAAATAATTATGTGCTGATCTATATTCAGGTAATCTCCTGAAATGTTGTTGACAGCCTTAAGCAGAGGAGGCAATCACAGAGTAAGACAGACAAGAATAATGCCAATGTTTAGGGAAGATATGCCTGTCAAAATATGGAACACCGAATTATAAAACCCAGATTTTATTATAAAGTTATTTGGCTTTTAAAGTGATTACAGTTTAGACATCCTCTCTGCTAATTCAGTCTGCATCACCACAGAACATTTTGACTTAGACAGAAGATGCACGCCACATATCAACCCAAGGAAGGCTGAATGAAATAACATGACTAAAGATTTGTGCTTGGCATAGTCCTCATAAGAATGCTTCAAGTACAGAAGCCAGCTGAGGGAAGATCCTATTTCTATTCAGGTTCCATTTTTTCCTAAATCAAGCAGAGTTCTTTGCAAGCATACGTCATCAGCCTATAAAGTTCTGAATGTGGGAGCTGCATGAAATGTATTATACATGCAATGTTATATAAATATGTATACATAGAATACATCTCCTCAGTGGTGCCATTCTTCTTTCTCAAGGACACAATATAGTTCTGTCAGAAAAAAACAATTATTCATATCTACATACTCCACAAGAACCATATTGTCACCAGTGTAGAAACCGGTGTCACCAGTGTCACCATGGATCTGGGTACTGGATCATGTGCTTTTTCCTGCACTGTTTGTGGCCTGGGACAGAATATTCTGTCTGCATTCTCACTGAGAGTTTGGCTGACTATGAAGGCATGAAGTGCAGAGTTTAATAGTCCACATTTAACATTTTTATGAAATCCCAGCTCCATTTGCCACCATTACCGGTGTTTCTGGACTGTAGTCCAGCATCAACAGGGTCTAGAGAGATTGATTAGAAAGCAGTGGGAGTTTGAGCTGAACAGCCCTAGAGAAAACTGAGGATGGTTAGCTGGCTAGAGCTAAAGCTTCTCAGTACTTCAATTCAGCTTTCAAGTCACAGTCAAGAGTTCTTCATCCTGTCTAGGCTGGAGTTAATTTTCCATAAATGCTGTGTTTTGGATTTATGACTGAAAACCAGTGTTGGTAACACAATGGTGCTTTGACTATTGTTGAGCAGGGCTTACACACACCAAGGCCTTTTTTACTTCCCACCCTGCACCACCAGTGAGCAGGCTTGAGGTACACAAGGAGTTTGGAAGGCACACAGACAAATCAGCTGAACATGGACGATTGCAGGGACACCCCATAAAATATGGCATCATGCTAAGTTTTAAGGAAGAGGAGCTGTTTTAAGGAAAAGAGAAGACACTCCCAAGATGGAAGGTCGGAAGGTCTGTCTGGACAAGAGCCACAGGAGTGAAAGCAGAACTGAGCAGTAACAAGAGAAGGATCCAGAGGAGGCCTACAAAGGTGGTGAAGGGTCTAGAGCACAAGTCCTGTGAGGATTAGCTGAGGGACGTGGGGTTGTCTAGACTGAAGAAAAGAACTCTCAGGGATGACCTTATCACTCTCTACAACTCCCTAAAAGGAGGTGTGAATTGGCCACTTCTCGCCAGCAACAGGATGAGACCGCATAGTCTTAAGCTGAGGCAGGGAAGGTTTAAGTTGGACATTAGGAAGAATTTCTTCGCAGAAAGAGGGATACGACATTGGAAGGGATAAGACTGACCAGGGAGCTGGCAGAGGGCTGGATGTGACACTCAGTGCCATTGTCTAGTTGACTTGGCTGGTTGGCCACAGGTTGAACAAGATGATTTCAGAGGTCTGTTCCAGGCTGTTTGGTTCTGTGATAGGTAATTCTGGCAGTGGGTGACCGCAACCACCAACTCATTGACCAAAATGGACCCCAGACTCAAATGGAGGGAAGAACTGCACCGGCAGACTAAGTATCATGAGAAGGAAGACATACAACCAGCAAGAAGGGCTTTGACTACGGATAGACAAGCTATGCAATTCGCCACGAATGAATGCTAATGGCTTTGTTCCTGAGGTGCATAAGCACTGTAAAGCTCTGACGATGGGCCCGCGGGCCTGCGGCGGGCCTGGGGCGGGCACGGCGGGCCTGGCACGGCCTCTGCCGTTGCCATGGCGGCCGTCCCGGCGGCGCTGGCCCCGCCCCACCCGGCCTTGGCCACCGCCTCCAGAAGATGGCGGACGGCGGGGCAGCGCCCGCGCAGCAGGACGGGGATGTGCCCGCTGCTCCGGCCACCGGCGCCCGCAGGGATCGGCAGCACCGGAGCAGCGGCCGCCCGCCCAGCGCCCGGGATTTGCAGGTGAGAGGGCGGAGGTGCCGCCCTGCTCCCGGGGCGGGGCGGGGCGGGGTCGGGTCGGGCGGAGTGCCGCGTCCCCTCGGGGCCGGCCCAGGCCTTCCCTCGGGCCGGCCCTTAGGGGAGCGGGCGGTGCGCGCGACCCCCGCCCGGGCTGCCCCGAAGTGATCTCTGAAGCCAGTCGGCTTTTCTTCCTTCAGCTCCCACCCCCCTTTGAGGCTGGGAAGGGGAGGACGCCTCTGGAAGAGCACTAGGCCGTTTAGGAAACGGTGTGTGCTCAATTCTATAGGGAGCGGGAAGGGCTCTCCTGACTCTTCACTAGCTGGGTTTTACCTGTCCTTGAAGTTACTGAGTTGCCATTGCATTTCCTGGTTATTTGATAGGAATGTCTTGTCCCGTATGAAAATGTCAGTCTCTGCAGATGTGGTGTAAGGTTAAGGACAAGATCTTTTCCCGGGTGTATGTGGGAAAAGTAGAGTGTGATCACAAATGTAATTCAGCATTGGTACTTAAATGCTTAATTACAAACCCTTTTCACAGTTTTTTTTTTTTTGGTTTTTTTTTTTTTTTTTTTTTTTGCATGTGATTTGACACTTTATGGAGGTTCAAAATCTTTTAGCAAGATATTGATTGGAAAACAGGTGAAACTTAGTAGCTGAAACTGCCCCTGTTCTATCTCATTACACATAATTGATGAAGAATGATGGGTATATTTTTTTTCTTGATTACTATTTGTAATTTTCATAGGTTCTTCTTAAGATTAATTTTGCTGCAATTGTAGGATGCTTTGAGTTGGAAAGGATCTTAATGATCATATAGTTCCAGCTCCTGTGCCATAGGCAGGGACATCTTTCACTAGACCAGGTTGCTCAGAGCTCCATCCAACCTGGCCTTCAACACTCCCAGGGATGAGGCATCCACAACTTCTCTAGGAAATCTTTTCTGATGCCTCACTACCCTCTGAGCAAAGAATTTCTTCTAATATCTAATCTAAATCTCTCCTCTTGTAGTTTAAAACCATTCTGCCTTGGCCTATTGCTGTCTGCCCATGTAAAAGGTTGCTCTCTCGCTTTTTTTTCTAAGCCCCCTTTAGTACAGAAAGGCCCCAGTGAGATCTCTCTGGAGCCTTCTCTTCTCCATTGTTACTGTTGTGTTATTCTCCAGGATCGCTATTTTGTTGCTACAATATGTAACAGTAACAACGTCTGTGTTACTACTTCATAAGGTTTTAGTCATCTGAAGCAGACTGGCATTTTGTCTAGATACTTATTGATAAAGTGTTAAACCCCAAGGAAGTACCCTCCTGGGACTGAGCTTGATTTGTGTCACCACAGGATGAGACGGGGCATGAGGAAAGCACAGAAACCTGGCCATGCCCTTCCATGCTCTCTCGGCATCCCTCAGTCCTTGGATTAGGGATGGTACAGGGTATGTTGTCTATGACTTACCCATCAGCTTCACATATCTGAAAGGTATTTTCTTCTGTCCTCAGATGGAATAGTGGTCTTCAGCAGATTTTTTTGGGCTCTCTTTTCTCAATTTAATTTTCTTAATGGATATAATTCCTCATATTTATTTTTCCCCTGCAGAAAATACTCATAATATTATAAAAACAACAAAAATAATATGGGATTAATACCCTGTGTTTGTAGCAGTCTGTTTTCAAGGACAGATGATGTTTCATATTATTTTAATGTGTATCCCCTCTGCATAAAAATGTAATGAAATTGTAGCCTAGTACCTTTTCTGGTGTATTTTATAAAATATTAGTGTTAATCACATAGTGTGAGCAGAGTGGCTTGGGGACAAAACTAAGGGTGATTTGACAAAATAGAGTCTTATTCAGGACAAAAGAAAGGTTGCTGAAGTGACATTGCAGGTCCCTTACATACATTTCTAAGAATGAGCTTGCCAGTGATATAGCAGCATTTTGGGAATCTTTGGGAATAGTTGTTGGGGTTTGTGTAAGTCTTTGTGGAGTGATGCCTTGAATTCAAGCCAGCAAGGCTGATTTTGTTCTTCATCCCAGTACAAGCTTGTTTGAATTATGTTTTTTACATTTCTATATAAAATGTTTGTAAAATTTATTTGCTTCTATCAGAGGGTTAGATTGCTGCTTTATTTCAATTTGTTACCATTAATGAGCTGATGCTTGCAATCTCTTTGTGTATTTACTCTCATGACTGAATCTAATATAGATTCAGTCATGAGAGATATGCAGCTGGTGAAGCAGTGGAAACTAAAGGATAGCAGAATGCAAGTTCCAAGTCATAATGGCATTTAAGCATTGTGTAGTTTTGTTATTTTCATAAAGCACAAGGAAAGTTGAATTTTAGTTTGGGTTCCTCGTGTTGATATTTCTACTTTTCTGGAGAGATGGATATTTCACATAAATTTTTGTCTTATTTCTATTCTATATGTAGTTCTTGAGTTGCAGACTTACAAAAAAGAGTTTTGTTTCCTACAGCTGGCCTTAGCAGAGTTATATGAAGATGAAGCTAAAAGACAGTCATTGTGTTCTGACAAGCCAACAGCTACAAAGATTAGTAACCCAAAGGTATCACAGAGGTAAGATGTGGGGTTTCTTTCAGAAATGCGTGGATAGGTGTCTTATTAGCTCACAAAACTGTTGTTACTGCTTGATCCCTCCTTGTATTAAAAGCACTCTACAGCAATTGGTAATCAAAAATTGTGAATCCCTGTAATAATGCGTTGTCTGTCTTCTCAGAATGCTTTTAAAATTTATTTACAAGCCTTTTTACCAATTGGTATTCCAGGTATTCTAAAACACTTTAAACCCATTTCATGTGAGATGCTATAAGCAAAATGCTGTGTTGCTCTTTTTTTACACAGACATAATTTGGAAATTTGCTGTATCAGAAAATTACTGCAGTTCTTTGTTTCTTCAAAATTCAGTAAGCTGGCAGCTTGTGTGAAACTTGGCAAGTGAACTGCTTTCAGTGTTGTATTTATGGCAGTGCCTGATGAGACAAATAGTGATTCTAAAAATTATTAGTAGGTTCCTATGGGGTGACAGAAGTAAAAAGGGCTTCTTAATGAATTTGTCTGGGTTGGGCAGGTGGAAGGATAGATGCATATCTATATTTCACTCCAGCTTTTCCTAAAACACTGCTAAACTGCAGTGTTTGCAGTTCACATAACATTTGAAGATTCAGCATAGTCTTAGATGTTTTTTATAAAAGTATCTTGCCAGGTTTTAATTAATTAAAAAATAGGTGAACCCACTTAAGCTGACTAACCAGCCACATAGCACTAAGTTTACAAACAAATAAAGCTAACAGTTCCATTTACCAATACATCTCATGAAGTTATAACTTCCCACTCCCAAGCAAAGGAGAAGCTGCAGTACCGTATCTCAAATACTTCAGTGTGACAGTTGGCAAGTGCTTGTTATTTGTTGGCATTCATACTGGAATCTATGTGAGAAGGAAGAGATGAATTAGTAGACTTCAGTTTGCTCTCAGATGAGAACAGTACATTAATTGCATGGAAGCAGTGATTCTCTTTTATGCTAGAAAAAAAAAAAATCAGTTGGAATAGGCCTATAGTGATCATCCAGTGCAACTGTTAATGCAAAATGACTCTACCATACGTGTGCTCTTTCCTCCTTGTTCACTGAGAAGCATTCATGGCTGTGTACTTCAGCAAAACAAACCCAAAAACCCAAGCAACCAAACAAAAGCCCAAAAACCAGAAAACAGAACTTGATATTCAAAGCTTTTGAAAAAGAAGTCGTTTCAGAAGTTAGATATGAAGTTTATGTGCCAGTCATCTTCAAATATTTTCTTTTATTCTCTTGGCAGTCTTAAGCTGGATTCTCTTAAAAGGTTGAGAAAACCAGAGAGAAGCATGAGTGATGACAAAGAAAACCAAAGGTATTTTTAAAACAAAACAAAAAATTTAACAATTGTGAAAGTAATTGGGGTTTGTGTCACATTCACACTTTGCTCCCTCGTGTTCTTTCAAAATGCATGTGAGCTAGGTCTGTCCTGCAAAGAGCTAGGGGACTTACTAGAGTGTTAGCTGTACACTGTTGTTGTAAAATTATGTTTAGCAGAATGTGGCTGGAGTGATGTAGGACCTGTAGGTGCCTTAACCTGTATAGTCATAAAGGTTGTAACCTACACTTGTACTCAAAACAAGTAAGTTACAAGTGTAACTTCCACTTGTGCTTGTCTTTCTGAATATCCTGAATTGTTCTGTGTATCTATTGCTCAAATATTTGAGTATTTCCTGAATACAAATTCTGATAAGAATTCCTGTTTCATATCCTTACCACTATCATTCTTTTAAATCTAATAATTAAAGATTTTCTATATAAATGATAGTTGGGGACATAAACACAGGAGATGTGCAAAGGAGACATGTTACTCAGGGATTGAAAATTATGTGGCATTATAAAAACAGTACGATTGTACAGTACCCTCATACCCAATACTCTCTTCTGGTAATTGTAAAATATGATGGGATCAACACATTGTGAAGGCATTGGTCTGAGAGACAGTTTCACATGGATTAATCGATTTGCCTTACCCCAATTAGTTAAGTGTAAAAGTTGGGGAAAGTGGAAAGCAGTTGTTAGTTATTAAGGCTTCTTGTAATCAAAGGCAAAACAATCAGGTTAGCCAGTTTTGATTTATATACAGATTTTTTTACAGCATCTATTCCAATGGTATTTAGAGGTTGTAGTGCCTTTTTCAAGGTAATTCTTGAGGAATATCTTGATCTTCATCAACATCAAACAGATACAGTTTTGAACAGAATTATTTGTAGTTTACATTTAGTCTTCAAGAGCTAGTAATGGTGCTGTGAAGGGAAAAAAAAAGCACAAATTAGTTTTCACAACAGTTTCTGCAGGTTTTAAAATGCCTTGAAATGTTAATTACATTTATTTTAAAATTTCCATTTCTGATACTGTTGGGAATGAAAGTATGCTAGATCTTTGAATTAAAAAATTAAATTGTGGCGCTGTTTAGGTTTTCCAACAGTTTTATACTTGTTCTGCTAAGGTGGTGTTAGCTGTGAATTTATATTCTATCCAATCCAGGCACAGTCTCAGGCACAGGGACACCCCTAAGGAAATCAGTCTTTCTGGGAGTAGGTGACAGCCACATAAGATGCCCAGCTCCATCAGGACTGTGTTCACTTAAAACTTATGGCCTTACACTCTGACCTTTGGGATCTGTTCCAGAAGGCACCTTGGTTCTTTGTTAGTCAAATGTCTTTAGTATAGTGCTGCTTGGATTATTGAGAAGGTTAGAACCAAGTGAAGCATTTATCAGAATGAAAAGGATTTGTGCCAAATTTGCCTCTTTGTTAATTTTTTTTCTTTTGATGGAAAGAGAAAAATTGTGCTTGTTATTTAAAGCATTATTGCTTATTTGCATTACTATTCTAAAGATTTTATTCAGGTGACTCAGAATGTAGAGGATTACAGATTTCTGGGGCTTCTACTAACCCAAGTAAAATTGTTGCTGAACTCTTCAAGGAAGCAAAAGAGCATGGGGCTGTCCCATTAGATGAAGCCTCGAGAGCATCTGGTGATTTCAATAAAGCCAAGGTAAAAGTTAAGAAATGTGTTGATCTCTCTTTACATTTGTGTCTCTGAAATTCATCACATCACAGGAGAGCAAGTGCCTCTTTCTGTGATTTACAAATAGCAGATTTGCTCAAAGCAGTTCTATATTGTCTGTTTTCAAACAGCTTGCTCTAGAAAATAAAGAGAAAGGACACACAATTTCTGAGGAAATCATTAGAAATCATAATGAACTGGAATTATATGCTTTGTTTTTAATTACAATTGATTAAATAAGAAACCAGACTAAAATTGTATCCCAAATCTTACCTACAGAAATTACTCCTAGAGAGTTGTAGTCACCAGTTCAGTGTCCAGATACAAGTTGATGACAAGGTATCCGTAGAGGGACCGGTGCTGTTCAATGTCTTCATCAGTGACAAAGACAGTGGGGTAAAGTGCACCTGCAGCAAGTCTGCAGGTGACACCAGGCTGAGTGTTGCAGCTGATGTGCCTGAGGTCTTGGATGCCATCCTGAGGGATCTGGACAAGCTTAAGAAATGAGCTCATGGGAACATCATGAGGTCCACAAGCCAGATGCAGGATTCTGCATCTGCATCAGGGCAACCCTCAGTATCAGCACAGGCTGGAGGTTGAAAGGATCAAGAGCAAGTCTGGGGAAGGACATGGGGGTAGTGGTAGAGGAAAAGTTGGACATGACCCAGCAATGTGCACTCACAGCCCAGAAAGCCAAACATGTCCTGGGCTGCAACACAAGAAGCACGGGCACCAGGGTGAAGAAGGGGATGCTGTCCCTCTACTCCACTCTGGTGAGAGCACACCTGGAGTGATTCATCCAGCTCTGGGTCCACAGCACAGGAAGGACATGAATTTGTTAGAGCGAGTCCAGAGGAAAGCTACAAAAATAATCAGAGGAATGGAGCATTTCTCCTGTGAGGAACGGCTGAGAGAGTTGGGATTGTTCAGCCTGGAGAAGACAAGGGTCTGGGAAGACCTTATTGCAGCCTTCTAATACTTAAAGGCAGCCTATAAGAAAGATGGGGATAGACTTTTTATCAGGCCCTGTTTTGGTAGGACAAGGGGTAAAGGTTTTAAACTAAAAGAGGGTAGATTCGCACTAGGTGTAAGAGAGACATTTTTTACAATAAGTGTGGTAAGACACTGGAACAGGTTGCTCAGGGAGGTAGTGCATGCTCCATTCCTGGAAACATTCAAGTTTGTGACCTTTAAAGGTCTCTTCCAACCTGAAGTATTCTATGATTATGTTTGAAAAGGTGTACAGAACAGAATCTGAAATGTGTCAAAAAGCTTTCTAAGTCTGACTGCGGCTGCTAGATATAATTTTCCACTTAAAAAATACATGATAGAACAATACTTGCTTTTTATCTCAGAAGCAAGCTTGTGGATGGCTTTTTTTTCTCCTTTTTTTTTTTTCTGCATCTAGGTAAGAATTTTGATAAACTGTTTTAGATAATTATTTTATAAGTTTTTCTTTGTATTTTTTTCAGTCATTTTCTGGTGGTGGATACAGATTGGGTGACTCATCACAAAAGCACTCTGAATACATATATGGAGAAAATCAGGATGTAAGTAAAATTCATAGCAGAAAACAGAACCTCCAACACAGGCCTGCTTAATCATGTTTACAGCTTGAAATGCCAGAATTACTGTAACTATGTTTATGAGGTGAAAATAATATCTAAATATTAGCTACATGTTCAGTAGAAATTTTTGAAGTTTCTGAAAAGATTTATTGGATACCCCTAAGGCCTCCGTTATGGAACTGTCAGAGGTAAATTACTTTGAAATTCTTAGTGTACCTCCTTTTCAGTTACTTTGCACCATGTGTTGTCCTGGATTCTCTTAGCTGTGCTAACATTTTAATGCTTTAGGAATTGATTCTTGTTGTGGCTTACAAAGCAGCCCATCTCAAACTGGAGGGCATGGATGTGTTCTCAGGAAGGGGAAGCAGCAGGCTTGAGGCCTTTCTTTCTTATCACTTAAAAAGCAGGATGTGAAGGAGAGGGTGAGGAGAAAAGAAGTTCTCTGCACTTTTCTATTTTTGCAAATGGCTAAAGCAAATTTTCAGCTTGTCTAGAAACAACTACTAAGGCCAAAGGATGTGATCCTGGCTAGGGGGTGCTGTTGTGCCACACAAGGAGCCTTCTAGTCTCCAGCAATTCTTCTACTCCAAGTAACAGCCAGCTGTACCTAGCCAGAATCTTTCTGGAGTGGGCTTTGCATAATTGGGAGCATAAATAGTTTCTAAGGGAAGGCCAGTTATACTGGCTGGGGAAGCCTAGTTTTGCTGGATGGCAAAGCACTTAGAAGGAAGAGAGGATGCAGGTTTTGAAGCTGGAAGGTCCTGGCTGGACCTTTCATGTAGGATTAGCAAAATAAGAAGGGAGCAAAGGAGGCTGATTTCCAGGATTCTTAGCTTTTGACCGAATGGAGTTACTTTCAGCTTTGTTGGAGCTCAGCATGTAATAATCTGAGAAAAGTGTAGGTTGTGCTGTAACTGATGTATCAGCGGTAATTTGTAATTTTATTGGTTTATTTCTTAATTTCTCAATAAAAATGTTCACTGCTTTTGGAAATATTTGGAACACTATGAAGATCACAACACCCTCACTGTATCATAATATATGTCATGGATAGCAGATTAAGAGATTCTTTTTCCCAAGGTAGAAGAATGGTCTAGAAGATGATAGTAGTCTATAACTCTTGGGCTTTTTCAAAAATAATCTAACAATGACAGTTACAGTGCAAGGTATTGTTCTTATTTTGTCATTTGTCTTCTTGTTTGTGGTCTTGTACAAAATTTGTTTAGTGTAGATCAAAATTTTTTTAACTAGTCTGTATGAAATTGTGCTGCCTTTTTTGTCTTTCTTTAATTTTTTTTTTTAACTTGTTTTACTTCATAGGTTCAAATTTTGCTGAAACTGTGGAGGAATGGGTTCAGTTTAGATGATGGCGAGTTGAGATCCTATTCAGATCCAACAAATGCTCAATTTCTTGAGTCAGTTAAAAGAGGGTAAGTTAAAATGACAACTTTTTTGAGGTATGTCTTTGAAGTGAAGTGAACAAAAATCCTTTCTCCACACACTTATCAAAAGCTCCAGATTTCTTTTTTGCCTGAACCCATAAAATATAGTCTGTATTTGCCACCAGATGCATGGGGCACTTAACAGTTTGCAATACTTTGGTTCTTCTGGTGATTTAACTCTGAATGGTACTTGCTTCAACAGCTTTTATATTCACAATTTTTTCCTAGCTCATTCTATGAGCTGTCAATATATTCTAGGTTTTGACTGTTAGTTCACTGACTTTTTTTTCTTCTTTTAGGATGAAATCAATTCATAAAACAATTGAATGTGACTTTCCAAGTATACATTATATTAGTATTGACTCCTACTGTGTATGTCCTACTGTGATTTCGCAGTTCAGAATGTAATTGAAAGTGTAATTATTATAATGTATTATTTTTGTAATTCAGGGAAATTCCTTTGGAGCTGCAGCGACTTGTTCATGGTGGCCAGGTAAATTTGGATATGGAAGATCACCAAGAACAGGAATATGTGAAGCCCAGACTGCGATTCAAAGCTTTCAGTGGCGAAGGGCAGAAGCTTGGAAGGTGAAAAAAGCTAGATCTATTCTGTGCACTGTATTCATATGCATTTTCAGTCCTATGACTGAAAATTTCAGACTACTTTGTCATGGTTCCATTAGTAACATATGGTTTGTTTTTTTTCCAATCTTATAGCCTTACACCTGAAATAGTCAGCACACCTTCTTCCCCAGAGGAGGAGGAGAAATCCATTCTTAATGCACCTGTTCTGATTGATGATTCCATGCCAGCAACTAAAATTCAAATTAGATTAGCAGATGGAAGCCGGTTGATACAAAGATTTAATCAAACACACAGGTAAATTAATTCTGCATCAATGCAGGTAACAGTAACTATTTCAATAAGTTTGTGTTTTGTCGTTAAATGAGTCGCAGCAAGACATCAAAAAGGGGGAAATACCAGCCTTGCTGAAATGTATCAGACCAGCCTTGCTGAAATGTGTCGTTCTGTGTCGCTTTCATTACATGAATATATGATGAACTGACTGTCAAAAATACTGTACATGGAACGACAATATATTTGATAACTGCAACTTCTGTTCGAAGTTGCAGTTATCAAATATATTGATATTTGATAACTGATATTTGATATATAACTGCAATATATATCAAATATATGATTGATAACTTTTATAACCAATGATGTCCTTTGTTTTTTAAGGACATAGTACAAGCCATAATTGTTCCCAGAACAACTGAAATCTGGATAGCCCCACTATGTAGTCATCCAGCCCTGGGCCCTCCCTGGGAGGACCAGGTGGATTACTTGGAAAACACTGTGAAAGCACTTTATTGCAAAGTGTGGAATATAGTCTCAATTGGAATGTACTCCACACTGTGGGCAGAGAAATCCTGTGGCCCATAATCAAGAATTCCAGCTTTCTACCTTGTTATACTTAAGGCTGTGACAAAACATGACATGGGCTGTAAGTGTAGACTGCAGCCCATAAGCAGAAGGGTAGATAGACACTTCACGCTCATTTGCAATTCCAGCATGTGGTTTGGACACAATACTGAGAGCTAACTTCTGTTTTGGATGGTCATGTCCTAAAAATTGGCAGTGTGTGAACTTGATGGAGGTTTTAGATTTGTTAGTAGCTTTGCTGATTAGAGCTTGGCACCAGTTTTATTGATGTTGGGGCAATGCCACAAACAGTGTTAGCCAACCCCATGAGGTTATGTTAGTGCAAGGTTCTGCAAAGCTCTGCTCTCCACTGCTGAGAGATTTTGGGCACAGAACAGAGATTTGGGCAGCAGTTCCACCCATGCTTTAGCACTGTTAAAGCCAGCCTTAATTTGAAGTCTGCACAATTGTGTTAGAACATGGCTGCAGCTTGAATCCTGACTTGGAGATGGTGTTAGCATGGACCCAATTCCATGTTGTTACATGGAGAGCTCATCTATTTCCTTTTTTCCTCCTGGCTCAGAATAAGGACTAAGTGTAGTTTTCTTTTCTGACAGTACACACAAGCCACATAGCTGAGATACCAGTAGGGAGGAAGATACAGAAGTATTTCTTGGTAGTTTAATTAAACCTGAAAATATAAGATGAGAGTGCAGGCCCAGATCCTTTCTTCACAGCATCTGCTGAGAACCGACTGAGAGAAACCATGGGGCTTATTGGGAGCCTCTGGGAGTTGTGTGTTCTTCTGTTGGCATGGAAGGGTAGAAGTGATAAACTTGCCAGTAACATCTGTAGCAACCTGGATTGTGTTGACAGGAGCTTGTTTAATTATTATTAACTTTTTCTTGACTGTGAATCTTTATGGTTATCTTTAGCAGCTGATTTTGGTCATATATATGGCAAAGTGCATTATTTGTGTCACAGGCCTTGAAGACTAATAGAAAGCACAAATCACCGCTTATTTGGCTACAGTAAATTTGCCAGCTTATTAATTGCAAAAGATTTTCACAGATTTATTTTCAGCTAAATGTCCTAATAGAAAAACCTCAAATTTCAGGATTTTATCTCTAAAATACTATTTTTTATCCATGTCTTGAAAAATTAAATTACTCTTGTTATATTATTTGTTTGACTAACATTAACTATTGTTCAGAAGTTCACTGCCAAGTGAAAACAGGGGAAAGCACTTGGTATTGAAGTGCATTAATAATTCTTGTCTGCTTCCTCTTCACTGTGACTATATATTTTAAGATTCTTTCTTCCATTAATAGTTTCATCTTTTTGGAATATACTAATTAATAATGAAACTTTTGACAGTGATTAAGGTTACTTGACTTCCTGCATTAGGTATCAGTTTGCAATATACTTCCATGTTAAAAATTTTGTTTCTGCTATTTGAGTAAACAAGCAACATTCACTATAATTTTTCAGGGGATTTTTTTCGTCCAAGAACCAAAAAAAATATTGTGAGATACAATCATTAGTCATCTGGATCAAAGAGAAATATGAAATCTAGAACTTTCTTAGTGGTTTAGTCTGCTTAATGGTTTTATGTTCTCTGATTATGTTAATGTTCAAAGATGTATGTCAGATGGAATCCAACAGAGTTTTCATGTCCATATCCTTTTCACAGGATTAAGCATATTCGAGATTTCATTATCCAGTCCCGTCCAGCTTTTGCAACAACGGATTTTGTTCTTGTGACTACCTTTCCAAATAAAGAACTAACAGATGAAAGCCTGACACTACAAGAAGCAGATATACTTAACACTGTGATTCTTCAGCAATTAAAGTGATCTTGTGATTGTTGTACAACATAGGGACCCTGCTGTACTGTCATACAATATGTTTCCAACAGGTAAAAGAAAGGAGATATCAGTGTCTTTTTATTTCCTCTTTTCCAGGGATCATATTTTTGGATTTCATGTCTTCCAACTATAACATATCTAACTTTTAAATTTTAATTTCTCAATATTATTCAGGTTGTTTTCAGTGTTAAAATTAAGGTTCTGTATGTTAATATGTTTCAAACCATATCTTATACTAAATGTGAAATGAGTTAGAACTTTGTGACTTTTTTTTTTTTTTGAGGGGGGTGGGAAAAAGAGCATTTTTCTGAAGGGGACAGTATCTTTCATAGAGTTGGTAAGATTTGCACTATGGAGATGTTCTATGCTGCATTGACAAACAGCCATTTGAAAACTTAGACTGTAGGTTATGTTTACCTTGCAAACTGTATTAAGGTGTTATTTTTAATAGGTTTACAGATAATAAATGCCCTAATATAATTTTTGTATGTTCTATTTGTAGCGTTTCATGGTGTAATATATTTATATTCTAGTTTTTATGTCATTTTCCTTGTTTTGTTGCTCATATGAGTGAATCAGTTCAGGAGATGCAAACCTCAGCTGTTGCAGACTATAATAGAATGTTCTTATTTGTATTCTAGTTGTACTACTTTTGATGAAAATAAATATGAATTTTTTTCTTCTTGAAAGTTAAAGAAATGAGAGAGACCACTGTCATCTGGGGAAATTATGTGATTTAGAGGAGGCCTCTAGTCTTTATGAATCTGAGTATGCAGTTGGACCCTGTGCAACAACATGATTCCTTACACAAACAGTTACTTAACCCCAAACAAAAATACACTGAGGTGCACAAACACAGAACTGGTCTACTTTTGTGCATGCAAGTGACAGCATAAGTGTGTTAATTGGTCACATATTTTTGACCTGAATTTCAGTTGTTTATATTTGGAATTTTGGCCAAAGGTATTTTGTAGTATTCACTGGGGTTTGGTTGTACAGCTTTCACTGTGCTTGTTTGGAAGCTGTATAATTAAACCCCTTCATCTTTGAAATTACATGTTTTTTAAAAAAACTTGCCCCAACACTGCAGTAAGCAGGTAGGAGTCTTATGTTGGGGGAAACTGGCTGCTGTGCTTTAGTAGTATTATAGTTTTTTAGTATTTTTGGGTTTATATGAGATGAGTGGATCACACTCTGATTGAGAATAGGTGGGCTGTATCTCTTGTACCAATATGTGTTAAAATTGCTGTCTTCATGTTTATTTTGTTCTGAAAATATCAGTACTTGTTTATTTATGTTAAGGTTATAATTGCTTAGTATATTCTTACGTTTTTACCTCAAAGTAGTTATTTGATGGAGTAGATTTTAAACATGCAGTTGTATTTGAAGTATTTTGTTTTGCAGTCTGAATATCTGCATGATTTTAATCATAATTCATTTCTCGTGCTAAGTAATTAAAGTTTTATGTTTAAGATCACAGACAAGACTTCTTGTGTCATTCCAAATTTACGTTGTGATAGAGTGGTGATTTTGTTGTGTGCCAAATATTTAAGCCTAAACATAAAGGAATTATCATGTACTGTTCATGTATTTTATATCCCATATCCCAGATATTAACAATTCTCTATATAAATGCAAGGCCAAAGGTCGTGATATCAATTTTGGGCAGTCTGTGGTTTGGGCATATTTCAGTTCAGGATCCAGATAAAGTTACATTGCTTATTACTTCTGAAGCCCATTATTGATTAAGCAGTGATGTATGAAGAAAAGGGGTTAACTAAATTGTTAAGTTTTTTCGCTCTTATGCCAAAACTTACAACTACATATTATCAGTCTCTTTGTTTCAAATACCTGTTAAATTTTAGTGTTTAATGGCAGCTGAGAGTAACTGGGGTCCCAGAAGTTATCAATATTTTGTCAAGCACTAAGAAAATGTACCAATGCTTATGTTTAAGTATTTCATGCTTCTCAGTACTTGAAAGCTCATGGAATCTTCCATCTCATAATTTTATGTCATAGCTTTTATTATATAAATTGTCACTTATAGCTAACATCTTGGCATTTTTGGCACAAAACTGTTCTTTGAATACAGACCTGTGTGAATATGCCATTAAAGTTGGCTACAAGGGAGAAAGAACTTGGTAGAGAATGATTTTTCTCTCACAGTAAGGTGGGTAAGTTTGGGAGTTCCATTTAGTCTCCATTAAATACAGGTAATAATCCTATTGCTTTCTCTTGTAGGCAGTCTATGAAAGGCTCAGCCTTCACCTCTGCTTGACTTTCCTAGAAATCTTTTATCACACAAGAGCCAAATAATCAAAACCTGAATGGTTTCTTTAAAGAAAACTCAGTAATAATTTATTCTGGATAAGCACAGCCTTGTTAGTTTTTGGGTTTTGGTTTTTTCCTCAGCAGTCCACTGAGATGTTTGCAAGCAGTCTGCTTTAATTAAACTACTGGACACACTTGTATAATTAGCATATATTAGCAGTTATCTCATGCTGTTCTTGCTCTTTGGTGAAATCTGCCCAATATTAAATGAAGCAAGGAAGAGCACACAAGTACTCTGAGATGCTATTTGCTAGCTCCCTGCTTAGTTGCTTGCACTAAGTTAAAGCTCCCATGGTCTTTAAATTGTCTTACTCTGCAGGGAGAAGAGACAGATGCATCTCCCCCTTGCTCATGCTGCTTAAAGCTAGCAGGCCTCAGCATAGGCATGTGCTGCTCTCTGGGCAGGTGAGACAGCAGCAAGAGTCTGGGGTAAATGCTGAATCAATGGCATGCCAAAAGCAGTCAGATTCTGGTGTTTCTGTAGGATGGGTATAATTGGAATGGGTCCTGAAAAATGTAAGAGTGGGGCTGCTTCTATTTAGCCTGGAAAGCACTGGCCCTAGAATGGGGTTAGATGAAAACAGTGCAGCAGAACCATCTTACACCCATTTGAGGTTTACAGAGTTGACTTTGTGATTGGGAGATGATTTTAATCCCTGTGTTTGTTATTAGTGACTTTGATCAAATTAGACTTTATGGTGCTGGTTCTGCTTCTTAACAACCTCTCCTTTGAGAGAGCATTTCCATTGAGTCTTTGGTCCTAAGTTAAATTTCTTATATTAAAAAAACTCAAAACAGATAATTTACAAGGAAGATAACAGGGATGAGGTGATTTAAAGTGGGCAGTTACTTCACAAGCAGGAAAGCATAACACTAATTAGAAGCTTGTACAAAGCTGGAAATTCAATTCAAGTATTCTCAAAGGGAAATTCAAACACAATTTTCAATAGCTGAACTACTGGAATGAAACAACCTTAAATATCAACTTTCTTTTTTGTTTTGTTGTTTTATTGTTTGTTTTGTTTGTTTGTTCAAATCTTATTGTTAAGCTGGATTTCTGTAAGATTTGTTTTAATTAAACCAAATTTATTTAGGTTTGGTACTGATGTAAAATAAAGTAAAAAAAGATGGCTTAGTTTTTGAAAAGCAATTTGCTTTGCCTAGTCATAATTAATAAATTCTGATGCATGTTTCATATTCAAAGGGCTGGAAATTTTATGTATATCACTGTATGTATCCAAAATTTCCATTACAATCCTTCCAAAAAAAGTCTGCTGAATAACAAAGAGCTCAGATACTAGAACTCAACTTCTTACACTTCTTAGTTGTAATTCTTCTTTAGTAAGGGTCTTGTTCTGCCCATAATCTAAGAGCTCCCTGGCAGCACATCTGAAGGTTGAAGCAAAAAAACTATGTTTAAAAACTTTTTCATCCAAAACTGAGAAATTAGGAGAGTTCTTTTCTGTTCACTGGGAGCTGTCTGCTCTGGAGTTAAATATGTGATCTACAAACTAAGTGGTTTAGCTCTTTTTCAGGGATATGAAAAGGTAGATTTGTTATTCCACACTGCATTAAGATAAATCAAGAGAGAAATTCTTAACTGTATTAAAATTAATTTTTTAAAAATCCTTCAGGGAATTATTCTAGAAGAGCTACTATTTTGCATTTATAAACCTTTTCCAGTCCAAATTAATTTGGTGAGCTCTTAGACCATTTAAATACTAACAAGGAAGAATTCACAAATGGGAATAAGCATGAGTCATTTTTCTAATCTGAAAATGTTTCTTGCTGAAGTTTGAATAGAAGGGATTGTTTATGCAGGGCCATGATATTGATGTTTGTTTCATAGAATTCGTAGTGTCTTACTAGGTGCTGATATAAGAATTTTGATTGTCTATTCAAGAAAAAGAAAAACCAAAACCATTTTTTGTAATGTTTACTAGCTCTAACCTTAACACTACCAAATAATTGCACTTTGAGGACAAAGTAAATTTTCTGATTTCCAAATTAAATTTTCATTTTCATGAACGTTTTTATGACAATAGCTTTCTACAGTATTTTGTACCAATGGAAACCTCAGAACTTCAGTGCTTGCCTTGTGTAAACCACTGACAAATTTCCATTTCAGTGCAAAGAATTAATTTCTGTTTATCTTATAACTGTTCCTAATCAAATTACACTAAGTCATCATAAATCAAATGTTCACAATGCAAATTTCCTTACATTCTCTCATGATAATTTAGTCTATTTTAAATTAGATTTTGCCAACCAATACCTCAGCCTGAATGTGAAAGTGTAAGCAGTAGTTTTTTTGAAAGTTTACAGTTAATAGAGAAAAAACATATTTTTTTCTATTTGCATTTGAATTCTCCTTTACTTAGCAAACTGATTCTTGGTATAAGAAACTGAGAAATTTTCAATAGAGAAGACTTTGTCTCTGCATTCAGAAAAGTGCTACCACTCTTTGTCCATGAATGAGTATCTCAATAGATGTTAATAGTAGTTTCCACTTATTTATTTATCACTTCTTTAGTTTTGGTTCTCTTTTTTTTGATATTGTTTTCCTATGTATGCTTTCATTTCTTTTAACTATAAAATTATATTCTTCATATTGTTATTAATGTGGAACTTCTTCCCACAGCAGCCCTCAAATTCTGTAGTCTAAAAGGAATCATTGAAAGCAGAGGAGGGAGCATAAGTGGATATAGGCAAATGGTTGCATCAAAAAGTTTTTTATTAAGTTATTTGCTCCTGCTCTTATAGTCTAGTAATTTGTTTCATTTTCTAAGGCCAGTTCCTGAAAACTGTATTTCAGGGAAACAGACACAGACCTTAAACCAGGCTGCAACTGCTTGGTGACCTGGGTCACTATATAAAAAATTGTAAGCCAGAATTTGCTTGCTGAAAGGACTGAAGTGGAGAGATCAGACAATTAGACCTTAAAAGGATTTGCTCAGGGTTCAGGCTCACTTTTTCCTCCTGCTCTCTCTTAAATCCTAAGACTGGAAAAGTTTGGATAAACCACACACACCTTGCCACCATAGGACGCAATAATATGTAAGGTTGAGTTAGCTAGTGTTTTCTGTATTCCTGTTATTGCAGTGTGGTGGTGTTCACAGGGGTCCCAGGATGAGAGAATAGATGAGAATCTTGACTCCATGTTTCAGAAGGCTGATTTATTGCTTTATGATACATATTATATTTTAAAAATGATTTATTAAAGCTATACTAAAAGAATAGGAGAAAGGATTTCATCAGAAGGCTAGCAAGGAAAAGAAGGGGATGGAATCATAATAAAATCTTGTGACTGACCAGAGAGTCCGAGGCAGCTGGACTGTGAGTGGCCATTAATTATAAACAACCACATGAGACCAATCAAAGATGCACCTGTTGCATCCCACAGCAGCAGATAATTATTGTTTTTCTTTTCCTTTGAGGCTTCTCAGCTTCTCAGGAGAAAAATCCTGGCAGAGGGATTTTTCAGAAAATATCATGGTGACATTGCAGAGCCTGGCCTTTGGAATGCAGTTCTGTCTGTGTTTTGTGTGTTTGTAATAGTATCTCGTGGTCCAAGTTAAGAAAGAAGCTTAGGTCACACATATAATAAGGATGTGGAGTAAGTCATAGTGTCAGCAAGTAAATAAATGTGAGAAAACTAGAACATTGAAAGGATTTTGGAGGAGCTTTGACTATTCATGTTTCTTCTCTAACCTGCACTGGCCTCTTCCACATAGAGGTTTTCATTTGTTTACTCATCTAAATTAATCTAAAACCATCATTGTTTTGTGCATCTACAGAAAGTCTCTCTAAATTCTATCTTCCTGTGCAATTCCTATTAGCCTTCCTGCAGGCACCTTTGAGAATAATAACTTTATATTCAATGCTTTCATCCTAGGTTTTTTTGTGGCTGGTTTCATGTCTCTCAGCATGACTGCAGTTCTGAAAAATAGTGGCTGCCTGGTTGTAGTTGCAATCTTCAGGCCCTACTGCAATAAAACTTTGAAACAATAAAAAATCAGATTCATGACTGTGATATTGTTCCCATCAACTGTAGCTCCTATTGCTTTGACTGATATCCACTATCAGAACATGTCGACCTGGCAAGGTCTGTTTGCCTTCGCTGTCTCTGTGGGTGTTATTTCCCAACCGACTGCGCAAGCAGAGAAGGTAGAGCTGACCCAAAGTCAGTGATTTCCAAATGGCCTTTACTCATAGTCAAGGCCACCAACAAACACGCATTCAATTTTATGAGTTTTCTTAGAACAGTAGCCTATCCAAGCTCAGAGAGTGCTGCTGGCTTTGTATAAGCACAGTCACCACTTATTAAGTGCTGTTCAAATAGTGAGATGCCTTTATTATTAAGAAAGCTACATTTAGCTAATAGACTTGCTAAGAAGATGGTCAGAGGGATAGAGTGTCTCTTTTACACAGAAAGACACAGAGAGCTGGGATTGTTAAGCCTGGAAAGGAGAAGGCTTTGGGGTAACCTAATTGCAGCCTTCCAGTACCGAAAGGGAGCCTTCAGGAATGATGGAAAGGGATTGACTCATTATAGCAGGGAGAGACAGGATGTGGGCAATGGCTTCAAATGGGGAAAGTAGGTTTAGATTGCATATCAGAAGAAGTTAGAAGAAATTAGAGCATTCTTTGTGAGAGAGGTGAGGCACAGGAACAGGGTGCCCCGAGAAGTTGTGGGTGCCCCATTCCTGGAAGTGGTCAAGGCCAGGTTGGATGGGGACTTAGGGAAGATGTCCCTGCCCATGGCAGGTGGTTTGAAATCTAGATGTTTTTCAAGCTCTCTTCCAACCTATACCTTTCTATGATTCCATGATACTCTTACATGAACAAATCAGTCTTTTTTCTGTAGAGTAACAGTGTGAGAGTCAATAATATGGATTTTTGTAATATATTTACTGAACTTGAGATTCTGCAGCATTGTTATAGAAAGCTTGTTCACAGTTATAAGGATATTTAATTCCTGCAACTCAGAGTTAAAAAACCCCACAACTATATAATTATGGTCCTTGCAAATGACTACGGGGAGGTTCTTTCTCCTCTTTTTATCTTCATGTTCTGAGGAAGAAATAGATTATAATTCATATCAGGTCTTTCTCCTAGAAAACCTTCAGCAGGTTTGACAATGAAATACACTATTTTCTTACTCCAGCTGTCTTAGCACTCACAGAGCTTTCAGTCTGTATTTCCCATGAAGGTGGCTGCCCATCTCTAATAAATATCATTCCTGTTTTTTCTTCTATTCTTGCCTTCTTAAACACCTACCACTGAAACTGAAGGAATCTTCTGAAAACAAATTTTAATTCTGTTCTGTCAGGATCTCATCTATTATGTTGCACCTCATCCATTTTATTTGGTCTTCTGCAACTAATGCTTCTGCTCGAGTAATGACATGCTTGGGTGGCTGATATTTGTATTCTAGTTTATATTCCAAGGATTCACCTTCTTTCTGAGAACTATGTTTTTGTCCATATTTAAGAAATTATTTGGGAGAAATATATTAAAATAGAAGAAAACAACTCTTCCTCAACTCAGTAATGAAAGATTTTCCTTTTCATTCAGACATCACTAATGGATTCTGCTTTTTACACTCTGCACTTTTTTTTCCCCCATAGTTAAGCTAAATTTTTCGTATCAAAGACCTTGATTATCTTTTGACTTTTTTGACTAAGTGGATAATTATCATATTTAACTTAAGTTCAGGGCACTTTGGCAGTATTACCATCCCAGTTTACCCCAGTAATTGTGGTTTTAGCCATTATTACAGCTGATCTGTCAACCCGTGACATGCTAAAAACTGCAGATAGTGCAGCCTGGGAGAACTTCCCCTTTCTATTGTTTTTCTTTTATTTTTTCTTGTTCTTCTGTGTTCTAAAGCAGAACAGATGTAATTGCTGTAGAACTCAGCAGGAATTTGTTCTCATCCTGTGATCCAATGGGTTTTATAGATAAGGAAGTTAAAAGGAAAACAAAACAAAGCAAATCTTGAGCAGCAAGTGACTTCTTATGACCTTCCTCTGAGCACTGCATCAGAGGTTAACCAAGGGCAAGTGCAGGGTCGGGCAACTGCGTGAGGGCAACCCTTGGTATCAGCAGGCTGGGGAATGAAGGCTTTGGGGACAGTTCTGTGGGGAAGGACCTGAGGGCTACTGGTGGATGAAAGGCTAGGCATGATCCAGCAATGTGCATTCACAGCCCAGAAACCCAAACATGTCCTGGGCTGCATCAAAAGAAGAGGTGATTCTGCCCCTCCACTCTGCTCTGGTGAGACCTCACCTGGAAGTGCTGTATCCAGGTCTGGGGTCTTCAGCACAGGAATGAGGAGTGAGTTCAAAGAAGGGCCACAAAAGTAAAGAGACAGCACCTCTCCTATGAAGGCAATCTGAGAGAGTTGGGGTTGTTCAGCCTGGAAAAGACAAGACTCCAGGAAGACGTTCTTGCAGTCTTTCAGTACTTAAAGGGGGCCTGTGAGAAAGATGGGCTCAGACTTTTTAGCAAGGCCTGTTGCAATAGAACAAGTTTTTAAACTTAAAGAGGAGACTAGAGATGAAGAAATTTTTTAATGGTCTGGGTGGTGAGACACCAGAACTGGACACCCAGGGAAGTGGTTGATGCTCCATCCCTGGAAACATTCAAGGTCAGGTTGGGCTGGGCTCTGATGTAGTTGAAAATGTCCCAGCTCATTGCAGAGGGGGGTCTGGACCAGATGATTTTCCAAGGTCCTTTCCAACCCAAACTCTTCTATGAGTCTATGAATTGCCTGACAGAGGAAAAAGGCAGATGTGATGCACATATCAAATGGGAAGGTAGAGGTGTGTGGACCTGTTGGGACCACTGTCAAGACTGAGAACTCTTTGAAGAAGGATTTCTTTCCCTTTATTTCACAAATGCTGGGAATAGGCATTAAGAAAGGGAATGACTGCAAAGACTAAAATATAATCTTTGCTCTTAGAATCATGACTTTAAGAACTTTTTTAATATGACTTAGTTTTTTATTGTGTGCTAGTGAGATTTAGGGTAGAATTCTTACCAAAAAGAATTTTCCAGTTTTCTTCTGGTTTCTTCAGAATTATTTCTTTGAATTATATGATTAATGAATATAATTTCCTTCAGAGTTGGGGGAGGGAAGTAACAATGGAAGTAGATTTAACATGCATTTATGAGCTGAGCAAGACCGGGTTTTTTTACCTTGTTTTCTGACTGTTTTCTTTTGCTCTCTGCATAAGCAAGTAAATTAATAAAATTCTCATGCAGCAAAAAATGTAAATCTGTAGAAGCATATCAAAATAAATAGAAAACCAAAAATGTAGTATTATAAGATAGCAGTCAGTGACTTTGATTTGTGATTAGGAATTCGGGAATTGGTGTTTTCTGTTATATTTTAAATAGAAAACCAAGCTGCAGCACTGCACCTGAATATTTATTGTAAATAGTTTGTGCAATATCCATATCACCAACTGCTTTATGCCTTATGGCTGTGAAAATCATGAGACACTGCATACCAAAATTTGATATCAGCAGACAGAAATATCTCTAGTTTGATGCATCTGTATTTGTGCATACAGCAATAGATGGAAAATAATTTTTGGAATCTGCTCAGATATATCTCTTCTGTTCATTCAAGTTAATAGAAATATACAAAGTTACTTTCTGTCCTTATTCTAAATGTTATAGAGGACAATTTCAAGAGCAATACACAATGTTTTCTTTTCCTGTGGTGAAAGTTTTAGATTAAGTTCCTTCTGATATTGACAAGACAGGAAGTAAAGCAGTGCTAAATGTCTTGGGGAACTTTTACTGTGTAAGAACTCCAAAGAATTGGTTGGTAAATGTTTTTGAAAGTAAATAATGTATGAGATCTTCATAGGTTTCAATACATGAGTGCCTGGTTGGAGAAAGTTAACAGTTCTATCAGTAAGATTGGAAAGAAGTTTTAGTTAGTAGGGAAGTTATGAAAATAATTAATCCCAGAAAGAATTGGATTATAGCCATTTAGTAGATTTGACCTAAGTAAAATATGTCAGAGTTCTCAGCAAACTGAATTAAATAGATCAAATTAAATAAAATCATATGCTTTCCATCTTTTAATCTTTCAACTTGAAGTAATTTTGAAATGAAAGCTTTTTAAATGGAAGAAAACCAGGAATGTGCATTTTGAATACAATGAAAGGAAAGAATTCATTTTCTCATTTACAACTGAAATTTATATTTCAGGAAATATGAACCCTGTATAGCTGGTTTGACTGACTACAATTTCCATTTTTCCCTCAGAAGTTGTTGGCCAAACTATTTTTCAGATAGGTGCAATCTCGACTTGCCTAGTTTATGCAATAATTGCATGATACAATTCCCGAACCAAAACCACTGTCTTTCCAGGATCTCCTTTCAGAGTGTAATCAAGAGCAGAAATCTCCAGGGCAGTTTTATTATTTACATGCTCAATAGCTATTTTTCCTGTTGATACAAAAATTTGCTTTTGAAAGCTGATGACCAAAACTGAATTCAGAGCTTGCATTTCTTTGATTGTCCTCAAAACTCTTGAGAATGGGAGTCAGTTCAAAGAATAGGGCACTTAAATGTAGGTATCTACTTGTGCACATTTATGTATAAGAAAAATGCCCAGCCTTTATTCTGTTCAGTAGAGGTTTAGGGCTTGATCAGGCAGCCATCTCACAGCCAGATTCCTGGAGCTTTTCAGTTTCTGAAGACACCATGAGGTCAACAGACTCGACACCCAACTTTTGGGGCTGTAAGTGTGTATGAAGGGAGCCTAGAGATACATGGGTTACTGCAGGGTATTTCAATGTCTTTACTTCCTGTGTGGGGACAAATGAGTCAAACCCCTTGTGAGTGCCATCATGTCAATTTAGAGATTTTTTTGGTTTACCCTAAAGTAACACCACATTCTTTGGCAGCTGCTGGTGTTCAGCTGCCTGCATGTGCTGGCCAGATCTCCGCTGTCTGTATGAATTTTGAAACTTAATTCATGTTTCATAACCTGTGAACTGACTCTTATTTTGGATGTCTGTCACTCTCAAAACAGGACTTTAAATTTTTCTTTAATCTTATTTTCCTGTAGTCTTTGGTGGCACAAACTTAATATTTTTCAGACTACAGCATAGTTTCATATGTGGCACCCATTATTTACCTTTCTTTCTCGTATTCTTACCACATACTCATTACAAAAATCACTATTACACTGAAATTAGGAACTAGAAATAAAGTCTCTTAGGTTATGAAAAAAAACTTGCCTCAAAAATATTAGAATTATTTCCCAGATAAGCATAAGAAGCAGTAAAATCTTGTATTCCTTTAGCTACTTCTTGTTATCCAGCATATTTTTGACAATACATAAATTGTAATAGTGGTTCCACGGTGCTGTTGATGGCTGCATGTGTCTTATTTGTCAGGCTCCAGATACATTATACTCTGTATGGCTTCAGTGGCAATCCTCTGCACAAGGTTCAAGGCTTATTGATGGTACACTTTGATGTACTGATCTTTAGCAATAGCTGTAGTAGTGGAACACCTTAATAAATGCTATTCAAGGCCAGTTTCAAGGCTGGACATTATCACCTAATTACTTTGATCAGAGTGGTGGCAAATATTTGCATAGTACATGCATGTGGACTCAGCCTGTTGTATTTTATTTACAGAGCAACTTTTTGGAATAGGGTCTGTCTGAGGTCTACTCTGGAAATTGAGATTCATGGTTTCCACAGAACCATGCTCTTGCAGAACTCTTCTCCTCATCTTCTGGCTCCATCCTATTTTATCTCCTCTGAGCCACCCTGTCATACCCTCCCTTAACCTTTTGTTCCTCCCTAAATATTGTTACCTAATGCAAACTTATTTCTGTGCTGTTCATGTTATGTTCCTTCCTTTCTTGCTTCACAGCTTGATGAATGCACATTTAAAAAATCACATGTGGAGTGCTGTTTTTAAGTGCTAGTCTGGCTCCCCATCAACTGAGTTTATACCTGCTTCACTCAAGTGATGCTGCTTCATAATGTCTTTAGTTGGGCTCAAGACTCAAAATCAGTACCCCATCCTTGCTCCCCCTTGGTCACTCATCAGCAGTCTCGTTCACTGTCCATGTACTCTTTCAAATGTTGTGCCTTCTTCAAAACTGCTGATAAGATATAGCCTTCCATAGCCATTCTCCTAACAAACATTCATCCAAGTGTTTCCTCCTTGTGCTGCAGTAATTTTCCAGTGCTATCCTCTCCTCTCCTGCTACATCCATTGGTATTTTTGCCACAAAGGGCATTTATCCGTGCCGTCATCTCTCCTCCATTGCTACCTTATCCTGAATTCTTTATAGTACCAAATACAAACTTTTTTAGCTTCCAAGGAGCTTTGTACCTTAATCCTCATGTCTCTGTCATCTGGTATTAATTGCCTAGCTCTAGTGTTTTAGATCTGATCAGATCAAGATGCTTTGGTATCAGTGATATACATGACCTTAACTGACCTCTTGGTCTCTTCAGACCTCCAGCTGTCATTCTGGCAATGCTGCCTCATTCATTCCTCTTCTAGGTGGGTGGTTTCACCTTGTCTGTTCTTTAGATTGTGACATCCCCAGGAACAGCATGGTGGCTTTGTTCTGTGTTTGTACATTTCTTATACCAAGTCCTTATCTGTGTGGAAATGATATCAGTAGTAAAAAATGTTTGCGAAAATATTCTTAGCAGCAAAGGCTGAGGAATAAGCAAGTAATTTTTGCTAATTTAGCTTTAGAAATCACTGATGGGGCAAGATGGTGCTGGCCTTCATCTCTCACTTCTGCTCTGCCTGCACCAGGAACTTCAGCAGGGAGCTGGGGTCTTCTGAATTGCAGTCAGGCAGCTCTCTTCTGGCACTGCAGTGCCTTCATTAGGAACCTCATCTGCAGACACCTCTGCAGTGTGGTGTATGTGTTATATCTGCATCCAGCACCCCTATTCACTGGCTATGGTTTCTGCAAATTCACAAGATTATTAAATCAACGGATTTTAGGGACAGTCCTCTGACTGTAATCTCTTTCCAGACACAGGAGAATCTCCTCTAAGTGCAGACATAGAACTTCAATGGACAACAGTTGTTTTTGTCTGTTTAGCCAAGCTTGCTGTGTTTAAATAACATACGTAAGAAGCTAATGTACCAAGGCACAGTGAACACAACTCATGTAATTGCATCATTAATGGGTCTCCCTGTTGTTTTTCACATCAGCTTTTAATTCTTATAAGGATATTATTCCTTGTTCCAAGTTCTTACATCAAAGAAATAAAACAACCATGAAATTCTCTATTCAATGTGGAGGATGTATTTTTAGGAAGTGTCCCCTTAACTATTTACCTTTCCAAGGTTTTTCTTTCTTGGGCAGAGCAGTCGAGCTGAAATGTTGCATAAAGCAGAGAAGTCTTTACCTCAGCCAAAGGAGAGATTATCATTAAAGAAGAGCAGAGCTGAGGTCACTGCAAGTCATCAAGACCCAGTTCCCCTCTGGCCTGCTGATTCAACCCTCAGGCCAATGTTCCTCACCCTGTGCCCCAAACCAGACATGCAAGCTCCTGGCAAGGGGGAACAGATCTTTTCACAGACACAAAATGTGTGTATCTGCCTCCAATTCCCTTGCAGGATCTGGTTTACCTTTAGAGTCCAGATGTCCATATGGCACACAGGCTGAGATGAGGTGGGGTCTGGCACTGTTCTCTCTCCAAACCCAGTGAGAGGTGAGTCTGGCCCCGGGGCAGCTGGCAGAGCCACAGGCACATCCCGGAGCAGACAGCAGGGACTGACTCTGTGCTCCAGCTGGCCAGCACTCTGCACAGGGTGCCTACCTGCAGCTAACACGAAGAGGGAGGCCTCCCAAAGCCCTCCAGAACCCAACAGAAAACCAGCTGGTGTTTTCAAAGTTGCTCAGCGCCTCTGAGAGCAAGTCTTTTCCTTAGGAACCTTGCACAAATCCCAAGCATCCCAAGGAAGCTCTGCTTGCTCTTGCCCTGGGTATAGGGGAGCTCATTCCCTACCTAGGGTATACCTAGCTTCACTTCTTTCAGCCTGTGGTATTTAATGTTCTTCTTCTGGGTGTTTTCATGCCTCAACTCTGCAATTACTGGGGGCTTTTTTCAATCCTTTTCCAGTCGACAGTTACACGAATATTACTGAGAAGTAATTACATGGCCAGTCACACTAAAGAGTTCTCAAAACAAGAGAGATTCAGCCAGCCAAGGTGTTTGAATCTTTCAAAATTTCTATGGGATCCTGCTATCTGATGAGACAAATTTTAGTAATTACTGCTATCTTGAAAAAGATAATTGAAACCCACAGGATCTTTTTTTACAGGTGATTTAAGTATAACAAACTTTTCATTTTAAAAATCTATGGCTCCTCAGTGTTCTGAAGTGACCTCTCTCTCCCTTCATGACTCAGGGGTCACTGAAGATCATTTGATTTGAAATGTGTCTCCCACAGTGTTGTCTGTCTTGCCAGAAAACAAATTAAAGTAAACAAGAGTTAGCAAGCTGGGTATTTACACTGATAGCACTCCTGTTAATAGTATGTAACCTTTTTATTATTTAATTCTAAGGTTATTAGGAGGCAATCACTGCTTTTACCACCAAGAACCCCTGTATGCAGCTAAACATAATTATGATCAAGCCTAACTGCATGTTCTTCAACTGTGTGGAGCTGGTGGTGTAAATGAGAGGAGATAATAGAACCATAGAATCATAGAATAATTTGGGTTGGAAGGTCATCTAGTCCAATTTCCTGCAATGAGCAGGAGCATCAGAAGATCATGGTCCAATCTTCAGCCTGTTGACTTTCAGATAGAGCACGCTGTGCAGTTCATAAATGGAAAATACCTATTAGTGGTGCCACAGCTCTCTGTTTAGACCAAGGCCATGAACAAATTGGAGCACACTATCGTCAGCTAAGCAATAGTTATCTCTAAAATGTATTTCATGCTTTCAGTAAAATTATCCCATTATTTTTCCTCTTTTTGCTTCCTCTTTTATTTCATCAGAAACTTGCATAAGAGGTCTCATAATAGAAATACCAGTTTATCCTGATATTCCTACAGTAAGATAAAAAAAATTGAAGAAGAATTTAAAAATCTATGCTCAAAACCACTGTTGACATGTTGCCATGTTGAAGAGTGGCTGCCTGAACTCAGCTCTGTTACAACAGCTGCGGCCAGCATGGTTTCAGAATTGTAAAACCGTCTTGTTTTCTGACATGGTGCCATGTTTCATTAGTAAGGTCACCATGTTGCTTCCAAGAGCTCCATGATCAGTAAAGTTTTCTTTTAGCCTGAAAAAACTCTAGAACAAATTCACAGCTTAGTTTAAATCTGCTCACCCAAAATGCTCACCCTCCTTCTGCTGGACTATGAGCCACGTGGTCTCACTCAGCAGGCTGTGCCTTGCTCCTAATCCCCAAATCACTGTTCAGAGGCATCTGACTGGCCCAGTGTCCAGCTCATCTGGGTCCAAAAAAATCTGAACATTCAATCACCCTGGTGTGCCTAATCTATGTTATGCTTATGTGTTCCTCAAGAGTTATCCTTTGCTCTTACTCACCCTATACAGGACAACCACAAGCATAGAGTTGTCCCCTGGGGGTGTGGGAGGGACTGAGCTCACTAACTTCCTCAGGGACTGCAACCCCAAACTGAAATTGAATCTCCCCTCAACTAAGAGAGCACTTTGGCTGTAAGGGCACTATCAGGAAGTCATGCAAATCATCCTGTTAATCTGTTACTTTTTTTTTTTTTTGAGAAAACATGCCACAAATTCCCTGAGAAAAATGTCTGAGCTATCCTAATGCTTAGAGTGCCCACCTGGAGGCTGAGGTCGTGGCTCCTCTTCTGCCCATACCTCCTCATGCATTTTAAATAGTAAATATATAATGTGAAATACTCACACAGTCCACAGCAGAGGCTGCCTACTTGCTACCAGCCTGGGTCTGCCCAATATATTTCTAATTGCTTTTATAGTTTTAGTATTATTTTTCTTTGTTTTCCTGTCTTAATACAAGTCCCGCTTTTAGGAGAGGCAGCAGAAAGAATTGCCCTGGTATAACCTTGTGGTGTTTGTGACCCTGGCAGGGCAGATGAGTATTGATTGCTGAAGTATTTGATTACATTAGCTGAGGCATAGTGCCACAGACCTTGTACTTTCTTTTCTCCCCTCACTTGTAACCCCATTAATAGGGGTTTAACTGAGGATAAAAAATGAGCAGCTACAGTAGTAAACAAAAATACTTGTATATAGCCCAATATATATTGAAAAGAAAAAAAAAAGGAAATCCATATCCAAGCTATTCAAACAGTTCATCTGTGTGTCTTTTGTCACAAGGTGGAAGCATACTTAGGGGCTTATACTTGGTCTTTTCATCTGCATAACATGAGGTCAATATGAAAAAGAAGAGTCCCCTGCAGACATGCTTTATTTTCCTCAGGTTACAGGAGTCCAGAGCTGAGCAGGAAGGGCTGTTTGCCTCTGTGTTATACACTGTATCAATCTACAGGTTATGTGGTCCAGCCATCTATGGAGAGCTGGACCACATGGAGAGTTTGTGGTGATTCTGCACTTTAATCAGTATTTTCTCCACAGTCTTCAGAACTGGACTTTAATCTATGGGGCAATCCTCTGATGTTTTTACCTTCACCTGAGTTCTCTATTGTCAGTATTCCTTGGTGTGTGAGCCAGCTCAGGCAGGACACAGGAACAACCACAAGAGCATGGATGAAATGGAGAGAAAATTTGGTTCTGTTGAAACCAAGCCACGAGTTTTCCAGCTTTTACCCTTTGGATTCTCTCCCTGATCCTACTGCTGGGGGAGTGAATGAGTGGCTGTTTGGTGCTTGGCTGCTGTCTGGGTTTAAATCGTGATGCCAGAGGGGGGATTCCCAGAGCAGCACCCAGGCAGAGGCACACAGGCATGGATGAGGCACCATGGAGCTTTGTGAGTGCTAGGGGATCAGCAAACCTTCTCTTTTCCCCTGCATATCAGGGATTCATGCAGAGGTAGTTTACTACTGTTTGATTGTTCTCACAGCAGGACAGGAATCTCACCCATGCTCAACAGGATGCCTCTAAATCTGTCTCAGGACTATGTTATCTGAACACAGGTGTTGTCCAGCACACGGGGCTAAACAACAACTGGTAAGATGTATGTGGTTTTTGACACCTCACCTTGCAAGCCATTTGACCATGCTCACAACTTCCTCACCAAGCTGCCATTTTTCTCCCACTCTTGGGAAGCTCAAAGTCAGATCAGCTTGAGGAGCTACTGAATACTTCAATTTCTCATTGACCAAAGGAACTCACAAGAACCCCTTAAACCACAGCCAGAAAAGTCTGGAGCAGTTGGTTTGAAGCAGACAATGGGATGTAAAAGAGGCATAACTTTTGAGGCAACCTAGAATTAGTGTAGCAGTTGTCTTATCTCTTTTCTGTTGTTGTTTTCCATGTTGAATTCCTTCTCTTCAAGGAAGTGTATTTTTCTTAAAATATTGCATAGCCTTGCTGCCCTCAAAAACTGCTGTTTCAAGCAGGATTTATTTTTTAAAAAATGAGCAGATACTCTAATGATAAAAACATGTGCCAGGGCCCATGTCAGGCTTGCATTCACTCTCCAAATTAGCTTACATTGAATATGTTATAATTCATATGAATCATACAAAATAATTGACAGAAGTGTGAAAACAAGCTGTACTGGATCCTGTCCTTACCAAGAGAACCAAAGTAATAATTCAACCCCCCTTGCATTATACATAATTGTTTACTATTATACATGGTGCAAGAAATCAGTGTTCTCTGTTCTCCTTTGGAAAGAAAAAAGATTAAATAAAATTACAAAGACAACACACAGGTAATAAATGTGTGTTGCACACAAAATAAAGTGTTATACACATGCTGCATAATCTTTTTATTAACCTTTGAGTATTTAGCACGGTGGATAGTGAGAAGAGAAAAGAATAGATAATTTAAAGTAATTCTAGAATTCTATCAAAAATTCCTTATATAGGAAGAGTTCTATCACCTAGGCTGGATATCTTGCCCGAATGTGAAATTTGAAAATATCAACTAGCCCTGTATCTAATCTTCTCTCACGAGGCTTACTTTTGAGTTAAAGATAAAAGGTCAGATCATAAGTTCTTGGAAAAAAGCAGGATAAAAAAAATGTTTTAAGTCCATTTGTTCTTTTCATCAGCAAATTATAAGAAAGATCTCTCTTTCAGAGCAAAGAAATTTCATTAAAAAAATGACTTTGTGACAAACATACATACATACATACATACATATATACATCTGCCACATGCAGCAGAAAAGGACAGGGATGTTAGAGAGAACCAAATTATATTAACCCTGAAACTATTGTTCTTATGGACACGCCACCACTGAAAATAAAATGTGTGGGCATACTACTACCCATGGTAACTTTAATGGACTTAGACTAGGAAGACCTAAGGAGGCTTATGGAAATATGTAGTTTAGACAATGAGGATAAATGCAGCCAGAACCACTGGTGAATATGTGGTAGAGATTTATTTATCTCCATATTGGTGTTTGAGCTGGCTAGTTTAAAACTGGTTTGGGTGGCTTTGGATGAGTGCATAAACCTTTGATAAGGTTAAGATGTTAAAACAACACACAGTCTAGAGATGCATTTGGTTCAGCCAATATAATTTATTTTAACATAGTTAGCACTTTTTAAAAATAAGTATCTTACAAAGAATATGATACAAGTTTTGCAGTTTCACTTGAACGTGAATATTTCTGTAGGTTTTTTTCAAGTCTTCTTCCAGTTTTTCATAAAACCATAAATGTAATTCCCCAGGAAACTCTCCCCTCCCCACTGTGAATCTGCCTTTACACAACAAAAACTTTATTTTACCTGTGAGGAGGCCCAGCCCCCCACCCAACATTTCAATTATAGAAAAGAATATATTTTAGCTGTAGTAAAATTTTGAAATTATTACGAATTAGCTCATGAAATTCTACCTGTGGGAAAGTATTTGCTGACAGAAAAAAAACCCAGCTGCTGTACACACACAATGGAAAATCTTAACTTGCCTTTCAAAATGGTTGGTAAAATGGGAGACCTTTACATCAAAAGAGAGCATTAAACCCACTGCACACTGGTACCCAACTAGTGCACATTGTTCATTAAAATGGTGAATTAGCATCTTCACATAGATTTTCCGCCAAGACTTGAAGCATTTCATTTGCATATATACATAAAATGTATATAAAGCATAAGTTATACAGTGTATTTAGTACTGTTAGTATATACAGTGTATTTATGTACTACTAGTACACAGTGTATATGCATAATACAAAACATACATTCACAAGCATTTCAGCCTGTACCTGAAATCAATGTCATTGGATGGCTGCAAAATACCCAGTCCTGCACGGGATTGATCTAGAGAGGGACACTTCACATTACTGTCCACAAGCTCTATCTCAAAATATGAAAAAATCAGAGCCAAAAATTGTTTGATCTCATGGACAGCAAACAACCTGCCCGGGCACTTGGCAATGCCTGTCCCAAAAGGCATGTAGTAATGCTTCAGCTTCCGACCGTTCCGGTAGAAGTCGGTCTTCTCCTCTCCCTTTTCGTTCAGGAAGCGATCGTATTTGAATGTCTGCAATTAAACACACAAAAGAGTTCCTTGGTGTCTGGATACCTCCAAAAGCCAGATAAAGCTGCTAAGACACAAAAATGCAGGCTGGGAAAGGGATGTCTCCAGCAATAAGCATCATAGAGTACCACCAGCCCCCATGGTGCTGTTTTAGAAAGAGTAGCCTCTGACAAGTTCTGTTATGTGGGACAGGATCCCAGGTTCTTTGCTGATAACACCCCTTTTCCTTCCTGACCTCTAAAAATAAGGTTTGTAACCTGTGTTCTTGTTCATGCAGCAGAAGGAGAACTGGAAGAATTCTAATTCTCTGCCTTTGGGAAACTATTATCCTTATCCTTCTTCAAAGACCCTCATCACGGTGATCTTCCCTCACTGAGGAAGGCAGTAAGTAGAGGGCTGTCTGGGGCTGGTAGCACATCTTTTGGTTACACTAGAACATGTTTTTCAGGTAGTGCTTTCACTGCCTTTATTTTTTTTTTGTTTCCTGTTATCACATCTTCAGGTGTAAGAATGGGTTTTCTGGGGTACAACAGATAACCAGCCATAGGGCACCTCAGTAAATGCTTTATCCAAAGGCCTGTTTACTCCTGCCAGAGCACCAAGTTTAATGCAATTTGGAAAAAATGCTTACCAAGGGATCAGCATAGATTTCTGGATCGAAATGCAGCAGCTGAGGATAAAGAGCTACAATGTCATCTTTGCGAATATTGTAAAAGTCGTTCTCCAGGTGCAAAGTGAAATCCTCCTTGGCCACTCGGAAAGTCATGGATGCACTGGAGAGCCTCATCGCCTCCTTGATGATGCTGTCTGTTGGGTGAGGACAAGGAATGATTGCCATGGAAACAGTGTATTCACATACTGGGGGCAGGTCATGGATATTGAACTCTTTCAGAGCCATTATCAAACCCTGAATTTATTAGAAGAAATATTTTAATATTAACTTCCTAAATGCCTAAGAAAGTATTTCTCATTTCTTTTTAGCATGTCTATCCCTTCTGCAGATACCACTGAGAGCCTAATCTGCTTTCCCCACAAAAAATGCTTATAGTGGATGAAACAGAATGTTCCAAAGTGAGACATATTTTCACTCTGAGATAAAGACCAAACCAGTGAAAACTGAAAACATAACAAGAAAAAGAAACAGTGCAGTGAGCAGAATTTTCTGAAACTTTAGGAGGTCCTGTACAGAAACCCATACTCAGAAGAAAAGTAATATGGGAATTTTTTCAATATTAGATGATTTTTTTAAAGTAACAGTAGTTAAAGAGCAGCATGATCAAAACTCTCTGTACCTTCTGAAAAATGTGCTTATAATTTGAAAAATATTGAGAGAAAATAGAAGTAATGGTATTATAAAACATTGCTTCACATGATAAGAATAGGGATTTAAGTTTTGGCAACACCTTTTTATTTGATTTAAAGACATAATCAAACAAAATATTGTTCAGAATTATCCATGGGTCTATGTTATGTAGCGGTGTAGGATTATTGAGACATGCATTACCCATTAAAAAGTGCTCTTCATGTGAATTTTGATACTCCCAGTACCACCTGGGACATTGGGAAGCCTGATTGTGTTGGCTATTGCTGAGGAAGATATAGTTTCCTGTTCTACTGTTTCTTTGCTAATTCCAGAGGAATTCTATAGCAAGCATTTATATGGTAATAAAAAGAAGACCATGGAAATTGTATTGTGATTTCTGCATAAAATAATCCTGCATAAAATAGTCATACCTAGTATTGGCATATTATCCAGCTGTTTTCGGTTCAAGGAAATATTTTTGCCATCTAAGCTGATACTCTCTTCAGCACTTTCCAAAACACTTTGCACTTCTTTGGTAGCAGCTCTCATTGCTTCTGGACTCCTAAGATCAAAAGACCAAAGTTATAACATAAATTTAAAAATTCTTTAAGAAGTGGTTTTGCTATTAACTTTCTTCCTGACCAAAATTTATTTTGTTGACCAACAACTACAACCTTCTAAAATAAAACTGTTGCGGCAAAATGCTGCAGTTCCATTTTTTCATGTCTTGGCAAAGGTATGATAACTTCAAAGGATAAAAAAAAAAGGAAAAGAAAGGAATCCCAAGCATTTGATTTTGTCTGCAATGACAAGTGGGACAGAACTGATGTGTGTAATTCAGGTAATAAACAGTACTGGCACTAAAAAGCAATGCCAAAAATAAGAGAAAAACCAGCCAGTTGTAGATTAGGAAATAACCTCACTGCAGGTAGAAAGTTTAGGAACAGGATTATAGATCAGTTTTATAACATCATTTATTCTGGCTGATGTGACAATATTGTGTCTAGCTGAAAAGAATCTTCCTAATACTAAGAGCCCACGTAGTACCCTTCAGCGTCTACCCTTTCTTTCAGACATGGACTATATGAGCTTTGGTGAAAGATATAGACACAATAAAAGAGGGAGCAATTGTGTCTTGACAAAGGCACAATCAGGGTGTAACAAGACTCCAAGTCCAGGAAATCTAAAGCAAATGCATTCTTGGAGCAAAAAATACTAAATAACCTCAAAAATTTGCATTGGCAAGTAGATATGAAGGGTTAAAGCATTAGGAATTTACACACATACTTCAGAGTTAGTTATGCTGAAGCAGATAATCCAGAAAGGCCCACTCTAAAATGGACATTTATTAGTATTATCTGAGCTGTGCACTTGTCTCACAAGTAGCAAGCTCAGGAGGGGCAATCTACAGTAGAGCTTTAGTGGGATCTATCAACATATAAATTATTTTCTATTAAGTATCTGTGAAAACAATAATAAAGGAAAACCTCATTTGGCCTGCTCTAGTGAGATGGTCTAAAAATGTCTAGTTATATTTGTAGCCTTTAATACAATTAATGTTTTGACTGCAACTAGCACTTTTAATGTCATATCATACAGATTTACTCCAAAGCTTTCTTGACAAAGTGTAGCATTGCCCTGGAGTGATGTTTCTTAAAAAAAAAAAAAGCTTCTAAAGAATTGTTCTGTGCTACCACCACTTGTTCTCAGATGGGTGAAGGGCTTTTCTGTGGAAGTCCTGAACAACACAGCACTTCTGTTGCAAACAGAAGTTTTTTATCACTGATGAGGTATCAAGGAGTGGAACTGGCCTGTACTAATGAATTAGTTTCTGAAAGATAAAAATATTTTTCTTGTTTGGGAAATATTGTTTGGGAGCAACAAGTACTGGGACTTACTTAAGAAGATAGAACAAGGTCCAAAAGGTGGCTGGAATGGTGTTTGCTTGAGAGGCCCAGAGCACTGCCACGTGGGTCTTGGCTTTCTCCATGTCATCGAAGGTTGACAGGGTGTCGTTCAGGAACATGCGGAGGGTGACAAGCTCAGAGAGGTTGTCCCTTTTCAGGAGGTTCTTGTGCAGGAGTGCCTCTCCCAGCCTCTCACGTGCGCTGTGGGCACTCTTGAAGAGGTGGATGGGCAGCCCTGCCACGAGGGCTGGGAAAATCTTATCAAATTCCTTGAAGTTTTCAAGGGCATTTAGGATATGAGCTCTCTCAGTTTCCTGCTTTGATGATAAGTTTTTATCATTATTTGAATTAAATTCTTTACCAAAAAGTGTTAAAAAGCCAGACTCAAACATCACTTGGCAACAGAAGGTATAAAGTCCTTCTGTCACCCAGGTATTAGACTGAAGCTTAGGTGCTCTTGACTGCAGCATGACATACTGTAGGTTTTCCATCATTGCTTCAATGAGGGCATCTAGGGCATTGCCTTGAAGGGTTCTAATGAAAGTCTGATGAAAATTTTCAGTGGTGTTTCCCTCCTCTGGGTCAATGCTACCATGCCCAAAAGCCTGTCACAAAATAAATTGTATGCATGATAAGTAAGGCCTGTCATTACATGGATGATAAAATCTAACAGAAACAAAAGCCAAAGTATAACTTCATAGCTTTCTAGAGGAAAGGATAATAATGTAATAAAAGAATGTACTGTACATTCTTCATTGTTCTAAGAATAATGTATAGTCTTAGAACAATCCAAATCACTGCAAATTTCTTTTCCATTTAGGTAGAGGAAGAAAAAAGACCTCAATATTTTAAACCAGTAAAAGTGCAGAAATGTGAAACCAATCCATAACTATCCAAAGACATAGTTATGTTTACAGGAATTAACTGTCAGCAGATACTTTGCATGTTAGATATTAAAACCAGGAATACCTTGGCAGAAGTAGCAAAGTGGAACTTTTTCCAGTCCAAGTGTTTTCCCTGGCGCATCAATGCATGGTATGAAAAAGGATCAGTGAGGAAATGAATGTATTTCCCTGCTACATGGCAAGTGAAGATGTGGCCATGCTTCTTCTGCTTTTCTTTGAGGAATTCAAGGGGGTTGGCACCAAACTTCAAGGCACAGCCCAGGTATGGAAGGAACCCGTTTTCAAGAGGTGGCTCACCTTGCCGCCTACAAAACACAAAACAAAAGCCCAGTTTAAAATCATATATAAAGATCTCTTCTCCAGGACTATCAGGTATGTAAAATACTGATGTTAGGCTTTCTGAAATGTGAAAAAATATTAAGAAAAAAAATCCCAAACAAGTAGTTTATTTACAAATATTTTTCTCCCTTTTAAGAGCTAAGCTATGTAAGAAAGAACAATTTTAACTATTAATAGACATAATAAAACATATAATAAAACAGTTTGATTATGTCATATGTATTTCCCCCAGATCAGACGTATATTTTTCACCTGTTCAAATGCAAAATTATTGCCATTAGGTAACACACAGCTATGAAATTGTCACATTAATAAATATATTAGATAACATATTTATCTTAGATATTATCTAAGACAATTTTTGGGCAATTTTATCCACAATTTCATTTGAATACCAAGGAAAGAATTTTTAGCATAGAAAAGTTGTTATTATTGGCACATCCCATTAATAGACCAGATCTTTCTAAAAATATGGGAATTTTGCTATGATCCTCAGTAAGCATAAGATCTAGTGTTTCAGATGTGTCATCAAGCACATGCTGATTAATTAAGCAGATACTTAAAGCAAAGCATACGTTTAAATTATTTTCTTTTTTGAGTAGGAAGAGCTTTCCTGTATAAGGACATTATGAGTGCTGAAATAACTTTCATATAATACTTCAACTTTTGCAGTAAATGAAGTTAATTATTTTCACTTTTTTTAAAATGAAACTTTTTAAAATAAAACTAGAAAATGACTGTGGAAATTAAAAAATAAGAAGAGTTAAGCAAATTACTCGCTCCTTATATAAATGTGTCAGCAGGATAAATGCTTTTAAGGAATATACCTCATACATAAATATTACCTGTATTAAATTGTGTTACTAGATATAATAGAAAAACATTTATAAATAGGTATTGAACAATAATTGCATATGAGTAGGTATTCGCTGTGATTACAATACAGGTGAAATTACAGCCCCAAACTCTAGGAAATCAGGACATACATATTCATATTTTAATTAACTCAGTGATGCATAGATTTGTATCTACAGCTACCTCTAGGCATCAATACACTATTATTGCAGACTTCATACAGAAAAATTGTATTGGAACATAAATCTCTCAAAAGACCAAACTACATCATTGTCTATGCTGTCCTGCATATGTCTGACCACAGTTCTCTTAGTGATGTACACAGGATATTTGACAAAAATAAAGGCCAGGCACACTGAGATGCTTTTACAGAAAGAGTCCTTACCTTCTCCTCCTCCCTAGAAGAAACCAAGACACACAACAAAGTATTACTGCCACTCCCAAGATCCAGGATGCTAGGAACATTTCTGGTAATGCCCGAAAGCTTCCAAGTGGAAAATGGGTAACTACCAGGATGGCAGGAGAGGTGACTGAGAATGAAACAGAAGACAGGTCACAATTTATATACAGTGGGTACACTACTGTATCTAACGGCACTGAGTCAACCTAGCAAGCTATTGATTAACCATTTCTGGAGAGAGCTTGTTCCCTCTCTGCTCTGTCACCTTTCTGCAGAGAGCTTCGCCGGATTGATGCAGAGAGTTGCAGATCTGGCCTTGAGTTAATGTCACGTAGCAGTAGCAGTTCCAAAGTAACCAAACAGCTGTAATAGTTGATAATTTGAAGGTTAGCCAGGTGTATTTTGATGAATCCTGCAGATTTACCAATTGCAGTTTATAGTTCAAGTTTAGCAATAAATGAAATGGTTACTGACCGGTGTCCAGGAGATTCAGGCTGTGCTAACTGGTGGCTGCAGCCCGAGCTGCCCTTCAGCTGCCAGCCTGCTCCCCCTCCCTTCTCCTTGTGGGCTGCCCTGGCTCTGGTGTGCCACTGCAAGAGGGAACGGCGGGGTTCAGCAGCTGGGCAAAGGCATGGCTGCGGAGGTGGACTTACTTCCTCTAACAACATTTGTCTGGAAGAAAGGGTAAAAGTGGTCTTCCACAGAACCATAGAGTGAATTATAGAAGAAAATTAAAGTAGATCTAGACAACCACACTGGTCTGGGGTTTTTCATTTTCCTTGGACCACCTTTTATTTTCCTACTAAACATTTTCTGCTTTCTATTGTTGACTTAGGAGAATTCAAAGTTTGGCTTGCTCCTAGACCTGGCATCAAGCCATCAAGGAGGCAGCTCAGGTATAGTGATGTTTCATTCGTCATCAAGGCCTAATATATTTTTAAGAGAGAAATGGAAGGGTTTTTCAGACTCACTTTTGTACCAGTTTTTGTTGGTGTCCCTACAGCTGTGTGATAAAACAATAAAGATTTGGACAACTTGCTGTTGCTATTGAGCAACTACACTGAAGGCATTGACACTCAAATCTGGCAGGTGGAAATATTGCCCTGGCTTCAAACCAGGGCAGACAGTGAGACATGGGATAGCTGTGCACATGTCATTACATTTGAGTCAATTTTTAAATACTATACCAAAGAAATAAACCTTATTAACAGCATCAAGGTTTGCCCCCACTTCATCTAAAAATCACTCCTTTGGCATGTCAGTCCCAGACCTCTATCCCATTTTCATTTAAGCACAGGTGTTTCATATATTTTCCTGTAAAAAGTTCTTTTCCATCAGCTGAATTTATCTTGCTATTATATAATTGCTTTATAAAAACCTTGCTTTCCCATTTCCTGCCCATTTGCATTATTGAAAAATTCAGTTCTAGGTGTCATCTTTGATTTCATCCTTTGACTTCTTCATCCTAAACAAGAATAATAATTTTATTCCTATTCTTCTTATTTTATTATATTGGTGTTAATTCTTTTTGCATGTGCAGTTGAAACAACACTGAAAAAGAAAGAAGTTACTGTCAGTTTTGTGTCCAACACCCAGGAATAACATTTAACCAGCAATAGTTGCCTGTGTCCCCTCAACATATCTTGTGCTGCATGACGTAGAGCTGCCATCACAGTTGCCTCCTCCCTCTGTGCTTTGGGTTGTTGTACTGCAAAGTGATGATAACATCATTTATAAATGGCATCCTGCTGCCAGCAAAGAGCAACAGTAACTTCTCTAAAGCTGCCCACCTTCTTTCACTTTCTGCTTTGTACATACATAATATTTCTAAAAGTACAACCAGATGTAGGCAGAGCACAGGAGCTGCCTGGCAACTTACCTGAAATAATTGCTTTTTGTCTCAGGAAAGTCTTAAATAAGCCAATTTACAGTCCCAAATGCACCCTCTATTACAACAGGCTGCAGGCTGTGACTTATGTCCTTGTGATAAAGGCAAGCAGGAGTCTTGTCTGCCACAGATACTCCACCAGATTTAGCAGACAATAAGGGTGGATCTCCTTCCATTTATATCAGTGGGCATTAGGCTTTCCTGATTTTTCAGCCGTACCAGTGGAGTGCCCTGAAGTTCTGGGTGTGGTATTTTGGTGTTCTTCAGAGAAATACACTATTTCCCACAGACAAAGCTCAGGCAGCTGCCAGAAGTATGTACAGCAGGGATTAAAGGCAACATGTTCTACAGATTGACAGGTAGTACATTTTCTGCAGCCCTTTGTGTGTTGTGTATGAGCTTGACTGTCTTGCCACAGCCCAAGGGGATGATCCACAGGAGTTATGGGTACAGTCAGAAAAAACACACTGACCTGGCTCCGTGAAGAAAACTCCTTGTGTAAATGGTAAGAATATTAATGTGAAAAACTGACACAACTTGGGCTCAAGACTCAACTCAGGCCAGTGATAGCATCAGGAATAAAGCACTGCATATGTTTGAAGCCTTTGTTGTTGCAGGTTTGAGCATGGGTGCTCATCAAGAGCATCATTGCTGAGTAGCAACGGATCAAATATTAGTTAGAAAATGCAAAACCTTTTAAAAACTGTGATAGGACCTTTTGGTCAAGCCCTAATGAACAGCAGTTTAGAAAGAGCAGCTCAAGAGCACGTGGATGCAGGCAAAAGAGCATGCTGACATTTCACCCAGTGGAGCGCATTTAGCAGCCGCTTCCACCCAGCCTGGCTGCCCACACAGGCTCCGAGGGCATCCGTGTCTGCACAAGGTCTGCTCGTGTCTTCAGGGCCAGGAACTGTGGTGGGACTGATGCATGGTTAGATTGCACCACTTTCCCACAAAGGGCACCAAAACACTTTTCACCCAGATACACCCACTGGCTGTGGGCAGAGGCTGCCAGGAGCACTCTTATCTATCACCGCTGCTCCAGCCACTGAAGTTGAGCAGTGCCCTCCATGGAGCCAATACCCTTCCCATAAAACAGCTCACTTCTGTGGTGATTCCTGAAACCTAAGAGAAGCCTTTGGGTTCTGCTGCTCCAAAACTGCTCACTATCTACACCTGAACTTCATCTCATATGCTGTAGCTACATGGCTTTCATTAGTCACAATCCACACATGGTATTTAAATTAATAGAAAATAATAAATGGACCAAGCTGAGGGGAATAATATTTTTCCAGGGTTGCTGACAGCTTCATAACCTGGGAGCACTGATGCACACAAGGGTGTGCTGGACTTAGGAGAGGCTGCTGATTACATTTGGCAGTAAATAGCATATTTCCACAAAGCCAACTCTATAACTTATTTATTCATGGGAAGTAAATAAGAGGTACACACTACAAAGAAAGGATTGGCTTTTTTTCTCATGCACGTGTTGTGAGAACTGGTTTGTTTTCTTTCATCAACAGATGAAAAACCCTGAAACCACACAAACCAAACATTTTGCTCAGCAGTGGGAAGGCAGCCCTGCAGTTCATAGAACAGGAGCAGGCTAACATGCTACAACCAGAAGATGCAACTGCAGCTATGAAACACTTCTGCAGCTGTGAAACTTATAAAAGGAATTTCAGAAAGATGGAGAAATATGAAAGGAAAGCTTAAACAAGAAGTTGCTCAGGGAAGCTGCTTGTAGCTCAGAACCTTTGCAGCCAGCAAAAGCTAATAAATAATTATGTGTCACCACCTACTGGTAAACCTCTTTGTGTGACACTTGTTTTTAACAGCAGCTACTGAATTTTGCAAGCCAATATTTGTTTCTTGTTTCTATACACCAAAAATGGTATTTCTTCCATGTGCCTTTGTATTTTTCTTTGCCTTTACATCAAATATCTCTTTAATGAAGATATGGAGATATGCTATGGTAAGATCACTGAGGTTTCTGAGGGCCAAGCTTTTTTGGGATCACATGAAAACATTAAACAGAACAAGAAATAAGGCTTTGCTCCTCACCAGCACAATAAAAATCCATTTTTAGAGAGGAATGATGGCTGTCAGAACACAGGATCCTGTATTGTGGGGACAGTCCAGAAATTGAAGGTCCTTGTGCAGCATCAGTGTTGACTTGGCACAACCATCATATGTCTGCAAATTGAAAGGCATCAGCAACGCTCTGGGCACAGGGAGGAGAACACTGGCTGCCGTGTCCCCTCACAACAACAGACCTGACACACCATGGCACACCATGGCACAACATTGCCCAGCCTGCCCTCATGAACCAGCTGTTGTTACCAAGAGATCATGCCAGAAATGTAGTATCTTCCCCAGAGAGACTGTAATTCCAGATATAATTCTAACAGATCCCTAGCTGGATTCACCTTTTCCCTAGTTTTACTGGGTCAGTGGAATAGGTGGAATTCTTGTATACCTAAATTATAATAGACTATCTAAAAGAATATGAGAGAAATTATATTAAAGGCACCGTAAAGAATAATGCCATAGTTTAATTATTTTATGATCTACACAACCTGAAATAAATTCATGATACTACAGTATCACTCCACAACTCTATTTTAGCAACTGTCATGGTTGTTAAGAGGGCAGACTTTGCCTACATTATACTCTGCCTTCTGCAAAATTTGTGAATCATCTGACTCCAGCAAAATAGCATGATCCTGTTTCCTTAAAAAAAAATTAAAAATAATTTTTTTTTTTAAATCATTACCATCATCTTTTTTTTTTAATATAGATTGTATGTAGATTAAGAGGTACAACTCTTTTGTAATCTGATACGACTGTGATATATTTGACCCTGTTATTTTTTTCATGATGAAGCACTCTGCACCGACAATGCATTGTATTTACATTAGGATAACCAGCATTGATGGGCTATAAAATTAGACAGGCTTGGGAACTGGGTTTATTCGCATCCTGTTTCAGGACAATTGCCCTGAGCATTTAATAGTAAGGACAGATATTTCTTCTAATGACAGAGTTAATATTTCCATATTTATCTCAGAGTATCCTCTGAATGTGCTTATATATCAGATAATGAACTTGATTTACTTGCACCATAGCAGTTCATTTTCTCTCTGGGATTTTCTTTGTTTTTTAGGAATGTCAGTTGAAAGTTCGTTAACCTTCCTATCAGACCTGGGATTTACAATCTTCCCTTTAATATCAAGCATTAGAAACTAAATCTCAATCAGAAACACCATCCTTTACTTGAATTTTAATAGAAAAAAAAGGAAAGGGAGCTATTAAAAACATGATTAAAGTAACAATTGAGAATATTAATATTTATGAAAGTTACCTTTTTCTAAGTATTGCTGAGGAGAAGCTGTAAAGAGAGCAATTATGAAAGTGGAGACAAAAGAGAACTCATACGGGAACCCAAGCAGGAAAAGGAAATGGCTGTAAAATAAACCATGAGGAGTTATTACCACTCAAACAGTGCAGCAAACTGCATTTTCTTAAAGCAATTTTTTCTTTTTTTAAACTCTGCAGTTGAGTTGTATTGTATCATTTTATAACAAAACAGAAGCTTCTTCATTATCCTGTTACATCTAAATGTGCAATTGCAGGTGCTCAAAACACTTAACAGTGAGAAATCAAATCTCAGATGTGATTACAAAAACGATGCAGCTCACTGCAACCAAATAATTATTTGAAGAAAGGTAACAAGCCAGGAGAAGATTGCAGCAATCCAATTGTCTGGGTGAACACTACAAGCTGTTCTGGGCTGCTCCAGCAGATGGAGCAGGGAATGCAATGGCACCTTCTGCCTCACTTTGCTTCTCTTTGCTTTTCTTCTGCTGATGCTCTTTTCCTTCCTTCCTCTCTTTCTCCCTCCCCCCCTTTTAAAGAGGTGCAGTGCCCTGTAGCTTCCTAGTTGCTCTTTAACTATCAGCCCTCCAGTATGTAAAGGGGGCTTACAAAATTATGGAAAGGGACTTTTTGCACAAACATGTAGTGATCAGACAAGTGGTACAGGTTTTAAAACAAAAGAAGGTAGATTTAGATCATATATGAGGAAGAAAATCTTTACTGTGAGGATGGTGAGGCACTGGAACAAGTTGCCACGTTGCCCAGAGATGCTGTGGACTTTTCATCCCTGAAAGTGTTCAAGACCAGGGTGGATGAGACTCTGAGCAATCCAGTGGAAGGTGTTCCTGCCCATGGCAGCGGGGCTGGAACTAGATGTTCTTTAAGGTTCACTTCCAATCCAAACCGTTCTATGATTATATGATTCACTGCCTGAGTTTGGCATCCATTAAGTGTAGCACTTATTTCATGTCCCCTCCTTCGTCACACTCACAATTCACTCTACATCAGCATTTAGAAGCCATGGAGATTCAGTGACACCTGCACCTGTTCTGTAAGAAGGGCATCTTAAGAACCTCTCAACAACCTCTGGATGTTGTTTCCATCTTCTCTATGCAAGAGCTTGCATTGCTCTGGTCCTGCAGTGTGGATTTTGGTCACTTTTGCAAACCTCACATCAGGTTGCTGTGGGGTTGGCTTCGTGCTCCTTTTCTTCCTGAAGTGACCACATGTGCAAGGACAACATCCATTGCTCCAGTGTGAAAGGAAATCAGAGGGCCCCCAGAAGACTACCTTACTGGCAAGATGGTATTCTGGCTGGGAGCCAGCTTGGCACCTGTAGTCACAGTGGGGACTTTTTATTTCAGCTATGGCCACTACAGGTCTAAGGGGAGGCAGAGGCTGATATCTGTTGGAAACCACCAGCAACTTCCCCTTGATGGTGATTTCAGGAGCAATTAGGCCACTTTGGGATTGTAGAAGTCTCCAGAAGTTTGGGGAAAATGGAGAAGCTGGATTAACAGTGCAGCTGGAAAGGGTCCACAGCCTGAAAATGGTGGGGGTCATCAGCACAGCTTTCCTTGAACAGTTTTTCTTTGGTTTCAGAATATTTTTACTTTTCTTTTTCGTCTACACATGAACACAGGAATCATCCTCTGAGAGCATCCCTGGTGGATTTATGAAAGCCTGTTGCCTAGGCATAGAAAATTTTGCCAAGAATGGTTGGATATAAATATGGTTTTTAATGAAGATCTGAGCTTCACTGGACTGTGCAAAGAAGTAGAAGTGTGGGGCACACAGTGATGCAACTGGGCCACATTTTACTCTTCCAATGGAAAATACACATTCTTCTACTACTAGATTTACTTAAAGATTTCTTTTTCCTATAGCTATATTCTCCTTTATATAATAAAATATTTATTGGAAGATACGAGCCAAGATTGAAGAGTGAGCACCTTTCTATATTACAGAAGAAATCTACCATTCATCACTTCAATTCTTTTCTGTGATACATTCCTCTTCATGATCATACTTCTATGAGCCAAAGCTTTCTTCATTTTCTTCAGTTTTCTTTTTTTTTTTTTTTTGAGAAAGCAAACTGTGACAGTGAACAATGTCTTCATTGTGCAAAAGAAAGGAAAAATAAGGCATGGTGGTGTCACAGACATAATATGAAACCAACTTCAGAGTGTAAGGCTGTTCAACTCTCCAGATTAGAATAAAAAGATATGAATATGGGACTAAATAAACTGTCCAAGCACAGCCCACTGGTTTTACATGTGAATCAGCCTTCCGGCCTAGGAAAATTGAATTGCAACTGAATACAGATTACTAATTTGGAAAAGTTATATTAATTTTCACTACCAGAGTTGCTGTGATATTGTATTTTACCTACTTATTTCTACATGTTTCTGTATTATTTTTGACTTAAATAGGCAAAGATCAGAGATCTACCTCTTACAGCTTTGCTTTGCAGTTGAAAAGACAAACTACAGGTAGAAAGACAAAAATTAAAACAGAAAACCACAAAAAGAACAGGGTAACATGAAGAAAGAAGCTGATGGAAGAGGGGTGACAGGTAGATGTTGCAGAGAACAGGAAAATAAAGACAAAACACAAGGTAAAAGATAGAGGCATTTAAACAGCTGGTTAGTTTACAAATGGGGACAATTATAGCTTTTTTAACAAATAGACAAACATTGGTGCTCCAGTAGTTATATAGCTCAAGACTGGTCTCATAAGTTAAACAAGTTTGTTGTGGTCAGAAATGCAGTGGCAGACTGCCAAAAACCACTCCTGAGCTAAGGGAAGCATTTGACTTGCTGAGTCAGCATGGAGACAGCTCCCCAGAAAAGTATGGGCACTGTGCCAATACCAACACATGCCTTTGGATGAGCCACCTCCTGATTGCTCACAGCAATTCAAGTTCCCATGACAGTTTCCCCCAAAATTTTTGGCTCAGTCCAAAGACTTCCAGTGGTGACAGACATAAAAGTGAAATTCTAATTATAACTGCTCAGCAGTGGTAATTTGTGACTGAGGAATGATCTGGCATGGAGGGGAAGGAGGGGTTAAACTGGCTGGAAGCAGGAATGCCAGAGCCAGAACAGACTCCTTCCAAGGGAGTGAAGTTTCCCTCAGTGATGGGATAAGAAACAGTCTCAGCTTTGTCTTGTAGCCATCCTGGAATGAGAGTGCTCAGGGAGCCAAGCTCAGGGGCAAATTCTGAGCAGCAGAGCTGGGTGAAGGGTGGATCCACAGGCTGAGGTGCCCTATGCAAATAATCTTGGATTTGGTGTTGTGTACATAAGGCATCTGTTTGTGATGCATCTTTGCAGATTCCAGTAGAAGCGCATATTGTGACGGGACCCCACCCAATGCATTGTTCATTAACTTCTTTTATAATTAAGCATAAGGGTGTGTTTAATTCACCTCGAAGGAACCATAAAAATTCTCCAACAGGTGCCACTAGTGAGCCTTGCTGGAGCAGCGGCTCTTGGCCTCCACTCTCCTTTGCCTCTTCTTCCAGAGGTTGCAGCCCCAAAGGCCAGAGCAGAGCAAAAGAACTGTCCACCTCTGTCCCACCACCCCAGAGGCAGAGGTCTGCTCAAATTTATCCTTGGTGGCATTTTAAGACAAAGAGCCAGGCTCTCACTGAGGCATCAGACCTTATGATTCCTCATGCTGTACTTGCCACAAGCACTTGTGCCCAGGATAGGCTGGATGTTTGGACCAGAAACCTAGTCTAGTGGAAGGTATTCCTCCATGCAGGAGTTCAGAATTGTATGATCTTTAAGGTCTCTTCCTACCCAAACTCTTCTGTGATTCTATGAGGGCAGAGTGATCTGTCCTTTTGTCTTGCTTCATGCTTCATCTAGACTATGGAACACCACCTATATTAGACCACAGCCTTGACCTGAAATAGACTGTATCTAACATGAATGTATAAAATGTTAATTCAGAGATCCCAGGAGAAAGGAATATACATTGAATCCCTGGAAAAACAGTTAAACACAAAATATTATAGCTACTGTGAAATACACACCTTATTTCTGCTATGTCTACCTAGTCTTTACAATGTGAAAACAAAGAATATAGATTTTAAAACCCTGAATACTGTATGTTAGAGGTAAGGAAGAACTGTTCAGATTATTTAAGTCCTTTCCCACTTGTGGATTAGGCACAGGAAGAGCACAGTCACTCCTCCGGCTTGCCTGCATAGAGTTCAAATCCACCCCTTCCTTGGCTCTTTTTCCTGTCTCCTAGGACTGGCTCAGGATCATGCATGAAGGAGCTTGTTGTCTGCAGGACCTCTTCTTCATCTGTTGCAAAGGCTACAAGGTGTCTAATGAATGAGGAGGACAGAGGAACATCTTATTGCTCACACCCTAGACTGTCTGGCTGTGGAGTTGGATGCTGCTGTCCTGCAGTGACAAACAACTCCTCTCTCCAGACTCTCCACAAAGCAGTTCCTGTGTTTTGCTCATTTTCTATCTGCCCCACAGAGACTCTAGGTCTAATCTGCAAAAGTGTTGGGCACACGCAATCGTGAGTGAAGTCAGGTAGGTGGGGATATAACAAAATATCTTCTGTATTACCACAAACATGAGACATGAGTAGAACTGAGAGCTCAGGATAATGCATTATGAGCATATTCAACTTGAGTGCCTGAATTCCTTGTCTGTACCCCAGGAATTATGATGGAAAATAAATGAGCAACTGTTTGCACAGCACTTAGAGCATTAGTCAGTAAGGATAGGGACAACATTAGTATTTCCATCTTTAGAGTGGAATTTGAATAGTAGACAGGAAATCAGGCATGAAACTGCCAACTGAACAGTGGAAAATAACTCACTGAGTACCATTCCACCCCATGGATGTTATGCCCTTAAAAGTAATATGCAATAATATGAAAGTAGTATGTTATAATGCCCTTAAAAGGCAAGATCAAAAAAAATATGAATAGGGAATGAGCAAAAAAGCGACCTAGCAGTATCTAATGCTAAGTACATTACTGGGGCAAAGCTCCTGTAATGTAATTTCTTCTGCATAACAGGGTTTTATGCTGAAAAATCTTGTTTCCACATGGAAAATACAAAAATTCTGGGGCATGAAGTCTAGAGGTACAGCTCAGTGCAATGCAGCCGCACAGTTAGTTAAGCTGCTTTGCAGTAATTTTGTTCTAGAAATACAAACAAACATGTTTGGACACTCCTTTCACCTGGCTTAGAGCAGGACCCATTAACTCCCTCATAAGAACCCAAGGTATGGAACGACCTTAATACAATCACTCTGTTTCCAGTGCTGACAGAGCGCTATCTATCTTGCACAATTGGTACATGTTTTGAGCAACCACTAATTGTGGAGTGGGTGGAGAGCTTCCTTACAAACAAAAGCACAACCTGTTTTCAGCTTCAAAGGAGAAATGTGAATTTTTCAGTAATAATTATGTATTATTTTGTTAAGATTTTTTTCAACAGCTGAGACTGATACCGATCAGTGGGTGGTTTCTATTATTCTTTGAAAGTTGGCACTAGACCAGCAAAAAACCCACAAAGAGTACACTGATGATGGAAAATTATCACACTTGCCCATGGATACTCTAACTTAAACAAGAAAAGTCTAATAGCTTAGCTATTTGTTCCACTTCTTTCCAACAACAGATGCACATACCTTAGGAACTAATCTAGAGCCATTTATCTGGGCAATTCACCTCTGGCTCCTTAGAGCTCCCCAGCTTCAGTGGAGTTCTTAGAAAGATATGGCCTGGCCCTCCTTCTGCCTCCCTCCAAACTCCAGGTCACCGAAGTATCTCCCTTTTCCCAGGTGCTCAGCTCATGTCACAGAATGACTAAGACACATGCCACCCCCTTCCAAAATTTGGTTTCTTTGGGAAAGAAACGAGACTAGACAAGTAGCTGGAATTGTCTTTGGTCTGTGTGTTTAAAGGATGAGGACCCTGAGACATGCCAAACTGCACTGGTTGCACAGATTAGACACACCCATTTTTCAGCAATTATCTTTCTGGTTTATTTTGTTTTGTTCCTATATTTAAAGGAACAATTTTGAGAAAGCTTTTCAGTATAGAAGTGTACTCTTTCTCTCTCCAACAGCTGTTCTCAAGCAAGAAGAAACAGCCTTAGCAGATTTTCAAGATCTTTATTGAAATAATTTTTCACAATATACTGGGAGATGAGGATGATAAGATTTACTTTTGATACCAAGGTGGATGTTCTGCAGGTGGACGTGGTGCCAGAGCTACTGCCCATAACCTGGACTTTGCTTGCTCTTAGATTACGTATCTGCAATAGTGCACACATGGCATGCTCAATGAAAAATAAACCACATAACCATACGGAACCAAGTTTTTGGGCTAGGACATCATCATAAAGAAAATTAACATCCATCACAGTCTTGTGGGTAAAATCAGGGAGGGTGCATTGACAGTGCAAGTCAGACATGCAAGTCGGATGGAGAAGGCTGTTCCCTGGATAACAGCAGGCTGTCTTGAAAGACCACAAAGAGATGGAGTAATGCAGAAAACAGCAAATAACAACCCAGCTTTCTGGAGAGAAGAAAAGTCTTTGCAATGAGAGGAGCATTCAGTATCAAACCAAAAGAAAACACCATCCTTCAGCTGTCAGGACTGGCACCCAGCAGAATTGCATTGGAAAACTGTCAATCACACACCTGCAATTTCCATGCTCCATGAACACTACAGTGCTCTTCATTCTACAGGGTGGGTCCAGGGCTTTACTACACTGAGCTCATTTCAGAATGAAGAGTGGCACACTTTGTCTGAGCACAGTTTTAAAACTTTCACTGCACTTATGTTAAAATCTCCTTTGGCTACATAGAAAATTTAGCACTTCTAAAGCAGTAATCATCAGTCATTATTAAACTAGAGCTAGATTCCCTCCCTTCCTCCTGGCCCAGAAGACACGTAATACAGGATTTTTGTGAAGCCTCTGATACCCTAAGCCCAAGATTTCACTTCATATATATTTAATGACCCGTAGTTGAATGACTCAGCAGACAGTGGTTCAGGTAGCGGCATGCAGGAAGGTTCCAGGTCTGGCTGGTTATTGGATATAGAAAGAGGAGCCTCCTGAGCAGCCAGAAAGTTGCTGTTCCTTCTGCATTCAGCACTGCTGAGGCTGCTACCCCAGTCCCTGTGGTGCTCACCAAAGGTGCTGGCAACTGGAGAGAATCAAGAACTGGAAAATACACTGCAACAAGAACAGAAAAATATATATTGCAAGAAAATTTCTGTTTAGCTTAACTAAGGTTATGGTTGTGCAGACAGCTCAAATGATGAAACAGCCTGTTAGTGTCAGAGTGAAGTGAAACAACCTTCCCTCTTACTCCCATTTCTCCTGCTTCCTCCTTTCTCCTATTTCCAGCCACACATTCCCTTGCTTTGGCTTATGCTTGTGCTTGAGAGAGCCTTTTATTGCTAGTATGGCTCACTAAGCAGCAGAAAAGCATCCATGCTTTTTGGTGAATTTAATTTCTCCTGGGGCAATGAGTTTGAGAGAAAGCAATTAAGCTTTCTCTCAGGAGAGCTCGGCAACTGCTGGGGTTGGCTGAGGGCAGGAGAAAGAGATTGTACGTGGGAGCAGACCTCCTTCCTGGGTTCTGGAAAGACAGCTCAACTCCTCAACGCTCAACCTCCTACTGAATGCTCTTCTTAGGTAAAGAGAAGCTCTAGGGCACTTGGCACATTTAATTATCTGTATGATGAACAATATTTGACAAAGAATTGTAATGAAGAAGGGAAGACCAAAAATTGATGCCAAAGAAGTCCAATAAATAAGGCAAAGACAGGTAATTATGGTAATTGTGACAGTCTCTTTACAAGCTTGTTCTGGGGTTTCTCTGTCGCTGGTACACTTTACATCATGGTTTCTTCAGCGGAGCCTCTCCAGGGTAAAAGCTCTGCTTCTGACGCCTGCCCGTGGGAGACGGCTCAGGCGGGTTTTGGACCATGGCACAGGTGACGTGGTCACTCCGGCTCTGATGTGTCACAGCTTGCCCATCCATGGCAAACATGCAAAAGAAGGCACACAAGAGGCCGTTAGTGGAGTGTGCTTTATTACAGCAGAAAAAAAAAAAAAAAGTAGGAAAATGAGCAGAAAATTGTACTTTTTCTCCATGAAGACGGCAGCTATCAATTAATAAAGGCACACAAATGAGTCTAGCCTTAGTCTCTACAGTTCCCTGGCTGGAGGTTACGCTGAGATGAGGGCCGGTCTCTTCTGCCGTGCCTGCCGTGACGGAAGCAGAGCAATTGGCCTTAAACTGAAACAGGGAAGACTCAGATCAGATATTATAAAATTTTTTCACTGTAAGAGTGGTCATGCACTGGAATACGTTGTCCAGGGAGGTGGTGGAGTCACCACCCTGGAGGTGTTAGAGGCGTCTGGATCTGGCACTGGGGGATGTGCTTCAGTGGTTATAGAGGTAGTGCCAGGTAGACGGATGGACTGGATGATGTTGAAGATCTCTTCCAACCTTGATGATTCCAAGAGTTTACGTGAAACAAGCGGCCAGAACGGACCGAGGCCGCCGGCACCCCGGTCGCCCCCCACTCCCCCACAGCCGCCAGCAGCCAAAACCAGCCGCGGCCCCGGCCCCTTCCCCTTGCCCGCCGCCGCCGGAGCATGCGCGGGGCCGGGCCAGTTCCGCCACCGCCCCCGCTCCCTTCCTAGCGGCACTGCCGGGATCCAGGGGAGCCGCTCCCGCCGCCCCTCTCCGTACTACGGGCCCCGACGGACGGCAGCCAACAAGCCCCTGGGCCGGAGGTAAGCGAGGGGTCGGCGGGCGGAGCCCCCTCCCCGCGGCCCTTTGTGCGCTCCTCGGGGTGGGGGGCTGCGGGCCGGGCATGGCGGAGCGGGGAAGGGGCGGCGGGCGCGGAGGCGGCCCCGGTGTGCTGCTTGCGAGGGCGGTGTGGGTGCCCGCTCCAGCCGCGGAGCCGTGTCGTGCTCCTGCGGGGCCGCCGCTCCCCGCAGCCGGCCGGGGGGAGGCTTCAGCCGGGCTCGGGGCGCTGCCGGCCCGGGGCGGGGGAGGGGGGGCTCCGCCCGCGGGCAGGGAAAGCAGCGCCTGGATAAGGCTCTGTGTGACTGTCTGTGTCCGGCCCTCGGGTTTGGGAGCGCCTTCTGGCCCCTCCTTGGGGCTCCGCAGCCGCTGCACGGGCGAGGCTCGGGCATTTGTATGAAGTTCTCTTGTGACGGGCTGAAAGGTGCTGCAGCAGTGGAGTGATAGGACGGGCCTTTTCAGGCAGGCGAGCCCTGCTTCAGGTCTGAAATGGAGGCAGCAGGTTTCGGAGCTGAGCGCATAATGAGGGCAATTGCTCCCAGGCTAATTAGATATGTATCAGACGGGAAATACTGAGTTATTAGTGGGGAACGCGTCTTACGAAACCGTTCCTCGGTTCGTGATGTCTCAGCCTGACCTTCGGGAAGTGTTGTCCTCGATCTGCTTTAAAGATGAATTTCGGGGCTCACAAGCTTCTACTTTCTGGAAGTGGGAGCCAGTGTTCCAGTATAGGTGCCATTACTTTGGCCTGCTGTACTTTTTCCACGGGCTACAGGAGGAAGACATGGAGGGGGCGTTTTTTGTTTTGGTCCCCCCCACCCCCCCAGTTTTGGCTGCTGGTGCTTTCAAAGACTGCAGTCACTACAGGCTGGCCGGACTGGGGTTTAGCAGGACCATCCTGCTGTGTTTTGTTCATGCTTTCCGACCTGAAGTATGCGTCGAGAAGCCCGTCTCCTCCCAGCTACGCCACCGAAAGCAGTTCGGGATCACTCCCACCTTCGAGACTTCCTGCTGGCAGGCTCAGGGTGTCACGAGTGACGCCTTTCATACCTCTCCGATCGGTGGCCCGGTACTTCCCTTTGGCAAACAGGATCTCCTTGGTGGGACGTGCTGGCAGGGGCAGTCAGACTTTCCAGCCAAGTGTACTGTAGAGGGGGCGAGGTCTTTACTGCAGGGTTTCGCCAGATGAGTTACAGCTCCTGCCCCGTGCCTTTTCTTTTGTTTTCATTTCTACGTCCCTAAACAGTTGGTCTCCTCAAAGTATGGAAATTATTGGGGAAAGTGATTCTGATGTTGGTGAAATTTTTGAGAAGAGGAGGTTGTAGTGACTCACGTTTTGTGGTATCCACTCCCTAGTGCCTAAAGCCGTTACAGCACCAGCTGAAATTCATGTTTATACTGTGAATAACATTGTACAGAAGTCGTGGACAAGTTCTTTATGCAATTACCTGTACACCCTGATGGTATCAATTGTTACTTAACAATCCTTTTTTAAACTAAATGCAATATTCTTGTGGCTCTTACATTATCTAACGTGGGGTATTTTGTTACCATATGCAAAGTTATGAGCTCTGTGAATGCAGTTACAGTGGTGACTGTTCACTGTTCCTCTGGCTATTTAGTTGGAAAACCAAAACGAGGAACTGGTGAGTTTATTGCGAGGGAGCCAGCCTAGCCAGCCAGCCTTTGTGACAAACACTTGGGTTTGTTAACCCTTGGCTGGGAAGGGGAGGCTGAGGGGGTTGTCAAGGGGCAGGATAAACTTCTGGAGTGTTGTCTTACACAATCTGAACACAAGTATTTGTTTAGCTTTGCTAATGCTTTTCTACAGAAAGCACTGTGCTCCTCTTTATAAACTAGCGGAAGATGGAGGTTGCCAGGTAACCAAGTGACTGTGCAGAGACTGGTCTGTGGAGGAGAAATAAATCTGGCCAGGGTGTTCTGTGGAAGTTGGTCACTGGGGCAGGGGACCTGGCACTCTCTGTGCTGTGCTCTGCAGCTCTGTGGATGCCAAGATCATCACCTGCAAAGTGCTGCTGTTGCGCCTCTCCTCACCCTGCCGTGGGGTGACTCCTTTGGGAACACACTGTCCTTGGCCTGCCCTCTCTTGTTGCCTGCTGCCAGGGGTGTGCTGACTCTGAACATGTGACGGTGCTAGGACCAGCACCTGAATCTACCCGGGCTGCTGTAGGACAGAAGGAGATGCCGAGTCCGATGCTGTGTGTGCCTTGACTGGTGTGAGCAGCAGAATGGAGCATCCAGGAACCACTTACCTGACAAGGGCTTTGGCTTATGTTTGCTATTACCCATTTTGGATGAGCAAAAGCATTTCATTTTCAGGTTGATACTGGATTAAAACAGAACTTCAAACTGACCTTAAATGCATGTGTTATAGTTTCCAGGCTTTAACTATGTTTGGTGGAGTTGCAACAATTAATCCAAAAAGTCAGTGGCAATTAATTATTGTAATATAACAGACCACGTGTTTACAGTTTAGATCTCTGTCACATTTAGAGCATGTTTTTTTTAAGTTTTAATTGCAGTTTGACATGATACTGGAGCTGTTGGGCACTGCTGAACAAACATAAAAGCTGTTGATGAATTTAGTGTAATATGAAGAGATGTCTATTGTGTTACTGCATTATCACATTAGGCATCCATGTGTGTGGTGTTCATTTAGAAATGGACTTTGTATCTGTGCTTAAAGAAGCAATAGCTCAAGGATTTATGCAATGGTCACTTTTAGTCTGAAATTTTTGCTAAATTGCTTCTTTAAAAAGAACCTCTTTTCTTTGAATGAGAAAATGAATCCCCAAACCCAAAACCTTTAACAAAACTTCTGTGTTAACTATGTTTTCAGTACCTTCTGTGACTTGCAAAACTGGATCCCATTTTGTTGTATTCTGGTTATGTCCCTCTCCATCCCTCTCACTGAAATACTCCCATATACTGATGTGGAATATTTTATTGTGGGTTTCAGAAGTTCAGCTGATCTCAGTGAGAGTGTGAGTTAAGGAGCTCTGGAAAAATGGGATTTCCTGAAGCCTCAGGTGACTGGTTCTAGGAGAGCTGGATGTCAGCATGGTGCCTTAGAATATCATGTGAAGTGGTTTTTTTTTGTTTGTTTGTTTGTTTGGTTTTTTTTTGGTTTTTTTTTTTTTTTTTTTTTTTTGCTTAGGGTTTGGGGTTTTTTCCCTTTTTTTTTTTTTTTTTTTTTTTTTTTTTTTTTTTTTTTTTTTTTTTTTTTTTAACTTCCTGATAAGTTGTCACAGGGGCTCTCTGAACATCACATGACAGCCAGCCTGGAATTTCTGTGTTTTGAAACTCACCACTGACTGAATCTTCCTAGTTTTTACAGGTCTCTTGCTGCAATTAATGTGTTGCAAATGGAGATGTGAAGCCAAGGTCTGTCTAGTGGCCTCTTGCTGGGTTTCATGATTTAGTTCCAGCCTAAAACTGAGGGCCACAAAATTGCTTGCTGATTCCCCCTGCCCCAGCAGGATGGAGGGAAAGAATCAGAAGAGTAAAGTGAGAAGTCATGGGTTGATGTAATTGGATAGTTTAATGTTAGAGAAAAGGAAGGGAAAAAAAAAAGTAGTTGGAATATATAAAATGAGTGGTACACATTGCCACTGCTCACCACTTGCTGACCAATGCCCGTGCCTTTGGCCAGGTTTTCCCCCAGTTTATATACTGAGCATGATGCTACATGAGCATACAGAGCATGGTATCCCTTTGGCTAGTTTAGGTCAGCTGTCCTGGCTTGTCCCCTCCCACTCTTTGTGCCTCTCCAGCCTTCTCACTGGCAGGGCATGAGAAACTGAAAAGCCCTTGACTTAGTATAAACACTTTTTAGCAACAACTAAAACAACTAGTGTGTTATTCTCATCCTAAATCCAAAACACAGCACTAGGAAGAACATTAGCTGTATCCCAGCCAAAAGCAGGTCAGTAGCATATTAGAAGTGTTGAAAGTTTTTAAATGTTATAGACAACAGAATGGAAGCTTTCACAGTTGAATGTAAAATACTGTTCCTGTTGGGACAAGAGTGGTTAGGTTTTCCCTCCCAGCCCTCATCGTAATTGTATCTTGGCCTCCTAAAGTCTTTCTTTGCTTCCTGTGAAATGTTTTGCTCTGTGTAGGTTTTCTCTTCATTGAGACCTAAACTTTGACAGTGCTAAGTATATTAAATAAAGCCTATTAGCCAAAGGCTGCTACTGATAACAGATTAAATGGGTAGTCTTAATGGAATTCATCTGTAGTGCCAGATATCTTTACTGCTGACTGGCAGGTCACAGAACACTTGATTAGTACTTAGTCTGGTTAATTTGTTTAAAAGGAAAAAAAAAAAAGGAGTTAAACTCAGTAAATATCTGAAAGCTAATCCTGTTGTTTGTTCTCCCATTTGATTTTTTTTTTCTAGTGTGCCCTTTGCCCTGTAGGACTTCATCAAAATGTCTCTCTATCCTTCCCTAGAAGATCTGAAGGTGGACAAAGTTATTCAGGTATGGTGGACTTTAAAAACTATGAGTTTTGATGACACCTTAACTGATATTTAATCCAGGAAAGGGGAGACTTATTGTAGTTGAGAACTTGTTTTACTGTCTCACTCTGAAAGGGAAAAGACAACCTGTTTACTTTGTAGCTTGATCTAATATGATTAATGCTTATTTACCACCTGAATATATTTATTTTGCTTTATCTATTCATTTGTGTTCATTTGTCCTTAATATGTTTGGGTTTTTTGAAGTATAGATACACGGTCTTAAGTAGACAAATATAGTTAATCTCTTCATGTACTTCAGCTCTGACTTGATGACTAAACGAATAAATCTGTTGCATCTCATTCCCAGTGTCCAACTCAGTGGCAGAAAGTTTTTGTGGTCATTTGAGCAGAAAAAAAAAAAAAGCACTGGCCGTCTTAATGTCATCTGGAATCAGACTTGTCCTCTGGCTATTTTATGGTACTGATCAGTTCTCACAGTACATCCAAGATTATCACCTTTGTGCAAAACCCTTTATGTGTAAGAATATTGGTAGTTTTATTATTAGACATGATGAGGATGAAAAAAAATATCTGTGAAACAAAATAATGAAAAACACTTGAATGGATTAAAAAGTCTATGAGAAGTTTGATGTGGATGTATTTCACAAGGAGTTTTCTTACTTTCTTCTACATTTTACCTTTTCCTGAACTTAACCTGCATTCCTTCCTGGTTTAAACAACAGCAAGAAGTTAAAGTGTGTTTTAAGGTGGCTGGTGCTTGTGTCATGCTGTTTTCATTGGGAAGCCATCAAGCAAACTACAGGAACAGCTTCTTAACTCTCCTGTGCTATCCCAAAATGCAGTGCCCTGTCTCATCTGTGTTTGTATGTGTGGGATGAGGCTTTTGAAGTTGTGGGTGCTGTGTTGGGATTGCTCCTGATTGTGTCCTCCCACTCCATTCTTCTTATGTAACCACAGTCTTTTATCTGCAGTCTGGCAATGCTGAACAAAAAATTGAGTAGCCTGGAGCCAAGAACGTGCTCCTCTGGCCTTTTATTGACCAACTGCTAGAGTTTATATATTACAGTTGAAAATTGTCATAAATGTAATCAGTAAGCCATTCCATTTTCACTGATAGTTTTCACAGGATCACTGAATAGTTTGGATAAAAGTCCTCTGCAACAAGCAGGGACATATTCAATTCCATCATTTTGCTCAGAGCCTTTAATGTCCCAACCTGACCTTAAATGTCTTCAAGGATGGGGCATCTGGCACCTCTCTGGACAATCTATTCCAGTGCTTCACCACCCTCATTTTGAAAAACTTGTTTCTCATATCTGGTCTAAATCTAACCCTCTGTTAGTTTAAAACCTGTATCCCTTGTCCTATTGCAACAAGCCCTGCTAAAAAGGTCTGTCACCATCTTCCATATAAGCCCCATTTAGTATTGGAAGGCTGTTGTAGGCTTCTCTTCTCCAGGCCCAACAGCCCCAGCTCTGGCAGCCTTTTCTCGTAGGAGAGGTGTTCCATCTTCTGATTGCTTCTGTGATCATTTCTTTGGGGCCTGCTCCAAAAGGTTCATGTCTTTCCCGTGCTGGGGATCCCAGAGCTGGACACAGCACTCCAGGTGGGATCTCACAAGGGCTGAGTAGAGGCAGAATCACCTCCCTTGACCTGCTGGTATAAAAGGCTAAATTACTTCCTTCTCCCAAAGAATGCATTGTAAAAATGCTGTCTCTTTAAATAAGTCTGAGAGCATTCTTAGGAGAAGAGGGGGCAGAGTGCTGAAAGACGACTGTATCTGCAATGAGTGACTAAGATTCAAATGACTGCTGGCTAAAACAAACAGACTTGTTACATTAAATATTATTCTAACCTGCTCTTTTTGTCCATCATTTGAGTTGGAGCCTGCGCTTCTAAATACACGTGATATTGCTAAATAATGACTCATTCTTGCTGTGAAACCTTTTTTTAAAGACAACTTCCTGGAGTGTAAAGGACTGAGAAGTTTTCTATTTTTAAGCATTTCCTTAACATCATGAAGTAATTTGACTGTCATGTTGTGTTAGAAAATTTGTGTCCTGTTCAGGATAACGTTTCACTGTGCATTGAGTACTTCCTCCCCCTGCCCCCCTTCCCTCCTTTGACATTCAACCTCAAGAAAGTTACTGGAATAGCTATTTCCATCATGCTTAGGAGGCCTCTCTAAGGCTGTATTTTTCACTGGTCGTGAACACACATGGCCAAAAAATAGAGTTGAGGTATTGAGAAGGAAGGAAACTGACTCACAAATATAAGAGAACTTAATGAAGTAAGCCAGTCAGCAATACAGAAATAAAGTTTAATGTGTTCACTGTAGTGGCTGTAGAAAAATCATCTTGGAAGGTCTGTTTCTTTCAGAAGATATACTAGTAGCACTGGATTGCGTGGAACTTGACACCTGAAAAGAGCTGTGGATCTCACTAACAGTGTCTGTAAATGGTGTGAAGAAGTAAAACTGCTGCTATCTAGCTGAAAAAAAGTAATTATGAAACACTTTGCTAAAGGTCACACCTTAAAACTTTTTTGTAAGCTTTTTTGGACAAAGGTAATGTTTCCTTTAGGGCTTTTTAACTTGCTTGATGATGTAAATAGAACAGCTTGACAGGAAAGCCTTTCTGCATTATCACTGTTGCTTTGTCTCTGAGGAAGATATGATCTGCCAAAGTAGTTCTGATACTATTACAGCATGTTGTATTGAAGCTATTTCTTTCACATAAAAAGTTTGACTTCATTACTTCAAGATGAGTAGTAATTAGCATGTACAAGAAAAAAGAAAATACTGAGTCTCCTGCCTGCATACTTCAGATTTATTTTTCTTATACAGGATAACATATGTGAGTTTCTTTGCTTTTAGGCTCAGACTGCCTTTTCTTCAAATCCAGCTAATCCAGCAATCTTGTCTGAAGCTTCTGCTCCAGTTCCTTGTGATGGAGGTAAGCTCATGTACTGCATAGTATCCTGTGGATAATGTTGTGGAAAGCAGTTACGAAATCCTAAAGTTTTTTAATAATAGTACAGTCAAAAATAGCTATAAATATGTTACCCTATTTACAAAGGGAAATAAATGTTATCCTGTTTACATTTCCATTTTGTAAATGCTAACACCCACCTTGGTAAGGTGCTCTAGGAGTCAAAAACCAGTGTTTGCTTATAAAAGGAAGTTGTGGCAAGCAGTCGCCCTTCTCTTTTTGCAACCTTTTCCAAGTGAGCCTACCATAACAAGATTTGATGTTGGTGCCTTTGGGCTCTGTTAGCTCTTACCTCAGACACTTGGTGGTCCTTATTTATCACATATGTATTTGTAAGCTTTAGAGGACAGCGTGAGTCAGAGTTTTTCCTCTACACTGAGTTTGCTTTGAGACAAATATCTGTCAACAAGTGCCCAGGAAGCTGGCATTTAATCTTGTTGTGCAACCAACATGAAGCTTGCAGCAGATTTTGTATTCAGATGTGTGGTGGGAAATCCATCAGATTTAAAGCTGAATGATCTGTACTTGTACTTTCTCCTTCTTTTCTCCCATGCATGTGTACATCCACAAAGGTGCACAGGTATGTTTGGGGTTAGAGCCCTGCTTTAGTAAATTATTCCTGGTCTAAAAGGCCTAAAGCCTTGTAACCAGCAAGACCAGCAGCAGTGCTGGAATGGTGGTCAGGAATGCTGCTCGATCAGATATTAAAGTTTGGTGGATGAAACTTTGTCTCCAGTTCTCCTCTGGGTGCTTCTGTGTCTAAGATGACTTTAAGGCAGATGTTTGATAGCTCACCAGAGTTGTCTCTGGTAGATCCTATCTGGATTAGGTACTTACCTGGCCTAACCTCACCAGACCAGATTTGAGTTTGCTTCAGCAGTCTTGGTAACATTTTTTCTGCTGTCCATAGTTTGAATTCTCCTGCATGTATTTGGAAAGCAGGAACCAAAACATAATTTTGACATCAGTTTGTGTGTGAATTGCTCTGGAATTCTGTGACTGAAGAATGATTAATCATTCAATATATCCCTATCACCTATAGGATGTGCCAGACCCACTGTAAATGCTCCTTTTCTGACAGAAACAGAGACTACCCAACATCAAGAGTTTTGTGTTCTGCTACGTGTTTCATTATTTTGAGCACTCTCTGTTTTAAATGAGAATTTAATTCAGCCAGTAAAGATGGATCTGGTGTAGTAAAGAGCAAAACAGAAGAATTGTGTAGCTGCAGAAATCTTGTGCTGTGTTGTGTATAATCCTAGGGGCTTGCTTGAAAAAGCAAGCAAAAATAGAAAATTTATTCATCAAAAGCTTTTTTTTTATTAAATCAATATTGATTTAATAAAAGAAAAGCTTTTGATGAATAAAATTTTTTTAAAATCAGTATTGATGAAGCTATAAGCTTCTGGATTAGTCCAGAAATATGATCAGACTGCTCTCATGCAAAGCAGCATATTAAACAGCAAAAAAATCTCTTGTTTATACTGGCATTCACCTTGCATTGACCTTTGCTCCTTCCCAGAAAAGTTACTTTCTGTTGCTGGTCAGACATGGACTCTTAAAATAGCTGGGTTTATACTTTCATACCCATAAATGAGCGCTAGAAACCTAAGACTTGTGTACTGGGGAGTCTGGTTGCTTCTGAAGCCCTTCTTTCCACTGCCTCTCTCTCCAAGCAGCTTTTTCTGTCCCCACTCGTTTAGAGAGAATGTCGGTGGGACTCTTAAGAGTTCTCATAACTGGCCCTTGTTAGATGGCACCAGTTAATGATCTGTGGAATGTCAAGAGCAATATCAAGTTTATTTCCAGAGTTGTTCAGCTTCAAGGTCTGACAAGTCTGTCAGTTCAGCTTTTTTTCCTCCCACTCCTTGTACCTTCCTATGCTTGGGTATAGAGGGATTTTCTAAAGAGTGTCTGTTTTTTGTCTTGTTGAGAGGCATGTATAAAGCCCCTTCAGTTTGAAGCTGTGACAAAATGACAGCTGCTTTCTCATGAAGACTCGAAGCAGACTGTAATGTGGACCTTAGAACCAGGAGGCTTCTGCAGAAACTTTCCCATGCCTCAGATCTGGAATATCCTTGGCATGAATGCCTCTTGCTATTTTGAACTTGGTAGAAGGTCTCTGTGTGTGTTCTTCAGCGCACCTGGTTTGGGGGTGAAGAGAGCAGTTCTCCTTCCCCTGGTTTGGGGAAGAGAGCAGTTCTCCACTAGTTGCCCCGGAGTTCTAGAGTTTAAGGGCGTGTCCTTGTACAATGCAGCACAATGTTGGTTTTGGAACATGTCACCATGTGTCTATTGTTGTTTGTGTTGTAAAGGGTGAATACAGTAATTGAAACTGAAAGTTCTCCTGTTAAGTTCTTTATCTCAGAAGTGCTGCTTGTCTGGATACTCTTCTGAACCTGGCCAGAATAACAATTCTGATTCAAATTGTCTTAATTTTCCAATTAATAATTACAAAAGCACAAGATTTGTTGAAGTAATTGTGCATGTGCAAGCAGTTAACTGCTCCTTCTTTTAAACCAACTGTTGTATTGATTTTTGTTTTGTTTTTCTCCTGTAGGCTTGTACCCCAGGTTGTATCCAGAACTTTCTCAGTATATGGGCCTGAGCCTCAATGAGGAAGAGGTGCAGAGAAACTTGGCAGTGACGGGAGCTGCTCAGCCACAGGGTGTAGGTACCAGTCAAGCATATTTGAGAAAACAAAAGTGTAAAGACTAAATGTGTATCTAGCATTCTAGAGAGCAGATTATTATTTGCCTTAAGTCACCTCTCAGTCAAGTACAGTACTTATTTAAGTTGCAGTGCCTATTTTAGTCTGTTCTGAAACTGAGCGGTCCATTTCCAATGTTGGGAGGGGGTGGGGGAGACTTGGTGTTGTGGCTAATTTTGTGTAATGTTTTTTTAAAATATCAAACTGACATAAAGCTATTCCTAAAAGTTGAAACTAAATTTTCTGGCTGTTTTTTTTTAATCAGCAACTGGTAACACGACCTTCTACTAATTACATGGTAGCTCCAGTAACTGGAAACGATATTGGAATTCGCAGAGCGGAAATTAAGCAAGGCATCCGTGAAGCAATTCTGTGTAAAGATCAAGATGGCAGAATTGGACTTCGCCTTAAGGCTGTTGATAATGTAAGTGTAGAAGTTGCTTTTGCCTCTAGAGGTTTTACTGCTGGACTATATTAGTAGTGAAGTTAGGATGTGGTCACAAAATAGTCTTCTGTATAACGGTTTCTTAACTATTACCAGAATTTTAAAGTCCTTCATTAGACTTGTAATTAGATTTCCAGCTCTCTGGACTTGAAGCTGAATTTACAGCTGCAGTTTAATGCCTTGTGTTTTATAAGATCTGAAAAATATATAGAATATTTTTTGTTTCACTTTAGAGTGTGAACTTGTCCTTGCATAGTTGTTGTGATACTTTTTATCAGTTCAGGACTGCTTGTCTCTACCTTTGTGGAAATACTGGGCAGTACTTGATGTTCAGCAGTATGTAATAACTGCCCACAGTATAGAAGTATCTCCTTTTTTGTAAAAAGTGCTTAAACTATTTAAGCCATTTAATCTAAATGTTTTACAAAATTTGTACTGCAAGTAGCATGTAGGGTTAAAATACTTTTCTGTAGTTCTTCTAATGCAGAAAATGGGGTTTTCTTAGAGTAGCATGAGGTGGTGGGTTTTTTTTAACAACCCTCTCTCCCAAGGTATTATTTATAATTTGCTTTGATATTCTTTACCTTGTTTTCAGGAGTAGTTTCACTAGAAATAGTTTTGTAACACCTGTTAAAACAGACAAGTATTTACCCCTTTGTTTAAGACATAACCGTTATGCTCATATTTTTTTAAAATTTTTAATATTTAGAGATCTAGATAGATTTGCTTGGCTTTGAACTTTGTTCTTGCATTAAGTATCTGTGAGACTTTTAAATACATCTAGAAACAGACTGAGATGTCAAAAGTGCCCCTTAAGAAGAGATAATTAGCAGATCCTTCTGTCTTGTCTGTTTGGCTGATATTGTGTAGAATGGAAAATTTTAGAGACTGTGTGTTCTGTGACTGGTCTTCATCTTTAAGCAAGAACTTCCTCTTCTCCTCCCCTCCCTTTTTTCCCCCCTCTTTTTTAGGGTATATTTGTCCAGTTAGTTCAGGCAAACTCTCCAGCATCCCTTGCTGGTCTGCGGTTTGGGGACCAAGTTCTGCAGATCAATGGTGAAAACTGTGCAGGATGGAGTTCTGATAAAGCACATAAAGTTCTGAAACAGGCTTCTCCAGAAAGGATTTCAATGATCATTCGGGACAGGTAAAGCCAGCTGCAGATATGGATTTGCCATAATCCATCACTGAGTAATTTTGAGGGGTTTGGGTCTCTCCTTGCTTGAGGAGGTTTAACAAAATCTGCTTGTCCACGTGCTTCAGTAATAAAGATCAGAAATGTTCCCTTTGGTGGGGAGCAATCAAAATGGTTCCTAACTTGTAAACTTCCTGGGCATGATGAGGTGTAACATTTTTCCAAGATAAACTAGTGAGTGAGAGATGGTACAAGTTAAATTTAAACTCTGAAGAGTTCTATGCTTTTTTTCAGATGCAATTTTTTTCATTTAGTATAAGTGAAAGTCAACAATAAAAGTTACAAAATGTTTGCTGCATTATTAATACAATTGCATTTTATGTAGCATGATAGCTTTTCTTGTGAACTCTGTTGCTTACATAGGAATTAATGCCAGTTTTATTAAAAGAATGCTTGATGACCCAATATGTTTTTTAAATAATGATCTTGTAGCTCACTGTATGTAGTAACAACAGGTCAGATTGAACATAAGGCTTGTAGGCTGCAAGAAGACAGATGATGCTTCATGTGACTAAGTTTATAACTCAAAGCTTTTTCCATCTTCTTTCCTGCTTAAGAACCAAGCCTGACTCAGTGGAGGGCAGCTGCTTTGATTGGGGCAGTTAGTTCAAGCACTGGATTGAAACACTGTGGCAGTAGATTCCATGCTCTGTCTACCACTTCTGTGCCCAACATGGCACCCTCTTCCTATACCTAATGCCTTTTTAAGACACAATTTAAAGGTTTATTGTCCCCAAAGCAGTTGGGGACAGCAGAAATGTTGTTGAGGAAGCCTTGTGCTCTCAGAATCCTGTAGTCTACCTGCAGTTGTTAAAACTGCCTGCACTGTTTTATTGACCTTGTAATGTTTGTAGAGAACTTTATTTTTAGTGGATATTTGTTTGATTGAGGTGGTGGGTGGGTGGATGTTGTGTGGGATTTTTGTATTGATATTGATCCAGATGGTGAAATATCTGTAGAACAGGGAAAACCTGTAAGGTTTATAAACAATTATATATATGAGTCCCTTAGAGTACAATTACTTTTTAAAAGCTAAAGATACTAAAATAGAAAGTGGTTTTTTTTTCCTGTGGTTTAGTAGACTGAAGATTTTTTATTTTAAATATTTTAGACCATTTGAACGAATCATTACCATGCATAAGGACAGCACAGGACATGTTGGTTTCATATTCAAGAATGGAAAAATAACCTCAATAGTGAAAGACAGTTCTGCTGCAAGAAATGGACTTCTGACAGAGCACAACATCTGTGAAATTAATGGCCAGAATGTAATTGGGTTGAAGGTAAAATAAATACTATGTGTGGGGTGTGGACAGCTGTGAACTTTTTATGTTTGTGTAGTGTGTTTGGAGAGCGAGAAAAGGTTGTAATATATTGTTAGTGTTCATAGAATAAAAACTTCAGTCATGATTTAACTTGACATAGATGTTTTAGGCCTCTATGCAGTTTTGTGTTGGTTGTTATGGCAGCTCATTCTCATTCTCTCTGCCTCTACCTGGCAAGGCTGCCCTCTGTTTTTATCTAGTCCAGCCTTGCAGGCAAAACGAAGGGAAGCTTCCTCCTTCCAGCCTCCATCAAAGTTTAGCAGGAAATGCGTATGACATCTGTGTCCCTTCTCTAGTCAGTTCATGCAAGATACTCAGAACCAAGCATCTGTGAAGTGGCATTGCAGTTTCAGTGATTTGTCCTGAAGGTTGAGTGCTCCAAACAAGGAGTTGGGGGGGGGGGTCTCAAAGCCACGTGAAATGGGTCTAGAAAAAGCTCTTGAACCATTGCTTTCTTAGTCAGCTTGGGTTGTGTTGCTCATATGACTTCTTGTTTACTGACAGGACTCGCAGGTTGCAGACATCTTGGCAACAGCTGGAAACGTAGTGACCATCACTGTCATGCCTTCCAGTATTTATGACTATATAATAAAGAGGTAGGTAATACAAAGCAGCCATAGTGTTATTTATAATCCAGTGGACAGTGACTAGAAAGTGTACTCATGATTAAGACCTAATTACAAACTTTACTTGAAGACTGGAAGAAGGGTGGGGATGCCTGAAAATTTGTTTATTCTGATGTTTTTGTCAAATTGGTTTGTGTTGGTACTGTTTTTTAACCTATTCTATGTTTGTGATGATCCTTTGCCTTTTCCTTTCTGGAAAAAACCTTTTCTAAACTTCTTTTGACTAAGCCTGGATTTCTAAGAACTGAATACTAGAAGTATTTGTTACCTTTTAACTAAATGTTGTTTGTACTGCAAGTAATTCCTGTGGCATAAAAGTGATTCTGAGCAGGATAGTTTTGTGTTTCTTCCTAATCCTTTGGAAACAATTGCTTTCTACGACTAAATCTGTCCTGCAAAAATACTTTAGAAGTTGCTAGGCATTAATAATGCTTCAGGTGTAATTGACTCTTTTTCGGGTAAAGGAAAAGGATATACCCTTGGCTTGGTATCCTCTTTCTAGAAAGCAGTTTTCAGTCTATTAGCCACCTTTCCCTCTGCTCTCCTTCCCTTGTGCTTGTACTCTGCTTGCACACATGTCCATACCCTGAAAGATACCAACAACACAGCTCAGATGCTAATAGAAATGCTGAGTATTGTGGGCTTCTCTTTAATCTCAGGGTGCAGTTTCATGCAGCTTTCTGTAGCAACTTGTCCAAAATAGTGGAATGAAAAGTCCAGCTTCTGTTTTGTATTGAAGGACTGGCCGTGACAAAGCTACTGTGAGCAGAAGCTTGAGTGGTCTTCTGTAGTTGTCTTACAAACCTGAATGCCTTTTCCTTTTCTTTAGGATGGCAACTAGCATCATGAAGAGCCTGATGGATCACTCTGTTCCTGAAGTCTAAACTTGCACCATGGATATGTGTGTGTACATATACATAATGATGATTCCACTAAACTTGGGCTATTATACTCAGTGATCTCTTTCTTCTGCACATGAGCCTTTCTGGAGGCTGAGAGAAGATATGCTGCATCAAGCATTTGCATCTATAATGGCTGGGAATGTCACCGTTCAACATATCTTGTGTATTCACACACTGTAAAACTTGCAGCCTTACATGCTTGACAATGTGAAATTCCAATTGTGTTATGACTTCTTTTTGTAGGTCTTTTATTTAGCTTACTACTACTATAAGCCATTGCAACTAAAGGAACCAGGTATCACTTGCAAAGCTACATGTTGTTACCCAGGACAATGCTGTGCTTTGTATGTCTAAGACAAATGAGTATTTTTACTGCTATTTGTTTGCAAGAGTAGATTTGAAATAGCATATTAGTAGTAAGGCTAGTACTAGTTAATTTTTTGTTCTAGTAAATACTGTTTACACAAAAATGCCACCTAGCTGAATACAGCTCAAGGCATCAGTCAGTAAGTAAGCATTAATTAAAGTAGTGTACAGATATTCAAATCTTTTTATTACTTGTTATATGAATTGTAACTAATATGCTTCTCTCTCGCCTTAACCATGTTCTTTTAAGGATTTAGACATAACCAAATAAATGACCAAAACTTTACATCCTGTGTGTGTACCTACTTAAGATGAGGTAAAACAGGTTTGTTTTATCAAGGTCAGTTTCAGCCAACATCTAAGATAGGAAATGCAGTGTAAAATACTTTAAAAAGCTTACTCTTTATAACTTTGAAATACTTTAGAAGGGGTAGCTCTGGGCTGCTTTAAGATCTGTTGAATGGAAAAAATTCTTCACTGTGAGGGTGGTGAGGCAGTGGAACAGGTTGCCCAAAGAAGCTGTGGATGTCCCATCCTTTAAAGTGTTTAATGCCAGGCTGGATGGGACCCCCAGCAACTGGCTCAAGTGGAAGGTGTCCCTGCCCATGCCTGGGAGCTGGGAACTAGGTGATCTTTAAATGCCTTCCAACCCAGGCCCTCTTATGATTCTAAATCTCTTTCTACCTTAAGCATAATATTATGGAATAGCAGCCAGCTGTTCTACAAGATGTACTAATTGTAGAGTTGCAGTTTGACTGTGAAATGGCCTACAGTTTTCTGGGTGTGGTGTGCTGGGTCTGGCTGGGTTAATGAAGGTAATGAAGCAGGAGTTGAATTCAATTTTCTTGTAGGAGCAGGTATGGGGCTGTGTTAGAGGCCTGTGACCAAAGCAGGGCTGATAACACAGCAAGGTGTTTGCTGAGTTGTATGTGCACAGTGTCAAGGCTTCTTCTGCTCCTCACTCTGTCCCCGGTCCCCAGAGAGCAGGAGGCTGAGCTGGGGCCACTGATCCAAACTGGCCAAAGAAAAATTCAACACCATTTGCAATAACTAGGGGGGAATCTTTCCAAGGCAGTTGTTGGTCTGGGCATCAGTCTGCTGTGGGAATAGGGGTATGATTACCTTTGCCTCACTTCTTTTTTCTTCCCTGCTTTCTATTTTCCCTTTGCTTCGTTCTCCCATCCACTGAAATCCATAAATTCTTGTAGCTTTTGCACTTTTTGAGTCTCTTGCCCCTCCTGCTGTGGCACAGGGTGAGTGAGAAGCTGATCATTGGGATCAGCCCACCACAACAGGTCAGGGGCATGTTCAACTGAGACTTGAAGTTTAGTGATTGCCTTTTTACTGTTTTTTCCCCTCTGCTCTGTTTCAGGTTTCAGCTATGAAATCTAGGATTAATGAACTTCAGTTTTCCTCATAGTTGGCAGCAGCATGAGGTCAAAGCAAAGAACTTGAGTTCAGTAGAGGTATTGTTTTGTAAAGATATATTTGGGGAATCAGTTTAGCTATTCCTTCAGAACTTACTTGGATCAAGAATTAGTCTTGGGGTGGTGGCAGCATCTTTATGCATTTTTTTGCTTGTCCATTTAAGGGACATATGCAAATGATTCTAAGAGATCACACCAAAAAGAAAAGCAAACACTTCAGAGCTTGGCAGTCTGCAATAAACAAAGTCGTCCTCATTAGCATGTGTTGCTAATTGTAGCTTTTCCTGGGTTGGGTGACCTGCTCTTCCAGGAAGGACTGAAGTGCAGCAGTGAAGAAGCGTCTTGGTATGTAGCTTGCTGTTTCTCAAATGAATTTCTCCGTTATGGTAACCCAGAGAGAACCCATTACAGCACTTCAGGCTGGAGAAGTGATCAAATTCATCCTGCAAGCCAATTTAATGGCACTGTTTGGTTACTAAATGATGTCTGTGGAACCACTGTGGTAACCCTACACTGGCAGTAATTGGTGGTTTCATGTAGCATTGGTATAATTTAGCCTCATGGGCCTAGCTCTGTGCCTGCAGTTATCTCTGAGGGCTTTGCCAAGCTCCTTTGCTTAGCAGTGAAATCCCTGGAGCCCAGACACCGATCACTGCTTCTAAACAGTTTGTACTTAAGAGCAGATGAGTCAGCAAGGGCTGATTATAGATGTAATTGGGCTCTAAAACTCTGTTTACAGCTTAACAAGTGGCATTTGGTTACTTACTTAAATCTTGTGACTCCCTAATAAACAAATCATGCTAAAACTAAAACCTAAAAAAGAGTAAAGCAAGACAACAATATGTTGGGGGAATGTAAGATGACCATACTTTTTTTTTTTTGTTATCAGACAGATTTGCTAGAACTACTGGGGCAATCCATTGGAAAAAACAGTGGTAGAATGTCAATACAAGAACTTCCAGCTAGAGCAGATAGCAACCAGAAGTAAAAGAATAATCAAAAAGCTCCTGTTTTAAGGCAGAAATTAGCTGGCTCTGAAGCGTAACTAATGATTAAATGCACATACATAAATTCACAGAAACTGGAAGGAAGTATCCAGTTTAACTTGATTTTTCCCCTTTAAAAAGCTATGGTTGCTTTAGGCAATGGAGCAGGGTGAGGGCTCTGTTTTGTGAGCATGCTTTACAGCACAAGGTAACCTCAGCTGCAGTCAAGAGCTGTGCATACCATGCCTCCATATTTAACCAAAAGGGTATATTTTCTCAGGGAGCTTGACCGTGAAGTTCTGCTTCCTCAGTTCTGAGTTATTTTCATCTGGTTTAGTGCAGCAGGAGGCCCCCTAGTGAGAAAGGACAATCCAGAATTCACCCAAGCCATTTCCAAGTAAGTGTACAAAAATCACATTCTACCATGTTTGCATACACACAGATATGTTTGGGAAATAAATAAATTTAAAGGTGAAAAATAGGGCAGACAGCAAACATTCTTCTGCAGGACTAAGACTGGCACAGCAGGCGTGCATGGTATGGCTTAGTCTTTCGCCATGTGTGGCTTCACCACACACACTCTTTGATTACATAAAAATCTAGTTATCTGCTAAGCCAAGAGAGTAACGCAGCTGAAATAAATGCCACTTTGGTTTAATAGCCTTACCTTACTGAAAAATAAGCTCACACTCCAGCATAATAGAATAGAAGACTGGGGGAATGAAAGAACAGCACCTAACCATGAGCTGATTGTTGTACAATACCAAGAAACAGCTGTGTCTTGGAATAGGCATGGGCTGTCAAACCTAAGGCAGTATGTCTAACTGAACACAGTTCAGTAGAACACTCGCCCTGGACACAGTGCCAGGGCTCCTCAACACCAGCAGTAGGGAAGACCAGCAAAGAAATAAATAGATCTTCAGTCATCCTCAGGCAGCACTACAAATGCAAATGCTTATTGCTATAAATAAACCATTAAAAACTTCATTTAAACAATTTAAATATTTCAAGTCTTTCACTTCAGAACAGCTCCTCCCAGGAAAAGATACCCTGAAGTCCTACAGAGAAAGTAATCCTTGTGCAACACTGCTTTGTTCCTGGGTTAAGACAGCTGAGGGATTGGATAAACCCAGGAACTGTAGCTCTGTTTAAATGCCATACTGAAATTTCATCCCAAAGTGATTTGAGTTAAGGTTGGGAACACTAAACAAAACATGAAAATGCTGAAGATTACTAAGAGAAAAGGATAGTAATAAAAATGAGGAAAAGGAGTGATAGTCTGTTATGCTCCAACTTCAGGCACAGGATTAGGGGAATATTTATCCCAACACATGTATGTGTATCTGGTCTGTTAGGAGATCAATTTTATGCTTGTTTTCTTTTCAGACCAATACATTAGTGCTGGTTTTGAGTAAGAAAAAGCAAGAGAGAATTTGGTCTTATTGTGCTGTATGCCTTTGCAAATAGCCACAGCTAAGGACGGTCCAGGAGCCCAACTGGGGCCTGCTCAGAACAGCAGGTGCTGCAGTGTTCAAAGCAGTATTTACAATCACAGGCATCTCCACGAAGAAGAAATGTTGACTGCACATGACAGACAGCATTAAGCTCCACACACCCTAAAAGGCTTAAAGTAAGAATGCAAATGCTTCTTCTTTCAAAGCAGTTCAAACAACAAGCTATGATACATTCCATGTAAATCAAAGAATGATGGCAAGTTACGAGCTCTTTAATTACAGAAAAATAAGTCTTTAATTTCATATCAGATATCATTTTACACAAGCAATTTCAGTATGATAGTCCATGAAAAACAAATGCATACTCTATGGAAGTAAAGAGCTCTCAGTGAAGTCAACATAACATAGAAAGTTGTGGTTGAACAAAGCTTCCTATCTGGTTGAACTTCAGCAGCCATCATTGCACAGAGTTAAGTTCCTTTAAAAGGTTTGGTTTAAAATTAGAGTTCATTTAAATGACTGGAGGGAAAGGCACTTAGTATTGCAGTTTCCAGAACATGATTTGTTTGTCTTCCCCTCCTGTGATAACACTGTTGCACTGTTCATTCATCCATATGGACATTACAGCACCTGGGAAACAAAAATCACAAACAAGTAAATCCAAATGCAAGTAAGTGTGGGACCTGAGATGAGAGAACAGATCTTTCTTTGAGGGAGTTTAGCATAGTCTGAGCATTGGATTACACTGACACCATATATGCTTCGAGGAATTTTAGTAGGGTCCCAGGTAGCTGCTCTTATTCACAGTAAGGCTCTCATGCTCCATTGCCTCAGCTGACTTTTGGTACAAGAGAGACAACATCATTGCTATGTAGAATGCAGATGGCAACTACGGAAAGCTTTCATGGAGAATGAGCTTTTTCACTGCCATTTGGAATTTTCATGTTAAAGGTGTGTTCACATCTTGTAGTATATGCCTCAGAAGCCTACTTCTGCAAAGTCCCCAACTACAGAATGATCTCTCCACAGGTAAAACTTACAGCAGGGAAGTTAGATACATTTAATCTGCCTATAAATCCCCATCCAAAACAAGTTTACTAGAGAACTTTACTTAACGTTGTTAGACTCAGTCTGGACTTTGGCAAAGGATACAGTACAATCTATACTATATTTTAGGGCCAAGAGGTAGAAAAATGTTGACTTTTGCACTGTTGTGTGAATTAGAAAAATTGAAAGTAATTTCCCTTTGGCCAGTCTTCTACAAAGCAATATTCTTCCATTCTTACTTGATTTCCTAGGAGGCTCACATGGACCTACTTTTAATTCTGGTGTTTCACGTAAAGCTGACATCAGGAACAGCCAGCTGGCTGAGCAGATGACTCTCAAACTTTTCAGTACTACAAAAGCTGGAAAATAGGAATCTCACATTCAGTTTGAGAATGGAAATAGTTTAGGCATACCTGTATGCCCTTTGATTCTTTCAGTAACTTTTCCTCCTAGAAGGTCCCAAATCAGTAATTCACCAGATTGAGATCCTGATAAGATGGTATTTCCATCCCATTTGAAGCACCTGCAAGTAAATTAGTTCATGTCAGGCTTTTGCATGACGACAGCCAAATATTTCCAAAAGGAAAAAAAAGAACTGGAAATAGACATATGAAAACAAAGGAAACTACCTTTCAATAGTCTTTCTGTGATTATTCCCAAATTATTTTAAAGACTGATGACCCAAACTTGGTTCTGTGACTGCCCTAGACCCAGCCAGGCCTTCCCCTGGCAGAGTATGAAACATAATCCCATAACAGAAGAGGGCCCAGTCAGCTATGGATGTGTGTGATATCCCAGTGCTCCCGTGAGCCACCACTTTCACTTCTGCCACTTCATATTCCTGAAACCATCACTTAAAAAGCAAAGATGACTTTCAGGTAAATAATGAGTGAAAATATATATGTGAACATGCATATGTAATTATGTATACCCACAAAAAAATGAAGTGTATTCCATGTATAGCTGCTATATTTTTACTCCAGTAAGAGTAAGCATTCCATCTGTTTATCTGATAAACCACAAATAACTGTATACTTTTTTCAGGTGCTGGAAAAAAGTGATTGGTCTTTGATTTTAAAAGCCAGTATTTTTTTAAGACTAACAAAATAAAAACAAAACATTAAAACAAAACCTCCACAACAAACCCCAAAATAAGAAAACTCGTTAGACATTTCAGTAGCTCAGCTGCTGGAAGAGCTGGTTAGCGACAGCTGTCATCATCTCTAAGTGACGTGGATGTTGTTGAAAAGTTGTTTACTTAGAGAGCTGTTTGATTTTGCCCCAGTTTGGAAAGCTTGATCATAATGCACACAACGTGCTAGAATGTCAGTCTTTTCACTCTAAAAAGTGATTCAATAAAACAAAGTTCCCAGTATTATGGCCCTTCCCACTCTGCTGTCACCAACCATCTCCACCCAGCTCCAAAACCTGCATGTTCTCAGCATTACCTCTGTGGCTCTTCAGTGGTCACAGAAGACACGAGCATTCCAGTTTGTACATCTATTACTTTAAAACAACAGTCCTCCCCTGTGCTCAGAAGATGTCTGCTGTCTGTACAAAAGAAGGAAGCAAACAAAAGGAACAACAAGAAGAAAAAGCATGTTCAGACATTCAGTTCTAGTTGTCAAAGCACTCTGTGATCAGTGTGTTGGATGAGACATTACCCAACCTACTTATCTATAAATAATTTACTGGAAATTAAGTCTCTAAGCAAGCAAAGATAAACAAGATTTTTTTAGAGTCTAGAACACTGGTCTGCAGCCTAGCATGGCCTTGTCTACAATTAAATTCTTTACAGAGGAAATGTGTGACAATCCAAAACATCTCACCATCCTCCCCTTAAAGCAGTAATTCCAGTAAGATATATTACATGGTATTAAGAATAAGATTCCCTTTGAAACTTCCAACAGTGCATATTAAAAACTGAAATCCAACATACCAGGACTAAAAGCAGCATGAAATACAGTCCCAGAATGATGTGGCAGCTGGTGCAACACTGTTGCTGTAGTAACATCCCAAACACTAATGGTACCCTCTTTGGTTCCAGATGCCAGGATGGTATTTGTAGCATTAAGGTCCATTGTATTTACCTAGGAAGTTAAACATCCCATGAGTTCTCCTCTTCTTTCATGTGAACCATCTTGAAACAGGTTTTAAACATACACAAAACAAGCCCATTATCCCTAAGGGGATATTTATGAAAAGCTTTGAATTTAATTCTCAACATCCTTAATTAGGTATAAGTGTGAAACATTCAAACTATAAGAAGAAAAAACAGGTCACTTTGAAGACCTTTTAAAAAGCTTTTGCTTTGCAGAATCAGAAATGCTAAGTGACATTTCAGATTGCTTTTAGTACCAATACTCTCCATCTAACTAGACTCTACCCTAAAGGGTAAAATTTTTAACTTCTAAAAAACTTCCTACCCATCAGCTGTTTCCAGTTCTCTTGGGTACTTAAATGTTATCAGAATCGTTTCAGCATTTGCCAACGTTGTGACCTATTAAAAAACTAACTCTTAGGAAGGTTTAGAACACAGTCATTCTAAATATCTTCACAGACTGATGTTAGAGGCCATAAACAAAAGTAACCAGTTACACATTTATGATGCATTGCACACAATGTGTTTGTATATTTACAGTGAAATTCACTAAGATATTTACCATAATAGCATGGTAAACATTTCAGGATGTCTTTTTCATTTGCTTGCCTTACATTAAGAGGAAGCTGTAACGATCAAAACACTTGAAAAAAGATCATTCTGTTTTCAAAACCAAAGAAGCAAACAAAACCACCCAGTTCTTCCTGCCCCCCATAGGAATTCTGTACATACAAGCTGAGCAAGACAAATTAAGAAACCTCTGTTTACATTGCTGTTTCAGTCCCAAGAAATGGACCTTTTAACCCAGAACACTGGTGCAGAACCATCAGACAGTGAAAACCCCCAACAAAACAAAAAGCCCCTACACATATTTCCCAAAATACACCCCTCAGCCCCTAACCCAATCTTTGTGCTTTACCACTAGGTCATGATTTAAATAATCAATGAATTTTCCTGTTCTCAGATACTGCATCAACATACTTACACTAACATCATGTTCTAAATGTGCAAGCAGTTCAAAGTGGTGTTTTTTATTGCTCAAGGTCTCTCCAGGAACACAGTGCCACACCTACAACACAGATAGTTATGTTTGTTCAAGGAAGCAGTAATATAACCCCAGATGAGTTCCTTCAGTGCTGAACTCACATTACAAGGGGGGGCTGCTTGTGTTCACTGTGGGCCTTGCCTATGTGGCAGAGTACAGCAATGGCACCTGAATTCCTTTACCCTAAGCAGAACCACATGGTGAACACAACTCTGCTGACTCCAGATACCCTACAGAGCCTACCTAAGAATGGGTATATCACTGCACTAATGTGTACTTACCAAAAAAATCATACACAGCAGGCTTTGGGAAAGTTTGTCCTGTCTCTAGCTTCTAAATTATCTTTCCACCTATCTGTAGGCATGCTCTTTAGATTAGCAAGTTTCTGCTCCTCTTAGCTGAAGAATGTAAATTACAAAATTATTAAACATTTTAGAAATCTATTCCACCCAAGAAACGTAATAGCCAAAGCTGCAAAACATTCCAGTTTCTCCAAAAAATACAGTTTGTCTTCAGAATCCTCATTTTTTACAGTAAGTAATAATGAATGAAATTTCCTGAAAAAAACACTTTAGCTTTGAAACAGCTGAGCTAAATCTAAATGAAGAATAAACTCTGGAAATAAACTTACTGTGATACTAGCTAGGTTATTACTCTAGTACGACAGGTACATCCACCCAAAGCATTTGGCTGGTGGAATATTACAAAGTGCTGGCTATAAATAGTCATGCAACTGTAACAGTCCCATCTACAAACCTTCACAGTGGAATCCCAAGATGCAGAAAATAAGCGCCCATCACGCCAACAGATCTTGCTGACTGCATCATCATGGCCCAATAGGACATCCTGCTGTCTTCCAAATGCAATTGAATAAAAATATCTAACAGAGAAAGGTTATAAAAGCATTACATTTTGTAAAACTTAAGGGTTTTTCTTTTAAATAAAGTAACGTTTCTGTAGTTTTTAACAGAAATCTAGTGGGAAAAACTAGAAATACAGACACTGTGTTTTAAAAATGTGATTATTTTCTGTTACATTAACTAAAACCATAATCATAGCAACCAAGGCACTCCATGAAATTCAATAAAGTCAACAGGAAGTAAATACACACATATGATTGTCCCATGAAGAAGTTATGACAGTGGTATCTCCTGGTAAGATTAGACAAGATGACAAAGCCTGCAAGAAAGAAAAAAAAAATACTCAATTTCCTACCCCAAATCCAATTCAAGTACATTAACATGCTTTTGGACAACAAGAAACATTTTAATCTTCTATTAAAAAAAACCAAAACATGCAGATGTTATATGAACACTGATCAAGAAAAACCTTAGAGGCTGGACACTGAATATCAAGAATACTTAATCTCTATTAAATAAAAGTAGCAGAAATGTTCAGAAATACATGCAGAACTGATAAATCTTTCCAAAGAAACTGGTATTTCAAGCACATGGTATGTAATTCCTCACTCAGAAGTAAGTGGGTCAGCCCTTCATCTTGTAAGCTGCTCTAAATTCTAGACACAAGTAGCTAACAGAAACTAAAATTGCAGATTCTTTTGATATTTGTTCTCCATCACAGGTACTTATTAGCTCAGGTCTTTCAAAGAAGAAATACAACTGTCTAATTCCTGCTACTTTTAACAAGAAACATTATTTACAGATACCTGCTTAGTTACATAACCATCACTAGAAACGGCAAGGAAAAAACGAACAATCAGCCCCGTGCTTTTACCTGCTATCATTACTGGTCATGTTTTAGGTCTGTTTGAAAATAGTAAGCTGCTGGACTGTAAACTACTCCTTTTAGCATTGCTTGAAGTGTTTAGACCAGCATGAAAACTACAGGGGAGAAGAATAAGAGTATACAAAGCCTCCTCATGAAAAACAGACTTTTGGCTTAGGAGTCAAAGAGCTCCCTTTTCACAGTGGCAAGAAACAATGTTCCCAAGTTCCTCTTGGCTGAAGATTAGGAATTGATGTATCTAGAATCACCTGCTAATGTGTCCCATGGCAGACCATAGGGTCTTGATCCTGCAACTTACTTGGGGACCAGTCAGAGCATGCTATGGCTTCTGTCTGGTCAACACATTTGCCATTCTTGCTCCCCCTAGAGATGGTGGTAGAGAGAAAACTGATGTATCTTGGTGTCTTGCATCAATAAAAGACTGAATATGGCAACTGGGAGTGTATCTTTATAACCCAGGTCTGGCCACATTGCTCAAGCACAGAAAATGAAATTCGGAAACCCTTTTCTAGCTCGTTTAGGAGCAGGGGGAAAGTGTTCACAAGTTGCTGAGATCATTGCTCACGGAAGAAGGATAGCTCATTTTCACCCAGCAAAGATTCCACTCCCTGTGCTTGGCTTTCCTCTGCTGACTGACTCACAGGCTTCAAACACTTGGGTGCAGTAAGGCAATGCTGGATGTGAGCATGTGGTGGAATTTAAGCTTTAAAATTCTGGTCCCAATGGCAGTTCAAGGTTGCTCAGGAAGACTGAGCATGCTCATGCCAGACTGTCTACCACAAGCTCTTCCCTGGGTAGCAGGGCAACAGAACAGAGCCAGTGTAACCATTTAATTCTTCTTCCCCATATTTGCAGAATGTGCTCTGTCTCTCTGCTAGCCAGAGAGAGTCTCAATTCACTCTGCTAAATTATTCACACACAATACAACTGAGTAGGCAGGGGAAAGAAAAGAGGCATTGATGGATGCTAAGAGCTATCTCACTGAGCTTTCAGAAGACTCCCAATCATCTCATTCTTATTTTGACAGCAGCCTACCATGTTTGAAAAGGACACACTCCTCTGGATGGTTTTCAAGTCTTTGGAAAACATCTTCAAAGTTGAATCTGGGAATAAGGGAAAAAATAGAAAATAAAATTATTATTTTATATTCTAGAAGCTAATAATTTTGCTCCTGCTTGAATATCTTAGTATGAAAAGCAGACAAAGGTTTCTCATAGTCTCTGAGAAACTCTTTATAAGACTTGTTACTTTGGCCTGGAACTACCCTGTTTTGTAGGAGGTGCAGATGGACCACCCCATGCTCATCAAACTCTAAGAGAACTCTGGTATCTAAATGGACAAACTTCCAGTATTATCCATTATTATCACTGAGATTATCTTCCAAGCCTAGATAATATTGAAATGCTTGAGTCAAAATCATCTCAAACTGAGCAAATTCATATAGTTAAGCTATTTAATTACATCAGATATATATTTCAGTTTCATGCCCTTTTGTTAAAAAAACAATAACCTGCATTTACACTGCAGATTGTAGTAAATACCTGTGTAATACTTACCCTGGGATGTAGTGAAAACAGAAGATCCATTGCAAGTGACTGCTATTCCAGTTATTGCCCTGTTTAATACAAGTAAGCTTGTGGGTGACTTCATAGATTTTGAAACTGAACCACCATACTGTAAATAGACTACAGCTGAAATCTGTTATTTGAGCTCTGTAATTCCAGGAGATTAAAAACACTACAGTGGTGTGTTATCTGCCTGAAGACAAAAATATACCTTGACATAATATGTGAAACACCAGGACAGGATCCCTGTAGTGTTCTGTAAGAACTCCATCTTCATCAGAATGGACTTGCCCGTGTGAGAAGATAAATGGATAAATGGTTTCACATTTTGTTTTTCCAATTCTGGATTAGCTACAAATAATCAGGAAGCTGCCTACAAGCAGATACTGAAAACCTCAAGTGTCAGGAATTGGAACTTGCACATTTTATCTCTTTTAATTTGACACTGGCAAAGTCACTATAGGAAGAAATTTAGACAAAGCTTATGTCAGGGAATTAGGAAGCACAGAGCATCCTGCACAGCCAAAGTTCTGTTACACAGCTCTGTGTCTCATTATTTCTCAGCAGTCTTCAGGAAAAAAAAGTAATAAAAATAATCAGAAGCTGATATTTGAGTCTCTTCTCAGGATCAGGATTTCTTTAATGCTAACAATCTGGTAGCAGATTTCTCACTAAAAATATGACCTTGTTTTAGGGACATGATAATGTTTTCCTAGATTTGATTACAGTCACCAAGAAAGTAGCTGGACTCAAGGTAGCAAGAAATCCTCCTAACCAGCCCAGTCACTAAGACAAGAGATGGGGGCAAAAGAAAACCTGTTCTTTAAAATATAGCTGATGTTGTTCATTATTAGGTATTTTCAAAGTTCACCTGAAAAGTGCCCCTAATGACTCTTAAATCCCTAGGAATCCACCAGAACAGTAGTTTGGTACCCAGATTAACTAAAAACCTATAGCTGGAGACTTGGCAAACTGCTCATGCAGCAGCAGCTTGAAGTGTACAGTGGAACAACTTAAATGTTTAACCTTTCAAATCTGATGGGATAAAGTTGTGTCCCCTCCTGACGTTATAAAAAAAAAAAAAAAAAAAAAGGAAGTTTTTATCTGGCTGTTGTTATCAGTTTTAGAGAAGAGCAATCAATATCTGCCTCAGGTAAAATGATAGTGAACTTATACAGATCTAGAGCTAAGGAAAAACAATAGCAAAAATAAAACTGACAAATACCTTCTCTGGATTCATGACCCATCATATACTCAAGTTCAACTTGCATAATCAAATCACTAAGTCATCTCCCAAAGAAAAATATTTACCTTAAACCCTAAACCATCATTCAGATTGACACACAGATCCCCCCCCACCCCCCCAATTCAGTGGGAGAATTTTGACTGGAAAGAATAGTACCTACTCTTTGTGAATTTTACATTGTGTATCTAATTTTAGTTTGGCAATATTGTTCCAGGCAAGTGTTATACTTTCTTCTGTCAAATCTTCAAATGATTCTTCATTTGGAGAAACTGCAATAAAATGCCACAATAAACTTCCATCACAAATAGAAAAGAAAAAGACATATTTCAAATACCTAGCTGACATAAATATGAAATTACAGAAATCATGCAGAGCTTCAGAAATAAGATCCTTAGACTATGGCAAAGAGTGACAAGATCCCTAACTTTTATTCCCAAATCTCTTGCTGAATTTGCATAGGCTTCCACAGTAAAAACCAGGATTTTTCTCAACAAATTAGTGCTTTTAAGCAGCAGACTTTACGGAATGTAATTCCAAAATGGAAAACAAAAAAAAACCAAAACAAAAAAACAAACAAAAAAAAAAAAACCAAAAAAATAAATCTAAAAACATCTTCATTTCACTGTTACAAAAGTTAAGGGACTAAAAACGCAACAAAATTGAGATAATTAGACATTGATTATAAAAAGGTCAAACCCTAGAGAAACTGTTGATAAGTGAATTAATGACTTAGGCAGAAAATATATTTAATATACAACCATCACTATCACCACATACAACTCTCAAAGCCCCACTTGCCCCATTGGATGCTATAGGTTGCTATGCTAAGTAGCACTCCTCTGCTTCAAAGTGAAGGCCATCAAATGGTAAGTGAACTGAAGAAATCAAATGAGAAAAATCTTTCCAAGTGAAAGAAAGTGAATCTTCAGGCCAATTTATAGTTAAATCACTATATACATTATGAAGACAGTAGCATCTTCATTTTGGAGAAGTGGTTCAAGTTCTGCCCTGAACAGAAGCCTGAGAGGGCATTAAAATCCTCTTCTAGAAGAAAATTATTCAATCAAATCTGTCTCTACAGTATGTAGGGGTATAGGGGGAAAAAAATTTCATTTCAGATTTTCATTCAAGTTATGGAAAAGTAGAAAAAATTCAGATGCTTAATTTAAGTTCTTAAGGTTTACTTTGATCAAGCTAATTAATTAATTACCCCCCCCCCCAAGACATTCCTGTTAAAAAACCAAACAAATCTTTGCATCATTTAGAATGCCTGCAGATATGGTCATTGAAACTGCCGTCACATCAGCTTGAATTTAAAGTGTCAGGAAAGGCCAGGGATGAACGCCCTCCCACAGCTTCAGAAGCTGAGGTTGAATAATCCCAGAGGAGACCACTGGAACATAAAACAAAACACAGGGCAACACCTGTATACTGAAATTTGAAACTGGTCTGGTTTTGTTTTTCTGTAAGATTTAGTTCATGGATTTATCTTGAGTTGGCTTACAGGGAAAGTAGCCAGGAGAGTTGTATAATGAGATCCTGTGGGAGTAAGAAACTACTCAAAATTACAAATCCTTCACATTGGTAATCTATTAAACATTTACCTGGAGACTCAGCTATGGAAGTGCTGTGACTAGATGTTCGAGACAAGCTTTTCAATTTCTGAATTTTCCTTTGAGGATGAGGGGTTGTAAACAACTGTTTTGGCGTCTGTCCAAACTCCAGGATTTGTGTCAGCAGAGCTACTTTTTCATTGGGGTCCATAATACTTCACAAAGCAAGATATATAATTAAGCCATGGAGGCAAGTACTTTTTTCCCTCCCCTTCCCCAAAAGCATGGAACTGTGTGTGCAGTTACTACAGCGTTACAGGCCATCACATATTCTTATAGAATTGATTTACAGAAGATTTACAATCATATAACAGCTTCATAACTTTGTTTATGTATAATAACAATATTCTCAATGACTGAAAAAATGAAGCACTTCCAGAAAAGCCAGACTGAAGAAATGCTTAAGAAACAGTCTTTTAATGCAAGCTAAAACTGAGAATATGATGCTGGTTCTCTGCATATTTGGGAGTATAAAATGGAAGAGCAATACCATTCATGTACAGAGCCCTTTTACAGCTGGCAGAGAACCTGGAGAGATACTGAGAAACTTAGCTAACTGCTTTAACAAAAACATTCAGATTCTTGTTAATTACCTGTTTAAATCCACTCCTCCTTCATAAGTTAATGGGTGAAACACTGGAAAAAAAAGTTTATTTGTACAATGTAGATATACAAGGCTCATTTTTTTGTCTTCCTATAAACAGAGCTGCATTTTTGCTCACAAATAAGCTATTTCAGCAGGCATTAGAGTTTGAGGTCTTACATTTTAATCCTGTTTTTTTACCTGAAAAAACTTAGGACTTCCAAGAAATTTTCAGAAGTTTCAGAAGGAATCAGTACTTTCATAGAGGAAGGATCGCTTACTTAAGCTTCATTACATACCTACCCCCAGTAAATAAATATATAAACAGATAAAAAAGAAAGTAAGCACCGTTGCCTAACTGGATCTTTGGCTAATTTTCAGACAGGGAACAGAAAGTAATAAAGAATGATCAGAAAGATCTGTGTATTCACCTTTCCAGGTGAATTGCCATGACGCAAATGACTTTGAGGCCTCTGCTTAAGAATATTTGCTTTGACCAAAGTTCATTCACACACAGATCCCTTCTGACTCTCTTATCTACTTAAATATCTGCAATCCATTATGCTAATAAAAAATTCATACTTCATCAGAAGCAGCACATTATGCATAAAAAGTGCTCTCATTAGTGGTCTCTTTTGAGAGGTAAAAATATAGATGCCATAATTTATGTGCTGATTTACTGTATTTAAAGTCTGTGGTACCTTGTAATTGACACTTATCCTCACAGTATGACTGGATGCCAAACCCTACAGTTCTAAAATATAGCCAATCATATGTTAAGGACACATAGAGAAAGTACACTGGAAAGAAATGAACTGCAGGAAAACAGCCCAACCCACCCCCAACCAAACTGTAAAAAAACCCCAACACCAAACAAACCCCAGCAAAACAATCCTTTTCAACTATCCTTCAATCCTATCTCAACTATCTTTCCCTGGAATTAGAAAGTGCTGAGTACCAAAATGTTGCTTATCCCTACCCCCACCACTGTTGTAGTAGAAAGTTTTTCTTCCTAAACTTATTACATCTTTAAGTGCAAACTATCTCAACATTTTCTGTTTCTAGAAGTCCTTCAAAAGGATCAGGGTTTTTGGAATAAACACCCTAAAAATCTAATCTGCTACTCTTTTTTTTAAAGAGGTCACTTCCTTATTGGGTAGTAACATACACAGCTAAAATATCAGACTGATGAATAAGTTAATCATTGGCAATACTATTAGGTGTAAAACACATCTACACAGCCGTAACATAACATCCCCCTTTGTAAGGGCCCATAGTGGCTAGATACATGTTTAGAGTAAGGTTGCAAACAGTGAAATGTCTCACATGCAGTTATGTGTATGTATACAAGGACGAATCAACACACACTTTTTCATTCATTCTTCCTCCAAAGACCTGGAGCCCATTAGCCCATTCTTTTCCTTGCCAATTCTCTCAGGAGGAGGGGGAAATTGTATTAAAATTCTCTCACTGAAATTGCAGTGGAGGAAGGCTAAATACCTGTTTATCTGGAGATCCTGCAGGCTTCCATTTTTAATTAGGAAACACTAACTCCATACTTTATTGCCCCACCATGATGTGCAAGCAATTCCCAGCAATGCTACAGAATCATACTGTCCACCCTCTGAAACACATCTTCAAAGATGCAAATCACCATGAAGGCAATCCTGCCAGATAAGTCACTATTTCCAATAAGGATCAAGCATTCAAAGCACAGTTATGAACACTCAAAACAAAATAAGCATTACAGATATGTTGTGATTGCCTAATTGAGGTATCCCCTATTTTTGCTAGTTCTATAAATGTGTATTTACCATTGTGAGCTGCAACTGCTTCACTTCCTTTCTGCTTGTAGCCAAATATGATGTCAATCCATTCATGAAGATGTTCTGATACATATGGACTTTCTAAAGCCTCTTGGCACTTCTGAAGAAAGTCATCAGGACCTGACAAGATAAAGGTTAATTAAAGGAGAAAATAACCCTTTCAATATTGGTATGCATCTCTCTTCCTCCTCATTCTTAAAAAGCCAACAAAACACCCCACACTTAATGTCAATTTTCTTATAAAAATTAAAAGCACCTATTAATTATGTTAGAGCTTTAAAGAAAGAGTTCATTTAGAAGAAACCAAAATGGACATTTTTGAGGAATTTTGATTCCAGCAATCTTAAATTAAATAATAATACAAGAAGTTTGACTATTATTACCTGATGCCCAAGGTGGAAGCTCTACATCTTCAACCATCTTTCCACCTTGCCTTTTTCCCAAGTCCAACTTCAAACTATTTACTAGAAAACTAGAATCATTTTCATAAAATTCTGGAATCAACTGGAATTTTAAAAAACAAACAAACGAAAAAAAACAACCAAGTTTTGATATTAGTTTATCTTTCATCACTTAAACATCTCATTCAGTGGAAAGAAAGTTATTAAAGTTCATATGTCAAGCCCTAAAGTTGGGCAGGCTTTCCAGGTTTTCCCCACAAGACAGTTCTCTGAGCTAAACTGCTAAATTCAGAGTGGCACATGTTTTAACAAGTAATGTGTGACACATGAATCCATAACATCTACGAGTATCTTCAGAACTCTCATTGCATCGCTACATTCTCATTTTTAAGACATCAAGGAAGAGTCAAGACTAAAATCTAGAATAAAACTAAAATTATGACAAATTTCAGAGGTTAAATCAATTATTTAAATATCACCATATCTAACCATTAACTCTAGACTATTTTTTTAAAAAGCATCACTGTATTTAATAATGTTTCTTTGATAAAGGAGTTTAACAGTACTTACTATGTGACAATTAATTCTTCTCAACACATTCTACAAGTTAGTGTTTCTCAGGGCTCAAAAACCCAATATACTACTTCTACAGTTTAACTCTCTGGATGAAGCATTGCAATAAAGCCAATCCTTACAAGATTCCAGCAGACAATATATAAAATTGTCTTTTCAGCCTTATTCCACACTCTGGTAATTCCCATGTATTTCTATTAACATTTACAATGATACCTCTGTTAAACTAAAAGCCAGAAAGCAGGCACAGATGAGCAAACATGGAGTTGATATGGGACTAATATCTAAAGGATTCATAAAATGCAGTCACCAGCCTTTAGAAAAAAACCCAAAAAAACCCAAAAACCTAACCCACACAACTGAAAAGCAGAAACAACAACAAAAACCAACCTAACACACTCCAACCAAACACTCTCAAATCAACAGTAGATGAGAAAGCTAAGCACAGATGAGAAGATTTGAATAATATTCCAGCCATTTATTTACCTCTTTGAAATCTGTTGCACCATCCAAACAGTTTTTCCAGGTTTCTGCAATGCTAGATAAGACAGATCAATCACACATTTGTTAAAAAAACCAAAAAACTTAAGGCTTTGCACTCCCCATTGAGGCATACTTGAAAACAAAACCAGCCTAGTTATAGACAAAATGTAAACAAACCTGTTGAACATTCTGTCAGCGTGATCAAATTTTCCATTCTGCAGACAGAGCATGTATTCTGGAGCTAAGGAGAGGAAAAACAGCATCAGCTTGCTCCAAACCTTTTCTGCTTTGGAGGTAAGTGTCTGCTCAGAGAGCTTATAAAAGGTGTCTTACCAACTCTAACGAGATAAAACAAAACATAACCCGGAGAAGAATAATGGCTTCCATACATGAACTTGGGCTCTGGCATTTCCTGGTAACGTGTCTGCAGCATAGGAAGAAGAAAGAAACGTCTGTTTCAAATCAGCACTGCTGCTTTGCCTCAATACTGAACACAAACACACTGCTTCTTTTTAAAGACACAGATTAGGAGCACCCCCCCCTCAATTTTTCTTCTAATGATAAAATAAACTCTTAAGTTCTCATATCCATGCAGCTTTAATCAGAGAAGTAAATCAATATGGCAAAATGGCTGTCATAACTGATCATCCAGAACTATCAGGTTTTCAGTGTTTTTTTCCTCTCTCACTTTAGCACATAACTGCAGTGACTCAAATTCAAAGAAGTTCGAACAAATGCTTCCTTTTTGTCTTCCACATGAAGATTCATAAGAGTATGGAAGAACATAGTGACTTCCATCAACCTGGGACATTCCTTCCTGTCTGAAGCTCCTATGTGTTATTCTAAAATGTACCATAATACAAACAGAATGACTTTTACTACAGTAGGCATGAAGCCAGTAACAGTTTGAGGAAAGTCAGATCTTAGAAGCAAGACTTTATTTACTGTTACTGTAAACATAATATTGTTCATATTCTCTTGCCTTCCACAATCTTAGGAAGCTATATGATTTTGAAATATTTCAATCTTTTTTATTAATATAATGGAGTTATTCTGGCAGTATTTTTTCTAATATTCTGTATATTATTTTGAAATAATTAACTTTCCATAGAAGAGAATTTTAAGACATAATTAAAAGCCAAGTAACTGAGGACCTTCTAATTCTCTAAGTATGTGTTTGACAGCTTATGAAGGGAAAGCCAGCCTACCATGAGAAATAGAAAAAATTGGTGCATTATTATAAGTATATAGAATTTTCGAGTTAGTGCTCTGACCTCCATGGATCCAAATTTCCTCTCTTTTAAAGTACTCTCCCTCAAATTCAGTATTTTTCTTAAATGGAAATACTTAAGATTTCTACTAATTTTTCTTATTTCTTTCAAACATGTGTTTTACATTACACACTTAAATCCATGGGTTTTGAAGTTTCATAAACTCATGTACGTTAACAGCATCTCAATGCCACCATATATACATTAACTGGTTTTGGGATATTATTTTAAAAGTAAGGCAAAGCTTTCAAATGTATATACGTATAAAAAGGTAGTAAGAGACAGGAAATGGATTAAAATAATTTTAAATTAGTACTGACAAAACCAGTTCTGATGAAACTAAGCTGGAAAAATAAATGTAGCATGGTTATAGGTATGTTTGCTTCTGATAAAGTCTATAGTTGACTTTTGATAGAATAATTCCTAAGACATAATTCCCAAAGCTTGCTGGACAAAACTCTTTGTATTGCCAGTAAGTACAAGGCACAAAATGTTCAGCATATAAATACAAAGATATACATACCACAAGTCTATCCAGCCTTTCCTTATTCAGGGCACCAACTGGTTTACTAAGGTCACGAAATGTTTCAGGCTTTGTCAGATCTTAAAAAAAAAACAAACCAAATGCCTGGTTATAGACTCCAAGGATTCTACTAGACTTTAATGTAGTCTAATCAATATTTTAAAACCAAACTCAAAAGAACCCCTACCTATCCAAGCAGCAACAAAGCAAACAAAGCCAACACAGAACCCCTCCAGTAATTTTCTCCCTCCCTACTAGCTGCAATCCCATAGTTTTACTGTAAATAGCTACTCATTTTCCTTCCAAGTATGTATAATCTCATATCTTTTTCTTAAGAACTAATAGTTAATCTATAGGGCAGTTACTACAAGTAGTATTATCTAATCAAGGTATTGCTACCAAAGGCACAAAAGCAGCTGGTATCATCTTCTTCCTACTCATTAACCATTCTGTCAGGCTACAGTTAAGTTCCACTATACAATCAGATTGAAGTGTTTGAGCAGGTGCTGATGAATACCACAAGATTCCCCTACTCTGCTTCTTGCAGAGGGACACAATCCTCAAAAGGACAAAATCCCAACACAAACTGCACTAAGACCCTTAATCAAGGAGCCTATTCAGGCACAAGCCTTGTCAGCCTCTTGCATTCAATCTGCAATGCTAAGAATCATAAAAGAACACCTGGATTCTACACATTTCAGTGCATCTAACTTGTTAAAAAAAAAAAAAAAGTAATTTTACTGCTTCTTTTCCATTTATAAGAATCACAACGTTTTTGAATGCTCAGTACTGCTGATCTGCAAAGTAACCAAGCAGATGTTTGGTACATACTGTATCTGAGGAGTGCAATACTTAACAGAAAAAGGTATTTTGTCCCCTAAGTTAAAGGGGAGGGGTAAGGCCACAAGAAAACACCCAAGACCACTAATACCAGGTTAATTTTGATATAACATGAAGTTTATGCAGTGTAAAAGCCTCTCCACACATTTCAGGTTGGTAATGATGTACTAACATGCTTTTTCATATACACATACCTAACACTGAACTAGAGTAGTCTGCTATGATCCAAGGAAATACAGGATATTGGGAGAGGTCATTGCAGCTTCTATCAGCCAGATTGTTGAGATGAAGAAGATACTGGTAATTTGATATATGTCCTCGCTGCCACTGCAACACGTAACTTTCAGCTGTGTGCTCTGCAATGTGATTTTCTGAAATAAAATAAAACATTAAGAGTTGGGAGGTTTGGAGTTTGACCCCCAAATTATACTGTGATTAACATTATGCAAGATACTGTAAAATAATTAAAGGCACAGTTTCTTAATAGAACAAGTCAGAATTAACTGGCAACTTCGTGTTGCCATAGCTACCATACTTCACACATTTTTTAATATCTTTGCACATGGGTCTCAATTGCATTTGGCCAAAAAAGAAAAATCATAAAGAAGGAGTGTTCAAACCAAACACAGTAAGAATGGATGAATATTTACATAGAAATGGAAGAATATTTGCAGACCATGAACATCTCTCAGCAATCTGGTAACCTTTAGGATTTCAAATTTCTAGAAGCAGTTTTGCTTGAGTCAAGAAAAAAATCAGATCTATTTTCCTACTGTAACCAAGGACACCCACTATCAGTAACTTGTGGAAAGAAGTCATGTATGTACATGAACAGGATTTAATTTCACATCCACTGAAACAGAATAGAGGAAAAGAAAATTGGCCCACACTCAAAAAATAGGAATTATGCACCTTCTGCCTATACTTCTCTTTGAAGTATAGGCAGAAGCTCAGTACATTCAAACTGCACTACTCTGCTTATTAGCTGTAATGTCAAGGTATGCTGCTGGAAAACTGGGTTATTTATTTATTTTTAAACTTTCTTCCATTGATTCTGTATACAGCACCTGGGCAAGTGCCTGAAATAGTAGAATTGAAGGACTGCACCTATGGCATGATGGAAAGAAAGAAACTTGGATTAGATTATGGCAAGCCTCTACTTTAGCCTCTATTTCAGCATAGGATGGAAAGACATTTTCCCATCTTTCCTTCACTGCAAAGACATAGTCCAATCTTTCCTTCCCTTTAGGACTTTAAATTCTACAAGAAAAAAGCATTAGCATGTTCAAAGAGAAGCTCTTCTGCTACCAGAGAGATACCGAGGTGCTAAAAACACTTTCAGGGTAAGGGTTCACCATTTTTTATTTCTAAGCTCCAACATCATCAGCATTTTCATCTACACCTTGAAATTTCACCTTAGAAAATTATCCAGAAAAAGTCTGAAGCAGGGTAACAGCACGCAGGTATTTTAACAACAGAGAAAATGATGTAGAATCTATTTCCTTTCCAAAGAAAAATATAAAATACTAAAACAGTTCTAAAAGAAAGTTATCATTCCTTTGTGGCCCTTCCTTTTTTCTCTGTGAAGAAGAAGGGAAATGTCAATGATATTTAGGTGAATTCATTGAAACAGAACCAGAGTCCTAGCACAATAATAAAACAGCACAAAATTTACATAAGCATTTTCAATATTGGCAGTAAATATAAATTGCAATTTTCAAATTACAGTTTGAAATTATTTGTTAAAATTTCAGAAAAACTCAGCCTTTTCCCTCCCCTTTTTTTTTCCCGGACCCACACGTTTTAGGAAGTTTCTGTTTACAATCTTCAAAAAGATAACCATCACTTTCCAGGAATTAATGCATTAGAGATTTAATAGAAATGAGAAATCAACTGCTTCAGAATGGCAATTTTCATCAACCGCTCCTAAGACTGAGGAAAGTTCAGGTACTTATGTGTGCACTGGAAATCCACCTACTACAGGAAGTTTTTCAATAGGGTCTTAACTGAGGACTTGGGGGATCCACACACAAGCTAGTCTATGTTTTTTCAGCAAAACACAATTTAGCTGAGTGGATCTTATTTATCCCTTACTTAGAAGATAGTGTTCTGTGGCTTTGTTTGCTTCATTTGTTTGATTTTTGGGGTTTTTGTTTTGTTTTTTTTTTTTTTTTTTTTTTTTTTTAGGGGGGGGAAGGGGGGCTGTTAAATCACAGTAAGTATCAAGCTACAAATTAAAAAAATTAGTTTTGCCTTAACAATGCCTCTTCAGCTTTCACACTCAGCTCTCCAAACACAACCAAACTGATGCCATTTCACAACATTCATTCTGATCTTTGCTCATTTCTATTAAAAATTATTATAGCCTATATATCTGTTTATTTTTCTCATTCTTCCCACACATCAACAGAGCAAAATCCAGGCAAATTTCCCTTCCCAAGGTAGTACACACTACATTAATAAATAAATACTCCAAACCTATATATTTTGCAATAAGGCGATAGACCTCGTCTCGATCCTGACAGTTGTAGAATTTCAAGTAGATGTCAGAACATAGATCATTTTCTGTGCAAAATACTTCAAGTCCCTGAAATGTTAATGGGGGGGGGGAAACAAATGAGAGCAATTATTAACAAGCTGTAGTACTTGTGGTTTTTAACAGAATGTTCCAGTTACTAATAAGTCTTATGACTCAAAACTGCGTAGAACCTTTGCCCACAAAATCTAACATACTGAATTTTCTACTTCCAGTCACAAGAGCATTCAGTTTAGAGTGAGACAATAGGCTGTCTCTGTCTGGATTGATTAAGCCTAGGTAACAGACATTTAATTCTTTGCATTACTCCATTCACTTAGGCAAAAAAAAAAAAAAAGTATATTTGGTTTAAATGTGTTTTGAGACAAAAAAATTCTACAAGATTGAAATTGTAGCACTAACACTGAAAGCACACAACTGAAGTTTCACTGCAGAGCTCTTGACATTCCTCAGTCATGTACAGCAGGAATCATCACTCCACATTAGTCTCAATATGAAGCAGTGACAAAACTTCATCCATTAATCAATCCAGAGAAAATACACCAAGAGAGAGAAATTCATTCTCTCCCGTGATAGGTGCTTGAGATATATGGAATTAATTGCTCCCTAATGGTACTCCCTTCTCCTATGCTGACTGCTTATGAAAGAAGTTTTTCATCCTTGTCAGAATTCACTCTGTTTTCATCTTTTTGACAGCACAGGAAAAGGAAACACTTAAAAAACCGGAAAGGATCATTGAGTACTGTTCACTATTTAAAACAGAGTTTAAGAACACATGGTTTTTACCTAATGATGCAGACTGTTTCAGATGGTCTCTTTAAGAAACCATATATACAGCAAGACAATAAAATAAAATAAATACTTGAGCTTACCAGTGGCATCAGCCCATGTCTTCTTTTATAGATGCGACGCACATTTTGCAGTGTTATTTGTACTACTGGTTTCTGTGGGGGATGAGGGAGGGGGAAGAAAAGATGGAGACATTCTAGTAAGTTTATGTTCTTCTACCTTACCCTCAGAAAATCTGAAGTTTTTCTTGACTACAGATATTAGCAATATGAAAATAATATCCATCCATGTTATTTTAGCAGTGGAATAGTGATGCTAAGCAGTTATGTTAGAAAGAAGAAGCTTGTCTTTGCTGTTGGTTTTTGCCTGAGCAGCAGAGCAGTTTAGGAGTAAGTAAGCAGCAGTGCATTATCACCGGGTCTGTCACCAGTAGCAGTGCTCATGCACCAGAGAAGCAGAACAGGACCAACTCTATCAAACGGAAGCCATTGGGCTGCTGGGTAAACCGTGCCAAGGGTGCCACCTGGCGGGTGGAAGCAGAATGGCACCGTCATCACCCTGAAACTCCATTTCCTTGCTTGGACTTACTTCCAGCACGTCCAAATCATAGAGAAATTCAGGTAGGAAGGGACCTTTAAAGGCTATCTAGACCAACCCCACTGCAGTGAGCAGGGACATCTTTAACTAGACCAGGTTACTACGAGTGTGGTCCCACCTAACCCTGCATATTTCCAGGGATGGGGCATCCACCACCTCCTCTGGACAACCTGTGTCAGTGATTTACCACCCCCATTGTAAAAACCTTTTTTTCCCCTCTATCTAGTTTGAATCCAGCTTCTGCTAGTTTAAAACTATCACCCTTGCCCTGTAGCAAAAAGCCTTGCTATAAAGTCTGTCCCCCAAATTCCTTCTCCTTTGTCAAACATGCTTCCTCCAATCCCCTTTTCCATTCTCTGTACTGGTTCCAAACATTCCTCCCTCTTGTCACAGACATGATCTCTCTAATTCAATGTTCCTTTCAGAGCAGGCAGAGCTTTCCCTTTATTTTCCCTGTGTCTGAGTCCCCAGACCCCACTGAATCTTCTGCTGGTCTTTTCCTTGTCCTTAGGGCACTTAAATCAAGCAGATTCCTTTCTTGCCTCACAGGGTATCAGCAGGTGAGAGCACTAGAGGAATGCTCCAGTCCTCAGCCCTGGGGAGGGAACTGGCAGTTCAGCATTGGGATTAGAGGATGGGTCTAGCTTGGTACTTCATCCCTGGCCAGACTGTGCTCCACTAGCCTGCAGGACTAGTCATACCCAGCTGGAGCAGCACCGGGGCTGCTGATGTAATCTCACATGCTGACAAGCAAATTGGAAAAAAAAATTAATCTGAGAATTAAAATTTTCTAGTGATTGTGCTACTGCCATGTCCATATAAAGGTATTTCACAGAATCATTGCTAAGTCAGTGGCCTGCTGAGACGATCACTACTGTTTCTACGACAAAGTTCCAAAGCAATAATCCATCTGCAACACGCACTCAGTTTTCCTCCAGAGAAAGAAATGGTCAGTTTAACAGAAAACATAGCTAAGAGCTCCCAAAGTAAACTACATGTACATAAAGCTCTCACTAAGTTGTAACAGTATGAGACTAAGATTGAGAAATTTATCTTAAATGAAATGTAACAAATAGTGATCTTCAAATATTAATAGAGAATGAGCAAAGGACATTTTGTGCTTTGTCAGTAGGAGGTAAACTTTAAGCAAGTTAGCACAGGATGAAGCCTCACAGAGAGAGACGCACTGAATGCAGCAGAGATCAAAGGAAAACTAATGATCTTCTAAATATAACTGAAAATAGTCGCTTTGGAGATGTGCTCTATGTGCATTTCAGAGAAAAAGTACAGAGAATTAAAACTGTCCACTAGCAGGGCAGCGTGCTCACATTGTAAGCAAGACCATCTATGAGGCACTTACAGGATATCCATTAAGAGGCTGGAAGTACAAGTTAGCATCACTAACGCACACATGCCCTGGATTAGTCACCAGTGGCGTCACCATTTCTGCTTTACATTCCATATGCAGCGTTTCAGAAATGCTTTGAAATCTACAAGTGAAGAAAAGGAGTAAGTTTACCTCCAGTTCTTACTTTGGTAGAGGTACCCTTAAATTACTTAGAAAGGTTTTAGTTAGCTTATAGCCTTGGGACATGAAAATGGGGACTTCACTAAGCCTATTTTACACAGGAATAAATTTTTTGGGACCACCACTTTAACAGGCATTCCAGAAAGAAACACTGCTAAATTCTGCTCCAGTCTCAGGGCAGTAAGTCAGCTGACTTCCCTAGAACTATAGTTTTATTCGGCATATACTGATGCGGAATTGCAACAAATTCACAGAGAAATGAAACATTTTGGAGACAAAGTAACACATTCATTTTCTCAACACAGAATTGCCCACTCTACATTCCAGATGCTTCAGAATACTAAGAAGCTAACTCTCTGAATTCGAGAACTTACACTAACTCAAACAGCCATCTAACTATCAGTGCAGTAGACTAACCAACCAACAAGACAAGAATGATTTCCCAGTAGAAAGTGATTAGGAAAGTACCTGTATTTATCAAATGAAGTTCGAGCCAAGCGTGATTGTAATATAGCAGTTATCTAATGTGGAAGGAAAGAAAAATTAATATGGTATCTGATTCAAATGCAATGATAACTTAATTATTAAACAGTGATATCACAATTTCATTATTAAGCAGGGATATTAGAAATAATCAGATACTCACCATGGCAGCTTGATCTCCCATCTTATCTAGACAAGAAGCCCTGTAAAGCTAAACAATGAGCTTTAAGTGAAATAGCACAGAGATGTCCCACACAGCTCAGAAGTCAACAGATACAGGAGGGGCTTTAGCATACCTGGTGATGGCATACTAAAAGAACTATTACAATTTCTTTTTAAAACAGGAAGTATTTATTGACTTCTACTGTCATGTTACTACTTTGCTTAGTAGTAACTGTATACCGAAAGCTGATATGGGTCACTCACAACAGCTGTCGGAACTAGATGCTGTGTTCAAGTCCACAATTTAAAAATAGATACTCCAAGGTTTTCACCTTGAGTACAAATAAAGTTCTATACTAAAAATCAAAAGATGCTGTGATGAACTATGCAGGGATATCAAACAGCTACATACCTGATGTAGAGTTTGCACAACATCTCCTACTTTCCAAGCAACATCCAGTTGGAATAAGTGTTCTGTTCTACCCTAAAATTACAAATACATTTACTACGAATTAATTTCAAATAGAACTCAGTGGAAAAAAATAAAATTAAAGTAAACAAAACTAAAGACCCATAAATAATAAAGCTCTAAAACCCAGTAAAACTATGCTATTAAAGATTGTGTTATATGTCAAAGATTGCAAAAGCAGATGTTGATCTTTTTTTCTTTACAAATATATCTTCCCTGGAGAAAGCTCTCTGCAGTGTTGTTTAATACAATACAGCACAATGCTCTGAAGTGAATAAGTTAATGTAGTGCAAACATCAATAAATGAAAAGTAGTACCTGTTCTGCCTATTTTAATATCTATTTTAAACGCATGCAAATACAGAACTAGCAAATGACATGTTACATGTTAAACAGCTACTGTATTTCTTATAGATGAAAGACACCAGCCCATCAAATCTTTAAAGACTAGGCTAAAAAAGTTAGTCACTCTCATCTACATAAGTAGTTTTGAGCTGAAAAGATCTCAAATCCAATCACAGTCTATTTTGACTAGTCATTCACAAAAGCCTCAATAAGGCTTTAACACATCAGCCAGCTTATGTGGCATACTCATTTTTTCTCCTACGAAGTTTTCCCAGCTTTCTTAAGCATCATTTTATAGTAGACATTTTTGCTTTTACTTAACTATATTAAAAGTATGTGTATGGATCAACTGGCAATAGCTTTACTCACAACTCATATTTAGCAAAGGTTGTTGGATACTTTCACGACCCCTGAATGTAGTATAAAACTATATCAACATGTTTCTGTAGCATTTTGTGATTTCTCAGGCTAGACTTCAAAAAAAAGGCAACAAAGTGATCAGTAAGACTAAAGCAAGACATCGGTCAGTAGATACATTATCTTAAACTGAAGGAAGGAAGACATGAAAATCTAGATGATATTCAGTGTAATGTATGTGATCTGAGCTGAACTGACAGCAATGCAAGAGGAAAGCATGCTTCAAAAAGCAAATGGAACTGGATTATAGGGAGACATTAAATTCAGTAGCAATTTAGATAAAAGCCTTGCAACATTTCACCCAGAGCATCGTTTTCCTTCAACAGGAAAAAACCACAGCTCTCAGAAATCCTAGTGAATGGTCTACAAGTATTGCTTACAGCCAACAACGTGACAGTTTTTGTTAGCAGTTGTCTCTGTAGCTCTCCAGCCATATTCAAAGACAAGAGCTCAGTATTTTGCAATTGATCTGAAACAATCAAAGAAAGACATGGAAGATAGAAAGTATTACCCAATTCCAGCACTCAGTGACATCTGGAACTGGCAACAGTTCAAGTAGAAGATATTTAGCAGCAACAGAAAAAAAAAATCAGAAAAGATTGAAGGTGAACTAGATTTCTTGTTTTAAAATGCAGAGAAAAAGCTGCACTTCAGCTAAGTAAATTGTGATGGGTAACTGTCAGAAATGTTTTAGCTGTGGATGAATCATAACTTAGAAGAAAATGAAGAGCTTTCCAAACAACCCTTCTGATTCTTTCCTTTTCCACTGTGTTGACAATGAGATAAGGTATTTGTCTGATACTTAATAAATCTTGCACATCTGCAAAACAGATCATAGAAGGACTACAGGAAAAAATAGGTTCAACACATGAAAAATTATCAGAATAAATAAAAAAAAACAAAGAAAAAAACCTTTTAAGTCCTAGTTCAGAGGCAGATCTAATCACAAAACTAACCTAAAGCACTTGTTGAGAGAACAGAGATCCTCTCTTGTCTCTTTGCTGTTCACTACAGTAATACAGATTTATAAACTCCATCATTCTTGAAGTTTCCTACTTAAACAAAAACATTGGGAAATATAATTCCATCTTTTTCAACTCTTAGTCAAAAAGTGAATTAACTCTGAAAAATAAAAGTTTTTCGTTTGTGTCTTAACTAATCTCACAATTTAAGCAAGAACCCTTACTTGTATGCCTTGAAGCCTCCAGGCTCAGAATCGGAGCAGACCGACCCCATCAGCAGAAAGTAGCCAGGAGCAAACTCCAATTTCTGCTGTGAGCAGTCTTATCCACCATTTCTTTCAACTGAGAAACACTCAGCTGGGAAATATCAATTAGCAATCTCTCATCTGAGCAGAATCTCAGCAATCTCAGTCTGAGCAGAACTGAGGAGAAGCCACTTAGTCAGGATGCAGTGCGCACTGTACATGAGCAGTCAGCTGATAGCTCTGACTGTTGAGCCCATGGAGCTGCATGTCAAGATAAATAGCAAGTGTCAAGTCTGCAGCATGTCCTCCAAGAAGTATCAGAAAGCCATCACAGAAGAATTCAGACATGCTTTTTCAATATTTTTTTTAAAAATACTTTTTTTAAAAGCTTCACTGTCTTATTTCTCAAATGATAATTATCTTACTCTTTCAGAAATGAGAACATAAATCATTACAAAATTCCAGTTTGCCAAGAGCAGTGAAAAAATATATACTTACTCTTACTGTTTTATAGGGTGCAATAACATTTCTTTCTTTAATGAGAAAAACCTGAAAGAAAATAGACATTACAGATTCACAGCTTAAAAAATAATATAATTAATCAGAACTACTGGTAAATACAAAGCTAAGAACACTGTTTACGCAAGCAAAACACTGAGTTGTAATATCTTGCTTTAACTACCCCAGATAAACTGCAAAAAACCAATGAGCTTTTACACCAACTAACTGCAAGGAGGGCAAGAGTCCAATTTTGTTCAGAGGCTTACTTATTCAGTTGATTAGTGGGCTTTTATCCTAATCATATGATCTTCAAGGAGCTACATTTAGAGGGGCAAATCCTTCCCCTCTTTTAGTGGCTCAAGATTCTGCCCAAACAGGAATCACTCCAGACTGGCAACACGCAACACACACTGTGCAAACTTTCTCAAATGAATGCCTTTCTTCTGCTGCTAAACATTTCGCTTCCAGCTCCAACCACAACGAACACCAGATTTCCTCCCTCATCCAATACCATGATTTCCAACAGTTTTATTTCTCTGGTGCTAGCCTCATCTCTGAGAACGTCTTTCTTGTCCAAAACCCACATAAAACTACTCTCCTTCTCCAGAACATTCTCACAACTCCTATAAAAAGACCTGACTGGTAGCAAATGATTTGTACGCTGTGCCTTACTATCCACCATCTAAAAGGCAATAAGCCAGAAATAAGTTATGGTTTTGCTGTCTGTAGAGAAGGCTCAAATTTGCTAAATCTCAGGCCTAAGCTCAGGGCTGGTTCTGAACTGAACAAAATACACTGGGCTTCTGTCCTGGGGTGACAACTGCATAACCTACTGTGTTCTACTCCTGGCCCAAGAAACTTGGATGATCACAGATCCTTTCCCAGTGCCTCAGTTTCCTTCACCAGGAAAGGATAAACAAAAAGTAGCACACCTGCAGTTCTACACTCCCAGATTAATTCAGAATCCTTCTGGATGTTACATACAGCCTTCCCCATTCCCACCAGCTGACAACAGAACCAACCTTCAGCCCATGACTGCTCCAAGAAACATCCAGCTAGGAAAAAGGATGTGGCAGGCTTGGAAGCCCATAAGCTCAGCATGCCTCTCTAAGTGCTACTTTAAAAAACAATGGTAATTAGTGCATTTCATGGCGACATCATCATGTACAGACCTGAATCAGGCCATGGGAGAATCAGAATGAGAAATCTGCTTCACATTCATTGCTCTTCTGCAGGATAACTATACTGAGTACTCTACATTACATAAGAAGTAGACATAATGATTTAGTTTTCTTTACTTGTAAACTGAGCAAAAACCTAAGCATACTGTATTAATTTCTTATCTTTGGAGGATTTCCCCCTTGAGATTTCCTATCTCAAGAAAAAATACTGAAATAATATCAAATTATTATTCCCATTTACTTAATTTTAAAGCCATAACTTCTAAGTTGTCTTTTACATAAGGAAAAGCTGCTTATCCAGCTATGCACTAACAACTTTTTCTGATTCTAAAAGGCAAAGATGTTTAAGATGTTCCAAGTATTCCCTATGTGTGGTTTCCTACAAGGCCAAAATTCTACTTAAAAAACACATATTTTAAATAACATCATCATCCGTCATAATTACAACTAGTGACTGCTTGACATTTGGAAGTCCATATGTCTTTAATACAAAATACCAGCATTTATGATGCCATCCATGTATTTCAGAACGTTTCTTCAGAGATAGGAAGATGACTGGCAAATTACAAATGGAGGAGTGGGGGGTGCTAACCACACTTGCCATCTTAAAACTTAATTCCTCTTTCCTACAAGATGTTTCTTATAATCCCTTGTTCTTCAGAACATAGAGTAATGATGTACAGTGGAAGCATTGCCTGGAGGAGTTAGAAATATGTTTTTGAAAATCACTCAGTAGAAAACCTGCAGACTCAAAAAATAGATTACAGAGTATTTTTCACAGAAGCAGTTTCAAAATGAAATTAAATATACTTGTAACTACAACACAAACCACAGACTTCTCTGGCATAGACAGTATTAAATGCTTGAGTTTGTTTTTGACTGCAACAGCACATAACTTAGCAAGGCTATCAACTTTGGGCATTGGTAAAGAGAGATTTCAGAAATAAACAAGAATACTTAAAATTGTATTTCCAGCCTCAACTCTTTTCTATCCTAAAAGGAACAAATGAACTTTTTTTTTTTTTTTTTAAACTTTAACAGCTTTGGAACACCTATCAACTGCAACTTACCAAAATTTAAAGTGCATCCCCTTGGTTAACTCTAAGAATGAATACATCCACAACCACAAGTCTTGACTGAAGCTTTAACACAATATTTCAGGACACCTTCTGAAAACTACTTGGTGGACACACAGCACAGTCCAGAGTTTTTACAAAGCTGAACCAGAGGGACTGAGATGTCTTTGCCATTACCCCAACATGCTGCAGAAAGTAGATGAAACCAGTGCAACAAAAGCAAACTAAAGATGATCGATAACAAGTTTTATTACAGTCTATTTTCCTTTTTCCTTCAATTCCAAGGTTTCCCTAAGCTCCATTATAAAATGCACAGGGCAAAAACGTTCAGTTTATTGAATTAATGACTTAATGAAGTCATTAACAGTTTGCAATTTCCAGCATCAACAGTTTCACATTAATGCAAAGTTTTTGACACTAATTAGTTTTGTTTTCAGTTAACTTCCCACTCCTGGATGACAGCTTTGAAGAAAAATACCATTAAGGAACATAAGCTTGCTCATTTATGTAACCTCACCCATTTATATATCAAGAATCTATTATATGCATGTCTTACCTGGCTACATACAACAGAAATCCCTCCAGATGTATTCCTAAAATGTAAATAAGATATTTGAAATTATGGGACTTTGGGCTTTAAAGGCAGTTAAATACATACAGTATCCTAGATTTACCTACCTTGTGAAAGGGTTATTTGCTTCATTATCTTCTGGGGCTTTTATACTACTGCAATCCCGCAATGGTATCTGCAGGAAGTTATAAAAATACATGGTTTTTCTTCAAAGCTTTTTAAAGACAATCTTTAGTCACCAAGAAATTTAGGTCTGCACTGCTTACCTTGATAATAGGCTGGATATTGTCATCTGGTTCAAAAATAATTGACTTAGAACAGATTTTTAGGGAGCCTCTGAATTTTCTAAAAGGAACAACAACAACCAAAAAAAATAGTTGTGCAAGCGTTTAAGATACATGAACCTAGAATTACTCCAGTAAATGAAGGTATGTAAGAGTTTTGTACCTTTCATCTTTGCAATCTTTATTTATAATATGATTAGCTGTGTGCTGTTCAAAGTAATATTCTTCCAGGTTCAGAAGAAGCAGTGAAAACCTACAAATTAAAAATAAAAATCTTTTATTCTAAGAGAAAATATCATAACAGTTAGTACTCTTGATAAAACATTTCAAGAAAGTTTTCACTGATCTTTTGCTGCACCCCACACCCCAATAATGAATTAATTTAACTTCTTAAAATAACAAGCTATATCGAAAATTTGTATACATGTGAAGAAGATCAACTGATGCTCTTCCAACACATATAGGGTTAGATATTTAATTCTGATATTTAAGATGGAAACCATTCTAATATAATCAGGCTTTCTGCTTTAGCCCTGATCAATGTATGCCCAGGAAAATATGCAATGACATAAAATGGAAGGGCAGGAACTAATCACTTAGAATGGATGGAATTAGATTGCTTTGAAGCGCAGCCAAATTAAACTGGTCTAAAATGTTAAGTGAAAACACTGGCACAGATTTTACAACATGAGTGAGTCAGTCAATGGATGCCCTCTGAGGAAGCATTACCTTCCTCACTAACCACATTTTGTACTTCCTCCACACCTCTGTTTTGCCCCCAGGAAGCCTGTTGATGGACTAATGTGATTAACAACAAACTTCAACAACAACAAAACAAAAATAGGAAACCAAAGTCTTCGAAAGTATTTAATTGCAGGATCATAGTAATGCCAGTGCTGGTACCAAGTAAATGCAAATAGGCCAGATTAGGGGAAACATGAAAATGCTTTCCCTACCAACTTAAGTAAAACTGCTACAAATGATCAAAACTCATCAACTTTCTAACAGGGTGAACACTCAAGTCACCAAGTGCTTCAGCTGTAGAGAATGCAGAGAGTGGACACTGGCAGAGCAGGAGAAGCAAAAACAGCTTCAGTTGGAAGTACAACTTGTTTGTGTGCAGTGCTGATCTGATCTGCACAAGTACTTAGTATTTATTTACACCCACATTTTGAGCTTTTTGTACTTCGCTTATGATGTGCTTCACTAGAAATGCCAGTGAAAACACCAATAAACACCAAGTGTCCCCAGAGCAGTATTCAAACAGCAGTAAATATGTCAGGAGTTCACAAAATGAACTGAGTGATTCAAACAGCCTGTTCATAAAAAAATCATATTTCACAATGGAAAAAATAACATTATTGAAAATATATCTTGTGCACTTAAAGATTGTGTCATGGTTATCTTAAACAGAACATAACAATACAGGTTCTACTGCAACTACAAGTAACAGTGGCTCTGTATACTCAAAACTGTTTGTGTTTCCAAGATACCTTGTCTTACTGCTCTGCTGCTTTTTTAAAATGGCCTTATCTTTACTTTCATCTCTGGAAAACAGTTTTTTTATGATCCCATTGTGCTGGTTTTGGCTTGGTTTTTTCTTTGCAGTATGTACTATGGGGCTTTGTTTCGGATTTGTGCTGAAAACTGTTGATAATTTAAAGATTTAAGCAACGAGTGTGCTTAAACAGAGTCAAGGCCTTTTCTGCTTCACCTCACCCCACCAGTGAGAAGGCTGGAGGTGCACAAGGAGTTGGGAGGGGACACAGCCAGGACAGCTGACCCTAAGGGACTAAGGGTTATTCTGTGCCATATGGAATTATACTCAGTAACTGTGGGGAAGCTACTATGTTTCATATACTATTATATTCCATTTTTCAACATATCATCCAGTTGAAATCATCCAGGATGAACTTAGAATTTCTGATTTTACAAACTCAGAACTCAAAACTTGCAAGTTCTATCACATTTTTAAAACTTTTAATAAAGCTATGTTAGGATGCATAAAGAGCAATTCACCAGTAAAATGCTCTTCCTTCTAGTATGTATAAGCGTACTATGTATACTACACATATAATTATTATTATTATTCAAGTAATAAAAATATAAAAGTCAAGAACAAAGGTAGCATACAGGTTTTTTTTTTTAAAAATCTATTCTCTTTCATCAGGAAACAACCACTATTGACATAGAGAACATGAGCTTCAGAGAAATGGCCTTTATGGTTCCACAATTTTTTTTAAACAAGAAAACTATAATGCCTGTTCAATAAAATTAATTTCTAAAATTCTTCACACTTGGGCTCTTTCCTTTGTCTCTACCTATTCTTTTAACAAACTCCTCACATTTTTATATCCTTTCCAAATTCACCTGTTGACAGCACTGGTATTTACTAGATTTTTAAGTTTTTGGTAAATGCAGGCATCCCTCATGTATTCAAGACAAGCCATGCTTTTATATCAAAACAATGGCTGTTATTCACAGTAACTATAACATGCTCAACATTGGCCAAAATACATAAATCAAGAGAATTTTTTTTTCATTATTCGTACCTCTATGAAACTATTGTATCTTTGTACACTTTTCACTTTATAAATCAAATCACCTTCCCAAAACCAGAAGCTGCAGGCAAGAATTTAAGGCATTCTTTCTCCAGCATAACTCTTACTGCTGCTGAACCAGATGGTGTCATGAAGGGGGGGGGGGGGGAGGAAAAAAAAAAAGTAAAGATATGCACAAAAACTCTAGATAAACTCTTTATATAGGCTAAATAGGTACTGTGGGGAAACTGTAGGTTTACTCCTTTTTAAATACCATGTTTGCTAGTAGCATCCAGTTTATCCTTCTGCTATTCTCTCTGTGTTTCTTCCACATGAGTACTCATTCTTCAGGCTTACAGAGACAGCACCGCTGTAGAACTTGCTGGAGACCAGCAACCTCCTGTGCAATGATCTCCTGTTCACTGACCTAAGCTTTGCTGTCTGGAAAATGGATTGTAAGGCTGTGCTGGAAGCTGTTAAAGCATTTTTCCTCACACACTGTCCATCATTTAGGCTAAGTGTATTTTGCATATTTATTTTCCCCTCCCACTCTCTGCAGAGCCTTCCGTGTAGTTCTGAAGTCTCTTCCTAGCATCTCTATGCTTGCTGCTACTCTACTTGCAAGTCCACTTACTCTGACTGCATATTACTGTATTTTCAGGCTGCAACATGTCACTTCTGCAGGCAGACAGAGCCCAGATATCAAAACTCCACAAATGTTACAAAAACTGCCCCTCTTAAAATTAATATGATTCCATAAGTAAAAGCAAAATTTTCAGACTTGCATCTCACTACTGGCTCACAAATCTAGACCAGTTCAAGTAACTGCTAATAATGAAGTGAAGATTATGATGCATTATCTCTGGAATAACCTTCTGGAATTTCTCAACTCATCTTAGTCTTTACTGCTCAAGTACTTAAATTTAATTTGCATGTGTTAATGATCCATAGAGCTGTCAAAGAAAAGTCAAGTTTCACCACATGTTACTAGGGTACGGTCAGAGATTTTTATCTTCACAGAAGTAGTATTTTTCACACAAATAAACAGAGCCACTGATAGTTACTGTATCAACAGGGTCCTTCTTGAGAACCATCATTGCACATAATGATACTTCAGGCTTGCCAGGAGGTTTAACAAGTATCTACAGATAGCGAGGTTCAGATCAGTCTCTGGCATGTTGCATAAGTAGGAAACAGTGTTGTGAAGGCCTGAAAAAAATAGGACATCAATCATAATAGCTATAAAAATTACAGCAATGGGGATCTTCAACACGCAACTAAGCAGCTGGGTTTTGGGCTGACTGCCTTCCAAAGAGCTAGAGGAAGTATTCCAAAGACACTTGTTATATTAAGATGACTGGCACACCAAATTTATATACTAAAAATTGCTATGTGGTCCTACAACAAGAACTTGTATGTGTACAATTAAAATCTAGAATACATTTAAAATTGTAATTTAATTCTGCACATGACAGAAGAAAAAAAAATCAACAAGTAACAGTACACAGAGAATGCTTGAGGTACTCTGTATAAGAAAGTGGTTAAACCTGTAAGAGTTGAAAACTATATTTTAGTTTTCAGCCACTGAGCAGCTGTACTGTTCCCAGTGCTGTGTAATTAACAGCACACACTGTAAGCCTATGACTTTATCACACTGACCTGGAATAGCGACCTGGATCAAAAAAATCAATGCCAACACAAGTAACAATAAGTAACTCTGTCCCCAGTCTACCCTTTCTTGCCTTCAAGTCTGATTCAAAGACCTAAAAACCCCTCAATCTAAGCAGTTAGTCAGGCAAATCAAAAGTTTTAACTGGCTAAAAATGCTTTGGTATGTAAAATGAAAAAGAATTTTGATTTTTTTTAATCTGTTATCTGCAAGAACCAGCATCTAAAAAAACCCAACCAAATAAACCAATAAACAAACAAAGCCCAGCTTTATTTCTTACATATCTGTAGGAGATCCCTTCAGTTTCTATTAAACATCTTTGCCTGGTGCTCTAACACTTTGTATTCCTGTAATACAGTAATAAACAAATATGACAAACAGGAAAGAATCAAGTTTGAGACATTTTTCTTATTACCAGCAAGTAGTAATTTTGATCCATTTTCAAAATTAATAGCCCAATTGTTAATCAAAACTTTCCAAGAATAAATCATTAATGAGTTTTTATTAAAAATCTTAGAGAAAGGTAATGCTATAGCTTGGAAAGCAACTCAAATATCTGTTGACAAAATTCTTTGAAATCCAGCAATAAAACTCACACCTTAAAGCTTATTACAGGATGCTGTTATGCTTACGCCCTAATAAAGACAGGTTTATGCCCACAAATATTTGGTCACTATGCTATTCAATGGTTTGCAACACACTGATTAAGTTAGTAAGCCACAGGCATGTCTTCAGGGATCACTGACCATTTTTTTTCTTCTACAATGAACTCAACATACTAGGCTATCCAAAAAATCAAAAAATCAACTCAACATATTGTTCTGAAAATGACACAGAGACAAATTAGACAAGATTTTCAAAAAAGTTCAAACCATATGGAAGTAGCTGTAAGGGTTGAGAGTCTGCAAGATGTTCAATGCCTTATACTATAGCCTCTTAACAGTCCAGCCTTTATCCTCAATGTCTCACCAACAGCAAAAAAACCTTCAGAGAACTTCCAAGGTGACTGTATTTTCTTACTATGTGTAATATTTGAAGAATGGAAATTGAAGGAAAAAAAAAAAGCAGCAGCTTCAATAACTTTGCTGGTTCCACACACTTGTAATGCTTTAAAAACTACTTCCAGTTGTGGAAACCAGCCAATTTTGACTTAAAAAGTTATCACATTAGCAGACAGGCCATAGTGCAAGCTTCTATTCAGAGCTGTGGAGTTTTCCCAAGATAGTTTTATACATGGAAGGGTACATGGAATACCAGAAACAGTACCATGAGAATGGGTCAGGCACAAGAACAAGGTGGTCAGGAAGAAGACTACCCTTTGGAATGCAGCAAACCCACACAGATGCTCTGCTATCAAGAGATGCCAGGAAAAAGGCAGTTTCACTTTCCAGGGTAAAAGAAATCTGTAGCCACCACTGCCACTATGGCAAAGCCTTGAGCTTTAGAGTGGGTAGAAAGGCACTTGCATTAAACCTGAGGTGCAACAGTGTAAGTTCTGTATCCAAAAATCAACAGCAGCAGCATCAAAGAGGGAAGAACGAAGAACATTCTAGATTAGGGAATATCCTTTTATTATAACAACTCACACAGCAGGAAAAACCAACACCACCAACTTGAATAACAAAAGGAATCTCCCAGATCCAAAATGGAAACAGATTTTCAGCCATAGTTGTGCCTGTCTGTCAGAGGGTATATATAGGGGTGGTGGGAGCTACAGCAAGGGATGATCAGTACAGTGTAGACACTGTAAAATTAAACCTCCTCCTAACAAGAACAAATTATCTGTCTCTACATCCCCCCAGATAAATTTAATGGAGGCTTTAAGCGCTTTTTGCTGGAACACCTTCAATCCCAACACAGTGTTAAAAGTATACAAAATCTGGTGAAGAGTTAATCTTTTAACAGTCTATAAGGAGCTGTTTGAGCTTAAAAGGTAATGACCTACACTTAAGGAGAGAGGTAAATTAAAGCATGACAACATAATTTAGCTTGAAGACCTATTTCAAATTCCTGTCTTTGTATAGTCCCAGAAAGATTAAATTAAGAATAACTGAAAAATTCATATGCCAGTCAGTTGGAAGGTATTTTCGTGTGAAGGGAATCAGTATTCCTTTGAGAAGCAGCTCCAGGTAGAAAAAAGAACAAGGTAACCATCTTGACAAGAAAAACAGAACTCACTTCCTTTTTCAAAGAGCTGCCATATAATTGCCACTCAGAAAAGGTCTGAGGAATATGAGTCAAGAACACACCCAAAATGCATAAGAAAACTTGGCACTGAGTAGCAAGAAAACACTTACAAAACTTCAGCTTGTATGATGTCATTCCCAATATACAAGGTTTGGGAACCCAAAGCTACCCAAACATTCCTAGCATTGTTCTGAGTATGCAGCCAAGAAGCCAATCATTCTTTACAAACTACAACCTGGGGTTTGTAACTCCTGCCAAGATGCTACAAAATATCGTCCAATCCAAAGTGTGCTGCATTAGGCTTAGTCTACTTGAGAATTTTACTGTTCCTCTGCTTGATGTGCATATCCCTCTATATTTCAGTCTGAAAAAGACTCAGAAATTCAACAACATCTGGGAAAAAAAAAAGAGAAAAAACAATTCCACAGTTTATTTTATATACCAATTTACTGGACTTACTCAAACTGGACACAGGAATGACCATGCAGGGACCAGTGCCTTGGCAAAATCCTGTTTATACCATGCAGGAAAAGTTCCCATTGATCCTGCTTTAAACTCATAATCTGTGATTGAAGCCTTACTATTTTTGTCTTTTCATCAGAAAAGCACGTGCTAGAAATCTACTTGGACACAAGGGTTTCAAGTGGCTGATCCAACACACCTTGCACAATCACTTGACCTGAAACTGGAAGTACAGTCCTGATAACAGAAGGAAATTGTCAGGGATGAAAAAGCAGGGCAGCCCAATCTAGCAGCAGCACACAACTATGCAAAACCAACTCTAAAATTAAACCTCTTCCCAACAAGAACAAATTAGCTGTAGGCCAGCTGTAGGACTCAATTGCTGATCTTTGGATAAAAGCCTTCATTATGCATATTTTGTCTCAAGGGAGTAAGATAAGGCTACTGACTTAAAAAAAAAAAAAAATTAAAAATTTATTTATCTAAATCCAATGCCCAAGCAACCACCACACCAAAGATCCATCTGCAGCACCTACATGCTGCCAGTAGGCTGCTCCATGTGAGTGATGTTTCCAGCAAAGAGATGAGCCCCTCACATAGGAAGCCAAGCAGGGTGCAAGACAAACCATCAGCACTGCATAGAGAGACCCTGTACCAAGTGTTTACACTTGTCTACATTTGGGCATACTGCCAGCAGAAGTGAGAAATCAATTTATAAAGAAAGCAACGACCAAAGCCAAACACCATATCATCTAATTTGATGTTTTGTAACTAAAATTGCTTGAAAAAAAGGATTGCTTGAATATTTTGGGGATTAAAGAAACTGTCCTGGACACAGGACATTTCAGCATTTTCTTGTTTTCTTCTAGAAAATGGCATATAGTCAGAAAAGAAGGTTTATGTAACTAGATATTAAAGTGGACTAATTAGTTAAGAAGAAATATTTTTTTTCAGATCACTTAAAACTAATCTGACTTTCCTTCCCTCCAAAGCAACTGCATAAGAAGATTAATTCCTTACTTACCAAGTTTCATACTACTCTTACCTGGAACTTTTACAGCTTAAAGTTTTTTAGAAAGCAACATACAAGTAACAAAAAAACCCCAACAAACCCCAAACCAAAACACACATCAAATGCAATTGCCACAAAACTTTAAGAAGCCCTGTTCATTTCACTAGGAAATATCTTCCCCAAAGATACAAAGATCAAGCAAAGCTTTCAAGCAGAAGTTGGTGTCTCTTTACAAACTACAGCTACCCAGCACCTAGGTAAAAAAATTCTCAGAACCTGTTCCTTCACTTAAGTCACAGGTAGCTGGTTTTTTACATTTCAAGATAGAACTATAAGGACAACATGCAACAAAATCAGTGTTTCTGATCATTCTAAGCTCAAAATATTTTAAATTACTTAAATGCTTTTAAGATTTCTTAACTGAGAATATCACAGGAAAAGACAGAGAGGGAGGGACCTGATATATTTATATTATTTATTATTTATATTTATATTTGTATAAACATACAAATTTACTTAGGCTTTATACTAATATCAATTGTTAGGTAAGGGAAAGAAACAGAGAAATGGGTTTGCAGATACAGGAAAACCTGCCAGTGCAAATGAGAATAAGACTGACCTTTCGTAAAGTGCTCAAATTACAAGCTCAAATAATAAGATCCTGATATGCTTTCAAGTTGGAGCAAAGAAAAAAAGTTCTCATCAACAACTCTAGCAGACATTGACATGCTGAGTTTGTTCTCTAGGCTTTTTAGAAGAGATTTGGACTCTATTTAGGTTCTTTGGGACAAGTCTGATTTTTGGCCTTTTTTTTAGCTTTCAAAAAAAAAAAAAAGGCTATTGGCTATTTACATTAAATCCATAACACAACTAACACAGTCATTTTACTGGTTTTTCCTAAATTAAGATGGCTTCTTTTCAATTAAAAATATTTATCTTGTCCTTCAGTATGGGAAGTTCATCCTTTCTGCCTGCAGTCCCTTACACACATCTGAAACCACAGCAGCCCCCCCAAAGCAACAAGATATACAAGAAGACAAAACGTGATCTAGAACACATCTGTAATTTAAAAAAAAAAAAAAAAAAAAAAGGCAAAAAAAAAAAACAACCCACACCACTTCAGAGGATGTGGTAGCTTCATGGGCTGTACAGCTATGAATCAGAATTTATATGGACAGAGTGAGTCCAGCTCCTCATCATGTGGTTTTCCCATCAACAATAAACAGTGCTGTGTAACCAGCAGAGACCTGCAGCAGGAATTTGCACAGGGTTCACACGGGACCAGCCTGCTGTTTCCCTGGTTCCCGCAGCAGGAGACACCTGGGGATCCCTGATCCCCCCAGAGAAGGTCGTGTCCTTCTGTGTGACCCATGCCGACTTACTGCTCTCAGAGATTTCCCAGGTGGAAATGTTAGGCTTGCAAAAGATTTTGAAACTTTTTGACAAGACAGATACAGCTAAGCCAGGGAAAAGGAAGTGGGACAGTACCTAAAAATAAGAGAGTAAATTCAGGATACACTCAAGCATGTGTGATAAGCCTTTGTTGTACGTTCAGAAACAAAACAAAGATTACAGTCAGCAAAGAGAAGCGCGCAAATTTAATTTAACGCTTTAAAAAGGCAACACAGAGTCTGTAATTCAAGGGCTGACAATACACTAACTATAGTGTTCAGGAAAAAAATAAGGAAAAAATACCACAACAAACTACAGTGAAGAACAGCTCCATGCCACAAGTACAACTGAGAACAAACTAATAAACAAAATTTTACAAGACGCTATTTTTCATGCAATTCATGCAAGGCAAGCATTCCTGTTTTTCCAGGTCCTTTCTACACTCTTTTCAGCCTTAACTCAGGGGAACCATCAGCCAGCTGATCTCAACAGTGACAACAACGAGGGCAGCACGGCGCCCGGGCTCTCCTCCCGCCGCTGCGCCGCGGCCTCTCCGGAGGCCCCGCCGCCCGCAGCTCCGCCGGGCCCTCCGAGGGGCCGGGGCCGAGCGGGGGCGGCCGGGGCCGGTGGGGCAGTGCCGCTCACCTCTCCTTGGAGTACAGCTCCCGCTCCAGCCGCCGCCTGCGGATGAAAGCCATGGAGCCACCCGGCCGAGCCGCCGGTGCCGCCGCCACAGCAGGCCGGGCCGGGCCAGGCCGCGCCTCAGGGAGGCGGGGAGAGCGGGCCGGCTGCGGCCGCAGCCGGGCTGGCGAGCCCGGCCCGCCCCCGTTTGTCCGGCCGGAGAGGCGGGGGAAGGCGGCACAGCGAGAAGGCCGGGGAAACGCCGTCAGTCGGCTCCGAGGGTTCTGCGCCCTCGCCCGGACTGCGGTGCCTCTGCGGTGCCTTCGGGGCCTCCGCGGCGCACACGGAGGGAAGCTCACGCTGTATTACATTGTGAAACAGCTTCGTTACGTGGACTAAAATAAAAGTTTTAAATGTAGTGCCACTGCAGTGAGATCATTGTGCCCGTAATGCGTGCGACAGAAGCTGTCAGGGCAGGAGGTGCGTTCAAAGCCTGGAATCGCAGGATGTGCGGAGCTGGAAGGGATCCAACTCCCTGCCCTGCGCGGGGCATCCCCAAGAGTCACAGCACGCCCGGAGAGCATTGTCCGAACGCTTCTGGAGCTCTGCCAGGCTTGGGGCTGTGACCGCTTCCTTGGGGAGCCTGTTCCAGCGCCCAACCATCCCCTGGCTGAAAAACCTTTTCCTCATACTCAACCTAAACCTCCCCTGCCTCAGCTTTGTGCCGTTTGTTCAAGTCCTATCATTGCCTAGAAAGACCTCTTTGGAAAGAGGAGTTAGGTAAAAATCTCTTAGTTCATATAAAAACCTTTCAATTGATAAAACTGCCTCTGAATCTGAACAATTTATTTGTGTGTTTACAGACACAATCTCTTGTGCGATAGAAAAATCTTGCTTTTTGCATAAGTTAGAAAAATGGATTCATGGAGAGGATATAATTTTTCACATAGAAACAAAAAGAATTGCTTGAGTATTCTATACCTCAAGAGATTGTCTGATGTACTCTCTGCACTCGGATTCAGGTATATGTTGATCAGTGTTACTCAAATATTTTCAGTTTCTGGACACAGGTATGAGACATAGATATGAGAATATGTATGTATGTACAGAAGGCAGATTTACTTTGGCTAATTGTCTTTCAGGACAATTTCTTTTAGGTTCTGTGAAGTACTCTTCAGGAGTACTTCACAGAACCTAAGGAGGCAACAGATCACAGTTTGAAAACCACCTCTATCATCTGCATGAACTATTTCTCTAATCAATTTGTAAAATCACCTGTTTGAAGAAAATCTGCAGCATTTGTATGTAGCCTGTACAAACTTCCAACAGCATCTGTGAATATATATTTGTCCAATAGCCAACCTGATTTTTCTTTGCTGCATTCCTTGTCATATTTCCAGTGGAAATCATGGAATCACAGAATCATAGAAGGGCTTGGGTTGAAAGGGACCTTAAAAATCATCTAGTTCCACCCCCCCTGCCATGGGCATGGAAACCTTCCACTGGACCAGATGGCTCAGGGCCCCATCTAGTCTGGCCTCGAACACTTCCAGGGATGGGATATACACCACTTCTCTGAGAAACCTGTTCCAGTGCCTCACCACCCTCACAGTAAAGAATTTCTTCCTCATATCTAACCTAATCTTTTTCTCTTTTAGTAGTTTGACACCATTACCCCTTGTCCTTGTCACTACATGCTCTTGTAAATAGTCTCTGTCTTTCTTGTAGGCTTCATTCAACTACTAGAAAGACACAACTAGGTCACCCTGAAGCCTTCTCTTTTCCAGGCTGAAGAATCCCCATTCTCTCAGCCTTTCCTCAGAGCAGAGGTGCTCCATTCCTACAATAATCTTGGTGGCCTCCTCTGGACTAGCTCCAGCAGGTTGATATCCTTCCTGTGTTGTGGACCCCAGAGCTGAATGCAGTACTTGAAGGTGAAAGGTATTCATGTGCCTCACATATATTTTAATAAATATTTGTGTATAAATGTGTACTTATTCATATAATTGTTTATATGTGAGGATATGTATATCATCCTCTCATAGACTAAACACTTTTTTCCACTTTTCTTATAGACTACACTCATAAATGATTTATTCTTCCAGCTTTATTCTGCCAAAAAAGCACATTCCAGTATGACTTTTGCCTTTATCTTAGGATATAAGGTATCAACACCAACTAGAGTACAGTAATTATGCCTCATGTGTTACATGTGTGAGAAACATTCATAAATACATCCCAGTAAGAACTTGCTTGTCTTATTGCAACAGAAATTTTATGCTCAAAATTGATTCTAACATAATGCCACCTAGTTCTCCACTTTTTCTCCTATATATGTAAACTCTTCTCAGGTATAATATTTCACTGTGAGGATTTAATCTTGCTAACTTTAGACATTTATCCTAGTTAAGAAAATAGTTTTGAAATTTGATACTGTCTTCTAGCTCTCACAATGGTGAGGAAAAGTTTTTTCAATATATCTATATTTTTTTTGCATCTTGCAAATCACAAATGAAAATACTGAAAAGAACTAAAATTACAACAGATCCTTATGGGTTCTCATTGTAGGTTCTCTCCAAGTTTGATTTTTGTAAGCAGCATGCCAATTGCTTGGTGCTTTCATGAAAATTGTTTCTTTTGCTTTTTGTTTTAAGGAAACTGTCATGGAAGAGCATCTAAATGATACTAAACTCAAGACCTATGATACTTACTGCTTCTCTTTCTCTACCAAATCAGTGAAATTAATTGTAAAAAAGGGCATTTAGAGTAGTGTGAGAGCAACTGTTCCTGACAACCTTATGGTAACTTCTTAATCATGAAATTTATTCTAGATTATTCCTTGACATCAAAATAAATCTGGGTTGCTTTAGACCAGTTTTCCTTGGATGGATGATTTTTATCCTTTTCTTACCTCTTTAAAACTATATAGTCTTTTAGTAATTCAGAGATTGGTTTTGGTATATTATTAAGTAAATTTGTTTAGGCCCTATTAACTTGATTACATAAAATTTATATAGTTTTTAGCCCATTCCTTCTTTAAGCTCTAGGGTAAGATAAATTTAACTAAGTATCTTCTAAGACACTTCTAATGTATTTCCAGAATATTTCTTTGTTGCATTTTATACTCCTTTTTACCTGTCACTCATTTTGTACTGTAGGCTTTTTAATTTTATTCTTTTATTCATATTCTTTTATGTTACCCTTCAGTTATGTCCTCTTATTGTGACTTCTTTCTTCAAATCTTTGAAGAGCTTTTAATGTGATGTTAATACAGTCTACTTAAGCTTCCTTTCCTTCCTTTTGTTCACATCAAGATAGCTTGCTATTGTATGTTTAATTAAAAATGAGTCTATTGTTCTCTGTAGAAAATCTAGGTTAGCTTTAAATGACTGAGCTCAGGCCTAGACTGTACAGAAAGGAGGTTAATTAACTCATATAGAATGGCATGCTGTTATGATGAGCCTGCTTTTAGTACCTAGACTAGCTTGATTAAAGCTAGCTTAACTATTTCTGCATAACAATGCAATCCATAGTTGGCAGAGCTGACATGCTTTTTCTTCCTCTTTTTCACAGAGCAGGGAAGTCTATTTTCGTCAAATGTGTCATGATCACTTTCACTCAGTTTACTTTCTGCCTTTAAAATCAAAGTGAGCTCCTCTCTACTTGTCAAGCAGTTCCAGTTGGTAATGCCTCTTGTAACTTCCTCTGTACTGTAAAGCAAAAGTTCATCCCTAAAATACTACAAGAACTTGAAGAACATTTTGTGTCCTGCAATATTGTTCTTCTAACTGGAATTCAAGTGATTGAAATCCATTGTTATCTCATGGGCAAGCTTTTTGAATACCTTCATTAGTTGCTCAGAATACATCAGAAAAAAACACCAACTTCCTCCTTTCGAGTACAGCTGTAGTCTATTATGAAAAATAGACCTGAATCATAATATAATTTTGCTTCCTCCTTTTAATTTTCAGCAGGAATGGTATCTTTTGTCTCTTCCTGAATTCAATACACATTGAATCATCATCCCCTGATTTACTGTGCCCATTTTCCCTAGCATTTTTATATACAGCTATCACTCATTATATGCTACCCTATCTCTGGGGTACTACTAAACCTGTATTTTTACTGGATCCCTGTATTTTAAATGGATCCCATTTGACTTTTAATGTACTTTACTGGATTCCATTTGACTTTAAATGTTCCAGGTTGCTTTTAATTTATATTTTTTTCATTTTTGGTTTCTGGCAGATATTCACCATGGTATTTAACCACTAAAGCTTTGTCTTTCAAGTATCAAAAAAAGCTTCATTAAATACAATCTTCAAGTGTTTTGTGTCAATCCATTCAATTTTATTGGGCATTTTAAACATGTTCAGAGTAGGCTTAACCTCAACTGTTGAAGTCAGTGGTGAAGTTCCTGTTGGGAGTATAAAAGACTCCTGAGTATAGTTCAAGGATTCATCCAAGAATATATTTATTCTGAAAGATATGTCAATAGCCAACCTATGACACATTAACCAAAGGCAAAACTTTAGCTTATTGTTAGTAGAACTAGTCAGAAAACACATTTTTTTTCATGAGGAAAAACCAACTTGTTACCTCTCGTTATAATGACATTCAAACTATTTATTATAAGTCTACACTTTTGTAAAGAAAGCATTTTTTGAAAGATATGAATGAACAGTTTTGCTTTCAGGAGTAGTTTAGGACAGACTAACTTCTGCAAGAGAAACACTGGCCCTAGTTTTCTGAGACATGCATAGTCTTTTTGCTGTGTATACTCAGAGCCTAGAATAATAAATAAATCCTTAACTGGTACATCTTGCTATTCTACAGTAACAATAATAAAATCAACAACAATTAGATGTGTCATGGCTTACTTGTTGCCCTGATCCGAGTGCCAACCTGGAGGTACATGCAGAAACTCCACTAGACTAAAAGCACTCATGTAAAGTTTACCCTCATGATAGATTTGGCAGCTCCATTCTGAACACATTTAAACTAGTTTGTAATCATCTTTCTTGTATTAAATTCTGCTAAGATTTTTTTGAGCAAGTTGTAAGTCAATTTATATGTGTACACAATGTGTGTTGGATTTAAAATCAATTTTAATTAAACCAGTTTTTATCAACAAACAAATGTGTAATTCACCATTTTCCATGGAGAAGGAAATAATCTTAGAGGCAAGTTTAAAGTTTCAACACTTAAAGATCTTCTATAAGTCAAATTGTAAAGGCAAGGATGACAGAAACTTGTACAATTATTTTATATGTAAATTTAAATTGAAGATTTTATATAAAATAAATGTTTCTAGTGAAATCCTTCTAAACCACACCCATTCTGAAATACAGTACTTGGTTATAAATTGGTTTGGTTTTACTACTCCTTGAAGGATTACACCTCCTTTAGGTCTCTGTATTCCTTAGCTAACATTACTAAACTCATTTTCATAGGTTACTCTCTCTAGAATTTGAAGGCTGGATTTTCAGCCACTGGTTTGGTACAGACTGCATCTGCAGATCCCTGCTTTTCAGTTTGGAAGCATCCTGAAGAGGACTCATAAAATAAGGCAGGGCGCATGGTAATCCAGAAATAATCTGGTACACTTTTATATATCTGCTGTGCTGAGAAAGAAAATAATACTAATTTAGTCACTTTAAAGGCAAGTAAATTTTAAATATCAGAGATAAATTTGTAACAGAAATGAATATATTTACTTTATTAAAACAGATTTGGAACACATGTGAACTATATGGAAAAAACAGCCGAATGTGTTCATCAAGTAAAATACTCCCACACCCCTTCAGTGTTCCAGCTATTTTATGGAGCTGATGACTTGGCTTCCCTCCAGCACCCGTACATACTTCATGTCATTAGATGCATGAGTCACTCTGCTTTGCTGTAGAGCTGCTAAATGTGGTGCCACAAATGTTCATTTGAAAAATGGATGAGCCCTTGAGTCATATTTCAGTATAGCTGGTTTTTAAAGAAAGGCCTTTTAGTAAACTTGTAACATATAGTCCACAGGACAATGGAGCTGTAGTTTATATTATAGTAATGAAAATAAACACAGATAGTGGTGGTGAGAGAAAATCTGAAAAGTCTCAGGGAAGGAGGAAGCATCTATTAAGGATAGATATGCTATACAAAAGCAATATTCAAAAAACCTTACAGACTAGACAGCAGTTTCCATTTTATCCACCACTAGAATGTGTCACTTAAATGCAAATTTAAAAAATAACTTGTAATGTCATTGGGTTTTCCCTCACTTTGAATGGGCATGGTTAAGTTGTTGGCAGAACATTAGTTAGCTGATGAAGACATTGTTTTATTCCTTTGCTCATGAGCTAGTGCATGTGACTAGATGTTGAAGAGTGTATGTGTATAAAACTCAAAGGGATATTTAAATCCCACTTGGAAAATGGTAAAGCTACAAGTCTCACTTTTTTGGTCTACAGGCTCAGTGTTCTGGCAGAGGGTGTTTTTCTTGGATGTAGGGGAGGGAAAATAAAGCAGAAGAATTGAGATGCAGAACTAAACTATTTAATTTGCTTATGTGGTTGGCCTTTAAAACTCTTAAAATGTTTCAGCTAAGAATATTTTAAATGCTTGTACTTTTTGCATAGGTAATAGTCCCAGATTTGTTAGGACTTTTATGTAGTAGCTACTTCAACTCTGTGTCTAACAATATTCTTGCTGCAGAGAAGAACAAAAGAATAATATTCATGTTTCCATTTTAAATCAGTAAAACAAATGCATAATTTAGATTAATTTTCAGACATGCATACAAATGAATTATTTCTTTGACATATATTCTTGTGTATTGGTTGACTTTATCCCGCTTTCCTTAAACCAGAAAAGATAAAGAGCAAACCTATGTTATCATAAGTCCTAAGTGCTAAGACTTGTGATCAACTGGGGATATACAAGATCAGCACAGCTAAGACCTGCATAAACAAATTAAACTGTTTTTCTTATATTGAAAAACATACAACAAATATATATATATATTTCTTCTTTCCCTAGAAAACTTGGCATGCTTTGTATGATGTATAATAGAGAAGTCCTATGACTATATTTCTGAATATAAGACTAGATTTTTTCCTAAAGTGGAAAGTGCTTTCTCATCTGTCACCAGTCAATAGAGTTATGTATATATTTTTATAGCAGCTGGAGACGTGACAAATGAATATAAACAACACTTCTATTCAGAGCAGTTGTTTAGAACAGAACTTCTTCAGGAAATAATGGCACTTGAAGCACTAAGAATGAATTTTTCTCATCTGAATTTAGCCAATATGCAAGTTAAGCCTTTAGTCTAAGGTAGTCTCCCATGCTTCTACTGTGTGTCCTGGAGAGAGATGAGTGATTGATTCACTGTTCTTACCTTGGACGTCACACCTAAAGGGAATGGATTGCTTCCTATAGGTTCTCTGCTTGCTCTGGGGAGAGTCCAGATGGCTGTCTTAGGTTAGACATTCAGTTTTAAGTTACAGCTACTACAACTGAGTAAAATGAGCCATGTCTGCATTATTTGTCAACAGCAACGCCAAATTTGCCCCGAAGATTAAACTTGCCCATTGCTGTATTCACATATATGCAGGAGTAATTTTCACACCTTTTCAGAATTTCAGAATCTCTGTGGCCCTGTTGATTGCATAGTAATCAGATATGCCTGGACAGATTGGACACCAGGCAGCATTGTGGAGGGAAAGTTCCCTGGACATGAAGAACACTGCTCATATAGCTGTTTTTTAAGTTGTGCTTTTAATTGTGGTGGAAACATATCTGCTATCAGCTGACTGGTTCAAAGGAGAGAGGAAAAGCAGTCTTTTGCATTTTAAGAGGAGCAGAGGTGAAATTCTGCGGTTTTGTGTGTTCTGAAAAGTTTCCAAAACCAAGCTAGAGCTTCTGTTCAGTACTCATAAGCATATGGTAGTTTTTACAGTAGGAATTCTAAATCACATTTAGAATTCCTACTTGGTATGATATGAAAGAGAAAAATTCCGTATTTGATATTGCTGCCTCATTATAATTGCTTGACTTCAATAGCCTTCTGTTCAAAGAATTGGAACAGAATTGGGTGTGAGAAACTACTTAGGACTGCATCACTCAGCAATATGCAGAAAATAAACTGAACAGCTCCTCATGCTCTATGCTGTCTGATAATTACATTTTTTTGAAACTCCTAAAGCAAAAGATCATTAATGGAAGAAGTTCAAGTTGCCTGATCTCTTCTTTTAAAGGGATATTGGAAAGATGGTTTGGACAATGAAGGAGTATTTGTCTTGTCACTCTTGGATGGTAAACATTAGAGAGTCCACCTGCTGCAAAGACATACAAGTACCCAAGAATTTTTAGAAATCTAAAGCAAAAGGCACCTCCTCTTCCTCTGAGATTTTGAACCTGAAATCCATGCTTCAAAGGAAGCATGTATCCTCAGCATCTATAATGGTCAGGCATTAAAGGATACAGCACTCTGGTTGACAACTTAAGCAATGAACTTGGTGGTTTGGGAAGACAGGAACAGAAGAAAAAACACAGGAGTATGGTTTTTTATCACTATATGGATCACCATATCTATGTCCTACACATGGCTGCATTTTTTTAGCCAGTTGTACCTGTGTGTTGAGTGGTTTTGACTCTGGTTATTTTCCTTCATCTGACTGTAAGGATTTGTTAACTCTTTATGTAAGAAAAAAGTTATTTCTTTTGGAGAAGGAGCATCTCCTGGTTGTATTTGTATAATATGTGACAGGATATTGTGGCCCATGGCATTAAACCAATTACAGCAGTAGAGCTACATTAGTCATTGGTGATGGCTCCTGGATGATAAGAAAGTCAAGGAAACCGGCAAGACTCCAGTAGTCTAAATAAAGTAATAAGAGCATAAGCAAATGCCATTAGTAAAATGAAATGTTGTGATGGACAGGGTAAGATTCTACTAGTCAGTTACTGACAGAATTTGATTGACATTCAAGTTTTCCTCTACTCTGACCAGTGTTTCTCAATCAATCACAGTACCAAAACCTTTCCACAATTTGAAAGCTTATAATTTAGGAGTGGTGTTCAAAGGAATTTTATTTTTAAAAAATGTATATCAATTTTTTGCCAGAAAATGCTTATATCTTTACAACAGGTGTTTCTCTGGTCTGTGCTGTTATTTGTGTTCTTGTCACTGTCATGTGTCTCCAGATATTGGACAACATTTTTCTCCCCCACCTCTTTCTCAAGATATTTAGAAAGTCTTAACCTATAAATTAGTTTAGTTATAACTTAGGTTTTAACATATAAATTTTTATAATTTCATAGGAAAGTCAGAAACAAACCATGAGGAAGTACAGTGAGTAGATAGGAAGTTATTGCACATTTAAATATGTTGCAGTGTCTAAATATATCAATACTGATTACACAGCTCTTCTGCTCTTAGGACACTGCCACCCATCACATGAAAGTACTCTTAAGAACTAGGAGATATGTGCAGAGCTTTCAATTTTTGCAGGGTTTTTCTAACTGTAAACCACAAGATCTTGTGACATAGCAACACCACAAAGGCTTGTTCTTGCTTATATTTCACCAGAAGCTGTAACCACAAGTGCCAACTGTCTACAGATGATACAGGAATTAATTTGTAAAGGTGGAGATGCAACAAACTATCAAGAAAATACTTTTACAAAATCACCTATGGTGCTATTTTTGCTGTTGGGACTACTAGGTAACAAATATGATTTGTAGTGATATTTTGGTCTGCTCTCAACCACAACAAGCCCTGACAGAGCAGTAGCCTTGAAGTTTGTTTATTGCACACCAAGGCATGAGCTGGGACTTTTAAAACACTTCTATTTACTGTCCTGTCTGTGGAAGCTCTGCCAACTTCTTCCTTCACTGTCTAGTGTGTTTAATAAAGTGTTTGCTTTGCTTTTCTTCCAGTTCTAGGCCTTGAGTTTACCTGGTGGCTGATACACATATCTGTCTTCTGATGGGAAATCAGTGTGATAGAGCCAGGACAAAACAAACTCACTCCACCTTAAATTGATGCTTCTAAGATTGCTTCCATCCTAATAAAGCAGAAACTTACTATATATTCATCTTCTATATTAATGAGTGTTCGAAATTTATTTACATTTATTTTAGACAGACATAATCTGGAAAAATAATTTCCAGAAATATTTTCTTAGAAGTTTACATTACCATGCTTGTTTGTGCAAAGTTTGATCAGACAATAAGTGAACATATTTAAACCTAAAAATTTTTCTTGGTCCATCCATTTCAATCCATTTAAAATTCTTGTTTCTTACAGAGATAGCTACTGCATTTCAGAAAACAAAATAAAGATTGATACACAGAGTTTATGATGTCCTTCATTAAAAAACCCTCTATCCAAGCCTTTGGATACCACCACACAATAAAAAACTGTTATGAGTTTTCACCTTGGAGAGATCTCCTATTGAGTTCTACATAGCAAAGATTTCAGCCAGAGGTGAGTGAAGGGTTTCAAACCTCATAAACCGTGAAAACAGAGGAGACCTTGAGGTATCAATGTGTGGAGGAAATTTTGAAATTAACTTTAGAATTACTTGAAAATTTCATTCTTGAAATGCCCTAAATGTAGATTATAAACTGCTTGTGAAGCTATTTGCCTGTGTTTATACCAAAAGGAAAACATATTAGCTTTCTTTGGAATAAAAATAAAACAAAACAAAACAAAAAAAAAAAAAAAAAAAGGAAAAAATAAGAGTGGTGTTTCATATTTTTGGTCACTTGATGGCACTAAACTAACACTGTATACATATTAATCACCAATAGCATAAGACTATTTCTGTGCCAGTGTTTTGTTTTCTTTTTTTAAGACTTGGCCTGATCAAAGTGCTTTGTTTGTTTGAGGGCAGATTTCAGACACAATGAAGATTAAAATAAACAAACATAAATCCAAGAAGCAGTTGTGAAATCTGGCTGACTGTGTTCCGTCTGTCTTGTTAAAGTTCATGACATACTACAAATACCACGATGGAATGGAATATGTAGCATTTCTAAGCAAAAAAATAAAAAAAAATAAAGTCAGTTTTTCAATGTAATACACCAAAGAACAATCCAAGCCTTCCAATGTAAAATCTGAGAGAAGTATCTGCAAACTTTGGACAGTGACATTTACACCAAAGTCTGTGGCCATCAGGTGGCCACCCACATGAGACAGAACGTGTGGATACTCTGGACTTTTTCATATCTCAGTGTCTTTGGGGAAATTGCAAATATTTCAAGGCTAAATGTTGGGTTTATTGTGTGAATTGGAAGTGAAACAGAGATAACTTTGCTTTGATGGTTTCAGTCATGTAATAGGAAGTCTCTGCTGTGATACATGTATGAAGAAGAGGTTGCAGGACCGCTGTGTCTCCTAACAAAGGCATGTCTTCACAGATTGTCCAGCAAACTGTCTGTATTGTATTTATTTGTACTGAAATCTGAGAAATCCTCATTTAAATGGTCATTTTTAGGGGGGACTTTTCTGTATCTAATAGAGTAGCAAGGGAGCATTTTTATTTAATTTTTGGAAGTTTTGCTCTTTCAACATATTTTCCTCTTCTACAAAGGAAACAAAACCACATTTTTTAACAATCTTCAGATCAGCAACCAGAAATGCTTTTTTTGGCTCAAGGAACATATTTTCTCCTGATAAAGCTTTTTCTCTGGTTGTGTTTTACTTCTTTTTCAACACGAAGTTACTTGTGTTTCAAAATCCAACTGCAGTCCTACCTGGACTTTGGCCCTTCTAATTTTCTCTCAGAAACCTCATAACATCCTTGTAGTCCCCCTGAGTTGCCTACCCTTCTTCCAAAGATCATAAAGTCTAATTTTTTTTTCCTTAGTTCCAGCCAAAGCTCTCTGTCCAGTCAGGCTGATCTTCTTCCCCACCATCTTGTCTTTTGCCCAGTGGGGACAGCCCGCTTCTGAACCTTTCAGATTTCCTTCTTGAAGAATGTCCAGCCTTCCTGAGCTTCTTCTTCAGGACTGCCCTTCAACCAGCCTCTTATACAGGTCAAAATCTGCCTGCTGGAAGTCCAAGGTGGCAGTTCTGCTGGCCACGTTCCTTATTTTGAGAACTGAAATAATTTTGTGATAGCTGAGACCCAGATGTTCCCCAACCATCACATCACCCAGCTGTCCCTCTGTGCTCACAAAACATGGGTTCAGTGAGTGTGTTCCCTAGTGGGCTCCCTCACCAGCTCTGCCAGGAACTTTTCTTCCATACACTCCAGGACATTCTGGATTGTTTCATCTCTGCTGTGTTGTATTTCCAGCAGATATGTGGTAAGTTGAATTTGCCTATGAGAGCAAGGCCTAGTGATTGTGAGACTTCTCCCACCTGCTTATAGAATATTTATTCTGCCTTTTCAACCTGATTAGCTTGTCTGTAACAGAGTCCCACGAGGATATCTGCCTTGCTGGCCTTCCCTCTTATCCACAAACACTCAACCCTATCAGCACCATCATTAAGCTCTAGATCAAAACCTGTGCTGTGTGTTTCCATTCTTGCTACCTATTACATTTTCATCTATATGCAGTATGGGAAACCTGGATGGTACTCATCCTGAAAGGGAAAATATCCATGATTTCACCACTTCTGGAACAGTGAAGCATTTATGTGCAGGTTTTTTTTTTTGACTGTGTTGTGGTTTAACTGCTGAAGAGACAGGACATGATGGCCTTCACTCTCTCATGTACTTATAAGCTCCTACCTTCAATTATTCTGCAACTACAGAGAAATAGATCACAAATCACAGAATATTCTGAGTTGAATGGGGACCCACAGGGATCAAGTCTAACTGTGAAGGGACTGAACCAACAACCTTTATGTTATTAGCACCCTGCTCTAACCAACTGAGCTAAATAAATATAGCATTTTCTGGGAGTTTTTTGACTTTAAAAAGAGTTCAATTAATGGAAGATTTTCAACTTTGTAGCCAACAAATCCATTGTCAAAATTTTGGTTGCATTTTTCATCTCATATGGTCTTAACCATATAAGCTTAAGGAAAGGAGTTGCAAGGCACTGAAGCGATTTCCACAGTATGCAAAACCAATTTCAGCTCTCCTTTCTACTCATGAAAGTTAATGGCTTTCCACAGGAGGTAAATGAGGACAAATCTGGCTATCTTGGTTTAAAAAATACCTTGTTTTCATGGCTATCTGCACTAAATTTAATCCAACTACAACAAATGAATTTGTTCACAAAGTTGGATAAATGTGAGCTAAGCTAATATAAGCCGTGTGAAAAGTCACCCTGTTCTATGCAGCACCAGTCAAATAGTATTTGAACTTCATATGAAAGTATAGAAATATTAAGTAAAATCGTCTCAAAAATATGAAAGTGTAGTTTTTAGATGCATGTCTATTTTTGCATGATAAATAAAATCATAAGATCTCAAATTTGAATTTGCAAGCTTGCTGCCAGAGAAACAAAGAAAAGAAATGAGGAAAAGCTCAAGAAAATGTCCTTTCAATATCACACACTGTCAAATAAGTTTTTCATTGTTTCATTTCTTAGTCTCTTGTGTTTCATATACATGTGCTGGAATCACATAGCACAAATCCAATTTTTTTATAGGCCTGGTAAAAAATAATCATAATTTTAATTGCATGTGAAGGTTTGATTATAGTTGTAAGTATGCAGCTCAGAAACTGTCCTCTCCTTATGTTGTTTTCAAATCATCTTTTGTTCACAAAGCATACAGTTGGTTCTACTTCTATAAATTTCTAAAGGGTTTTAAAAACATTGCAAACTTAATCAGTCTGTAAAAATTTCAATCAAAAATCTAGCATTCAATGGAAGAGCTGCTAGAGGGACTTTCAGGAGGACAGGCACAGGGAAACTTAGTAGCTCTGCCTGGTGGAGGGGTGAGTCCACTGCCTGAATGGCATGGGCACTGCTGCCTTGCCTCTCTGTGTCTTCATGGAACCTTGTGATCCCTATTCAAACAATTTGGATACAATTTCTATCTGAATAAAAAAGGATAAAATGGAGAAATGACTGTGACTCAACCAGAAACATTCCTGGAAGCTCCTAGGAAGACTTCCCATGCCCACTCATTCCATTGCTTATCCCTTTTAGCCCTGATCAGCCATTAGCTACCTAACAGGGCAGGCTCATAGCTTTGCTACATTCAGTTGTGTCTTCTATCTTATAATTATGTACACACAGATACACTAAGATGCCTGCTTCTGACAGATCTATAGTCTATGATACATGCATCTACAGATCTATGATTAACTCTTTAGCTATAGGCCATCCTGGTTGGAAAATGTGCACATAAAAAGATGAACCTTCCCTTCACAGAGCCTACTGATTTTCAAAAATTCACAAGTTATATTTTAAATTATAAAATTTTTTTAAAAAGGAATCGAGTTTTGGACTACAGACAAATTAATAGTTCATGAGTACAGAAGGCTGAGTTGAATACAAAGAGAAAAAAAATGTTGGGAAGCCAGATACTAAGCTAATGCAACTTGACATAGCTCCCTTAACATCAGTGGAGTTCTTCTGATTTACACTAACTGAGAATCTGGCCCATTAAAATATGAAAATAAATATACAAGTACCTACTAAATTTGACCTTTGTACTTTGAAATATAAAGCATAATTTTTATCCACAGCTCTGTGCAGTCCTTGGTTAAAAGCCACTGGGATTAAGACATATTATTTTTGGGCCCTGGAAAGTGCTTATATTGTTCACTGAAAGAAACAGAAATATGTTGTGAATTCAAAAGAAAAATTAATAGAATTTTAAAAAGGTCATTAAAATAAAGAAGCCTGTGGCGTTCAAATGAATCACATTCCTTCAACCCAAATTAATAGCTGTGTGCATGAAGATCTGCTCAAGAAATCAGACAATTTATCTGGCTTCCCTTAGCACTTAAGTGTGGTAAAAGGAGCAAAGATTTTCTTTCCCCTTGTTGGTAACTGCTCATGCCTCTCTTAATCTCTCAATTCCAGTCCTGAATAATGTGTGACATTTTGGAAAGACAGTCTTTAACAAAGAACTGCAATTATAGTTGGGTGCATTGCTGGTGCAGTACCTTGATGATGACCACCCTCTCTCCAAAGGAAGCCTTTGCAGCTTCTGTGCCTATTGAGAACCCCTTTGCCCTGCCTGGGAGGTTGTGGGGTCCCAGGGACACCATGGCAGAGGGCAGACAGGCACAAAGCCTCTCTAAAGATTATGGAATGATAGAGTCATTTAGGTTGGGGCAGACTCTTCGGATTGTTGAGTGCAGTCATGTAACCTACTACTGCCAAGCCCACCACCACTAAACCATGTCCTTGAGTCCTACCTTGAGTGTCCTATCTACCTACAAGACTTTTAAATTACTCCAGGGATGGAAACTCAAGTATATCCTAGCAAATGTTATACAGACAAAAAGAACTGACTTCCCAGATCATTAATTACAGAATGGCCATGTTTATGAGACCAAGTACAGCCCCAGAATTCAGAGCTGAAAATAGGTGTGGCTTTCCAATTATTGTGGGTTAAACTTGACAAAATGGAAGTTTTGACTTTCAGTCACCAGTGGAAATCAGGAATAATGAGATCAAAATGAAAAATCAAAATTAATGGCCTCCTTTGGAAAACTGACCAGAGGATGTTCTCACCCAAATAAATGCACACACCCAAATGCTGCACTCTTGAACCACTGGAAGCCAGGGAAGTGTGTAATACACACCTACCCAGCTATGTAGCAGGAGTCATGGAAAAACTCACACTCTACTCAACCAGTAATCTGCATGATTACTCAGTAGCTTGCTGGCATGATTTTTTCCTGTGCCAACTGGCATGCTCTGCCATAAGATCAGAGTCAGTCTTGGGGTTTGGTGTCATTGAAGACCATTCCCAAAAGGGCAGTGTCAACAAGAGTGATGCAACTTGGCTCCCTCCACCCTCAGCCTCCTCCCTCCACAGTTCTCCCAAACTGTGCTAGCAGCTTTTAAACTTCAAACATATCAACATATCAAACCCATATTTTGTTACCCTAATTTTATTTTCATGCAGCAAAAACACTGTTTTGGTCAGTTGCAGTGCCTTCTGCATTACAGTGAACAGTGTGAGCACTCACAAGTATGATGATAATTGTATATTAGAGCCGCACTGGCCTGAAGGAGACCTGAAGGACAGGAGATACCTGGTGTAGACAGGATCAGGCCAGGCCACCTCACTTCAGAGCTGGAGAATGGTCCCTGAACAGGTGTTGTTTGGCAGTTCAGCCACAGTCACAACCACTGTAGTATCAGGGACAAATTATAGATGTTGGTGTTGCCAAGTAACATTTCTTTGAACTGAAATGCCACCTGACAGAGCACAGAAGGTACAAACATAGTAAAGGCCTTTATCCTACATGTGGTTTAGGCAACCACATAATGAAAAGACATAAAAATAAGCCATGATATCAAAGAATAAATCTGGCATGCACTTTTCATTACTGTAATTCTTAAAAAAAAATCTTTTTTAAAATAAAATCCTAAATATTTAACAAGCACATCTCATTGATATGCTGTATTATGCCTAGCAAACCAGAACCCAACAGTAATAAAACCCAATGTTTTATTGGACAGAATGCATAATGCAAAGTTTTCCATCTAGAGAGGTTCCTTTTTTTCTCACTGGGATGAAGTAAGTATATGAATAATAAACTAGGTGGAATCTGTAAGAGACCAGTGTTCTTTCTTTCTTTTATAAGTTAGAAAGGCAGAAAACAAACCAAAAAAATAAAAAAACAAAAAAACCAGGAAAAACTCTAACTGAGAGACTGAGAGATGGCTATTTTTGAAAACATTAGGAAGGAGCACATTTAAGTCCAGCTATGCTCACACAATTTTTATTGCCTTAAATGTGTATTTAGTGCTGATCTGTGTACTACAACTTCTAAATATTCATGTTCTATTATTGAGAGTAAATATTTTTGCGACAGAAAGCTCAAGGCCCACTGTAGAAAATCTACTTCAAGCATAGCTGGAAAAACATTACAAATCCTGGGCCTGGAGAAACAGAAAACATCCCAGCAATGAGAAATCTATATTCAGAACAGCCTTTAAATTAGTTTCCATTGTGATGGACTTTCACAAAAAGGATCAGATGTTCTTAGGAATTTGGAATCTATCTGACTATGGGCCTGATCCTCATGGGACAATTTAGATGAAGTGGTGTTGACATCAATACAGTGTGAAAGTCACATTTTGTCAGTGTAAGGACCAAAGCAAAGGCTCACTAAATCTATTGTATGAGTGGTTTGGGCAATAGTTTGGCTACTTGATACATGTATATGTGTAAATGTGCTTAGAAAATGACGAAATTCTGTTTGACATTTTATTTAAGACCTTCTGCCACATTGCACAAAAGCTTTCTTAGGACTGCTCTCTGCTCTCTCCACCTGCAACCTGCAAACAACATGGAATGTACACAGATAAGTGCATTGGGAAATTAAACTTCCTGATACACTTTCTCCTCTCAGGGAGAGATAAATAGGTCAATTTTTACAAAATATTAACTCTTAAAGTTAGGCACCTGAGTCATCTAATTTTAAGATTCTTAGTCCTGGTTCCCCCAGTTCACTGACCAGAATCAGTGATACTGTCTAAGGATTAGGTGACTGGTCCTTTATTTACTGGTTTTTTATAAATGCAGACATGCTTCTCCACTGCAAGATGGCTTGCTGTTTTGCAGATTAAGTATTCATAGCAGATTGTGCACTCCTTGCAGATTGCATTTGGCCTTCAGTTATTGATTACAAAAGCATGAAACCAAGTAAGTTTACATATATAGGTTTAGCTAAAATAACAACAAAAAAATCTTTCTTAATCCTGTATAAGGCAGTAAGTGTTAACTTAAATAATTTCCATTTGCCATATGGTCTTCAGGTGATTTGATGTAATTCAAAACAGGCATTCAGTAGCCTAATGGTTTTAGTGTACCACAGATGTGTCATTCCCTTGAAATATATTTTTAGTTTGCTTCTCAGGCCCTGATTCTGCTGGCATTAGAAGTCCAATTACAGAAGCAAAGCAAATTCCAAATTCAGTCCACAAGGCTACATTATCAAAACCCTCTCCACTGGAAAAATATTCATATCAGGCTTGAAATACCTTAATCATATTTCTCTTCATTACCCAACATAGTATATGAGGATATAATGTAGAAGAGCTAGAAGCTACTCAGGAAAAACTCTTCCCTGTTTTGTCCAAGTCATTTCAGAGAGCTGTGATTTGAGCCTGAGCTTAGGCTCATGGGGTCGCAGTTTTAACATGATTATGCACATGCATGACTAGCAGCCATACTCGAGTGCACATACTGCAGATTTTAAGTCAGTGGTTCCAAACACATCTTAGTTTGTTTTGTGGCTGTGTCTAATGCAGTAATAATAGCTCTGCTATCATTAAAAAACTGCTTTCTGTGAGAGGCTTTAGGGAAGAGGTTTTTTTTTCTTTGCTGCTTTGATTTCTTACAATAACAGAAGTATTAGAAACATTTAAGCTCAGATGGGAAAATTCTTAAACCCAATGACTGTGCAATCATAAACTGTTGAAGTTTAGATACCTGTGAAATATGTACATTAAACCTTGGGTGAACAAGTTCACTTCACTTTGTTCTCATTCAACCATATGGATCAAAGTTTAGTGTAGCAGACATCATAGATGGCAATCCCCTAAGAAAGCATGTCTTTTCATTCAGTTGCTTTTCTCAGAATTATATCTATTACATCTAGTTATACTTCAGGTGATTTTGTTTTAAATGACTGGGATTACTTCAAATGACTGGGATGATGACAGAATGACTGGTTCTTTCAAAGGTTTTCAGATTCCTTCTCAAAAATTTCCAGAACTACCATTAGCGTAGTGGGAATGGTAGTTCTTCACACACACATCTCACCAGAGGCAGCAGTATATACTAAAGCAACTGCAATGAAACCAAACACTATTTCTAACCTTTCATTAATGAGATCACAGTTGTTAGCTCAAAGCAGGTGAAACAATAAATATGTAGTTTGAACAGAGAAAGTTAAATGGTACACAGAACTACTTATTATATAAAAAGAAAAAAATTATATTGGAGACATGTTGCTTCTTGCCAAGCTCTTGTTGTATAATTAATAACTGACCTATCATAAAATGCTATTCTTTTATTACTTTCTTGAAACTTTCATCAAAAATAGATATCGCGAGTGTCTTGGATATTTCTGGTTCTTTTGAGGATTTGCTGTAACATTAATCTCTACAGTGTGGTTGTGTTAACACCTTCTTGCTGTTAAACCAAATTTCACCTTCAGACACAGGGGGACTGAATTTTTAGACAGGGATAATCCAGGACTCAGCAGCAGTGGATTTTGGAAAAGTGAGTGAAATATAACCCAAGCTGGGCTGACTCGGTTGGCAGGCTGAAGCTGAGACAGCTTAACAAGAAATGAGTCTTTAAAGATCCTGTGTGTTGATACTTCAGGAGTATGTTACTTTTTCTGAAACTTCCAAAGGGCTTTATGAGGACTAGAAAATACTATTTCATAGCTGCAGAGTAACAGATTTTTTTCCTTACAAACAAGGGATGTCCATCTTAATCAATTATGCCTCATCAGCTGCTCTGACAGGAATAATCATTGGACCTATTAAAATGTCTGCAGATTCCTCTTTCTTCATGAGTACATAGAAATTAGAGTTGAATGTATTACAAGTTACAGACATGACAGTGCTATGCACTGTAAAGGATTGATAGATCGATAGGCAGGCAGATAAACATGGAAATGTTCTCAAAAGCTGATGCCATCAGTATGTGTATGACATCAGTTAGATGCAGGTGAACCTCTCCTCAGGCTGCAGTCTGGGTAAGGGATTGCTTGGATGAGGCTCAACTATCAGTGCTGCAGATTGTTCACCAGATAAGAGCAATTCCTGAAGGACACAATGAAGGTGAAATCAGAATTCAGATATTTCTACAGCTATTGCAGATGAGGAGGGAATTTTGTCCAGTTGCTGATACCTCAGCTCTAGTTACAGGAATAAACTCTATGGTGGTCCATTGGCGTGGGAGTGAAAGTTTTCCATTCAGCTCTTAGAACAGCTCATTATGCTCATACACAGAATCACAGAATCACAGAATCATACAACAAGCTGAATTGAAAGGCACCCACAAGGATCATCAAGTCTAACTCCTGCCCCTGCACAGGGCCATATATATATATATATATATATATATATATAGATATATATATATATATATATATATATATAGATATATATATATATATATATATAGATATATATATATATATATATATATATATATATATATACACATATACATATACACAATACGTAGCAATGTGTTCTGTGTCAGCCTCTGCTTGGCAAAAAAGCCTAAGCAGAAACTCCAACTGCCAAGTTTATTTTGTGTACCTTGTTTGTGCAAAAAGGGTTCTTCTATTCATTTAGTTTTTGAAATAACAGATTGTCATTTAATTTGAATAACTCTTTGGCTATGCCTACCTTAGCAAATATGCAGATGAATCCAGGAGTGGCTCTGTAGAGATTTTAATTATATACATTTCAGAATGTGTTACTTTGGGCTTATTCTATTCTGGTCATATAGGCTGAATGCCTGCCAGTGACTGAAGTGCACTAGGTGTGCTGTGGAAAGGGATTTCTTTGATTTTTTGTTTGTTTGTTTTATTGTTGCTGTTTTGGTTTTTTGTAAAATAAAATTTTGTGGTTTTGTAAAATAAATTCGGGAAGCATCCACAGTTCTCAGTGTCTAACCATTATCCTTTGAACATTTGATGGGTGGATCTCAAGGAGCTTTGTAAATCTTTGCAGCTTGAGAGTGGTTAAGTGCTGTTATCACATTACAGCCAGGCAAAGCAACATACTGAAGTATTGCATAACTTGCCAGCACAGAAAGTCTTTGTTTGAACCAGGTGTATATGCCATGTCTGTTGACTACCAGCTAATTTTTAAGCTTCTCTTCAGTAGTTTAAGGACGTCTTCTTTCAGAGCAACAAGCCACTATAGATTTGTATTTCAGCCTGTGCAAAACAGTACTGCTCATCACCTAATGAACAAAACGGCCAAGAAATAGCTAGGCTGTATATCAGATTTGTTCTTTGTGATGATATGATGTGAAAGCAAACGCCAAACACAGCAAAAATAGAATGGTATTTCAGTCAAACCACATTTACCTTGTGTACTTTGAATATCTATGCAATGTGTAGGGGTATATAAATCAGGCATGCAACTTGAAAGCAAAGATATTCACCAGCAAAATATAACAACTGTCATATTTAAAATGAATGAATAAAGAGAACCAGACTGGGCAATAAAATATCACAGATTTCTAACCTCAAAACCAGCAGTGACATACCTCTGATTCACACTTTTTTATAAAGAAAAAACCCCTTTTGAATCTTGTTGATGTTAAAACTATACATGCAGCAATTTTTGTCTTCTGCTAAAAGCCTGCCCTCTATTAGATCAATGACACTTCCTTTGAAAAGCATCTTGCTTCTGAGACTTCAATGTCCATCAATGAAATTCCTGGTTGTGAAAAAGCAACAAGGAGGTGATATAGCAGGTAAGGTTACTGACATATCTCCAAATAGGATTTCCTCTGTGGCAATTCTGAATAGTCAATTTTGAACTCTTATAGAGTTTCACAAATAGACAGTGAAACTTCATTATCTTCAACTGGTGCAGAGATAGAGTATTCTAGAGTGAAATAGATGGCTACCCCATTCAATCTATCATCCTGCCTACACATGTGTTCATAGTCTGATTCTAAAAGTGTAAAAAAAGGTCTGCACAAGAAAACCAAAATACACCTGGTCAGTTGTGAAATGCTGATTTCCTAAAACATATTCCTTTCTGACTTATATAAGTAATGTGTTTTTATCAAGAAGCATGATGTTTCATTACGCTTAATTATCTTAGCATAATTATAAATGCTAATGGTCACATAATTATCTAGATTTTTTTAAAATCCAATCCCTCAACTCACTATTTCACTCGAAAAGTCTCTTGGGGCTGTAAATCCCACGATTTGCATGAAATAATATTTCCCTTAATTTGTTCTTCATTTAACTGACATTAATTACATCATATAACATCTTCTCATATTTTGGAATGCAGAAAGACTGGGTACTTATCATAGTTTTATATTATTAACACTACATTTCAGTGCTTGTTTTATAAGTTAAAACCATAAAAGAATACATAAAAACCTAGTGAATGAGATGATGACAATAACAGAAAATAACAAACTTTATGAGCTCTGTTACAACCACTACCTTAAATCATCATACAAGCATTCCTGTTCAAAAATATGTCAGGTCTGCAGTCAGCCCAAAGTCGAAGTGTGTAGGTGAATACTGAAGAGATGAGCCCAGACTTTAGGAGTCTATGACAAGCGTGTTCTGCAAAAGGCACTATAAGAGGCCCTGCATAGTCTGAAACTGCCAGGTCTCACAGACCCCCAAGACCCCAGACCATCATTATCAAAAGTAGATAGTTAGCCCATTTTTACTCACTCCTTCATTTTAATGTCTCAATTCTAAACAGTCCTCCTCTTGCACCATTGCAGATAACAGTGTTGCCCTTCCTTCCCCCCCATGGCTCCATGACACCACTGCTGTCACCACACAAATCTGGTTCATCCCCACAGGTCATTGAAATCATGACATTTTTTCACTTCAGAAATCTGACCCTTACCTTAAAGCGCCCTATAGAGTCTCTTTTCTTTAATAATCAGTACAGGGGCTTGCACCAAGCAGATCAGGGAAGTCTGCATGCTGTCCGAGATCACTGTTTCTGCAGCCTGTGAGTGCCATCCCTGCTCTCCACTCATAATAGCTACATTACCTTGCCTCCTCTTTCCTGCATTTATACATGTCAGCAAGCAGACTCCTTGTCAATCTCATCCTTCAGTGAGGCAGGGTTCTCAGAAGGTGTTGTATTGCACTAAATAGTTATTTAGTTGTTTGCGCACAGATTCTTACAAGAAGGCACTTCTGAAGACTGTCTTGGCTAATCTCCCATGTCCAAGTAGTATTGTCTAGAACAGGCTGCCTGAGACCGTGCCCAGATGGGTTTTAAATGTCTTCTCTCTGCTCTGTTCTCCTATCTTCTAAAAAGAGAGATCCCATTCATACGTTGATAGCCCATGAGGCATCTGGATGCAAAATCTAAACATTAATGCAACAGACAAAACATGTTAGCACAGATTTAATTTATGATGGTTTATTGTTGTTTTTAATATGATAAAATGTGTGTAAATGGTTGTGGAATCCATGGTGTCAGCTGTAGATCTTGAAGCTTCTGTTTGAAGAAGAATTTGCTTATTTTTTTTCTTTGTTTTCATGTAAAGTTGTAATAGAGGAATAATGAATGTGTTAATAAACACATTATATAATAATGTGTTTATATGTGTATACACATATCCATATCCACATGCACATTTGTATATATACACACATATATGAATATAAAAGGCATTTGCTTTGTGTACATGGGAAAAATATTGTCAAAACCAATTTTACTGCTTTCTCCCTTTCATCAGAAAAAAATTAAAATTGTTTCCCTGTACAAAAAAGCACAGAAAAAACCACAAACATATGCCCAAGCTGCAAATGTTGAACCAGATAAACTTTGAAATGAATTTCATTGCTGTGCTTCGAATAGCACAAAGAAAAAGGTAACCTTCTCCTGATGTCAAGGAGATTGCAGAAGAGGTATGTAAGCTAAAAATGCAGGTATGCAGGTTATGTGGTTAAAATGGGACTAAACAAAATCACATAAACAACACGAGAAGAGCCATTAAGCATGTTGTTGATACAATGTCAATATTGTCTCGCTCATAAGTACTTCCTTTTGCATTTCTATATTCCGTAGGTTGATGACTGCAACTGTTGATAATTTTAATGCCTTCTCTATTGTGAGAAAATCTTCGACATTAATGGTGTGATCATGACTGTGCCCTCTTCCCAGAGAAAATCTTGGTACTGAGTTGTAAGTTACTTCGAAGAGTTTGGCTGAAGATCATTTTCAGTTCTGAAGAAACATTCAGCTTTATTCAGAAGTTATGTCACTGAATGTAATTCTGATTAAGAAATATCTAGTCAGAATGCAAAAGCTGCATTCAGATTTATATTCCTTCACATATACTGACCTCTCATATAGCTGCACTGGCTCCACTTTTGTTTATTATGTTGAACATAAGATACTTGTATTTGCCTTCGTGACTCTCCAAACTCTCTATTTTTAGGCCATCAATAACAAACGGATACAAATACTTTATTAAATTGTACATTTCCTCTTTATTATATTATGCAGCTGTGTAAATGTACAGTTTGAGGAAGTCAGACACAGAACTAAGTAATTTCCAAATATTTGTAAGAAAAGCTGGTAGTAAGTAATTGATGTGAATTATTAATTGCAAATGATTGTGAATATTGTATCCAGTAGTCTAGAAACCATATTTTCCAACTGAAAAAGAAAAGCCTAAATCAGTTAAACTTACTTAAAGAAGAGATTAAAATTTTCCCTCTATATTTTGTGAAAAAGAGACATTGCTTGCAATAAATATTATTCATATATATTGATTTTTAAAATGATCAAAAATTAAAGAACAACGTGGTTTCTTCTGAAATTTTTTAATGCAAAAATGTCAAGTTATGACACTATTATAGCACTGTAAACAAAGGCAAATATTTCTATGTATGTCCAGTATATAGTGTAGAATGTATCAATGGCTAATATGCACTCTCCAATTCTAACTGAAGAATATGTCTGAGAACAGCTGGAAGAAGGGGGAAGAGGGTGGTTTCAAATCAGCAGCTTGGTCATCCCGTACACATGAGTTTAAAAGAGCTGGCAAAGGTAGTCAATGAACAGAAATGCTGAAATTTAGTCAGCATTGAAGCACTAAAAAATTCCATTAGACACTTATAACAGTTCCCATTGTATTTTAATGGGCAAGGGGTAACAGTCTAGGCAATTATGAACCTATCGGCCCCTTCCTGTTCAAACACTATGCACAGAATAAGTAAACCTGAGTGCTAGTACAGTTCTGTGCTATGGTTCCTTTAAAGTGTTAATATGGTACTAATGAAGTTAACATCAATTTGCATGCACACACGGAAAACAGATCTGGTCTGACCAGTCTGAGAGTTTTTTTCAGGGAAGCTGGGTGACAAGTTTAGTGGTGCTTGACTTTTAGAAGGTTTTGACAGAGTCCAGAGCAACCTTAGGGATGAAAGCTGGAATGATAGGAAGTAACATTGTACATATAACTGTATAGAAAATTTCTTAACTAGTCCTTGCAAATGTAGGAAACTCCTGGGCAGAGTTACTTCTTCCCACTGGGAGCAGATCTGGAACCTTTCCTGTGTCTCTCATTGCAGACTGGATTTGCAGAAGTAAGGGATGCTGTGGGAAAAGGTGAGTGATGAAGAGAAAGGGCTGATAAAGAGAAAGGGGTGAGCTGCTCGTTGTAAAAATTTTATTTTTCAGACAGTCACATATAATGTCTCTCAAGTTAGCCCTCTTTGTGCAAGTGAAATCACCAAGTAGTGAAGAAATAGGTCAGCCCAACAGAAGTGCTTGTTGTATGACAGCAGGCTGCACTGCTGATGTGATCCTTGGACTGTAAACAGAGTGATCTTAAGAGCTGGAAAAATATATTCCCTCTTCATTTGGCGTGAATCTGACTGTTACTGCAATCCTGTGCTAATGTTTTCTCTGCAGCCTGAGGAAAATGTTTGCAATTTGGAGAGCATTCCGGGAAGAGTCATGACAGATACAGAAGAACAAGTAAACATACCTTAGAGAGAGAGAGAGCGGGAATGCAAGAGCTCTGTCTGTTTAGTTCAACAAGGAGCAGTTAGGAGGATGCCTTTGGTCATAGACTATAGCTGACTGCAGGAGGAAAATAGGTTAGAATAGAGGGTTCTTTGGTTTGGATGTAGATGCATGAAAATGTCCAGCTTTGAGAAACTGAGGACACAAACACCCCATGGAAGTTGAAGACTTTAATTGTTTACCAAAATCCATGATGAAGTCATTTGGAAATATCTAAGTTGAGATCATATGTTCTTTAAAGTGTTTTTAAATACAGGCAGGAACCAGCTGTGTGAAGCCCAATGGTCAATATCTGAATGCTGATCTCTGAGTCAAATCCTACCCTCAGACTCTTCCAGTCAAGGGTACTTGGTTCACTGTTGGTCAGGAGAGGAACAGCAGCCATTTCAGTACCTTCTCCTGCACACAGAGAGCCTCTCAGAGCCAGGAGCTGTTATATTTGCATGGGATAAGCAGTACTGGAGTTATCTCCTGTGCCATCTGCTCATGGCTCAGCACTCAGGACTGTGCCTGCTTTGGAGCATAGATCAAACACGCTTGTACCACACAGGCAGGAAAGCAGGTTAGGTGATCATAGTGCTGTCTCCTCCTTGCATAATCTTTCAGTCTAGTTAAATGAGACTGTGTGGTTTTCTTTAGTATAACCCTTTAGCAGGATTGTGGATAGTGAGTTAAGGTCCATTAGGTCAGTAGCACCAGAGGCAGCCTTATTTAGACAGTCTAACAGAAAAATGACCCTACACACAGCAAAATGCTTCATATTTATCTGAGTGCACCAGTGGGTCTTAGGTGCCCTTGCTAGACTTAGTGACTTGAATACATTTTTCCTGATAACTTTTCCCTAACCTAATCAGACCTTGGGAGATGATTTAGAGTCAGTGGACAAACCATTCCTTGGTAAAAAAACCCCTGCTTTTAAATCTTCTTCACTTCTATCATTATACTTCCACTGTAATTTATTTTTTTTTTTCATTTACTAGTTCCAAAAAGTGTTTTATGTGAGTTTTCCTCTCTCAGTGTCTGGGTCCAGTTATCACCACATATGATCTTTGTGCAGCATGTGCATAGTAGTGTTTTGGGCATTTAGATTAAGAATTGCTGCTAGTTATCTAGTCCCATCAAATACAAATTTCAGGGAAACACTTAGCTGTTGGAATAAAAGGAGATTTTAAAAAAATGCTATTCTCTGAATATTGAGTTCATAGTATTATAAAAGCCTGAATTCTCCTCAACTATTTGTCTGAACTGTTGTAAAGCCCAGCTGTTCAAATGACACTAGAAAATAACATAATGTTGCTTCTCTAAATCACTCAGATACAGCCACAAAGAATGGCAAACACACCTCATTGCTTTAGTAAAGGCTTTAATCTCAGAAGGTTGGAAAGGGATCTCTTGAAAAGTTCTGCTCTTTGGCCAAAACTGTAAAGAGCATTCAGAGTGAAAATCAAAAAGGAAGATGACACTGAATTTTGCACAGTTTGGGAAGGAAGATTAGAGGTAGGAAGAAAATTACATTACATTCACAGTCCAGCCTAATTTCCAAGCAAAACACAGCTGTCAGTTTTTGTGAAAATGCTGTCTAATCTCAAAGGTACCTGCACATCTTACCACAAATATTTCTTAGAACTTTCCTTCATGACCATCCTCTCCACTGAAGGAAATCTTTCAGTCCTGTGTTTGGGACATTGTGCAACAATGAGTTGGTGTCCTCTTTGGAGACAGCAGGAAATGAACTCAGGTTTTCTGCTCTCTGGACAGAAGGTTGTTGCTGCCACTGCTACATGAGAAGAGAAATTGGTCCCCTCTGAATGCTGTTTGGAGAAATCCCAGGGAAATCAGTGAGTGTCTTCTGGCAGCACAGAACCATTTGCCATGGGGCAGGAGATGGGAGGATGTACCTCTGTCCTCAGCTTCTCCCAGTAACTGCCTGAACTCTCTCAGGTTGCTGACTGCTGTGGGAGTTGTTCTGAGACACAAAGCTTGCCCTGTGATCACACTGAGTGCTTACTGCTAACTCCACGTGAAGGCTTTCATTTCAGGAGTCTAGACACATAAAAAGTAGGAACCTTCTTTTGCAAACTGCTGAGCTTTGTAGTCTCAGTCTTCCTCTTCATCTCATTAAAAGCACTGTAGCAGAAATTGTGCTTGCTTGATATATCAGTACGTAGGTTTTGTACTGCTCAGGTGAATAAAGTAAAGCCTGTAATCTGGACAACATTTGTTCATATTCTGCAAGGGAATGACCACAGCACTAAAATAAATGGCCACGACATTTCTCAAATATATGGAAGTGTGTGAAATCTTTAGTGCTCTTTAGAACACAAACCAACAAACCTACTTCACGACCTGGAAAAAAAATCAGGCCTTCCCTGTCCCCACTGGTTTTCAGCTGGGTGGATTCTTTGCTCCAATTCTGCTCTTTTGTTCCAACAGTTTTTTTCTGAAGCTTCCTAAGTTCTTCAACCTCCATGCTCTCTTCCTTTTTATGGATGAAACGTGGGTGTCCACATGACATCTCACCTGCTACTCATGTTGCTTCTTTCTCATGTTGCTATCAAATTTCCACATCATAGTACAAACATGTAACGAAATGTGTTTTGTGTGATTTTTTTTTCTACACTGTGGGAGGGATTCTCAGTGTGAGAAATTTCCTTTCTGTAACCTTTCAGGATCATATAGATGTCCATCAAGAAGGCCATGGAATAGATAATTACCAGCTTTGTCAGCCCACACTTTTTAGACTACTGCCTACCTCCTAAGACTAGGTTTTATGTTTAAACACAATGATGATTCACAAACACACGATTTTTTGCATGAATTCTTTATCCTTGCTGCAGTACCAAACCATGTGCTGTGTGACAGACCCTTAGCACAGACATGGTGCAGCTCTATCTCTCAGTAACAAAGCCATTAGTGCATGTGGTGATGTTCCCACTGCACAGCCGGGGAGTTAATTTTTCATTGAAAACTACAAATCTCTTTATTTGGATCAGACTTGGATTAATTTGTCAAGCTAGACTCACAGGGCTGCTATTATCCTTTCCAGAGGATGGTGATTAGATCTGTACATACGTTGGGGGTCTAATCACTGTCTTATATAGTAATAATAAATATTATAACCTTCTTTGCTTTATGTTTTTTCTGGCTGTGCAATCTGTCAACCAGTTTATCTTCTTCACTAATTAGGCTGGGGGCTTTGGGGGAATTACACTATAACTCCTAAATCTCCGTTCTGATTAGCTCCTTGTTTACCTTTAAGATTTGATTTGATAATTCTTACTATTATTTTAATACAGAGGAATATAATTATTAATATCTTAGGAGAGAGGGCATTGGCACCTTGACTGGGTAACAGTGGGGTAAATAGCCAAACCCCTGCTGGGCTTTCCCAGTGCTGAAAGTGGCTCTGAATGTCGGTAGGAGAATGGCTTCCCTGTGCTTCCAACGTTTATAAGTAGCTGTTGAGGGGGGAAAAAACCAGTTTGGGGACTGGTTTTTCCCTTGAATTACATTTTGGAAGAAAGAAACAGATTTGTGTGGTAGATCTGTGGATTAATCCTCCAAAGCATTAGCAATGGGAGTGAAAGTCTTTGCTCTGCCAGGAGACAAGTTTTCAGAGGGAGTGAAGGCACTGCCCACCAGACTGCACAGTCCCTGATGTAAATGACATCCATCATTTAGTTGACCAGCACCTGGTGATAATGGGAATTTGCCCTTTGAAGGGAAGTACAGGAAAAATTCCCCAAGCATAATTTTGCCCTCTTTCTTTGGGAACTGAGAACTGTAAGCAAGGGACCACATTAGTCACTGTTCAAGGAAAAGTAGAAGGTAGAAAGAGCATTCGAAAAATGCATTCTAAGTTTAAATTCTGGGTTTTTGACTGAAAATGTCAGACCACACATAAAAAAACTTGGAAGAAAGTGCTTTCTATTTTTCCAGGGCAGTGTTTTAATGAGGTAAGGAAAGTATAGGCACCATAAAAATGCCCCTTAACTTAGGAGTTCATGTCCAGAGAATCAATAATTTTCTCAAATCAAATTACCCCACTTTTTTTTTTTTAAATTTTAAAAAATCCAACCCAACCCAGGAAATAAAATGCAAACCTATAAAATCTACATAGGAAAAACTTCAACACTTGAAAGGGGTGAAAATTACATTTCTTACAGAAGCCTTGGCTGCAGAAGACATATACAAACTCTTCTGTGTGCTCTTTTTCCAGTGGTATCTTGATATGCTGTACTGTTTTTTTGTGGCCAACAGCTATAGGAAACATAATTCTATTTGAATATGAACAGTGGAAAGCTAGTACAATATTACTAAAACTGCTTGGATTTAATAAAGATCTGAAATGACACCGAATCAGATGAATTGTGACAAAGCCTTCTGAGTGGTGCTGATCTAGCTTACAGACAAAGGAAATGTGAAGTAGTTGGGGAGCACAAGATCTGAAAATCCTAATTTGGGGAATTTAGATTAATTTTGAGTTCAAAAGTGCCACTGGGATCAGGGCCACCAGCTGAATGAAGGGTTTGCTCTATCCTAAAAGATACTTAACTCTGCTAGTTCCAGTTGCAAATAATTTTGGTTGGCAGCAGCAAGGCCTGGGAGGGGAGGGGGCACAGCTGCAGTCATGGGGCTCTATGGTAGAGCCAGTGTCAGCATGTGCAGGACACTTAGCACTGCTTTACTCAAAGGACAGAGAAAAGAGAAAAAGAAAGGCAGTCCCTCAACAAGAGAGTGTTGGGTAACATGGATGCTCAGTAGATTTTAGAGAATTTCTTCCTTGTGTTCAAATTCTAAAGGATTTGCAGTAATGTCAGTCAGGGCAGTTTAAAAAGTGATCAACACAACAAGCTTGGGTGTGGACTGATCCTGGAAAGGAAAGAGGAGAAAGGGTTCTCAATACCTGTGCTCAGCTCACTGCCTGTGGCAGGGGCTGAAAGGGAGGTGGGGAGCCGGAGGCAGTGCCTTCCTGCAGGGCAGCAAAAAAAGCAACCCTGGGACCAGACAGGAGCAGCAGGACTCTGAGCACATTAAAGGCACCAGAAGGGGTGAAAGCCAAAAGGAGCTGAACATTCAAAACTCTCTGTTTTACTGCCTTGACCACAGCCAAATCTAGGGATTTCTAGTTAAAAGAAAGGAAAAAAAAAAAAAAAAGAAAAGGGAAAAAAAAGAGACATTGAACCATCCAAATCTCAGTGTCTGTGATAACAAGATTTTGGATAAACAAACAGTTTTGAGAACTTAAGCTTAGAGCATTAGGGAGAAGAAATCCTCAGATTTCATCATAATGTGTTTGCTCTTTTAAAAATTTTTAATATAATATATCATGTAGTTGCAGTGTATGGCTACTCTTGAAGGTAGTTCAATAGACTGGCATGCTGAGATGGTCATATGTGGGGAAATAAACATCCTGGTAAACTCCTTGGCATGTGACCAGTACAGAGTATAAATCTGCAGAACAAGGAAAGGCAGCCCTTTGTGTCACAAGATTGTTTTGAACTTGAGCTTTCAAGTAGTTATCAGAGATTACCTCTCATCTTTCACAGTGTGAATTTCATGTTCGTATTGTTAGAGAGTACAGAACAATATGGAAAGCAAGAAGGAAGAAAGGAGGAATTAAAGTACCTAAATCAGCTGAGTCATGGCTGAAATACAAAAAGGATTTCTGAAGGGTTGAGATTGAAACAGTAATGAAAAAAATCCCTCATCTATAGCTATGAGGTTACTTACTACAGTGTTTTTGATGGGCATTATGACTCGATTCCTGGGGACTATCTTGCTTCAATTAATTAAACTCACACTGAGAGGACTATTTCAGCCCTGCAATGATTATTTCTTTTTTCATGGGAAAGTAGGAAAAGTGATTTGAAAAGAATTTGGTGACCCTTTTTTTCATTTTCTGGTGTTGGAGGCTTTGAGTGGAACTGGAAGCACAAACCTGAGTTTGGGAACAGAGCATGAGAGGAGGGGTGGCAAGCATTGAGGGCCATCACTGCAAGAAAACATGGACAAAATCTCTCTAATAACATCATCCCTCGTATCAATTTGTTCCCCTTTTATATTTCTTTTCTGTATTCCTACTGCTTTTTGCCTCACCCTGAATTCCTTTTTGTTTTTGAACTCCAAGATGCTTTTTCCAAAAAAATAGAAAATTGTTTTGGTTCACTCATTTATTTTGAAGTTAGGGGAAAGGGTAAGTCTTCCACTTTGGTGATAAAGGAATCGCACTAACTCCAGTGACTGCTAGGCAGAGTAATAGAAAACTCATTGGGGCTGAATGGTCTTTCAAAACAGTCTATTATACTCCAAGGTATCAGTTTAACTGCTATAGGATACACCACTGCCCAAATTTTGCTCCTTTCCCTTTTCTCAGAAGAAAAACAGGTAATTTGGAACTATCTTCCATTTAGAAACAAGCCGCCCATCACTGCAATGTTCTCTCTCGTTGTAGTTGGACATGCAGTAGTGCCTGTGGTAAGTATGAAAGCACCACTGGGTGATAAGAACCCTACAATTAAACCCATGAGTGATAATGAACAGATGCTTCCCTCCCACAGATGTTTTCTCATATCAAATGAAGTGTAGCTGCAAGATTTTATCAGTACGAGGTGTTTACTCAACTTGAGAGAAAAATGTGACCTACCTCGATAATCCCCTGCATGGTTATCTTTCACCCCAGGGCTTTTTTACCTTTCTGGGTAAGTTTTTATTGCTTCTGTTAAACTGATTTTTCTGATCTCAGCAAAATTAAAAACAAAAAGGCATGTGATTCCTTGTGGGTTTACAATAGACAACGCCAGTGCACATGTACTATCTAAAGGTAGATCTTCCTCTGCACTCTTACTAACCACTCTTGAGATATTTTTCCCCTAATGGGAGTGGACAAAGATAAAATCTATCTCAGTTTGTATCAGTAACATAGTGAGGAGATGCTGGGAAAACTTATTTGTCATCATTTTTAATCCAGGGGTGGCCAGGATAGGATGGTTTCCAGGAACAATCTGTCTTTAACATGTTGAAACTTCACTTTGCCCTCTGGTATTGCCACACCAGTATTTACTATGGCACAGCAGGAGTGATCCCAGCACCTGCTTAGGAAGTGACTGGGAGCTGTGAAGGTCTCTGGCAGGCTGGGAAGCTGTGAGCCCCTGCAGGTGTGGGGTGGTCAGTGTGGCCAGGAGGGCAGCACAGCCCCCGCCAGCTCTCCGCGTCTGCCACTGCTCTGCTTAGAACCCCTGGTCAACCATTAACTTCTCTGTGCACCTGCTTCTTTATTCCTTTTTGTCCGTCCTGATGTTTTAGATGGGAACCTCTGTAGGTGAAGAATGCATTTTATCATGTGTCTCTCAAGTGCCAATTTTGGCTGGGAAATCTCAGCACTCCTGTGATATGAATGGTAATTCCAATAATAAAGGCAAAGCCTGGCCATCTGGCTGCTATTATGGTAATGTGCTGCTCTGTGACAGTGGGACAATCTGTGCAGCTGCTTCTCTGTCTCATTTGGTATTGGAAAAGACTGCTCTTATGCTTTGGGCTAAAACTCCATGGCTTGGAGATTGAAAAGGCCTGTGGTAATGCCACCTGACCCAGGTATAGAAGCTGAAAAGAGCCCCACCAACAGGAGGGTATCACTCAGGATTGTATGTCCTGTGGTACTCAACTGCAAGGAACAACTACGCCCCTGGGTTTACCCTCAAAGTGAGTGACAATCACTGCTGACAAGTGATCATCTTCTCAGACCATTCCATCCCTGCCTACCTAGGCAGATAACTTCCTCCTTCTCCAAATATAAGAACTCTCCTGCTTTTATTCAAACATCTGTGATAGTGACAGGAATCTCACTTAGTAGTGAACCTCTTCACCTCCCAGTCAGCTCCAGATCTGGCTGTGCACCCTGCCCATCTCACTCCATTTGCTGCTTGTAGAACTGATGCAGTTCTGGTTGGCATATAGCAGGCCCTTCAGTGCTTTGGGTTTGAGGTATCACTACTGCCATGAATCACAAAATGAAACAAAACCTAAATGGGAAATTACTTATAAACTGCATAATTTATGTTGATCGGGGTTTTCAGACATGGCCTTTTTCATATTATAAGATGAAGCATGACTCAGGATAATAATTCACATGGCTGGATATAGTGCTACTGGTAATAATACTTAGAGAGAAACTATCAAATACTTACCATTGCTATTTTATACTATATTCTCCCATTAGCTGTTTTATTTTATTCCATCTGGAGTTTCCTTCAATTTGCATGCTATGTTTGTCACAACCCACATTAAAAAAATTATATTGCTTTTACAAAATTATTTTTGCTATCTCAGAGAGGTAGCTTGCAACCTCAAAATTGAAAGTAAAACTCCTTTGCCCTTATGTCTGCATACAACTCCAGAAGAGGCAGGGACCATAGTACAGCTGGGTGAGAAAGGATAATTTTAGCAGTCTCTTTTTTGCAGGGTGTGCAGAGCCCAGCACTGCTGTGAGGCTGATGCCTTGCTCATGGTGCTGGCCTGTGTCTCTGCTGGGCCATTTAGTCCCAGTGAGTCCCTGCGTGGGGCACAGGAAGGGTGAAAGGGATGGATGTGTCTATTTACACACAGCAGAAGGACCCTGGACCCATGTTTGGCTTCTTTCCACCCAGTCCAGCCCCTTCCCACTACCCTCAGGCAGTCTGGCTCCTCCCAGCCCTAGTGCCAGGGACACCCGTGCTCCCTCCTATCCCAGTGCCACAGCACACAGATCGGTTTGCATGAAGAGATGAGGATTTTGTAGCCTGTTGGAATATATGGTGGGAAAGATAGGCTGTGTGTGGGAAAGGAAACAGACTCCTTAGGATGATGGCCATTGTGCAGATAGTGCTGGGTTGGTGCAGTCTGGGGATTGCAGAGAGGAACCTCAGAGAAAGAAAAGACAATTCTTATCTCATTTGGTACTTGTGTGTTGTGCCAAAGCAGCATGCAGTATGGCGATTGTTTCCCCAAAGTGATGGGGTTTTGTGTCCTTGGCTGATCAGGGCCAAACGCGTGTGCCGACTGTCGGTCAGCAAACAGCCAGAGATTCTGGGCAGCTGAGTGGAGCTGGGTGCTTCTGCAGATCCAGTTTAGATGGAGTGTAATATAGTATAGAATAATAAACTATAATACAGTAATTAATTAGCCCTCTGATATCAATGGAGTCAGATGTGTCATTTCTCCCAGACGGTGGGGTCACTTGCTTTTACTATAGTGCAGTCTTGTTCATCCTCAATGACAAAACCAAGGGGTTTCTGTAGGAAAATGGGCTTAAAACCATACCAAGCCTGAAGCGAAGAGAAACTTCTGGACTTCACCAAGGACAGGTCCTTCCTGGCCAGTCTAGTGGCCTTCTATAACGGAGTGACTACAGCAGTGGACAAGGGAAGGCCTGCAGATGTCATCTACCTGGACTTCTGTAAGGCCTTTGACAGATTCCCCATAACATCCTTCTTCCTAAGTTGGAGAGATGTGGGTTTGATGGGTGGACTACTTGATGAATGATGGATTTGTTGGACACCCCATTCCTGAAACATTCAAGGTCAGGCTTGATGGGTCCCTGAAGGGATTAGGTTGGGATGGGGTCTGAAAACTTGTCCCTGCCCACTGCAGGAGAGTTGGACTAGATGACATTTAAAAGAGTTGGACTGCGTGACATTTAAAATGCAAGCTATTCAAAGATTCTATGATTCCAAGAAAGAACCCTAAAGTGAGAGGCTTAAGGAGAAACTTAACTTAAGAAACACAGATATCAGAGTCCAAGACTGAGCTGGTGAAATAAGTTATTTGGCAGTGTTGCTATACCTTCTAAATCCCAAAAATATGCTGAAGTGTAATACAGATTTTTTTACTTGTGGTTTTTTTTAATCACTGTTCAGGCCAAACTTGCTCATATCTAAAAATCATCACAGGCTGTAAATTTTTAAATCCACTTGGAGATCTTGCTGCAGCAGTGTCCTCTGGAAGGAGGAAGGTTCTCTGCATGGCCCAAAGCAGGTGAAGCATTCATATGTCGTATTGCAAATTAGATGCTTATTCCTTTGGGAGCTCTTCCCTTGTGTGAGGCAAATTAAATCTTTAGCTTGTTTAAGGACAAGGAAGGAAGACTCTAATTTGAGGACAATAGAGAATTTTGTCTCTTTCTTGAAACAGAGTTTCATTCATTTTGAGTGTTTACTTCTGTGTCTTTACCTATTTTATCTGTTTCCCTTTTGAAAAACAGCATACTATGTAATTAAGACATCCATTTAACACCATTCAGTGCTTGGTTTCACTGGTATATTGGTTTTCTACTTTTTTATTCAGTTGCATTCAAAACAATGGCAAAAATCCCTTTAATTTTGATGGTAGAGAATGAGATCTTACTTGAGGAACACCTTCTTAGGCTTCTTCACTTGCATGTGTCTCTCAGGAGGACACCTTCTGCTTTATTTTGGAAAGGGCATGAAAATCTCAAGATCAATTTCTTTTCCAAACAAGATAAGAGGAACCATTTGGAAGGTAACCAATACAGGCAAATCATTTGCAATAGATTGTTTGTAAGATGAGTTACATTGTTTTTCTATTTCAAATATGTACCATGAGCCTGGTGTTTAAGTGATGAGCTGGCTGTTTCTGGATGTGCTGCCCATTCCTGAATGGTTCATTGTAACTCAACTCATAGCTCTTTTGAGGGTGCACAGGTCATGGTTTAGGTCCATTTTCTCTGACTGGATGCACATTATTCCTTTGGAATCTGTTTCCCTGGTATAAACATTCATCATCACAGACTCACTGCCATGATTATTTGCTGCTGTGATGAGAGTTCCCTTGGAGAACAGGGAGGAAGGGAAGTTCTGCTCACCCAAAGGAATGTGCTGAAAATTTTCCGTATAATTGGAATACAATTCCATAAAATACCAGCCATGGGGATGGTTCTTAGTCCACCTCAGTCTTACATGGCACAAAACAGTAAATTTTTCAGGTGTAACTGAAAGAGTTGGCAATGGCTGATGACCCAGTTTCACTGGCTGATGACCCACTTGACTTCAAAGCACAGACAGAGGAGTGGAGATAAGATCAGAAAAGTGCTGGAGGAGAATGATAAATGAAGATGTAACTCAGTAGCTTTGCCCATCCACCTGCTGCTGTGCTGGTGTGCTGATGCAGCATTTTAGATGGGGAAATCCCCCAAAATGCACTTATTAGACTCCTTACCAGCCTGTGAGAGATATTTCCTATGGTCTAAGTGTCTGCTGTACTCCTGGGGCTGGTGTCCAGGAGGACAGGCAGTGGGGCCAAGGCCTTGTGGTGGAGCAGGGATGCCAAGGAAGGGAGAGATTGACCCAAAAGAAAATAAAAACCTGAAACCTTTACCTGTTGTCAAATGGAAAGCTGAGGGTCATCAATAACAAAAGGAATTCACTAACTTTTAACCTTGGCCAATGGATCCACATCTCACAGTCCATGGAGGAGCATCAGACAGCAACCTATTCCTGGTGTAAAAAATCTCTGTGGGGTGGAGGTGTCTCATCCAGACCTCAGTATAAGAGATGTGCTTATATCTGTTTGGATTATTTAGTGAGGAAATAAACACCAAAACATGCCCATTTGCCATTTTCCAATCTAACTTTTTATCTTGATTCAGGAAGCACACCATAAAATAAGTCTTGGATCAGCAGCTATTTCTGACCCATGGATATTTTATTTGCTTTTGATTCATATCACAGGGGCTTGTGGCTGTCTTGTCCTGGCTTAGATTTTCCTGGTGCTGTTCATTGAAATGTTTTATTTTCTACCATTGCCTGTAGGCACTGACATGGATTAACCTTGGCAACACCATGCAGGGGGCTTACACACCCTGGTGCTCACTAATTACAACCTCCTGAACATCCAAAGAGCTATAATAATACACTGGTGTGTATATGAAGTCATGGCCTGTCAATGCATTGCCCCTGTGGTGTAAACCCTGCAAGCAATACACTCATGGCTGGAAATCCCTTTATTGCATGGAGAGTTTTGTTCTTCTGAGTGGTTTCTATTTACATATGCTCAGGTTCTCTGAATGTCCTACAGAACTTGATACTTCACCAACCCACATCTTGAAGAGAGATGGGGATTTTATTTCCTTTCTTATACCCCTTTTTTAAAATTGCTTTTGACTCCCTTACCTTCATCTTCCCAGAGCTACTTGTCAACATTTTTTCTAGCACAGTACCTGAAGTTCCCAATCCAGGAAAACACATGGAAAGTTTATATGTCTGTTTTAAATCTCTGTGTTAACAGTTAAAGCATTTAGCTTGCTAAATATCTAAATACCTGTCAGGATATAAATGTGAGTTCATCCACCTAATTGTTGGTGTGTGGATTGCTGAGTTACAGGCGATGAGGTGCAGTGTAGGGGAAGACAGCACTGCACCTCATCGCCTGTAACTCAGCAATCCACACACCAGTGGATTTAGTCCTATGTGAAACACCTGGATTTCATGCAGAGGAGCTGCCAGAGCTTTGGTCTCCTACATTTCTCCAACCAGCTGATCAACTTCTATTCAGCAGAATTATTTCCCAGTGTAGACATAGGTGTTTAAGATCTCCACGTGTTTTAGAAAATTAGGCAAAGGAGAGAGGATTTTTTTTCCTACATAATATGGCCCATGGAGGTACTGATCCTTCTCAGGCTGCAAAAGGAGGCCAGATTCCTAAGAGTGTCACTCCATCAGGTGTTACTGTTAGGTTCTGTTGTTCTGCAGGACCAATGGGCTGGGTGCTGGACACCCCTGAACACCTGGAGAGCCCTGCTGAAATAAGAGAACACTGCATGGAATGTCTCAGGTGGACCAGCCATGATGACCATGAAAAGATTCTGGTGCTTCCCATGTTCTGCTTCATTCAGTCCCAAAAGATTTCTTTGAATGATATAGGAAGACCTCACACACTTAAAATTGCTCAGGTATGCCCTTCTAACCTCCCCCCAGCAAGTGTAAAGCAGAGCTACATTAATTTCAATGCTGAGGGTAATTTCCTATCCCCAGAAACTGGAGAGGATTTTGTGTGTAATGGCAATTAGAGTTTTCAGTAGTGAAACACCTCTGGTTTTCACACACTGAATGTATTCTCCAAAGTAATGACACCAAGACAAAAAACAACAAAAAAGGAAGATTAAGAGTTTGCATCATTATGTTTGACAGAAAATATACACTACTTTTGCAGAGATCAAAATAATCATAACTAAGCTCATGGAAAATTGCAAACACATAAAGGTTGTACGAACAGATGCATAAATCAGATTGTGAAGTAATTTTATTGCATTTTTTTGGACATTAATTCTTTTAGAGGACTCATCAACCACTTTCTGATATGAATCTTATGTAATGCTGATGATTAAAATATTAGACGCTGGTGAAAACGTCTACACTTATTAAAAAAAAAAGTTATCTAAGGCTTGAGGCAAAAATGTTTAAAATAGACATTTCTTGTATGAAACTATTTGCACAAATGAAACTAATAGGTTTTTATCTAAACCATCTGGTGGAGGAAAAGCATTAAAATGTAAAGACACATACTGGAGCCCAAAGAGATTTATTCTGACTGCTATATGTTCAAAAATATAAAAAAGGAAAAGTGTATATTTTTCTTCATTTTTCTGAGGCCTTGCCCTGCAGAGTCCAAGCTTTAACCAGTTAGTTTTGCTTAGGCAAAACCAATACACTCCTTCTGGTCTTTGCTGAAAGTTGTGCTCCCAATAATGCAAACTAAATTTCAGAAAAGTGATTAGTGGATTAGCATTTATGATTTGCTTGGGAGGTCTTTTAAAATAAACCTCTACAGGAAACTCAGGTAGAAATTACATTCACTTTTGTTTTTTCTGTACATGCAAAACCAGACCGTGAAACTTCAGTTTAAAATAGCACAATTTACTGTAGCATGAGATGTGTAACAGGAAGCAACCAACTCTCACTCCCTTCCACAATTTGAGGCCAAACAACCATGTTCTGCTGGGTTTCTATCCCATGTGTAGGGGATTTTGTGTGAAACTGAATCTCAGACTAGCACTGGAAGGGAACTCTGCAGGTTTTCTGGTCTATCCTACGCCCAGAGGCAAAACTGGTACAACTTAAAAAGGGCTCTTTAGTGCTATCCTGTTGACTTTTGAATGTTTTAAAGTATGGAAATCCCACAGCCTCTTTGGGCTCCTGTTTCAGTGTTTTCAACCTTCCCCCAGTGGTTATTTTTACCACAATGTGCAATCAGGACTTCCCTTATGTGTCTGTTGTCTCATGCCCTTCATGTATGCCTCCAGAAAGATTTGGGCTTTGTCTTCTCTGTAAAGACCCACTGTGCAGTTACAGACTGCAGAAGGAATTCCTCTCCTTGAGACTAGCCAGATTCAGCATTCTCAGCCCTCCACCTCAGCCCTGTCTTCTAGTTCCTGACCATCATGCTGGCCTCCTCTGGATCCACTCCAGTATGTCAATGTTTTCCTTGTACTGGGGTCACTTCTGGGAAGGTTCCCACTTCTGGACTCATGTTCCTTAGTCTGAAGGTGACAACAATACAAGAAGATAGGATAGCCTATTTCTGACTTCTGTTCAAATTGTCCTCAAAAAATTCTCCCTTGAGAGTTCTGAAATACTCAGCCTGTATTGCAGAGGCACAACCCTCCTGCCAGGAGCTCACACTGGGGCTGCTCCCAGCCTGCTGGCAGAGGGCAACTTCTGCTGGGGGGCTCAGATGCAGGACAGTCCCATTCAGCTGTCATGGCTCTCTCCTGGTGAGTTTTCTAATCAGTTTTCTTGGGGGCAGATACATGTTTGTGTACTGTGCTCTGTCAGGTCTGATGCAGAAAGGTAGGTAAAGAGCTTCATTGGCTTCTAGGCAGAAATTCTGGGGGAAAAAAAAAAAAAAAAAGAGAAATAAATGAGTTTCAGGGATATGAATGATATAGTCAAAATTCCAGTCTCTTGAGCTTTGATATTTTAATCAAAGATTCTAGGAACCTTTAACCAGAGATTACTCAGATGTTTCTCTCTTTTTATTTCGCTTTTAAAAATTAATTTAGAGGACTTAAGTTTGAAAATAGCACTCAGCTCTCCATATATGACTTAAATGTGGAAAACTGCTGAAGACAAATAAAACCTGGCAACTTTCCCTTATTTGTTATTTGTAAAATCTCACTTAAGTTAAAACTGCCCCTGTGGATCGGAGCACCACTTCACAGATTTTGAACTTTAGTTATGACTAAAGCAGAAGACTGTTTTTCAAAACTCTCAGATCTCAGCTACCTTTCCTCTAAATTACTCTGTGTCCTTGGGCACATCACTTGCGTCCTTTCATTTTCATTTTTTAACAAAACCATGTAGCACATGCTTGTATGCCAGAGGAGAGGAGAGGAGAGACTCTGCTCATTATTTTGAACTCAGAGCAAAACATGAAGGCTTCCTCTGCTAATTAGGGCATCAGCCTTATTTATTCAAGTGGTGACATGTTTTTGAATGAACTTTGGATCTTCATGTTTCTATCTAAGCAGTGCTACATAGACAGCAGGAAAAAAATCTTTCTTGCATCTTCAGTATTTAAAAATATGACTGTACTGATGGCACAAACATGGATCCAGGTGTTTCACAGAAGAAAGCTGGAATTAGAAAAGCAGCCTGCAGGCTTTGTGTCTGCAGGAGGCTTATGCTGCCACAGGTATTGTGCTAGCACCCTGTGAGCTCCCACCCCCAGCCCATATTGGAGGTTTTGGACTTTTTTTACTTTCCACTGAAATTTGGTACTATGGGAGCACCAAGGTCAGTATATATGCTGTGCATAAAGCTGGGAAATTTTTGACTCCATGTATCACAGTATGAGAAACTTGAATGTTCAGTGGAGGTTTTCTTCATCTTCCTTTCTATTTTGTTTTTTTTTGAAGGTATTGGAGCCAGGCAGATTGTAAGGCAGAACTTCTTAGAAAGCAGTTTAGAGCAGACTCTGAAATGTGTGATTCTTGGAGCCTTCAGAGACTTCTGCATTACAAAATGTGTGCCCAGCCTTCTGTAAAAAAGTGGTGCATGGAATCACCTACTTGTGTGTTTAATTTAGCTAAAGAACCTGGTTTATAAAGATAACGAAGACATCCATCCTTGACCTGACTTTATTTTTTTTTTTCCACTGGGCAGTTGTGTATACACCCTGCTGTTTGGCAAATTCAGAGTTAAAAGGAAAAGTATTTTGGTTTGAGTTTAAACTAAACATCCAGCCTCTGGACATGGCCCCGAGTTCTCTGGTTCTGCCTGCTGTGTGCGCTCGCTGTCTGCCGTCCGCATCCTCACTGCTCAGCTGGCCGGCAGTCTGGAAAATGCTGATGTTCCAAGGGTTACTGGATTACAATTGTTCTCTGCAAACAAAATTCACATCTGTTCTGACAACTTATTTCAGCCTGATGCAACTTGAAAAGGTCGAGATTAATCCCAGAAAATCAGACTTCTATTTGAAAGGCCAAATCAACTTTAATTGTAACACATGGCTATTTGTATTGGCATTTAGCTGCAGCCGTTTATCCTTCCTTCCACTGGTATTATTTGTTTCTGAGCTTGCTACTAAAGCCTACAATGCCAGCTGAAATGTTTTAAGTAATGTAACAAAAATAACAGCTGACATCTTTTCTTTTTACAGGTTTCCACTGACCCAGGGTATTTTGTGTGCATGGCTTTTATGACTTTTATTTATCAGCAGTCTGGGTAAAAAAGTCATAGAAGAAAAAGTTCTATCAATTTATACAGATTAATGGTGGCTACTATACCCTCCTCTCCTGTTGGCTTTATCCATGAGAGCCCGAGGGGATGAACCACATGCTGCGAAGTTCTGCCTCCTACCCAGTTTGGATCCCAGACATTAAGGGGTTTAAAGCCCCTTCACATTACACCGGTTGCAAGCTGTGCTCTTCCATGTCAGTGAGGTGACTCAGAGCAGCACCCCTCCCCTAGGCATGGTGTAACACCTCTCCAACTACCCTGCCTCTCCTGGCAGCTGCTATCAGCTCAGCTGTTCAGCCATCAACTGATAGCTGAGCTCTCAGATCCCCTGAAAAGTGACAGGATGAAAGAGACTGATTTGGCAATACTTTGCTCCCGCTGTTTGGCCTGGAGAAAGATACTCTAAGTGGTAAGATTGTTTAGCAACAGCTGGCAAGCACCCGGGTGTGAGCCTGATTTTCAGACATGACAAGCACTTATAGGAATGTTGCCAGATACAGCTGTTTAAAAGCCTTAATAAACAGCAAGTCAATACTAATCTTTGCCAAATTAATCTTTTCCTTGACAGCCCATCAGAGCAATTATACTCAGACTCGTTGTAAACACACAATTGTCAGAGGGTAAGGATCTTCTCTGCAGTATACTGTGGATTTCTGCACACATTGTTTTCCAAATAGGTAGGCTTCCTTTTCTTTTCCTCTTCCTCTCTCTTTTCTCTTTTTTCCCCTCTCTTTCATTTTATTTTCAGGCCGATTACATGACTGCCAGCTTGGTATTAGCCTGAACAAAATTTCTTTGTAAAGTGTCTATCACAGCAAGTCCTTAATAGAATGTGAAATGATGACAGTCACAGGATCCATGCAGATGCACATTTGCTGGTGGGTTTCTCTAATTAGGCAGTAACTGTGACAGACTCTGAAATGTTACAAGTCATTGTTCTCACTTGTCCTCTTGTTGGTGAAGTAAGAGCTACATTTGAGATGTGATTTAATGTGCTGCTGGGTAATAATAAAATACACAGGTTTGCAAAGGAAAACAAATGGTGTCTGTGAGACCTGACACAAAGCACCTCCTGTTCTCCAAGGTGCTCAGCACCTCCTGCAGCACTGCCAGCATGCTGCTATACCCACAAAATAATCTTTTATTTCAATGCAAAAGGGCTTGAAAACACCTGAAAAAATAATTAACAGGTTGTTTATCTGTCTGCCTGCCTGCCTATCTATCTAGTCTTTTTGACTGTATCTGTACCTCTATGCTCACCTATCAATGGGGGTCTAGGGGAGTAACTCCTGTATGGGCTGTAGAACATCTCTTTAGCTAATCCTCACAGTATGTGCAAAATGGGGATTTTTACCCACTCCATTTTCCCAGAGCACAGAAAGACATCTCTGTGGATCTGCCATGTTTACAGGACTGGGGAAGAAACAGGTTTGGAGATGGTAGTTCAGGGTGGGGTGATGTCTCAAAAGGCTAAAGAAGGTGGTAAGAACGTGTTTTACCTTCCAGTAATGAGCTCTTTTTTTGTTGGGTTGCCTGTTTACAGAGGAGCCTCACAGGGAATATTTGGCAGACGCCACTGGAATCAGGAGCTGGTATTTGGTGAGAGAGAGAGAAGTGGGCATGAATACATTACATTTCCCTGTGAATGGCTGGGGCCCTCTATGAATACATTACTTACTTGCTGCCTGTGGATGAGTGTGAGGGGAAAATCCTATGGCAGGCCCATTTGAATTAAAATTTGGCTTCTTTGGTCAGAGGAAGCAGCTGGAGGAGATTTCTGCCTGGAACACATGTGAGTCTGGGGATAGAGAGACCAGGATATCTCCTGTCACCAGAACACGGCACACTGAGAGCAGCAGTAAAATCAAAGAGCTTTTCCTTTTTAAAACCTCTGCTTACCTTGTGCAAGCAGATGGGATTTACAACCTGCAGAGTGTATATGTTGCCAACTTTGCATTTTGTCCACCATGTTTTAAAAATTATTTTAAAGTATATTATTTTTAATGAGCGGCAGACTATTTCCTTTGGTTTCTATCACTCTGACAGATGTTTTTATTATATTTTCTTGCTGTTACTGTGTAGCTTCCATGTGCAGGTTGTTTAGTTCCTGTGTGCTTTCTCATTATTGTGGTTAGGCCAGATGGTGACTTACAACCAGTGACTGGGGTGTCTGTGTTACTGTGGTGCCTAAGGCACAGCACTGCAGTGAAGGATGGGGCACATCTTTACCAATTCCAGTGGAGTTTCACCTGCTTCCAGAAGGATCCCAACCATCTATGGGCAATTTATATCTGTCAATACACAGCCGAAACCAAGCAGCAGACTGCGCATGGATGGCAACCATTTACTTTTCTGAGGTCAGACATGAAGGAATGACATCTATGGATTGAAGCTGGATCTTTCTTTTGAGAAAAAATGGTTTCAGTATATCCATGGCCAAAACCTCTGTTCTTCCAGCACAGTTGTTTCATCTGAGCAGAGACTGAACACAGAACCACACTCAGAGGATGGGTACCGGAACCACACTGGATGGGTAAAGTGCTACACAGCACTTTCCCATGCTGACAGACTGAGAAACACCAGCTAGCCAGAGGTTCATACAGAATAAGTATTTTATTCATGATGTATTTTTTTATTTACATTAAAGTATTCTTGTATTTCGAACTCTGCTTGGATACCGAAATTAACAACTTTATGTGACTGCGCACCTGCTCTAAAAGAAATGAAGATAACACAGTTCCTTTCCATAAAAGAAAAAACAAAACTGCCTGTCGAAATCAAAGTTGATTTTTCTCATTCTCAGTAATTATCTTTTCTCTTTAGAATTAATATGAGTGGAAAATGTAGTTTACTGTAATATAATAAATAGAAGACATTGGGTAATTAGTAGTGCTGGTATATTTCTAAAGTACTAAACAGACAAACAATAAACTGTGAATTTAATCACGAATTCTCATATAGTTTCAAGACAGGAAAATTAGAGCTCTCAGCTACAGTTATTTGAGTAATCACATCTGATCTGCATTATTTATTAGTTATTACATGCCAAGTGATTTCGATTGTACATTGCCTGAAATCATTCAGAAGCAAGCATGCCTTTGTTTCTGTTTTGTTTTATAAAGAAAAACCAATGGCATTGCCAAATGTGTATTCTATCTGAAATCCTTCCTTTATTTCATATAGAAAATACAAATCAGTGGTAGTGTCCATTAGTGAGAAAGGCATCTGGGACAAAATCATCCAGAAATATATTTTCAGAGCTATCCCTGACCGCAAACATTGACTAAATACCTTCTTTTGGGTATTTTTAACCCTTTCCCTGTGGCTGCTGAACTTACCTTTCATTTTAGGATATATTTCTGATATACTCCCTAAAATTCTGCGGGACCTTTGCATATATAATAAAATGGCTGAAGCATATTTGGTAATATGTTTATTCCACTTGACAAATTAACAAAACTTGATGAAGTTTCAAGAAGCAGTGTTATGCAGTTTTATTCAGTTAGTTTTGTTGGTTCAAGTCTTAGTTTTGGGCAACTTCCTCCTACAATGCTTTAAAAAGGGAATTACTTAAAATACCTTTTTTTTTTATTTTCCGTAATAACCAAAGAAATAGAGAAATAGTTCTTGGTTACCTTCATTTTCTGCCATTAAAGCAGGTTTGTTGTTATATTTGTCACTGTAAAAACTAAATAAAGTATTCACATCATCAGTTGTGAACAATTTGTGCCAGCAAAAGTTAAAGCGTCAAAGAAACCTCTTTAAAATGCTAACAAATTTACTTACAAACACCTATATTTATTATTTCATAAATAGGCGCAACAGGTTCCATAAAAAAGATTAAATACAGACACAGTATGAAGAAACAATAATACATAGCCATATGTAGAGGTTATAATTTAGCTGTCTCCAATCTGTTTCTGCATCTAATAAAATATCAGGTAAGCATTTGGCAGTTTTATACATAAAAGGACTTAAATGACGTTTACTAACCAGTACACATAAAGTGATTTTCTTTTAAAAAAAAAGCTTTTTTTTAGGCAGTACAAAATAAATGTGTTTGCTCTTTATCAACATTAGTTTTTTTCTCCTAAGTTTTTTGCATTCATTTCATGAGACAAAGCCAATATTTTTAATTAATATAATTTGGGACTACTTTACTTTTTTTCTCCAAATACTTTGAAAATATAGACTATCAGTCAGTTGTTTAAAAATGAAGTAAAAATATGAATGTTTGCCAATTTTACCCTTATTGTGAAATCAATAAACTGGAATGAGCCAGTTTCAGTTACAATTAGCTACAAAAACATTCACATTTTATACTCTAGGAGAGTGTAACATAGATGCTATTTACAAACTTGCTATGACTGCTACATCAAGCCATTTAAAAAGTCTTTAGTAGTTTCATATAAACACCCATTATGAAAAACCAATGGAAAATCCAGGACTTTTATCCGAGACATCTACAGTTGCTAAGGCAGTTACTACCGCAGCACTTCACAGCAAAAACCAACATAAAAACTGAATGGTCCAAGTTTCCTTCAGGGAAGAAGAAAAGCAATGTCCGTTATAGGATCTCAGGGAAGGGGTGGAAAGGAGAAAGAAAGAGAAAAAATGGGGAAAAAAACAAAGAAAAGGAAAGAAGCAAGACTATTTTTTCCAGAGTGGGTGACCCACAAGCTCAAATAGTCCTAAGTGCTTAGCAACTCGTATTTTCTAATAAAATGCAGAACTGCCCTGACTGCATAAAGCAATCCATGATGAAAAGACTTCCCTGCATTCCTCAGTGAAAGGAAAGGAGAGGTGTTTCAGATTTTCAGGTAAGGTAGAGTGCTTTGTCCCTCTGCATGCCCCTGTTCAAAGAGAAAAAGAACAAATGTGACTTTTTTTTTTTATATTTGAAAAATTTTTAGTTCTAGTCTTCAAGGAAAAAAAAAGAATCAGCCCCACAACCCCACTGCATGTCATTAATTCCAAGCATATCACTGAAGTACAGCTGCATTGCCATGGTAATAATAAGAAAAAGTCATAGTGGCTTATAGCAACCTGGAGACCACATCTGTCTGCTAAACTGCACAAGACTGGGACGTGGGTTTGAGCACTGGTTTGGGGTAACCTGCACTGGTGGGCTGGTAGCACTGACTATCAAAAACTGCTTGGAGCTCCAGATTTAGCACAGGTCTTGGAATGATGCTCCATAAGCGCCCTATAAGAAGCAGCCAGTTTCCTTAGTGGCAGGAGAGCTTCATTGCATGAACACTGCTGTCAGCCACCAATTGAGCCTCTGGCATTTTTGATTTACTGGTACAGGTATAGCCAAAACGTGCTGGATTGGCAGGTTCAGGTAAGCATTTGCAAGGGGACACCAGAAGCTTAGCAAAGATAGTTTAAGTTCACATGGATTTACAAAGTCTTATCTACAGAGGGTGGACTATCTACAGGCATATGTGCTCACAGAAAGCTGCTGGGGATGGGAAGTTACTCCCACTGCACACCTGGAGAGCACTTCTGAGAACAATGACACATTGCTTTGTTCCAGAAGAGACCAGGAATCAAATCCACAGGTGGCTGTGGCTTGTTTGACAGAGGACAGTCTATTCAGAGCTCAGTATAAGTGGTTGTAAAAGTCTGTGGGCTGGATAGACTTCAACTAGGGCCTGCAGCACATCTTGATATGGTGGTAGAGCACAGAAGTAAAACTATTCTTCTGAACAAGTGGGCAAGTTCAGAAGAATAGTTTTACTTCTGGGGCAACAGTGATAGGTATGGGAAAGAATGATGCTGCTGTTCAGACTTGCTAAAGTCTGCCTCAGTGTCAGCAGGTTGTAGCAAAGTTGTTATTCTGAACTAGTAGCCAGAAAATTATTTTTATTCAGTTCTAATTTGAGTTCCAGAAACACTTTAAAATAATAAGGCAAGTGAAATTTTTGGTTTAAGTAAATGTAATGGATGAAACTGGTCTTTAGTTCTGCTTTCAGTTCATTTGTCTGGGCTAGATTTGGCACTTTGGGAGCAACCAAGAGCTTTTATCTGCCATTGCCTTGGGGATTCAGGCTATATCAAGGGGAGGTCAGGCTGGTGGGCATGTTCTCAAGGCACAACATCTATAATTTAAAACTGAAAAGATCCCTTCTGCTCAGTCTTAAATGTTTTCAGGCAGTTTGTGGCACAGTAACATGGGTCCACAAGAACCATGCTGCCAGAAATTGAAGGTTCAAAGGGGTTACTAACCTTATATTGAGGACATAGGGTTCCTACAGCTATGAGGTTTTTTTTTTCTGGATATGTTCTTCATGCCATTCTCTTCCATATATCTTGTATCCCATGTATCAGCCCTACTTCTCACTGATGTGGTTTTTCATGACCCAAGCTAGCTATTTTCATGACCCAGACTAGAAAATAGTTCACGTCATTTGTCTCTCCTTGATACACAGTGATCTTAAAACTTCTTTCTTACTCATTCTCCCTAAGATTTCAGTTCTGATCTTCTATGGAATGCAAGTTCTCTGAGACCTAGAAAGTGTATGTGCTATGATAAGGTGACAACAAAGTCTAATAAATGTATGTATTGAATAATTGCTCCCCCACAGCAGACTAACTACTGAATAAATACAGGGCCATCACAGATACACTTCAGAAACACTGTAGGGAAACAGGCAGCAGTGCTGTTCCCAAGTCCTCTATCATATACTTGTGTCATGAATGTTGCTCAACACAAGGTGGCATTCACTGGCTGCTTACCCATTACTGCAGTAGTCATTATTCCAGTCCACGGTCTGTGCTGGAGGATTTCTGCACCCTGAACGAACATACTCCATTGCTTGGGTAACAACTTGTGCAGCTGTTGATGTTGGATTGATGATATTCTGATAATCAGGCTGAAGAGTAAATCCCTAGAGGAGAAAACAAGTACATTACAAAGAATGAAAAAGAGTAACAGGTTAAGTGCCTTAAAAAGTAAAAACACTGACTGTACTGTGCAATGCTAGAGAATACTTCTTTTCCAGGTGAGATTTTGGTTATAAAACCTAAAAGAGGCCAAAATGTGTAGGTGCTTTCTAAGTTTTAAATCATTCTTCGGTTTGAGAAATGAAACACTGCCAAAGCGTTGTTGGCTTTTACACAGTGGAACTAAAGGAGACAGAGCAGAAACAATTCAAAACCAAGAGAACAACTCAATCAGCACTGGGACAAAAAGGTCTGTTTGCTCCTTAGAGCTTCCATTTAGATTAAACGTAAGCATACACACTAGTCACTAATTCCCAGAATATGCAACAGAATCTTTTTGAAGGATGTAGGCAGCAGGTGGCTGACTGTTTTATTAGACTACACCTATTCACATATTGTTCTCAAAACCCTTTTTCTTCATTCAGTCACAAAGGGACCATCTGCTGCTTCTTTTATTTGCACTTCTCTCTCAACTAAACGGAAATTCAACCAAAGGTTTTTAACAGTTGTTGGACTAATGTAGTGAAAGTAGCACAGAATAACTTGCTTTTGAAACCAAGGAGATGAGAAAAAAGAGTGGAAGTTACAAAGAGACATCTAACCTGCTCCCTGAATTTTCTGTCATATGAAAAGTCATAATCATTTTTAGCTCTTTTGATATATTCTGATGTTTAAATATTGTGTTTAAAACCCAGGAGAACAATTGAAATTTCAAGGCCAGTGTATCTGGTTCACCCTGTACATCATGTTCCTGTAAAGTAGGAAGAGCTGTACTGGGTAAAATATGGGAATGTTGTATTAAAGCAATCAATGTCTACTGAAAAAATCCAGACCAAACTCCTTCCTGGGGCAAGGGCATACAATTCCCACTGAAGTTAACTCAATGCAGAGCCACTAAATCAGAAATGGAATTTGCACCAAGATGCCTAGTTTGGAAACTCACTCCTTCCACCCAAAGCTCACATACAGAATAGATAGAATTAACTCTCATAGATTTTTGTTAATTCAGTGCTAGTGCATTGTGTATGATTGCTTTTCTTACACAGCCTTCATTAGGACAGGAATTTTGTGGACAGAGGTTTTTTTTCTGCAGGCTTAAGAAGGCAGCCACCCTACCCTTTGTCAAGATAAATGAATATTCTCAGCTTTCACTTGGCCCCCTTCATCCACAGAAATTACCTTCCTTCAAATGGAATGTCACTTCCTTCTTCTCATCTCTCTTCCTTGGCTATTCCCTGAGGTCCTTCAGGTGTTTTGCCCCTCCTCTCATGAGCACTGCCACCTTGCTCCACTCATCCTGATCGTGGGTTTTAGTCTAGGCCATAAATGACTGCAATTTTATTTCTTAATCTTTTCCATATGGAGAATACCCTGAGAAACACTTCAGTACCTTAAAAACTCTTGGAAACCTTGCTTTGTCCCTGTTGACTCCAAGAAACAGACCCTTAGTAGTGAGCAAGTTCACAGCTGAATTCTGCATCTAGTTGCCAAGTTACTTATATACTGCCCTGTTAATGAGATTAAATAAAGCCTTCCCATGGTGGGTTTTACACCCATGGGGACTGTAACCCCCATGCTCATGCACTGCCTTTTCACCAGGCTCTAAATCTGTGCAGCGAGCTGCAGAGACAACCCCCATACCTGCAACAGATCCAGAGGAAACGGTAATTGAGCAGATTTCCCAATGACTTTGATTGGAGTTTTGTGTAATTAGAAGGCAGAAAATTTGGGTTTGTATACCATCTTCATCATTTTTATACCAAATATCAACCACAAGGCCTTTTTAATTTAGTTGTAAGAGGAAACCAACCACAGAAACACATCCTACCCCCAGATTCCCAGATTTTCCTTTGCTAGCAAATCCCCTGATCTATCATACATACAGGAAAAACACTATATAGGGACATTAGCCAGCAGCAAAGCATGCAATTGAGCAGGCACAGAGACTCAAGTACTCATAAAATCACAGAATGGTTTGGGTTGGAAGGGACCCTAAAGATCATCTGTGGGCAGGGACACCTTCCACTAAACCAGGTTGCTCATAGGTCCATCCAACCTTGCCTTGAACACCTCCAGGGAAGGGGAGCACCCACAAACTCTCTGGACAACACTCATGCAGAAAGGAGACAGTTCCTCCAAATCTGAGGAAGAGACCACCAGTACAATATCCATTCAATTTTTTTTTGGAATTAGGATAAATAAATAACTTAGGTGTCAGAGAATGGTCCTGGGTTTTAACTCAAGAACTGGGTGCGGATGCATTCTCATATTTTTTCAGGTTTTCTGTGTGACCACAGCCAAATTTCTTTGGCTCTCTTCCAGCAAAGTACTTGTGCATATGTGTTTGGACTGAACTGGTACCTCTCATGTTAAGGTTGGGGCTGCAGAGCCAAATTTAATTCTTCTACCTGCAAAATAAGGCGTAACAACACTTTCATCTTGTACCTGACAAGTTCTATTCAGTTTACAGCTGCCTGGGATTGGGCTCTTTTTCCTAGGGCACGCTCAGGTGATAAATGCTAACATGGTGTAGGGGTATCTGTGCCAGGCTCCAGTCCTAGAAGGGTGTCAGTGGTCCCTCTGGGGGGGTTGAGGGATACCAGAATACCTGCACTGTGGGTGATGGAAAGCATGCTTCTTAAAGCCAAATCATTTAAGCAACCTCAACTCAACCTCAACGAAGGACTGATAAAGTATGCTACTGTTTAAGATGTAAACAAAAATTACTTCTGCTTTTTCGTCAACAGAAAAAGCTCTGAAAATATAGATCTGTACAACAGAGGGAAACAGCCTTGTACGAGGCTTGTGGTAAATATTTGGGTATTATTTATGTAAGCTCTTAACAAACAATGATGAAATAAAAAGTGCTCAGAAAATGAGTGCTTCGAGGTCTAATTAAACAATGCTGAATGTTTTTGCATTGTAATGCTCAAGAGAGAATCACCAACTGTTTTGCAACATGCCTAGAATTTTAAATTTCATTTTCTTGTCCCAGATTGAAATAAAAATAGAGAACTTGATAAAGATTAATTTGATGTCAGGAGGGACATTTGCTCTTTAATTAGATTTCTGTAGCCCTAGCAGTTTCATTGTGCCACTGTAGCAAGTCCTAAAAAGCCTGCAGCAGAACTAAAGAGTGATCCTCATCTCCACACTTTACTAGGAACTAATTTCATTTCCTGCCTGTCTGGAGAGGTATTTTCAACAGGCATCAATGTTTTTGTCTTCACAACTGATTTATTCATCAATCTCAATGTGATATTTTAAACCTTTAAATTACATCCAAATCCTAAAGCATCTGTTTATTACACAAGGAAATTGAAAATCTGTCTGTGTGATATCATACAAAGATTTTTCCTTAAGGTTATAAAGGAAGTTGACAGATATTAATGATTTTTTTTTCTCTTGACCTCATTCGAAGACAAAGCTTAACAAAAAAGAAGAAGAAATCTGGACAAATACAGCAGGTTCCTGAGTTTGCTGTATATAAAATATATACCAGAAAAAATGAGGTTATTATTTTTGGCAGGCTATGCAATCTTGCTGTATACATTTATTTTCTAAAGGAAAAGAAATACCTAAAAGTAGACTGAAATGAGTTATTATTTAAAAAAAAAAGTTACATACATTAATCTTCTGGTGCTTTGTTATGCATAGGTACTTGCAGCCATGGCTACTAGACATTAGGAATCTAGTTTTGCTTCCTCTGCCTGTGAGCTGAAGTGGGACAGAGTTGGACATGGGACTCACCATCCTATGCAATGCTTGGGTGAAGGATTTTGAGCAGGGAAGGTGATGCTTCCAGTCAGGCTACTTAAAAGGGCTCCTTAACACGATCTGGGTGTATTAAGGAGGGGGTGAATCCTCAGTCTCTTCACTCTTCACACCAAAGAGCACAGTGAACAGGCTGAGTAGAGGTGTATGCTCAGAAAGAGGCACAAATGTCCATGTGAGTAGAGAAAGGAAAGAATGACCTTGCAAGTGAAACCAGGCTGCAGCTTCAGCTGCTGTTTCAGCCTGAACTTTGGAGAAATTGTGCTGATTTGAATGACAAGGGTTAATAATCAGATCATCTAAGGCCAACTGAGTAAAAATTAAACATCACTTCAAACCTAAGAAACAGACTGGAGAGAAACAATTCTGTATCAGTCAAAAAATTATACAGTGATAAGACACTCATATGAGCATTTAATGAAAGAAAAATCACAATCTTCAAATCTACTGTGAATATACCTATGTGTCAAAGGTGGATAAAAGAAAAACTGGCAGAGTGGATTTTGACTTTGAAAAGTAAAACTTTAACACAGCTCCTGTTAATGCTATTTAAGAAAAATATAATAAATTTCAGAATTAGAAGTTAATAAAAGTCAGGATCTAATTTTAAACTAAGTATAAGAATAGAGGTTATGGTAATTTTTTTATAGTTTAAAGGATTATCGCTGTAAACAAGCATCCCAAAGGTCTACAGTAGTGACCTTTTAAAATTTATTCATTAACTGTTGGAACAGAAGAGAAAAAAGACAAAATAATCTACTTCCAGGAAATTACAATTTATATAACTCAAAATAGAGATTGTTTAAAAGAAATTAAAAAATAATTAATAATACTAGGCATATGACTAAAATTCTAACACCAAAATTTTACATTTCATTTCAGAATAATTTGGATGCATTTCATCAGCTGCATAGTCCACAGAGTTAATTGATTTTAAAAATAACAGAAATTGTGCAGTCACTGAGCACTTTTGGCTACCAACACTTCTGATTTTTCTGATGTTCTGTAGTTTTTGTGGATCCTCAAAGGAGACTGCCCTTCTCCAGCTGGCAGTCACTCTGGATTTGGCAGCTGCACACGTGCAGGCAAGGAGTGCTGGATATGGAGAAGGACATGCTGTTCCCTGTAGAGCTGATGAAGATCAGCTCATTGTCCTGGAAGCAGTGGGAACAGAGCTCTCTCCTCAGGTCAGCACTTCTTAGCAGACCCTCCTCATAGTTTGCACAGAAGAGTTTGTGAATTTCACACACAATGTCTTTTGGAAAACTGTATTCCTGCCTGCCAGGACTGAAATCTGGATCTCTTTGTGGTTTTTCTTGGAGCTGGCAGTCCTTCAGACATTCTACAAGATGGCCTTTGATATGAAACTATCCTCCTTTTCCTGGAGAAAATGACTGACCAAATGTCACAGAGCCAGAGTTCAAGCAGGGGATATATTGAGACCAAGGATTTGCAGAGCCTCCTACTGCAGAGTGTCACACTGGTGAGCCATGAACTATTTCAAAGAAAAAAAAAGGAAAAAACCAACCCCCCCCACGAAGAATAGAAAAAAAAAAAAAAAAAGAACCCACAATTGATAATTTCTACTTCTACCATGCCTCCAGCACAGTCTGCAATGAAGGTGCCCAGCCAGGTGAGCTAACACCTGCAGCAGGAAACTGCTCTGCTGGGAAGCTGTTGGCAGACTTACTCTTCTCTTGCCTATTAAGCTCCATGCTGCAGTGTGACATGACAAAATTTGCCTCTTTTTTCCTTATAGTGTATTAGTCTATTTAGTATGAGTAGTGCAGAGGCTTCCAAAAAGGAAAATTCCTCCTGTTGCAAGTCACTCCCTAGAGAGTGGTATGTTCACTAGTTTCTTTTCTTGCTGCCTTCATGGAGTCTTTGGAAAGGTTTATGGTGGCCATACCTAAGCAGGGAGGAAATAAAACAACTTGAGGGAAGAGGAAGTGAAAAAAAGTTGTTTTGAAAGCAACTATTGCTCTGCTTTCTCAAAATTCATATTCTTCAATTCTTCTTAGCTGCCTCTTTATGTAGGAGAGTGTTTTACACAGTGTTGTTTGGGACTGAACATCACATTCAGCCCTCCCCTTCCCTCCTCACCACAGGACAGACAGACAGTGTGGTGCCTCCTCCTTCTCCTTACTGCTGCTGACTCTGAGCTGCTGGGAGAGCTCCATTTTTCTTCCACTACATCCTTTCCTCCTGAACAAGCTCTGTGATCAGCAGAGTGTTTGCTCTATTTCAGCCAGAAGGGAGAGCAGAGTCCTTTGACAATTGAGTCAGAGATAAGGCCTTACTTTTAGGTTGTAATCTCTTGACTTCTTGGGTTGTAATCTCTTGACTTCTTGCTATTTGCTTCCTGGTGACCAACCTGTCTTCTACATTCTAACACAGTAGGAAATCCTGGTGTTTTGTTTTCTATCATTTCTTGACTAAAAAGGGTCATAGCTAAGAAACTGAGCAGGATACTTCTGTTCTGTTCTGTTCTGTTCTGTTCTGTTCTGTTCTGTTCTGTTCTGTCATGGCAAATCATGGTATTGTCAGTACACCTCTAGCCCTATAATGCCATATATATTTTGCAATATTTAAATTAAATTCACAAACTCTATAAGCTGTTGTATGTTAAAAAAACCCCAAACAAATATTCCAAAGTGAAATGACATAGATTTTACAGAGCTCAAAACCTGCATGACTGTAAAGCAAAAGCAGGAGTGTAAGAAATACAAATTGGCTTGTAGATATTACACAGTGATTAAAGAGACATGTAGGTGAAGCATGGCAGTGAAGCATTTCAACAAGTAACAAGCACCTTGAGTGAAACAGAAATATCACACCACGGTATCTTCATTAAAAGCATCAGCCTTTCTGACTAAGGAATATGAGTTGGTAAAAAGCATTTGACCTAAAATTTTGTGAGTTTAACAGGAGCACAGAGGTACAGCATTTTTACTTAACAGTAATTGTCCTTAGTTAAATAAAAAAGACTCATCATGATAAAGGTCTACATTCTGACTTCTAGAGACCTGTTTTCTACAACCAAGTGTCCTGCGTTTTTTCTTAAGCTAGAAACAAGTCAGCTGTGTGCCATATATCTCACAGATGACTGAAAGTACTTTCAAACCTTGGATGCACACACCTTATGCTACAAGTCTGCAACTTGACAAAATAAAACATTAGCAGATTCATACTACATTACCTTTTCTTTGGTAGAGTGTTTAGAGTAATGCCTAAGTTTTTATTCATAGAAAAATGATAGTTTATCTATAAATATGTAAGTACCTAACATCTGCATGACATCTTTTGCTATCCCCAACTCTACTATTAATCCACCAAATAGAGACAGATTTTCAAATCTATTCAGTAAATTATGCCTAACAATTCTGGAAAAGACATGAGGAGTTCTGCATTGGACAGCTAATACACAAGTGACACTGAAGCTGGCAGACAATCTGAACTTGGAAGACTGAGTCACTGTGCAATAAAACCTCGTTGAAATGCAGCTATAGGATCTCAACAGGTGGCCGTCACAGATGTAATTCCTCATGTTTGGTAAATGAACCAGAGAATTGCTTTGTCTCTCACTGCTCTGAGACTTCAGGTTCAACCAGGATTCCTCTGGGCTTAGGATCTCCAGACAGACTCTCCTGGCTCACCTGCCAAGGACTTCCTCTAGCTAATTCCAGCTATCCGGGCTTGGGGTCAGCTCCTGAGTTTCTCTGAGACTTGAGCATGGCTCTCCTGGAACACTCTCACTAACTGCAGGAAAACCTCCATGAATACATGACTCCACATATGTGTGGCCATCAGTCTGTTGAGTCTGTTTTCTCTGATAGTGAAAAATTGACTGAATTAGGAAAAAGCCGTGAGCACTTCACAAGTTTTCTTTCCTGATTATTCCAAATCACTCTTGAGACTAAGATCAAAGCCTCTGAATAAATCCAAATAATCCTGAATATATCTTGATTTATCTCCTGAACAACTATGTTTATTAGTTCAAATTCCTTTCAACTTCTGGGTTTTTTTCTGCTTTGGAAAATTTCTTCCCCTCTTAAATTGTTCTCCTGGCAAGAAGCTATGGTTTGTGTTCAAGTATTCCCAACTCTAAAGACCAATCTTGAGATGAAATGTTTCTGGCTTGGAAAGCAAATGCAAATGCCTTGTTAGCAAAGGTGAATTTTTAGAGAAATTTAGGACATGGAGCAAGTTCATGACTATGTATTATCAGCTGGTACTGACAACTTTTGTGGATGAAAATTTTGTAGATTCTTGCAATTGCATTCAAAAAATTTTCATTTTAATGCTCCTTTGCAAAGCAAGATATTATTATTGATAGTCAGATCTCATACAATACAAAAGGAAATTTTCTCTCATGCAATCAACAGTTTATCTGCTCTCTTTGTATTCCTCTGTAAGCCTGGAAGGCACAATACCATGGATGGTCTGCATTAACTCAGAAATCGTAGGAAATGTATTGAGAATCAACTATCTAAAACATTCAGAGTAGGGAAAAAAACCAACCAAACAAAAAAATCCCATATTGGGATGGTGGACACAGTCCATTTATTTCCAGTAAAAAGAAGGTATATCTATTTTAGTAAAATGAAGCTGTGAATGTGGAGTAACATAACACACTCATGCTCACTTAATCTAGCATGTTCAGTGCAACCTGGGCTGCTTTATGTTTCCTCTGACAGCTCCACATCACAGTCAGCAAAAGGATAATGGCATAAACTACAATCATATTTTTTCTAGACATGCCTGCCTTTTGTTTGCAAAGTGTGACTCCTGAAAGCTTTGCATTTCACTGTTTCAGGGCAGTCACAGATTTGCAGACGGATCTGTGGACAGTGATGGACATTGCTGCTAGCACAAACACTTCTACTGCAGTTTTCCATCATCCAGTTAAACTCCTTCATTTGTTCTTGCCCTTGGAACACTACCATGCTTTTGGAACCTGCAAAATTAAAGCTAACCTAAATATCTCTCACTATGCCACCTTCTGGATGACTTCCCTCCCCAAGCCCTCCCCAAAAATAAAACAATTCCCCAGAGAACTGAAAAGCCCCAACTTACTTGCTGCATTGTAGGTGAGTGTAAAGCAGACTGGACCTGCATTGGTAGCTGGTTTCCCATGGACTGCTGCATTGGGATCGGCTGGTGCTGCTGGATGTTGAGATGCTGGTGCAGAGGGGGGCTGATCTGAAGGGGTGGAGGAGGGGACACAGCCATGTTTGCTATGGAAACAGTCACTGGCATCTGGTTGTTGGGCTTGGGCGCTATGTTCCTGGGGATGTTGGCATGCATGGCGGTGATGTGAGGATTCATTCCTGGTTGTTGGTGGTAGTGGGAGCTGAGGTACAGTGCAGAGTGAGCCTGGGCAGGCCCATGAAACACTGACTGCTTTGAATTCATCAGCTGAGGTTGTGGGGAGGCTTTAACATCAACAGGTTCACTGTAGCTCTGTTGGGGAAAAATAAAATCAGAAAGTACTTAGAAGCTACCAAATATGGCTGTTCTACCCCCTTGAAGTCTAAGTGCCACACCATAGACAAACATTTATCTGGACCATCAAATTTTCCTTGAAATGGAGTTTGGTTATTACTCTAGAAAAATAATCAATACCTTTTCACCTTGCACTTTTGCCTTCAATATTGTAAAAAAAAAAAAAAAAAAAAAAAGTAATTTAGGTCCTTGGTCCTTCATTTCCTGGTCTAGCTTGGCATTTTCTTTATCCAAACTTGAAACTGCCATCACTGATCTAATATCTTACACAACCAAGGCAACCAAGCCTGACACATTTTTTCACATAAGCAGTCACTATTATTGTCCTCAGATTTCATGGCCTAGTTAAAAGGAGAATTAGGAGGGTGTGTTACAGAAAAACTCTAGTGATTTTTGACATGCCTTGTTTTTCCATTTGTAAACCATGGATAAGATTTTCAAGGTCTTTCACCACATACATTGATATTGCTAATAGTTATTTATCAGTTAGTTAACATGATGAAGAGGCTAAACCCCATCCTCAGCTGTTCTGCTGCATGGAACAAATACAGTAGCTGCTGTGCCAACACCTTTATTTTTAAATATTTTGTGTTGGAATGCTACCCATGCCATCAAACATATTACATAGGCCATGCATTAAGAGAAATAGGACTACTCTGAATAATTTCTCTTTTAGCAAAACATATTTTATTAATCCAAAAATTCTGTTTAAGACTTATAGCTATGTAAATGTTAGCCTGCACTAGATATAGGGAAGTTATCTTTAATCTAAAGCTAGAAGAATACTACATAGAATATGAGAAACTGCAGTTTTCAGACTGTTCTGATTTCTTAAAGTTACTAATAATAAAACTTCTCCATTAATGAATATGAATTTTAATAATAACTTTTTTTTCTAATATTTATAACTTGCTACATTTGGTTAAATACAATTTACTCAATTGTTTTTGTAGATATCTGGAGTGCTAACTGTGTGCTCAAATAAATGAGAAAAAAATAAGAATTAACTCACATATGCTTACAGGTGGGAATCTTAAGTCATACTGGAATTGATACTCAGTGAAAGGTGAAAGATGCTGGAAAAAAAATGGCAAAAACGTCCCTCTGGAGAAAGTCACTTTGTCAAAACAAGGCTTAAAGAGGAATACAAGCCCTTATTCTGTGATCTCCATGTCATGTTTGCTCAGTTTGCAAGTCAGAGTAAGTTTCATGCTCCTCTCAGCACTCCAGGGTCAGTGAAGTCTATTTGTATTCCTTTTGAAGGATGCACCATCCCCAACAATCCGTTGACATGAGCGTTGCTGAAATTGCTTCATTATATGCGATGATGAAGATGAGAATGATAACTTCCCTCTCCCTATGTGTAACTGCAGTTCCATTAGCAAAAATCCCCTTGTTTTCTCCAGTAAATGAAGGAAAATTAAATGAATATGAAAAAACTAATGCAAATCTCTGTCACTGTGGATCTGCCTAGCTCTGCTTGCATGTGGGTGTACACGTGTGCAATATATATTATGTTCATGTTTCCAGGATTCAGATGCAGACATAAAAGCCTGAAAGTAGCTGAAAAATCTGCCATTATTTGGATATTATTTTTTAAACACTGAATTAATGTTCATGAAAACATGGGAAGAATTCCCCCCACCTCTTCCCAGTTATATTTTTAGAACACTCCTGAGTGTAGAAGCAATGACTGGCAGATTTGCTGAAATTTCAGCAATTCAGAAGGTTTGTTAATTAGCAGCATGGTCAGGACTCCTCTTGGGTGTCCCATGCTTATTACACATTAGAGAAGGTGCAGGCTGTGTTTTTTCTTGAGAGACTTGGAAGTTTTACTGAGAGCACAGTCCCTTCATGGAAACAGTTTGTCTTTCCATGATGTAGCTGGCAGGGTCTCTGTGGTCTGAGCAGGGATAATTGCTCCTGAAGTGTCTAAGGGCAGATTGGCTAAACTAATCCTCCTGGAGAGGTGAGTGCTGCAAAAAGCCTTTGCTGACATACTGATACTGATACACTTCTATTTCATTTTTAACTACAAAGATGCTGCCATTCACCCCTTTAACAAAGAAATAGGGAACCAATCTAATTACTGGACAATTCTGAGTTCACACATAAGTGGTGGATGCATGGCCCACACTGAAAAAATTACAGACATATAGATAGTATAATTTGATACTTTAAAGGCTGAATTATGTTAAGAGGAATTGCAGAGTCTTTGGTCAGAGATGAATAACACTTATAACAGCTCTGAGAAGAGCTCTGCAAAGTGATCAAAAGGGAGAGTTTCAGTTGTCTCAAGCTATGAATCAGCTTTCTATATGTTTCACCACCTCCTGAGCCAGTAAAAAGCATAACACTTCAGTTTAAGACCAAGTATTTTGCTGTAACTTAGGATGTTTTAAGTCATATGTGATCTGAAACCAAACTGTCCAATATCAGTGGAAAACACATCAATATTATCAGTTACTGGAATCTTGATAAATGAACCCATTAAATGCCATTCTCCAGCATGCTGCACTTTCAGCTTTCTTCTGCAGCTAGGTCAGAAACACATATTTTGTAAGTATTGCTGGACTGAATAAAATAGGTGATATCAAGTATTTCAGCTTTGTGATATCACTCTGCTGTGAAATATAACAAGAAGCATGCATGACACATAGGTCACACTATGATTTTGGGCCCAATTGCTGCTTTCACAGACTAGAATGGGCATTGCACTGGCCCAGTGCAGTATCAAACAGTCTTAGACAAGAACTTTTATAATGGGTAAAAACTGGAATTAAGAAAGAATGGATTTGACTGTCCAATAAGGGCTTCAAATGCACAGTTACATTCCCTACTTTGCAGGTTGGATCTCAGCCAATATTCTCCTGACTTATCCAAGGAGAAGAGCACACAACTTAAAAAGCTCTCCCAAACATCCAATTAATCTTGCCCAAACTAAAACAGACTATTTACATCACTAATTGATAGGATTAAGTTCTAGGACAAAATTCAGATTTATGCAGTGGAGACCAAAACTACGAATCCATATACACAGGCCACCAAACACTGGAGCCTAGCAAATCCTAAAAAGTCTTCTACTAGGCATGTAGTGAGGACATCTTCCATGACAACTAGCTGAAGAATGGTGGTGTACACCGACCACTAGAGGGTGACAGAATATTACATTTAGTTGATGGCAGGTGGTGGTATTTTACACATCCATTAGTGAACATACACTAGAGTGACAAATTAGTTTTTCATAACAGTCCGTTATGCTCTTTGAGTGGCTTATACTTGTTCTGGAGAACAAGTTGAAGCCTTACTGTAAATCTTAACATTCTTCATAGTCTAGGAGAAGGATTTCCTCTGGACCTCTCTCTCCTTCTAACACCTAATACTATCGTCTAAATTAAATTAAAAAAAAGACTAAACTCAAAAGGTGAAGACAAGGCAATGGATGGTGCAGAAAAAGTATGACTGCCCTTTAGGCACAACAGAAATCCCCTTCCCATCCCCTCCCCCCAAAAGAATCTGTTGTTTTACTGAAACACAAAGAAAAAAGGGAAGAACATTTTGAAATCCCAACAGAAAGATAATGAAAATAGAAGAGATATAGGAAAAAAAAAAAAAAAGTACTACTGTAATTCTGATGATAACAAGTATAATTATACTCACTAAAATTACTGGTGGTGCATGACCTTTGGTCCACAAAATTATTTTATTTGTATAATATTTTCAAGGTAGTGTGTGATGATGCAGAGGAGTGCTATTCTTAACAGAAAGTGTTTAGTGTAGATAATTTTGCACAAATTAAGGTGAATCAAGTTCTTCCCCATGATTTTCACCAAACTCATGACTTCCCTTCCAATTTCGTGCAAATAGTGCTTTCCTATGCACCTTTATTCCCCTACTGTGTGCCAAAACTCCTTATGCTCTATTGCCAAATTAAAGAATTAAATTAGGAATAAGGGGTTAGGCATTGCTCACTTTGTTGTGCTATTCTTTCCTGAAGGGAATTGCCCTGGGACTAGTGGTCACTTTTATCACACTGCACTCAGCACAGGGAGCGTGTCTGTTCCTTAGAGGAAAGCAACATTGGGATTTCTGTCACCCCATTCAACTCACCCCTGTGGTTGAGCAATTATTTTTGGTAAAGACATCCTGCCCAATTTAGCTGTGTTACAGAAAAGAAAAAAAAAAAAGCCTAGATGATGCCATTTTGGCATCTCCACAGCTCCCTTTGGGATGTAATTTGAAAACTTTGAAGCACTTTGAAAACTCACACTTTAAACTCTCACTCTCTGTGTAACCAAAGAGCTCTTGAAACCTACACATGGGTCTTGGTTCTCTTTCTAAACTGTGCCTGCCTTCTGGCTACTGTTGGAGATTGTAATCCCATTTCTGTTGGAACATAAACATCCATGTGGTTGAAAGTAAAGCAAGGACAGGTTTTAACAAGGCAGTATTCTAAGGGCCTGATCCTTAGACTACTGAATTTAAAAGAAAATCTATTATTAATTCAAACAGAATTCGGATCACAGCCCAACACTGTTACCGTTACTTAAGTATTAATGTCTGTATGTCCATTTTATTTTTCATGAAAACCAGGTAGGATCTGACTAACAGAGGCTGAGAATCATTCCCAGTTGATGATCACTACTTTTGACCTCTGAACCATAAGAAGCATGCCTGGAATGTACAAGTGCCTATACTTATTTCCACTGTTAACATGTTAATGCAGTTTTTTGTTAGAAATGTTGCCAATAAGTAGGACTCATAGATGTATTCACAGATGATGTATATGGATATCTTCAGCTTACATAATTTATACATTCATATCCAGAATTCTTTTCTACCATAGAATATTATGTGGGAATTAAACAGATTTTTACAATAATTTCACTCTACTATGCAGTGCTCAACTAATATTGCTTCTTGCAATGTGAAACTAAAAAGTCAGTGTTGTCTCAAAGAAACCAGAGATCTACTTGCAGAGAAAAAAGGGTTTTTTTCTTGTTCTATTGATTTCAGAAAATTAATGATCAAAGCTTTTCAGTTGGAGCAGTATAATTTCAGTTGTTTACAGAAGAGATATTATCAAAGTGCTTCTTTATTAATAAGACCAATTAAGCTCTCCTTTGTAGTAAAATACCCAGTAAATACATTCAGAACATTCAGTAAATGTTCTTGGTACTACTGATGTGTCCTTTAAATATATGCTGAGAGACCTCCTCAAGGGCAAAGTGAGCCTTATGGCCAACATGCAAACAATTCACAGTGTAAGCAGCTTTACTTGTGGGCAAACACAATATATTCCAAATTCAGAATTTTTTTTTTTTTTTAACAAAGCCATAATGGCGTGACATAGCTCTATTTTAAATGAGGAACAGGTGTTTCTCTTTAAATAAGAAATGGAGGTCTGGCCTCCTCTCTCTACAGAACATGCACTATGTGAGGATTTCAAAGCCTGGAAAAGAGCTAAACCTAATTCAGGTTTTGCATGAATATGTACCATGAACCTCTGTGGTTGCCACACTGTCCCTTTCCATGACAGTGCCATGCTCACCCCTGCCCTGGTGACTGGTGTCTGTCCTTGAGCCATGCTGAGGAATTCACCAATCTTCAGACTCTGTGACCAGAATGAAGGTTACATTCAGGAAACAGCAGTGATTATGTCAGCTGGTACCAGGATGGTCCAGGCTGTGCAGGCTGTGATCAAACTTAGGCAGGCCTGACTCAGCTTAAAAATGAGTTATCTTCAGTACTGTGACATTAAAGAAGCAGATAGAAGGAAATTGGCTGCTTATTTATGCAGCTCCCACAAAGCTTACCTAAGCTTATGTTTGCATCTGCTGTCTTTGCTGTCTCTTTGGTGGAAAGAGCATCTTGAATTGTTTATTCCTTCTCTCAGCTTTTCTGTGTTCACATAATCCTGTCTGTTTGTAACATTTTTGACATTTTAGGTGAATTCCAGCCCCAAGCCTGTCCTTGAGAAGAATCCCTTCTCCTAGCCTGCGTGGGCTCAGCCATTTTATTAATACCCCTGTGAAGATGCTTACGAGAGAACGACTTCTCTCCAGCACTGCTTTCTCTTCCTGCTTAGCTCTTTAACTCCTGCAGAGATCCCTTTGATTTAACTCTATCCACTCCAGTGGATAACTCACTTGCATATTTGCAGTGCAGCTGCCTTCCTACCTAAGTCACAAGAGGATCTTATCAAATGACATTTCCTATTTTGTTAATTCCAGTCACCTATTGCAATAACAACATCTGGGACCCCAGAGAGTTCAGAAAGCTTTTTGACACATTCTTGATGTTTCAGAAACAAAGGAGCAAGCCATGGGTTGTCATCTATAATTAGTCAAGGTGGCTCAGAAGAATATCTTCAAATCTAAATATACATTTTGTCATCATCTACAGGGGATTGTCATGGATTCATTTAGGATATGTAAGTAAAAATGGATGTTTTATGAATGTAACCGGGGTACATGTGATAAAGGATATGCAACTTTAATTTGATACAAGTGTTTTAATTCCCCAAATGGAAGCACTAGGCTAATCGTGAAATCTAGTTTTATTAACTCACTTCAAAAACAAACACAGTTCCTCTTCAAATCAAAATCTGGCTTCTATCAAGATCAAGACATTTCTGCCACTTTTTGGCAGAAATTATGTGAGAGCATCTCTCAGTTTTTGCACGGCTGAATGTAAAGCATCACATGATTTAGCCTCAATTCAAATTCATGGCACTAACTTAAATATAGTTTGCTCTTTATTTTCAGCTGCAGTAGATCATTAGTTTCCTTGCTGGACAAAAAAATAAAGTTTGGACTTGTGTTATGATTAGACAATTCTTTTATAAACACACATTTACTTAGCAGATACTCTGATACATCACATATTTGCACATAAAGGATTTAATTTACGATTTTTTGAAAATTTCTGACTACATCATAATAATTCCAGAAATAATAAAAGAATGAGGTATCACAGAAGCAAGAAGTACCTGCTTTGGAGGCTTTTCATTATAGCTTTTCTATCTAGTAATTCTAATGGAAAAAAGTAAAACTTTATGCGTATGTCCTCACTCTGGGACTGGTTTTTTTTCTTTAAGAGAAATAGTGCCATATGCCTTGTAGCACTTGTAGGTACCAAGAAAAAAAATCCTGCATCAAACAGAAATGTATTTTTTATTTATTCTTTCTCTTATGCTTTCACTGAGAATAGCCTAACTGGTTCATGAAATTCCAAAAACACCTGCATGGTCTAGGTCGAGATATAATGTAGGAAAAGCTGTTCTCAGAAGCAGGTGCCTCTTTGCCAGCAGAGCAGAAAGGATGCTGCTCTCCTTGCATGCAATAGGCAACTTGTTAAAGCACTGACCAGGAGACAAGACAGTTCAGTCACTAACTCTTGTCAAGAGATATTAAGGATTTTATTCCCAAAGAAATGTCCTAAACCCCAGCAGCTGTTTATTTCAGGAAGGAGTGAGATGGGATACAGTGCCCCCATACATCTGAAGCTTGGCTGTTTTGATGCTATGCAGTTACAGAAAGCAAATTGTGGAAAGAGCACACCTGCACACACACATTTATTTAGGAGTTGGGAAATGAACAATCAGTTTTGGTTTTTTATATGTTAGGCAAGTGCTCTCACACATACATATATGAAATTGGAAACTAATACCAGTTTTATCATTTTAGTTATGGGCTATTTTTGGGGTTTGATTTTGTTTTTGTTTTGGTTTTGTTTGCTTGTTTTGTTGGTTTTTATATTTATTTTTTCTTTATCAAGGTCTCCATACTGCTTTTTACAAGAAGGTCAAATGTTTTCATTTATGTCCACTGCATTTTTAAGAGATTTGATCATTTTTAGGCTGATCATTTTTATTACAACATGGGCAATGTAACAGATACTTTGGGTCCCTGGAACTCTCTGGTTACAAATTGCTGGGCTAATGGCATTAAGGCAATGTCAGCCTTACAGAATATGACCTTTACTTTTCTTATGAACCACAATTGCAAGATGATGGACTAGGAAAAGCTAAGTCTGCCAGAAGTTTCAAGAAGCAATTTTACATGTCCAAAGGATTTGCACTGTCCACAAAACTGAAAAATATCCAATGTGTTCACATCAAAGTCAAATGAGGACATCACTTTGAATTAGATATAGCAGCAGAGTTTTGAAATATGCCTGAGTATTTTGATATTGAATAATATTCCCCTTGCTGAGAGGTTTTAGCTTCAGCCACAGTCTCTAATATATATCTTCATGAAACTTGAGATTGTGGCACTACACAGAGAGAATTAAAGATTCATCTAGTCAAAAAGAATAAAAAAGGGATGAGAAATCTTTTTTGTACTATTGAAACAGATACAGTTGTACTGTTATAATTAACATACATATAACATATAATTTATATGATATGTTAATTAACATATAATTAACATATCATTTATATGCCCATATAAATATGTTATCTGTATTGAATGCATAACATGTATACATTGTTTTTCAAATATTCATAGATGAACTTATGTAATATATGAAAGTATTTAATATTTACCCATATACATCTGTATTAAATATATATATTTGAAAGATGCAGCAAATCCTCTAAGGTCAGCTAGAAAAAAGGCTTGTTAAGCTAGAAAAAGTGCTTGTTTTATGAAAAAAAGTAAAATTGCAATTCACAGCATTTTATGTAATGCTGTACAAATAACCAGATACCAGAGACTGCATTTCTGGACCTGAATAGTACTAAAAGTTGCAACTAAGGGCAAATATAAAGACACTTGTTTACAATGCAAAGGCTTAGTCAGTACTATAAGCAATATGGCAATCTGCATAGCAGAAGATATAATGCTTTGTTACGTGTTTTTACTTTACCTATCAATTCTTACACACATGAACAAATTCAACAACACACTTGATAATTTTAAGCAATATAAAAAAGGAGAAAATACAGGAAATGTAAATGAATGGGAATTAATGCATGCTGACAAATTTATACAATCATATTTGTACCCTATTTACTGGGTGGTAGCCACACATGCCTTATAAAGACATCATGAAAGCACTTAAAAGTGTACTAGAAATGGGTTGGCAGCCCTATTACCAGAGCTGCTGGTGACACTTCCACTCTTTTCAGCTATGATTTTGTCAAATAACACAGTCTGATATGAGACACACTATGGGTGTGTGTGACCTCTGTATGTGTGTGCCAAACTCCAGACAGAACTGCTCAGCTCTCTAAACAATGAATGGGAAGGGGAGGGGAGGAAAAAATGAGAGTAAAGGGGCAAGGAGCTGAGTGCCATGGAGAAGGACACTCTCTCTACCTGATGCTCCACTTCCACCCCAGAGCTTGGTATGAACACCAGTGTGTCTGAATTTCATTATTCTGCTGTCAGGCAGAGACACTAGGAAGTGTCCTGGCAGTAGGAGTTCTACCCTGCTCCTCTGTAATCTTCTACTTTGACTATTCTGGAATCTCAAATGGCCAAGGTGGGTGCCATGACTTCAGTTCCAAGTCTGGACCACTGAGGTAGAACATGGCATATGTCCAGTGCTTGCTTTTCAGAAAAGAGAAGAGTTGCAAATAAATGCAGAAAAAACACGCACAGACTCTCATATGCTCACTAGTTTAAAAACCAGTAGTACTTAAGGAACAAGGCAGCAGAATCAGGGTCAAAAAGATGGGAAACAGGAAAAGCAGCTGCTCTGGGAGGTGTAAGGCACCTGCTGAGCTGGACAGAGGGGACATGAGCAGAGAGAGCCCTTGCCTACTTGTGCCTGCCTCTTCCTGCAGACAGAGACCTCTAGGAGGGGATAGGAAAGAAAGTTTGATAATTGAATAACATTTGGATAGCCAAAGCATATCCTGAAGGGATATGAAGCATAATTGAGTATCCCATAGCTGCCACCCCAAAGTCATTGGAGCCCCACCATGAACATGAAGGGCTTAATATTGTTCAAATACTTTGAAGAAAAGATGTTCCAAGGAGAATACACAAAATAATGAGAACCTGATTTCACAATTATTTAACTGTGTTTGAAAATATGGATTATATAAACTTCCTGCTCAAAAGTATTAGTGAGAATTTCTTTACACCAAAGCACTGCTGGGACAAGCAGCACAGAAAATTCTATAAAGCAGCAAGGTTAAACAACATGCAGTAAATATAACTCAGGAGGATCCAGGGTGAACACCTGCTTGTAAATGTGAGGTACCACAGAGTGAGGCACAAAGCACAAAATATATCTGTGAGCAAATCATAAATATGGTAATAAAGAATATTTGGAAAAAGTGTGTTACTTTTGGCATGTCTAAGCTTTTGATAATGAGGTCTTGGAATCTTAATAATACCATCTAAAAGGAGTTTTTATGGATGGTAATGTAACAACATGGACATAAAAGACCCCATTGACTCCAAATAATCTTAATTATGTATTATATATATTTTCTCATACTTACAGGCCTGTGCAAAAAAACTACAAATCTTCTGGTGCCATGTAAATATTTAATAATGATAATGTGGAATATGCTGATATTATATTACAAATGGTTATTTTACATCCTTACTCCAAAATGGACTTGCTTTAGTTACATGCCAGCTCTTTTAGATTCATTGAGTGTGTTCATGGGAATAAGCAATCAGTACTCAGCTTCATTAGGTTTATATTTTTATACTTTCCACACTAGAGGAAAACATTACATTATGAGCAGAATTTAAATAATTGCTTAAAAGTTAAGAAAATGCTTCACTGCTTTTCTGACTAACAACAGATTTGAATATTTGCACTAATGGATTCATGCACTGAACTGATCAACAGTCTTCCAAATTTTTTCTAAAAAAAAAAATTTCAGAAAATGCCATAATATACTCTTTTACCATTAAAAAAACCAAAAAAACACATATTTTTGTATTATGCATTTAAAAATTAGGCCACATAGAGTGTTACATAAACAGTCCATGATGTGCTGAATAATGACAGACAAGTTATCTTCTCAAGTGAAAAGCTGGGTTAAAACTTGAAATATTTGGAGCTTTTTAGACCTATCTTTTGCCAATAAGCAAGGTACTTCAAAAAGATTTCCTTGTGTTCACATGGTACTCTTTCTGAAGGAAATATTATTTCTGGAGGCAGTGATTCTTTTTGGAACCAAACAGTCCTAATACAGAAATGAAAGGTACACTGTAAATTGCTTTAACTAAATGCAGGAGTATTTATAATAGCAGCTAAAAACCGGAAAGTTATAGGACACAACCCCCAAAAATGAATTAGGTGGCAGCCATAGTTCAGACTTTTAAATTCAGAGCAAACACTGACCAAATACAGAGATAATGCAGAAGCATGCATGAAAAGTCCTTGCATGACTAATCATATTGCAACTTCCCTGAAAAATTAATATAATATAAACAGAATAGCATTGTGTGCAGGGCCCCAGAAATATTTTGAAACTAACCAAGAAGTTCTTCTCATGCCCCATATGCCAGTCCTTCATACTGTGCACTTTACCTCTAAAACTGATTTTATTTAAGTAAACACAAAATTTATCTAAATCTGTTTTGACAGACCCAAAACAAGAGGTTCTAACTAGTATGACTCTGAAGTTGCTCAATGGGTTTTTCACATTGACATAGTATAGTTATTTCACATTCTCCTGCATTGTAATGGACATTTAATGTAATAGACATTTAAAAGTCTATTACAAATTCTAAAGAGTCTACTGCAAAATTATGGGCACTGAGAATGTTTTAATAAATCTATTTAGAAAATTGCTACTGGCTGTATAATTCATGTGCTCCAGTAAAGAATGTTCCACCATTGCCTTAGTGGTGACCTATGCCATGCTCACAATGGTTTGCTGGACGTAAAATGGAAATTCACACATTTCTTATGAAAATCTGCAATGTCATCTGAGCTTGACTATTTCTGTCTTGTGATTGCAAGGTAAAAAGCAGTACTGAAAAAAACCACAAAACCAAACCCAGGAATTTTGTGCACGATATATATATTTTTCCCTTATGTATTTTTTTCCCTTACAGGCAGCACAGTGGCTGCCTGGCATGTTTGTTATATGGAGGTCTGTTTACCACTACCTCCTTTCCCTGTTGAACTTACATGTCACTCCCAAACTGCTGTCTTGATGACCAGGAGGGAAAGGATGTCTTTATGTGGACAGATGACTGTGTTTATTGAGCATTTGCAACTTAAACACAAGCTTAAGGTGACAATAAACAAGGCTATTTGCACTAAATACTGCGGTGCTCAGCTGAAGATGGTTTGCAATATGTCACTATATAGATGTGTGTATGTATATACATCATGTGTTACCTTGGATACAAGGCTTGCTCTGTAGGCAGCTAACTGCTTCAGATACTCCTTCTTGGCAGCTTCGGTTTTCTTTTTGTATACCTAAAAACAAAGAGTGGCACATTGGTAAATTAATCTGCTTTTGTTTTTATACATCACTGGTGTGTCTCTACATCTCTTTAAGTAAACAGCCTTTCCTCCTCATATTGCTTAAAGAGTGAAATAATAAACATCAAATATTTTAAAGAAAATATTATTCCAACTGTGAAACACCATTTAACTAACCAGCAGTACTGAAAAAACAATATCCCTCATAGCACCCAGGTTTAATTGCTCAAAGTGAAGTGTGGGACGTACTTTCAAATGGGACCTTTGGGGATGGGGGAAGGTGGGTGTGACCCTCTCCACTGGCTTCCACTCGTGAGACCAGTTAAAACCCTCTGGGGAAGACAAGAATTTACAGAAAGACATTTGAGCTAAATGAAGGAGGAGATGACAGCACCATAGATTAGAGAAAAGAATTCCTCTCTTCCCTGGGTGAACTGTTGGGGGCAGTCAAAGAAGCCCAAGGAGCTGCTAAGGATAATAAATGTTGGTCATTATTCCAGTCTTGATCCCATATCGGTCTAATTAACTTCTCAGAAGCATGGATCTATTTCTGTACATTTCTCTCAACTCACCAAATTATTTTAAATGTGGCATGTGCACAATCTCATAATAGATTAAAGACCTTGGAGAATCACTTCAGTTTTGCCCAGATTGCAGGACCAAGGACTATCTGCAGGGTTAAGCAGGACCTCATAGCACTACAGTAACGTGATGTTACAAAAGCATGTGTAGATATTTAGGGTTGAAAGCTCTTGGGAGGAGAACCAGATTCTGACCCATGGAGCCTAGCAAATGACTTGCTGTTAGCCATGTCAGTGACACATTTAGGAACAACTCAACATTTCTGTTTGCAAATATTGTCATGAGTTTCTCACTACTTCATGTTTGTGGTTTTTTTTCCTGAAGGGGTAGATTTAGGAGTCATGCATGCATCTGGGCTTCATGTAATTGAGCAGGACTGACTCCTCATCTTTCTTGTTGAATGGAGAAGTTTAGAAAACATCTAAAGGTTAAAAGAGAGGGAGAAAAATAAAGGGAAAGAAAATGTACTTTTTTATTGTTGTCATATTTAATGATTTTAAGTCACATGCCAAAGGTTAATCCACATGTGGACAGATATTTGGGGTTCATGATATTGCACAAAATGAAACTGCAGCTTTGTGTATCTGTTGTCCACTTCTCCAGCCAAATGCACAACCTGGGCACCTGTGGAAAGCTTCCACGAGGAAAGTAAAGACTGTCCAACTTCCCCCTCCCATTCCTCACTGCCTGCTTAACTGGGCTATTACTTCAAAGCTAAAAGACAGGCAAAGCTATTTAGGAGGACAATTTTGGGGTGTTCTTCTGAATTCCACAGCTAAAAGCACACATGAACATCTCCTCCCTAGAAAGATAAACTTTATGGAACTTTAAAGTGTTCTCTTTTGATCTTCCAATGCTTCAGTAAAACCTGCAGTCCTGTAATGGAGAGGACCTGGCAGCACAGAGTGTACACACAGAGGACAATGCAGTTGCAGACAACAAAGTGCTAATGTCAGGCTGGAAGGATCCAGTACAAAACCATTTTTATAAAGAATGTACTTGTGAAACAATTTTTTGTTTCACTAACGCTTTACTTTCAGACACGGTACAAATCTCAGATAGAGGCTGGCAAAACTCAGAGGCTGCCTAAAAGGATTAAAGACTTTGCTTCCCAGGGAAGCAAGAGATCATAATGGAAACAGAGAAGTCTTAGGCTTCTAAAATTGTAAATATAAAGATAGAGAGGGAAAAAGATTGGTTTTAGCTGTGCAACTGTATCTTTGCACCCTTGTAATTTCTCCAGATTAAGATAAATATGTAGTGTTTGTTGATCTCCTACTGCTCTGCAAATAAAAAAAAAAAGGTAGCAATTTGCTTCTTAAGTTGTAATCGTTTGTGATTATTAGGGGAATTACCATTTGTTTTGAAAACAAATAAGAAATTAGTCAGCAGTCTGTTCCTAGCTGCTAAAATTAATTCAGCTTGACCTACAGAACAAAGACTAAGTTATACTGCTTTGTATATTGCAATGCCTCTGCATCACTCTGATAGCCAACTTAAAAAACAGAGCTGAACAACGAATTTTACACAGAAGGATGTTCTTCAAAAGATCATGTATCTACTGCTTCCACATTGTGTTTTTTTTTGCATTACACAAATATAAAAATTAGACACTCCTGCTGTGCTCTTACAGTCACAGCATAATTGAAAGAGCCCTCTGGGACCTGACTTTTCCTGCAAATAGTCATATTGCACAAGGTTAACTCAATAATATGAAGCTAACAACAATTCTAAATGGATGGTTTCCATCTAAACTATCACTACTTCATAGAAAAATCATCAGACAGTTGTTATTTAATAATGTCCTACCTATGCATCTACCATGTTCAGTGTACACACTGCCTTGCCCTCTTCTCTTGAATCTTTTGGTAAATGAATAATAACCACATGAATACCATGTCTTCCCTGGCACAATAAAATTTACTGATTTAACAGGAATAATTATAGTAAAAAAGTTCTTACTGGGTGGGAAAAAGTTTTAGATTACCCCAGTCTGCTTTGATTTTTGCATTGGCAAGAATGGTTCCTGCAGGCTAGCTGGTCTGGAAGGTTAACAGGTCACCCCAGTTTGTCTCTGGAAAAGCACTGGTGTGTCCTCTGAGGACAACAGGTGGAGCTCTCACTGTGTCCTTCCCAAGGTGCCCGCTGCTTAGGTTAGCATACAAGTAGGGTGATGATCCTCATGCTAGTTTTGGAAATTGATTGGTCATGGCCTAGACTAAAAATTTGGTTAAGTTCTGCCTCTCTAGGGAGTAAACACTTGGTAATATAAATGGCAACAAAGCCTGGTCTGGCCATCAATATTTTCTCTGAAGGCAAATGAATGTGGCCCTGGCAGTGGCACCAATTCACTGGCTCTGTGCTGGACTTGCACTGGGGGCTTATGAAGGCAGGGCAAGTGAGGAGTGTCTTCAGCATGTGCAGCAGTGCCTCAAACAGGTATGAACAAGTCAGATGCCTCTCTCAAACTCTTTTACATTTTTTTTTTTCTGCAGCTGTAAGAATTTTTTAGCCCTCAGGCTTAAATAGTTTTGTGTTGTTGTAAGTATAAGACTTGTATCCTTGCAGCACTTTTGGGGAGGAAAGACTTGTGTCATCATTCAAGTGTGCTCTAGAGAACAGCTTAGATACTATATAATATATTATATTATTATTTATAATATAATTATTATAAATAATATATTATATATTACATATAATATATAATATATAATATATAATATATAATATATTATATATTATATATTATATATTATATATTATATATTATATATTATATAATATATTAAATTTTAATTAGGCCACCAGGGAAAATGAATGCCCTGGGCTCTCCCAGGCTGGTACCAGCCCCCAGGCCACTGCACCAGCAACCTCAGGTTTCCTGGGCTGACCAGGAATGTGAGCCACCAGAGCTACTACAGCCTACAGCAAGGACAAGGACTGAACTCTTCTTATTAACGGTGATACAGATCCCTAAACTAAATGCACCAAAATTCCACTTGGAGATAGAGGGGTGGCAAGTTATAGGACAACCACTCACAAATACTAGATTCACCAAATTAAAGCCACAGTAGTACTTAAGAACTTTTGCTTTATTCTGCCACATTTTGGTCATGTTTTATTTTATATATTTTAACTGCTGTTTAATTCTTGTCTTTTTGGATCATAAGTTCCTTGAGGCAGACTTTATGTCTCCTGTGCTTTTCTATGTGTTCTATAATATGAAGTTCATTACATATATATATATATATATATATATAGTTGAAATATACCTGTAATGTCTTAAGCCAGGATTTTGTTCTGGTTAGCCATTTTTTCACAAAGAACTTCCTCCCAGCTTGCTTGTGAAGGATTATCATCACGTCACAACACAGTAAGCAGTGGGATTGCTACCCTATCACTTGTGGCTTCCACCCTTATTGCCTGAGGGGAACAGATCTCCTTTCCCCAGTCATCACAAGAGCCCAAACAGGCACTCAAACATCTGCAACAACATCCAAAATTTTGACTATCAGATGACAATGGAAAATTATTTCTTGGGACTACAGTCCCCTTTGATTCTAGAGATTGTACTAGACTTGGAGACAGTGAACTAAACTGACTCATAATTTTAGGAGAAAAAGAGACTTTCATAATTTGTGTTTTATGGAAGTCTGCAAAAGCTCTGTCTCCTAGATGACAAAGCAAACTACAAAGAACCATGCTACTTCCCTGACTTTGCCTGAATAGATGGTATGAGGATGACAAAGAAAGGGAAATTTTCTTTTTATCTTGTGGATAAGCAAGTTATATTTGTCTTTTTAAAATGATGTAAAAGTGCCCACATTTGTTTTGGTGGAAGTGTTCCAGAAACCCCACAAAAGATTATATGCAAAAACAGTAAATCAAAAAGCAACGTGACTGATCCTGAATTCTTGGTCTCCACAGTGTTATATCCCATGGGAGTGTCATTTTCACGGACTACAGTTGCAGGAATGTCATCTGATAAAATACAGTAGGCTCCAATCCAGAATTAAATTCCACATTCAGATTGTCATTCCTGGCCCTAAATATGTCGGCTCATAGAGAAAGCTTGTATTTTTTTCCAAGTGGGAGACATATCTCTAGTTTTAATCTCCTGATTTTACAGCAAAGGCACCTAGAGCTGCACACACTCATCTAAAATATGGAGAAAGATATTCCCACAGCAGTCAGAAAAAAAAAATCCTCAGAATTGCTTAATGGACATTGGCATATATTACCATTTGATTTTCAATCTAAGTACATACAGTAACAAAGAGGCCCAGGGCTGGCTATATGGCTCAGTAGTCCCTTTGACTGTAGACCATGGAAAAGACACTGATAACATATTAGAGGCTTAGGGGAAAGAATTCTGTCTTTCTGGCATGTGGGGGAAAGATCACAGGCCAAATCCAACTCTAGCACAAACAAGGAGACTCCTGGAGAACACTGGAAATTGCAGCCATTTGTGCCAGGCCTAAATTTGACCTTAGAGTCTTGATGCTTTCAGCTCACAGGAGCAGGACTGCACACTTTATCAGAAGCACGCTGGATCAAAGTTGAGTACAAAACAAGTGACATTAAACACATGATTTATCTGATGATTATTTCCACCTGCTGGTACACGTATTTTTTTTTTTTAAGGATTTGAGCTTGAATGGAAATATAATAATTGGGCCTAAATCCAGTTTTGTATGCAAATGACATAAAAGTCCTGTTCTTATTGAAGTCAAATGTATGGCTAAAAGATGGGGAAGAAGAATAAGCTGAAAATTAAGGCTATTATTTATGCACATTGCTACAGCAGTATTTGAAACCCAGGGTCCTTTTGACCCTGGGTTTCAAGTACAATAAGAAAGTGGAGTTAAAATCAACATTTCATAACTCAGGGGCCTTGTGCAATATTTCCCTAGGAGCCAAGGTTGTTTTGTGCTGCAAATGGATGTTAGAAATCCGCCCTGAGCAGGGGGTGTCTGGTGTTCCCTGTGACTTTACAGAGGGCCTGATACATCTCCCCTCTGACATCAATGGAAGTTAAGGGGTTCAAGGACTGGCCATGTAGAAGCCAGGGTAGAAAAACCTGAAGATATAAATTTACTTATGTGTAAATAGACATGAGTTGTATCTGCACATAGTACGTGCCCATTATTGGCCCATTTGCGTTCCAGCTCATTAAGCCCAGATGCTTTCAGGGGAAGGGAGAAGGAGAATACACCAGGATGAGGATCAGTTGTTTTGAAATTTTGACACCCCAGCCTAGATCTTCAAAGGGTAGAGATGCAATTTCAATATAGGAATGTGTAAAGAAAAACAGTGTATCTCCCAAACACTCCTAAGATGCAAGACTGGTGAAAGCACACAGGTCCAAATAGCAGGGAGGAGAGATGTAAAGTTGCTGTCTGTTGTGCCTATTCCAGAATCCATTCTGCTTATAATTCACTTTGGCAGTGTGCACACACAGATGTGCCTTCTCTTCCTATTCTCATTTACAAAAATAAAACAAAGCTAAACCTTGTGTGGTTGTTTATCTACTAAACTGGAGGTACATTCTCATCCTCTTACAATTGTGTTAGTTATTCCTTGGAGATTGCTTCATTAGCATAGAGCAAGGAAGGGATTTTAAAGGGAGAACAAGAGATAGATAAACAAATGTCTGTGTGAGTACATCTGCATGTTTAAGGGAAGAAATTGAAAATTTGTTTTAAAAATGCTACTGACTACTTTGACCTCATGGTTTGCACATCTTCTGAAGCTGTTTCAGCAGGCAGTCCCCTGAACTGTCTGACATCCTGACACAGGGCACCCCACATGCACAGCAATGCAATGGGGACACGATGGCTCTTCCAGCCCTGGGGTGGATGATCTCATCTGTCATGTCAAGGGATGGGAGGCCATTCCACCCTGGGAGGGAGGATCTAGGTTGGGTGTTCCCAAAGGACAGATGGAGTCAAGACCTCTTGAAACACTGATCTTGGATCCACTTTGATCTGACTTGTGGTGTCTCACATCATGACAGAAGATGTGGAGATTTGAGGCGTTGGCCAGCATTGCTTGTAAATCCCCTCCTGATCTACCTGGTCATCCTAGCAGTGGATAATGTGCTGCTTTGTCTAAAACATCTCTGTGGTCAAAAGAGAAACTTACAAAACACTCTTTGTTATTCTTCCTGCCCAAATCACTCTGGGTTCTTTTAGAGACAAAATAAAAACCCCTGAAAGCTTGGGGGTTATAGTGAAAATGGTAACAGCATCAAAAATATTGACTCTAATGCACAGGGACTTAGTTTTACATAAGTATTGGTAACATGCAAGCCAAGTTCCATCAGATACTGAAGAATAAACTGCAGCTTTTATCTAGTGGGTCTTTGAGCACCAATGAGGAGTAAATTATTTGATTTTGTGAGCTCAGAGGATTTGTCAGCTGCCTCATATGTATAATTCTGGCTCTTCATATTCCTGCTGCTTCTAATTTAGCAGGACAGGCTCATAATTGAAGCAAATTAACTATTTACACTTGCCACTTCTACCAGGGGAAGGGAACACATCAGCAGGAAAGAATGAGTGGGAAATTAAATTCTTCCCACTTGTGTCAGATCTGCCCTTATATAAACACATTAACAGTAATTTCATGAGGCGTCAACCATAGGAATAAATACTGAGGGATAAAATAATGAGGTGTTGCTATTGAGCTGAACTGTTGCAGCTAATATTACTGTCTATGAATTATGCAGCCTGAAAGAAAGCATCTGTCACAGCACTCCAACAGTCACTTCACCTGCTTCTTCTGATTGCTAAGTTTTGGGTGAATCCCTCCTTCTCCCAGCTGTAGGACCAGGGCAACGTTGAAGCAAACACACAGGAACACATACACACACACAAGTATGCACACTGAGCTGTTCATAGGAGGCCAAATTAATTCCTACTAGAATTCCAGTTAAGTCACTGAAGTAACACCAGATATTAATTTTGTTGAATGCTGAATAGACATTCAATTCCATTTTTAGAATAACAGAACATTTATTAAGGTCTTTGGCTGAAGTTTTAAAGTTACACTAATGTAAACAAGAACATTTTGTTTGTAATTTGCCACATCTATTACAGCTTTACTAGGACTCCAATTAGAAACTTAGGGTTCATTTAGTACATGCACATCTGGTACTGATTTAAAATTACTTTCCTTTTTCATCTAAGGACAGAAAATGACCTAAATAGCCCTTTTACCCAGTTTCAACCAGTGCTCTGTCTGAAAGCCAGTGACTCGAGCATTTAGCATGCTGATCCCTTTTTCCTAGGGGCTGTTTATCTCCCCTTTGCAGTAAAAAAAGTGTGCAAAGGGCAAAGATGTACATAGATAAGCTACAGAAATGGGATGCACAGAAGTATAGCACTACAGAGAAAACGGTGTTTGTGATCATAAGAGAGGAACTGGAAAAGTCACTGGAAAAAAATATCCCAGTGCTATGGCTACTGCACTGAGGAGAATGTACCTCAGCACACTGCTACAACTACCTACTGTTCACAGATTTATTAATCTGAACAATTTGCATTTACAGTGAAAAATGAAGGAAAATGCAGAGTGCCTGCTTCTGATCATGTATAATTATTGTACTCTATCCAGAATTTTAGAAGTCCATGACAAAGTCCACCATGACCACTGAACTCCCTTTAACTTGTAGACTCTGTGTAGATGGAGTAGGACAAATAGAATACAGGCACACACCAGCATTGTTTGCAAATGGGCTTTTTACACACAGAAATAAATGGGAACTTATGATTCAAAAAATCAAATATCTTCATATGATAAAAAAAGAAGGAAGTACACTGGTATCTGCTTTAGTCTAAGGAATTCCATAATTCTCATGGTGAGAGCATCAGAGTGCAATCCATTTTAAGCATAACCCTCCCTTAACTTCAGTAAGGCACCCACCATCAGGTGGTTCATAACACCATTTCCTTTTTTGTCATTCGAATTCTATTTTCTCAAAAACACTTTCCTAGTGCTTCACAGTTTGAAAAATATACGTGGTTATAGCACAAAGCTTTTCAATATGCCAGGTTATCAAAATTTTGTTGCAAAGTCTTGGACATATATTGCCCTTAGGTCATTATTGTACTGAGTTTCTATACTTTTATTTATTCTCTGGTCAGTCTTCAGGAATAAACAAGACAAATTCTATGCATTTCAGAAAAAAATGGCTCAGATCACAGCAACAAAGAAGATTTCATTTTAGCATGAAAACATGAGGCTATTCTTCTTTCTCAATAGCAGCATTATGTTCTACTTTCTGATTCATTTATATTTACTATTTAAATAGGAAAAGGAGTTCCAATTCAGGAAACATAATTTGGAAATATATTTCTATTTAAATTCCAGAATAAGCATTAGCTTCCAAAACATAAGCCAGAAGCTTTATGATAATTGAATCCTTTTCAGCAAGTATAATTCATCAATAAAGTTGTCCTCTAATGATGTTATTGTTTTTTTATTTAACTATTTTTGAATTTCTGAAGCTTCTTCAATGCCAAATACCAAATGCTACATTAATAATTTGTATTTTTAGAGTCCAATTTTCCTACCAGAGACATAGATTTCATAGCAGTCACTAATGCTCTGGATCTGAAAAATTAGGCCTTTAAAACACAGACTATCTAGCTAGTTAAGATGTCTTGTAATCATTACTTTTTACTATTAGATCCCTAATGGAAAAAAAATTCTTTTAAATTTATTGTAGAAAACAGGATTACCAATTTTACTTTTTTAAATGGGAACTATCTTTTATCATTTTTGTACAGTGCTAGATTAGAAAGGGCTTGGGCCTGGAATTTTAAAAATGTGCTTAATAGATGATAATGAATAGGCAAAATGAATAAAAAAGCAATGAAGATTTGCTAACCCAAACTTTTTAAAGAACTGGCTTAAAAAACATAGTTGCAGCCATTTTTACATGCATGTGTCTTATGGATTCCATAATGCATCATTCATCTGTGTTTCAAATTACATTAACAGCAACAGAGACAAGGAAAATAAATTTTGCTTCGTTCTTACAGCAGAGAACTTATTCAAATTTTGCTCTCAACCATGAACAGGAAATTGAAGTTAAGCTGGAAATTTAGAGTTTCATGCACTTTTCTTACACATTTCTATGGAACAGCTTTAATATTTTGGTGGTAATACTCACATGACAAGCTTGAAGGAAATGTGCATTTTACAGTCTTTTAGGTTGGCCTCTGCTGGGCATATTAAAAAAGGGAAAAGAAAGATGCAACACGAGAACATAACTCTAATGTGCCAGTCCAAGTGACTTCTCTGATACCTGTATTCAGAAAGTTACTTTTTCTGCAGCTAAACCTTCCAAATTCTAGCCTTATTCAGTGGTGGATACTAGATAACAAGAGGTAGATAATAAGGGGTTTTATTTTTGTTTTTTTTCTTTTAGTTAGTCAGTGAGTGCCAAATCTTGATTCTTTTTTCACTGGTATATTTAGCAAGGATCTAGATGTACCTACACCACCCAGTTATTAGCAAAGTAACCCTTTTTTTTTTCCAAGCCCAATTAATTTTACCTACCAAGAAATCATTAAAAAGTTTTCTTAGGTTCTTGGTTTTTTAACTGTAATTTTGTAATACCAGTGCATGAATGAAGGGGATTCAGTTAATTCCCAGTACTTTTCCACTCTCTGTGCTAACATCAACCCCAGTCCAGGTCTCCTCTAGCCGATATAACTCTCATCCAGCACATCCTTCCCTTCCATATCTGTTTCTTTCTTAAAGTTTCCATTCCTTTATCAATCCAATCCATTCTGTTGTCAGTTAGTAAAAATGCAACCAATTACAACAAGAAGAAGAGTAATGCTACAGTGAGGATCCATGGTATTTGCCAGCTGTCACCACTTCAATGTGATGATGAGCTTCCAGAGTTGCCCACTTTTACACAGCTTTGCCTGACTTGGAATGATTTCTGCAACATTTCAGGTCCAGCTCTGCTGGCCTTGTTGCAGAACCAAGGCCTTCCATGGAAGACAGAAGTAACCTTGGGAAGTGATTTCCACAGCCCACATATATGCTAGAGGATGCCCTTTGCCAGCACCTACCCTAGGTCTCTTTGGGTCAACACATGACCAACTTCTTTCATCAAAGCCAGGTGGTTTGGGAGCAAATGTGAGCCCAGCTTCACTCTTGGCATCATGGGATCATGGGGAAGGGAAACATCTGCAAGTGGGAGCTCAGATATATGTCAGCTCCTATTGCACAGATCTGAGCTTTGGCAGCAAGGCCCCCTTACACAGCAGTTTCACATACAGGGCAATGACCTTGCAAAATCCACATATTTCAGCATAAAACACTCCTAAATATAATCCTAAAACTTGTGCCACATCCCAAAACAAGGTAAACTCTTTTAGTGGTTTCATACAGATAAAATAAAATTATACTCTCCTTATCTCAGTCTCTTTAAATCATATTCCTGAGATGGCACATATTCAAGTTTCATCCTGGCTAACAAAAGAAGCTGCCTGCAGAGCTCAGATGACCCTGATAACACTTTCCTGAAACAAAGCCTCTGAGCTACAGCACATATTGTACCTGTTTTTGTTCTTCTCCTAAGCCGTCCCACATTGAAGCTACAATTTTAGAGACTTCACCAAAAGTAGCGTTGGGGTTTTGGCCCTTGATGGCTGCTTGAGTGTCTCGAAAGAATAATGCATAGGCAGACACAGGCTTCTGTGGCTCATTTGGGTCCTTCTTCTTCTTCTTTTTGGGAGTTTTAGGTTTCTTTCCAATATCTGAAGCAGGTCTTTTCTCGCCACCGTTGACCTGTAACATAAAATTAGGAAAGTACTATTAAAAAAGCCAGTTTAATTAATTCCAACCACTGTTACAGCCTCTGTGATGCAAAAACTTTGGATCTGGAATGCAGAAATGGAATTATTGTTGTTATCTTTGATAATCCAAATGTTGACACTATCTGCATCAGTCACATGCATAAAATTCAGTTAGTATTTCAGATAATGCTTTTTATTTCTCTTTCCTATAATTGCTATAATCTCTGTCTGGTCTTCTTTTCACCTTTTCTAAGTTTTATTGCTAGTGGCTATAACAAGAAAATAATGAGAAAATTCTAATGAAAACAATGAGAAAAATTCAAATGAAATTAGTTTATAGCTTGAGTATCAGTTCAACATAAACTATCTGCAGACATCAGAACACTGTCATTTCTACCTTTTGCTTATTCTCATCCTTCCCCAGAATGACCCCAGACTACTGTTCAAATCAATTTCTTCTGCAGCTGGTGGTACATCTTCCAGGGACTTTGAAGAAAATCTGGTTGTGAGCCAAGAAATTCAAGATACAGACATTCCCCTATACACTTTCTAATGAAAGTCTGCAGAAAAAAACCTTTACCAGCATAGACAGTTTAGAGCCCTTTAAAGGATCAGTTTTGACCTATCTGGATTTGGCTGAGTAGTTTTTATATCTGCTCACGTAAAAGCAAATGGTTTGAGGAAAGGAGTGAAAGAGGAATGGTGTATGGAGGAAAGCGCATGTGCTTTATTTATGCACCCCCTGAAAAAAACCCTGCACGTGAGCATTTGTGCAAATGCCAAAGCACCCAACTTTCCTAGTGAAGCTGGTGAAGGGTCTGGAGCTCAAGCCTTGTGAGGAGCAGCTGAGGAAACAGGGTTTGTTTAGCCTGGAGAAAAGAAAGCTCAGGCGAGACCTCATCACTCTCTACAACTGCTTGAAAGAAGGTTGTAGCAAGGCAAACGTTGGTCTCTTGACCCAAGTTACAAGCCAGCCAGGAATGAGAAGAAATGGCCTCAAGTTGCCCCTGGGGAAGTTTATATTGGATATTAGGAAAAAGTTCTTCACCAAAAAGATTGTCAAGCATTGGAACAGGCTGCCCAGGGAAGTGGTGGAGTCACTCTCCCTGGAGGCATTTAAAAGATGTCTAGATGCAGGCTCCTGGGCACATGGTTTAGTGGTGAGCTTGGAAATATGAGGTTAACAATTCAACTCCATGATCTTAAAGGTCTTTTCCAACCTAAATTATTCTAGGATTCTATGACTTACAAGCACATAAAGGGACAATAACCTGATTCTCCAACACATTGGAGCTCCATGGCAAAGTAGCTTTTCTTGATATGATCACTTAATTTACTGTAACTGTAGAAATGGTGTGTGATCTTACAAGTGGGTTCAAAGGCTTTTTTCTTTTGTCGGCGTGACCAAAGCACTGTGCATCATAAGCATTTTTAAGAGAAGAGAAGATCAAGAGCATAAATGGTATGCTCTAGGCTAAGGATCTACCAGGCATGACTTCTTTCACTTCCTTCTATTATTATTTTTTAATAATACGTATCAAGTGGCACAGGAGGACACAGGTGTTCAAATCATTGAACTGCATGAGGAAAATGGCTGGAAATTCACATTCTGAGAAAAATGACTTTTTAATTTTCCTATATGCCTCAATATGTGGTGTCCAACAGAACCCAAGTGACTACAGTGAACACTCTGAATCTCTGTGGTTTACTAAAAACAGCAACAAAGTGATGACCAGGCCTTGAAAATGAAGTTGCTTGGTTTTTTGAGCATTATGTTACAATAGCTGCAACCTTAATTCAAAGTTAATAGACAGGCAGCCTATTGTCAGCATTTGGAAAATATGGAAAAACAAAACTGTGCTACCCTTTATTAAGTTATCCAGCTTTTTGTCTCGCTATTTTTTAATTCTACAGGATACACAAAACTAGCAGTTAAAGTGCAATTAACTAGGGCTCTAAATTGAGAACATTAGTCTAAACTTTTCAGAAGTCCAGTGCAACTGGAACTCCATGAGCAAGAAGACTTTGAAATAATTAGTTCTATAGTTAAAATTTTACCCTTGTGATTCTCTAACATTTTTCTCTTTTCAGTTTATTTTTGAACCAATGTGATTTAAAAGTTCTCTGTATGTTAGGATACCCCACTACTTCAACTACCCTTAAACTAGGTGATATACTACAGAAACTTGTGTAAGTGCCTTTTGGTAAGCTGTTTTGTGAACAGCTCTAAAAACTTACTCTCCAACCTTAATGATCAAGAGACTTCAAAAACCCACTGTTAAAACCAGAGTACTCACAGGGGAAATTCTGTTTGTCTTATATGAAAATAACGAAATAAAAAGAATACCAGAATTCCACTACTAATAACCTTGCAAATGGCTGAGATGATGGTCTGCCTTATGCTCTCATCAGTCTATCAGTTTCATAGACTCCACTTCTAACCAACAAAGCAGAGACAGATGGAAAATAAAATAAAAACCATATATATTCTGCTAGGCATAGACTTGTGCCTCAAAATCCCTGGAGGTGTAGTTAGCTCATGGTAATCCACCTCCTGTCATGGCTTATTGCTTAATTATGGTGATGTATTTAACTTATTTATCACAAGAAAGCAATAATCTTTCACTTTAAAAAAGTGTATATTAACCATGTTGCACACGTAATAGATCACAAGAATATCTAGTGCAGGATTTAAAACTATCAAGTCAGGCACATCGTTGATATCTAAATGTCCCTTGAGAACCTGGAAAATGTCTATAAGCATATTTAAAATAAACTGCAATAGTACCAAAGCCTTTAATGGAGCTAGGAGAGCTGTTTTATGCACACTATCTTGCAGTAATCGCCGTAGTTTAAAATAGATTTTAATCAAGCACCATCTGCATAATAGGCTGAACAGACAACACAGAATTCCACTTATAACTCCTATCATATAAAGTAAATATTGTAAAACCTCTGCCGCATAAGGAGAATATGCTGCAGCAGTTCTTTAGTAATTGTATTTCTGTTATTTAATTCTTGCTACTTGCAGTCCTCTTGCTATCTTTCCTCTAAAATACATCATATGAATTTCTCTCATAAGTGATATGTAAATTAACATGGAAGAAGACCCTGTTATCCATCTATGAAGAAATACTTATTTACAAACCAGTAATGCTTCCAGCAGCTCATAATTATGCTTGGCAATAACAAAGTACAAGTTTAACGATTCAACAGTGTGAATTATGGCAAGAATTACATAAATACAATATTTCAATGTTGAGGTGGTCAAAATAAGGCATGTGCTAAGTGGTAACTTTGTTTAGGATGTTTTTATAGTTACTTACAACTACTAATTTTTAAGTTCTCCCTTTTTCCTGCTTCTAACAATAGTCCCACATATGAGATTTGTAAGAATTGAGGAGCCTTAGTGATGGGCACTCTTTGCAGAGACAATACCCTTAGTCTGAGGCTACATTTCACAGTGCCATGGTCTTAGCAGCTCCCTGAATGCATATCCAACCTTACAACTATGCTATAGTTGTCAATGATCTCATGGTCAAGCAACCTCAGCTGTCCTGCTTTTAGAGTAACAGCATGAAGGGAAACTGAGCCCTCTAGAATGCAGCTCCTTTCCCTTTCTTTGAGCAAGGGAATATAGGACAGTTGAAGCCTGAACAGCCTATATGAAAGAGTTTTTATTGAGAATGAGTATTGCCAAATAACATTTAGCAGCTGCTGCCATTAGTTCTGTGTATGTTGGATAAGGCTTACAACAATTTGAATACTTATCATGGAATGAACATACACAAAGCTCAATACGTGAACAGTTACATCAGTTTGTAAAGCTTAATACTGGAATTTGGAATATGCATATTGAGCTGAAATGGTCATTTCCTTCATTCATGGAAATCAGTGGTTCATAGGGCAACAATTATAGTTTTAGTCCAAATGGGTACATAAAGTATGTATTTTTTGCACCTTCCATCACGCTCTTTCTATAAATCCATATAAATATTACCAGGATATTGATATCTCTGCATTTTTTGTTTTTTTCTAGATAGAAGTAGGTATAGTTTTTAGGGACCTCTCTACCAAATATGCTATGAAAAGACCAGTGGCTTCTCTTTCACACATTTCAGTTGGTAGAAACTGAGAGAGGACTTTACCCAGCACTCATGGCAGAAACATCTCTGACTGCACAAAGTGAACTCCATCAGCAACCCCACCACTGCAGCATGTGCATTCCTACCAAAGGACTGGCTAATGAGCTCTGGTCCTGATCTATTAAATAATACAACACATCTGCATGATAGTTTATAAATCAAAGAGAAGAATCCAAATTTTGCAAAGTTATATTCAGTTAAAAGACAAGTGTTCTCACAGGAGATAGAACAGTTGGTCTATCTGTTCCTGTCCCCATCCAGTGCCTTCTTTCACTTGGAAGAGGATTTCTGGAGAGAGAACTTTCACAGGCCCCTCCAAAGCAACTCTGATAAAATGTAATACTGTTGTATCTGGGGAGAAAGATCACCACAGAAAACTGATTTGAGTATTCTAAGCCACTCACTGGCAGCTTCCAGGAAGAGCAATGTGACAAAAAGATACACAGTAGAGAGCTTTAAATCTTGAAGTACAACAAGACACTTTACTTTCAGGGTAATTATTTAACCCTTTTTGTCTTTTACAGAGGGAGCTACAGAATCATTGCATGGGATCAGGTGTGCCAGCCCATGTCCTGTCCCCATTGCTGGCCAGCCCCAGGTGTTTGCACAAAGCCCTAAGAAATCCCACAGAAGACATGTACAGCATTATCTGCTCCCCATCAAGCTTGCTGTTTAAACTATACTTGATAGAGAAGAATTTAAGCCCTCTGTCAATATTAACCAAATGTAATATCCTTTCAAACTTTTCTCTTAGCAGTGAAATTATAAATTATAATTTTAAGGCAATGTATCTACTATAGCACACTGGATTTAGTTTTGTGTCATGCACTGTACCATTTGTCATCTTTTTCTGCTTAGACTAAGCATGAGAGAATTTTAAGGAGAGAAACATCCTTATTAAAAGTTGAATGCTATATAAACTGGTTTTCACAAAGAAAATACCAATATTACTTAGTCTGCAGTGCTTTGTATTTCTCTATTAAAAACATTAGCTCCAGATAACTACTGCTTGCTTTAAACCACAGCCCTACGCTTTTGTTAGCACAAAGTGCTACAGTGAAAAGGTACGTGAAAAATTTAGATTAAATAACTGAAATACTTGATAGAAGTAGAAAGGAAATCCAAATTGTTTGAATGGATATTTTCTCCAGAAGTTTAGAGCATCTTGCACACTCCCAGCAATGTAAAAATATTAGCAATGCAAGAGGAGTAGCAAATAAATTATTCTGAAAAAGTAAAGGCTGCCTGGAATTATTTTTACATAGCTGTATTCTAAAGTGTCCCTCAGTAAGGAAGTGCTCATTTAAAATGTATGAATTATTCAGTAATTTTTAAAACCTAAAGTTTGTGAAATCAGGTGAATGTCCTGAAATAAAACTTTTGAATCAGAATTTATTCAAAATGCAGTAAAACATATGTCTCCAATTACATGATTATTTTATAGCTCGAGGCATGAAAAACAATATAATGTTAAAACAAATCAGACTCACATTTCTTGACTGGATTATACCTCCACAGTGACTCACAATATGTTTCCTTCACATTCTCTGCAAGTCTGCAGCTTTTCCCCACCAGACATGTCTGTGGCACACACTGCACTGCAGGAGTGCTCTAACAGGACTGCTTTCTTCTAGTGACCACAAAACAGAGCTAAGGAGGTCCCCAGTTTCAACATGCTATATTCCTAGTTTAAGGGATGACTTAGTATAAAGTCCCAATCTTCCTGTGTCTCAGCTTTTCTGTCTGCAAAATTAAGATAATAGACTTGTGTATTTCTGGGGGGTTTTCAGGATTTTGGGAGATTTGGGAGATTTTTGTATGCAAAACCTGCTATATAGATTGACATTTATCCTTTAAAGAAATTTATTATGTAAATTTCTCTTATCACTTCATTCCTGCACTGACATGAAAATGAAGCTTAAACATGTCATGATGAAGTGTCAGCACCTCTCAAAAGTATGAATGCATACAGGGTCTTCCAGATTTTCAAGGTAAGGTTTTTAAAGTTCATAGGATCTTTCTGTTCTGGTTGCTATGATGTTCTGTTTACTCATCCTGTGACCAAGTGGCAAAGACTAGCATATTGCACAGACTGTTCATACTTTTTATAGCAGTAACTTGATCTTTAACTGGGAACAAACATCCCTGCTATGCAAGTGAGAAAACTCAACCCTTATATTAAAGTCCTAAAGGAATGACTATCCTTTCAGTGTTCAGCAGTATTCCAGTTTGCTCTCACAAAGAGGAATGATGCAATTTACTCAAGCTGCCTGAAGAGTTGCCTGGATATTGTAACTTCTGTATTCATAACCCTTTTTTCACTTCAGTGAACCACCAATCATGTATAAAGCATCACCTTAATAACTGTGGCCATATCATTCATTTAGCAGGTCCTAAAAATATCCACCATTTACATAGCAATCCTAGCATCTAAGCCTACCTTAGAGCTATCTTCTCCTTCATCTTCATGGACTGAACTGGATGGTGAAGGAGTTGCAGATTTGCTTCCAGGTGGAGAGGGCGAGTTGTGAGGAACACTGTTTCCACCCATATTCAAACCAAGCTGTGCACTGAGCTGGGACTGGTTAATAGTAGTCAGCTGCCCATGCTGCATCATTCCTGGCTGCCTAATATCTGCAGGTTGAACCCTTGGCCTCATGGTTGCCATCTGAGGATGGGAACTATACTGGGCTCCTTCTGTATTCCGTAAATCTTGCATCTACAAGAGGAAAAAAACTGTATTTAGCATATCACTAATCAAGTGTTCTGTTCCTTTAGACCTCGGTTGGCCTGATTGGCTATGTAAGGCTTAAAGGAAATGGCAAGTACTTAAATAAACATGTAAATACTGAAAATAAACATAGTAAGGATATGATTGACATTTGCAAAACACTGAACACTGAGTTATAAAGAACTCAGGCTCTAGCTGCAGCCCTCGGAAATAGCAAAAAAAAGCAATGAAAGCTCAGGTTTTTTTCATGGGGGAACAAAAGGGCACTGCTTTCTGTAACTGTGTAGAGTATTTCTGAAATGCTAACAAACAGGGACAGCTTTGCACTCTGAAGTTCAGACCTAGACCAGAACAATAACATCCTCAAAATTCAAGATAATTTCCAGACCCTGCTTTTTAAACTTAGGATTTTGGTGGTTTTGAGTTGCAATTTGGGAGCTGCAGGGAATTTTTGGAGTCAGAATATCTAGTATTGGGTCCAAATCTATTTTACCTGGTGCAGCCCAATAAGAAACTGGACTTTTCAGGATTCAGACCATTGACAAGAAGGATGCATTGACAGACTGATTAAATGATTTCTGAGTCGATTTACTGCTAAGACATATATGAATGGAAAGCTCAGAAATCACAGGATTGACAAATGAATCCATTGTGCTATGTGGGTCACTGCTCCTTAGCATTAACAAGACATACTATTTGAATGCAAGCAACAGATTCAGCCTCTGCAAGGATAAGAATTAAAAGCACTGGAGGATGAAGCTCCTTTCTTGTCCAGAGGTCAAATGCACCATACACACAGACCTCAGCAGATTGCCTGCAACCTCTTTTCAGTATACTCATACAGAAACACGGCAAATAGCAAAGAGTAGCAGAGAGAAGCTCAGATTTAAGCTAAGATGTTCTGTGGGTGATTTAAAATGGAAGTATCAATTCAGAGCTGAAATGAAATGGATACAGTTGTCTTTCTGTGCATCAGACAAACACGTGTGTATGTATAAAGTAGAATCTGACAGAAGCTACCATTGTGTAAGTTCCATTATGATAAGGACATGTGTTAGTGGTTCAATATATTAACATAGCCACATTTATTCTACTGACAGTCTTTGTTAGACATGTCATCTGAATTGTCTAAAGATCACTCAGATTTTATTTTTTTAAAAATCTTTTTATAGCTCATGACTTCTATAACCTATCTCTTGCTCATGTACACACTCCCACATATCATAGCAATCTGTAAGATACCTTTCAATCAGTAACACATAGGAAAAAGTAAAGATAAACCCATAACTGCACCTTTTCTCTTATTATTGACAGTGTAAAAATGTATCAATTTTTGGGAGATATTTTATTTTATGAGCTTGGGGATTGATTTTCATAAAGGTGACTGGTTGGCAGTAAATCAAGCTAATAATACCATTACTTATGGCATAATTACCCCTTTACATGTACTTGTGTCTCTGAAAGGTATTTGAATTGGCTTCTGACAATGTGACATCACAATTATACCTGTATTTATGTTATTTTAGAAATTAATAGCTTTTGGTAAAAAGAGTTATCGATACAAACTTGTTTTCCAAGTTCATTTAATGACTACTAAAGCACCGGAGGAGATGAGCACAGAGAGCACAGTGAATGAAATCAATTGAAGGCTGAAATTTGAATCCTGGTAGACATTTATATTTTTAAATTACCACTGATTTCTTGGTCCCTTCCCTCCAGTATCAGCTCCCTCCTTGCCAAGCATATTAGCCTTGAAAGCTATCATTATCTCTGCCTCCAGCAGGCAATCTGTATCAAGGCAGTTGTGCCCATGAAGCTGTAACTGCTGCTCAGATACTTTGCTCTGGATCCAGCTGTTGAGCTGGGCAGCAGCTGGGGAAAGTGGAGCAGCATTGGGGGGGTCTCCAGGTTCTCTTGGCCAACACGGGGCAAACAGTAAGGGGATGGGAGCCCACACAGTCCCTGGAGGGTTTTGCCTCCCTGAGACACAGGGAGGCAAAACCCTCCAGCAGAGCCCTCCCTTCACCCTGTCTGCAGCACTCAGTGTGGGTGTGTGCCCTCCCCAGGCACCCTTCATCCTGCAGGGGCTGAGCCCTTGGGTTTTCATGGGGCAGCATCTCATGGTGCAGAATAAACCCTTCCAGGAAAAGCTGGAAAGGCTTGACTGCTTTTTAGGAAGGGTAGGCATCCTAATGATTTCATGAACTGTAGAAATGTAGCAACCACCATATGAAACTCCTAACTCTTATTTTGAATGAACTCCAAAATTATCTATGTCTAAAAGCAGAGCAAGGGCTACCATTTAAATAACTTTCCCTCAAATAAAATATGATACAACTGCTTTAACTGATGCACAGGAAGCTCTACCTGAATATGTAGAAGAACTTCTTTATTGTGTGAGTGAGTGAGTGGATGACTGTGCACTGAAACAGATTGTCCAGAGAGGAGTCTCCCTTACTGGAGATACTCAAGAACCATCTGGACGCAATCCTGTGCCATATTCTCTGGGATGACCCTGCCTTAGCAGGAAGCCTGGGCTAGATGACCCACTGTGGTCCCTTCCAACACGACCCATTCTGTGATTCTCTGATTCTGCCATTATTCAAAAAGATCTCTCCTTTAAGAGCTTCAAATATCAGATAGATAATACAGAACATTCTGTGTTTGTCTTCTTTAAACAACATATATTTTTAAACAGTCTGTGATACAATTTTAGCTCCAGTACTGAACATAGGCTGTGTTTTCAGATAATTTAGCAACTGAACAGTACTGAATGTTTCCCCGTACAAAATACATGTGTACGTATGTTTGCAAGAGAACCCCTCACCAGGGAAATTCTGAGGACTGCAAATGAAGTGGTGGAGTTAAAAAGCCCCAGTACTTTTCACATGAATTCAGCTTCTCTCCTGAATTTTTAAATCAGATGAATACCAGGCTACCTGCAGAAAACCAGGTGTAAGCAGCAAATAAGCTTGTTTAACAGTAAATTTTCTCTTTCAGATGCTAAGCCAGAAACCCTCACCTAAGGGACCTGCCTGCAGAGAACAAGCTAGTCTAAGTCCATCTCACAGAGCTGTGGCACTCAGGATCCTCAGACATGATTCACATCTGCTGATGAGGCTTCTGGCTCACCTCTTTACCATGCACTGCAGAGCCTGCCTTCTCCCATCCTGCCTCTACCTGGTGAAAAAGTGGGATTGTCTATGAAAATGGAAAATGCTCATGCCTTCAGTAAGAATGGGCAACTAATCACATAAATGTAAAAAGTTGTGAGATCACACTGTGGGAAACATGAACTTTCATGTTCCTAAAGGACGAAGAAAAGCAAGAACTGCCCCACCTCCTCTGTAGGTTCAAGAACACACTAAGCCATGAAAACTACACACATGGGTCACTGCTGTGGCATAATGGTGTGTCCCTGTCACAGGTGCTGTGACAACCTCATCTCTGCAGAATAGCAACACTAATCAGACACACCCTGTCAAAATGTATGACCAATTTCTTCTAAACTACTTCAAAATCTGAAACCTCATACTCCTTGCTCCTCCAGCTGGAGTTTCACAAAGCCCAGGGCTGTGTGGCTGTGCTGAGCCATACTCAGTATGCAGAGGCAATACTGGGAACACGCTCCTGCCGAATGCTGAACCGAAATCCCGACGGATGGCAGAATGCCAAATGGAAGAACAAAGTTAGAGAGTTTCAAATGTTACAGAGGATAAGGGCAGTCTTAAACTGACATCTTCGACGGTCTCTGTGATGAGGTAATAATCATAATATCTGGCACTTTAATATCATTCTCCATCTGTCAGTTCCAGGATGTTTCACAACTTGAGTAATATTCAGCTTTAGAACACGCCTGGTTTTATTTTGGTTTTACTAATGGGGAAGCTAGGATACATTTCTTTTCATGTCTGTTTTCATTTTTTTCTGTTTGCATTTTGTTTATAAGCAGAAACTGAGCATTTAGCAAAATAAGTGTTTGATGGCAAGTTAAAAGACAGTACAAGTCCCTAAATCTAAGGTGTGTACCAAAGTCCCTTATTGACACATGGGTAGTGCAAAACCAGAACAGGGCTGTCTGATTGAAGATGAGCTCCTAATGCCCTGCTCAAAGTTCCTGAGGTACTAAGAATAAGGCTAAAGAGCTTTCAACATCAGAGTATTGTTCATCCCATCAGCTTGCAGTGAAAACAAAGCAAAGCATACAGTGCAGAATACAGTGATATCATCCCTGTGAGGAAACACCTCACAGCAGGACAATGTGAGTACAGTATCCTCATCACAGAATCACAGAAAATAGTGCTAGAAGGGACCTCAAAAGGTTATTTAGTCCAACATTATCTCACAGCAGGATTAGCTATACCTAAATCATTTCTGACATATGTTTGTCTAACCTCTTCATAACCTCCCTAGGCAATTCTTGTGCTTAACTATCCTTACAGTGGAAAGGGCTTTTTTCCATAATGTCTCACCTAAATCTCCTGTGTTGTAATTTAAACCTACTACTTTTTCCTTTGCTCCCAGTGGACATGAGGAATGTTTTTCTCCTTCTTTACAGAAAAGTTGTACACACTAGAAGGCTATTATGAATTTCTTTTCAGTTTTTTCTTCTTTAGACTAAACATCAAAACCTGAAGATTGAAAGACTTTGTCCATATGCTGTGTTTTCTATACCTCTTATAATTCTTTCTGCTCTCCTCTGGACTATATCCAATAACCTTCATATTTCTTGAAAGACTGTGCTCTGAAGTCCACAAAATACAGATATTTTCATCTGACACAGCATTCAGATAGAATCCTTCATCTCTCACAGAAGGTAGCACATAGCTATAAAAAACTATAAAATGAATTATCAGCCTTTTTGATACAAGCTGGTTAACATATGCAAGAGGCAGAAAGAGTAAAATTTCAGGACTCTTTACTAATGTCCCAGAATGTAGCTTTAAGAAGCAAACATTTTTTTTCTGAGAAGCATCAGACAGGCAGTTTCAAAGGGAATGTGCTGTAAGCAAAATAATTCACATTATTTTTCTAGTTATAATTAATAACTGTGAGGCAACATCTCTCTGAAAAGCTGCAGAAGTCCCAATTGTCCCTCCCTATTTAGATTCATTTATAATAAATGTTATCACTAAATGAAAGCAGAAAGACAGGTTGCCTTAACAGATCAAAGTAAACACAACAGGTCTAAGTACATGCAAGAAACACTAGAGATAATTCACTGGAGATGAAAACATTAAAACATAAGGAGAAATACACAGGGCTTACTCACTGAAGCAAGTAAAGTTCACATATCTCACTGCTGTGACAAAATTCGTATCAAGGAATGACAGACATAATTACTGTTACCACCATCAGTTCTTGAAATGATTTTTGCATAGTTTTCTACAAGTTGAATGCTCTTGTGAATATTTTTGATGGACACTGCAGAAGGGGCTGACAGTTCTTTGCTTCCTGTCTTCATGGTCAAGGTAAGTTAGAGAGTAACAACTTTTCAGACTATACGAAGCTATGGTTCAATCATCTAATTTAAAAAAAGTAGGAGAAAATCCCAGGGGATCTTAAGGGTTTTCTATGAAGATACTCACAGTGTCCTTCTTTCTTCACTGGCATGACCCACGTGAGTCATCAGGTGTCTTGGACATTCTTTGGTAGGCAGAGGGGGTTTCTGTTAATAGTAGTATTCTCATTTATATTCCCAGGAAACTTGTGCTACTCCCTGTGCTGTATTAGATCTGAACGTTTCTCTGTTCCCAAATCACACTCCATTAAAGGCAGTATTAGCCCTGGTTGTGCCAACCCCCTGAAAAGCCGTGAAATTTGCTTAGAAATGTTACTGCTTTTATTTCAGGCATTTTAATTATCTTCTACCATAAGCCAATGCACATCTGCAAGATGTTTTCCAGTGACACAGAGATGCTCATTAAAAAAAAGGGGGAAAAAGGTAATTCCTACATAATCACTTGATTCTGTAAGTGAAGGCTTCAAAAGAGAAGAAAAGATAACATTAAAGTTGCCATCCAAGTTTGTGAGAACAGGCATACTGAGAAGGGATTGTATTTGGGAAATGATACAATTTAGGACCAAGACAATTGATAAAACAAAAAGACCAAATAATTTATTTATTATTTATTTATTTATTTAGTGCTTCAGAATGCAAGCAATAGTCATCATAAAAATGAGGAACAGGCTCCCCATGAAAGTGGGCACAGCACCAAGCCTGACAGAGTTTAAAAAGTGTTGGACAATGCTCTCAGGCACACAGTGTGACTCTTGGGGATGTTTCATGCTGGACAAGGAGTTGGACTAAATGATCCTTGTGGGTCCCTTTCAACACAGGATATTCTATAGTTCTGTACAAGAGTGTCTAAAACCACAGCAATGTCAATTTTAGACACCTTTCATTTAGTTCATACAGGTGATCAAGCAGTGGTACCTCGTGGCAGTTCATGCTCGTTGATGGTCAGGATCACAGATTAATGGCAAGGGAATCAAAAGCAAATCATGCAGTTTTATCTGTTGTTTTCCACTGTGGTAATACTCTTTCATGAGAGAGCTTAAAACTTGAGATAACTTGAACATCTGTATTTATACACCAGAGAAAAACAAAAAAGTGACCCAAATATTTGGAGGTCTGAAATCTGACAGGAAGTTTGAGGTTACTGATTAGAGTGACTAAAATTGGTACTTGGTATGTATGTCCTGTCACGAACAAAGAGTGATCAAACCTCAAGATTCACAATTTATCAGGTCTTTGTTTCCATTTAAGTTAAAGGAGAAATCATATTTCCAACCAATTCTTGCTTTAGCACACCTATAAGTGAACAAGTGCTAAAGAAAGATTTTTTATGAGAGTCAAGGTTACTGTGAAATGACCACAGAGAACCATTCAAAACACATTAAAAGGAATAACTCAAAGCACCACCTAACAGAGGGAGGGGAGGTGTGTTTTCATCATCTCAGTTTTATAATTCTCTTCTGTATCACCTAACTGTATAATGAAAGGCTAAGTTTTAAAGTAAGTGGGTATTTGGGGAACATTCTAGTGCTTTACACAGGAGTATTTTATATACTATACCCACTGCATTTTTAGAATAAATTGAAAGGATCATTCAAAAATTCTGTTGATTAGGAAAACAGTCTTAAAATTAAACAGCAGAAACCTCACATGTAAAGAGAACCCTAAATGAAAAATAATAAAACCCCTTACTCCTATTAAATCTGCTGCACTAATCTTTTCAAAATCATTATGTTAAAAATTAAACCACTTCAGGTCGTTTTATATAGTGCTGGATCTGTAAGTGATCTTAAGTCCCTTTAAAGCTATTATATACTCAAAATTTGACTGCAAAATTTTATAGTGTGATCACATAATGACAAAAATGCAGTCATATACAGTTTCTATATTTCTTGGTACACAGTTAATTTGGTGACTATTAACATTCTTTTCTACTTTATGTTTTAATATCCTTTGAGCCACACAGGGCCAAGGTCTCAAAACTAATCATAAAAAACTACCGACTGCTATTCACTCTGATATAATAACCCTTTATTTAAAACAACTTCCAATAAATTTCATTATAAGAAGTTATTAAAAGGGTTAAAAACCTATTAAATGTCAAAGAATTTGCCTGACTCAAACTTCTAATAAAGAAACAGAATAGGCTTTCTTTCTGAATTATTTAAATCTTTACTGACTGTGCACTGAACCATGAAATTAGAAAAGTGTTATTAGAAGTGTTCTCTGGTTTTTATAAAAGTTGTAGCATAGAATATATCAAACCACAGTCTTAAACTAGACTAGTTAAAGAAATAGGTTTTTAATCCTGAGTACATGGTTTTCCCTGATATAAAGGGTCATAATTAAAAGTCTGGCCTGGAAGCTGAAGATAATAAAATTATTATTACAGGAGCATCCATGTTCATTTGGTATATTCTGGATGCATGTTTCCATTTTAATTTAGACAAATATCTTCAATTTTGTTTGATCTTGTGAAGTCCACTAATTTGGACTCTCTCAGCAAACAATTAGGCTTTTAATAGTGACTCATTTTAAAGAATTAATGGTGAATAATTTGTGTTATCTTTTTCTCTTTTTTAAAGTGTCTAATGCTTAACAGCAGGTATAGGTTGACAGCAGACAAATGGAATCTACATTAGAAGGTACAAGGCAAATATTCTACCACACAACTCCTGATAACAGTATTATCACTAAAGTGGTTTTGTTGCTCTGTTTGTTTTTTGGTGGTTTTTTTTTTTTCCAATGACAAAAGAACAATTTTCTATTTCTGCTGTTATTTGCATAAGGCAAACACTCATGCATTTCACACTTATTTTAGTGATGCTAAAGAACTCCTGAGTAAGCAGTATATTCACAGATTCACTCAAACACACCTGAATCAATAGCCTTTCATCAAAAGAAATGAATTCAGAAAGATGCCTGAGAGACACAATATTGTCTCCCCTTCTTTTATACAATAAAAATAGAGGCATCCAGGGCACATGAAATGATAAAGTCTAGGAATACAAACTAGATCTTTGGAAATAATGTTAATAGTGTGCTCGGTGTAGGGCAGGAGAGAAAAGGGGATGCAGGCAGCTACTGTTGCCTTTGCAATGCTTTGCTCCTGTGCCTGACCAACAACAGAGTCACCAGTGTGAGCCTGCTGTAACCTTCGTTGGCTTCTGCTCCATTGTGTCCCATTCTATCCTGTTCTGCTCTGTTCTGGGTTTTTCCCTCTACTGTTCAGCACAGCAGTGACAAACTCTCTTCCTGCAGTGAGTTGGGCAGTGTGACTGTTACCTGTCACGTGTTGTTTGCTGGGTCTGCTTTAACACACCAAGGTACCCTGACCACACCACCCAACCCTCCCTATCACCAAGTAAAGGAATTTGCATTGGGTACATCTCAGGTAATGTATAGCAATGTATGTCCATGTGGGAAGAGTCAAAAAATTTCTTCTGGTTAGAAAATCACACTAAACCAGCTGTGACAGCTGAAAGGTTGGTATAATACTGGGGTGTCTTGTGCCTCCTATCTCTACAGGAAAACCCTAAATGATCTAAACTGATCTCTTATCTCAGACACAAGAAGTGCCAGTTCCTTCCCGAATGAGCAGCACATCAACTAGAACAAGCAATTTTTAAAATACTGTCAATTAGATTTATTCTAAGTTTGCTACTTCTCTGAAGAAGTTTTTGCAAGGGAGGAGTGGCTGTCTTTTCAGTGTCATCCACCTGTTTAGGCACTGAACAGAAATACAGGGCAGAAGGAACCTCAAATTAAAATTTCTGTCCCACAGAAGGCAGAGAAAGAACTAAAAGCAGGTCCTTCTATGTGCTCTAGAAAATATTTGTCCTCTCACCACACCCATCATTAAGTTTATGAGAATTCCTGCCATTCTGCACAAGCATTTCATGGATCTTGTTTCCACTCCAATGGGGTATGAAGCTGGACTTTTGAACCCAAAGTCACACAGGCAGATCTAGTATGCCATTTTCTATATTCCTGTTGGGCACTGTGATGTGGAGCATCTTGAAATTATTTCCTGGAGCCATAGGGTCCTGTCTGGGGTTGTAACTTACAAAAAGGCATTGTGACTGCAACAAAAGCTCCTACAGCATTAATCACTAAGCAAAGTCTGAGAAGGTGAGTAACTCTAGGCATGGCTGGCTAAAGGAAGAGACAGGTCAGTGCCCTGAAGGCCCATTGATAAATTCCACCTCTGTCTAAGCAAGCTGTTCTGCCAGCCATTGCAGTCCTGGGTAGGATCCGTGGTGCTGTGCTCACTCTTGCATTCCCACATGCAGCAGTTGCATGGAACCAGAGGAACCATCCTGTAACTCCCTGCCACCCTGGTACTAAGCTGCACAGAATGATGAGTGCACATTATTCATCATTCACCTGAAATCCACAGTCATCCAGGTTTTGTTTGTACAATTTGAGTGTTTCTGGACTAAGTTCATTTTCCTTGACCAAGGTATTTTTCTGGCTGATACCAGCAGCTCTGAAAAACCACACCATATCCCACATGAATCTACTTTTCATTGAGTACATAATCTTTAAAAAAAGTAATTTAGACTAATAAAAATGATTTTAATGGTTTAAATTACATTAATGAAAGAAATATTTTAACAAATATTTCTGCTGCTATGTTGCAGCCCTGTAAATTCTCAGCATGAGTGATAGAACTAATGGAAGTTAAACGAAAGGGCTGCAAAATGTTTAACTCAGAAAAGATTGCTTTTCATACATATGATCTTGTTATCAAGTGATAAACTCACTGATTTTTGTAATTGTATTGTCATAATTTCCTCTGCAATATAAACTTAATGCCATTGTCAAATATTGTGGGTTTTGCAAATGTTAAGCACATGTGTTACTGCTGGGCAAGGCACTTTTTGTAAGCTATGAAAAATATGCTTGGCTCTCAGGGAAAAAGCAATTTAATGATATGCTAATAAGTCCATCATTCTTCTGTATTGTATTATTTACAATTTTGTCTCTAAAACCTATTTAACATCTCCAGTGTAATTATCCATCTGCATCTTGCCAAGTCCAATATTATAATTCTGAAACAGGAAAAATCTCAATTATTTTATTTTCAACTATGTGGAAGATGAACAGATATCCAGCAGTCTCAAAAGCTGAAAATTAGTGAATTTATTTTGCTTAATGTCCATTATATTGGCATGTGACTGAAGATAATCCAGGGAATCATATTTTTAATTAAGAATATATCTTTATTTTGCTGGTTTAAAATTTCTAAATGTGGATATCTTACTTAATAAAGCCTGATTAACTTTCCAAAACAACTTTAGAGAAAAAAGCAAAACCCATAACTTCTTGAAAAGAAATACTTTGGGCAATCACAACTTCTTATTTCTTTTTAAACTCATTATTCAGTCTATTCTTTTTTATTATGAAGCGCTTATTTTCCCATTATTCTTTAGAATAAAGCAGCAACCTTGGTTTGGCTGAGAAACTCTCTTTTTTTCATTCATCTAACAAATTTGTACTTTCAACTGGTTGCTGAGCAGCCACCAACACCTGGGAAACCAATATTTGATGATTATATATACAGTGATTTAACTCCATCCCTGAATGCCAAGGAAGCACAGTGGAGTGTTTGGTAAGAATGTGATATGATATAATACTTGTTCTGCATATCCTAACACAGACAATAGAAAAAAATCAAAGAAAATCACCTGTTTTGTATGAAATCCACTACAATACAGAAAGGTTTCACAGTGAAAATTAGGGAGGAATCAATTGCTGTCTGCAAGGTAGAAAATGGTGAATACAGAATGAGCTCAGGACAATAAAAAAAGCCACCCTGAAATACAAGAATTTCAAGTTTGGAAATGATGACTTCATGGTGAAGAAAGTGATGGATACAATGATAGCATGACAGATTACCTAGATCCCTCAAGCTAGAGAAGGCTGTAACCACTGTGTGTTCAGAGTGGTGTTGTCCACAGAGATGACAACATGTCAAAGAAATGGCCCTGGTGCTTTCTCAGCGTAGCCTCACAAGCTCATCAAAGTGTTGAAATGCTTTAGTCTGGATTAACAGTTTCTTCATTTTATAAAAAAATCTGAAGACCTCCAGGACGTATTTGACCTTTCATTTTCTTCTTGAATGATGGTCTATAGTCATATTATACTTCTAACTTCTGTTAGAAGTTAGAAGTATAATATGGACCATCTATCCTACTGTTATCTGGAAGCAAACAAGTTGATAGCTGATAACATTCATACAGCACAAAACAGAGCTTCTTACATTTCCCAGGCTTGTGAGCACATCAAGCTTGTTCTGAAATCCCCATATTCTTCTGCTGCCCATAAATCAGATTTGTTGACAGAGGCCTTGGTTCTAATTTTCAAAGTAACAGGTCCAATCCAGATTAGTGTAATTGGATAAAATGAACCCAAATATGAGATGGGATCTATGTGCCAAACTTTTTCACTGCCAGAAGGTAACCCTGGAAACTTCTCTGACCAGTCAAGTACTCACATGCTATGGAAGAGAATAGTTAACAATTTGAAAGCTTAGAATTCGCATAATCTTAAAATGACATGACAGAGGAACATCCCAAGTAACACAAAGGCATTTCTGCAGTCTTTTGTCTCTTTCTCGTGCCACTGGCTGCCTTCATACTAGCTGAGCTGTTCAAGCCAGTCTGCCATTCAACCAGTGGCATTAGCACAGCTCTTTTAAATTTCATTAATAACCTAGAATAGGGTCATCCTCTACTAGTAATCATGAGTTTTGTAACTACCTTATCTTCTCATGATTTTCTCAGCAAAGTAATGATTTTAGTCACTCCATGAAGAAATCTTAAAACGTAATTGCCGTGTGTGCAAAACTGCATCCATGACTGTTCACATAATTGCTGCAATTATGAATGCAATTCGGGAAAATATGCAAGCAGACTACTAGCTAAGTCTCTAACTGGTAATTTATGTGTGTCTTTACCCAATTTGCATGGGCAATTTTCATAATTACCTTCCCAGGTTTAGTACATAGATCTCGGGACTAATGAATACTAATAACTAATAACTAAAGAAGGAATGATGAAGGATGCATAAGCAACTAGTGGAATAAGTAAATTAGGAGCATATGGGAAAAAAAACCACAAATGGAAAACACTCAACTTCAGCATATACATTTGCCTTTTTGTACATTTCATTTTCAAAGAGGAGGATATGAGTAATGTAACTAGGGAGGTCAAGTTCCTTCAATTATCCTTTCTCCTCCTATTTTCAATATGCAACATACCCTTTCTGGTAGTCAAGAAGCCAAATGATTTTCAGACAGACATACATATGTAGTGCAATTTGCAGTGAGGGAAATTGTCATTTTAAGTGTCTAACTCTTCATCTGAGAAAGGCAGACGTGCTCCTCATGAATGTAAGGCCAAAACAGGGTCCCAGTGGTGTTTACAGATAAGCAATTGAATGAGTTTGCAAGTGTCCTCCTTCTCTGAAGAATAAAGGAAATATACTGCATTCAACTGAGAGGCATTTCAACAAATTATATATCTGTTGCTACACTTAAAACCATATGAATAATGAAAATCTTGGCTTGTTTGTTTTGCTTTTTAGGAAGACAAGCAAATAAAAGAAGATCATACCTAGATGTTTCTGTTAGCCTTGATCATTAACTATAAAAGAGTTATGTATGTAATGCGTTGGATTACATTTACATTCTAGGATTTCAAGGAGAGCTGTACCAAAATAAATATAAAATATGCATGTAGAAGTGTGGATCCTAAAGTGCCTTCTGTAACACTGTGTAAAAACTGCATCCCATTATTGAAACCTTAAAATCAAGCCCATGCATTTAATTACTCCTATTCTTTCATAAAGCAAATTTTATTTTTCAGAATTTTAATTCTTATGTCTACAATGTTTAGGAAAAATACATTGAAAACTTAAAAAAAGTATATTTAAATGTAGAGAATTTAGAGATTCATTTTAAAAATTCTTAACTGTTTTTATGCAATGCACATGAACATCATATGGTTGGCATTTATGGCTCCTGAAAACACCACTTTTATTCTCAAAGTTGAGCAAAAAACATCTGTTATAAGAAGTGTGGGTTTTTAAGAAAGATTGTTCAGATATGGTCATATGTAAAATACTTACTCCCTTTGATAACTCCAATTAATCTTTTTGGCTTATTAAATTTTACTCCTGCCAGAACTGTAAAGTCAACAAAATCACAGGATAGTAAGTGGGGCTCTATTATTCTAAGAAATAGTAAAATGAATTCTTAAATAATTTCTCTGCCACTTAAACCAATCCCATTCCAGCACAAAAAAGAGATAAAGGCTGACATACACAAGAAAATCAACAAATAGTCAAATCCCTGTTCATAAACAAATAAAACTTCTATCTCTTCAAAGTATCGCCAAAATAACTTAGTTTCTAAGCTACTGAAAAATGATTAACATTGCTTTATATCATACTGTATCAGTGGTACTATAATAATCTGAAAAATAACTACACTTTGCAGTATTTAACAAAACAGATGCTAGATCTTATGTTTGAATGAAAAATATTTTGCATGTAAGTATCTGCCACTGCTAGTTAGGAAGTACAACAAAAAGAAAAAACCCAACATTATGAAAAGAAACAAAGAAGTAGTGCCTTCATCCTTCTGCACTGAGGCCTAACATCCTCCTTATCTGTTGCAGTCTGGAGTCTGACAAGCTGTCCTTGCATCCAAAACGCTTTCCTTAATTTTAGAAAAAGACAGCAGATTTGTGACCGATTAATCTTGATATGTTTGCAAACAGTGTTGATAGACTGAACACACTGGAAGTACTTTTGAATTATATCAATGTGATGCTCAAATTTTTAAGCTTGAAATTAATTTTTAAATTTTGGGACTAGCAAAAATAAGCATGCTCAAAGGACAAACAAGAACTCTACAAGGTGTTAAAATTCATTGGATAATTTTGATTTTCTCAGCTGAACTATAGGTGAGTAGTTGTGCCCACATAAAAGCCATGCTTTTCAATTTTCATGCTCTTCAATTTCCTAATTATTTTGCTTTAATTCTTTTTCCTTACACCTCATTCCATGCTATTTACTGACACTGATATAACGGCAGCATTCTAATACTGAAATTTTAGAACATGTAGGTTAAAATTCTGAATCATCAGAGCATCCCTTTATTTCAGAGTTATATGGAATTTCTACACTTACTCAGTGGTTGTCACTTGTGATAATCTTTAAATTCTGACTGGTCCACTGTAGCTGGCAACTACTGTGAAAATCTTTACTGACTTTAAAGAAAATGTTCAGTTTTACTGTCAACAATTTAACAAGAGACATCTTTCTGTTACTGCCTCTAGCAAAACCAGATGCTGTAATTAATATTGTAGAAAGTACAACAGGAAATTCTCTCCTTTTTCTGGAAGGAACTTACAGAATCTGCAAAAAAAGATAAAATCAGGTAGCCCTGCATTTGAGAATGTTTCTTTAGAGTAGTCTGTAATGGTTTTTAGCATGGAGATTCTGATTCAGGGACAGAAAAAACCCAGCATTTTTTCTTTCTTTTGACACTGAAGGGATATAAACCAGGGCTATGGTTTCTTATATATCTAGAAATACCAATCTTAATGAGTTATTTGCACACTATCTTGTGGACATCTCGTTTTCTTAAACATATTGGTGAAATGCAAAGTGCTCTCCCACACAGAGAAATAAATGAAGTTTTTTAAAGAAGCAGAACAAGCGCTGTAAATACATTCTCTGAATTCAGTTCTTGTAACAATAAAGTTACAGTGTTTTCTTATGGGAGAAATAAATGTTTCAGTACTTAATGTAATTAAATTAGGGAGATCACCAAAACAAGAGACTATTTTAAAAAAGTTATGTGTAGAATAATATATACTGATAGCAAGATGAGAGATGATTCAACTATATATTCAACTTACCTAGATGTAAGGAAAAAAATGTTTAATAAAATTTTTAATAACTAAATTAAGCCTTGACTTTAACAAATAATTCAGAAAGTATGATATAGATGTACATTTTAAAGAGAGAATTTTGTACAGTTAAGCTCCCACTTAAACTAGGAATAACAGTAAAATACAGAAGGTGGAATTAGAACACAGCTTTCAATTTCGGTGATAACTCCTGGAAACTATTTAATTTATGTAGCAGATGTTCACTGAAATCAGTGCCATGCTACTTAGTCTTCTAAAAACCGCTGAATGAAGCAGCTATTCCTAATTGCTATCCCACTGTTACCTAATTTGTTCCTCCCAAACTGCAGTGTGTAGGCTGACCTGAACAATCTATCCATGTGTCCTTTTCAGAGGTGTGGATACATGACACATGGCTTCGGGTTATTTTCCAGTGCAGCTCTGAGATGGCAGGTCTGGCTAGTTAACTTGTGAGCATTTGCAAAGCTTGATCTCATCTGACATGCTTAAGAAGCAAAGCCTCACGGAACTGCATATGAATCAAGGAGCTAAGCTATACTTTGGCTTCCAAGGCCTCAGAAAGTCAGGATCAGAAATGTATGAACTGCTATGCTACAACATATCAAGATGATCCCCCAACATAACTCACATTTAAACGTACGCATTGATTTCACCGTTGTATATGGCTTTGCTTAGCTTTAATATTAGTCTAAAACATTCTGCAAAATGAACCCTTGTGTTTTGGACTCCAAGCTGCTGCCACTGATGCCCATCTCCAGAATTCTGTTTAAAAGCAGCCTTATTCTCACTACCTTTTAAAAAGACGATTTTTTTTTTTTTTTTCCCAAGCTGATTTTCCTGCCTCTTTGGAAAATTGTGTTTCACATACATTTCACACATTACAGCCCACATGAGATGCTAGAAGGGAAACCATCACCGGTTACCACTGAGCTTTGTAGTGAAAGTGAGCAACTACAGGTCATGGTGCACATGGATGGTGGAAGAGCAAGAGTCTTCCCACATTTCCAGAGGTACCATGTCTGCCTCTTGCACTGTCATGCCCGAAGCAAGGAGGGAGGTGATTGCTCCTGGGGGTGCAATACACACCTCCCTCGAGATGTCTGAAGAAACATTTACACTGGATTCAGCCAGACCTCAGGGGATGTGGTAGCACACTTGCTGGAGGTTATTCTTGCCTCTTTTCTTCCTGTCACTTTGTGAATCCATAGTGTAAGCTATAATTTAGCATTAAATGTGCAATTTCAAACAAATTCCTTTCAGATGGATACATTAAAAAAACTGAAAATGAAACCAAACCCAGTAACAAAACCCAGGTTTTTACCTCAGTGTACAAATTCTCACCAGTATGGTCTTGCCTATCCATTTCTTAATCAAAAGCTATATAAGCAAAAAGATTAATTTGAACAACTCCTAAGTTGATAACATTTCCCTCGCTTTTAATTTGTCAACAAATGTACTTTGGCAGCAGAAAATTATATTTTTTGCTTCCAGAGCAGGAGATACTCAGTAAAAGAATCATTTTAAGACAATGTAATGTGAATGAAGACTAAATTTTGTCTATTGAATTTTGAATTTTAATTTCTTTCTCTAGATCATTACATGAGAGGTTAGATATAATTTTCCACTTATTCATACAAAATAGCATCTTCACAGACATTTACAAAATCTATTAATGCTTTCAGTTTGCAATGAACATTTGGAAATGGTAATTATAGAACTGTGATAACTAACTTAAAGTTCAAGAAGACATGATTGGCACAATAAATAAGTGGTTTGCTCCTACTTAATCTACATTAATGTAAATAATAAATCTTCTCTAAAATGAAGATTGTCGTGAATCTTCATTTATCTTTTATGACAAGAGGGCAAAGGTTGTAGCTTAATGAATGGAAAGAAGCAACAAGGTCAGATTTAAAAGCCTCAAAGGTCAAATTTCTGACATCTCTGAACACTGAAAAAAAAAAACCCTAACATGGTAATTACTATTTTGGTCAAGCCACTGAAGTCTATTTTGTATTTCAAAAAGAAAGGGGAAAAGCACTATACTTCAGAAACTTGAGAACCAGCACTTGGTGCATACAGTCTGTAACATTTAACTTCCCTGTATTACAGACTCCTTCCATCACAGGAATAAAATACAGAATATAGCAACGAGAACTCCATTTGAGACACCACATGTCTATTAAGTAGCCAGTGCATATCCACACCTGGAAAGTGTTTAGGGAAAAAAAAGCAACAAGCAGTCTCTCCTCGAACTATGACATTGCCTAACTTTGAATAAAAAGTATTTCCAGGGATTCCTATTCCTGAACCACCCCAGCTTTGGTGATATTACGAGTAGTTCTGAATCTCTGCAGACAATGGGAACATAGGCACTGATAAAAGGTCCAGAAAGCCACATAATTTTATTTTACATATGCATTGATTTTTGCCCAAATGAAAGACCTCTGTCATCTAACAGGGTTATCCATAGATTCAAAGAGTTGATCAGGGTCATTAATAACAATAGTAAACTGATCATCATTCCAATAGGACTTGACAATGGCTTTTTTTCACAGTGGATACTAATGTATTGATGCCTCTGAAGTTCATTACAGCAGTAATAAATCATTAGCCTCCAGAAAATGATTTATAAGTTGGTTAAAATGCATTAGAATGGACTGTCAAGCTACTCCACTGAGATGATGAGGTTGGTACTAAAGATTTTTTTCAGGTTCTCTAACAAAAATGGTGATGACTCAAAGTAATCATATCACAAAGACAAAAATAAAACAAATCACTGTAATGATTTACTTTAATAGTATGTTTCAATCTTCATAAAAGGGTGAGTGAATTTTACTTTGAACTGCTGGATACATTCCTTTTATTCACTGCTGGCAGCAAACTCTTAACCTACAAAGCTCCAGTACTTACCCCAATGATTATATTTGTGTTTACTTTAACCAAAAGAAAGGTACTGTGTGTGTAACTATGGTTACTCTGCACGGGTGCCTGTGTAATAACAGTTTATTATAATGTATAAGTAGCTTGTCAGGCATGCAGCTCTAAGCCATAAGATTAGCAATGATAATATCACAGGAAGTATATGGGCCACAACTTGATACTCACAATGTTTATGTTATGCAAATCTTTTACTATATCACATACACTACTTCTAGTTACTACTTAAGTAGCTTAACTACAGCTCAGACCTATCAATATGCAACTCCAAATTTTTTTACTTTCACACACATTTTTGATTAATACCCATTGAACACTGAACAATTTATTCAGCAAACTCCACATTAAATCCAACATTCAGTCTCACAGGTTCCTCTGCAACATTCCTGCAGCCATGCTAATGGCTCCCTGTATTAACCAGGGTACGTGACCATTCCCTCCTTGTCTGCCACCCACTGCCTCATTCCCAAGGGCTGTGCAGGCTTGGCACCTCGTGTTCTTTCTCGTTGCTGCCTGCTGTGAGCATTGCACAGCCACACAGTGTGGGAGGTGTGTGGAAAGACCCTCTACCACACAGGACAATGCAGGACTACAGCCCCATCATTTGGAGAGGCAAAGGCATTGCCCTCTTTCCCTCTGAGACCATGCCCAGGATGACAAAGATGAGTTGGGAGAGACACAGCTGGTCATGCTGCTCCTTTGACCCAGGTGCCTTTGAGTAAAGACAGCACTTGGACAGACACAAACGCCACCAGAGCTCTGAGTGTCCATGAAAAGCTATTTCCATTTCGTTTTCTTCTTCTTGCACTATATTGTGCCTAAGTTTCAGAAATAAGCCCCAAGTGATTTGCCTTTACCCATTTGAACAATCCTTGCTTGAGCAAGTAGCTCGTACACAAGAAGCCCTTCCAGAATAAATATATTAAAGGCATGTCTGAAATGCCAAGAATCAAATAAAATAACGTCTTCTGGAAACACATGATAAGAATTATTACCAACCCTACAGAAGACAACACAAGAACACGTTATCCTCTCTCTGTAATTCAATTATAAGGGTGCATTGCATAAGGGTCATGAAACATTTAGGACTAGATATTCAAAAGGCCAAGTCTGTATGTTTACAAGCTCAATTTTGTGTTTGCAGTCTGAAATGGGAGGAGTTGGGCTTCTATCTAACTAATCTGGCTCTCTTAAGGTATCATTGGGGTAGAAGCACTTTGGAAATAAGAATACCTACAAAGAAAAGAACAAGGTGATCTGAATAGCTTAGAATAGTATAGTTAACAGCACCAATGTTATAAGATAATTTCTCTTCCTGTATTTACAGTGGAATCTCTACAGGCTAATTCTCTTTTCTCTAATTTGTAAGAAATCCCCCATAGAAGGATGACAGGTTCCTCTGAATGCAGAAAGAGAGGGGCGGGCATGTAGTCAAACTTACAGAACATTGGGGGATTTTTTTTAATTGCAAATTAAAATGCCATTTAGCACAAAATGGAGCTCTCAGACCAGCCAACAGGGATGGGTAGAATTAAAACATCCCACTGGCAATTTCATCCCGAGTAAGCACTCGGTGAGAACCAGAAAATATAACCTTAAAATACGATCATTTTACTCTTAGTTAACATTTCAATGGTGTATTTTAAAAAGCTATTCCTCCACAGAGGCAAATGATAAAATAAGGATGCCAAAAGTGTAAATGATCACTTGCACATGCTAACGAAGAAATCACCAACTAAGTAACCAGCACAGAAGTCTTCCAAAAGTCATGAAAATATCCTTAAAAACTTCTAAAATTGAGAGTATTCCTATTAGAAATGCCAGTAGAAAATGTTTAGCTGGTTCTAGTTGGATTCAGTTGATGTGTATGTTTTGGAACAAACCCCAGGTCTTTTACATGGTTATGAAATTACATCTCACAAAGACTCCTTGAAGTATCCCAAGTCAAGGCAGTACTTTAATACTTGATAAGCATAAATTGGCATAGAACAGAACAATTAGTAGTGGCCAACACAAGCTTAATAGCACATAATGAGAATTTTCACCCATTCAAGACATGGCCCATGACTTGCTGGCCAGGTTTCCTTTAGAATGATAAAGGAAAGTGCAAATCACACCAGTCTCTATCTGGCAAGAACACTATCCAAAATTTGCCTAAGTCTGTGCTGCTGCTACATCCAGATACAATTCTACCAAAACAAACTTTCTTCTTGGCACTCTGCTTATGTCCAGTCTTTGCAAATGAGTCTGTGGCTGTTCTCAATTCCTGCTATTGGACTGCTCCTCCAGCTAGGAGTGGATGGTTTAGTGAGCTTATAAAAACATACAGGGACTGTAAAACGGGTACTGGTCTCACCATGTGAGTTATAAAATCTTCACAAAAGCATCTCTATTCATGCCAGAAAAAATCCCAGTGGCAAAACAGACAACAATCTGGCTCACTGCACAAATGCCTTCCAAAAATCAAGACAATAAATAAATGATTCTCATGCCAATGTAAAAGTTCTGCTATGGACTGAAGTTGCAAACTCTTCAGTTAAACTAAAAGGAAGCAAAGACATTAAATGCCTTTCCATCCTCATCCATGTCAAACTTGTGTTATCACGATTTTAATAAAGTTAAATCAATGAAGGACAACATCGAAGGTATGCTACTTATTGCAGTTTTTTGGGGCCCAGTGAAATGCTACCATCAGGATAAAATGTCAAATTATGGACTCTAGACCTAATGAAATGCAAATGATTTCCTAAGAGTATGGTTTGATTCCTCCAGCAAACATATGTATGAAGATCCAAGTGAAAAGACACCACAAGACATCATCTCCTGGCATAAGGAATGAGTCTGAGAATTACAGGATAGATTTTGGACAGCCCTCCAGCTGCTCAGCGTGCTCCCCTGCAGGTCACCACTATGCTTCTCCTTCATGAAGCAGTTTGAAGGATCTCCACATTTCCCAGGCATTTTTTAACCACCATGTGCTCCTTACTGCTGCCACCATAGACCTGTAGCCCCACTTATTGAACCATGCCAGTAACCAGGAGGATTTTGTTTATGCTGTCCTAAGCCAGCACACCTCTTGAGGAGGACTCTCTGGATATCACATTCAGCCTAAGGAAAGGAGGGATGGCCCATGAGCAGAAGTGCATAGGCATACATCAGGACACAAGATTGCACAGATACACAAAGACACAGCATAAATTCTTGCTTGCTTTTATAGCCCATTCTTTCCACAGGGGAAAATTTTGGCCCTTTATACTCTTTCTATCTTATACAGACACCACCATCTCCTCCAAGTGGAATGTGCACCTGCAATTGTTGGGTGATAAAAGACATTTATCTCAATCTGCTCTGGAAAAACTGACAATGAATGAAGATGAGAAATCCTCGATTAAGACCTGGGAAGCAGAGACTGACACAAATTTATGAGTTTTTTTATAATATCTGTATTGTTTGGTGGTTTGGTTTTTTTCCTGTACTCAGATACAATAAATGTAATCCTTCAACTCAAATTCTGCATTGAGGAAGAATACAGAAGCAGACTATCTTCTGCTTTCTCTAACAAAACAAACAGGTTTAAGATTAAGGAAATGCATTAACTTCACAATGAGAAAGGTAAAGCAGATAATTTATTTGTACAAGGGATCCATAATGCAGGATTTTTAGGTACAAAAGACTTTTTACATAAAACATTTTGAATTCCAGCACTCTATTTTACTGCACCCTCCAAACACTATGTGCTGGTAATGCAGATAGACATCTTTTCTCCCATTTCAGACAGAGAAACAGAGGTACAGATGGAGTTTTCTGTAAGCAAAAGTAAAAACCAAGATAAGAGTACTTCTATGCATAACAATGATTTAACTCTAAGTCCATCAGAAGTATTGCAAGCCTTTCCAAATACTTCTGTAGGATTTGAATCATGACCCAGAAGACATAGGAGTAGCTTTCTCTGTGAGTCATTAAGTCCTCAATCTGATCTCTTCTTCCTTTGTCCACTTTAACCTGTCTGTAGTTTGGACTGTGATCCTGTCAGAGGAACTATGTGAATTGCAGAGAATGATGCCTCAGGTTTTAGCTTTTATATTTTTCACATTCTGTACTGCTTTAGTGTGTAGTTCTGAGCTTCATATTAAGGGATAGTAAGCTCTCTTCACAGAGCAGGTAGACAAAACAATTCCTTCTCTAGCTGGGGACCAAAGACAACTGATCCAAATCTCAGCCCAAGAGTATAAACAAAGGCAGAATGAAGAGAGAAAAACAAGAAGGATGGGACTTCATAACTTAATGTTTAACAACCTAAACTGGCCAATTAACTCCAATATACTAATGGACCAGAACTTATAAAAGTGTGAAACCCTGTGACCAGTCGTCCATTTTGTGACCATTTTGGGTTCATCTTGGGTGTAGCCCTGGCTGGACTCTACTGCCCAAGGTGTATCCACTGAGACCTTTTAATAAATACCTACTTGTTCCTTTAGCTCCATCTAACCTCTGTTCTAGGTCAGCCTTCACAAGACATCAAGAAATGCAATGGAGGCATGAGAAGTTCTCTGAAGGATCCTTCAGCAGCTCACCAGAGACATCATGTCTCAATTCTGTACTTAGTGCAGTAGACACTAAAGCTAAAGATGGAGATAAACACCTCTTCTGAAGGAATCTTAACAGGATTTTTCAGCTAAAGGTAGCTTTCCAATTGCATATGCTTGGAAACCTGAAGGTTCAGGGCTGGGAAATGAGGCATGAAAGACCTCATTCCTTCTTTCACATTAACACTTCATTATTTTTTTCATCTTTAACTGTAACTGACAGATTTTTACTTGATCTTCTATACTAACACCCAAGGAATCATCTCTCCTTTCAGATATGTGCACACATTATCGTTGACTGTAATGTCCGTGTGAAGGCAGAATTTAAATCAATCATTAAACTTGCAAATTAATATTTAACTGTGATACTCTCCTACTCTGCATGTACATGAATAAGTACTGATGAACACTTTGATTTACATTTCCTAGTAGCTGGATGTCCATTAAACTACCAAAACACCACGTTTAACTGTTAGGGCAACTAACAAACTTATGCAGAAAAGTTGTTACTCTTGTGCACACAACATATACAGACTGATACTAAGCTGAAAAATGAAATGACAGTCCTATTTTAAAAGGAAATGAAATATCTCCCTAGGTAAAGGGACATTCTGCCACACACAACTGCTTTCTATGTTTTGGAATAGCTGCTTTTCAAAACCTGACATGGGCAGTTCCTTTGCCTTTCCCCGCCTCCTTGCTGCTGGCCATTATGTCAGTTTTTGACATACTCTGAACCAAGTTCGAGATTTTGTTTTACCATATGTCTCCTTCTGAGGGCTAAACAGGCTAGTCTTTTAAGCCAATATTTTAAAGGACTTGGCATAAACCTAAATAGCAGTTGAAGAGATGATAGGAGAAAGTTGTCTTTGACTAAAACCGGAGGCATTAAGACCTGAATCAGCATATATGTTTTCAAGAATTGCACTGAATAGAAATTTCTAAGGATTCTTCATTTACAAGTGAGAACAGTAAGAATGTATTAGCTGCCTCTCTGGTCACTGCCCAGAATTTACCAATGTTTTCTGTTTGGTAATGCGGCAAGGCAGCATTTCTTGGCATGTCTGTGCAAAGTGAGAAGAACATCACGAGTGGTTTTCTTGGTTATGACACTCCCAACAGACTGCAGCATGTGTCAACAAAAAAACCAGAGTGACATGCCTTCCACTACAAGCGACAGATACATTACAGGCCAGAAATCAGCACAAACATCCCTTTTAATGTAGCCACTAAAAAGATATCTAAAATTTGATCTATGAAACTGTTCTACCAAATAAACCATGTTCACTCATTATGTGTTTGACTGTATTTAGATTACTTATTAAATAAAGATCATTATCCTTGATATAAAACTGTCATATATTAAAAAGGACCCTATATGAAGATAAATGTTCCCCAGAGAGCATCTCAAACTCACACCACATTCCAGAGCTCTGTATCTCATATTTGGGGCTTTTTGAGTTAAACAGAAGTCATACAAAAGTACATGTAACCAGACAGCTCGTTATTGACTTTGTTTCTGAGGAGGCTTATGTACATTATTTATTCAAGCTGTATGAAATAGAGTGCTCTCATGCAACGTGCTTCACATTTGATGGATTCACATAAATGTATGCAGTAGTTATGTCAGTGCATTTGGTCAAATCACATCCTGATTTTATTATATTCATGCAAAAAAATGCATTAGGCGTGTTGCTCTGATATAACAAATTCTTTTGGAAGAGGGCCACAGCCAAAGCACGGCAACAGTTTTGTGGTTACAGCTATATTCACACAGGAATATATACTTTGGTTCCTATTTGGGTGCTGTTTATGTCTGGGCATTTCAAAAAATAAGCCTTCTCTACTTCTTTAACTTTGCTCACTGCTTTACTGCAAGAGTGGTTAGTTCCTTGTTCAATAATTCTTGCTGATGCGCAACATCAGGCAGGACTGACTCTATGTTCTTCAGCTGGCACAACTGTACATATTCATAAATTACGCAAATATAATTCCTTATATAATGTAGCTGTGAGCAAGAACTGCAGACATGGAACTCTACCTTTTTCCACAAAGCATGAATAATGATTATTTTTTAGGTGGGTGTGAGCACATTCCAGTTTTATTAAATCAGTCTCACAAAAGAAGGACTGCACTGTGAATGCCAAGATTATTTTTACCATACTATCAAAACCTGGAAAAAGCAGTGGCTATCTGAGGCTACTAAATGATCACATTTTATCTTTATCACTCCCGATTTATTCTCTTTTTTTTCCTAAGTCAACATCTGCAGTGTGTCCTAATTAAAATGTGGGGAATCTTACTGACAGGAACGAATTTAAAACCTCTACTTGCCCACCTGAGTTAAAAGACTTGAATATGTCACTGCAGCTGGGCTGGAGAAAAGAGGTCACCAATTCTAATTTTGTAATACTTGCCAGTCATTTGAGATGTTCAGTAGGGCTGCAATTCCTTTCCCAAGCTGCTATGAATTTCATGTGTTCATACAATTTTGAGACTTTCATACAAAAAAAAAATCCATAAATTAAATCCTCCAGAGGGTACTGAGGAGTGGAACAGAACACGGTAAGTAATATTGCTACTAAATCACTGAAATCACAAGTGGAAAAGAAACAAACATCTGTTCTTCTATACATATGAATGGAAACAATGGAACATAGTAAATGAGCATGAAAATATCTCCTTGAGAAGTAGTATTAATCCACCAACTTCAACTGAATAATCTTCTTATAACACCTTAATACTAATAAGAAAATAAATTATCTGTTTAAATGGAACATTTAGTCTGCATTCAATGCAGCCTTGTCATGTTGACACTAGTAAGTTAATAAACAAGTAGGTATTAAATTAGAATACAGGAATAAAATATACACTACTTGAATCATCTGAGGGGAAAATACTTATTTTCAGTCATCGTTTTAAATTGTTATAAACCTATTAGACAGTAAGATCACAGTAAATACACAACTTCAATATGCTCTAATTCTGTGCAATTTATGAGATTTAAGCAAATATCAGTGAGAGTTTTAATTTGGATCTCCCAACAGCTAGACAGGATTATTGTGAGTGTAATAGTTTTATGTTCAAGTGGGATTCTGCTGTATTAAATCCTTTGTTAAACAAATCAGTCAAGCTCTCTCTCTGGAATTTTAATTTGCACCTTTGTAGATGACCGGAGTTTCACTTTTAATGTTTGATTATTAGCACATACTTTAAAGAGGCAAGATCTTACTGCTTAATATCAGTTTCCTTTCATTTTCACTTGAGCAAAATTATATTTTAGTCCAAAAAAGGTTATCACTGTCTGTAGTTATGTATCTCCCAGGGCATTTAATTTGCAGTAAAAAACGCGCTGTAAAAAATGTTGCCATGTTGTCAACATAACTAAAATCTGTTTTTTGTTAGGCTGCCAACATTTGCTATCATGTTAACTGCAATAGTTCCATCCTTTCCCAAGAGCAGTTGATAGCTGTACACTCAGCAGCATCACTAGAATCCATATGGAGATAAAAATACAGGTCGAAAATTTCCATGACAAGGCAGCTCTCTGTAAGACTCTTCATTTTTTTCAGTGCTGTCTCACACTGATTCTTTCCTGACAGGTAGGTAAGACATAAATGAGTCATCTCATCCTGATTCTTAGATTTGCTTTCTTACTCTAGCCTCAGTCCAGAATTAAAGATATGCTTCTAAGACAAGAAGGCCTTCTCTACCTCCCTGGCTTCCCAGATATTCCTCTCAGCTGCCACCTGGACTCACCATGCAATTTTCACCCACACAACCTTGTTTGGGTTGCCAGAAAAGTCAACAGTGAGACCAGGTTGCACCAAGGACTCACAGAGAGCTCAGGACACTCTCAACAGGCCACATTCTACCAACTCACCATGCAGAGCAGGGTTATGGTCTCTTCTCACTCAGGTGTTTAACAGCTATTTTCAACAGTAAAGTCTGAAGCCTTTTGAAAGACCTTTATTAAATTGTGTAAGAGCAATTATGACATTGTCTTGAGTCTCACAGGAAAGACTAAGCTATTAACTGATAATAACTAATCATTTGGCCATTCTTATGGAGTACAAAACCAAAAGGTTAAACTCTTAGTCTAAATAAAGCTGTGTAGAAGCCCAAGATTTGGTCTCATATATCCAGTCAGATGTTCTGGGTATTTTAGAATGAGCAGGTCTCACTCTGTTTTGATCTCCCTTGTCTCATGTCCTGACCATGCAGACCTGTTTCTCAGAAAATATTAACAGTAAGAGATTAAATGCAACTGATACTTTCCCCTTGCCTCAACTCTGGTTCAACTGCTCTGGCATTTTCTAACAAAACCCTTTTCTGCCAAAAATGCTCATCCAACTCTGACTGCTGTTGAACACCCAGAGAGTCTCAAGGGAAAGTGAAGCATCTCCTCACTGTTGGAAAGAAGCCTATGGTGAGCACATTTTTAGCACAGAAATAAGTAGTGAATGCTAGATATTAATGTGCAACCACTTCTGACCTTCTCTGAGACATGACTACCATACTGTCTGGGAAGAGAGAAGAAAACTTACTTCACTCATGATGAATCCATGAGATCAATTCCAAACCTCTCCTTTTTGTCACTGCATATTGGCCAACTGTCTCAAACTTTCCCTCAAAGGTAAATTTGAAGTTTAAGTCCTAGCTAATATCATTCTTAATTAGAAATGAGTAACGACATACTTTATATAAGATTTTATTCCCAACTTCAAAAGGAGCTACCTAGGTTTCCTTGGTGTCTTTACTTTGAAGAAAATGTCTTTTATTACTTATTTTAGTACAACACATTAAAATCAAATATCTCCTGTAGCAAAACGATTCAAGTCTCTGGAACTCAAATAATTTTCTAATAAAAAATGCATGAGACAAATAAATGCACTTTATGTTCCACAAGAAAAGGCAGTTTCAACAGGCTAATGCTCAGAGAAAATTCATTTTATCAACCAGCCATTTCATTCTTTGGTGCTGTTACAAGCTCCCCGCGGTTGCTAAGCAACCATAATTCATCGTACCTTTTAATGGATACTCTGCTACTGCTGAGAACATTAAGGTGAAGAGAATAAATGCCTTGGGTGAATCTTGAAATCTTTCATTATGCATGTCATTCTATTTCTGTAATGCTATAATGCTGAAATGTTTCTGTGGCAGGAAACTGAGTTGTGGTAATTGCATATTCCACTCATATATGTTTTGTAAGCAGAGCAGCACGTACTTGTCTAAAATGAGCTATTTCTAACATGATTGAAATTGGACTTTTCTACTTCTAAAGGTAGTAAATAAATCTGAGGGGGGAAAAAAAGAATGAGTCTGGAGGAAAATGTCTTAAAATTTTCAGCAAGATTGACAAAATCTTATAGCAAAAATTGAAAGTAATCAAACAGGCTTGATTGAAACACAGAGTGGTATGTGAATATATAGTACACAACAGAAAATGCAAAAAGCGTGATGAAGAAACCATATATTCTGTGCAACTTCCATATTTTTAAGACACATGACATTCAAAGACAGACACATGCTAGACCAGGCATCTCTCTCTGCATTATTAAAGCAAACCTCAGGTTTCAGCCAAATGCAAATGTTCAATATTATTTGCCACCTTGTTGTTTTGGACCTCTCCTCCTCCTGAGAAATACCTCTTAATACAAGCAAGGGGGCCCCTGTGTGAGCATGATTTCACAATTAGACCTGCATTTTTCAAATACATAGTGAAGACATTATAAGGTAAGATAGAGTGTTCAGATAGTGTCAATGATGTATAGCACCACAAGACCCTAAGATGGATCTGTTTCTTTGGCTTCAACCTGCATTTCTTATCCTGATTATCTTCTCCTTCACACCTACATACACCATGTGACGTGCTCTTAAAAAAGCCACTATACGCAGGTCAGATGTGGATCATTTTTAACTTGTTTTAAACATTAACCTCAGATACATATTTCCTTCATGTTAGAAAAAAATACAGTCAGACTTGGGGAGAATCTGGTTACTTTTTATTTTTGTATGCACTTTTTAATGTCGCTTCCCTATTTACATGTGTATGCTTGTCATTGGAAAAGCTCAGTGACAAGCAGCATTTTAAGTTCTCTTCCTTGATCTTTTACAACCTAGCAGAGGATGGTGACCTGAAACTCATGTTGTAGCTGCACAGGCAGTAAACCTGCATTGTCCAGAGAGGACCAGTCAGGGAACTCTTATAGCCTTGCTTGTTTTGATGTTGGAAAGGAAGAGCAAAGTCAACCCTTTTGCTTACCCTATCAGAAGTGGCTGAGGTGCAATTTAAGTTTCCTTTGTTAATCTGTTGTATTTTTATGAGACCACTGAATTTCTGAGTGTTTTGGCAATACAATTCTTTAACCATACAGTGTGAAGGTGGATGACCTCCATCTCTGACAAACCTTTTGAAAGCTGATCCTCAGAAAAATGATCTGGAGGAAAAAGCATATATGCACACAAATGAAGACAGGAGAATTGTTGGGCATGCAGTAGGGAGTCAGAGACTCTGCATCAGCCTGCTCTGCAGTGACTGTACTTGTTGAAAAGCACAAGAGAAACCAACACACAGTCGTAACAGGAAAAGTAATATAGAGTAAAGAGGTTTCAAGTCAAAGATAATGCAAAGTTAAAACAAATGCACAGTATGTCAGTACAAATTATTTCTTTCCTTTTCTCCTTTACTTGAGTATTCATACAACTTCACTTTTCACTAAAAGAAAGCATACTTTGTAGGAAATGGATTTATAGAAAATACTTGACTTTTCTTACTCTTTTTTTCTTCCCTTTCCCTTTTTATCTTTGTCAACTACTAGTGAAAAGAACCAAGACTATATGTTCTCTACCACTGCCTGATTATTTTTCAGTAAGGAAAATGTTGACTTTCCTCAAATCACTGATGTTTCCTCTAAAATGCTCCCCAGAGTAAAACGAGCAGTAGCTTTGCTGACTCATTTTCAAAGACTTTCACACTTTGCTAATGCAAATCACTCCTTTCCTTCATTCCAATATTTTCTGTGTGGAGTTTCATCAGTGGGGTTACATTAACCTGAAGAATGGCCCAAAAATTGTGTCTCCTAATGATTCTTCTTGCTCTTTTCTATTTCTTAGAGGGTGGTGATGTCAGAGAGAAGTCACAGCCTGAAAAAGTCATAAGAGGCTAAACTACTTGTGATTTCATATTTTTCTATGCAGTTTATCAAAACTGTGGGAGCAAATGGTGGTTTTCTACACAGTTAGAGTTGATCAAAATTATAATTCCTAAATTTAAGAACATTCATGCTTAGGTAACTCCTCGTTTCCTCTGGTGAAAACCTGCTTTGGCCAGTATCATGCAGTTTTAACAATGGTAAAAATAGTATAATAAAATAATGCAAAATTAATGTTTTAAGCTTCACGGCGAGTTAAAAAAAAGAGAATACTTAATATCATGTATCAAAGTAGGAAGGGAACAGCAAACTGAGACCTAACCACTGGAGGTCACAACCAATAACTTTTCTGCAAATGGAAATCTGTTGCAGAAGCATCAAATGATAATTACTGTTTGCTGGAGAATTTTAATAGAGTTCTACGTCACACTATAAAATGTTTAATTGTAACCCCATTTTAATAACACTATCTGATTAAATGAAAAGATGCCTTGCTGATTGCAATTACAATCTGTCAAACTGCATATTTATTTACAGTTTGGTTTCCTAAAACCACAAGATAAAAAAAGGAAACTATTCAGTTTGTCAGCAAACTATAATTACTGTGTATCCTTCTGTCAGTTTCTGCATAAAACTTTTGGTTCTAAAATGGATCTAATTATAACTACATCAACATTTTTATAAATGCTTGCTTTCCATTCTTTCCCTGTCCTTCCCTAGCAGTGAAATCTTTGTTGCAAAATCAGAAGAAAAAAAATTCTTCTACATAAATAACACTTGTTTTTTCTGTTTTATCCTTTCTATCCCAAATTGCTGTAAGAATACAGAAAACTCTATTCAATGTAAATATTATTTATGGCAGTGCACTGTCCTAGCACTGTGCTCAAGCAAAGCCATGGGATTAGGACTCTATTGGGTTTTTTCTGCTTTGGCATTAACATCTGGATATCAGCTGAAAAACTCTTTCCAAGAATATCATGTAGCTCATCTTCTGCAAAGTCTATTTATTGTAATTTATAACCTTTCACAAGAAACAATTTGCCAGACAAACAAGAAACAAGTCCAAATATCTGAGCACTAGTGTATGTATCAACCAGTTACAGGAATTACATCTCAAAGAAAGGTCTATTAAATAATCCAATCCATCTCTCAGCCAGTGCAGGATTTTTCCATACATACATGTTCCAGTGCTTTAACACTACCTGGCAGACTATTCTGATGCCATTAAAAGGGTTTTTTTCTCAACCTTCCCCATTGCTTGTTTTTATCCCATTACTTGAGTGACATTCCTTAGGAATCATAAACATCCATTCCTTCAGCCTAACTTTCTGAGTAATGGATGACAATAAATAAATAAAATATTTAAAATGTGCACATAAACAATTTCATAAAATAACACTATAGCTGAACCTTCAAGAAGAGTTATTTTGCTCAGTGTAGCTCATGGGCTAATACAGTCTGGATCATGATTATATGCTAATAAGATTTGGGGAAAGCTGATTATTTTTCTACTGTTTCTTAAATGGTCAAGTCAGCTATGAACCAAACCAGTCTGAGTTAATATCCATCTTCTTGATTATTTATTTCCTAGCTGTTCCGTCAACATCTATTACCTATCACGCCTTCTTAGATCAAAATCTCCTTTATAAAAAATAATATAAATATAAATATAAATATAATATAAATATAAATATAAATAATATACATTTAGAAATTAACAAATATTGAAAATATTAAGTGATCTTCATTAACCTCTACCGCCTGCTGGATGTTATGTATGGTGATTTTTTAATGGTGAGAACCTCTATCCAGAGCTTGCATGAGGAGTCTAGATGAATTCTCTAAAAAATAAGTTAGATCTGTCAGGAATGACAAATCTATGGAGTATCCTGCTCTCAGTGAGATGACCTTTTAAAATCCTATCTTCGACTATATTAAATGAGGGACATTACAGTTCCCTCTGGACCAATTTTGGAGATTTGGTAAGTAACACAACATTATGGCTGCACTGAGCCAGGATCTAAGAGGTCAGGTTACTCATGTGACTTTTTTCTGTTGCACAGCTTTCCTATATTGTCTTTAATTATATAATAATCAAAGCAATAAAAATTGTTTCCAAACAGGACATTAGATCATGATTTTTCTCTTCAGTCTTGTTGCACCCTGCACTGATTTTAAATGTTACATGAAAAACATTTCAGAATTATGACGGCATTATGAGTGTGGATCATTATTGACAAACAATTTTGTTGACACACCTTCTTACATAATGTGAAATCTAAATTCTCACAATTTATGAAGAAATGAAAGCATCTGTTATAGAGCTAGTTCTATTTCTTTTGAAACTCTGGGATAGCTAGAGTAGGACAGGATCAACATTAAGCCAGAATATTTCTGAAAATCCCACTGATGTTTTCAGTCAGCCACAGAGCTCCTAAAATGTACTTCAGAGGCAGAGGCCACAAATGATGAAATCAGTGCAACAGTGCCAGCCACAATTAAAATTACATAGGCCAGGCCCTGGGCAGAGAACTCCCCTGTTTTGAGTTTTCCTCTCCCTGCATTCACAAAGCTGATGACAAGTGAGAAGAAACACATGTGCTATAGAACTGGCCAGTAAGGGCTTGGACTGGAAATCTGGGGCAGTGGAGCACCACACTCTGTGGTTAAACAGATACTTCACTTCTCCCCAGAGCTGACTGCATTTCAAGGACAAGCAAAGCAATGCCTGCATCTTTTTCATGTCTCTTAAATGAGGTTGTTGTATCACTTCCAGGTTGCTTGAGAGCTTAAAAGTCTCAGCTACCATAATATGCAGTCACTGTAAAAACTTCATATTAGATGTGCAGCACATGGCAGTTAAGTCCTGTTTTACTGTATGTGAGGACATCTGCTAGCTCTCATATTGAAAGCTGACTCTCACCACACTGCCAACCACCTTTGTGTTACTGAGCATCAAACATGAAATGAGCTCCTGGTAACACTTTCATTTTTACAGGTCCCCCTACGTAGTTATTTTCATCCTCCTCCTTTATGATCTTTCTTTTTCAATTTGGGATTCATTTGTCTTTGTATATGGTGAATTAAATTTTGCTAGCTTTTAAATAAAGTAAGTGTTTTTCTCTCCTACAGTATAGTACTTGACAGATAGGAGGGATTGATATTGTGAACATCTACTTGTACTTTTAGGAGTAAACTACCTTCTCAGCTAATTAGTGACTGCAAAGCACTCCAAGGCACAAGAAAGGTGCTTCAGAACAAAACAGTGCCAATGGCATTATTTTTCAAATGCTGTCAGTTGTTTTGTGTACAAAAAAAAAAAAAAAAAACTTTCAAAAGTTATTTTACACTGTATACTTTCTGTCAGGTAACTTAAACTGAACTTAATAACCAGATAAGGACTAAGCCTATTGCACTAAACAGTTTTTATGCTCCCACATAAGAAAGGGGAGCATCATAAAATTCATTAAAATGAGATCCCATACTTGAGTATTAAGGCATGTCTTGGAAACTAAAGCTTAGTTACTGAGTTAATCTCTGAAATTCTTAATGTGTGAATGAAGGTAATCTTAAAATGTATTAGAAGGAAGTTGCATCTCCAAATAAAAAAGCACTGCATTCTCATCAAGGGCCTGATCCTGTAAATACTCCATGAGCAGGCTTTTTTTTGTTTGAGGGATCAGAATATCCAGTTTAAAGGTTTTTTCAGTTTAGATGATTTTTGTAAGGATGAAGTTAAGGTACCTATAACCCAACATTGTTACTGTCCAGAAGCAGAATTTTGAAGATGTGATATGAATGTATTTCATCTTGTTTCATCTTGTTGCCCATAAGGTATGCCATGTCTCACTTTAGCAGCTAGGCTACTTCTTTCATTAACTCAATTAGCAAAAGTACCCATTATCAAAGTTACTTTCATGCACTGTAACCTCACTTATAACTCAGGGATTTGGTAAAAAAATTGTATCTTGCAGCCATGTGCAGTACATTAATTAAATCCATTGAATCCAGTTCAATAATTTGGCTCTGGTTCCAGTCTCTGTTTAGCAACAACATGGATCCACCATCTGGGGAGAAAGGGGATGTTGCAGATGCTACATCCTGTCTGTTCCACTCCCAATTCCAGCAGAGGGCTTCAGTGATGAACAGTGTGGTATGTACTTGTATATACCTACACAGACATACAGATGTCCATCTCTATGTATAAATGTGCGTCCAGGTATAGAAGTGTATGTGTGGATGTGCTCTGAGCACTGCACTCCACTTCAGCTCTGGGTCAGAGCAGGCACACAGAATGCCCATCACCACCTAAAACATCTCCTTCCAGTCTTTTATATCCCTGCACGTTGGTTGAAAGAGGAATTTTGGATACATCCTGATAATATGTAAGATAAAGTGAAATTTCTTTGTTCACTTGAGATGAAAAGCATTCATTGTGGGGATTTTGTAGCTGGAAGATATGCACAAACATGCCTTAGAGGTGTTCCTCGCTCCATAATGCTTCGTGCTGCCACTCTATACCTTAAGTCCTTTTTTCTGACTGCATCCATCCATGATATACACAGAAAATGAATTAAGGAAATTCATTTTTGTATCTTTAGTGTACAAATACAGAATCATCAGCATGTACAATGTGCCAAAAGTGCAGTTCAAAGGTGTGTGAGTGAGGCTACAGAGATCCTGGGTCACATGCATGTGTCTGAAGTACAGCATCACAGGTTAAAGATTTTACACACTGCCCACAGGCAATCCCAACCTGGCATTTACATAGAACAGGCTTTGTACAAATGAAGAGGAGGTGGAAGGGGGAACAGAGGGGCAAACATCAATCTGAAATGAATCTTTATGTTATTTAAAGGACTAGGGAAGAGTAGACATCTTTTACACTTTTAGCATTTCTTAATTGCCTTGTGAAAGAAGAAGGGATAAAAATAACAAATGAGTTACTTTTTACTTCTGATTATTTCTTCAAATCTCAAACCACAAACATTTAGAATACTTATCTTCCATTCCTCATGTAAAAAGTCTCTGGTAAACTCAAACAACGATACTGAAAACTCTGTAAAAAACCACTAAAACAGATAAATACCTCCTGAGATTATTAATTGCACCATTTAAATTCCTTCAACTTGGAAAGTCAAGAATGTGCTTTTTCCCTCAAAATGCAGGAAAATTTTTGCTAATCATCTATGACTCTATATATGCAAGATTTAAGGAGGAGAATTCACACTCTAGCAGGTGACTGCTGAATTTCCAGCGTGCACATGGCACCAAGAGTTAAGACAGAACATTCTGTAGTGGGGCTGCTTTTGTCCACACACCTTTCTAGCACTGAACAAAATGGGATGAGATGGTAAATGCAATTCAAATCCATGAGGGATGTGCAGTCTTCTCAGCTGCTTTTGAGTTTCAAAGAATGCAAATTCATGCATTTAAATGATGAAACAGGTGGAAATAGAGGCTACTCCACCTGATGCACAAAGCCCTCCCTTTCATCTGCACTGTGGGCTTCTCCTTCATTTTTGTCTTCATAGAAGTATGTTCACAGTTTTTGAAAAAGACATTTCACTTCTATTCCATAGACAGGACTTGAGATCACTAAGACTTTTTTTGCCAAAGTGTGAGTCTTCAGAAACATTTCATTATCGTGCTGCTCTCGACAACTACATGCAATGTTAAAAGCAGCAGATTAAAGTCAACAATCTCTGCTGCAGAAGCCCCTGAATTTATGACATTTTCTGAGTTATGTTTCCTCTATTTGCATACTCTATTATCTGTTTTGTTTGACACTTACAGCTATGATGCTGCTTATGCATTAATCACTCCTGTGAGTACTTCACATGTGAGGTGTTGTATAATCTACCACCCACAACTGAAGTCTTTCTCTCTGCACCACATTCATCTTGTCTTAGCCTGTGTCTATCTGGTTAAAGTCCAAGAAAAAAATTAATACAACTAAACTTATTTTTCTTACTTTTTATATGTAGCAAATAGATTCCTATCAGACAATGGGTAACCACTGTGAAAAAGATCACCAAAGTTCTTTCTATTAAAGGGTGTTTTTAAAAATAAGATACATGACACCTTGTTATTTCTTCTTTAAATTATACTGAAGTTGTTTTCTTACTGAGTTTGTGAAATATGTGAGCCAAATGAATTCTCAAAAACCACATTCAAATAAGCAGGATGCTGTGTTTCCCAAATGACAGTAAATCAACAGCTTCATTTTCAATTTTAAAAATAAGACCTGGAATTATTCTAAAAAGAGTCCTGGTCATTGGTGTACAAATATTTTCCTACAGTTATGTGCAAATATTTACTTGCTCTATCTTTAAGGCAAGCTCTTAGAGACTGAGACTATAACTTTACCAGATACTACTGAAGGACCAGAAAAAAATGCTCCACAAATACTTTCACAGAAATTCTTGTCCTAGTTGACCTGATCAGTGGCCTGCATCCAGGGAGTGCTCTCTTTTACTCTGCTGATGTTCTCCTGGGAGGCAAAAGCTGCAGACGTGCTGCCAGCTGAGGTGGTACCAGCAATGTTGCCCTTCCATGAATGCACAGACTGATGTTTTCTGCTCCAAAGACCCCAGGGACAAGGTGACCCACGAGAAGGTTCTGGTCCTGCTGCTGTAGTGTGGGATCTGTAAGTCCAGTTCCAGATAGAGCACATCTTTTTTGAGAGATCTCCCATTTGAGAATAATCCTGAGGCACAGAGAACCAACCACCTGCCACAGAACACTATAGCTAAATGGCATATCTCTATCACTGCTAAAAATGCATGCTTTGCTCCACTCTGATTTTACACAGCTGTAATTTCTGACATCATAAGGTTTTTGTAGCACAGTAAAGAGCCTTCTAGCAGCAGATATGCAATATTCAGGTATTTATGAAACCTTGATCAAATAACATCTTAATCAGTTCCTCTACATATCCTGTCTGTTGTCTGATGACAAAAGGGTGGAGCAGACATCAGAAGGAAGGAAAGATAAAAACTATGTCTCAGAGCCCTTGATGGAATAAGTAATCATAATTCTAGTAGAGACAATAAGTGACATGCTGATGGACATGAGCTGGTCAGGGTGTTTGGCAAAATAGACATTAACTATTGTAACCTTTTTCCATGCAAGGCTTATTTCAGTGAAGGAAAAAAAACTGCTCAGAGAACATGGTGTTGGTTTTTTTTGTTGCTGGGGGTTTTTGGCAGGTGTTGGTGTTTTTTTTTTAATTTTTTTTTTTTTTTTTTAGGGAAAAGAAGCATACAAAGCTGCTCAGTAAGAGAAAAAAACCCGAACAACTTTAACACAAGATGTTCCATGACCTTAGCTTTATGATTTGGTGGTTCTGATGGCAATAACTCACTGCAATAAAATTTGGGGTAGCAGCAGGTCTGTGTAGCATAACAGTAAATTTTGATGTAAACTGAAGACCAGAGACTGGTAATGAGGCACAAATGGGAAGTATTCACCAGAGACAGAATGAATCTGCTACCACTGGCATGCAATACAAGCTAGAAAAAAGTATCCAAACATGATTCAAATCTCAACACTTAGGTTAGGAGACACAAATCTCTTTTTTTTTCCTTTTTTTTTGGTTATGAAAGTCATTAATCTTGTTTATCAGAAATAATGAATTTCTGTTTGACTCAGTAGTTTCCACTGACACTTAAAGCTGCAAGAAAAAAGAATCAGCTGTATAGGTCAGCCTCAAGATGAGTCATGAATACTGAATTTAAACTAACATGTATGAAACCAGTAAAACAAAATCTCTTAAATGCACCTCAGGTAAAGCAACAGTTTTCTTAATTGCATTTATTAGCAACTGTACTGTGAATAAGAAATACTAACTTCATTCTACCTGAGATTAAAAATGGAAAAAAAAAGAAAAAAAAGAAGCTGTCTGCTTTCTTCCTTGTTATACAATGCCACATTTTGTTTAAGATATTAATCTCTCATGGGTTGTATATCTAAAAATACAATAATGAAAAAGTATAATGTAATTGCTCAGGCTTTGATGAATTGGGGCATAATGTTAAATAATTATTCATTGCCTTTATTCTTCTGTCTAAGTGTGCAAAAAAAAAGCAGCTTTTTATTGCTTTTTTTATATAAGGACATGGGCCTTTGTGACATGCATTTTATTTTAAACTAATGCTTCTATTATTCCACATTTGAATAATTATAGCTGACATCATCTACTCTTCCGTGACCTAGAAGATCTTTAGCTCTAGCACACTGTTACATATTTTATGCATTACATGAAATAAAACACCTCAAGATTTCAAAAATATTTATTTTAAAAACAGCATTGAAGTTGTCTGTAATCACATTTTCTGCTCTGCTTTGAAAGCAGCATTATTCACTATGCCAGTGGTCTTTTCCATAAGAGCAACATATTAGAAATTCATGCTGCTCTAATATATCTGAATTCCTTGATGTACTGCACTCCCTATAGACCTAAAGAAATATTTTTGCTTCAGTTTCATATGTCCTGCACATTGCCTACTGATGTGGTGGTTGTCAAAACAGTTGTACAGCAGTCTTTGAATTCAAAGTGTGCCTTGACTGTATACTAAAAATGACAATAAACCTAAGTATATACATTATGGTGGCTTTTGTTGCCAGCACAAGTAGAGCATTTGGGAAATCAAATCCCTGATTTTATTGTCTTTTAACATATTTTCCACCTTAAACTTAAAACCCAAAAAATTGAAGCACTTCAAGAAATATAAATCTTCTATTTCTTTCTTGTAAATTTTCTATGGTATACCATCATGAGCCACATTTTCAAAAAAATCAGCACAATATTACAAATTAAAGCATTCCAAAAATAGGTTGGGGTTTTTTCCCAACTATGTAAAAACAGCACTGTGATTTTTAACCCTGGTTTCCTGCAGAAGAACCAACTATCTATAGGATACACTAAAGAAGCTAGAATGTCTATAATTTTATTGATACAAAGAAAAACTCTATAAAACTATGTGTTTTATAGAACACATCCAAGACATCCACATTCTCACACAACATGTATTTTTTGCAAATGTTAGAAGGGTAATTCTTGTAGTCCTTGAAAATATCCTTTGGGATATTTCAGGAAAACTCACATCAACAGAAAAAGGCTGGCAGGTCAAGCCCCCGCTGGGATCTAACCAAACCCACACAGTCTTCAACTGGTAGGAAACCAGGAAGGGATCCCTATTGCATTATACAGAAGCAAACATGTTAACAGGACCATAAGTACATTTTCATTAAAAAAACACTTCAATCTATATCAAACTACATCCAGTTAAGAAGCAGGAATAGAAGTCATATCCATTTTGAAGGAGGATTTTAAGGGCTCCCATGATGGGGGTGGACTGTGGGTTAATACCATCCTGACTCACATTCTGCACAAATTTTGTAGATTTCTGAAGCCCTGATATCCAGATATAATGAGTGCCTGAAGAAATCTGTATTTGACATCATGATAGAAATTAACGTGCATGTGCCACTGTGTATTCTGTATGTCAACTAAGAATACAGAAATATACAAACACAGAAGTAAATATGTGAACTGACAGCAGAATAATGAGAAGGAAAAATTTTAGTGGCTTTGTTGTTTGATTACTTTTTTTTTAAATAGTTGGCATGCAGTATGAAAGTCCAATCAATCAAAAAAAAACTTCAAAGAAGGTTAATTCCAAATTTAAGACACTGTCAATGGCAATGAGAAATTTTTATCTCCCAGCACTGCAAAATTTTTTAGAAAGAATTCCCACAGTGTAAGAATCTGTAAGAAGCCAATCCCTAGTATGAATTCACTGAGCTGGTAGTGGGCTCTTATTGTGTATTTAAGCACTTCTGCAGAGGAGAATTCTTAGAGAGATTGGGGTAAATCCTGCCATCCTTACTGAAAGGGATTTTATCTGCAGCTTCGAGGGAGTACTGCACAGTATGAAACAGGGACTTCTGATGGGGGGAGATTTGAAGGGGTTTTAGGAAGGGTACATCCTCAATTTTCAATCTATCCAAAATCACAGAAATCCTCATCTGAAAACACCTGGTCGTTGAGATGGAAGAAAACCACAATACTTAGTGCATGAACTATTTTCTAACTGTTTCTGAGCTCACTGATATTCCTTTCTCACATTTGGCTAGTATTAAGTTATGTTTTGTCTATAAGAACACAAACTGAAAAACACTCACTGGTTCTAACACAGATAAAATAGAAGGTATTATTGCTAAAATACCAACATGGGTTAAAAACCAGCTAAAAAGAAGGATGTTTAGGTAAAGAAAAAAATAACCAAATTCTATTAGAGGCACATTGCAATGCAGCTGAATTTGTCCCAACGTAAGGAAAATTTGCTGAAGATGTGAAATTAATTAGGGATAGAGAACAGCCAACAGATTTGCTTCTAAGAATATTTTTTCTAAAAATACCCATTAGTGCCCTGAAAAATGAAGTGAGACACATGTTTTCCAAGTACACTAAATGGTACTTGATATACTAGAAATTATATGGAACCAAGGGTTTAAATAGATTGGAGAAACTTATAAATTATGTTCTATATGAGGCAATATAGGAGTGATTTAGACAAAAACTTGTTAAATGGATCAGAGTTTGATGAGATAGTAAAAAGGAAACTTGGAGATGAGTAATACCACAAGAAAAGAGTCATCTTGAAAAAAAAAAGTTAAATGTTCTGGATTTTAAAGATTCAAAACTAAGTAAAGAATGTTAACTCTACAAAATCCCCTGTTTTTCTTCATCAGTGCAAAGCCAAAAGAACAATGGGGTCATTCTATTAACTGAAGAAGTCACTGAATTCACTGAAGAGTTAAATGACTTCCCTCAAGTTAATTTCTCTCAAGTTATCAAATTCAAATCAGAGGAGCTATACTGCCAAACAGCATTTGAACTGTACGAAATTGAGGTGTTAACATCATACCAGTTGTACTAACATGAGCTGTAGCTTCATCCCCTGCACAGACAAGCCAGCTCGAGTTCAAACTATTGCTAGGTAAGAGGTGCTCTTGTGCAAAAAGGGCATGCAAGTTAGGGATAACAGCTGACTTAGCACATGACACTTCAAGGATTATGCTTTATTTATTGAACAAATCCTCAGAAATTATTGTCAAAATTCAGCACATATTTTCTTGACATCTGATTTTCATCTCTTCTGATCTTCACTAAGTTCCAACAGCAAAACTGCCTAGCTATATTATTCAATTTTTTTTGTATTTTCCCTCAATGCGATTATTCACTGCGATGATCTACACGCTCTCAAGGCCCTTTGTTCAGAGCTTGTTGCAAAAGGTTAATGTGAAACATCACAGCCTAAAAGAATGCATAGTTCTGAGCCATAACCATGGCTCAAAAGAGGTCAGTTCAATGAAATACTGCCTGTCTTGACTAGAGTGTCAAACATTTCTCTTACTTTTTCAAGTCCTTTCATAGTTCTGATTCTCAGAACCCCACACAAGATTTCACTCGAGCTCTTTAATGCATGCCATCAGCTTTGCAGACAAGCAAGGAAAATATAGGCTCTTTCCACAGAGCATATTTCTATTTCTCTATATAAGTCTGCCTCTCCTCCACTCCTCCCATTATTGAACATAACCCTGGGGTCAGATTCTGACCTCAAACACAAAGTGTGCAACATCCTAGTAAATCAATAACAACTGTGCAACATATAAGAAGCCTATACTCGTGCCTTCCACTTTTTTGGACATCCTCGGAGGGAATGCAGAGCTCCTCAAAATCAAGGTAGCTTTATTTTAATTGAGTTGCAATGAAGGTATGTGACAAAGCAGATTTTTGGTGTAAACTAAGTCTTTTCAAGTCACCATGTCCCCTGACTCTGGGGCTGTTAGCCTGAGAGGCTGATGGGAGCTGAACCTGGATCCCTCACTACCCAAACCTTCATGTGTTGTATCAGCTCTCAGGTTCCCAGGACTGATTTATGTTTTTTAGATAATGTGGTGGGGAGCTAGCAAGCTGGGAAGCCTAAACAGCCTCAGTCCCTAAGTGCAGAACTTTGGTGAGAAGCCCAGACCCTTCATCTCTAGGAACAATAGATTCTTATCTTTGGCTGTTGGGATCTGCAGCTCCTGGGCAGCCCATTTAGCCCACTAGTGCTTGAAGTGCCATGGGATACACACAATGTCAGGATCCATCCTCTTTCATGGGACTCTGAACTCTTTGAGTTAGAACTGTACATCAACATGAAATAATCTAGTCTGGAGCTTCTATGCAAGAAGTATACCAATTAATTGTAGAGCCCACTTGAAAACGTAACGTGTAAAGTACGCTCTGCAGTTGTTGCAAGCAATTTAACATTCAAATAAGTGATTTATAATATCAGGCTTCACAAGATTATGACCATAATGACTATCTGACAGACTTTATAAGCAAGTTGTCCAGTCATTTCAATTGGATTCTGGCTGGCTAAGGACTGGGAACTGTAAAAAGGCTGTAAGATTTGGCCTAGAATCAGAAATAACATTTGCTGTTTTCCAAACGTGCGGTAAACAAGAAAGGAGATATTAAATTTTTGTACATCTCTCAGCACATGCAAATGAGAATGGAAAGAGCCTCATCAGACAAATAGAGAACAACAGCCATCTGGATCCAAACCCTGCTCCAGCAGAAGGCACAGCCTTGAGCCTCTTTCTGTCGTTATTTACATCTCAATAAAGGATAACCTTCTACCCAAGGTGGTGGAAGGTAACACTCTGGCTTTGAGAAACCCGGCTGAAAATTCCCCCCCACCTCCGCAGGAGGGAAGATTTGACACAGGGATGCAACGTAACACCCAGAGTCAGGCCAGGGCACTCAAAGTTTGAGTGGGCAGGTGTTGGCCCCCTTGAAGGATTTCAAACAGGTCTGTATTTCCATGATTTTGCACTTAAAACCGAACAGAAAGGAAAGACTAAAAGTGCTTACCACAGAGAGGGAATTGGAAAGCAGTGTCCCGTCTTGGCCAAGCATGTTGGAAACTGTAATTTCAGGTAGATCCATGTTTTGAGGGTGGAAGGGAAGGAGGCCATTGTGGTTCATGGGATGACACAGAGAGTGGTACCCAGACTCTATCTCATTCAAGTGCACCAGGGAGTGGTCAGGCAATGATGGAGGAGTTATAGGAGGTATGTTAAAATCTTCACTTTCCAGACTTGGGCCAGGAAAAGACTGGGAAAAAAAACCAAAACCAACAAACAAACAAACAAACAAACAGAAATTGCAATGAAAATCATATGAGCACTGGTCAATAATAACAATAAAAGTCATACAAAACAAAGAAAAAGAGCAAAACTTCTAAGCACAATCTACAATTTAATAAAGAATATTTTCAAGAACCATATATTATACAAGTGAAGTTTCACGATTATGTATGGAGGAAAAAATGCCTCTAAGGCATAAGAATCTATGATATTTTTCCCTTAGAAATATTTTTCTAAAAGAAGGTGAACTCAAACAGATTTCAGGGGTCCTATTAAAATTTTCCAAGAGTGTTCATCTAGCTGAATACCTTTTTCATGGGAATTGTGGAAAAGGGAATGCAATTTATAAAATTAATATTGGCACAAAATGGTTCATTTTGCTTCCTGCTACTCAGACCAAGAATTACATAGTGAAGAAAGATACCACTTTTATTCTTCTGGGAGAGCCATGCATTTACTCAGCTAGAAAGAAAGAGTACATACTCAATATGAGTATGCTTTGTATTTATAAAAATGCATTTGAAGTTTTTTTAAAAAATCACTTTTTTTTCTTTCTTAATCTATAAACTGAATTATATATACATTTTGTCAGTTATCTGAATTAGTAATTCCACCAAAGAACTGTTAGTCTTTTGTTGTCTGCTGCCATTAAGTCATCCAACTCAATCTGATCCAAGGAAAAGCCACAGGCAAAGTCAGAGTAATGCACCAAGGTGGATAATTGCTATTATTTATCTACAGTTTTTGTACAGCAGGTAGGCTCATTTGTGGGGTAGGGTGGGTATGAGTGTATTTCTAAATAGGAAAAGGTGAGCAAAATAAAGGGTTAAAGAGATCAGTTGCAATGGCTCAGCCTGAAAGCCTGCTCTACTTTTCTGAGAACAGCCAACTCCTTTGCAAAGTGATCAGTCTTTGCACATCCCATGCCCACAGTCAGGAGATTTATAGCACAGAGACTACTCCCACCCTTCCTGCCCCTCTTCAGCACAGCAGTCCTGCTCTGAGTGCTGCTTTTGTTAATTCTGGAAATGCAAGGATTTAAATATATTCTACTCCTGAAAAGTATCACCAGAAAGGATGAGTATGAGGGCACAGTTTCAAAGAGCAGCTATTGGAAGAAAATGTTTCCCCCACTATGAGTTTCCAAATGGAGGATAATAGGGTGTATGAATTCATGCAGAAAGACAAGGGGAGAATCAATGGCCAATTATAAACAAAGGGATTTTTCACTAGTCGTCACAGTAATAATGTTCTCCTGGTGCCTGAGGTTACCCTCTCTATGAGCATGTATATATAAACTTAAATCAGACCAAAACCAAACAGTATTAAAGGTTTTCAGTGAGCTGGTGAACACAGAAAAACTGCCTCTAGTGCACATTGTCATGGTTTTGGCTGCTTTGTTTTTTCCCAAAAAGGTTTTAACCTCTTTACCAAATATCTTAGTATAAAATAGAACAGGAAGTCTAGACTGGAAAGGCCAAAGTAAAATCCCCAAAAATGAAAACAACAGAACAAGGTTTAACAGTGGTATCACCACTGTTATGTGTGAGGACTTTGGTTCTACCCACGCATTCCAGCTGTGTTTCTCACCTCCAGCACAGGAGTTTGCTCTCCCTCTGCCCCTGCTTTCTTCTTAATGGCAAGCTGGTGCAAGTCTACTGACCTCTGTAAGTTGCATTTTCCCCCACTTTTACAAGCCATGATGCAGCCATTTCTCCAAGGGGAAATACAGTAAAATAGACTCTCACTAGATGGAGAGAAGGCTTAAACATGGCAAAGAGAACATCACATCTACTTAATAGCAATGTACAAATTTTGCAAAACCAAATAAAAGTGTTAGGGACAATGCATACATTAGCTAGTTCCTAATTACTATTATATAAAATCCATGATGAAGGAAAAGGTGTCTAAAGTGAGTTTAAGATCTAACACCACAATAAATAAGCAGCAGAGAAGAGAAATGAAGGAAGGGATAACATCCATAATGCTCTCCTGGACCAGTGCTGTCCCTGCAGGTACACTTAGATTTGGTAACTGTAATCCTGGTGAGCTTGGATCCATGTAGCCTACAGCTTCCAGGAGGGATTTATTAGCTGTGAAGAGATGGCATTTATGTTCAACAGTGTCTTTTCTATTGTCCCAAAAGACTTATGGCCTCAAAAGAGTTTTCTCTCCCTGGATTTTTCGGGTAGGAATTATTAACATCTATTTCCTCTCTCCCGCACAATCCTGTGAGACTTAAGTTTGCTACTAAAAGCAAATATTCCTAAATCAAATATTGAGAGGATATTGGAGGCACTTAGCATATCTGCTTATTTTTACACCTCTTTTTGCATGTCATATGGATAGGCCAGGCTTTACTTTTGATCCTTTGTGTTTCAAATGTGCCTTTAACAAGTAATACTTCAAAAATGGTGGACTCAATTAACTGCCAGTAGGACATTAGCTTCACTTATTAAGAAGGAAGCACTAGCAGCTCCACAATCCAAGGTGTGTCATGTGTAGGTATATAATAATGTTATATATATTATACAGGTTAAGAATTTTAAATAAATGCTTGTTGTCTGATTAATTACAAAACACCCCAAAAAACAAAAAAAACAACAAAAACCCAAAACACAGAGTGGTTGTTGCTTGTGAACCATTTAAGAGTGTATTTGATTCCACATCACCTGCAATATCGCTGTTCCCTACACTTAAAAGTAGGATTAGATTAGCAAAAGCTGTAATGATACACCAAATAACACATAATTCAAATTATAGTATCACCTTATGTTTCTCTATTTTTAAGTTTTTTCTTAAGACATAAACTATTGTACTATTTCAGTAATGCTAGGCAGCATACAAGTTACATGCTAATGGGATGGACAGATATTCAAATGAATCTGCAGAGCACCCTATTCACCTTACATTTTCAGCCAATTTGATATTTCCATGCTCAGTACTGTGTGCATGAAAGGCATATAGATGTAACTTCCTTAGGGAAGTTGCTCCAACAGTGATTTGCTGGTATTTATTTGTCTCGTCCAAGAGCTCAGTTCAGATGCTTGTGATGACTTAGCACACTGACATATCAAACCCAAAATTCCTAGAATCATCTGCAGCAAACCTAGCATATTCCAGGAACAAGGCTGTTGCAACTGTGCCTGGAGGAAAGGCACGAGGAATGGGACATGTGCTTGTCCTGTGAATAGCAGCTACAAGCTGCAAACACCCACTCCTACTTTCCTGCTACCTCTCTCCTTGCCATTGGAAAACCTATTTTAGTAACCATCTGGGGTCCCCTTGATGCAGCTGATCCACAGCTGGCAATGGGCTCTCCTGGAATGTTGTATTGTCACCTTCTTCTGTAAAGAGAAATTTTAGGGAAATTTACCAAAAAGGCAGTCTCAAGCTTAACCCTGCAGCAAGAACTCCCACTCCCACACCAGTCATCATCCTGTCCCAGCCTCTGGGCTTCCTGAGAGCACCACTTCTTCCAACACAAGCTGTTTATCTGGAATTTCTAATTAAAGCAGTTATCTAGCATCCAGAGCATCAGAGAAGGCTGTACTCCCTGTACCCAACTACAAGTCATAAGTATAGCTCATATATATTATGCATAATAAATGGTGGCCCCTGGTTTCAACTCTGTTATGTTTTTCTTGGGGATGGGGAAGGTTAGAGTCTTTCCCCTCCACTCCAAGGGTTTTTCCTTCATAGCTGGTTTTCCTATCAGCTGGACTTGCTCTATTCAGAAAGTTATGGAATAGCTCCTTTTTATTCTACTGGTCACAGAAACCTCAGCAAGCTCACCTCTTCACTTTTGAGTAACAGAAAAAAACCAAACCCCAAACCCCAAAACAAACAAACAAACAAACAAACAAAAGTAGTAGAAATTCTTTATTTTCTTTACCACTTTTCCACTAGGAACTTTGCCAGTGGTTTCACTTTCAACTCATGATTGTAGGAGTGAAAGAGGTGTCAATCAGCTCTTCAGTTTAGGGGAGTTTCCTAGGCCTTTATTACATTCCAGAGAGAAAGCCCTCAGCAAATTAACACCATTAAGCCAACTGCATAACACTGAACAGACACAGGCTTAAATTTTTCTTTATTTTAAAGAGCATTTTCATTGCACCTGTGTTTATTATAAACAAATTTCAGTCTAGTTCAGATGGAATCTACACAGTGGGAACCTCGGAACTGATTATCCTTACATTTGAGCTATCTATAGACACAATGATATGAAATATTTTTTAATTAGGAATGTCTTCCCAAATTTAGAGGACTATATTTCATGTTTCTGGCTAAATATTTGTGACATTTCTGCTTGAAATTATGTAAACTCCATAAAATAGATGATCAATATGCCCACTCTGAGATCAGGAGGCTTATCTATATGCTACCTTGGCATATCATTTTATGAGAAAAGCTTGCCAGAATAAAATTATATGAACACTGAACCCTGACTCACTGTCCAGCCCAAACCCAAGCTTTTGTTTCTGAAAAAGACCCCATTGGTCCTGTTAAATTTACTTTTTAAGCCAATTAGCCTGGTCAAATCCAGCAACAAGCTATGGAAGGAGAGGAAAAACTGGGACACTGAGAGGAAGTGTATGTCAGGAATCAGTTCTTTACTTTGGCAACACATAACTCAAATTATGGCTATGCATCCAGCTGTGCTGATAACGCAAATACAAAAAAAAAAATCTAGTATTTATTTTTGAGGTTACTTATTATTAAAAAAAGGGAAATGCTGGCAGAAGATACAAATACAGCCCCTGTCCTTAAGTACTCTACAGTGATAACTGCATCTTGGCCAGCAAAACTTACTTAAGTTTCAAAATAATTTTAATAGAACTTTAAATGTGATCAAAGAAGGCAAATCAAAGGAAGAGGCTCACACAGACTGACCACAGGAGGAAGTAAGCTTTCAAACATCTAGTGTAAATCCCTCTGGAAAGAGCAAAATTTTTCCTATATGGCAGCACAGAAGACAACATTCACTAAGTAAGTCTGATTCGTGTGTTCAGTGGTTGCATCAGTCATCACGCATTTACTCAACAGAATCTTATATTAGCAACAGTTCCTTAAAAATTGGGAATTTGCCTATAGATATTTAATTTAAATTATATGAATGGTACTGCCAACTACGTAGAGCGTGTCTTAATTTTTCATTTGCACCAAGGCTTCTGTGTCTGAACTGTGGAAAGATGCCAGTTTTTAAAAGATTGATGCTTCAGGCTGTCTCCTCTTCTATTATTGAACACGTTGTTACATAACTGAAATACTTATGAATCGAGAGTCATGTAAAAACAATGAGCTCATTAGAAAGGGAAAAACAGCCACGTACCTTATACAAATTTGAAAGTTAGGATAATATATTTGACAGTGGATATTTCCAGGAGTTTTAATAGGATCAACCTTATCTCTAATTTCTGAATGAAAGACCTTCAGAAGCAAGTGTTTTTTAGCTGCTTTTGTCTCTGCATGAACAAGGCTTGATAGCTTGAGACTATAATACATTACTGTGGAAACCTTCGGTCTGTTACATAAATCATCTTAACACTCAGCAAGAATTGTCCAACAGTGCCATTGATATGTTCAAGTCAATGATCCTGAAAACAATTTTTTTGTGTTTCTTCATATGGTAGACAACAGCAATAAATCATATTCATTTAAAAACACACAATATACTAATTTATCAAGCCACAGCTATCAAAAATGTATTACAGGGGAAGGTATAACTTTTTTGTATTGTGTTAATCAATTTCTCTAATTTGCATTAGTTAAAGGCCAAAGCCCCAAGCAAAACATTAATTTTCCTGTTCCAGATGAATTCTGTTTTCAAGAAAGAGAACGTGCTGACAATTATATTATTAATTTTAAACAATCATAATTTTCAAAGTGCACAGAACTATGTAAAACAACAAAGTCTTTTTAAGATTTCACTCTTGAGAGTCTTTTCATTAATTACATTAATTTTATGCATATAGTGCAGCAGTTTGCTGGGAAATGTGTTTTAAATGGAGGCTTTAAATTGAAACACAGTTTAAAGATGACAATAGGTAGGAGCACAAATATTGTAAGAGGCTAAAGGATCTGGGGCCTGCAAACACCAATACTGTTATTGAAGCAGTTAAACTTCCCTTCAGACAAGAACACTGCTGTGCACTTTTCCTATTTAGAACTTTTGAATAAAATTAAAAGTACAAGTCTTTTATGAATTACTGACCAACTGACCAAAGCAGTTCTTTAAGAATATACAAGAGCTTTAGGCACAAATGGAGCATCCTTAGTCCCCAAAGTAGAGTCTTGTCCCTCTAACCTGTGACAATCTTTCACCTTCCTTAGCATGCCCTCAGTGGGGATCCAAGTGTGGTCATTGTCCAACACCCTTGCCACTTCTCTCTCCTGAAAAGAAAGGTATTTTCTCTCCCACAATGTCTACTACTCCTATAACAATAACAATAACAATAACAATAACAATAACAATAACAATAACAATAACAATAACAATATTATTATATTATTATTATTATTATTATTATTATTATTATTATTATTATTATTATTATTATTATTATTGTTCTTATTAATACTACTATTACTACTATACTTCTACTACTACTACTGCTGCTGCTGCTACTACCACTACTACTACTACATTTTAATGAAAGCTAAAATTCTTAAGGTAACTCAGGGTTCTATTTGACAGCTTTGGTCTGTACTATAATGCAGGCAGCATCATGTATGGTATAATCTTAAACTCAGCACTACAGGACATACTTCTGCAAATCAGTTTGCAGAAGTATTTAATGTGGATTAAATAATCTTTTTCAACTAGAGATAAAAGGCATATTAGAAATAAAAATCTTTTTAGAGACCCTCTCTGGAAAACATACCTAAATTATGCTCAGTACAAAGCACTGGGTAATAAAACCAGCAATATACATATTTAATAAGCAGAATTGAACTAAAAAAAAAAAATAGAAGTCACATCTTCACAAATCCTGCTGCTTGAAAATATAGATGATACACCACATTTAACCTGTCAGAAGCCTCATTAGCATCATAGCATAGACTCTAAACCAGCAATCAAGACAGTGTGCTCTTCACATGTTTACATTTTTAAATGCTCTTAAAATAGCAGTAGTATAGATTTACATTTAAGTATTTCTGCTTAGGGGGCAAATATTCTGCCTAAATTTCCATATCCCTTCTGAGAAAGACACCCAAAGATGAAACAATATTGTACTCAGGGCACACAATGATGGACAAAGGATCCTTTTATTTTTTGTTCAGGATTTTTTTTCTCCTTCTTCCTCTTTTCTTTCCTTAGAAAAGCTCAGAAACAATGGATTGCTTCTCACTATTCAAAAGGATAGCGGGTCCTACCTGTGCTACACTTCTGCTGAATGACTGATGAAATTGCCAGAAAAATATCTGATTTAATGCAAAATGTCACCACTTGAGAAAAGGAGGATCAAAACAGAGGCATGGCTATTCTTTGCAATTATGATGTAACTTTTGTTACAATCACAGGAAAAGCTTAAAGCTGAGGCAGATCAGAGCTCCCAATTCCTTCCAGTGGTCCCCCTGGCTTTAACATCTAGATTTCGACGCAGCACCTTCAGTAAAAAGACCAAGGAAGTGCTGAGTATATGAATGAGTACAGATTATTTATAAGCAAGTAAAAGTGGCAGGATCTGGCCCTCTCTTGATAAAGTGTCATGTAAGCTTGGGACTGCTGGGACCCCAGTAATAAGTTCAAGCCTACTGATGTCACACAAACTATCAGCAGCACAGTACCTATTAAGACATTTTTATAAACTGCAAGAAATATGCAAGCTATTATGAGATATAATTCTGAAAAACAGACTTCTACGTAAGAAGCCAATTTAAGAGGAAAACAACATAAACAATAGTAACTTGCGTGCTCAAGTGAAGCATCTTTTTAATTTTGAGTAATGAAGATGTCAAGCCAAATGCTAGAGTAGTTTAACTTAATTAGGTGGCCTATTTTTCCAGGCAGCCTTTCATTTCCCATTGAAAACTCAGCTTGTATGCAAGGCAACAAGAGCAATTTTGTCTGTAATGAATACCTCTGGGACTCCACGGAGTGATCATTTGAATGTTACATTGAAGACTGGTTTGAGCAACTAGTTTGGGCTTGTTAAGATGCCAGATTTTGTAAAACTAACTAGATTAATCAAAGACTGGCATCTTATCGGTTTATTCGGTCAGGGGTCAGCAGGTCAAACTGACTCTACTGCAGCAGCCTTTGCCAAAAGGGACAGTATAATAGTAATTGCTCTAATTTGTAGTTCAAATTCATGTAATTCTTCCAGACGTTTTATGGACCGAAAAAGGTTCATTTTATGTGAAGCTTAGATGAAAAATACTGCCTTTAACATTTCCCATGGTTACATCCCATAATTCATCCACGCTGCTGACCTGTAGTGTTTCCTGGAAAGGAAACTACATAACTAAAATATATGATGTCTGTAATCTGTTTTCACATGCTAAAAAAGTTGTACATGAAGGAGCAGAGGGAAACATTTTGAAGGATATTTTATACTGGCTGCTCATTAAACAGAAAGTTGTCTCATGATATGCACAGCGAAAGGCAGTGCCTTTTCTCTTGTGATATGTGAAAAAATACCTCTGGCTTTTGGACAGAGAATTCATCATGTGATGATTGATTTTCTGTTTACCTTTTTCATGGTAAAATAATAGCTTTTGTTGTTTTTACTTTATTGATTTATTGTGGGCCTATCACTAAAGTTGCTGTCATCCTGATGCCACAGCTAAGACAAGATGCAATGCTTACTTTCTTCCCTCTCATGTGCAACTCTTAAGAAAAATACTTTTAATTGATGTGCAGAACCACTGTGTATTCAACAGGGCCAAGTTTACAATTTTAGCATTACTCTAAAAGTATCTGACATTTACTCCTAAAGCCCAAAATTCTGTAGCTATGCAATTCCCTTCCAAACCTGTTTCATTAAAAAGTTTTCTGCCCACATGCCTGCAAAGAAAATATAAGTGTAAGATTTCACAGCCAGAAGACAAATAGAATGCTGAAAAATTTGTTATACTTGTTGAGGTTTCTGATATGATCTCAATTTTACAGATCCACGCTAAGGATTTTTGAAGGCTGGAGAGGGACACTTTTGTTTATACAACTGTAATTATGGGGATGTTTGCTTAGGAACCTTAGGGACTAGATTTTGCCCTCTTTAGTGTTTTTATAGCATGTGCTATGGAATAGGCATTAAATGAAAGATGCATTAAGTTTAGGCATGTTTAAGAAACTCATTTTTCAGGGATAAGAAGGTCGTATACATTTCTTCTTCTGGACAGAGCACAAGTTCCATACCTACTGAACATAACTGACTAAAATGACTTTGAGTAAGAAAGGGTAAAGGTATTTCACCTGAGTTACATCTTTAAAGTGAAATTTGTAAAAGCTCTTAAATTCCAGCCAACAGGCCCTAATTCTGACTTATATTTTTATAGAAGTAGAGGCATTTGATTAAAAAAAAATCCTTTAATATATACGCAGTACATGTTCATACACTTTGCATTAAAGCCAAAGACATTCATACATAATATAACACATCCCAGTGAAGAAGGGCTTGGGACACTCTTGGATGACAAGCTGGACATAAGCTGGCAATGTGCTTGCAGCCCAGAAAGCCAACCTTGTTCTGGGTTGCATCAAAAGCAGCATGGCCAGCAGGATGAGGGAGGGGATTCTGCCTGTCTGCTCTGATTTTGGGAGACCCCATCTGGAGTTCTGCATCCAGCTTTGGGGTCTGCAGCACAGGAAAATATGAATTTGTAAGTTTGGGTCTGGAGAAGACCACAGAGGTCCAAGGGCTGAAGCACCTCTCCTGTGATGAAAGGCTGAGTTGGGGTTTTTCAGCCTGGAGGACATTCTAAGGAGACTTTATAACACCTTTCAGTATATAAGGGGGCTTATAAGAAAGATGGAGAAAGACCCTATAGCAAGGCCTGCAGTGTTAGGACAAGCAGAAGCAGTTTTAAACAGAGAGGACAGATTTAGACTTGACATAGGAAAAAATTCTTTACTGTGAGGGTGATGAGACACTGTAAGAGATTGTGCAGAGAATTTGTGTGTGCCCCATCACTGGAAGTTTTTGAGGTCATGTTGGATGAGACTTGGAGCAGTCTGATTTAGTGAAAGATGCAACTGCTCATGGCAGGGAACTGGACTACATGATCTTCAAAGATGCCTTCCAATTCAAACCATTCTATGATTCTAAAGATGTATATCTATAAATACATAGCCTTGTTAATGCAACTGTTGGTGTATTTTTATCAGGAACTCTGTTCTTTCTAGACTCTGCCTGATGTTAAGATAATATTAAAAGACTATGTTTTACTCAAAAGTAAAAGGCAGGGTATAATTATATCTACCTGTAGCTGCTCATTCAGGATCTGAAAGTCCTGCCTGGTATTTTTCTTTCCCTGAGGCCATTTTAACCTATGTCCCTTTCTTCTTTCTTTTTTTTATTTTTTATTTTTTTTTATGTGGTATTTAGAGACCAATTCAGAGAAATGGAGGACCAAGAAGTAGATTCCCTTCTGTTGATAACCTATTTTTGAAATGAAAAGATAGTGGATCAGGAAGAGGGAGATGGAACATGGTCCAAAACAGCCCTGGACTGCAGCCAGCCAGCAGACTACCCAGGTAGCAATGTCTCTTCACTGTGGAGCAGCCTCTCAAATAATGAGCTTTCCCAAAGCAAAAGCTTTCCAACTTTTGGCAGGATTGTGCTAGACTTCAGGTCAGGGTAGTGAGTACCCATGAGACTGCATTGGGCCATGTAATGATTCTCCATTTGAGAATGCTGCTTTTTCTGAATCCTTTCCAAGGCAGCCAACTCTTGCCCTGCTCTGCTGAGGGAGACTGTTGCAGGCAACAAGATTGAAGAGCTGTGTCTTCTGGCAGTACCCTGGAATTCTAGCCTACCTACAGGGAAGGACCAATACAGACCAAGAGAGGGAAGCTAATACATAGCACTTATCCATCCCTACTTCACATGAGCCATAGTTATGTCATTAATAACCTAAAAATTATGGTATAAAAATGTAAAAAATACATAAGGGCTACGTGTAGGACCATGTGCATAAGGCAATATTAATATGAAAAAAATCTCTCTTTTGGATGTCAATCCATTCTATTTGACCCTGTAGATGTAAAAGACAAAACAGTTTTGATACCCCTCTATCAAAGAGCATGCAGATATATTTTAGATAGATCTCCCTGGTATAGCTCTGGGAAGAAGGAAAATACCACCTTTGAGCAATCAGTATTCCTTCCTCTGCCTCAGATCTTTTCTTCCCAGTGGGACAATAGGGGTACTCCCCCAAATCATCAGCTCCAGGCCTGTTCTCATCCCTTCCCTTTGGACCTTGCAGGGAATCTGGCAGCTGCACTCATTAACCTTAACATTTATCAATCCTCAGGAAGGCTACAAATGTGTTAAAGCTTTGTGCAACAGAGTCCTGAATTACATTCCATATTGTGACTAGGAAGAAATGTAAAACAAGCAATATAATTTTATACTGTGCTCTGTGGGACCCACAAATTACAGGAGGAGGGATAACATAAAGAGTAATTCATGTCCAAGGTTTCAATTATAGGTATGGGGAGAAAACAATAATTGGTGGGAATCTCAAATGCAGATCAGTTGGCATAGTTTTATCTTAAAATGATAAATACTTTCAGATCCAAGTGCAATTAGTAGTGAAAATGTTACAGTTTTACTGTGTATGTTTGTTAATATGGCTGGCATAACTAATTTAGGAGATGTCTTCAGTGTAGAGTCCTGTACTACATATATTGTAACCAAAAATGCAGTACTTACACATATATATAAAATGCACACAGAGACAACATTGCCAAACAGCCTTTTGGGACGCTTTAAAAGAATATCATTAATTTTTACTGTATACTTACTCTTCTGGCTCAGTTCCAGCACTGGCTTTCTGTAAAAATCATTTCAAGTATAGAATTATGCTATTTGCTTGCAGCAACATCACAGGAACAGTAGTGAGCCATATGTTGCTACTTAGCAACTTGGTCTGTAAGTCCCAAAGCATGTACTGATTTGAAAATTGAACAGAAATGATAATTATTGTTGAGGGATGCTGTGAGGCAACTTGTCTTGAATTACCAAACTATGCAGCTGTTTGATGTTATACAGCAAAAGGAACAAAACTATATTTTTTCCTGTCCAATGGCTGAGCTTTTATTTATGTTAGCCTAAGGGGGATAAATTGATTAAAACCTGGAAAATAATATAAGGTGATGTTTTTCTGGATAGGAATACTTTGGAGTAAACAGAAGAACCGAGGTGCTTGTCAGCATGTATCAGGACTCCAGCAAGCCTGCCTCTGTGGTCACCTCATCCTGAAGACAGCCAAGTGGAAACCCCTTGGTCCTTGTTGTTACATACCATGACTCAGTCTGCCAGCCCACCTCCCAGATAAGTTATGTCAGACTCTGAAATTAAAAAATGATGCTCATGTCTGACTCAGTCAGCATGGCCAGAGCTTCAATAAAAGTTTCTGATAGGACTATGTATCTCCTTACATGTGGGATCCATATTTTAGTTAGCAGATGTGAATGCATCAAGAAAAGCAGAGTTAACTCACTTCTCATTAACTCAGAATTAACTTGCTTCTCAGAATTAACTCACTTCTCATTCTGACAGGATTCAACCCCTATCTCTGATCTTGTGAGGGAACAGCCAAGTTATTAAGGGTGGGAAGGAGCCTGAATTCCTCACACTGAGGTCATGCAATGGCAAGACTCATGAGCACAGGTGCAAAATAGACATAGGACAAAATTATGATTAGAGTAACTATGCTGTCATCTGAGAAAGAACATTTCCTCCTCTCTTTTTATGGCCTTATGTGTTTTACATCCAGTAACAGTGACAGGAAAATGAACAAATCATCCTATAACTATGGTCAGAAAATATAATTGCATCCTTTACTGTTCCTCTCCCTAGCCCTGTATGTTACACAGTCTTTCGTGCTTTGTTTTCAGAGCAGGAAATACTGTATTTTTTTCCCATTTTAACCACCAGACTGGATTTTGAAATGGTAGTCAGTTCACCAGTTTTGGCTGACCACCAAATGCTCATGCCCAAGAAAGGAACACATCCCATTACAGTCAGTGAAGACCTCACAGACACTGCCAATGAAGAGCTGTTTAGCTCCTTTGAGGAATGACTAGCAGCTGTCTGTGTCAGGAACAGGTTTGGGAAGGCTCCTCTCACAGTTGCAGGTTCTTCTTGATGAAACATGAGAGACAGGTTTCCATCACACCCCATATTCCTGTTCTCATAGAAGTTGTTTTGTCTCTTTTTTTTTCTTTCTTTTTTTTTTTTTTTTTTTTTAAATACTGGTATTATCAGGCTTTCCCATATGTTCCAGCCCACACAGAGCTGAAACACCTCTTCTGCGAAGGCAAGAAGGCAGGCTAAAAATGCTGGGGATGTTCAGCTTGGAAAAGAGAAGGCTCCAGGGAGATCTCAGAGCAGCTTTCCAGTAGCTAAAGGGAGCCAACAAGAAAGCTGGAGAGGGACTTTTCACCACAGCCTGCAGTGATAGGTCAAGGAGGAATGGCCTAAAGCTGCAGGAGGGCGGGTTTAGATTAGACATTAGAAAGAAGCTCTTTGCTATAAGGGTGGTGAGGCACTGGCACAGGTTGCCCAGAGAGGTTGTGGACTTCCCACAACTGGGAGTTTTCAACGCCAGGCTGGGTGGGGCTCTAAGTAACCAGGGCTAGTCCCTGCCCATGGCATGGTGGAAGGAACTGGATGATCTTTAAGGTCCATTCCAACCCAGTCCATTCTATGATTCTGTGTATTCACTTAAAACCACAGCAACAGTGTAAGCACCAGGAGAAAATCCCAGCAAGAGAAGGGAGGTTGTGACAGCCCAAGGCTGACAGCTACTCTCAACCAGGCACAGAAGGCTGGTTAACTTGTGCACACTTGGTAACAACTTAAAACACTCTGGCTGGCAATTGAGATGCTTCTTGCCACATGGGTCCCCCAGCAAAAGACAGAGGTTGCCTTTGGGTTTTGAACTCCACCTGGGAGCCAGACACCCCAGAGTTCAGTCTTGCCATGGTCAGATTTTAAGTCCATAAGCCTTTTCTTGATTCCAGCCCTCTGTAAGAATTCAGGGTTTTCTGACATCTCTGAATTTGGAAATGTCACATTTGATAGATTTTTTTTCCTTGAAGACAAAGTAATTTGCATTTAAAATACCTAAGCCTGGCTCTTTAAAGGTACTTTAAGAACCTTACTTTCACTTCAACCAGTGAGTGTTAGATGAATAAATATCGCTGAGAATCTGGGCCTTGTTAGCACATGTAGAAACCACATAAAAGATTAAAACTTATACTCTTAATTTTTCAATATCCCATTTAAATTATTTAAACTACATGCATACATAGTACAAAAATATCAACAGAAGAAAAATAATTCTGATGTATAATGTGGACTTGCAATTCTTTATTCAAAACGATTTAAGACAGACATAATGATTCTCTGAAAGGTAGCAGCTGCCTGATAACAGCAATCATTCACAGAGTTTGTATTTCTACTGTTTCAAACAAATTCAATTAGCCCTTGCACTTCAAAACCCTTAAGGCAAGAATGAGATGATACTAGGCTGCTTTAATCTAATAGTAATACTAAAACTTGTCAGTACAGTTTTTGGATTAATGGTAAGAGAAAAATTAATAATATAATTTTTCATTTTTTAATCAAACAGTTCTATTCTAAACTACCTCTGGATCTTGGAGGCTTCTTAGCTGAATAAGTTCAATCATGCACAACTCCTAAATGCAAAGTACTATTGGTCTCTAAAGGTATTTCAGAATGACTTAAACAGAAAGCTGGGAAGCAACATGGTGGAACACTTTAAAGATGGTCTTTTTGATTAAACCATGTACTCATCTCACACAAACTCCTGCTTCTCCGCCCCCAAGGAACCTGTGTACCTGAAGAGCATCACTTCATGAAGACATTTAGTTTTGAATGCACACTTTCCAAAGCTGTTGATCCCTAAGTTACATCCAGCTTATCTGAACATAATTACTATTCATTCAAACTTACTTCCCACCTAATGAGAGTTTTACACATAAGCCTCCTGGTTTTGTGAGACCAGACACCACTGACCTGAAATATTGCATGACACAGACCACAAGTCTGGTTATTCATGGCAATTTCTGACACAATCTAATTGATCTGCAGCACTATTCCCACCACTTACTGGTGCAAAGTTAAACTGAAACATGTGATGTGTTAAATGAAAAATTCCCCCCTACATATAGATGTAGCATCGGGTAGACAACCCAAAACTTTCAAAACTATTTTTGCTTTTTAAGGAGTAATTACAATTGTAATTCTTAGAAATCTACAGAATCTTTAAAGTCAAGTGAAAAGGTGGAACATATTTTAATATACATCCAGTATCAAAATTTAGTGTATGGTTCTCCAAAAGGAAAAGGGATCAAAAATACCTTTAAAGAATACACATCACATTAAGCCTTTTGGCCTGTAGGCTACAGAAGGCTAAGCCATTGCCTTAACCCCACTGCTAATTGTGTAATAACAGCAACATTCCTCAGACACAGGATTAGTGCTAAAAATGCAATTCTTCAACTGTTCTATGAGTGATAATTAAAGATATTTGTGACATGTATAGCTTATAATGATTAACTTGTCTGCAGTCAGATAAACAAATAACCTGCACCTGTAAAGACTTTATTTCCTGAAGGTAAAACAACTGTTCAGGAAAGATCATGCTGGCAAAACAGCTGCTTGAATTCTGGAGAGGAAACAAGGTAGCATCTTTCAACAAACGCCAACTCTGGTGTTTTATCAGCTCTATCTCATTAACTGGAAACAAGGCTTAAATGCTTTGTTTATAAATTATGATTATTCCTGATTGCAGCAGTTACTGATAGTGCCACTCATTTGCAATGCAACTCTTTGAATTTTTTTAATTACAATTTGAAACAAGGCAGAGAAGATTAATTAACCCACCTGGCTGGCTGGCACGTAGTCCTGGCTTGGCTCTGTCATACTCATATACATGTTCTCACCGTCAAACTGCAAAGGAAATAATAGTAAACATTCAGCAAACTCGATTTTTTTAGCATTGACTGAAAAAAACAGTTGCTATAAAATAATATTACAGCCTGGTTTTAGAGACTTGTAATTGCATGTGTGCATCTTGTCTTTGATGTTCCTGTTGTCATCCTTATTGACCCTGGATGTCAGTGATTTGGAGTAATTAGCGCTCTAGTAATTACAGCTACCAAGGAAGAAATGAATGGTTTCCTTTCATCTGCAATCTGTTTTAAAACAAAATGCCTCATTTTGTGCACCATGTATACATATTGCTGTTGGTTGCAATGAAGTACTAAGTGAATTGCACACTTACTGAAAAAAGAAAGATGAGAATAGAATCTGCACTAAAATGCATCTTAATGGATTCCAACTTTAGCTTCTGAGCAGAACAAGAGCTGAAATTTCAAAACAAATTAAACCCCCTCCAACTGAAATGTTCCCATGTCAGAAAGTAGGAAATACATTTCCAGACAGCTTTCAGACATCTGAATGTATGAAAGAGTATACCTCCCGTCCGTATGGTGTAAGAGGATAGTTTGCTTGATGTGTGAATAAAGTAAACGTTCATAATCAGAACTGCAAAAATAACCATCTGTAAATGATAAATACCATTCCTGGAAATATATACAATATATAAAAAGCTTCTTTCCTTTTCTCCTTTCCATTTTTTTTTTTTTTTTTTTTTGCCTCTCAACTGCAGTTGAGAAGTAACAGAAATGTCATAGAAAGGAGCTGATTAAAATCTGAAGGTCTAGATGGAGAAAAACTGTCAGATCTGAAGCCTCATCCTGTACCAGCACAAAGAAGTGTAAAACTACTGATTTCTTACATAGTCTGGAAAATGTCCCCACAGAACTCTCATCACACCCACTCAAGTGGCAGTACCAACAGGGCATTGATAGTCCCAGTGTCTGCTCAGGAGCTAGGGAAAATCTTTTCAAACCTTTTAAGCAGAAATGAACAACAGCAGGAATTCCTATCTCCAGTCATGAACCACAAATTTCCAGCTGTTACGAGGTCTGTTTGAAATAACTTGCACCTGACCCCTTGTGTGAATGCCTAGAGTGACATATTTTGGACATCAGCCATTGTTTTGCATGACACAGCAGCTTTTTTAAGAAGTCCCTACTACTGAGATTGCTCTGCTCCCACAGAAGTTGCCCATGAAATATCCCATGGACATTTCCTGATCAGTGTTGAGCTTCAGGGGATATTCCACCTGCAAGGTGCAGTATATTCTACTAGCCCAAGGTGGCAAAGGTAAACTGTGTCTTTGGCAGATAGCTCTACCAATTTTTGCTGAGGTGGCTGAAAAGGTTTCTGCTTCCAGCTGTTCATCCTCTTTCTCTGCCAGAGGCTACAAGCCTTGTAACAGCAGCAGTAACATGAACAAGTGCCAGCTCCTGGCACAGCAGCTGATGGTCTGCCCTGCCTGGCCAGAGCTATTTAATAGTCGCAGACTATCTGTCAGAAGTCCTAGTTTCATTTTCATGGGAGGGAAAGGATTATGCCACAGATCTGCCATAGGGAATAGAGTATTTCCAAATTTTGACAGATTAGAGATAGTTAGATTAAATCATAATATAGAGATTGGTGCTTGTTCCTTTTTTGTTTCTTTTTGGCACATTCTTTTCTTTTAGCTTTCTCAAGCATTCAAAGTAGAGCTCTGGAGAAAAAAATTTAGTATCTGGATTGGAAAAAAATGCATTGTTTCTTCTACTCAAATGAAGAAGTGAAATTCTGAAGAGTGATTTCACAGCCAGTATTTGGAAAGCAAGCACTCCAGTGCCAGGCCTACAGGAGCTCAACTTATTCAGCTTGTCAGACGAAAGGCTGAAAGGTGCCTTGATCATTGTGATTGGTACTTACACCCTGGAAAGATGTCTGATAGCAAGATGTCAGCCTTCCTGACAGTGGTATAATGAGATCTAGTGTTGAGAAATGGAAGTTACAGAAATTCAGCCCTGAAATAAGATACAAGTTCCTACTTTAGGAGGTAATTAAGCATTATGTCAACAGCAAACTCATCATTTCTCAGACATTTTAGAATGAGTTTTGATATCTTTTTTGGAACAGATGCAATCCATATCAAATTTATAAGAAATCCCATGGACAGGATAGTTACACTTGCTGGGAATGGGATCTGCCCTGGAAACCATCATTCCTTGAGTTTCTTCTTTTGAATTTCCCTCGTTATCTTCATACATTTGTCGTGATACATCGCAAGCTTTGCTGTAATTCAAATACTGTGTTGCATGTGTTTGGTTGCAGTGAATATGAAGAAATTTCTTTTCTTTTCTGCCTACTGGCTAGATACAGTCAAGGATTATTTCAATTTATTTTGCCTTCCATAATGCATGAGACTATGATTTAAGAATCTTTATGAAGTAAACTAGTCTTTCACATAATTCCCTCTTTTGAATGTTTGGTCATTTGTCCTTGCTCCCAAGCTCACAATCATCAAATCTGCATTCTTTGAATAATTTCCCTAAGGTATTTTTCCATGAATACTGAAATTTTTATCATTCTGTGTGTTGTTCTTGGATTATCTGCCTACCTAATCAGTGCCTTGCTATTAGTGATCTCCCTGGCATGATAGGACATTGGATCTCAGCCTCTCCTGTTTGTTATTTGTGGCCCTCTATTTAGCTCTGAAATATTTTTTATTTCTGCCATAGTCTGTGGGCTTTATGTGAGCATGTTTCAGAGAAACAAAACCAGAAAAAATATGTGTAAATTTAAACTTTGTGGCCTTTTGACCTTACATGAGAAATGTAAGGGGATTGATGTTTACATGAGAAATGACCTTCTCCAACATTTTGGATTAATTTGTTAGGGTAAATTTTCAGACAAATAAATCAATGCATAATGTTTGTAAAATCGGAGTGACCTGTTAACATCTAAAAATATCGGGCAGCTGTCTGATTTGTTAATTAATTTCTTTAATATTCAAGCATGGAATTTAGTCACTGAAATATTTAGCATCTGCTTGTCAGAAATATGTGCAAGATGTTGTGTAATAGGTTATATAGGTCAGCAAGATTTGATGGGATGTGTATTTTTTGTAGTGTTTATATATGCAGATTGTGGACTGTAATGCATCAGCTGACAGTAACACTCTTGCCATGTCAGTGTTTGTACTACATTTACTGCTGTTTAAATTATTATCTGCCCTCAGTCCAGTGTAGTGTGGTGCAAGGCTACTTGGCAGTTCCTAACTCTTTGGATATGAGCCTGAAAAACACCCATAAACTCAATGGATGAGGCATATACACATGCATATTGTACAGCAGGTATTGCCAGGAGATACCTCCTTCACGTTCTCAATGTTTAGTAAAATGTTTATAAAAGAGTGAAAATATGATATTTGTACACCAGAATAAAACAAAATATTTACTGCAATGCTGATATGTTTATTCATCATTCCCTTTCCCAACTACCAAAGCAGTGTGAAATAAAGATGACCTGTACATCGCACCCCAGCCAAAAAAGATACACAAGCTTTCAATAACAAAAAGTTCAGAAAATCTGATACAGCACATATCCAATGCTCACCTTGCCCAAATGTGACAATCCCACATCAAAACAATAAACTGAAGAAAAAATGCCAACAATTGGATCAGCTGGAAAGTTCTATTCATATTTTCTCTTCATCTGTTTAGAAGCTTCCAAAATGCACCCCTAAATCCCAGAAATGAGTATTGAATCTTTTCACCTTTAATAGACTGCTTTGTAACGTTCAGGCTCTGCAGCATGGCACTTTTCAACAAGTCTCCACCTGCACCCTTTAATTCATGCTATATCCACCTGGAATTCAGCTTTCCAAGTAAGGTGTTATATGCAACAACAGTTCAAGCAAACTATCTGGATCACAGTGCGTCTAAAGAGGAGCAGATATGGCTCAAAGATGTCTTCAGCTACCAGTGTGTCCTTCCAGGTTATACACTATGCCTCCAAAATTGTCTTATGGTACTCATCATTCTCAGGTTGGCAATCTCAGCTTGTATTCCCTAAGCTTTCCTGCCACTCACTGCGCTTGATTTCAAGCAAAGAAACTGCACAAGCATCACTTAACCTGCGGATGATTCATCCCAACAGAACAGAAGAAACACAAAGGCAGGCAGTTAAATGAACTGTCTTTTATGAACCTATGTATGATGTATATATATCATATGACATTTCATATAAAGCTTTCCCAATGTGTCACCAAGATCCCTCAGTATCATTAAGACCAGATTTCAAAATCTTTCATTTTAATCTATTAAATGTGAATGCTAATACAATATTCTGGTGTGTGATAATAATTACTCTTGACAACATTTCTTTTCACATTAAAGTGTAACTGCATGAGAAGTTTGCGTGAGAGCAAATGAAGAATATGACCACATGGTAATATGAAAATAAACTGGGAAATAGTTCTAATATAAAATTAGGATTGCATAATATTCTTCATTTAAATAAATATTATAAATAATGGCATGGCCAGTTAGAAGCCCCCTCACAATGACCCTTTGTAAGACAAATTGTTCTGTTCAGCAACCAATATGCAAAAAAACCCCACATGCTGTTATTAAATACAATTTACTCATAGAAGTTAGGGATGTAATTACAAAACTGATGTAAGAGGTATGACAGAGTTTAGCAAATGCCCAGAGTGGTAAAGGTGCTTTAAGGGATCCATGGCTGGCTTCTGCCTTCCATTAAGGTGGCATCATACCAGAGTCACACAATGTATGGCCAGGAACCTGCTTTCATCTTCACATTTAAATTGCAGCAAACTTTATCAGCATTTATAATAGCAATTATGAAGTAGCAAAGCTTGCACAAACGGTATTTTTTAAATTAATTCTTAATGTCTTTTAAATTAAAAACACTCTGCATGAACTATATCACAAAGATACTATAAACAGGTTGAACAGACAAAAAAATTTCTCATGGTAACACCAATGTAGAGAATGTTTATTTGCTCACCTAACTAGACAGAAAGCATTGGAATACAAAAAGAAGGGTGCAAGATGGCAGAAAAGCTAGAAGGGCTTGAGAACCAAAGAGGATAACTGGAAATAAAATATATTTATATGCTGGTAACTCTATGTGCACATATAGTGATTACAAATGCAGATGAATATCTGCATTAGCTTCATATAGCTTGCTCAGGTGACAGCTACCACATAGACACATATGCTAAACAAGCCTTCAGCCTAGCTTTGAGTTCTCTCCTCCACTTAAACTGACTTTCTCTATACCAAGTCACTCGATTTTCATTGCCAGGATCACCTGTGCTATCTGGATTACAGGGAGAATTACATTTCGCCCCTCTACCTCTCTCTTCTTGCTTTGCAACATTTCTTTGCTGTTGTTGTGAAATGAGGGTTTATTTTGCTCCTTTTTCATCCAGTTTTTGACTTCTGAGGGTATTGCATAACTGCTCTCTCTTTCTATACATATATATATATAATGTGTGCCCTAAATTCTTCAGGCACAGTTATATGAGCTTTGGGAAAGAAAAGCACATGAATGTTAGAGCTTTTTCCCATTCATACTGAAGAGGAGCACAATGTGCCAGTACCGCATCTCATCCAGCTGCAGTGTGGGCAGCGAAGCACAAGGGACATGAGTCCAAATGGCTTTTGATGCCAAAGAATGCTTGGGACAGGGGTGTGGAGGGGGAGCAGCTTTGGACAATCTTCTGTGCACAAATATATGCCAAAAGTGGTATCCTAAAATAGAAACATTAAAGGAGGAGAAGCAAGGGGAGAGATGATGATATTGGTGAAAGGTGCTATGTTTAATAAGTTCATCTTCTGAGTAAAGCAACTTGGACTTGACATTCCAATTTCTTCAAAGGATCCTACAGATCTCCAAAGCATGTGTTATTAATCACATAATCTAAATACAAATTTCTCCCATCTTAGATTTGAACTGGAAGATAGATTTAGGTTTAAATGTAAACTTTAGTTATATCATTAAACCACAGTTTACCTTATTCTGATGGCGCCCCAGCACAATTTTTTATGTTTCATTTTAAGAAGTTGCAATAGCATTGTGGAAAATGATTATTTATTTCTAGTGATTTAGTGATTTTACTGCTTACAGGTTATATATATATAATTTGTAACTTACATTATCTAAAAGCCACTAATCCTGAAAAATCTTTAAAGCTAGGTAATTTTGTTTATTTTAAACCAAATGCCAAGAATGGATATTGTCTCATGTTGCTTGATGACAAAGAGTGATATTTTGTTTTACTCAGAGCTGCTGAAAAGACACTAAAATAATAACGGGATACAACATAAATCATCAAATTGCTATGCTAAAGAAACAGTTGATCTTGTTATGGCAACCATTAAAGATAAAACCAGAGATCCTCTGTAGACATTATACACGGTGGAAAATCCCTTTCTTGACACAGTTTGGCAAAGCGGTACATTTGTATTAAACTGAAACTCCATTTTGTCTCCTAAACTCCATTTTGTATTCTGTACTTGAACACGTTTAAATTTGCCCAAGACAGGTTACAGTAATGCATTCCAGACAGGCACCCTTCCCAGGAAAGAGGCTTGACACCTCACTGAAGGACTATCTCAGGAAAATTGTCAAAAAACAATATAGTACTATCAACTTTGATTGTTCTACTGTCTTCCCTCCCTCCTTTCATAAACCTTGTTTATCAGCAGAGGAGTGTACTGAAAAAAACCACGAGATTGGCTGAAAATGCCTGAATGGCAAAAAGAAGCCAAATTCTTTGCAGAGCTGGATGTCCCTCTGTGGCCAAAGGGAGGTGATCAGTGCAGATTGGCAGGACCTGGAGGAGTCCTGTCCCATCTGGAACACTAGGACCCCTCCAGGATACAGAAAGTATCAGGAAAATCCTTTATGTCTCCAGTCCAGGTTGCTGAAGATTCTGAACCAGGAGTATGGGGTATGCTGCCTTTATGTGGTCTGAGTACAGTGACATGTGGACTGGGCAGATTGGAGTTGGGAAGGAATCTGCCCCGGTCTTAAGGGCAGCCACCAGGTGTGTGAGAGCACTGGAAGCAGCTTCAGAGCAGGAAGTGAGGGAGCAGTTTCACAAGGAAAAGCTGTCAGACATTTCCTATCTTAGAAAAAGCCAGAAACAGACACGAAACTCTCTTTGCCCACAACACCCAACAGACTTGGACCCATTTGGTGCTTGGATCCAAGTGTGATAGGGCTTGCAGATTAGCACTGCGTTTTCTACCACCTGACTTTCAAAGACAAAATGTTTCGTAAATACACTGCTTGATTCTCCTCAAATAAGACCATTTTTTTCTCATTTTTCATTTATAACACCTGCTATTGCCTCAAAAAAGTACAGACAGTGCTGTCAAAGTTTTCTCTCAGATTTTCATGCCAGAGTCATAAATGCCCAATCCGCCATTGCATTCCTCAAGCTCACTCACTATTCACCTCTCTCTCATGGGAGAAAGGAAGGAGACAGAATGTTTGCTGAGTATGTCCTCATAGGTGGAGAGCTGGCTGAATATCTAAATATACACTGGTAGTTAAAACCTGAATAATGGCACTACAGCATTTGTGTTTTCCCTGCACTTAATAGAGGTTAATGTGAAACTGCAGGAAAGGTGAAGGGGAGTGTTTAGCTTCCCGCTTGGAGCCTGCATGTGTCAATGCCTGACAGAGCCTTGAAGTTGTTAGCCTGCATGCAGAGCACTAGCTGAATGAGGTTACAGTGCTGAGCACAGCGGGCTGAAAGAAGTAGGATCAGACTGATAGGAGGAGTGGCAGAGTCCAGGCACAGCAGAGTGTATCAAAGACAGCCCAGGGGAGAGCGGGTACTGTATTAGTCCTTTGTGTACATTTAAATGGAAGACAGTGAACATGCAGAGATGAACTCTGAACTCTCTCAGCTGGGCTCCTGCTCCTTTTAACCTTGGCTCTGTAAATAAAATAAAATATTATAAAATAATAATAAAAAACTAAAAAAGAAATGAGGTAAAATAAAATAAACTCAGCACACTGTGGTCTGGACTCCTATGCTCAGCTATTTTTTGCATATTGAACACTCATTAAATAAACATACCGAGATCAAAGTAGCAAGTGCTTTTGTTATTATTTTACTCAATTCACACTAAATTATAGATGTAGACACCCACTGGGAAAATTGGGTGATAAGGTGCAAAGGTTTGAACAACTAAGATAAGACCCTTCTTTTTCTGCCCATAGCAGCTGAGGAAATTGGTTTAACCTGGTAGGCTGGTAACATTTTCCAACACCAACAGACCTGGTCAATTTCATTACAAGGTCTGATCCTGCATCATGGAAGGTGAAGGGAATTGTGCCATTGCCAGTTGGACAGGAACTGGATCATGAACCAGTAGACTGGTAAGGGAAGAGGGATCTTCTTTGAGTTTCAGAGTAATTTTTGTCAATGTTCATCTCTGCCTCATCATGTAAAGTGGTAGATTATGTAATGAAACTAATTGAAAGCCTAATAAACTGGATCAACAGAGGGCAAAGAGATTACTAAAAAGCAGATTTTATATATCCACATAGAGAACCCCTGTACTGGAGTGGAGCAGAAGAGGTTCCATGGACCATGGTCACCATTGCCTTGCATGAGTACAGTTGAAATATTGTAGGGATCCACAAGAGTTCTATCTACTGTGTTATTTATAGTGAATGGGATACATATAGTTCCTAAGGATAAGTACATCTCCTTCTGCACAGTAGAATTTTAGAATTAAAAAGGGACAGAACAACATCAACCAAAAAAGCACAAGTAAAATTCCACTACTATTCTGAAAGTCCCATGAAAGAGGATCTTGAGAGGTAAATAAAGGTGACATTGCCAGATAAATAAACAACCTTGCCTGAATGACTCATGTTTGAAAGAGTATGTGGGAAAAAACACATGCATATGTAGAAATTATTTTTACCTATGCCAATATTTAAAAATCCAATTTTAAATAGTATCACCTAAGAACTTAAGTGCTCTAGACTAATGCAGCAGGCCATTTGGATCACATGTACAACATGTATTAAAATTATCCTGTTGAAAGAAACGACAATGCAAAAATACTTAAAATCAAGCACTTATTCAAATATGCAATAAAATTGGACCCAAGAACTCAGACATTTACAGAAGCAGGAATAAAATATTTAGGTATGTACCAAACTCAGATGGAAAAAATCAGCTTAAATTTCTGACAGACCAAATTATTTAGCACACTCTGATGGGATCTCATTAGATAGAACTAATTCAGACCTGGAGAGAGTGATAACAGAAATGACTAATTGCAAGGACTTAGGAAAACATGGACATCTGTTAAATGACAAGAGTGTTGTAGGGCTGATATACAATCATAGTTTACCAAAACAGCTACTATGGCAGCCATGTGGACAATCCCACTTCCATCCACAGTTACTCTGGTACTTCCTTAATTTCAACAGGATTATTTTCATTAAGAATGTCACTCCGGTTTATTTCTCTGTCTGCATTAAATACGAAGAGGGAGCCCCATGAATGTTCATAAGAAGAATCTGAACCAACATGGATTTTTACACTTACAGTTTCAACAGATTCAGAACCTTGACAAGACTTGTAGCTTAACTTACTCCTTTGCTAAGATTGTCTACAGATCAAACTGAGATACCCTGGCAGAGCAATGTAGAGAACTTAGCAGTATTCTATCCTAAAATAGGTCATTTGGGAGTAGATGTGGTTAGAAATGTTCAAAATATTACTCAAAAGCAGACGAGGAAAAGTTGGTTTACTTTTTTTTCTTACCAACTTCAGAGAAGACATTTCCTTGATGTGAGATCACTTATCTGTTCTCAAAAATTCTAAGTGTTCTCTACACCTTTTAAGATAAAACTTGACCTTCAAGTTCACTTTATGACTAAATTATTCCATGACTGTTTTCATCTTTTCTTTGTATTTTGCCAAGTTGCACTCATAATAGCTTTTTTAAAGAGTCTGCTGCAGTGTTTCCTTTACACAATTGATATATTTTTTAACAGAAAAGAAGACAAGTCCATGGAAATGAATTTTAATTTTTCTAAGGTTTGAAGGTAAAGAGCTAAAATATAAAGCTACAGTTGTGCCTGCCACTCTGTTATCTAAACCCTCTAAAGACAAAAAATGTCCCACCTCCTCCTCCCTCCTGCTTGAAGAAGAGGTACCATGCTCAGCACTGGCTGCTACTTTCCCCATCAATATGCTATGAATCTATTAGTGTTGAGCACTCCTCGTGGCAAATCAGAAAGTTACTCAAACCTGGCATTGCCAGCACCATGGCTGTGGTCCTTCTAAGAGGCTGTGCATGTCAGCATGAGACAGTCACATTAATGCTGGGAGGAAGCTCCTCAAGCAAGCAAAGCCATCCCCTGAATGAACAGCAGAATAAGTTTCACAGACCATCCACAAAAACTTATTGTCTATTCCTGCCTTACAACTCCAGCAATGGCACTTTCATACATTTTCCTCTTTTGGTTCAAACTCTTCAGTAATTTTGCTGTTTTATCTCAAGGTCTTTTTCCATCCCTCCAGTCTGCTGAGATGAATGACTTCTACCTTTTACTAACCCTTGTGAGCACAAAGACAGATACTCTGTCCTTCTCTCCAGAAAACCAATTTAAATTCCTTCAACCTTCTCTGGAAACATGTTTTTTTCCAAGCATTTCTTCATTTGTAATCGCTTAAGTGCTTCCCTTTACTGATGTCCATTTCACCATCTCATGTGCTGTCCAAAATGAATGTAGTGCTTCAGTTAGACATGGATAATCCTGAGCAGGTTCTTCATTCCCAGGCTTCATCCAGACCCTGGGAATTCATCAGCCTCTTTCTTCCTGTACATGTTATTATTTAGAAAATGCTTTGCTTTTTGCCAGTCCTTAATAAATGAAATCTTTGAAAGCTTATCCTGATTTATACAGTAGTATGGAAAGTTGCCAGATAATTAGGGTACATAGCATGATCTATGACAAATGGCAAAGACTTAAGCCCCATAGATTTTGGCCTAAGTCAGAGCTCTATGGATTTTTCAAATAAAGCATTTTCAAGATGAATTTTATGATTATGATGACTTTTAAACATTTACATGAGAAACAAAAAAGACACTGTCATCAGAAGAATGTGGCAGTTCAAGCACACAGTAGCACTGTGGGAAACCTTGCTTCAGTCCTACTCTGCCACTCCTTCACACATCACCTGCACACCAAGGCCATGGGCTCGGTCTTCCCGTACCACTTATGTGGCTGTCAACGTCCCAGAAATATCTGTTGATGAAGACTTGAATTAATCTCTCTCCCATCTAGTGCAGTCCTCTCACTCACAGGACATTATTTACTGGTACCAGTCTTTCCAGCTTTCAGAAGAAATAATTTCAGGCCTTCAGAAATTCCTCTTAAGAAGAGAAAATAAATTGGCAATTATCATCTTGTCAAATTAATATTGGCAAGACTCTGTCACTTCAACATTTGCAGTGTGATTTACTTCAGAAGTCCCTGAGTACACTGAAACAAGCTGAATTCTGTTACCCTGGCCATGCAGAGACATGAGGGAAGTGCTTCATTTTTACCACTTACCATGAAGGGAGCACCAGGCTGGGCTCACTGCTGGCCAGCCAGGGCTCTGATTCACTGGCAGTGATTCTCCACCTGCAGCTGCCCAGAGAGACACAGGTATTCCAAACCCCATGGCTAGAAGAGGAGTTATGGACAAGGTGGACACAGCCTTCCCTCATTTTGGTTGAAATTAAACTAGCCATCCCTTGCAATATGCATGCCAGTAGTTTTGAACTGGGCCATGACACCAATGTAAAAACAAACCTCTTGAAATACAGATAATCCTATGATTCATCCAGTGCAGCCTGTGCTTCAGTGCACTGAAATAGAAGCAGAACTGGGTATTTGTTAATCCTACTCTAATTATAACAATCTATGTTATAACCCCTGCTAATGAGCTAACATAATTTTTTTAAAAGTGTGTATTATAACAATGTGATTAAAGCTTGATGGAGCTGTTCTTATCCTTTTATGATATAAAATAGTTTCTTATTAGCTTTTGATGTTTCATTTTCCCCACAGCATCACAATATCTGCTTCTGTTTTACCCAATTGTGCAATAACTGTTGTTTAAATTCAGCAAACTCATAACCTAGTCAGACTCTAGCCATTTGATTAATCAATGGAAATACTCTATAACAGTAATGCCATGGAAAACATGCCTTATCATTTTTAGTGTTCCATATTATATTCTCTCACCTTTCTCTACAAGCTACTGAAATATTAATACACTGGCCTCAGGATTTGATAAAACGTGTGATGAAAATTATCATAATGTTTTATGCCTAAAGACCATTAAATTAGCACACATTAAACCTGAAATAAATTTATTCAGTAATTGTTTAAGTGTGTTCTTTTTGTTTGGAAGACTAAAATGCATAGTGAAGGTTTTAACTTTATGGAAGAACCTACTAAAAATTACAGCTTCAATGGTCATGCCCAAGATTATGTCTCTGCTGCACATACACAGACTAGCTTTCTTGACATAGTCAAGCTCATTTCCAAACTAAACTTTCCCAATCTAGAATAACCTAATTCTGTGTTTATTAGGTAAAAAACCCTCCAAGCCAACCAGTAAAGAGAGAACAAAGAAAATCAAATGGGCACATTGCACTCAGATTTGCAGATATACAACTCCAGCAGAAACACAACAGCTGCATAAATATTTCCAAACCCATATTTGGCTCCTTCCCTCCCACATTAAAAGGCAAATACAGCACCAGTTGAAATAATCACATATTTCCTGATGGAGCAAAATGTCCTTGATTTGAATGCAATTCAGAATTAAACACCTTTTCACAGATGGCGCCGGTACCAGGACACTGGTCTGGGTCTATATTGGTATAATCCAATTGCTTTCAAGACTGAAACTGATCAGTCTCAGAAAATTTAACTCTTATTGAGGTGAAGTTTTTTTTCCTCACTTTTAGGAAAGCCATTACATGGGCTCATGCATTAAGCACACAGCCTCTTTTGGTGTCAGCAACAATCTGTTTTGTGATTTTCTTCTAGGAGAAGTATTAAGAGGCTCCAGGGTTTTGCAGAGGCTCCTGAGTCTTAACAGTTGTATTCATAAATTGCTAGCCATACTGTATCACTGCTTCTTCCTGTGCTTTAGAGATCATTTAATACTCCCCAATTTCCCTTATGTCAGTGCCTACAAGTCAAAAGTTCAGAAATAATAACAGAGTACAGATATGTGCTGTCATTAGATTAGTGTTTTGATAGAAAACTAATTTGGTGCTTTATTCATTTGTTTGAAATAGTAACTACTGCTTTGAAAAGTATAAGGTGATTAATTTCCAATATATTCAGATCATATTAGCAATACACAAGTGTTTTGACATGCCTAATAGTTGTACTCATAATCAAGATTTTTGCCATTCAGAAATTCTTTTAGCTACATGAGCCAGAACCTTACAAGCTAAAATAGTCAGAACATTGACTTGAAGGCTGGGGAAGTACTTTAAGCATTACAGGGCATCGTTGAAGATCTTTTGTTAACACAGACAGCAATGTGAATTATGCATGTGATTTTATTTCTTACTGTTAAACACATCTTATTGCAAATGTATAACCAGCTCCTTTTTAAGGATACACAGCAAAAGCAATGTCATGTATTATGCTACAGCAGGTAATTCAGTTCCTTAGATAGGATTAGCCAACAGATTTATCAAGCAGTCTCTAAGGAAAGCAGAGTTCAAGTCTAGGCTCATCAATAATACATAAATAAACTGAACAATTAGGTACAAAGTGGCTATCTTGTCAGACAACTTATTAACCGATAAATGATATACTCACTGCAGACAATGTAAAAAGGGGAGATATGTAAAGATAGGAAAGACCTGAAAAGGGAGAGGAAGGTACTGTACTCCTCAGTGTGTTTGTGGATTTGATCATTCTCTCCAACTCTCCATTTTGAGCTATGATGTCTAGACAAAGGTGGTTCAGCAACACTTTTCTACCAGGAATCACCTGGGTTTTTTTCTGATAGCGAAACACAAATATATTCCTTTGCTCTTTGATCAGTTGTCTAAGGAAAAATATATATCACTTTTCCATAATGGCTACAATGCCTCAACTTCAACTTAATCTGCAAGTTTTAGGTAATAAAAATTACATAAATACAGTAATTCCCAGTGTGTAACGTCACCACTGGGCATTGCTGTGGTACAGTCCTACTATTTAGATGCATCAGTTCCTAGAAAAGGGTAGATGAAAGCAGTCAGGCTTACATCTGGTTTACACAACAACACCAAGAGGTCTTAAAAGGCAAATCCATGGTGTTAAATATCAAAATGTAGAACATTTGGTCCTTCTTTACTATCAACAAACTCAAATTAGATTTTCTTTTCTGTGCTGCCCTGCACTTTTCAGACAGAAAACAAGAAAACCAGAGGTAAGAAGGACTGTTGCTTTTTTTTCCCCCTCAGCCAAGCAAAACAAAATTTAAAAAGTCTTCTTTTCATTTAGGATCAACAAGTAATCAAGCAAACTTAGTCCAAACAAAATCTTTTCATATGCACATATCTGCCTCGGCTCAGAAATCATGAACATTTGAAGTACAGATTTCAGGATTTAACTCAGAATGAAACAAATATTTACCCAATATGATGTTTTTCATGCTCAAGTACCCCAAAGTGCTTTGCAAATATTGACAAAATTCTGCCTTTTTTTCTGTGTTCAGCATCCCTTGACTCCAGTAGCCATTTTCAGGGATATATGGAAAAGATGAGTTAAAGCCTAACATGCTTTGCTAATGGAAATGTAAATTATCAGTGAAACACAGCCACTTCTGTAGCGAAAAGGGGACATTACCCAGAATACCCTCCAGAGCAGTACATATTCAGGAATTTATAAATATCCTTGCCAGATGGAAAAGTAATGTGGATGAAGTGAAGAAATCTGTGATGACTTCACTCCATGGCCATTGTGCCTCTGTTAAACAACATGGACAATTTCAACAATTCTCACTGTCATTTTACTCCAGACTAATTTGAGTGAAGAGTCCTTCCATTTTGCATCTGAGTACCTTTAAAAATCCACTTTTATGTCTTGTACAAAGATAGGCAGAGCCTGAAGAATAATGTTCCCCTCCTGCTTACAGGGTAAACTAGTTCTTGGACCCAGAACATCATCCCTATGGGCTCCTGAACCTCCTCCTGTGTTCATGCTGGGCCTCCCCAAAGTAGGCAGATGACAGCTAATGCAAGCACAGTGCCTGCAGAAAGACTGGCATGCAAGCTGGACTAAAGGAGGATGCACACCTAGATAGGAAAGACCACATCTTTCCTGGGGAGTGAAACAAAAAATGAAAAGAGAAGGAAGACAGAGCTGATTTAGAGCTGATTTTCCATCTCTGGAAGCAGGTTTCCATGAAAGACCAGCTGAACTGTCTATATGATTTGCATATTTTTCTTCTGCTAAGTACAAAAATACTCTAGGGCAAATGTATCAAAATTCAGACGTGTAAAAGTTGGGAGCCAAACCCCAAACAATGCATATGACAAACTGAATGGGATGGTGTAAAGTGTGCATTAACTGTCTCTAGGACCAGGTGTCCTCTGTGGCCTCCATCCCAGAGGAGCTGAAATGGCATCACTGAGGCATTGAGAACCACACAGAATCCAGTTCTCTGCTTATTCTGGAGATCAGGGCTAGGGATTATGACGAATCCATGAGATGGTTTTGCCTACTGTGTTAAAGGATTCCCTTGTCTGAGGGGGACAGTTTTATACGCGTGCCATTTTTCCCAAGAGCAGGAAAAAATAAAGAGTGGGTTGGATTGTGGGATATGGATGCAGGCATTTTTTGCAGCAGTACCTGCAGACTCAAACTTGAAAAAGAAGTCATGAAGTGAAAAATTTTCATAGTTGCAGTCAATCTATGGACAGGCCAATGGTACTGCAGCATGAAAATATTGCAACCCTGCCTGCAAACACAACCCATTATTTATTAGTTCAGACTGTTAGTGGAAGAAGAAACAATTTAGCACAATTCTTGGAAGTAAAATGGACTTCTGAATTGCTATAGGATAATTTGCACTCAATTTATGAGTTTTTGCAGAGCTATGAGATGCTTTGATCTGTTTCATATAAAACTTGGTTGAAAATATGTTTCTTAGAGTGAAGTATGAGGCAATAAAAATGTGATTAAGGTGTTCTAGCAATTTTATTTTGGCAACTTTATGCTGTGTCTTTGAATTCCAGTATATATAAAGTTTGGCTCTTTTTCAGTTGATAGTCTATCAGCTGAAGACTCTACACACACAAACATTAATAAACTCACAGACAATAAAGTAAAAGCAGTCTAAAATTACATGCTATAATCTCTCTCCTTAAAAATAAATGTAGGAAGTCATAATGTATAGTTTATAATTACAATATCCAAAGAATTTCAGTTCAGTGAAGCCAAAGGAAATTGCTTACTATGGAACTAAGAATGCGATAAAAAGAAAATTAGGCACTGGCCCTGAAGCTCAAAACCAAACTAAATCACATATTTCCTCAAGCAGAAAGGGAGTCTCATTTTTCATGGGGAAAAACTTTCACAAATGTTAAAACACAGAAGTCCAACTTACTAATCAGAAGATACACATTAAAAGTGAACAAAACCAGTTCTAAAACCCCTTAAATTGTAAACATATTTCTTTAGACCCCAACAGTGATAAGCCTAAAGTAATTGTGGGAATCACTTTCAAATTCTAAACTTGGACTTCTCTTTCCTACACAGAAAATTCACCCCAGTCAAAGTAGAGCTTTAATTAATAGCTGGCATAAGACAAGATATCTTGCAAAGTTTCTTGTCCCTATATCCCTGTAAAATGTAAATGAAAATTAAAGTTCACAGGGTTATAGTAAACAAATGTTCAATGGAGGCAAAAAAAAAAAAAAAGTTTACATGTAGAACTATCACTTTCATATCTGTATGTGTAAAGATACTTTATCCTCTAACAAAGAGCTAATCCATGAAAAGCTTCAGTAAACATTTTCTTGTACTAGTCACTTTTATGAAAGTGATTTCTGGAGCCTTAAGGAAGGTTAATGCACTCTCAGACTCTAATAAATGAAAACAGTGTGATTTACACAATCTATGTTCTTTGTCAAATTTAAGCAGTGTATCGCTGCAGAAGATCTTTTGCTGACAGGAGCTTACCGTATGATGGAGATGCTGGAATCCTCCTTACGCTGGTTGTGCCTGGCAAACCATGCTGTGCCTGTGCAATGATAAAATTAAAACTTGCAGGACAACCTCAGGCTATCCATCTTTGATGCTCAAACTAGTGGATACAGCTCACCAAAGACATGTAAAAATAGTTTTTTTCACAAAAGTAAAATGGAATTAAAACAGAATTTGACAAGTATGGGTTACCTCAGAATTATGCTACTGAAACCTAAGAAAAAAAAAATTCAGTCTCTCAGATCATTACAATTAAACAGAGATTACAGGCAATTGATAAGTTCCTGCCTCCTTTCACTCAGTACCTATAGACCAGGACTACTACTGTAAGCACAGTGTATCTAATGACTGACCGAGTTCCCTGATTTGAAAATGGCATTTAAAATAATTTAAGTATTTCACAGAGCTCATCCATTTCCCATCTCTACTACCAAAAAAAAAAAAGAAACCTGTCCACACAGTTTGTGTTTTCTGGACAACTTCTGCAATCACAAACGACCACTTGCCCAAATTGCAATACAGGTAAAGCAGATATTTATTCACAGCCTGACTAGCTTACCTGAAGCTGCTGCATCATTCATACTTTTACGTGCCTATGCTAGCTAACATACTGAACCCATAAAATACATGGCACACCATACAAACAGAAAAGGTCTATCTCTAGAAAGTCATGTGAGGCTGGAGAACAATTTTTTCCCTGTCACTCCAGAATGCAGAACTACTTATGTAAGACAATAATATTGTTGTGAAAAGTTGTATCAAGAAATTGAAAGATACTGTTCATGAGAAAGGTTCACTTGGAAATTACATTATTTTGTATTGAACAAATAGCAACTCCTATTAATGACCTTGAAGTCAGTGAATTATGCCAATCTAAGTGATCAAAAAATTTTAGTCTAACTATAAGGAAGCACTATATTTATATTTAACTGTTCTGCAGTGTATCTGTTACTCTTTAACCAAATCTAAAGGCTGCCATGAAGGTTTTATGTGTCTGTTTGGTCATTTAACTCCCCTTTATAACCTTTGCATGCTCCATTATTCAGCTAAAAACAGAAATCAAGCAGTGAAATCACTTAAGGCAGAAGAAATTCCAAAGCAGGAGATAACTTAGAAATGGTTACAAAGATAGTTACTAAAAAAGATAATATACATCTTAGGATTTTAAGCAACACATTCTGAATGATGGGATAAGGGCTTGTTAGAGAGGAGGTGAAATTCTCTTCTAATCTGGTTAACATTTTCTGAAGGAAACCACAGGGAGTACTTAGGTATGGAATTTGCACAATAGGAATTGTGGTATCTGCTACAGTGTTCATCCTTGTGTGAACCATTACACACCCTAAGTAAAGTAAATGAGAAAGGAATCATGGTGTGGTTTTATAGTGGGAACTGAGAATTATTTTGCTTGACACATCTAAACCATTGTTTTTAATCAAGTTTTTCCTTGACTTGTCTTTTTCTTCATTCCTCAGTGGAAGGCATGTAACTCTTTGCATTTTCTGGGAAAACTAATTTCCACAAGAACACATTCAGATAAGGACTTAAAACTGAATACACATTAAGCTATAGTTAGGTCTTCAAGTCTTAACATAACACTGAAAATGAACTAGTAAACATGGACAAACATGTCCATAAATTCTAAAGAGACATGAGAAAAAAGCCCAAAACGGGCTACGGGATAGGGTGGAAGGTTAATAATAAGGATAACAGTAAGGCAAATTATTTTTATGATATAATGTAATGGGTTCAGAAGTTCACTAAGAAAGATACAATAAAAAAGGAGATCAGACATTCAAACTGATCTTTCACATATCACACATCTCATTTAAATCTTTGCCATACAGTCATTAGGATTCTACTTCTAGAAAAAGACACATTCTAGGAGTGCACATTTCAGTGGCTCTTAGATCTGATGCATTTCTCCCTCTGTCCATCACTGTGCAAGCTTAGGAGGTATGTGTACATACAAAAAATACAGGAAATATTTTTCACATTTTACTAATAACTCTCATAGATTTTTTTCAGCAAATACAACAATATGACACATTTGGGAAGGAGTGCATTCAATTCCATTTGAAAATGAAGCCCTATCAGTCAAAATAAAATGAAATTTATAAAGGTTATATCATATTTATGCATTTACTAAATATAAAAGTCAACATATGGTGCAATGTTACCATATGCTTGATTTTGTAAGAGCAGATTTCCAATGTAGTAGGAGAGTTTCCCACAATAACAGATCATTAGCTTTGCATTTCCTTTAAAACACTTCTGGAAAAATAACAGCCAAAAAGTATCCAAGTATAGGACACATGATCTATATGCATATAGATTCAAAACACAAAATGGACCCTACAGCCTTCATGTGCACAATGTACATAAAATGTCTGTTTATTACAACTTAATAAGCTCTTATTGCTCACAATACAGAAGAAGTTAATGAGTATTTTCTGATCTACTAGGTGTGTGAATTTGAAAAAGACGTCAAAAGAAACAAAGTTCTCATACGAAACAAGAACGATAAAAAACCTCTTTCAGAATAAAATCATGAGGAAAAAATATTTTTTTTCTTGTTGTTCACTGAGAGATTATATAAAAGCCATAGTTTGATATGGTCAATTTTGGTTCGGACCCCTGCCATAAATTACCTCTAATGCAGTTTAGATATTCTGCGATAAATGTAAGTGCACTTTCAATTTAAGAATAAATTACAAGCTGTCAAATATTTTATAGAAAAATGATGGCATATATCAGAAATCTAAATATTCCAGTGGAAACTGTTGGTCTGCTGAGTTACACTGCTGTACACCTGGTTCTGGTTGCTTTAAAAGGCACCTCAGCTCCTTCTTTCTAAAGAGATAAATACTGCCACCGGACAGCCAGTGAAAAATTTGGAAATTCCATTCTTGATCCTGTTTTTGATTTCCCAGTGTGAACTTAGGTTAAATATTTCTTTATGCCAATGTCAGCAAAATAATATAAAAACACAACATCAATCCCTATTTTGAGTGCTTTGTGGAAGACGTATTTTTAAATGTCTTTTGAAAGCTTTTTGATCTCCAGTGCCAAGCTGTCAGAAAAGAAGCCAAATAAATGCCAAAAAAATACCCTGTTACTAGTTTTCCTTTGGTGTTAGCACTGTCTAAAATGGGTGTATTTATCTATTCTGCTAGTATTTAGCAACATCTGTAAATCATTACAGGTGAGTGCACTGGAGGTAATGTCTGAGGATCCAGCTTGGCTAATTAAAGCTGGACAAACTCAACTTTAGGTGGCAAAGAAAACATTCACTGAGAGAGTGAAACATGTATTGTAAAAGACAAAGCAGCAAAACTGCAACAGACATAAAAAGAAAAGCAGTATCACTCTCCCAGGGAAGTGACTCAGAAGGTGAAACATGGGCCTTTTCTCGAATGGGTGTCTTCCCTCTATGGTACAGAGCAGGCAAACAAGCAAAGGATTCACCCAAGCAAGGACCAGTCATGACTGTAGCACAACCAGGGGCTGTGGCAGTAGTTGGCTATAACATATAAAATACCATGAGCATTTTTCAAAACAGAAGAAGAACAGGCCTCCATCACCCCACATATGCACTCATATAACATTGAGATTAAGGCCAGCTTCACTCTGGGTTTGTAAGACTAATGTTTCCAAAATTAAACACAGACAGATAGATTATAGTCTCCACAAAAGGGAACATTAAGATCAGAAAAAAGATTGGAGAGGCTTAACAATGTCAAGGATTGTTTCCTGAAAAAAGGAATAATAATGGCTCCTGAAAAGTAGTTGGCATCATGCCCTTTGACAGATTCCAAAATGGCCCCTGAGCCTCTCTGTTTGTCTGCACTTACCAATAATTTATTCTACAGATCATAGCTAGAAAGTGTTCCTTTACATCTTGTGTTTGAAGATGTAACATTTGATGATATCGAGGAATAGTCATCTCCAACTTTGTCAAGCTTAACTTTGTTGGCATGACTGCAGATAAGGCCTCTGAGATCTGGATCATCCAATCTACAAAAATATTTTAACCTTTTTTTAGCAAGAAGTGTTCAAATCTGCTGCCAAATGCTACCAGGGTACTCTTAGATCATGAATCTGTTCAATGCTACAGCAGTGAGAAGAAAATATCTCTGCATCTAGTGCATATGCTAAATGATTGGAAAGACTCCCACATTTACTTCTATGGACTTAACATAAAGTCTTGAATGTTAAAAAGGTTAACCAGATTTGCAGGGAAACAAAATTAAACTAATACTTATGAAGAATGGACTCTCAGCAATTTGTTCAAAGGATGACATAAGAAATTAAACAGTGAGAATTTATAGTTATGCAGTGAAGAGCGGGGAAAGTAAATTCACTGGAAAATTATCATTAAAAGGATACAAAAAGTGGAAAATGTTTTGCTAATTTATAACTCATAAAAACTAAGAAATCAATGTAAATTTAATCTTCCAGTGAGTTCTGCTTATAACATTTGGCTTCAAATTATAGATTTCAACATTGTCAAATTCAGACAGAATTTTACCACCATTCGCTTCAGCCACAGATTTGAGGGCAATTAACTCAAAATCTTACAGAGGTTCTGTTTATCAGTCAACTTGACATAAACCAAAAACCCCTTGGCTTTTAAGAGTATTGTCCACAAAGAGCTAATACATACATTATTTGTAGTTTGTATGTTTGTGTATATATATATATATATATGTATATATATGTATATATGTATGTATGTATGTATATAAAACTACACACACACAAAAATAGCCACTGTAAAAGCTGTATGGAATTTTCTGTTCTCACTCCCATGTCACATTTACTCAATTTACCAATCAAAACAGCATCTCTGCAATTTCAAGCCTGTAGGGTTAACAGAGTCAGTGTAAAGTAAACTGTCTTTTGCCTTCCTGAATCACTGCTAATGACAATCATCCTATATAATTTTCTTTTTCAAAAGAGAAATAACTATGTTCAAAATAGAATGAGAATAGAATGAGAACCAAAACAAACAAGAAAGTGTAGTGCTGAAAGTCTAAGCCGTTTCTTAGGTTTCTTACACCTGCAAGAACAATGGGTAGCAAGTAATAAATGCTATTTGGCAGCAATACAAACAGACTACAGCGTTCACATTAACTTCACTGCAGTTCCTCTTCAACTCCACCTGGAGTAAGAGGGGCTTTGCTTCCCATCCTACCACCTTCTTCTACAATGCAAACAACAGCGGCAAGCACAGCAGGCATATGAAGGACTACTTAGCAGCAGAAACCTTGCTTGCTGAACAGGCCATTCTCCACCTCCAAGTCAGATTCTCTTCTCCATTACATTTTTCACTCAAACTGCACACCTGAAACGTGCCCATTTCATATAATCCTTTAGCAAAGGTACCCACACTAATCAGCTCTAACAGTTATAAAGAACAGGAAATGATTTCAGGAAAGAACAGTAAAATGAAACATTTCTTAAAGAAAAAAGCCATACTCAAAAACCTAAGTTAAACAGTATTAAGTTACTAAATCAAATATTCATCCAGTCATAAGTTTTATTTGAAGAATGTTCACAGCAATTATTTAGTCAGCAATTTACTCATGTCATATACTGAATAAGGCTGCAATAGCTTCTTTTATTAATGATCACTTTAAAAAGTGTGCAAAGAATCTCTGGATTTGTAGCTGACACTCAGCATAAAATTTACTGACTGACTATTTGACTAAAGCAAGATATCTTTGAAAACACCCAAATCCACTGTATTTTGTTGTCACTAGTCCCAAGAATGTCCACAGTAGTCCTTGGAAATTCTCATGACTATGTTTAATTACAAACCATTGAAGAAAACGTAAGCTTCATGAAGTGCTGGCAATATAAAATATGAATGGCAAGCTCCCAGAATCCGTACAGACTTGTCTGGGTTCACATCACACACACATTCAGGTTGGAAGGGACCTCAGCAGGCAACTTGTCCAGCCTCCTGCCCAAGGCAGGGTCAACACTACTTAGATGAAGTTGCTCAGAACTTTGATCAGCTCAGTTTTGAAAACCTACAGCAATCAAGATTCCAGAGTATCTCCAAATAACTGGTTGCATGGGCTTAATTATCCCCACAGAGAATTTTCTTTCGTCTATCCAATAGGAATATCCCATGTTTCAATTTATAAACACCCTGTCAACCCACTGTTCTTTGTGGAAATTCTTTGTGGATTCTTGGGGGGGGCTGGTCTTAGGTACCTCAAACCTACCTCTTATTTGGGTTAAAAAAATCTTGGTCTCTAGATCTCTCTCTTACAACTTTGGTGGCTTTTCATCAAAATTGTTCCAGTTTACAAAGTGTTTCTATACTGATGAGCCCAAACCTGGACAAGTTATTAAATTATGCTGTGCTCTAATGATTATGAAGAAAAACAAATAATTACACACTTTGATCTACTGGCAACAGACTTGTTGGTACAGCCCAGTAACCTGTTAGCCTCTCCCACTTTTACAGCACATTGCTGGCTAGTGTTTAGCCCATCAGGACCCCTAGATCATTTTCAGCAGCATCCCAATCAACCAGATCCTTGCTTATGAGTCCCTAGCCTGTACCAATGCAGGGGCTGGTTCAGTCCTAGTGCAAGACTTTGCATTTTACTATTGTTGAATTCCTGAGGTTCTTGTTGGATGATTGTTCCAACCTGATGCTGCCCCCAAGCATATCAACTGGCCTTTTCAATTCTGTGCCATTTCCATACCTGACAAGATTGTGCCAATGAACCCCTCCAGCTCTTTGAAAAAGATGCTGAACAGACTAGGGCCCAGAAGAGACTTGTGAAGATCTCTGCTTTTAATGAAATTGAAGGTACTATGTGGACCATTAACTGCTACACGTGGAGTCTGATGAGCCATCCAGCTCCTCACAGATCTATCATTCCACCCATCTAAACTGTATTGTTCCAACTCAAGTAAAAGGATGCTGAGTCAGATCACGTCAAAGCCTTCATGAAGTCAAGATCAAAAATCTTGAATTCTCCTTTCACTCCCAGATTCAGTCATTTCACCACAGATGGCAGAGAGGTGACTGGGCATGATTAGTCTTTAGGAGATCCATGCTGCTACTCCAAAGTTCCTTATTCTCCTTCATGTGTGCAGAAACAACTTCTGAGAGGGCATACTCAATGATTGTCTCAGGAATCAAATCAGCTTTAACCAGCCTGTAGTCCCTTAGGTGATCTTTCTTGTCCTTTTTGAAGATGGGTGCAACATTTCCCGTCTCCAGTCATAAGGAACCTCTTCCAGCCCCGCAACAACAAAGGAGTATGGCCTTGCAATGCTTTCAGCCAGTCCTCTGTGTCCTGACTGCTCCCCATCCAATCCTATGGACTTCTATGCATCCAAATTCTCAAGAGATCCCTGACTTGATCCTCTTCTAATGCTGGTAAATCCTCTTTTCCTTGAATCCTGCCTCTAGCCTCAAAGGGCAATGAGATTTTGTCAATGGACACTGAGGTAAAGGTAGCATTGATCACAGGTTCATCTTCCTTCACTTTTACTATCCACTTTCACAATCAGGATCCAGCAGCACCCCCACATTTTCCTTGGGTTTTCAATTTTTTTTTCTTTTTTATTGTTCTTGCAATGACAGAAGCTCTTCTTGCTGTCACTCTTTGCCACTTTAGGTGTACTAAATTTTTCTCAGTACCTCACTCATAATACCTCTTGAGATTTGCAGCATAAGCTCCTAAAAGTATCCACCAAATGCCAGAGATATTCTAGGAAGCATTAAGAATCCATAACATATTCATTATGAAATTCAATGACTAAAGCTTAGATAGTTCCAAGATAGTTCCGATAAAACTCTTGAATCAAAACTTGTATTACTGTTTTTTCTCTTGAAAAACTCAAACCCTTTAACACCAACACACTGCAACAATTGAAATAAATGACCGGTGGAAGAAGTACTTTTCAACAGGAGCAAGTTCTCCAACAAATCTCCCTTGCAAATGCATCATTGCAAGTCTCACAGTTGATCAATACACCCTGCATGCAATGGTTGTACATGGGAACACAGAGGCACAATTTGGTGTTAAGCAGCAGGTTACAGAGGCAGTCTGCAGCAATTCCACCAAAAGCATCAGGAACTGCTCCCAAACCTTTTCAGCGCAAAGAAAGAAGATGAACATTAATTATGCCATTCTCCTTAGCTCCTACTTCATCTTCATTGCCCTCTCCACAAGCTGGCACAGGATTTGTTTACTTTGTTGCTTAACTCCAATGAGAAATGTATTTTCATAGCAATTGCTCAGCATAAAGGTATTGAAAGTACACAAACATATTACTCTTGGATGAAACAAAACTGCCAGATGTACTGCAACTGTTAATGAGTGTTAGATCCCTTGGACCAGCCAAATTTGAGCTGATACAAAGTCACACATCTCCAAAAAACATATGTAACAACAAAATGCAGCAAGTCCATGTCTGGTCCTGAGCACCATCTGTTTAATTCCACAGACCTGTTAACCTGCTGCTGCAGGGCTTTTTTAAGCTCTAATAGTTTAATCTACCCCTCTAGACTGAGAGCAGTAAAGTTAAGGCACTCTCTTGCCACTCCCGATGACTCTGAAGTCATATGCTATCACAGAAACATGGATTTTCCCTTAAAACATCTCAGTGTTCAAGATTATTCCTAGAAAATATGCATCCCATGCAATTATTCATGTTTTAAAACTAAGTTTTTGAAGTACATTTTCTGATGTCAAAAAGCCTGTACCTTTGTTAAGTGTCATTTTGGGCAATGAAAATGGACACTTTCATTGTTCTGAAACACAGCCTTGCTAGGAATGAAAATATTAAAATTTATGTTAAAATATCACCTCTGTTTTTTGTTTCTATGATAAAAATAGAGCCTTTCCTGTTAAGTTTTAGAAATAGCAATATGACAATTGGTCACTCCTAAACACAGAATAGTACACATACAATTTAATAAAATGCAGAACCCTATAAATCAGCTCATTACACGTCCCAAAGATTTGATGAATTTGAGATGTTGGGAGTCAATAATATAAAATAGGTCTTGGATTTGACACTATATCCTCAATCCCAATTAAAAAAAGTTTTAAAATTTTCACATAATTATTCCTATGAAATAGGAATTCCATAGCAATAACATCTTATGGACATACTCTTGGCAAATTGTATAGATTTCTAAATTTGCATTAACTACTATAACATTTTCAGGTCCTTTTTTCTGAACAGAAAAATTCTATTTATTCAATTTGAAAAGTATACAATTAGCTTCATCACATGTAATAAATTTTAAATTGAAATTAACTATGTACTATAAAACACACAGATATTAGTATTTCAGCTCTATTTTTCTGGGAGACTAAAATGTTTTTGACTTTTTTTAATATATAAAGTTTGAAATGACAAGAATCTACAAGTACAGTGTTGAAAAGATAGTATTTTCTTACCATGAAGAAACTTTTCACTGCAAGTGGAAACTGGATGCTAAACAAAATGGACTGTCAGGACTAAATTACAGTTTGGGTAAATTCAACATGCTCATTCTATCATCAGCTCATATACAGCAATATCTTTGTACTTTTGCCAGTGCCACACATTTGCATTCTAGTTAGAGTCAGGTAGAAGGACCTATGCAATTCCCCAGTTTAATACAGGAGCTTGCTGCTACAGTTGCTCTGAATGTGACCCATATAAATGTCTGATCCTCACTTCTAAACAGCTTTTGCAACTGCTAGCAAAGATTCATTTATTGGTTTAGACTCACAATAAAGAAAACAATTCGAAGTTTTGTCAAGGGGGAAAAGAAATAAATGTTGGTGATGTTAATCAGCATGCTACAGCTGGTTTAAAAGCTGGTATCACAATATTTCTTTTAATTATATGAGAATAATGTTGTTGACAAGCTCTGAGAAGGAAAAAAGTGGTGTTGGAAATTATATCCATGATGATTCCCTTTTGCAGTCTGTAGTCCTGTTAGGACACATGTTGGGCATGTTCTAGCAGATCCTGAGAGAAGATACAGAACTACCATGATTTAATGAACTTCAGCATTTTTTTTTTGAGTTCATTGAACAGCTTATCATTGTGCAAGGCAGAAAAATAATACTCAGTTACTTAGTTATGATATATTAATGAACAAAACAAGGCAAAGAAGAGGAAATTATTCATAGCTATCTTTAAGCTCTAATAGTAGAAGAGCCTTGTCTGAATCTTCCTCACCATAATAGAAATTTGAAAAACACAGTAAAAGCCAAGAGAACGTCTATCTTGCAAAAATTAATAGCTCTTATTTTATATGCTAATCAACCTGAAAAGAGAAGTGAAATATACATTATAATACTTTATATAATACTATCTGCCAAATGATGAAGACAAGAATTTGTGGGAAGTGGTTAGTCTTAAATTTAGTTTGATCATATTCATCAAAGCCTTGCAAGTATTCTGTGCTTAAGTGGATGAATTGCAATTGCAGCTCTGCTAAAAATCAGTTTGCACAAATACTGAGTTGTCTCATACATTCATCTGCTGAGATTACAGTTTTCTATTTTCTACATTAATAATAAACCTCATTAAATGCTCAGCTTTGTTAGCAGGAGTCACTGGAAGGTCTCCCCTCTCCTTGGAAAAGAAGAGAGAACACAAAGTTTGAATGTGAACCTATAGTTCTGGCATAGTCTGATCTGTGACTAAATAGTACCCTTTCAACTTAATTGCCATATGGAACAGCTTCCTAAGGATGGAGCCTGATCAGTAAAAAAGAATTGTGTCCCACTCAGGCTTAAACACTCCCTTCATTAAACAATTATTTTCAAATATTTTAATCATATTTTGAGTGGTTTTATTGGGGATTGTGTGAAACTATGTGAGATTTTTCCACAGAAATACAGAGGGAAAATAGTTAACTGTCCAAAATGCCTATTTTTTAGTAGTAACAGAATCATAGACTCATAGACTTGTTTAGGTTGGAAAAGACCTTCAAGATCAAGTCCAGACATTAACTGAACACTGCCAAGTCCACCACTAAACCATCTACACTATACCATGTCTACAAGTGCTCCATTAAGACATATCTTTGAAGTACCTCTAGGGATGGTGAATCCACCATCAGGGCAGCCAGTTCCAATGCTTGACTACACAGTCAGTGATGAAATTTATCCTAATATACATTCTAAACCTCCCCTGTTGCCACTTGAGACCATTTCCTCTTGGCCTGTTGCTTGTTTCTTGGGAGAAGAGACCGACCCTCAGCTAACTACAACATCCTTTAAGGCAGTTCTAGAGAGTGATAAAGTAATCCTTGTGTCTTTGCTGCCAAATTCCCTACCTCCAGACAGCAGACCAAAGGATCTCACTAGCCCTCTGTCTGTCAAACTTCAGCAGGCTGCCCCCAGATTTAGCTTTAGTGAGGAAGGTTTTAGCCCTTTCACCCTTCTAATCTAGTTTAAAACTCTCTCAATGAGCCCTGCTAACTCCTGTGCAAAGACTCTTTCTCCCATTTGAGACAGGTGTACACCCATATTTTGCCAGAGATTTGCTGTCATGCAGAATGACCGATGCCTCTCCCTTTAGAAAACCTGAATTACTACCCAAAAAAAAAAAAAAAAATTAAAAAAATTGTGAACTGCAAAAATCACTACAGTGATTGCCAGAGATACTGTTTCACAAGTCTGGTACAGAACTGACAATCTTAGCTGAAAGACATCTTCCAGCATGAGCCAACGTTGGTGACAACAGAAAGTGTATGATGATAACTCTGGACTCCAGAATTCTAAGATAAATGCAGAAATAAAAAGACGGATTCAAAGTTCATTAATTTTAACTTTCAAATATCCCTAGAGCACCATATTAGGGTTTCCAGGCATTCAGTTCTTTTGCAGACATTTTTGATAGGAAAAAACAACTTTCGCAGAAAAAAATTATGCGAATACATAGTTAGCTATGTTTATAAAGACTAATATAAAACCATGAAAGACCTTCTGTGTTATGGCGCTGTCATGGTTTAACCCCAGCTGGCAACTATGTACCACACAGCTTCTCACTCATCCCCCATCCTCCTTGGTAGGGAGAATTGGAAAAGAAAAATTAAACCTTGTGGTTTGAGATAAGAACTATTTAAAGATTGAAGCAAAACAAAATATTCTAACAATAGTTATTATTATTTTTGTTGTTGTTTTTGTAATGGAAAGAAGAGAGGAACAAGACAGATAAATGATGCCCAGTACAGCTGCTCACCACCCAAAGACGGATGCCCAGCCCATCCCCAAGCAGTGATCAGCCCCTTCTGGCCAGCTCCCCCCAGTTCACACACTGGGCACGATGTTCTGTCATTTGGAATATGATTTTGCCTAGTTTGAATCACATGTCCTTTCCATGTTACCCTACCCTCCCAAGCTTCTTATGCATCTGCTCACTGGCAGTGCATGGGAAACGAAAAATTCACTGCTTTACAGTGAGCACTACGAGCAAGAATTAAAACCTCAGTGTTAACAACACCATTCTCTTACGAAAGTGAAAACAAAGCAGTGTATCAGCTGTTAGGAAGAAAATTAAGTCCATCCCAGCTGAAACCAGGTCAGGCACTAAAATTGGCACACATGAGTCTGGAATCAGAAGAGTAATTTTTCAGCTAGGTCTTATTTCAGTGCTTGCTGCTCTATAAGCTCAGCCTGGCCAGGATCAAGCCCCAGTTAATGACAGACACCTTAGGCAGACTGGGGAATGCCTAGCATAGCAGAGGAAACAATTTTTATGTTGTGCTTGTAGGGCTTTGACACTTTTCTGTGTAAAGCTGAATCACATTTTTGCCCGTCTGTCATGAGCACCATGAAGGCTGCAAGTTCCTCAGGGCAGGAGCCTGTTAAACACTTAGCACAACACAGGAGCTCTGAGTTAATAATTACCGTTGCTATTAAATACACTGTGGCATAGCTGTTTCAGTAGCCTTACCCTCTTATTTCTGTAAGGCTGTCAGTATAATAATGTTATACTGAATTCAATAGAGAGGTTTGGGAAATGTGAGGAAATGCTCTATCAGTTTTCCTGATCTCCTGCAGTGCTAGGCAGCACTTTTGACACCAATAATCTACGGCCCCATTGCTGTCAAGAATGAAAAAATGTGTTCACACAATTAACATGTGACATCACACGGAATCACTCATCAGGAAAACTCTTAGCTTCCATGCATATTATGACTAAAAAGCAAACACATTTGCTCCCAAAATTAAAAGCACCAGATCTTTCCTCATGCAATTTAACCACCTTCAGTTCAAACTGAAATCACAATTCCCTGCTCCATTTCTCCCTCATGCAAGACAACTCTTTGATGGACTAATATAGATAGGAGTCCCCAGATGAGATCTAGGCATGAAATGCATCATTTATACTCAGACTTTCGTTCTGTGCATACAAAGAGGAGAAGCATACTGCCTTTTCCAGAATCATCCATTAGAGCTCTCCAAACCCAGGGCAGCATGGAGTGGACTGGCTGAGCAAATGCAGACAAAGTCAAAGGTTGAGGCCCATATCAGCCCTTCTCACATGTATGAAGCAAGACACTTACATTCAGTGTGAAGACATTGCTCGGATGGAAGTATGTGATATGCAAACTGAGAATCCTACTGAAGAAAGTCAAGGATCTTTTAAGATTTCAGGCTTTGTTGCTCTTCAACTTAGGCTTTTCTAGATGGGACATATGGAATTAGGAAGATGTAAAAAAAGTAATTTTAAAAGTATATTTTACAATCAAAATTTTGATTGGACACCACCAGAACATCTCAAATCTGTGTCATTCCTTTATTAAAGAAGTAGTATTAAAATTCTAAAAAGCATTTTTCTGTCCTTTGTTTACACACCAAATCTTACTTATACAGATAGACATTCCACACAGAGAATTAAAAATGTTAAAGGAGGCTAATATTTTCCCACATGCTTTTGTGACTGTATGACTATATAAAGGAGCCCCTCCACATATACACATAATGTAAATATGCAAGCTAAAGTCTACGTGGATTTTTTTAATAATAAAATAAAAATTCCAGGTTTGTAGATACTAAATTACTGATCGATTTTTCATTTAAGTGTAAATTTGACTTTTGGTTTTAATAGAATAAGTACTATTTCCAAAATTTTTCAGTAACATTCTGAAATATGGGAGAGAGTCGGCAGTATGAGATCTGTCTAGATTTGCTTGGTATAATTCTTAGTAAGATAATGTTGGTGCATTTTCTTTTATCAATTCATCCAAGTTTTTTCTCATTCATTTTTGAAAAGAAAATGAAATGCATTGTACACTTTCCAGGTAAAGTAAAAAAGAAGACAGTTTACTTGTAGATTTTTGTGCTTACGGGGTGGGAAGGAAAGTGGATTTTGCAAAATAATGATCTCCTGGTAGTGTAAAATACAGGGAAAAGCAACGAGAGTTCAAGAGTAGCATTATGACCAAAATTCACTATGTGTTTTTTATTATGTTGGAAAAAACCCTTTTAAGAAATGGAAATCACTACATTCTATTGATTCATGCACAGAATCTTCAGACATAAGTCATCAGTGTTGACACTTTCAAATACATAAAACGTGACATCTGCTCCTACAAACTCACTACACAGGCTGTAAATCATCAAAGAGAAAAACAGTTCAATGTCATTTCAGCCACTGTAAGCTATGGTTTACAACTGAGATAAAAATAGTCATACTGTCTCTATGACATCTAAACCACTTTTCTACTGCAGTATTCTATGTTCTGATTTATCTTTCTGGTTGAACAACACACAATCAATTGTAAGCAACTAGTGTAGTTTGATTCCAGTCAACAGCAATTTTCTCCAGCTTTATCTTTTTTACCCCTCACTGCACTGACTTTAAGTGATCTCCCAAACCCACCCTTTTCCATGCAGTGTTTTGTGGAGACTCTGAGGACTTAAATTCATCATTTTAAAGTGTAAAAATACAAGAAAAATGCATAACATATTAAATGGTTTTCAAATACTTGTAAAATCCTTTTTGTGTTACACCACATCTGCATTCACACTCATAAAGAATGTATGCATGCATTTTTCAACACTGATAGCAGGGATCACAGCACAAGGTACTTTTAACATGCACCATTCCTCACCAAAGAAAGCAGTATCAAGTATCTTGATCCTTCCTTGAAAGAGATGTTAAATTGCTTCCTATAGCTACTTTGTCAACCTAATTATTATTCAAACCAATATTCAATTTGCATAAAGTACTAAAACAGTTTTTCAAACCTTCAGTGATTTACTTCATTTAATTATGAAGTGAGAACATGACTATTGCAAGTGGCATATTTTGTTATTATTAGCACCTAAGAGATCACAACATGCATTAGGATTCAAATATTTCTTGAACAAGAAAAAGCCCAAGGAGGTGAAATATTTTAACCACAAGTATTTAGTCTTAGTGTTTGCAATAGAAATAAAACATTTATATGGCTAATGAAAACGTAAAGAATAGGCCCATCACCACAACAAGTGACACAATGATCTTGCAATAGACCACACATGGGTAACTGCCAGCAAGCAGAAAGCAACAGAGCAGCACATTAAAGATCCGTAAGTCCAGCACGAGCCAGGAATAGCTTTTTCCATTTCCAGGTTGTAAAATCTTCCTAACGTACACGAAGACAAAATCACATTCCTTTCAATTTTATTTTACTTTACTTACAGACTTATTTTTCTGGGCACAACCCCTTTTCTGGGAAGGACATGAGCTTTACCCTTGGAAGACCAATGTCCAGAATCTCACGTTTAAACTACCAGTCAGTCACTCCAGAATCTATTTCTACAAGCATGCACTCATCCAAAGTATCAAAGAATCCTTCTCACACAGAACTTCATCCAAGCAACAATACTAATGCAAAAAATTGTTTTACTAGTGAATAAGTGAACAGTTTTCCAATGACAGGTAGTACAACTAGTTTTTAAAACAGTCTAAGTGTGTTGTGAGATAAGTATGCAGACTATGAGAATTTTATCATCTTCCTTTCCCATGTAATGCACTGTTTCTTGAATTTTGATTCCATAAGATGTTTTCTAGATGTCAACATAACTTCTCACTTAATTCACCACACATGAATGAAGCGGGGAAGCCATCCCTAAGTTTCAAATTTAATAATTACAAGTCAGATGTACACATCTGGTAACTTGCAGAATCACAGCCCTCAAAAGTTTCCTTCAGGAGTGCTCCTGAAAAAAACACCCAAAAGCCAGTACAGCATGAGCAGCACTGCCTGCCTCAACCTGTTGTTAGGGCTATCCTTTTTTGTTCAGTGAACCTGCAATTAACCCCAGGGAAACTCATTGTATTTTCTGGCTAAATGCACTATCTCTCCTTCAAACCATATACTGGTAGTTATAAGGTATATTATTGATTAAAACCTGATAGCAAACTCAGGTTTTAATCAATACTCAAACGCACTATTACATGCATGTGCTATCATGCACATACACACCATCTGCTGACTTTGTCTCCCTAACCTGTCTGTAAATTCTACAGCCATTGCACTTTGGTTTTATAAATCCCAGCTTCCAAAACCAGATTTCAGAGATCTGGCTGCAGTGGTGTCCAGAAGTTATCCCATTTACTGTTTTGTTCTTACTAAATACTTGCTTGCACATTCCCAAAATACAGTCTGCTGTCAGCCAAGAAGCCTAGAAAGTTAAATCAGATTTCAGACATTTGCACCAGCGGTTCTTTCCAACTCTCTAACATAGTCATATGGTCTAGCTCATAGCAAGATTAGAAAGGCAACATTTTTTCACACATTTCCACATAAAATCTTGATTTGTCATGTGCGTGCGCACATACACGTAGAGGAAATGAAGGCGTGTGTGTGTGCACACGCATGCACATAAAAGCAGATTAGCAGATCTTATCTCTATCCACTGAAATGTTTCTTTTCTTTCCAACTGTTCCTCTGCTGAATGCTACTTGACGACATGCAAAGTGTTCTCAGTTCTCACTGAAACTCAATAAAACTATGGGGACACTCAACAGTTTCAAAATATCCAAGGCACGGACACACGTATAACTACATGGAAGAGAAAGAACAGTGTAATTTATGGTTGTGGAACAGGATAGGTATGCACCTAAAAATATTTATTAACCTGATGAATAGTCTGTTTTTTGAAATCCAATATAATTATGTAATCCATTCCAAACCATAAATTATCCCCCCATACACACTATGCCTCTATGCTAAGAATAAAGAGATGTCTTATAATTTGTAAGTGGATATTTAAAAACATTAAAATACTAACTTTAACATTATCAGAACTAGTAGGAGTATCGTAAAACTTCTTTTTCTTTAATTGGAAAAATTTACTGTATATTTGAATATTTGTTTCTATTTTTGACTGGATGGCAGTGATGCATATTAATAACCCTCTCTCACGAGGGACAGTCCCAATGGCATTTCAAAGTAAAACATCCATGTTTTTTCAGTTTTGTAGTTCCAAAAAGTTTTCTTAGATGGATGAGTTTTGAAAAAGTTTATACATCAGCTTCACCAATTGCCATAAATAGCCAGGATTTACCAAAATTTAGCTGCTTCAAGTTGTAAAAGGCTGGTACATATCTTTGATAGGGGCTGTGTGAATTTAGAAACACCAGTCCTTAGACGTCCCAGTGATTTTGGAAATCTCCACCTAACACTGGATCTGTGAACACGCAAAAGCATCAAAGAATTCACCTACTTAGGCTACAAAAATAAATCCTGTAACGTCACTGGCTTCCATAGTTGCTTCCTAATATACAATGCTAAAAATTATCTCTATTCTAAAAATTACTGTATTCACAGAGTAAGGCAAAGGTACTTTGCATTATCAAGTCCCTCATCACTTGCTAACAGTTCTGTGGCAAATCCTTCTGCCCATAAAGTGGATGAGAAATTCTTCCATATGCTGTTCTATTTGCAGCTAGTTTTAACAAAAACTTTGCAGGAGAGGGGACAGTTGTGTCAGAGAAATACTGAATGAACAGACTCACTACTTTTTCTCCTACATGAATTCTTGGAGCCCAGTTCTTGAGGAAAACTTCCCACCACCTTCATTAGGAGAACTTGGCACCTTCTGACAAAGGGCCCACGGGGTAGCCCTCTCCTATCCATGAAAAGTAACCAATGCAAGCAGTCTCACTGGGGCTTACCTGCACAAGTAATTTGTTCAATGACAAAATAAAGGCTGAAGAGTGAGCCATCACATACAGGTGATGGGAAATTGAGGATAAAAAGCAAAAGCTTTATAAAATGCAATTTATCCAGCTTTACATGTTATCTTTATTATTTTCATTTTGTTGCTGAATTGGTAGAACTAGCATATAACTGGAAAAAAATTACTAGTGGCAAATCTATTAGAGTATAAAGGGAGATATTTCTTACAAGTACCTAGAGTTATATACAATCCTAATGCTATACACTGAGCTCCCACTGACACAAATGAAAGCTTTACACAAAGAGTAAGTACAGAATGCATTCCTCAGTTTGTATGCAAAAATCTGCAGCAGAGGAAATATTTTACCTAACATAGGAAATAGCTGACTGGGAGCATCTGGGGAACAGACAACTCAAACCTAAAGTACAAGAGTTCATATGCAAAATAATGGCTATTCTTTTTCCCATTCACAACACATGCATTGCCATAGGCACTACGTACAAAAAGAAATATTATCAATATATTATTCACAATTTTAAAATGGATTTTTGTGACTTCACCCCTTTTTTAGATAATACAGAATACTGTCAGTACTGGTTATTTTTTCACAATAAAAATACTTGGCAAGGTGACTTAGAATGTGGGGTTTTGACTGAAACAGATAAAATGAAGAAGGTTTCGAGTTTATGTTTATGTGGCAGGAATTATGTGCTTTCCAGAAATATACTTCTTCCTTCAGAAATTAGGTGTCTTAAATGATATCTCAAAGAAAAAAGAAAAGCTTACGTCCTACATCTAACAAGTTTAAGTACTGAATACTTATTTAGTTCACCGTCAAAACCATGTGGAAAAATGAAAGATGTAAAAAGTTACATTGTGAGACACTAAGAACAACTAACAGTAAGAAAAGTATTTCTTTGTTCTCTGTATCCCTGCAACAGGCTCAAAAATTTACTTGTACAGGCAGCAATAAAAGATTATGGCTTCCAGTGACAGACTCTCTTGAAAGAACCTCAGCTATTTGTCCTTTGCAATTTCTAGCCCATTTTACTCCAAAAAGCCTTGTCATCATCTCATCACATTTGCTCATGAAACCACATATGGCCATGCAAACAGAATATTTCTCTCCTTGAAATCTGCCATGTTCTGTGACTGTGTGTGCAAAGACCTGGACTTTTTTACCAACCAGCCCAGTTAAACTTTCCTTGGCTCTCCTTGTAGCTGTTTCTAAAAGGGCTGTCAGACACTGAGCTAGGCCAGGTTGTAGTGCCCGAAATCGGACGCCGGTTCCAGACTTCTGGGCAAAGAGCTTCCCTGCTCAGTGGCAGAAGTCTTTAACACAGTCCAAACCTTCTGCTCTTTACCAAGTCTGCATTTTGCTCCATTCATCTGTAAAATAAGGAACATGGACATTTTTACATTTCCTGACTGCTGATGGTTGACCTGAAGTATTTCACGCCAAAGTACATGGGCACGCTGTGGCTTCTTTGGCAACTGCTGTTTCCTCTCCTTTCTCTATTGGCATCCTGCTGGCACCAATGAGGTGCATGTAGTTTAATAAAAGCACGGTGATAACACATCTGCTTTCGCCTGCTGTAACAGCTCTGCCTAGCTGTCAAGACATCAAAAACTTGCTCTTCCTTATTCATAATCTAAAAATCACACAAGAAACAAATTTACGTTTTGTATGTATATTACATTATTAGTCAGTGATTAGGCTTGTATATGATTTTGAGGAAAAATCTAAGATCACTTACTAGGGGCTCTCAATGACACTCCCAGTCTCATGAAAGGATCATGCATCAGCATATTCTCATCCATGCATGAACACTCTGATTCCATGCAATAAGGTTACTATGCTGCCAAATTTAGAATTGAGTTTATGGCTCTTAATGGGATTACAGATAATTTTTGAGACTTTGGGGTATATTTTCAGGGTAATATGATTTGGCCACTGCAAAAGTTTAGTTTAATTCAGTTTCAGACTGCGTTCTCATTGGGGGTTTAATTACCTATTGATTTCAGCAGAACTGCTGCCCATCATCATAGCAGACATCTTTTGTGTAAAATCAATAGCAATATTAAGTCTCTTTTCAGTGTAAGGTCTGGACTGCGGGCTAAAGAAGTTTGTTTTCCGTTTCACTGTTCTTACTCAGATTTTTTCAGATGTTTCTGTGAGAACTGTACCGGAATCCGGAAGCTGTTATCCATACAAAATGTTCCCATTAAAGACTCATTTAGATCAACAACACTTTTAAATGGCTTAAAATTTCATAGTCTTGACCTGATAGTTTCAGCCACTTCTGGTTTGATCTGTCTTGTGATTTCTACAAAACAAACCTGCAGGAGAAAGGAATTTACCCGTGCACCAGTGCAGTGAATTGTTCCATGCATTTTTAGTGGTTTTATACCATCTGAAGCCAATTCTGAGTAAGAAGCATTCTTTACCTAATCCAATTTATTTAGTCAGACTAAGCAAGAAAAATGAAGTCATCTAGATTTTTTGTGTTTGTTTGGCTTACATGATTAAGGAGAAAGGAATAGAAATGATATTCCTTTTGGGAGTAAATTCAATTCAATAGTATTGAACAACTTCTATGCTTTCAAGGTATCTTCCAGGAAAGCATTCCTTACACATTTTCATTTATCATTTTGTGTTTCTCTAAACCCTTTTTTTTCAAGTTACACTGGGGCATAAATTGATTTAAAGCAAGCCCATAACTTTCACGAGGCTCATTAAATGGTAAAATGCATTCTTCATTCTTGTTTGTAAAACTGATACTAAGTTTTTAGTACAGGTACTAAATTGTTCTCAGAGCCCACCAATATTTTACAGGATTTCCTCTCTTTATAAGCTACAAAGAAAAGCCAAGTGAGTTCAGCTATGAAATATTTGTTAGAGAAACTTTACTCCCATAGAGCACTTTTGCAAAATCTGTGATATTCTCAAAGTTTAATGTTCAAAGATCGCCTTGTGTTACTTCTGACTCTACTTTTACTTACATCACTGATACTCTTGCGATTTCCTGGCACACATATTTAATAGCTTTCCTACTCTTAACTTCTTAATCTTTGAGCAGGACAAGAAAGCAAAACCACAGATTAATTTCAAGTACGCTGAGATCTCAATCCAACTGATGGTACTTGAAAAAGCAATAGGAAAAATACAAACATCTCCATTTCATCAGAAAAATAATCCTATTTAAACAAAAAGCTTGGGAAGGATCAGCAAAACACAGTAGTGAATAAAAAAGTAAACGACCCTGTGGCAGATATAACATTTGTATGATGATGAGAAATAGACACCAGTTAATCTAGGCTATATTCTTAAAATATATTTTACACCACTTTTAGTTTTTGGGTTTGCTATTCGCTGAATATGCCCAGAAAAAGGCAGCTTGTTATTACACGTAACAGTTGCACTGTATGGATGAATGGTGCTACAGCACTTAAAATTACACATGCACAAACATGATGGAAATTAGTATTACTGTAGATATCAAAAGCAAACAGACCTAATTAAAGAAATAACTGCAACAAACCCAGATGCAACCCAAAACAAAAAAGGACAACTCCAAATCTAATGAATCCTTTGAATATTAATTACAGAATTCCTAACAATACACTGGGAAAGCTCTCTTGGAGAATTCAGTTTACTGTTTAACAGTTTCTGACTAATTTTATTAACCTGTACATCTGAGAGGATCAACCCCCTCTGGGTTTAATTAGAAGAAAATTCAATTTAAATCTAAATGTCAACAGTGGTTACTAATTATGGCAGGGCCCTGGACGAGACATCCAGTCTGTAATCAGGCAGTTCTCTGCTAACAATTAACAGTTTCTTTCTGAGTTATGAGTGCATTAGGATTTTCCTTTTTCTAAATAAATATGATTCAGCATGGGGCACGACTAATATTAACAGCACCTACTGCTACGTGCAGACATGCAGAAGAGGTTGCCAAATTAAATTACAGAGATTTCTCAAACATATAGCTGAATAATAAGCAGCTACAAAACTAGGTCAGGGTCTCAAGCAGTCAACCACAGCCCCTCCCCCCAACATGCAAAATAAATATACCCACTATCTCTGAATAGAAATCAGTCTTTTGTTATGCCCTTTGTCAGGAATATGTTACTGCAAAATGATATTTATTTCCACAGTCTTCGCAGCTGTGAGCAGGACTGAATTAATCTTTCAAGAACTGATTTCCTCTTCAATTTCATGTTTATGATTATGAAATGTAAATGTATTACTCTAAAGAAAAAATAACAAAAGGCATAGATTTAAGAAAGGCAGCTTTATATCCACAGCTTTCACTTGCTCTTTACTAATGAAGGAAACAGCCAACTAACCCCTAAATAAAAACAGACATTGTAGAGAATGTGTAGAAAATGCATTGTAGAGAATGTGTAGAAACATAAAAACTGGGGAGACACCTAAAATGAAATAATCTGAAAATCTAACCTGAGCAAAAAATGTACAATCTAAGGCAATTACCAGAAACCAGAAACATGACCAAAACTAGGATGAGGTTAAAGGGCTTAGTCATTTAACTTCTAACCAGCCCCCACACTCTCAATGCTGCTGCTAATACAATACCGAAAATGCTGAATACAGCTGAGAATTGCAATTTCTCAGCTTGGTGATAGCTTTTTACAAAAATGACAATAGTCTTTTCCAAACCATTTCATTTTGATGACCTACTAATTAATTACATCCATAGCCATAAAATAGTAACCATGCTGGGTTTTGTGGAAGCTGTTGACAAATTTGTGTCATTTCATCATGGGACTTACCAGCCATCATTCTCAAATATTCCAGGCCAACATATTTTGGGATTTGTTAGTGGTAATTTCTCAAGACAACTATCTATGACAGGGAAAGCAGAAATCAGAGGGTATCTGTATGGAAATACTGAGGCAGTTCTATGAATAGTTTTAGTTTACACAGTATAACCATAGCAATCAAATATGCAGGACTTAGGCTGTTCTTTGCTAAACAGGAAAGCTGTTTTCTTTCTATGCTAAAACCCAAACCAATATAAAATAACACTAATAAAAAAACCCTGCATTTTTAAAATAGGAATTGGATTTTACTTTTTTGTCATTTTTTTGGACCATTTTTTGAACAGAGGTCACCAAGTGGCAAAAGAACATGCTAGCATCATTCTTGATAAAAGCTTGTATAAAATACTAAAATTACAGCTTCAGATACATTCTTAGTAGTACAGACATACATACCAATCACTTGAGATGGTGTGAATACAGCTCTCTAATTTAATTTAGACTTAAATTTATGTATTTTAAATTAAACCTAAAATTCCATAGGCATGTGCTTGATTTTAAACCTGTAAACAGTTTTATGACCCTCCCCAAGAGTATTCACAGAACAAAAATCTAGTAAATATGTATCAATGTATGAAACACTTCTAAGAGCGTAAGCAGGTGGTTATTGTTAAGAAATAAGGAAGCACCTCTATTTAAGAAAGTACTTATGGATATTAGCCACAGCATATTACAAATATTATGTAAGGCTTTCCTGAGTAATGTTAAATCAAGCACATCTCAAAAATTAAGTATCTTATTTCCCCTATTTCTGAACCAATGTGGCATTTTTTTCCTCAATAATGAAAGGATTATTCACATTTTAAAGTATAATGGAGAATACGGCTCTTAAAACCTTATGATGAAGTGAGTGGTTGCTGAAGATGTTCTACAAATGTAACACTTGAACCTGACAAGAAAATTATGCAACCATGACTACATTTGGATGCTCCAACTCAGATTGACTGCGTGCTCTCCACACACACCAAAGCCTGTTGATACTGGCAGCTCTCTCTACAAGTGAACTTTTGCAGTCAGATTGAAAGTGGGTGTTTTAAGCCTATTTTTGTCATAACGAACATTATGATACCTGGCCTCCCTTGCACTACTGGCTCCACCCCAGCTCCTCTACAAATGGTATGTCTCTATCCAGCAAGAAAAAGGGGATCAGGACACCTCAGCTCCTAACCTTACTGTCTGAATAAACATGTGAAAAAAGGCAGGATTGATAGCATGAAATAATTTGCAGCTGACATCTGAAATTGTTACTTAGGTCCTGGGGAAAGAGGAAGGAAAAGGGAAGAAAGGACAAGGGACTTTCCTCCTTCACTGCTTAAGCTGTGTTAAAAAAAAAAAAAAAAAAAAAAAAAAAAATCCCCAAGATTAATAAGGCCATAGATGAGTTGCAAAAGGGTAACTCTGCATCTCATTGGGAGCCAGGTCCCGGTCTCCCACCTCTATATTCACTGTCTCCTGCATTCTGGCACAACCCAGGAACTCCAAGCACCAGCAAAAATCTAGAATTTATGTGATGTTATTTTCTCTCCACATTTTTCAGTAAATGGATATTTGTTTTACGGTGAAAAAATCAGCTTTTTACTTGAACTCAGCTTTGCCCTCCTCCCACCCCTGGGTGATAATTACACATCTCAGGTGGTTAAATTCATGCTTCTTCTAGTTTCATGTCTTGTAATTCTTCCTGAAACATGTAACAGCTACCCAAAAATACTCAGCTGGCTGTTCTTTCTTATTTTATTGTAAAGTTTGTGCAAAATTTTGGCCTCCATAAAGTAAGCAGAAGTTTTGCTCTCAACTAGAACAGGGCAGGGCTTCACACTTCATGTTTCTAAAATACTCCGTTTTCAGTTCCTTTAGTATTTCTATTTTAAACTACTATTGCTAAAATTGCAAACTGTGATAACCAATGATGTAAAATATTTTGTATGCTCGAAGTTTCAACATTAAATCAAGCTAAGGAACAAAAAGGAACATTTCTGTCTTCTACCATGCCAAAAAGTAATTTAGAAAAACTATCCAATCACAACTAACATTAGTTTTCAGACTTCATTAGGCAAAGGCAAGTGTCTCTATGTATTTTCCCATCCCTGAAAGCATCTATTTCTTCTCCATGTTCAACTGAAGCTATAGTTGAGATCTTTTTGATAGCAACAAAAAGGAAGTTCTTTTAACCACAGCTCAATAATAAGATGAATGGAAAAACAGTTAGTTTCCTTCTGTTTTAACTGTTTACCTTGATCTGTTTTCAGCAAAGAGAAGAGAGCCTGTATATATTCTTCATTACATAACAATCACAAGCTACACAAACAAAAAAAACCCCAACACCATAAAACAGTTTTGTTTTCATGATTGAACTCCTACAGTTGTCATTTTTCTAAGCATTACAACTTCAGAACAAGAGACTTAAGGACTTTAAATTACCATCTAAAATACATGCTTAAGGGCCCCTTAATACCTAGCCATAAGGTGAAGACCTGATGGAAAATCACTGAAAACAAATCAAAGTGAGGAGAGCTATAAAGTGTTCTGTGAGCAACAAAGACAAATTAGAACCTACAGTTATATGTTTGTGAAATAAAATTTGACATGATTTGGTAGGACTGAAACCTGGTATGACAATTCACATGACAGAAACTTATCAGTAAAACCTAATAGGAAAGACAGCCAGGAGGAGCCAGGAGCCAGGAATGTGGGACTCCACTTTAAAAGTGTTATTTACAAGCTTAAAAACTACAGGCTAATTCAGGATAGCTGTGCGTGATTGACAAAAATATTGTGTTGTTTTTAGCTGCCAACACAGATGACAAAATAGAAGGAACAAGCCTCTAAAAAGTACTTCTAAGTGCATATAAATATGTAGAAATTCACACAGGTTTCTGAAGACATATTTTTGATGCTACTGATAAAGCATTTTTGAAATCGCTAAAAATAACACATCTATTCCAAACATAAAAAGCAAATCAGGCAACTTAAAATCATTCTGTGCTAGATCTCATTGTGGTAGATAAAAGATCATTGCCTCTAACTGGCAATTGCCTGTGTTAGAACATTCACAAATTAATTTCAATTACAACATGCAGGAATTGTGACATAGGTTTCTTTCTCTGAAAGAATTCAGTATTCCAAAATAATTTAAAAGAAATTTACAAACAAAACTGAACAAAGTAGTTATTATAATGCAAAAAAAAAAAAATCTGAAAATAAAACTATAAAACCTTTGAAATTCTGTATCATGAAAGTAGGAAAATTTTTGGTGAATACCCATCTAAACTGAGAGGAAAAGCAGTTAGAGCAATTTTTTTCTTTCAGATATGGTGAAAGTGAAAATGTGGAATCTTATAGAAGTAAATGAAAATCATCAGTTTACAAACACAGAATATTGATAAGGGAAGCTGAAAAGAAAGAAGAAGAAAAGTAATTTCTAGTATGATCAAACAGTGCCAGTAACCAATGAAATCTGTGCAATAGCACAGCTCTGGTCCCAAACGTTGATAATAAGATTAACTGTTGTGGTACAGAAGATAAGGGAATCTAATACATATTTCAAAAAGTGATACAGTCTTCATTTGCAGTGACAACCAAAAAATTGTGATTTTCTTTCTAAATATGTAGGATACTAAACATTAAAGTAAAGTGAAGTAAAATATATAATGATAGTGGATCAGAGAGCTTACACCCAAGGGTTTAGAAAGGATTGGCTCAGGAGATCTTGAGCCCTTCCTTGACTTATTTTTTTACTAGATTTTGAAACACTGGAGAAGTTCCAGTGGACTCAGGACAAAAACCATAATACATCAGCATTTCAGAAGCATAAATAAGATAAAAAGCAGGTTACCCTGAATCTGGAATCATTAGACCCTATTAAACAATACAACAATAAATAGTAAAACAGCAAGTGAACCAATGACATTGAATTTTATTTTACAGAAAAAGTGTCTTCCCAGAAAATCTGTTTTTTATGACCCCACAAGCCTGACTAGAAAGGACCAAATTGACATAATGTAGATGTATTTCTTGTACCATTTAGATTTCAGCCCACATTTTTTAAATAGTGTACAAACTCAATATAACCCATAATATACAGCAAAACCCTGCTGACAGACCACTAAAAATAACTGCAGTTGTGGAAACATCATTGTGAGAAATGCTTTAAGGCATGAAGTTCTCAACCTGATGCTCTGAAGTATCTCTATCTTTCACCCAGTAAAATCTGGAGGAAATGTAAAGAGCTGATGAAGTCACAGATACCAAATGGGGAAGATGAGCCATAGAAAAGCATCTGAACAGTGCACTCATCTGAACTGCATTTGAACACAGTTTTGTACATGCTGCATTCATAAATGAACAATGGCATACTGGAAAATGATTAACATGTAAATTCACCTGCACATGAACTGCCTGTGTAAATTAAGTAAGAGCCAAGCAGTCAAGAGCAAGCAAAGAGTCTACTGTAGAAAGGGAGTAAAGAATGCTGGTAGCTCTGCAATAAGTCACCAGCAAGACCAGTACTAGAATCCCATGTCCAATTCTGACACGTCTATGCTTCAAAAGCATTAAGAAACAGTTGGGAGCCAAAAGAATAGCACATTGTCAGACCATATGAATCTAATTTTCAATAATTTACCTTGAAATAAGGTTATGAGATGCTTTCAACACAAACTGCAAATATCAACTCAAGAAATCTGTGCTACTGATGATTTTTTTATTGACCAACAGAGGAAGACAAACACTTGAATGTTTGGAACAGGTAATTCATGCCAAAGAGAAAACACAAATATTTGATTGAGAATAACATCTCACAGAAGCAACTTATCTAGGAAAGTGAAATATTTTCCATAAATAGAACCTCTAAATTCAGACAATACGTACAAAGCAGAAGTTCTGATGCAGAAGTTTCCCATTGTGGTTGTTTTCTTGGCCTCTGTGTGAGCTCGAGGTCAGCCTATGTATGAGAACAGCACTTTATAATTCTAAAAGTCTATGGCTAAACCACAGATTAGAGTTACCAACAAAAGCTGATCTATTATCCAGGGTGATATACAGCAGCTCATCTGTACTGCTGAGCGTAACAAATTCAAGACAACAAGAGTTTGGTCAGGTAGACAGAACCTTAGCCAAGGTTAGAAAGCCAAGGGTTAAAAGTTGCAATTTGCATCCTTTGAGACTGCACATAAAAGCCCTGATATTATTTAGCAATCGATCATCTTAAAAAGTTCTAACATCTGCTTTTTCCCTGTGACATGTGTAGGGGTGAATTCAGTGAGTCTTTTAAGTGCCTGATTTAAACACCTATGTCATCATAGGGTAGATAATTATATGACCAATGACAATGCCTCAGTACTTTAACTGTTTGCTCAGAAGTAATGGCAATCCATGTCTCAAACGATTTCCAACCTCTTTCACTGAAGCAGAGCTAAGTACGTGGTTTTCCACTAATTACCATCAAACCTATTCTAAAAGAAAATGCCCCGTAATAATGGAGTTATCACAATATTTCTAAGTATCCTATTCCAGCATTGTATCTTCATCCTTTTTACAAGCTGAGAGTGGTAATTAACTCTCATCTTCATGAGTTAATAATCTAGATCTTTCATTCTTCTTGCCTTTTTTTCCTGGACAGTGTAAAATTTGTCTTCATCCTTCCCTATACTCCAGATGTGTTTGAAGTGCTAACTACAGTTGTATAGTTTTTGATAGGAAATACCTAAAGAATTACAGAAACGTGGAGTCTCGAATCCTCCAAAGAAACTTAACATTTACTGAAGTCTCTTGGCACTGGACACTTAATAATTTGAAGATCGAGGGTATGTGAAGCTTGGTCTCAAGAAGTAGTAAAAATATTCCTTTCGAGGTCAAGTCCCAGAATTCCATCTGGTCTCAGAAAAGACCAGAGTGCAAAGAAGCAATTTATCTGTAGAGCAGTTGGCTAAATTGCTTCAGCTGTTGAGTAGAACTAATAACAGCTTACACTATAAAGCATACGATACATGCTAAACTCACCACAAATCTCCCAAAGGTTTGACAAGGCCAGTTCACAAGGTCCTCTGTTCATTCAAACTTTAAGTAAAAAATACACTCAGGACAATTATAAGGCCGATATTGGGAACAGTTTTTACATAGGTACACAGGATAAAAATCTTTTAAGAAGGTAATTGCTATGCTGTCACTGTGAGCAGGCGAAAATGTCAGAGAAAATGTCCAGTTAGAGAGCCTGAGAAACAAAGGGTTTAGCCCTGTACAACTGACAGATTTAATGTTAATTGTTTTGCTTTGTGCAGGCAATAAATAAATAAATTAATAAATAAATAATCAGACTTACACGGACTGAGTAGCTTTCAATTGCCTCCTAACACAAGGGCTGAACAACTACAGAAAAACCATGACAATCAACACCCCTGGACTTGATACCTGAGATCACTCTTCGAAATACCAGTGGCACCAGGAAAAGGTGCTCTCTTCCAAGAATGATTTCATGGTACTTAGGCCTGAGAAAGACAATGGTGTACTCCACGCTAGAAAAAAATGAACCCTTCTGAATGTAAGAATAAGTATCACTTTAGGCACCAGGGAACTAATTTTCCAGAGTAGGTAGAAAAATTTGAAAATAGCAGCAGTGTCAAGCTGGATCCCAGCTTCAGGCATGGGTCTGTAGTGTTAGGGGAGAGTATGTGAAGAACTCCTCCTGTGCAGGCCTCCGTCCTACTCTGGGCTGAAACCATGTAGTGAAAAGCGTAAAAGATGTTGGTTTACACCACAGATGTCAAAGAACTTGATATCAGGGAAACCCCTGTGCACTTATCTGAAGGATTTATTTTTGCACTGCTCCAATTTATCCAGTTTCTGTTGCTCCCTTAGCATATTCTTATTTGTGAGACCACAAACAAACTTGCTAGAGAGAAAATCATTCTAGGGTTTAAGCACTGTGATATCTCAAACCATTTCAATTTCCTTCAGATTCTGAAATAAGAAACAAAACAGCTTTAATATTTATGTTTTCAAAAGGATGATGATGACTTTGAAATTTTGAGTTAAAGAGCTACCTTGAGACTGTTACAACAGCAAAGGAAAAGAGTAAATTTCACAATCTTGACCTTTTAAAATGTTCTCTAATATATCATGTAAAAAAAAGTACAGTATTAAATAAGAAATTTGTTAGCCTTCAGCACAGAGGCAGGTTTATTAGCAAACAACTAATGGAACAAAACTAAGTGGAACAAAAAATCTATAACCCTGATCTTATTGAAATAATTACAGAATCTTTAATGTCCCAGTAGGCATATACAGAGAATAAGATGGAGCACACAGAAAGAGCACAGTAATGAAAACAGACAGAAATAGGCCATTCATCCTACCTTTTACTTAGTGCATACAAACGACCGTCAGAAGTAGAAGACAACACAAAAATGATTACTGACACAAAAGCAGTCAAAATCTCTTTTATATTACCAAATTTTAGGAATCTTTGGAATAAAATTGAAAAAAAAAATCCACATTCCTGACAAGTAAATGTTTTAAAATTTATTTCCATGCCTAATTGGCACTTTAAAAAAAAAAAAACCTGTAACATTGAAAAGTCAATAAGAAATCTATTTGGAAAGTACCTACTTAAAATCCGAAGAATCTTGCCATTTAACTATTCTGTATCTTGTCCATAGTATATTCAGCAGAGATTTAAAATCCATATTAATGAAGTTTTCAAAATTTAACCAGAAGAAAACACACAGATATATTCAAATATCACACTGAGAGGAAAAGATCAGCTATCTGGCTAGCTACAGGATGCAGAAGTATGTGCCCAAGTTGGCAAACCTATAGCAAACTTAACTTTTCAATTTCCTTTACAATTTGTTTGGCTTTGAGTACAAAACTTAATGGCGCAGAGGAGCTCTGCCACAAGCCAAAGCAATAAAGACATTGCTGCTGTAGACTGGAAAGCAGAATGTGACTTCTCCACCCTGGGATGGACTGACAGATTTGAGGTTGCTCAGGCCAGAGTCAAGCAGGCTCTGAGGAGACATTTTTCAGCCATTCAATATAATAATATATTGTTTAATTAAAACTGTTTAATATCTTTATTAATTACCTTGATGAGGGGATTGAGGCTACATCAGCATATTAGCAGAAGACATCAAATTGGGTTGGAGTGTAAATCTCCTGGAGGGCAGGAAGACTCTGCAGAGAGATCTGGACAGGCTGGACAGATGGACCAAGGCCAATTATGCGAGGTTTGACAAGACCAAGTGGTGGGTCCTACACTTTGGCAACAATAACCCCTGTAGCACTACAGGCTGAGGGCAGAGTGCCTGGAAAGAGGCTGAGTGGAAAAGAACCTGGGAGTGCTGATCAACATCCAGATGGACAGAAGCCAGCGTGTGCCCAGGTGGTCAAAAAGGCTATCCTGGCTTGGATCAGAATTAGTGTCAGCCAGCAGGAGCAGGGCAGTGATTGTCCTCCTGAACTTGGCACTGGTGTGGCTGCACCTCGAGTCCTGAGTCCAGCTCGGGGCGCATCAATTCAGGAAGGGCTTTTAGGTGATGGTTCAAGTCCAGAGAAGGGCAGTGAATCTGGTGAAGGGTCTGGAGCACAAGTCTCGTGAGGAGCAGCTGAGAAAGCTGGGGTTGTTCAGCCTGGAGAAAAGGAGTTTCAGGGCAAATCTTATCACTCTCTACAACTCCCTGAAAGGAAGCTGCAGCCAGGTGGGGTTCAGCCTCTTCCTCCAGGCAACCAGCAACAGGACAAGAGGACATAGTCTTCAGCTGCAGAAGGGGAGGTTTCAGTTGGGCTTTAGGACGCATTCCTTCCTACAAAGAGTGATGAGACTTTGGAATTAATTACCCACTGAGGTGGAGGAGTCACCATCCCTGGAGGTGTTTAAGGAAAAGACTGGACATGTGGCACTAGGTGCCATGGTCTAGTTGAACCTGGTAGGTTGGGCCATAGGTTGGCCTTGAGGTCTTTTCTAACCTAATTAATTTTGATTCTGTGTGATTCCATTGTAAAAGAGATAGAGAGAGTTTTTTCCAGGGCTTCAGATGCTAGAAGGGGCAACAGTTTTAAAATGAGGAAGGGTAGATTTGGACTGGTTATTAGGAAGTGATTCTTGACTATGGGGGCAGTGAAGCACTAGAACAAGTTGTCTGGAGAAGCTGTTGATGCCCCATCCCTGGCAGTGTTCAAGGCCAGGTTGGATGGGGCTCTGAGCAACATGGTCTAGTGGAAGTTTCCCTAACAATGACAGAGAAATTGGAATGAGAGGATTTTTAAAGACCCCTTCCAACCCAAACCAGTCTATGATTTCTATAGAGCTGAATTAGATGAAGCCGTTGTGGGTACAGACAGCAACTGCTTCACTTTAAGAGATCTAAGATATCAGCCTCTTCTTGCCCCTCTTTTTAACTTGAATAGGGAGGGGGTGTGGAGGCTCTGTACAAATTACTTGCCACATGCTGCAAAATACACAATGAGATTTTGGTCTAAAGAACAGGAAGACATGTTCCTCATGCTTCCTTTCTTCCAGGAAAAATGAGATACTATACAACCCTAAAATAAACTAGCTATTTCCCCTTTCCTGTCTTCCCCTATATGGGCTAGAATTAGTTTGTTTTTTTTTTTTTTTAATCAAACAACCTCAACAATGCTTTGACATAAACCTATGGTGAGCCTTCTTCACCTTCACAAAGAAATCTGTAAAATGTCTTTTACGAAAGTGAATGAGATAAAGGTAAATGATGCCTCAAACCACACTGTGCATTGTGGGCTGCTACTGAAAGCTACTGAAAGCAATACCCAGTTTACAGAACTCAGACTCCTAGATGTCATTATAATAGAAATATCTTTCCAGCAGATAGGGAGAGTAAATGCTGCTGTGAGGGAAGGGTAAATTAGACAGAATGCTTCACAGCATAATGCAATTGTAAAAACATTTCAGAAACACTACAATCTTTTATTTACATCTTCAACATTTCATGCATAGCGGTATCCATTCCCTTCTCTTCCCTCCAGTTGAGAGGAAATACTAACAGTCTCACACATAAAAGGAGACAAAGAAATATTTTCAGGACAGCTGCCATTCCATTTACTTTTCCTGGAGAGAAAGAAGTATGTCACATTACTGTCATAGCTGGAATTAAGAAATTTTAATTGTGACGTAAGTTTGCAAAAGGAATGGCTTCATTAGGCTCTCCTAATTCTACTAGGTGGAGATTACAAACATGCCAGAGATATTTTTTTATTGTTTCTCTGCACAGTAAGTAAAGCTGCAGTTCCTGATGGGGGTTAATGTCTATGCCAAATGCCAGTTTCAAAGTCCAGCCTGCTTGGTTCAATATTTTTAAACATTTAGACTTTGGTGCATTTATTTAAATATGGAAAGTATTTTTAAAAATAATTTAAACTACCTCTATACATTGCAGATTTCAATGACAACACTTACTGTTTTCTAGAGATTAAAATCTGCTATTTTATACTAAAAAAGAAATGTGTTTTAAGATCATTATGAGCAAGGTTAGTGCTCTATACCACTAACAGTCCATATCTAGCAGCCCATATCCTGCTGTTTCAGGAACTACTGTACGTGCTAGCCACCAAAGCCACAACAACTTCTCTTGTCCTTATGCAACTGCTGGTCAGGTTGTCAATTTTACTATGGCTCTTCCACCCTGCAGTGCAGCAGCATTCCAAGGAAGGCATGCACCCAACAGTCTTTGCCTGTTCATACTTTGCTTCAGCACAGTATAAACTGCTCCTCCCAGTAGGAAAATACCTGAGGTAACCAAATCACATTACATCTTGGCAAGAAAAAGAGAGGGAGAGTCGTTTGCTATTTGTTGTGAAGTGCCAAAAAAAAAAAAAAAAAAAAAAGGTAGCATAAGTTACTTATTTGGAGAAGATACAAAAATGCTGAATGGGAAATGAGCATTATATTTAACCTAGCTACATGACAACTTAAAATTATCTTTTCTTTATTTATTGTCATATTGCAAATCTTAATGTTCTCTGTAGAGGTGTTTAAATTTATGTTAGAGATCAGAACAAGTTTTCACCATAAAATTCCATGGCTCATTCTGAGTGAGCCCTTTAGCAGAAATTAAATGCTAATATACAAGGTATAATTAGAATACAGTATGCATACTGGAGCTCCTTACTACTTATGAACATTATTTTCAAGGTATGTGATTCCCCTCTTTTGACTGTGAGGGCACAAACTAGAACAAACACATAGTGAAATGCATGAAATTCATTATGCAGCTTCTCAACTCCTCACAATATTCCCATTAAAAATGCATAACAGTGTTCTTACAAAGGGTCAACACTGTGCACTTTGATTTAACAAAGAAAATGCTTTGCTGAATGTTTTAGACATTTCTCTGTGGTGCACAAGAGTAGCAGAATTTCTGCCCTGCTCCTTCATTGTTTTTATTTGGAAGACAGTCCAGTCTCCAGATATGCATTAACAACAAGGCAAATATTTACATGTTAATAAAGACTTAGCTTACTCTAGTCAGGGAGGTTCTGTTCAAACCTGATGGAGACAAACACCTGCCAGGGAAAAGGATTTTAAAGTGGTGGTGTATGCTCCACAGAAGCATGGAATGAACTCACACCTGGTTTCCATATCACACTCCTTCTCCAGACACAGCTGCTTACTGCAGGCTGCACCATCCACCTGTCAACACACCACAAAGGACAGTCTGCTGGGTCCTTGGCCCTCTCTACCCTTTTCTTTCCCTGCACTTTGCAGGATGTAAGCCTCAAACAGTGTGCCTATAGTCATTGTCACACAATGAATCACCCACAGTTTACTAAGTTTCAGTTAGACCATCTCCTGCATAACCAAACCACATGCCTCTTTAGATAGGAGAGCCTCAGATGCATCAGAAACCAAAATAAGTTGCTATAGATTACTACTTTGTTTCAACAGAGGCTGAGACTCATTATGGATAATGCTTGATTTTTTGATGCCTCAGAAAATTACCACAGTTCATCATCCATACCCAAAACTAACAGACAACTGGTTTTGATTGGGGTAGAGGTAATTTTCCCCACAGTGTCTGGTGTAGGGCTGTGTTTTGGATTTGTGCTGAACACAGAGCTGATAATATAGAGATGCTTTTGTTGTTACTGAGCAGGGCTTACACAGAGCCAGGGCCTTTTTTTCCCACTCCCTCCTGCTGCCACACTGGTGAGGGGGCATGGGAGGTTGGGAGCAGACACAGGTGGGATAGGTGACCCCAACTGACCAAAGGGATAATCCACACTACAAGGCATCATATTCAGGAGTTAAAGCTGGGGAAGAAGAAGGAAGGGGAGGCTTGGAGTGATGGCATTTTTCCCAAGTAACTGATGGGGCCCTGCTCTCCTGGAGATGGCTGAATACCCGTCTGCCCATGGGAAGCAGTGACTTAATTCCTTGTTTTTCTTTGTATGTATGGTCTTTTTTTTTCCTTATTAAACTGTCTTCATCTCAACCCACAAGTTTTCTAGCTTTTACCATTCTAATTCTCTCTCCAATCCTGCTGGTGGGGAAGTGAGCAAGTGGCCGTGTGGGGCTTGGTTGATAGCTGGGGTTAAACCACACAAGCAGACAGGAATTAGTAAGGTTTTCCTGATTTGTCTATGAACTGTCTAGTTTCCTTTTGCCATTTAACATTATGTTTGCAAGACCAAATACAATCAGGACACAGCTACTCATCACGAAATGTGTAGGTGAAGCCTGAACCTCCACCTGTAACTTCACTGGTTTTAGCAGAGCTAGCCCAGAATTGGGCTGGAGGACTATCACATGCTATGCAGCCTAGATGGAGCTCATTAAGAGACAGATTCAGTTTTCACTAAGGCAGCAGGCAGTGACATGTCTGCAGCCACCTCTTCTCCAGGGATCTTCTCCAGTGCAACCCAGTGATCTCTGTGAGTAGCCCTTCTCTCCCTCACTTGCTGAACCACGACGGGGAAAAGGACAGTGGTTGTGTGGCACAGTCAAGGGATCAATCTTACTCCTAGAGAGTTCATGCATCTCATGCATATTTAGGGAAAGCTAGGTAAAGCCAAGAATCAGCAACTGAAACCCAGATGAACACCTCGCCTCAGGCTTTTGCCTTGCTTACCAAATTTTCAGGCCACTCATTTAGCTGGACTGTGCACTGACCCTTCCTGTGTGACTGCAGTGAGCCAGAGAAAAGGCTGAGTCCCCCAGACTTGCTCTGAGATGGAGCTGGGACTAGTCCCAGCACATAAGCAGCTCTGGGAGTCAGAAGTGTTTAGACTCTCCCAGTTGAGCCATTGTCTTTGATGATCAGGTTCCTAGCCATCAAACATGAATGGGTGGAACAACCAATTATGTTGCATTACTTTGGCTCCCAGTGCAAGCTAAATCAGTTATAAGATCATGTGCAGCCTGTTCTGAGGATTTGACAGCTACTACACACTTTCAAGTTGATTCCTACCAGTTTGGAGCTTCTCAGAAACAAACATGGACAGCCTGCAGAGAGATTCACACATTTGGCAGAAGAGCCTTCAATACTGAAGTTTGTAAAGAGAGTGATAGTATTAAAGAACTATAAAAAGATACTATAAAATTAAAAAAAAAGTAGAAACAGTTTGAGAAATTATAGCCCAAATTCTGAAAACAAAAAGTTGCTGAAGGTATGTAAGCCTATATGTAAATAAATGTGTGTATATATGGGTATAGATACAATATGAATGACAGATTGAAGCATCTGATCTACATACCAACATTTTTTGAGCAGATTGTTAATTTATTTTAAACTACATAGTAACACTTCTAAAATGCACTAATCACAACAATGTAAATACTCCTTAAGATTCATGTAACATACATATTTAGCTGATTTCATGTTTTCTGATTAAAAATGCAGATATAAAACCTTTTTATAATATGATGTGCTATCATCCATGAAAAAGATTGAATGCCATCAAGAAGATCCAAGCATCTTTGGCAAAAAGAGTCCTGTATGTATTCTTGAAATATGAGATATTAACATTTCATTGTCTAACTGACATGTTATCCTTAAATCAACTTTAGATACTATTTTAATGATGTAATTGTCAACTGCGGAAAAAAATATAGTGAGAAATGAGATTTTGAGGATCAATAGCCTGATCATAGTTAAGGACTGTGCTAATACCCCTCGGGTTTATTTTGTTGGCAGGAAAAACATGGCAAGGATCATGCAGCTCATTTAAGTCCAGCAGGAAACGTTTGATTTTACTCTTAGCTTTATTTAACCTTGAAATCTGGGGGTAATTTGAAAAGCATTGTTTACTTCTACAGAAACCCAGCCCACCTGCTCCCAGTCAAAGCTGCACTTCTTTCTAAGATTCCTTTTGAGACATGATGATTTATTAATTTCCAGATACTGAAACACACACATAGACCCTCATCCTCATCTTGATATTGTATGGTCTTTCCTCTCAGATATTCCTTCACTAGGTCTCTACTTTGCTGCTTAAAAAGAATCTGAGAAAAAATGTTCAGAGAGCTGGAACATCATGAATCAAGTATCTAAAATGATACTTAATAGGTTTTAAAACAGATATGCCATTGAGAAATGTCTACTCAGTTCATGTCTGACAATGAGAGTTCAGGTATCTATTTATTTTCTGATAATACCCAGATGTGTAGTACTCCATCTCTGAATACAACAGAGGTTCTTAAGTTTCATAAAGAGAACAGCTTATCTGATAATTCATGTGTAGTTCTAAAAAGTCAACAATCAATAAGTCCCTCTGCTTAACACATTGCATCACTTCACTTTTTTTTCCTGGATTAAACCAAAAACTATTTTGTATGAGACAAAAACACTGCTAAGCTGCCATTCCTTATTTGTTTAGTAGCACACAGTCATTAACGGCCATTTTATTAGATGAGAGATCTGAGTTTACTACATTAGTCAGTTACACAGAATCAACAATTAAAAGCATCCTGTCTTGTCATTTGACTTCAAGAAGGAGTTCATTTTTGCTCTCACATTCTGAAAGAACAGAAGTAGCCTAAATAGGAAAACACTTTCCTGGATGTCACAGGTTCTGCCTAATCTATCTATATGTACCTGTTGCATGTACAATAGAATAGGGAAAGAAAGCTGCAGAACCCTTCGTCTGTTCAGGTTCAGCTGGGTCTTGCCAAGGTTTCAAACAGCTTATTCATATCCAAGGTCCAAATGCAACCTGACTACCACCATGCCTAGTGCTTCCTCCTTCCCAGAGACAGCCCTGAGACCCACATGAAAATGTACCTAAGACAGAGGCCCTGGACAGCCAAAACTGAAATATGAAGCCCATCTTAATACAATTCCTTAAACTGAAAATTATTAGGCACAGGACTGCATTTGTCAGCAAGACAGGCTTTAAGGAAAAACTGCTATTCACTTAAAGTATTTCACTGTACCTTCATTTGAAATAAAAGATCACTTGAAAGAACTATAAAACCAAAGTACATAATTTGCTTCTATGTAACTATTGATTTGAGAAAAATATCAATAAATCCTGTAAAAGAAGTATTTGATTTTGAGATAATTACAATTACTATTAATTTTGTATTTAAAGAAGCAAGACTAATGTGCCAGTTATTTGTTTGGGAAAATATTTTGATAATCAAATTAACTAATGGCATGAGTATAAAGCATTATTCAATTTTCACAGCCATGAAAATAATCGGTATCAATGATTTGGAAGAGTGATTCATAAGATTTTTTTTTTAACCAGTAGAGATATTGAACATTGTCATGTTTATTTAATTAGATTATTTTCTTTTGTTTACAAAGATTGAATTTAATAACAGAATTGGAACTATATAACAAAAAAAAAATCTGCTTTTAATAAAAATGCATGATCTAATTATTCACTTTAAATTCATCTATTTTAAGCTTTAATCTTCTCAAATTTATGCTTAGGAAATGTAACTGAGTATTGAAAAAGATGGGTTTACAGGTCTATTGTAGTTTAACTCCAGCTGGCACCTAAGTGCCACTCAGCTACTTGTTCACTCCCTCTTCCCCTCCAGTAGAATGGGGAGGAGAGTTGGAAATGGTAGAACCTGTGGGTTGAGATAAGAACAGTTCAATAATTGAAACAAAATAAAATATGCCACTACTAATACTAATAAAAATAATTTTAATGAAAAGAGAAATAAGAAAAAAGATTGATAAACCTCAAGAAAAACAAATGGTGCCCAATACACTTGTTCACCATCTGCTGCCCAATGCCCAACCCACTGCCCCAGCTTGTATACGGGGGATTAAACTGGAATGGAATATCTCTTTGGCCAGTTTGGGTTGGCTGTCCTGGATTTGCTCCCTCCCTTCTTGTGCACCTGCTCAGTGGCAGAGCATGGGAATCTGAAATATCCTTGACTTAGTGTAAGCACTGCTTAGCAACACCTAAACATCAGTGTGTTATCAACATTTTTCATACACTGAATGTGAAACACAGCACTGTACCAGCTACTAGCAAGAAAATGAACTCCATCCCAGCCAAACCCAGAATGAGGTCCCATAGTGAAACCCCAAGTTTCAACTGAGTAGCCTATTCATTTCCTAAAATTATGAAAGTCAGGAATGCAAGGATGAAATTCAGAAAAAAACCAGCATTTTCATAGATTAAGCAGAAATTTAATTTTTTTTAAGACCTGTCTACAGTTTAGAAGTTGCACCTGTGGTCAGGCATCCATTTTTTTTTTCTGAGTATATTTAAATTAATGGTGGGGCTATGCCAGCTTTTTCTTATCATGCCCTACAGCAAAGCTTTCCAAAACAGAAGTCACGGTGTACAAAGTGAAATAGGATATGACACCCAAAATTATCTTTCTGAATCCAAAAGTTTCTGTTCTGTTTCCTAATGGTTACAGATGTGACCAGGAGTGAACCTTGGACTCTGTCCCTTCAGCCAGGAATATGTTTTTTATCCTTAAAATTGAACTAATGGGTAAAATATGCCTAGGTTGCAAACCCTGAGCAACCTTAAGTAGGAACAATGTGATATTTTCACAGAAATAGTTGCTTTTATAGCTAAAAATAGGACAAGAATGGAGCATCTCCCTGTGCATTTTCAGATGCTGAAGATGCAAAGTGTCTGGGTGACAATTCAGAGATTCTTCATGAAAAATGTAGTTACTTAAGTCTCTGCCTGACTGTGGGATAAGCATGGTACAAAACATATAACCTAGCATTTTTATTCTAGTAACCCCTACCAGGAAGCCAAAGCAGTTCAGTTCTTAGAAGTGTGGTGCAAACAATTAAGAAAGTCTTGGGCCTGAGGATCTGCAGCGTCTATGAAGACCAACTACAAAGCGGTGGTGTTGCAAAATATCAAAAGAGTTGAGGAAGAGCAAAGGGCACTAGTGACAATGACTGATTACATAAACTATCTGCTTATATAATGATGTGTTCTTATTTGTACATATATAGGATTTATTGTGATAATAATCTGCATCTAACACAAACAAACCCAAATCCACTTAGAGCCATCATATGAAAAGCAATCTGTAGATGTGAGCATTTTCTCAAACCCCAAAACACACTTCAGTCTCCAGATCTACCTCTCTATCTCCGAGTATCAGCCCTCACCTGGAAAACGTGAGAGTCAAGGCTTTTGGAGTATTTAAGTACATACATAGAAATCACAAACTCAAGATCTATTGATGTCCAAGGAGGAGAGAGAAGTTTAGTCAAATGCACAATGCCTATACTGAAAATGTTAGCAGAACACTTAAAGTAAAACTTTTGGATTTAGCTTTAAAAAAAAAAAGTTTGGTAGGATGTATTATTATGCAAAAGCAAGATATTCTTTCTCCCCCTGTAGCTTCATAAATGATGTATTTGAGAAATGGAATGTTTACATAACTACAATCATGCATATATTGTGCCTTTAGCAATTTCAATAGTATAGACAGAAAATGGAGTTATCTTCGTTATGAACTTCATATGGACAACTTCATAAGTAGCACTGCAGTTAGATAATAAAATGAAATAAAGATAGCACTTTAGGCCATATTCAAACCTTATTTCCATTTGCAGAGATCAAGGGTATAACAGGCTCTTTATTTGTAGACCATACAGTAACTTTACTAACTGAACTATGCATTTTTCCTCTAGCACAGTTACATGATCCACCAGCTTCCAAATAGAAAATGTGTTTAGCTCTTCAAAGTTATTTCTTATGGCTAGTTCCCAAAGTTGAACCACATGATAATATCAAAAGATACTTTTATTTACTGTGTCTCTCCACCACTAAAATCCCACCAGCCTTGGCAAGAACAGCAGTTGTTAATATAAGAGTGGGAATATAAAGTAATTTGACTATACTAAACTGCATGTCAAAAAGGAATGAGTACTATAGTTATCAGCCATTTTCCTAGTTATCACGTGCATTCAATATGATAAGCAAAGAGTATCTTAGTGAACCCTGAACTCTGCAGAGATGTAGATGAATTAGAGCTTTGAAGAACATGCTTTTTTCTTATCAGCATACAAATAGATAATAGCTTGTTTTTGGCAGGGATTCTTTATAGCTAAAGTACTTCCCCCTCAGGGAATCATACTGTCATTTGTTTTTATTTTCAAAATGAAAACAAATGGCACTGTAACTCCTAAGGGTGAAAATGACTTCAGTCTACTTTTTCCCCTGCACTCCCATCTATTCATTTTCAGTTAGATGGAATATAGATATAGTTTTTTTTCCCCCCTTTGGCTTCCATTGCCACAAAATGTATTCACTAGCTGTACAGTAATTAACAGCTCTTGACTGGAAAACTGCCAACATGTACAACGTGACACTCTTCCTTTGAACACTAACAAAGTGCATAAGTAATTTATGTTGGATTAAATATCCCTAACAGGGACCCTTAAGTAACCCAATCACTTTAAACAGGCTCCACATGTATGCTCCTGTGCAGTGAAAATGTCAGACAGTGATAACCCACTAATAGCACAGTTCTAACTATATTCCAGCCATTAGCATTTTATGACATCAATTCTCATTAAATCTGGCAAGGAAAAAGATACTAATGTTTCCCAATTTTGCAGCCAAGGTGGAAGAAAAATTGAGCAAATGTAGACAGGTGCTGTCTCCCAAAAAGGATTAACATTTTTTAAAATGTAGTTGCAATTTTCTGTTAGTACCTTTGTTTGTATTGAAAGAAAGACAACAAAGAGGTAAGGGCTACAAGGACCTCAGTGGAATCCAGCCAAGAGTGAAAGAAAAGACTGGTATTTCAGCCATTGTGCTCCCTGCTAAAGCACTGTGCCAACTCATCTTCCAACCCATTATAAGAAATTTAATTTAACCTGCTATGCAATTAATTCAGATGTTCAGCCTATTTTTCTCATGGCAGAATCCCTCACACAATGCCTTATTTAAATATTAATCAGTCCTCTTTCAATTAGGACTAATTTGCTTCACAGGGTTTCTCTCATCTTCTGATTGCAGGAAAATGGAGGTAACTTGCAACGTTTGAGGATAATTAACATGGTATTTTTATAATACTGATACATCAAATGGGACCTTAATGAACCCCGCTGATTCCATTTAGTAAAGCATGCCTCAAAGTTATAATCAAGAGGAAAGCCATTGCCATCTGTTTAAAATACTAAGGAGCACAATTTAAACAGAGAATAGTTATTTCTTTAAACTGTCCATTGTAGGGGTCTGCAAAAGTCATTTTTTTTTCATGGAAACTAATTGTACAGTATTTAAATGTGAACCTTTTATAATATATATGCAAACAATAGCTTCCTAAAATGTAGAGGGCCCTCTTAATTAAGCGTTGATGAACTCAGATATAAGTAATGTTTGTTAATGTTAATTTTCCAAACATGCTGTGCATTTGATATAGAAGCAAACAGTCAGATTTTGCTCTGTTCTAAGGAAAATAGTATTTTCTGCACAAAACACAACGAACCACCACCCCCCTCCTGAAAAAAAACAAAAAAAGAAAAAAAAGAGCCTTTGCAAAATAAAGGCATATGTTGTTCATTTGTTGGTTACTAAGAAAGGCAAACAAGTTAACATTTACACATGACCAGTTGCTCACAAAATGTTCCATCTGCTACAAAGAAGGTCGAAGTTCATCTTTCTTATGTTTAGAATTGCTCTACTGTTCCTAGGTAACCTGTAGTCAAAACCCATGTGACTGAGATATCAGATCCTGACTTCATCATGAAAGAAAAGTCCTTAGTGTGAAAAAACAACAGTGAAACACAGATCAGACCCCTTACTTCATTTTTGCTCCCCTGTAAATTTTAAAAGTTCATGATTAAGTATTGACTGAGCTGTAAAACTTGCTCTTTCTAAAGTCAAAAATATTAGTACATGCGACCCATTAAAGATTCGGTATTTTGCTTTTCTTGTGTAAATATACTCTCCTGAATATGTGACTATGAAAAAGGAAATGTCATCACTCTGTAAATGTCAACAATTTACTATAAAAGAACATGGTACAAACCCAAAAAAATTTAGTCCCAGCAATTCTGAACTTCTGAAACACGATTTCTGGCAGCTCAGGTCTGTGTGGATTCTCAGGCACCAAAAGTATGTTTGTGCCCTCATCACTACATTTTTCTACAGTACATCAGGTCTACCAACAAACCTTTTCACAAAAGCGCTGTGTACTTTCGCAAACCTTTGTATTAAGTTAATGATTTTGAAATTTCATTATGCTTGGAACAGGCTAAGTTTTATTGGGAAAGACTGTTAGTCAGGCTGATAGACAATCTGAAAAATTAAAAGCCATGCAGAATTCAGAATGGATCGAAACTTCAGCTCTGCTCACTGGGCCTCCAGAAATTATAGCAGCATTGTTAAAAACTGCCCAAAAAAGAAGCATGGACAAACTGTTGTTACTGGTGGTTTTCTAGCCATCCAAGGCTAGAGGGGACATCTGGGAGGACATGGATACAAGCTAAAGGGAGCAAAGGAAGAATAGTCAGCTTTCTAGCACTCTTTTTCTAAGTAGTGTTATCTCTAGAGCCCCTTTTGAGCCAAAAAAAACTTGTATTGTATGTAAATCGAACCATAGCCATCCCTGGGGACTGGACTTACTCCATATAACTCTCCAGTGTGGATACACAGAAACAAAGGTATTTTAAGCAACCTTCATATGCCTATGGTCAAACTTTCACTACCTGGAAAGCACACTACAGAACAGATTCTTCTGTGGTACATTTGTTTCTTTCTACTTTTTTTAAGGCCACAGATGTGTTAAAGCCTACCTAAGATCTGCTGTTGATAGAAGTGATATTCTTTATGAACTTGTGGACAAGGAAAGTATGTGGAATGTAACCTTGGCCTGAATGTGAAGGTTGACTAAACCTAAATCAACACTATGTCCAAGCATAGGAAGAATGTTTATTTGCAAAAATCATGAGATTTACTTCCATTCTATACTCTTTTTTGGGGATAATTTTAGTAACTTTTGAGTAATCCAGGTCATTATTTGCTTGAATTAGATGCATGGATCTGAGTACTTCAAGGCATTTACCTTTATGGACTATGCAAGGAAGCTCTTCAGTTGTGGAACCATTTCCCAGTAACCAAGACTTACTCAGATTCTTCAAAATTATCTTTTAATTCACCACTGCCTTTATCTGGCTGAACTTTGGCAACCTTCTTCTCAAATCAGTTTCTATATTTTAAAGGTAAATTTAAAAAAAAAAAAAAGCAAAATCTGATGTTGGACTTCAGTAACATCAATAATACCTTCTTAATAAAGACATCAGATCCAAAAGTGTAAGAGACTCCTGCAGATCACATAATGTAAACATTACTGGATATGCTGGACCATTGCAGTTTGTTTTCGTCACTGTTAAAGAATCAGAAAATACTTGGCAGTAGAATTATAACTTGTAGTTGTGAAGATCTCACCTTTTTAGATCTCTCTGAAAGGAGATGGTAAAGCCAACTTGTGATCTACAGGAACCATGTGTGGTAGACAGCCAATAAATAACATATTTCTCTCAGAGATGAAAACTCCCCAGGTAGAATGACTATCAATGCTTTAACGTGAACATGACTAAGGCCTCACTTTGTATAGCTAGTGCCTTTCCCATGGTCTAGCCAGAACTAGTCAAAAAAGAGTTCTAAAATGTCAAATTTTATAAAAAAAATATCCTGGATGAATCCTACAGCTAAGATAATTTCAGTTCTCTGCTTTGGAATTATCCTGCATAAATCTTTTTAAGATATATTATCACTGACTATTCTGTAGCTTCTCTTGTAAAGAGTAAAGGATTTCTGGGTTACATCAAAGACGTAACAGACTCATAAAAGAGTTTCTTGTGCTCCTGGTAGTTGACATCCAAGTGTGTCTTGTGTCATTTAGTTGGCTGTTTTCTGCCTTCATGCTTCATCTGGCACAACTCATCCCTGTCTATAGAGGCATTCAGAAAAAGGAGGTGACAGGCAGCCACTGCTGTGAAGAATGAAGACTGTAGTGTTTAATCAGATAGTCCATGGGGTAAGTCTGTGCTTGGGTGAGATTTATTGCTAGCACTGGACACTCAAGAATTTTTCTGGGTCCCTGAAACTTCATAATCATAGATCTATATTTCCGAAGGAATAATGAGAAAACTCTCACTTTGTAAAGAAATCATAAAAGCAGATCAATGAATTGCACCCTTGAATGATATAGCTAAGGTGAATGAATTCAACTGAAAGACTGAAAAACTGACTGAGATAACTCAAGAGGAAACCTTACTATCCTTTGAGTATATATGCCCATTTATCAGAATTATTACCCAGATAATTTTTAAAACTTTTATTATTGTGGCTATAGCATCTCCAGTTCCAGACTTAATGGCTGCTCTGTAAGTTCCATCCAGAACTTATTCAGTAGTAGGACAGAGTTTTTACCACCCAGTTCCTAAACTGACCTGACTCCACTTTCACTTATTAGCTGAGGCATCTCAAGGAATAGTAAAACTGGATGTGCAGAAAGAGGTCTGCATTTATTTTAGATTCAATAAAACACCTGCAACAAACAGTAGGACCAGTTAAAAGTGGAGTATGATTGACTAATTTTAAACATATTTCTATTTTCAAGTATGAACTGTGGTTTATATGTATGCTAATACATTTAAAATGGAAAAATAAATATATTGTAAAAAAAAAAAAAACAGGAAAAAACCCCCACTGTAGCATTAGAACAAAATCTAAAACAGGAATAAATACAAATATTTTAATTATCAGAGCAAGTTTAAAATTCAAGAGTGCTCATTTTACCAAAACACACATTTACCAAAATGCCTATGCTGGAAATCGTGTGACTTTTTGAAGAGCAATGTTTTATTTCCAGCCCTTAGTCCTGTATTCTTACCTCCTTTCTCCTGTGCTAAACATGGGACCTAACACCTGTTGCAGTAAGCCATAGTTTACACAACACTACATTGTTTTGGGAGTGTGTTACACTTCTTCTTCCTCCTTTGTTTCCTGAGTTCACATAAATTTTGTAAATAAACACTGCTTACAAGAGGGAAGATTGTTTCATTTTTTTTCTATTTTCTATGATGCAATTGCTTACAGCACAGCACTAGCAAAAAATTTTTTTATACCATAAGGAAATATATAAGTAGCATGTTGGAAAAATAAAACAGATCTAACTATTTTGGTGCAAATTTCAAAGAGATTATATGAAAAATAGTGAGTTGAATGTTTTAAGAAAAAACATGGCACAGTCTTAAAGCACACAAAGCAAACATTCTCTCTTTTTACATAAGGTTCATCAAAAAAGATGGACTGCAGCCATCAACACTGCCAGAAGTGTCAATAATTAACAGATTTGAAAATATAAGTAGCTTATGCCAATCGCACACATTTGGCAAAGGTGGCAGCCACATATTTGGCAGTTGCATGTGTTACCTGGCTACTGCATCCTCACTCAGTGTTCCAGTTTGGCCAGAAAAAGCAGTTTTGAACTCTGCTAATATCATGGATGAAGGGCAGGTCAGGGCATCCATATGAGCAGCAGGACAATGTACATTCCTATCAAAAGTTTCGTAAGACTAACTGGCAGGTAGCTATACACAACAGAGCTGCTCACTCACTCCTCTGCCCCAGAGAGATGGGGAGAGAATTGGTGGAAAAAAACACATAAAATGAGTTGAGGTAAAGATAGTTTAATAGGACTAGTTTAATAGAAATAGATGTGGAAAAAAATATAATAAGAGAATAATAGAATTATGAATCTCAAAAAAATTATGCACAGTGCCACTGCTCAGTGGGATCAGCTGTTCTGGCTGCATTTCCTTCCAGCTTCCTGTGACTCCCTGGCCGCCTTGCTGGTGGAATGATAAGAGAAGCTGAAAAGTCCTTGACTCAGGGGAAGCACTGCTCAGCAACAACTAAAACATCACTATGTTATTAACATTATACTCACCCTACATCCAAAACATGGCACTGTACCAGCTACTAGGAAGAAAATTTTCTCAGCCAAAACTAGGTGAGCTTGTCATACCATCTCCCTTCCTTCCCTTAATTACATTGATACTGCTGTCACCACCTTGGAGGGGATCTGGACCACAAATGAGAACATTCCCTTTTGAGAAAGAAAACCATAGACAATTTCCTTAACTAAATATTTGGAAGTTCACTGCTTCTCAGTGAATGTGGACTAACCAATACTTCATCCATCTACCCATGCAAAGGGTAGCCGAGTCTCCATTTAGGCATTGCCTCAATTTGAAAACATTTGAAAGAAACATGTGACATCTCTGAAATACAAGGCAAAAGTTCAAAGAACAACATGAAGTTGAAGTAACTACCAAATTCCATTATTTTGAGCCTGTAGCTTCATTTCTGAATTAGAGAAGAGAGACGTTAAATCAGAAAGCAAATTATTTTGTCTCCAGAAGCAGAATGATAAAAGCACACTGAAAATAACTTTACTCCATTACCAGAGGGATGGGGGTGAGTTCTACAAAGGCTTAGCTTCCACTAGGAATGAATAGGGATTGAAGACACTGCCCTGTTCAATCCCAGGATATGCTTCCCAGTTCTGGATTTGCCAGTCTGATGCACAGAGTTGCCAGCGAGAGACCCATTATCAGATCCCTGGGAATGAGACCAGAATAGCTCCTGGTTGGAGCCATTTGCAGAATTTTGCATCCATGTCCCCCTTGTCATCCAAATGCACTATGCAAGAAGAAATTAAAGGTACCACTCCATTTTTTCACCATACTCTCATTTCTATTTACAGTGGCTGAATCACCCTAAATAACAACCTTTTTCTACTTCATATTTACACATACCGTGTTTCTGGACAACAAAAAAAATGCCTAGAAAGAATTGCTGGAGACTAAAATTTACAATCTGAATGAGAAAAACACTCATTTTGCATCTGTAGCTACATTGATACAGAAATTATTTTAAAATGTGAAACCGAGAATTTTGAAGAACTAGTAACTTCAAGTCTGAGCATTCCAAAATAAATAGATAAAAGTGTCACTGCTAAAAGAAATCACAGCTTGACAGCATGGAGAAAATAAATAGAAGTGCTTGCAGCAATACTTTGAATGAATAACACAAATATCTGACAGATGACACCTTTTTCTTGCCCAGTTCAGGAGCTGACAACAGGTTAAGCTCTAAAGCAAATTCAAAATCATGTATTATGGCAAAATGTATTTCTACTGTAGGAATTTGTCTGACTTATTTTCAGAAATGTTGCCTGATACAAGTATTCCAGTAATTTTTCCAAATGCAGTTAAAAAGTAATAAATTTACAAGATCATGCATTAGAAGTATTTTCAGCTATAAAGTTTCAGAAATAAAATGTAAAATGGAGGCCCTAAAAGTATTTTGTTAAAAAAGCTTTCATGATAAATCCACAAGGAGAACAAAAAGAAATTAACAATATTTTTTTTTCCAACATCTCTGGGAACTTGATCTTTGAATTACAATAAAATGTGGTTCAAGATCAGATTTACTATTCTTGGGAAAAACAAACAAACAAGCAAACAAATCTTCTATTTTATTGGTAGTGTTTTTCTACAGCTGGTATTTCTTTCCATTGCTGGTTCTTTAACATAGCTTTCATCTTACAAAAAAGCTTCAATTTATTACTACCTAATGACTTAGAAAAGATCCTTGTTTAAGGTAGAATGTAGTCTATGTATTGTGGATGTTTTATTTCAAAACTTCCAATACTATTAAAATCATTTAGTTTAGGATTAGAAACTGTGATGGGCAAAATTTGTTGTAAATGCTTCGATTTGCTTGGATGTCAACCCTCACAAGCTATTTCTTTGCTATGAGATCATCTTTGAAAGGATTTCAGCACCTGCAGGAATTTTTCATTTTTGGAGGAAGAGGAAGCCAGGGAGTAAAGGCAGGAACAATGTGTCCCATACTTGATGAAGGTAAATGAAGACATGCCAGTGAATGAGAGGACACTATAAATCTACTCGGCCAAATACAGCATGGCTATGGAACAGCTGGCTATGCCTGCCACTCCCGTTCATATTCTGCTACATCCACTGGCACCTAAGTATGTACTAGTTATTACATGTTAAAGTCTGCACAATCCATCCATCATTTCCAAGTATTAGTCTCAGCATATGGCTCCTTGGTGCACAGATGGATCCAGTTCTGCAGCCTATATTCTGTGTAATGATCGCTAGTAGTATCCTTGGACTTCCCTGTGATCTCATGCAACTTTAATTCTACTGACTCAAAACAAAATTTCCCTGATTTACAAAACTGTGAAGGAGATCTGGACCCTTGTTTTAGTGACCTCAGCCGCACAGGCACTATTTGACAAGAAAATGTTTATGCGATCATAAACTTTAACATACTGAAATATTAAATTGAAGATGAACACATTATGTGCAGTATTTATCAAGAAAATTAATGAACCATTAGCCAGAGAAAACAACAAAATACATTTTATTCGGCTCAGAGGAAAAAAATTGAATTTTGATTCTCTCCAGAAGTGTTGTTGGTTGCATGTTGTTTTGGATTTTTTTAAGTTAACTGCTTAAAAGAAAGGTAACTCTGGGGGATACAAGGCAATCTAAACAACAGTTGAAGTTTTAACTTCAGAAAAGCAAAGCTTCTTAAAACATATTGAGGAAAACAAGCTGTATATAAGCTGATAAAATTGTATGCACTGATAATTCCCCCACATCTCCACTTTACTACAAAGTGAAGGTATTGTTATGTTAAACAGAAAAATATTTTTCAGTAATTCACTGAAATCCTATTTCCCAGCAACTCTTTCATGACAGGCAGTGTTATTGTAGTATTTTCACAATGCATGATTACAGAACTTGTTAACAAAAAAACCAAAATGAACAAAGAAGCTGGTAGGAAATGGCAGGCACGGCCATCTCCAGGTCACCAGTACAGAAAGGTTAACAGATGAAAGGGAAGTTGTGCTGTGAATTGACAGGGGAGTAAGAGGCTTTTGCCCCCATTAGCGCCGTCCAGCATGAGCTCTCATATCAAGAGCTTGTGCTCCCACCATTGACATGGCTATAGACCACCCAGCAGGATCACTGTAGCATCTCAAGGTAGACCTCAAATATGGCTTTTTTCCCATTCCACGGGGTAGAAACAGATGTGTGAAATGTCCAGAAAAGGTATGTGCAGAAACAGACACCAAAGTGGCCAAAACACTCTCGAGCAGCATCTGTTATCTGCTGTAAATGTATGTCAAGGAGCAGTTGGAAATTACTCATGGCCTGTTGCAGAGTTCCTCCTAAGCCACACACACCACTGGAAGAAATGTGTTGTTGTTCTTGTCTAGGTTTGCCCATGGTCATGCATTTAGCAGCCAAGCAGTGAGATTAAATTTCCATTTCGGTCAATCAAAATGTATTATCTACAGACCCTAAATGTACCTCATCAGAAATGCTGAATATTTGCAATATTTGAACATGGGGTGTTATAATGAAGATATTATACATGTGGAAAGATGATATTAAGCACATGGTGCTGTTTAACATTTCCCTAGAACTACAGATTCCCCATGAGGATTGGAGTATTTGGTATGGCTATATACAAACACAGAAAGTCAAAATGTCTTCATGTATTTCAGCTAAAGAAAATTACATGCTTACTATTAATTATGAAAACTTGCATTTCTCCTGCAGTGCTAGCTTTCAATGGAGAATCGGTCTTATCTGTTGCCTTCATGAATACTGAAATAATTAATTGATTAGTCAAATGTTAACAATTGTTACTGAGGCTGTGCCATGAGATTATGTACTCACACTGAGAATCAATGGTAATTAAGCAGTTGATCAATGTAAGCACCTTTTCAATGTGTACAAAGATCCAAAATACCAGTCCATTTGGAAAACTAAACATGACAAGTGAAAACTCTTCATTGAAAGTGAATTTTCTTTACTGAAAACTATTTTATCTTCAGTGTACTGCTCAAAAAGGTATTTTCCCTTTCTGACATGGAGTAAAGGACTCCATGACATTGACAATGTGTACAGTTTAGACTTAAAAACAAACCCCTCTATTAGGCATTATACCCTAGCATAGATAAAATCTGACTAAAGTGACCATAGCAGACTGGAATTCAAGCAATTCTGGTGACAACTGGGGAAAAAATTCAAGGCAACGGAACATACCCACGTATCAGTGTCTTTAAACTTTACAGTATTGTAGAGATCACATTGAAGCATTTCTCACGTACACCTCTGTAATGCACAACAGTCTTAAAAAGACTTCCAAAAGTATTTCTAATATGATTCCTATTTAAACTCTTATGTCATGTCATAAATTCTCAAGTGACCTGCCTGGTCATGAACTTGTCGTTGATGTGTTGTACTGCCTCAGTTTTACACATACATGCACACACAAGACCACACACATAAAAGCGCACTAAGTTAACTATAAAATGAGATATAGCTCATTAAATCAAGAAACTTGTGTTACATAATCTAAACCTTACACTTATTTAAAAATATTTTACAATTTATTTGCTTTGCAATAATTACCCCTTTTCACTAGCAAATTGTGAAAATATTTACAAAATCCAAAGAGGTATTCAGAATTTCCCATACTTGCAGTGATACTTACTGTAACTTTCTGAAGTTGCAGTGTATAGAGTCATAACAAAAAATATTATATAGGTAAAATTGAGTCCTAGGTGAATCTAAAGGTTATTATTTTTTTTGTATGATGTGAACATTCCATAACCTGTTCCAAGAATGATGTCAACCTTTCAAAATAAAATCTATATCAGCTCTTTAAATCTAAAATGAAATGCTATATAGCTCATAACAACTGACATTCTATCTTGGTTGGCTTTTTATTTCATCATAACAGAAAATAAAATTTTGGTTTTACATGATTACATGGAGCACTTGAAATAGACAGAAAAGGACAGCTCTAGAAAAAGTTTCAGAGAAACTCTAGGACTTAAAATGTTTCTTACCTATCTTTGCTACATGATCTGAACTCTGTATTTTATAGCCCATAAATACATATAAAACACAACACTGTGAAAACCAACACTTTCCTTTTCAATTAACTGTACTGAATATTTTACTAGTGCTTCCTCCTCTGAGTATTATGTAAGATATTTCTGCACAAATGTATGTATAAGGAACATGTATAAATCTATCTGGATGCACAAATATAGTATTTCCATATTAATATCAGTATTTTTCTGCAAAAAGACCAAACAGGACTTTAATACTACAAGTTTTACTCTTGCTGCATACACATAGCTGCTATTGATGGTAAGAGAAAAAACCAAAACCAAAAAACAACAACCCAGAAAAGCCTTGAATAAAAATGCTTTGTAACCTGAAGAGGATTTTCCCAGTGTTTAAATTAAAAGACATAATGCTGTAACACTGAGTAACTTTAATTCTGCTGAAATATAGACACCATAATATCATCACATAATCTCCGTATAAACTGGGACAATTGCCTGTTCCTCCTCATTTCTTAATATGTTTGATTCATAAAGATAACAAGGCATCTATTTTCTGAAAATTCTCATCACTAGGCTAACAAAAGGACAAAAAATTATTAAGAACTTGGTATAGGTTTGCAAGCACTTTAAAATAACCATTCTCTTAGCCTTACTGCGCTGCCTGGAGAATTTCAGCAGGTTTGTCTAGGAAAATATATTGGCCTGTCCTGACTAGAAAACATATAAACCATAATTTCAGCTGCTGTTTTCATTCCTTTTATACTGACCAATAACTCAGTTTTCTTATATCTGGCAATGCAGCCTTTATAACATAGTTTGGTTTGTACTGGCATTTTTGGACCATTTTTCTTCAGGTGTCATGTATCTCAAACAGCTTTACAGAATGAATTACTGTGTTCGAACAAGCATTTCTGCAGTATGATATGAAGCACATGCATCAATCTGTAGGTAGTAATAAGAGAAGGAACATGATTGTTTGTAGTTGTGGATTAACCTTTGGAGTTTTCAGATATGGAACTCAACAACCACCAACTGAAAGAAAATCCCAGCGAGATGGTTTAAATGAAGGATAAAATCTGTAACAATATAATGTCACCTAATCAAGTTTGCTCTGAGACAATTCTAACTCAAGCCTTAATGGCATGATGTAGGTCCCAAACATACAGCCTTCTTCTCTCACCTGGACTACAAGCAATTCTGAAAGCATGAACTTCTGCATATTTACAAAGATGGAGTAATAAATGTTCTGGGGCTGAGATATAAGAACTGCTGTAAGCCAACAATCACTGCTTTTGTGCATTTTCTATGAGTTACTGAGAGTTACACGAAGGACCATGAAAGGACAAGTCCAAGATTTAAAATCTTACGTCTCCTACTTTAAACATTATTTCTTTATCCTCCTTTGACATGGAACTATACAAAATAACTCTACTTCCAGAGACATTTGGTTATTAGAATATTTGTAATATCATGATTACAGATCAAAGTATTGAAAAAAGTGTAAAAACAAGTAGACAAAAATACAAACTTTTGCAGATATGCCAGTATTATTTTAAGGTGACTATTAAAAAAGCCTATTTTAATAAATTATCAAATAGCTGTATTATAATAGCAATAAATGATCTCAGATGTAATTAACTCAATTATAACATTTCTTATAAACATATAAAAGATTGAAATTCATTAGCATATAAAAACCACTACAAGTTTTGGTCTATAAATACACTCAAACAAGACTTTTAACTGCTGAAACCAAAAAGCACAATATTATCCAGAATTCATGAAAGCCAATACAATGATATCAGGATATTCCTTCTATTTCACTTAGTCTTCCCAGCTAGCAATCTTATCATTATAGCTCATATAATTCCTGCTTTGATATACTATGAGCTATTTTCAGTCTCAAATTATCTCCAAAAGCCCAGCTACAATTTTCTCAGTTAATATTTCTGTTGACTTCAAAGTTTCTCTGGTTTACATAGTGCAACTCTGGCAACTATAAGATCAACATATTTATTACAAAGTTTTATTGCCTAAAACTAAAGTTAATTAACTCCTTTAATGCTAAGGGGAGGACACCACAAGACTTATTGTTTCAGTAAAAGACCTCAGTAATATTTTCAGGAGAGGGAGGGAAGGAAGAGAATCATTTCTAGGAAACGAAGAAGTTAAAAAAAGGTAGTATGAGAAGCAGGTTAAAAATGGAAGAAAAACCATGACCACAACACCAAAAATAGTTTTTAAAAAATGGCAGCATAAGAAAAAGAGCAATATTGGACAGTGCACAGCAAATGAAAGGCATTATGAAAACTGCTCACTCACACTGTATTTTGTTCTAAAAACATATGGAATTCATGTTTTCAGTCTGTTAGTATTGAATACTATAAATGGCTTTAAATTTCAAAAACCAATAACATCCATGACATTGCTTTCTATGACAAGAGTTATGTACAATATTATATATTAAGTATGAGCATGAAAATTTTACTGTTACCAGCTGTGGTATCTAAAAAAACAACTAACCCATCTCTATCCACTGGCAGCAGGCAGCTTGCCTGCACAGAAGGCTGGAGAGGTGCTCTTATAAAATCCAAGCATAGGATTCTGAACTTGTCAGGAGTCTTTACATTGACTTCAAAGCACTGATGATACTTCTACTACCTAATTGTCTTCTCCAGCCTTCCAGAATTAGTGATTCCATATGTAAGAGATCTAGCACCTTAAGGAATTAGCATGTATTTGATGGAGGAAAAAAAAAGTGTCATTTAAAAATATCTATAATTATTGTAGCAAGAGGACTTAATAGACCTACAGACATTACACACCCCTGTTCATTACAAAATGTGAATACACGCCAGAGACATTATTTTTCTACAAGTTCACTGGGTATGTTTTATGAATTTAACATTTGCTGCTATTTATGATTACTGAATTCAAATTAAGACTAGAAATTAACTCAGCCTCTTTCTGCTTGTGAAGCATAGTGCATAGCTGTGAGATGCCCAGGAAATAAATGCTTACTCAAGAATTGCAGCTCCTTCCTGTGTCTCCCACAGTTTAAGAGTGGGATAGAAATCAGTGAGAGGCAAACTTGGAACTTTTTATGCCCTGCTTCCCCACAGTGGGGCAGCCCTGGTTCCTTCCAACAGGATGGGGAAAAACAATGGCTCCTGGAAGCTTGCTTTCACATACTTCAATGGCTTTCACATACAACCTTGTGCAATGGATAAACACTCATGCCAAGAAAGGGGAGGGAATACACTGCATTTCTTTCTTCTTGTCAGCAAACCCAATTTGCTCCCAAGCAAAAAACATCCTACTTCACTCTGTAAACTATCCCAAAGTGAAGTATCACATAAACAAAAAAGTAGGCAAAAAACAACAAATGTAAACAGAACACCTCAAATTAAATTAAACATAAGAACTACTCACTAATTACCTAAATACATGAGGATCTATTTAGGATACATAGAATTAAATTAGTGTGAGAAATTTTTAGAAACTTAAGCAGAGGAAGAAAACAGAAGCTGAATTACACATAATCATGCCCTCATGTCATCTCTAAATGTATGTCAAATTAGAGCACTTAAGAAAAATGCAGGAAATCTAAACGTGGTACTGGAAGGGCTAAACCTGGGCTCCATTTCAAAGGACTTTTTCTCCAATTGTCTGCTGCCTCTTTTAAACCTGATAATGGAGACTTGGGTCTGGTCAGCTTCAGACTGGCATTTGTCTTTGATGACTTATTTCTTCTGTGCCTGCATATCTCTTCAGGCAGCTAGTTTCTGATAAAGTTTACTCTAAAAAAAAGTCTAGTATGAACAAGTAATTTGAAACCAACCTAAGTACATTCACCCTTTCCAACATTAACTTTCAAATTATACAGACTAATCAGGCCTTTGTAATTTGCAGAATCTGGAAAATGCCAGAGCTCTATGAAATAATGATTCAAATGGTGACAAATTTTCATTTGTGTTCAAGGCATTGTCCTTTATTGATGGACGCCCTGGTGGCAGGGTAGTGGATTATGAAGGCTCTGCTGCTTGAGTTGGTGATAAATTTTAACAGTTGAAGGTGATTTGTCTGGGGCCTCAATCTTGCAACCTCTTCTGCAAGCATGTTTCAAATATTGTTCTAACTAGTGTTTCTGCAAATGAAGTAAACTGCAGATAAGATGGAGTCAGGGGCTTGATTTTATCTGGGAAAGCTGCTTTTCAAGTCTTCAGCAGATCCTTGGACTTCTGTGTGTTTTTTCAAGCTTGAGTTATGTGAATGCATATGAATTTTCACATGAATATGAATTTCATAAATATGAATATGAAAAAGAATTTCATCTGCACTTGAAGACATATTGTTCATTTCAGAAATACAGAATACACTTTTCTAAATTCACCAGGACATTGGGATATGATTTTCTACTCAACAAAGAAAACCACTGAGACATCACTGTTAAACTGATACTGTCAAAGTGTGACATAACAAAGCTCATAATCCAAGGGCTAAATCAGATTCCTTCATGTGAATAATTTTAGTAAAGCAAGCAGTCCATACTACTGCAGACAAATTTCAGCTTTGGTTCTGCAAACTGTTAGCTTAAAACGCACATGGACTGCATTTGTGTCTTCAGGTGACATTATTATACAATACCAACATCATACAAAATGTGACTACACTTCAGTAGTAGTGCAATGATTCCAACAGGTAATTTCCAGAACTCTTTTGTTTCCCACATAATAAGCCTGAAGTTAAAATGTTCTTTTAGACTGTATTGTACCTAGAACATGTGACTTTCCTTCAATTCAGCTGATCTTATCTAGCTAACCAAGCAATTAGTTAACCAAGCAATCAGCACTGGCTTTACTGCAGAAAAAAATCATGATCAACCTTTCAGGAAAAGAGCCAAGACTTGAAACCCAAATAAAAATTAGATAGATTAGATAGATAGATAGACAGATAGATAGATAGATAGATAGATAGATAGATAGATAGATAGATAGATAGATAGATAGATAGATAGATAGATGATAAATAATACTGTAGCTGTACCTCTATTAGAAGGAAAAAAAAACCCAAAAAAGTCAATTTCCTGCAAAGGACTTAAATAGAACTTCCAAAGCACAGAAGATACAAGCCTAACTAGAAAGGCAGGGATGTACTCTAGCTCCCAGCAATCCAAATGAGATCAGGAAGCTTTTTTTACAGAATCCAATCAAATCACAGTCTTTTCTGGAATTACTGAATAGGCTGGAATAAGCAGTACTAGACAGTAGCAGATAACCTTGAAAAATAATTTGCCAGCTATACCTGATATGAAAATTTAAATGATATGACTGCTATATGTAGGACACCAACCTTAAATTAGAAAGAAAACACCCTCCCAAAGAGTTCAGTGCTAATTTAAGCTTTTTTTCCTAACCATACAAATGAACAGGTGCATGGTTGTGAAAAGTGCTGTTGAAGTGCTCTGCTTGCCAGAATTCAAACAGAAAGGAGAAAAACTTCCATGAATACAGTCATAAAAATGTCTAAAACTTAACCTTTAATCTTCTTCAGCTAAAGAAATGAACTAAATGTAAGACAGAGATTTTAACTCTAACAAGACATATTTACAGTGATTGACTTTTACCATGTAGTGAATTTTTGCTTATCAGATAAAATGTTTAAAAATAATATTATCCAGTATACTTAGTTTTATAGCCTCATCAACTTTCATTTGTTCACAGGCATATGGAAGCTGATGAGCAGAATTTAAAGGAAAATTATAAAGGCATGTAGTTGTTTAATGATTCATGATATTTTTCCAGTTTTGTAACATAAAAGCCAATTATTTTAAGATAGGGCATTAGCTGCCAATTGAAAGTATTCATGTTTTCTGTTTTCCCCCAATAATTTTAAAAGCCTGAATTACCATCACCAGTTCATCATATTCCGTTGAGCACTACAGAACTCACTATGAAAACCAAAGAGATTATCCTACAACTTTTCTTACTCCAAGATGAGAAATAAAACCTTAGAAAACAATAAAACATGGTAGAGTGAGATCACAACCACAAACAATCTAGGTACAACTTTCAAAACCCATGGGAATTCCTATGCAGCATCATGCTCCACACAAACTCTGCTGCCTTTGTTGTCCCCATCCTAACACAGTAGCTCATCGTAGGAATCTATAATAGTCATCACACTTCACAAAAGCTGTGCTAGGTTCTCAGGGCTGAAAAGGCAACTTTGCTCACATTTAATATGCTATGAGTGGTTACTCTTCTCTATGAATTCTCCATCTATGAAGTTTCCATCACAGGCAGAAGTTGCTTCCACAAGTCACTGATGAAATACACAAACTGCTGTTGAGCATGAACTTATCTTGTGCACACAGAGGATTATTTCTTCCCCAAATGCACAGACACCCTTTGCTCTCTCTGGCTCCTCTCCCTCTACTCTGCACTGAGGCTGAGTTGCTGCAGCACAGGGACCAAGACCCACTCTGACCCAGCCTAGGGGGAACTTGCATGCTGAAGATAAGCCCTAAAATGCAGCTATCAGTCTCCCTGTTAATGTGCTGCCATAGAACTGCAAACTACAAAAGAGTTTGTCCTTCAGGAATCAGGACACACGGGGTGGGGTAGGCAATCTAAGCCTGGCCATCAAGGCTGTGATGAAAGTCTGTGTATGTACATTTTGTTATTTATAATATCTAATTTGCAATTATTTGTAATAGGAAGAAATGTTCAAGGGAAAAACACATAATTGCTAGCTGTTATTAACTCCATAGCCTTTGCTATAGTTTACAATGAGTTTTATTACTAGAAATATTTTTAGTATTATTACTAAAAATTTACAAAATATCCAGAATGTTAAGAGTGAATGCTAGGTTATGCAATACAGAACATAGGCCTGGCTTTTCCAAAGCTGTTACAGCTGTTATCAGAAAGACCAAATCATTGGACAGCAGCTATCTGCCACACTTTTACTTCAGTTATTTAGATAAGAAAATAACTGCAGTACTGGAGATGCTTACCAAATGGTGTCTCAAGTTATTTTTAAAACAGAGTAGGACTAAAAGTCATGAAAAGTCTTGAAAATTACTGCTATCAATTTTTGAAGTTAGTGCCTTAGTGGTACAGATACTGAGCATCCTGCATAAATTAGAAGTATATGATGTGAAAGACAGCTGGGCCAGGCCCTTACAGGTAAGTAATGGTGAAAGCAGATTGTAGTAAAAGCACAATTCTTCAGTACCTCTTCAGAAGTCTCTAAAAATACCTTCAGGATTTCTTCTTTTGTGGAGGCAACTTTCTGAGAGCTCTCCAGGAGCTGTGGACCTTCTTAAACAAGTAAGAATGAGTGATGGGTTTTTACAAGCAGAGGGAAAAGCTAATAATTCTTCACAAGAGGAGATAAGAAAGGACATATTTTTTGTTTAGCCAGTCTACTACTTAAAAAAAAAAAAAGAAAAAAAATAACTTTAAGGAAAACATGATGACAAACAAGAGGGTTAAACAAACATAAAAAGATAAAAACATAGAAGTTGAAAACAAGGAAAAGAAAGAAAATAAAGAAAAACTTTAAAAGTGTTTCTGAGCTGTTCTGAGAATTAGACCAGAAAATTACATGTCAAACTATTGTAACTCTGTCTATTATTATGTCTTAGGGGACACTGATAGAATTGTAATGGGAGTAATTATTATACATACACAGAATATCCATTTAAGGGGATGGGAAAATATCACCACTTTTATAGGTTTTACTAATTACATGACATTTTATTCCACTAAAATTAGAATTATTACTATTTTTATCTTGCTCAAAAAGCATTATGCTTTTTACCTGGTTATATTTAAATGCACTCTTACTGAGTACCTTTCACTAAACTGACCACTCACTAACTACTAAAATTATTCTATCGTACTATGGTAGAAATATTAATACTGTCAGGAACGTTCAAGGCTCTGAAATGTTGTCAAAACAAAGAATATTGATCTTCCTAAAACACTGCAGTCAGTATATAAATCACACAAAAATGATTGACATTAATATGTGCCTTTTGTGCAAATGCACTTTATCATGTACTTTTTTGACAGTAATAGCAATTTATTATACTGCATGGCACCTTAACATACTGTACAGACAATTTTTTCAATTTGAGAGTTTCCATTAAATTAAAAAAAAAAAAAAAAGAAAAAAAAAAAAAAGAAGTTGTTGAGCAAAAAGAAAATTAACTGTCTTCATTCAGTTTGATTTAATACCTTGTCAGTTTGGTGCATTTCTTACGATTCTTTGTATAAATAAAAAGTTGAAAAGAGCTATTCTAATGGTAATTTGGATCAACCTTACAAACATATGATTCCAGGTTTCTAAAAGAGGCCCACTTGAGGGGGCTTTAAAACTGAACAAAAAGAGCCCTAGGGCTCTACAACTCACATTTAACCTACTTACATGAAAAAGGAACTGCTTTGGTTAAGAATAAACTTCCACAAGCTCAGGTTCAAACCAAACATGCCAGCATATTAGTGAGGAAATGAAACAGCAAATAGTAACTCCTTTCATACTTGTAAAAGAATACTGTATTTATTTAAACGCTTTGGCAGAAATTCTTATTTTAATTAAATTGCATTTAGTGCAATAACATTTTCATAATTAAGAAAAAATAACCAATTCATTTTAAAGACCTATGAAAAGCACAGCAAGCTAAAATATATGGAGAAAACATGTAATTGTGTGAATAAATCTGTCTGACTAACATGGGACGTGAGTCAGGAAAAAACGATAGTCTGTTTTTTATGCTGGGCAAGCCTATGCAATGCAGTCACAGTAACTCAAAGAAAATGACTTCTGTTTGGAAATCATTGTAACCCATACAGAGTTTACAACTGTGGTTGCATTGGATGCATTTTTTCCTTCTAAATAAAATTTCTTGCTCCCATCAAGCATGTCTTTTCTTTAAGTCCACCTATCAACAAAAGTGCTGGACCGTACTTTGGAAAAGAAGATTTAATTTATTTCATTCTGCTCTTCAAAGTGTAAAGAGAAAGAAGAGAAAGACACTTTCTTGTAAGACCCCTGTCACTGGCCACTACATCATAGGAATCAAAGGCTGTCTATGAAGGTTTTCTCTTAGCACTTCGGGTAGCAATGAGGTCAGAGACAGGGAAGTGGTTTCACTGTCAACACAAGGGTGACGACATACAATTAAAATAATAGAAGCAGCTAAAAACAGAACAGAACAAAAAGCTAATTATCCTTCCATGAAATGGTCATGATCATTCAATCCGCGTGCTGGCAAGCTACCTTAGTTTAAAACCTATGCCTACATTCCTGAGGTCCTCATCATGGGGATAAAATATATCAGATCAGTTTTAGGCATGTGTCACTGATTAGTTTTAATACTTATTAAGAAACCTTTGGAATGGAAAAAATTACAAAGTCTACAGTAACACTTTCTATTTTACATGTTCACCATCCAACTGCATTATCATTTCAATCTCATCCTTCACCAGGTCATTCAAATATACATTTATTTGGAAACAATAGTGCAGCTGCTGCTTGTTTGCACTGTTTCTAGAGTTACTCAGCAATTTAACTAGTTCACTGCCTGCAGAAAGAAAGAGAAGGCACGCAAAACTTCAGGAAACAGAGGCACAGAAGCCAGTGTCTTCAATTTCATCTGTAAAGGCCTAGTTAATTTGCTCAACATTACTCAAGCTGGTCAGACATCCTTGTTCTGATGACTGGAAATTCATTCACTAGCAGTTGATAACTATTTGCTCTTACATCAATATTGTCCTTTCACTTAAATTGCTCTTTTCCCTCTCTATTTTCTCCTCCATCAGATAGTTATGGGTAAAATAATCTCCTCCCTCATCCTTCTTTTTTGGCAGACTAAACAAACCGAGATGTTTCCTGCATGCCCCATGAGCTCAAGTTTCAGGTTCAGTCTAGATGTGGTAGCACCTCAGCCACTTTCTGTTCAGGGTACACTGCCTTGCTCAGGAACTACGACAGGTCCCCTGCTCTTGGGGACTGGATCAAAGCACCCTTGTTAGACACAGCTGTCAGCATAAAACCAGACATTGTTTGAACCCTGTTCCTTCTATGACCATCCCAACAGACCTTCCCTATACTTGTTTCATTCAAATCTTGTCTCACTTGATCAAATACAGGTGGTCACACCAGTGTCTAGCATAGCATCTTACACATCTCCACCAGAAATCTGTCCCCAGACAAATCTGTGTATGTTTGCTGTAATTATTGCCATGGCTCATGTTGCCAGCTTTCATCCTTCAGCAGGTGGCTCGCTCTTCTCCTTGCTCCCTGCAGCCAGCTCTGCTGTTCAGCTGGGTGCAAGAGACTCCGCGGACCCACCCTTTCACAGCACCCCTCACACTCCAACCTTTAGTGCCACACACCTCTTGATATCCTGGAACTTTTTGTAGCAATGCTGCCTCTCCATTTCTGGTTATCAGCAAAATTAGGCACTCTTATTTGTATGAATCATCACAGCATTCAACAAGAAAATATTAAATAAGATCTCAAAATCAATCTAACAGGTCCTGTGATTTCTTTTACCAGTCCTTTCAGAATCCTATTGACTTGATTGTAATCCCCTAACCTCTCTTAAGATTATTTTGCACAGCAGTGTATATTCATACTCCTCCCCACAACTACTCAGCATTATTTTTCTTGACCGAATATAACATATTCTGTTCAAGTGCTGAGATGCTTATAAACAATTTCTGCTCTATACCTATCTGTACTGCACAGCTGCTATACTTCTTTCCTTGTTCTGTTTTCATTTATAAAGTTGAAAAACCTTGACTCTTGGTCTTAATATAATTTGCAAAGTCAAACATGTTTTATTTTTAAACCATTTCTCCCCCTAACAAACCTTATTACTTCTCCTAGTGGCATTAGTCTTCTTGGGATGATATGGGAAGGGCCTAGAGTGGAAGCCATAAAAGGAGTGGCTGAGGTCACTTGTTCTGTTCAGCCTGGAGAAGACTGAGGCAAGACCTTGTAGCAGTCCACAGCTTCCTGGTGAGGGGAAGAGGAGGGGCAGACACTGAACTCTTCTCTGTGATGACCAGTGACAGGGTCCCTGGCAAGGGCCTGAAATTGCATCAGGGAAGGTTTAGGCTGGACATCAAGAAAAGGTTCTTTATCCAGAGAGTAGCTGAGCACTGGAACAGGCTCCCCAGGAAAGTGGTCACAATCCCAAGCTTGACAGGGTTCAAGAAGCATTAGGACAATGTTCTCAGGCACATGGTGTGACTGTTGGGGATGATGATCCTTGTAGGTGCCTTCCAACTCAGGATATTCTATGATTCCTCAGTCAGGCCTGGAATTCTCAGAACTTAAAAACTTTTATTTTTAGCTTCTGCTTTAGAAATAAAGCTCAATGTCTACATCTTTGACTGCAAAAATGTCCCAGTTTCTGTTTTATTTAATTTTTCAATTCACAGGTCTTTATTTTGAGATGTGTTTTAAAGACACTACAAAACACTATCTTTCTCCTATCAAAATGGGAAATGAGAACTACTGTCTCCACATACTTCTCTTATTCAAATAAATCCTTGTAATAACACAGTATTTCTTTCTTTAGAAAAAAAGCCAAGCAATCCAATTTACCAGCTTATAACTGCTCAACATACTGCTTTGATTTGGCTTCTCTGGATTTTCCTTACTGCTCCTGGCTGCAATTGTTCTTTAGCCATGGTTTGATTTCTTTTCTTATCAATCTTCCCATTTCCAAATTGGAAAAAAAATTTCAGGAATAAGACTTGAAAATAAGTGTACAGAGGTACTTTAGGTGTATGTGTATGTGTACATACAGACTACTATTTGTACACAAATATAGGCTATTTTTAGTTTAATCTCATTCTGCAGCAAGATTTCATTGGTTCACTGGGATTTTCAAAGTTTCTTCAAGAAAAAAACCTCTTCTGTCTCTGATCTCTCAATAAATTTGACTCCACCAATGACCATCCAGTCAATACTGCTGATCTACTGAAATATTGTCTTCTCTGAGTTTTTTCCCTAGACCACTGCAGGGATCTATGGCAGATGACAGCATTACCTGTTTCAAAATGAACGCTAGTCTGTAGATTGGTTTTAGCTCCTCTGGTGCCAAATGCATTGATTCTTTTCGAGAAGGAACATCCAACTGCATCTCATGCCTTTCTCAGATGCTGGTGGAGATCATCTAGCAGTCTGTAGTTTAAAGTTTCCTATCTTGTGCAATTTCTAGCTGTTTCTGGCTCCCAGCCCCCCTATTATCTCAGTCTTGCTTTCTAGAGATAGTATATCAAAAAATTGCTGCAGAGCAGCTATCTTTTGACTGTTCATTTCTCTTCTTTATTTCCAGTACACCAAGTCCCTATCTTAGTTTTATTTCTTCCCCATTATTAGATTTCTTCCTCTGCTTTGCAAAGGGGTCATTCTTTGCAACCAGAAAATCTGGTCCCTCCAGATGCATTTGCCCATTAGACACGTGCAGATCTGGAGATGCTCATGCAACTTAACTCTCTCCCCTTTTTTTTTCATCACACCTTCACATCCTCATCTGACCTGCCATGCACTCAGGCATGCACTTTCATTCCTCATCTCTTTTCTTTCACAGGTTTTACAATTAGGAGTTTTCATTCCTTTGGACCTTACTTTTCAGAATGATATGTTTAATTTATTCACTGCTAAACTAAACCATGCCTGAATATTCAAATGTTCAGACAGAGGAATGTTTTAATTAGCTAATACATCCATCTGATATTTGTCTGATGTGTTTTGGATTTTGAAATGTATAGTATAAACTACAAAGAAAATCAAATTATACAAATTCACATAGAGAATGAAATAAGATTACATAAGGTCTCTTAATGCCTGAATGAGCATACTTCACATTCTCTGTACAGCAAGTTGCCTTCCATTTCTATCCAGAGAAATAATGTGCTCAGTCGCTTCATTTATTTATTTGAATTACCACTAAATTAAAGTAAATAATGCAATGTCCAATGTTTATTTAGTAAAGAAACAAAAAGTAATTTTAAAAGTGCGGCTTTCCCCAACAGGTATGCACTTAGTAAACTAAAATTAAGACTTTGGTTAATTAAGTTACCATGTATTAAAGAAAATAAAGTGGCTTATATACTGTATGTGAAAAAAAAACAGCACAGGAGAAAATCATTAAGTCACATAAAGCCTTTTCCTTTCATTTTTAAAGTATTTTCTTTAATGAAATTTTCTTCTGAACATTGGCCTGTATGTGGTATCAGATCCTGACTGATTCACTCCAGCAGTATTTTTTTCCAGCTTTGGCAATCTGCAGTTCAATCCCTACTGCTTGGCAAGACGGAGGCTCTCACGTTTGCACACTTCAGAAGCCTGCACCTTACAGCCAATTACTCAGATGTAACATAGGCTCAAGTGTGGTGTTTTACAGAAAGCACAACAAAAGATAAATGGCCTTATGCCCTGAGAATGGGTAGTCTCAACTGCTCTTGGGCGCTCAGAGATTGAGAGTCACAGTACATGAGGCACTCCCTGTTCCATGGCAATGTGCTGGCAGAAGGACACAGCAGTGTCTCCAGAGCACCCTGGATGTGAAGAGTCCCAGGCATATTGCATGAGGAGGAGCTGGAGTCACAGCTGACCCTGCCTTGGACCATCTAAGGCCTCCACACCATTGCTCCCACTATAGCACAAAAGAGATCAGGACAGACACCAGCTGACAAGAACTACTATATACCATACTCCTTTTTGCAAGTCAGAAAAAGTGCTGCGAATATTTTATGGCATATTTAGGACATTATTAATTTTTCATTTTCTATCAAGAAATGAGTGAAGAAAATCATTAATTTACAGACAGCAACTGATGTGCTTCTCTTACATATTGCATTTTGAGCCCAGACATCATGCTGACAGTACAACTGTAATATGAAAGGAATGAGAGGAAAGTATTCATGGAAAAATTGTTTTTATCAACATTCTGACAATTTATTATATCCTCCATTTCTGTTAATTCTACCAAGGAAGTAGACACAAAATTACATGCACTATGGTATGTGTGACCCTGAGAATTCAACTACCTCTCTACAGCAGCAATAAATACCTAACCATTGACAAAAGTAAGAAAGTACGGTTCAGGAGAAGTGGTGATGAATGAGCCCATCATGGAGAACAAACAGTCCAGAAACTCCTAGATCTGATCAGTTTAATCTGGGGTACAACTGCAAATAGCAGAAGGCAAATTTTTCCTGGGTACAACAAAATACAAAAGAAAGTGTGCTCCAGTGTTCATCTCAGTGCAGGCCCTCAAATGTGTCCTGGCTTCAAGATGGAAAGACAGATGAGTGTCACCAACTCCCAGCTCATGGAATGAACCCATAGGGAAATCTAGATAAAAGAGGGGACTGGATCTTCCATCAGGTCTCTAAAGCATGAACCAGGTCTTTGGGCCATCCTTAGATATGCTCTTCCTTCTTTAGCATGTGGAGGCACAAAACAGCATGTAGTGATTTTGCCACTGGTTCTCCAGTTTATATGTTCAGAATGACCCCTCTCCCAAACTCCAGGCAAACTAAAAACACAAACAAAAATTAAAGGATTCAGTATAAGTTTTCACCCTCAAACATTGGTGGCCAGTAAAAAGCATCTAGATGTGTATAGTTTCAGTCAAGATACAACATTCTTATGAAAATAGCAGCCCTGTCAAAATGTACAGGAAAAAGTAATGAAATAACATCTACAAAACCTAATTTAAATTTATTCTCTAGTGCAAAACAAGGACAAAATTATTCCTAAGCCACCTGCAAACCAGAATAAACTTGGAAAATCACTTCTGCACCAAAAAGCTTCTATATCACTTCCTTAGTCACTTCTAGCCACAACAGGACAATGTGAAACTGAATCAGTAGCTTATATTGCTGAGAAAAGAGTCATTTTAAACACAGGTTATTTCAGAAAAAAGCCATGATCAAGAACTGGATATGTACTGATCTACTTCATGCTGAAAGAATAAAAGTTAAAAATATAGAGTTTATCTTCAATGTGATGTTTTCTCCCACACTATTCAAAGTGACTACATCTACAATATAGAGCTCATACTTAATCCATGAGGCTATGCAGCATAATCTATCCAATACCTTGGGCTATCAACTCTGTCCAGCTGGTCATTAATCCCCAGGAAATAATCTGCACCTCAATTGTTACTGCTTAATTAAATGTAGCGATCCATCTGACATACAGAATAAGGATAGAAAGAAACCCTAATAGAAGGTGACTCCTCCAGAATTGGAACTCACTACCTTTCCCTTGTAGACATAATGTAACACAATGTTTGGTTACAGTTTATATGGGTTTCTGTGTATTGAATTACTTTGGAGATGCTTCCTTTTGATGCTTCCTTTTGAATGCAGTGTAAATATACGTCAGTACACAAATTTAACCAAGAAAACATAGAGAAGGTCAGATAACTCTTCTGTATCTATTCTGATATTTTAAGCTACTGAAATCAAGATCTGCTTACTCATTTGGATCTGCCCTATGCCTACTCTTGGCAAAATCTTGTGATGATAGGCTTTTAGAACTACTACCAAAGTTAGTACAGCTTGGCAAGACAGCTTAGAGCAGGTTTTCACTTAACAGTGAAAGAAAACAATGCCTTTTTACTTCAGAAAAATATAAGAACATGTACACAACTTGAAGAATTACTTGACCTCTGTATTGCTTCTTTAATATAAAGAAGATAAAATCTTTACATTAGATCTTTCTCCAAAATAAAAAGAAATTATGATTCATGTGTTTCCAGATTTATCAGAACTATGTAAATGACAAAGCTTATTACATCAAAGCTGATTCTGCAATGACTGTAATCATCTTCTAACTTTTCTTATATCATCACCATAACTCTCAACTCAATATTTCATTACTCACTCAGCTTAGGAATTAATATTTGACTGTCAAGCAGCAGCAAAGAAAAGCAAATGTTTTGAATTGTAAAACATGACTAAGATAAATGAAAAGAAGTGGGCTCAACCACACAGTGAACACAAGCTAAAAGGTACAAAAGGAGACAGGGATCCATTGCTGCCCTAGTACCTGAAGATAGAGCTGATAGGGCACAAAGTTGAGAACTGAATGCAGAAGTCCCTTCTTGAGCTTGGATCAGAGAGAAACAGAGAGAAACAGAGACAGAGAAACAGAGAAAAAGTTGCATTTACTACTCAGACCTGATGGGGCCCTGTTAGGGTATGAAAAGACACATCCATCTCCCAGCCCACACACTCACCAGCCTTGTTTTTAGTAAGAATATTCACAAGGAGAAGGTCTACAGCAGTGTCAGTGACAGGTTTTAGGATGTGTTCAGCTACCTACCCTGGGAAATTCAAGATCCCCAACTATTGTCATCTGCATTATAGGCAAGATCTACTCTTCCTGCTTCCTTACAAACCAGAGTACAATTCAATCTTTGAAGTGCATGTCTTGATTCTTGCTCTTCTTCAATTTCTAGAACTACTGACAGTTCTTTTAAATGCATGAAGTATAAGAAATATTTCATGATTGTTCAAAATTCTTTTAGAGAATTCTTATGTAACAGACCTACTTATTTTTTCATGCAGCCCCTTTCTACTATTTATTCTGAATGTTGTTTTCAATTATAGTGTTGTTTACACTGTCATTAATAAAAGATGAAGCACTATAATTATTTCATTTTCTTTTCCTATGTTATTCTCTGTTAAATAGTCACTAGAAAATTCAAAAGTCATCAATTTTGTCAGAAATTATGTATTACTATAGCTTGAGAAATACTCAAATTGAAGTACTTGTATTAATGAGAACTGATTCATAGAATTCACCTCAACCAACAGTCTCACATTGGAAAGCACCATTAGGACATAAGTCATTTTCCTAGAGAGAGTGAAAAAGTAGTCTGAAGAAGGACCCAGACTCCTGTTTAAAAGACTGAAAAGTTTTAGTTTAAATATTTGGCCTCCTGGCTGACAAGGCACTGCTGACTCACATTCACCTTGCCATCAACCAGGACCCTCAGATCCCATCCCTCAATGCTGCTCTCCAGCCTCTCACTCCCAGTCTGTCCATAGATCAAGGGTTGTCCCATTTCCAGTGCAGTCTCTGACACTTATCCTTGTTAAATTTTATACAGCTAGTGATTGCCCAGGCCTCTAATTTTTTGAGGTCTCTCTGTAGGGTTTCCCTGGATTTCAGGGACTCAACAGCTCCTCTCAGTTTTGTATCATCTGCAAACTTGCTTAGTATCCCTTCCAGTCCTGCATCCAAGTTGTTTATGAAGAGGGCCAGACATGTCTTGGGGGTCCTGAGGCACCACACTGCCTGCTGGTTTAGGGAGGTGATTGTCCTGCTTTACTCTGCACTGGGGCAGCCTCCCCTCGAGCCCTTTGTGCAGTTTTGGGTGCCACAATAAAAGAAGGATGTAAAGCCTTGGAAAGCCTTGGAAAACATCCAAAGGAGGGATCTGAAGATGGTGAAGGGCATAGAGAGGAAGACATATCAAAAGTGGCTGAGATCCCTTAGCTTGTTCAGGCTGGAGAAGAAGACATTGAGGGGAGACCTCACTGCAGTCTACAACTTCCTCACAAGAGGAAAAGGAGGGGCAGGCACTGATCTCATCTCTCTGGTGACCACTGACAGGACCTGAGTGAATGGCATGAAGCTGTGTCAGGGAGATCTAGATTCAGTATTTGTTAAAGATTTTTCATCCAGAAGGCCCCCCAGGGAAGTGGTCACAGAATCATCCTGCCAGAGTTCAGGAAGTGTTTGGACAATGCTCTCATGCACATGGTGTGATTCTTGAAGTAGTCCCGTGCAGGGCCAGGAGTTGGACTTCTATCATCCCTGTGGGTCTCTTCAAACTTTCACACATTGAGTAACAGTTTACCATCAGGAAAATGGGTCCTAAGGATTTTTTTTCCTCCTTTATAGGCCCAAAACTCTATGTCTGCATATTAAAACAATACCAGACCCGATGTAACTTAATATTGTTATTTACTATACCAAAACTGTGATACAGTCATTAGTTGAAGGCTGTATTAAAATTGGTCAATTTATGAATCCTTTAAAGGGTGAGATCTTCTGCAGGAAGTCAGACATCCCAGTTTCATCTGTTTTTCATGTTACATTAAGTTCATCTGTGAATAATTTAAGTAGAACATAATTTTTCAGGTGATAAATAAATTACACCATGCTTTCATATTCTCAAACTTTCTATCCAGACATCATTTGCTACCAAATGAACTTTTGGACTTATTGCCCACCTCCTCAATGCATTTTTAAACTGTATGCCAACCTGCAGGCCAAGTTCAGTCACCAACTCAAGCTCCTAATATTTAAATGGCCACTTTGGAGATGCAACCTCTCTTCCTTGACTTCCAAGTATTCTTGAAGGCACAGTTAAATGACAAAAGACAGGTAGCATGAAATGTAGGCCAGTGGGCATGTAATGATGCCCACACACTGAAGCTCATGAGTCTCCCCACCAGTCTGGGGGATGTCATGTTTGTTTTTCACAATGTAATAATAATAATTAAAAAAAAGTAAGTTGTGCTACAAAACAGATGTACAACCCAAAACTATACTTCTTTATATTTTCAAAATTAATAGAGGTCAAGCTGGGAGTGTCCTTGTATCAGTTTATGATCATGATTTAATGCTTGACCAGTTTACCATATATAAATAAATAAATACAATGTTGTTACCATACTTGTTTGCAAACCCAAAGCAATAACAGCTTTCGTTGAGGTGAAATAAATCTGCTACTGAAGTACTGTAAAGCACAAGATATTAAAGACTCAATCAATCCACCTCTCACAGCAGCCTGTAGCAGTATTTCAGCTGATTTCAGTGAGAGCTGTGACAGTCTCTAAGAAACCTTTGCGCATGCTCTCTGCTAACCCTCTTCCCCGCCCAAACAAAAAACACTGAACTCTGCTCTTGTCTTCTGGTTCAACATCATGTCTTTCCCCTCCCTCCTTCTGCTGTAATAAATATTCCCTCTCTATCCCTGTTACTGACAATAATGTAGGTGAACTCTGCACCACATACATCTGTCATTATTAATGACCATAGTGGAGAGAAACGATAGCTCACTCTTAGGAACCAAAAGGGCAAAATGCTTCAGAATTTTCCATTCACATTTTCTTTTTTAAGCATACTTGCTTGGTGACTTTCCAAAGTCATGAGCATGACTAGAACAAGAAAAACATCTCAGTGTTTAACCTTTGCATAGAAAATTGTTTGTTTAAACAGAAGGCACTTGTTACTTGGAAAGTCTCATTTGCTTATAATAATGCTATACACAGTATTTTACAGAATACACTAACACAACAAGATTACTTAGTCCACATGGTAAATAATTTTGTTCCTAGCAGCACTACATTTCTTTCAAACAGAAGGCCTTAACTGAGATTGTTTTCTTTGCCATTCATTTCTCTACCAACATTGCTAAACTAGAAAGCAGAAGACAGCATCTGAACTAATTGTGAAAAGCGCCGCCAAAATGGCTGTGACCACAGACTGGTTCTGTACCTGAACTCTTTCAGAAAGGCTGCCCTTGTAATAACACTTTACTGGGACTGAATGTAAAGGCTAGTTCTTTACAGGCAGCTGATGAAATCTTGAATATTTTTTTCTCTTGAGACAAGGAACAAAATTTGAGAAGCTACAGCAGTTTAAACTGCATTGCTGCATAAGCCTTTGTCCCTAACATAATGACCTACTCAGCACACCAGGTGCTTTCCATGTAGAGAATACATTGCATAAAGGTGCTGCACAGGAGGGACAAAACATTTGTCTCTAGTAAATTTAGTGTTTGGAAACACTACATCTCACACAGTGCAGGGGCTGTTTTATAACACAAACTACCACATTACTAGGTTTTTTGCTCAACACATATAGGCCCAGAAGTCTCCTCTCTCCTCTAACATTTACACTGTAAATACTTCCAGATATTTTCCTATCAGATATTCTAACCTCAAGTGAGACTTTGTAATAACCATTTGTTAGTTATGCTAGGTGTGCCTGAACGGACAAACACACTTAAGAGCAAATGTAGTGTTTGTAATGGCAAACATGCACCAAAAACCCTATGTAAATGCTAGTCATTATGAGGTGACAAAAATGTTACCTGCTGCTTTTCTAGGTCTATATTACTTCATGAACACTTTTTTTTTTTTTTTTTGCAATGGGTTAAAGCTTTTATTTACATTCCATGTAAGCTATATGCCATACATATCTGTCACTCATCTTTAGCATTTATGTTGATGAAACTTGTCATGAAGGTTGTTGTGACTTGCTAGAAATGGGCCTTTTCAGAACATAAATTTTAAGGCTTAAGCAGACACGTGTTAAAACCACTAATATGTTCTGCTAAGTCTCTCTTGTCTCCACTCAGCCTCCTTACAAGGTTTTAAGTAGTTTTATTGACATTTGAAATTCTGAAAATGTCAGCTCTTGGCAAGTGTCACAGTCTAAAAGTGTTATTAGTAGTTCTCTTAGGAAGTGTAAAAGAGTATTTTATAAGAACAATTTTGTCTTTCAACAAACCTTTTGGAAATTATGTGATAACCACAAATTCTGCACAGGAAAGAAAATAAACTGTAGATTCCTCAAATCATATTTAAGAAACAATTTTTTAGAAAAGTTATATTATTTGGTGACTCAGTAGTCTCAATTCAAGTTGATACAATCCCCACTGCCCAAAGTATTGCAAAGGGGAGTAACACTCTGAGAAGGAAACCACTCTCACAGAGCTCTGCCTCCTTTCTCCCACCATCTCCCATCTGCTAGGTAAGTATTTGAGGGCTCTGACCCCAGATCTTCTCTAATAACAGCCCCTCCAGTCATTTTATGCTCATTTTCAGCCAAAGAGTCTCCTGAGTGTTCTAGTCCTGTAATCCACCTCCAAGTACTCTGATCCTTCTAGTATGAATGAGCACAGAACTGCCCTGGACTGCACCTTCTCCCTTCACTTGTGCATACCATCACTCCTTCTGGAAGCCAAGTTGGGGTGGGGATTAATGTACACCAAGGGTAACTGGGCTTTTTTTACCGTATGAGCAATGTATTAAAGTCATCCCAGGCAGAGGGGGAAGAGATTGGCATCACACATCTCAGGGAGTTAAGCTGTATGTGTGGGTCACCAAGGGAAATAAATCGGCACATTGCAGTTCCAGAGCTCCATCTTTGAAGAAGCAAAGACTCTCTTGGGTCGGGGAAAGCCCTGTGACTCTTGCTGATCACTCCATCTTACTTCAAGTTATTTACAGCTCAAATGTCTCAACAAATCATGGGGCTGGGGGGAAGATGTGAGAGGAGAAGCATCTCCCTTACTTTGTATAGCAGTACACTTGAATTCTAATGCATTCATTCAAAGTCTGAAAGAGTCTTGCCTAATTTTCAAACCACAAAAAATGCAAAGATCCATCAGTAAGTATCATAGGAACATAAAATCATTAATTCCACCAAATTGTTCTGAAAGATTAGTGTGAATCGCTTTATCCTTAAAACTGAGAAAACATTGTGGTTTTAAATACTCAGTATTATCATCCAAGCAAATTGGCCCAGGTCAAATGAGCAAATCTAAAAAATGAGATCACTAAATTTTCTCAGCTTGATAGCTTAGTAATAAATAATGTGCTTCTATTCAATCTGTACATTAAGTCTTTTATGTGGCCTTAAGGCACAGTCTTATGGCCATGGCCATTACAGGGTAGCCATAGAAACTGACACATTTATTTCTTGGATTAGTGTGCCATTGAAAATATTAATATAATGCAGTAAATGGGGATTTGATCTAATCTACTGATGCTAGGCTGAAGTTACTAAAAGGTTGTATGCTCTTCCTGTGCAAAAAGGATTATATTTGTGGAGTACAGCTGATGTTTTGGTTACAAACACCATTTAAAGAACCTATCACATTTTACATACTCCTCTGATTCAAAAAGACTATATCAAACATGTAGGTATATCCACCACGAAGGTACTGGTTTCATATCATAAACCTTCTTTCTAAAGCTAAAGTGTCAAAAGTGGAAGTCATAAAGGAAGAGAAAACATAGATGCTCTGCGTATTGTGTAAGCAGGGCAATTGAAACAGCATCTCACCCTGAAAATATGCAAGGCTGTACTCCATGGACACACGTTAGCAGCAAAGCCTATAATTGCAATACTATCAACATTTTAATAGCATTCCATTATTACTTTCACATTAAAAAAAATGCAGGGAAAATATTTTAAAAAATCTTAATTCCTGGTTTTCTTAATTTGTAGGTGCCTATCAGGTTTCCATAAATATTAGGCTTCCTATTTCAGTTCCTTGTAATGTTTCATAGTACTCAAATTCTGACTACCCTTTACACTGCAGTATACTACATAAATTCAGAAGATATATTCTGACAGATGAAGCATTGTTGAAAAGCTAAGTACAGCACTTTGTCCTTGAAATGCTAACATGTAATGCCATAAAGTATTCAAATAATAATTTACTCAATCTTTCAGGGTAATTAATTAAAACGGTTTAGGTGTTAGAGAAAATCACCTTGAGCTTATAAAATTGGAATGCCTCCTCTTTTCTTCTCTGCATGCAAGCTGTTCCAATGGACTTACCACATGCTTTCCCAGTTATGGTTTTTGATTTCAGCAGATAATAAATAGCCAGGATCTAATTTTGCCATGTCAAAACCGATTATGTTTCACAAGAAAAGGTGGAGTGCTCACCTACCAGATGAAGGTGAAACATAAAACCACTTTTATTTATGTGAAGTGTCCAAATTCAACTCAACCTGGCACTAGGTACTATAAGTATGTAGACTTTAACTGTCATATGAATTTATGCATCCCTGGAAAATGTCAAATATAAACATAAATTTAATCAAGGAATGGAAACTCCTATTATCAAAGAAATAAACACAGTTTTTGACAACTAATGTAAATTATCTTAATCCATTTTTCACTTATTTTTCAGAAGGTCAAAGAAAAGAACAAGAAACACTGAACAGAGACATGGCTGATGAAAATATTTCAAGCAAGTCCCAGTGCAATTATTAATGCTGATGTTCCAAAAGGAATTTGTACTCTTTGGCAACAGCATTGCATTCACATGTGAGCTCCTTTTCCCATTCATTACAATGGGATAAAACAGAAGGCTTACAACAACAGATAAACAAGCACTCTGTATTATTCTGTAGTTTTCCTCAGTTGAGTAGTCTTTGGACAGCATTTTAATGGCTGAAAAAAACCCCTGCACATGATGAATAAGGATGCCATTCTCAATTAACATGGACAAAGGATCATAGCCATATTTGGCAAATGAGGTAGCTGTGGTGTAAGAAAAGCAGGAGTATTCACAGACATTGCCACATACATCACTGTCCGCAAATCAAAACAAGTTAATGACATTTTTGTACATCTGCCCAACTACATGACTACACATTAGTCTGGCAAGTACTTATTAGACCCAAATTAAATAGCACAATGATTATAGTTCATATTTACTAAATATAGTGCTATTAATTTATACAGCACTAAATATGGATGCTACCAGCATATAAATAAATGATGAGTACTGAACCAAAACGGCCAAAGTTACAAAATATATTATCTTCATTAAATATGTCTCAGTGCTACGAATGCCACTTTACACAGAGTTTCCAGTAAAATATATACTCTGGAGGAACTCTTATCCATTCTCCACAACAAATGCACTGACAACACACTCAACCCCAACAGCTCTCCTTTGAGTTAGCCTCCACATCATGCACTGGTAGAAATAAAATCATCAACACAGAAATACCAGCATCCATGGAACAGATGGAGAACTCATTGGAGAAGAGTGGGGCAAAAGCCCCACAGTTCAATCCATATCCAGTAAAGAATGGGATGTTACAACACGGAACCTCAGCCTAGGAAGACAAGTAGCACACACCAGAAACCCCAGGTGTTTACCATTAGAAAAATCTTTGCTGCACGTAGATGGCTTCAATATGGAATTTATGTACCAGTGGTTATGCACAAGTTTAGCATACCATGCATAAACTTCACCATCTTTTTAATAAGATGTTACATTAATTTTAGATGCTTGGCAGTCACAAACTAAGGCACACAAGCAAGCCAGATGAACAAAGAAAAGGATACTTTGAGGAAACATATGTTACCTATCTCTACTGCTAAACTATCCATGCCAGTTTTATGGAGGATTCCTATCCCAAAGCTTTGCCTGTATTTAAGCTTTAGTAAACAGACCCTTGGCACAATCACATCTAAGTCTCTAATTTAAATATTAACACCAAGGCAGTTTTTTGAAGATGTTGTCAATATTGAGAAAACTGATATCTCCTTTCTTAAACCCAAAATTCTTGTTTATCCATTGTTAACAACCTGGATTCTGAACAATATCACTGCTAAACTTGCATATTTTTTTCTATCATTTCATTACTTATTTGCCTAATTTGTGCAATGTAGAACTTGGCCACATTTTATTCCTGTTTCATATAAGATTTGGCTTTCATCTGATTTTTTTCTTTTAAAGATCTCACTTTTCACTTTTATGGGATCAGTTTTCCAACAATTGAGCTTATCAGCCACATCTACACTGCTAGTAATTCAAACCCTTGGCATATTTATTGATTCCAAAAACCTATTACATGATATCACTTACATCCCTGTATTAGATTAGACTGAGTTATTGGGGGAACTAACAAAAGATTACTCAGAACTCAGCAGAGAGCTTATACAGATGTCATCTTACCTGACATCTAAACTATTTGCTCTTGCACCTTTATTTTTAAGTGTTGCACACACAGAACAAGTCTTGCACAAAACAAGTATCTGAGGCAGCTTTACCTCAATTTTTTTCTTCCACCATTAAAATCCCCAACTATAAGAGATAGGTTGCAGGTATAAAACATTTATCCTCTTCTTTCAGAGAATATTGATGAACAACCACGGAAAGTTGTATCGATGAGTAAGATGTATTATGACTGAACATCATCCAAGTTCAATTTAAACCTGAGCTATATACTACTTCTGAATATAGTATGTATAAGATATTTATATATGAGTAGAATTATGCACTTCTTCGGACAAAAAAAAAGCCAATAAGTTTAAAACATGAATATGTTAATTAGATTTAAATTCATCCATTATAGAAAATATTTTGACAAGTATTCTAAGAATACTGTTTTTAAAACAGTTCAATGCATTAAATATATGCAAATTTTGACAGTCAAAAATGCATACTGCATATCTGAGATACTATCATTCTTCACAATCATTGCAGCCTCTAGCTAGATACAGATTTTTCATGACAGACAGAAACATTTCCTTCTGTGTATCTCATATTCTCAGATTTCTACTTCAAAATGATTCCTGAAACACTTCTAAAGCCAGACTTAGAACTACTGCAAACTAGAATGGTTGCTACACACTCCAGTTAGCCAAGCCTGCCAACGCCGAACCATATTCAATCTCACTTTTTAAGTAGAACTGCTTGTCATTGGAATCACATCCACTGGTGAATTTTAGGATGTTTCATTCTTGAATTATCTGCACTAATAGTGCATATATAGATTATTTTCAATATATGCCTAAGACAGACATATACATGGGATTTGCACACAGAAACACATTAGCACCTATATGAATTTGAAGCACGTCTTCCATTTTGAAAAATCCCCATGTAACTTTAGGGTGCAGTCTTAGAACTGACTAAACCCCATTTAAAATTGTAACTAAATGTGAATTCTGCCCTCTCTTTTTGATTGGCATTTTTCCTGCACACACATGACAAACCAGAGCAGATCACCAGTTACAACAAGAACTTAGTATGAAAGACTAGAGAGCTGTAATGCCCATTTGCTTTCAAAGCAGAGTATCGTTCCATAAAGGCATCCTGTGTGGGCACGGAAGTATCTGTATGGAATGCTACCCTACAACAGGCAGAGTAGAACAAATTCACATTACCCAGCACTCAACCACACCCACAGTCTGCTGTAGATCACAGCAACAAAACTGTAACATAGAACAAGGTCAAGAAAGAGATCAAAGGAACAGTGAACAAATTCCCTGTATCAGGAAAATACACTGATTCCTTAATTACATGTATCTACTAATGCATGTAGATACTAATCTACTAAGGATTTTGAATTTTGAAATGGGGATTTAAAGGAAACATTAAAAGCAAATTTTTACAAGTAGTAACAGTTGGTCTTCGAGATGTCCCAGGCAGGCAGCAGCCTGAATCACACTGAGAGCATCACAGCTTAGTGTGAGTCACATGTTTCCAAAAGATCCGGTGAGAACATGTGGATGGAAAGATGTGTAATTATTTTACAACAAAAACAAGATTTCTGGCATGAGCTTTCCTCAGCTATTGAAGTTAAGTGCAAGTTCCCTTATAACTACCAACACTCTTTATCCTACTTAACAGGGAAAGGACCTGGAGGGAGTCCTACAGGGACTACTGCAGAGAGGCAGCAGGTTTATGGGTTTGTGCATTTGTTTCTTACCCCAGATGCACAGCTTGTGTGGGCCTCTGTCTTACTAATGAAATTCCCTTTGAATTGACCCACTACACAGGGAAAATAAAACTAACTGATTATGTTTTGAGGAAAGAATAATTCAAATGAACTTCAGTCACAGTTTTGCAACTGCAGGAGGGCCAGATAAAATGTGATCTTGGAAGTGTGATAGCTAATACTGGGTTAATGTACTTATAGGAAAAACAACACTCAGTAAAAAATGAATTTAATGTTCTCAGTAAGATTTCTTTAGGGTCAGTAAGTATAAAATGCAGTAATCTTGAAAATTAACCCCAGGTGTATCATTTTGTTAATAGAAGAAATGTGCAGGATAGATAAACCACTAAATTTTATGTAATGTTTTATGCAGGGGAAAAGGGTTCCTAATACAGGGCTATATAGCCCACCAGAGGCCAAATCACAGTCCTTGAAGAATGCAAAACTCCTCTGAACATTAGTAGCTTTTTTCCCAGGGTAAAAGCTGCAAGGCCAAGCCAGTCACTGAAATACTCTGATACCACAAGGCTCTAAAAGCCAAAGTAGCGATAATGGCAGAAGAGCTGTTATTTCTGTACCATAAAAAGAAATTTTCCAGAGATGTTATTACATTTAAATGTATTCTGATATTGCATTTTGCTTTCCCATCTCAGACACTGTTCTATCTGAACAAGATGGACATAACATAGAGCACAGTATTTTCTATTAAATATAGTTATAAGGGAAGAATAACAACCTTGGAATGACTCCTTTGCAGGACCAATTCATAGGTTACACTGAGTATGAAAGGCAATTTCAGACTAGTGGTGAAAGAAAAGGAGTTTTAAAACAGAGGTGATGCAAACTAATTTGGAGAGTCAGACACACAGAGAACTAATTTGGAGACTTGGATACATGTAGAAGTACACAATGTACTATAAACACTTCAAGGCAGGAAAGACTGGGGACTTTTTCAAATATAGTGGTATCTGCAAAAATAAAGTCCAATTCTGTTCAGTAACAAAATCATTAAAAAGGATGAAACATATTAAAAATTCGACACTAAAAAGGCAGCAGCTTTGTACTTGTGCTGCACTGAGTCTAAACACAAGATACTAAGAATGGGGAGCTGTATAAAGGGCAGGACTAGTGACAGACACTGGCAGTCCTATACAAGTGGTGCACACAGAATGTAATGAGATATTCACGAGTGTATTTCAGCCCATATAATAAAGCACCAAGAGGGTAAAGTTTTTCACATGCTGGCATTACTTCCTAGGATAATGGGAAAAAATTGTAAGAAAATACAAGATTTGTTTAATTCTTTCACAAACATCTTGTCACAGTTCTATATGCTAGATTATACATATCTTTTTCAAGACAAATATAATGAAGTTTACCTTGTAAAATCTAATGCAACAGACTTGTAGAAGATACTTTTTTTCTGTGTAAAAAAAGTATCTTCTACAAAGGAACTGTACCATAAAAATTGATATTCATTAAATGCTAATACAATCTAAATCCACAAAGCAAGGAAATTCTTTAAGTTAAGAGTTAAAATGAAACTTCATCCTTAGCCCACCCAAAAGTGTTTAAATATAGCAGGGCTTGCCAAAAAGTAATAATCCTATATACAAAATATTTTGCCATCACTAGAAATAAACTAAATATGGAATTCCAGCTCTAATTCTTACCTTTCTCTTCCTTACTTTTATGGGTATAAACAAGTCCTTTCAAATCCTTCAGCACTTGTGTGGTTAATAATCTTAGGCTAATTCTTTTTAACTATTTCTGCATAGCAGAATTTTTTGCCAGTTACTCAGCTAAATAGTCAACCCCAAGAAAAGGGCAAACCAAAATCCAAATAGTATAATTATCTTTATGGAGTACTGTGGAGTGGCCCTGAAGGAAAAAGAATTCACATATCTGAGCAGTCTGCTCCTTGTACTTCAAACTCATCAGAATTTTTTTTTAAGTGCTAGAGGCATAAGTTATTGAACCACCAGATAAGGACTGAAATAAGATCTGCTGTTGAGGAAGAACAAGGTTCTCATCCAAGTTACAAGATAACAAATTGTGATGTGGAGAAGAGTGATTTTTTTTCAGAAATGGAGGAGGAAGGGATGCGGGGAATGGGACAGGAGATGACATAGCATCTCACAGTGTTTCTCTAATTGTACTCCACAATTAAATTTGTGTTGAAGAATCTCTACATCCATTTTTGGAGACTGATCTTTCTGCTCTTTCTCTCACAATGATCTATTTTTGATTATACTAATTTTCCCCATTTCTCTTAAGAGATCTCATCTATATAATGGTCCAAAAAAATGATTTCCTGATTTTTTGGATTTTATCTTCTTAAAAGAAAGTTCCATGTAGGAAGTGGTAAATCAGTCTCTGTTGCAGGAGGTCAGGACTTTCTACAGAACATGAGTGAGGAAAGTAGCAGATGAATGCGGCAGTGGAATAGCTAATATGACATTTCATGGACTAGGACAAAAAGCACTTCACAAAGAAACCCCAAGAGCATGGGGAGTTCTTCTCATGAGCCAGCAAATATTGCCTAGAATCATGCAAGTTTGCAGAAAAAGCAATATCTGTACCACGAAGACTACTGCAAACCTACATTCTCATGACTTTTAACATCACTCAGCACTACTTCAGTTGATCTGTCCTGGTCCTAATAGCCCTGCTGTCATTTAAATCTGAATTTGGCTGTTTTCCTTAAAGCAGACATCTTGTCACACTAGGTCTGTGAACCTGAGATTTTCAATTCATCCCAAACGACTCAGAGTGAAAATTAGTCCGTCTGGGGCACATTCCACACACCCCTTCTCCACTGTCAGTACAGGTGCTTCAGGACCCTCTGGTGAAGTCCCTATTCATCTAAGAGTCAGCTGGTCAGTTTTTCCTGGAAATAGTTTAGGTGTCCATACTGGTGGAAATGGTATCCAGGTTTAGCCAAGACCAGTCAGAAAATCTTCTTTCTACAGAATATCTCCATATTTTCTTCTGTTCTAGTATAAATTCCTAAATCTCCGAGTGACAGATATGCTAAGGCTGCAATTCACCTGTCTATTCAAAGTTCAGCCTCGCTGTAGGGTGAATACTCAAAACATAAAGGGAGAAATGAGGGTCCTGGCAGAACAGAAACTGGTGTTCAGTGATGGTGAAATACAAACACATTCTTGAAGCAGCATGAAGGACCACAGATTCAGCTCTTTTTCTTACATGAGTTCCTTAAACAATCAGTGCTCTCCTTCTCTGCTTTCTTCTCCCACACGTGACTGAACACTCACTACCAGTGTGTGTGAAAAGCTCAGGTTTCCTCAAAACATTTTATCCTTATGCAGGACAGTAGGACCGGAAGATTATGACACTCTTCAATTCAGAATATTCTGTGATTATGTGATTTTTCTTTTTTTTTTAACTACTAATCTTTGTACAGGTCCATTACAAGCTCAGCAGTAATAAGGAAACATGATGAGTGGAAAATGGTAGAAAATTAACTTCCAGGCCTTCCAGGCTCCATTGCTTCAGAATATGCTTACACATCTAACAAAGAGCTTCCAGTATTGCTAGAATCCCAGACAACCATGTAGAAAGCAGCAGGTTAAGGGCTCTGTTGTAATAAACCTCTACCTAGAAAGTCTGCAGTCACCTGCTCCAGCCAAAACCTTCTAAACTCCTCCTAAAATCAGAACTATTTTACTCTGCAGTACATATTTACATTTAAATTATGAATTTCTGAAAAGAGTTAATAAAACCACAGCCAAGTTTGAGAATGCTACTTTAGTATTTCCATTGTAGTGTTCTGTTTGAGAAAGTCCTCTGTCTGAGAAAGCATTCTAAAAAGGGCATTGGATTCTGCTGAGTAACATATTTTTCCTTTTCAAAAATATTTTTTCTCTGAGCTTTTATTATTATATACATGGACTCCTTTCTATGTCCAAAGACGAATGTTATAGGATGAACCCTAAGGATTTTTAAACTAAATCCCCTGGTTTTACTAGAATTGAAATAATTTATACAAATTTAGAAAGTTTACTATAAGCATATATTTAACAGATACCTCTTTAATTATTTCCATAAGCATAGTAACTATATATATATGATAATAAATACATGCACAATAGGCTTTCTCTTACTTACAATTTTAGGTTTGACTATTGTATATGTGACCACAATTTTGGTCACAGTATCTGTAGAGTTGGAGAATTTTTAGCCTTAAGGAAATTCAACCGGCTCCATTATCTGCAGGACATCTTTTGAATTCAGGAAAAGAAAAGATACTGAGATAGAGAAGTGCCTTTTGTTCAGAGATAAAGTTCAGAAAATACTAAGGCCTTAACTTATGCTTGAGTTCCTCAGCCCAAAATGGGGGCATTGTGACAAAATAATAACAGGTATTCTCATGTTCAATCCAAAACCTGTAGAATGCAATGCATGAGTCATGACAGCCTGCACCAAAGTATCAGAAAGAAAGGACTGGTAAGAGAGAGCCCAAGATCTTCCTAGCCACACCAAGACTTGGTCCTCATTTCACTCACCATGACAGAATTCTCTCTGCTACTAAAAAGGAGTTAAATCTGCAGCAGAAAAATCTGTGTGGCAATGCTGAAAAGACTCAGACACTCTTAAGAGACAATAGCAATGAATGACATGGATATGATCAAATGAATGGGCAAAACACACACAAAAATTCTTTTTAAACAATATTTGGGTTAGAAAGTCATGTGATCAAAATGTAAAAAATACCCATTTGAGGCTGCCCAAAAGTCTTACTCTGATGCAATCTGCAACTGCATTAATGATAAAGTTGCAATGGCATGATCATTCATTCCACTGTTTTGCTCAAATTCCTGATAATTATAACATACTAAAGAGCAAAATCAAGACATCCTTAACATCCTTAGTGTAACCTAACAAAGTCCTGAAAAATGAAGTTCTCATGACATCCAATGTTGCAATTTTTTAACTTTATTTCAAGAGCTACAATTGTGACTTACAAAAATGGCTCTGGTATTTAATGTTGCAAAATCTAAGTAGATTCTTTCCTCAACATTGATAAAAAAATTTAAATTCTTCATTTCATTCAGGTTTAAAGTTTCAAAATCTGGAATTTTCCCTTGAGTCTTGTGGCACTGGTGCTCTATTTTTAACTCACAAATCTTGACAACCCATAGCAGTGTCAGATTCTAGTAGATCCAACCATACATCAATGTCATATATTAAGTCAGACGTGATCTGCTTCATTAGAAATAAAGTAAATCTCATTGGTTTTCTACTTAAGGTGTTCAGTTATTTTAAGCACTCTTGCAGGTTTACTGATGTTCAAGATGCAGTTGGGTGAGATACACTTTAATCCAACACAGGAGCAAACAGACTCCATAAAGGTGCCAGCGTGTTCTCAGACCATCTGATGTGCCTTCAACAAGTGGTGAGCATCCTTCCTTCCTACACTTTTTACACAAATATAACCTGAAAGTCAGAGTTGGCCAAAGGGTGAAAGAGCCAATTCTGCTTTTCATTCAAAACAAACCAGGAGAAAAGAGGAAAGAAACTTTGTTACTAAGTAAAAATTTCTTCCCAGGGGTCCTCACAGAAAAAATGCAACTGTCATCCTCCTTTAAATTTTCACGTCCCTGTACTGGAACAAAACACAAATTCAGCTAAAAGTTCTTCACAACTGTCTTAGAGCTGTGCTTTCAGTCACTGATGCTTTATGAGCTTTAAAAAGAATACAACCAGTGGTGTAGTTTTTAAAGCAAAATGAAACTTGGAATCTAATTTAAGATATTGACATGTAATTATTATTCATAACAAAAGTATTTGGTTTGGATATTTTTATGTTCTTGGTTATGGAAAACCTAACGGGTTCTGTTTAGCAGAGTTATTTTTTAGTTATGTATCATTTACTGTTCTTAAGGAAAAAATTATTAAAGTTGCATTACAGTTCATATCAGAACTTGTTTTAGTATCAGACTTAAAACTGAGGTCCTTATTGAGATAAATCTCCCCCTAAATTAACAGTGTTGCCCAGAAAGTGTGCATCAAATACAGTATGAAAAAGAAACCCCACTAGCTCTAAATATAAATGAAAACTCCCATCATTTCCCCTTGTCTCTATAACGGGACAACACTCAAGGTCAGCCTGCCTCAGTAAATTTTTCCACTCACTTTACTTTTTTTTTTTTAAACTGATTTTCTTCAAAGTACTCTTGAAAAATGAAAAAAAAAAAAAAGGAAAAAGATAAACACACTTCTAGCAGTATTTGGTCAGTGTAGACTTAATACGAATTTACTTCATCAAAACACCTCTTAATTGTGTTAAAAATTTATTGCACACATTTTTCTCCCAAAATTCACAGGAACCTTTTTGCTTTACACTGCCTTCTCTCACATTGGAACATATATCAATTGCTTATTAAAAAAAGAAGTGTTTTGGCATGGCTGACCTGTAGAGATACAGAGCTAAGCAGAGTCAGTGAATCCACTCACTCTGATATGCACACATGATATGCAATTAAAATCTCCATTCACATTCCTACAGGGTTGTCAATCAAGAGAAAAGCCTTTTTGACAACAACCACTGAAGCGTACCAACTAACTGCTGAACAGGAACTTAAACAGTAACAGCTTTTGTTACTAGCAAGAACGGATTTTACCAAGATTGGGCTCAGTTTCTAAAGAAATAATTATGTTAAAATTTTGGGGGCTTTTCATTAAAAATTAAAATCTGTCACAAAGCTATTGTGTATGAAGCTATCATATTATGTAATACATGAGGGTTATCAGATATAGGTGAAAAAAAACCCCTAACCTTTCTTAGCTGTAGGAAACAATTTATCCTTTCATATTTAGAACAATGAACAATGATTACAAGCTGTTTTTTAGTGAGAAGAGAACATTATTCTAATTGCATGTTGTCTATTTGGTAGGCATCGAGTATCTTTTATAACATGACATTATAAGCTGCCCAGACACAAAACTAACACTGAAAAAGGTCTGCTACTGCCAAAAATGATACTGTGAACAATTTATTACTGATATACTGGAAAATAATTATAGGTATTTGCAACTCCGTGAAAATATCCTACCTTTCAATTTACAGAGGAAAACAGAGGAAAAGTCTTTGATAAACATTGAAGATGCTAACATTTACTTTCTAATACCCAGTCACATAACACAGAAGTTGTAAGAGCATTAGGGTAGTTTCAAATCCACTCTCTGAAGGTAAAACCAGTAAAAATACATTGATTGTCAATAATATGATGTTTGTGTTTTGAGCACTAACCTTGAATTACAGTTTTCAAATATGCTAATATTATTAAATATTGAAATATTTGCCCTCTTGCTTATCACACTCCATAACTGAAGAGAGAGCAGATGCATCCTGACTATTAACAGTCATGACAAATTGCCTTACTAATGAATGTTACACACTGAAAGTGCCATAACTGATTAAACTACAATTTTCCACTACCAGATAGAGAGAGACTTGGGAACTCCAGCGGTGGACAACTCTGATGTTCTGCCAGCAGGCCTTCAGGGCACAGTGTGGTATTTAGAAAAACACACTGTAAATTCCATATGAATATATTCCAAAAGACTATGTGTATACAACAGGTTTTAAAGAACATTAGATGAAACAGCTTAGGTTCGTAGCCGATGAGCCATGCAAAATGGATGTGTTTTAACAATTTTAGAATCATTACAAGGCTGTGTTAGAGAATATTTCTGTTGGGCTCCTCTGCCCCTCTCCCCACCTCCCCAAACATTGCTTGTGCTTTGCTTTCACATAAAATCTTTCTTTTGTCAGTCTCTTTGTCGGTGCAAAATTGGCAGTGGTTCAAATTCAAAGTACTCCTATTCATTTACTGACCATTAAACCAATGTCATTCTAGTTCACATCAGCCAGAGAGCTAAGCTCTAAAAAACATAAAAGGCTTGCTTCACCACTGACGAATAATGTGTACATTTTTACAGAGCTTAAACCTTAATGCTTTGCCTGAAACTAACAATACAGTATACCTTATCATTCCTTTTTCACAAGCAGGCAGCTGCTGAAACGCTTGCCACTTCAAAATATCAATTGCTTGCCAGAGTTGTCCTCAACACACCCTGTCAAACTCATGTATATTGTGCAATGAAAATGGTGCAGGACTGAAAGCTAGAAATTGTGTCAAATTCTGCTGTAATGGTATGATGTGCAAAGAACAATGTATGACAACCGTAGAGACTACAAACAATAGCAATGGAGCCAAACACTACATATATCACAACTGTGCCTGTACATATTTTATTGTATGTATTATATATTTAAAGCATGACAAATGTGTCATTGAAGCTATGTGCTACCCCAAAAAGAAACCCTTCAGCTAGTTAAGCTTTTTCATTGCTCTTGATGGAAATGTAGTAGTATTTTTCTGCCCAATAAACATTTGTTTGTAAATCACACAGCACAAGGAAAAAAAATCAGGTTTTCAAAAATGAGTAACAGATAACAAAAGACAATACTACAAGATGAGAAAATGAGATTTTGTTCAATTAACACTTTTGCTTTTCTTTACAGACACAGAACTAGGCTACATTAAATAATATCTGAGGCTATGCAAGACAAATACAATATCACTACACCCATAAATTACAGTGTACCTAATTTTAATGTAGATAAGTGCTGGCCTATTGATTTGCATGTTTCCCTGGCAAAATGGAAATCCCATGTGAGTATGTTCTTTGTCTGTAGAAAATGCATTTTAAAAAACCTTTATGAATAGAGCAATCTATGCTAAAAAGGAAAACATAAGTAACTAGTACAAAATTATGCATGGAACCCAGGGGAAGTAGTGCTCATGTACACACACGTATGTATACATGCATGTCTCTGTGCATGCATCAATGTCTGTGACACAGTCACAGAGTTTTTTAGCATACAGAATTTTCTACAAAGTGTCTTAAGTCATGAAAACTCAGCCTCTTGACAGAATATTAAATAAGCTGAGGAAAGAAAAAGAAAACTGCCAAACTAAGTAACAAAGCAAGTTAATCCTAAGGTGACCACGAAGTGTTAGTCTTCATCCTAGTCTTCAAAAAACAACACATAGTTGTGATGAAAAGTGTTTAGGAGGAAAATGAGTGCAGCAGCCCACAATAGCATGTAGGTTGCAAAACCTGAGCACAGAGTATTCTGTGAGGGTCATTAACTGATATAATCCAAACCAAAATGAATAGATACACCATTAAGGTGTTAATAAATATTTTGGAAAGAGAATGGGTGTTTTAGGTGCTCAGGGTTGCTGACCTTTGCTGTGTTTATTAGTGGGACAATGATGCATTATTAACACACAGCAGCTGTACCTGAACTGCTGCCATGAACATAATAGCCTTTTATAGCCATCAGGGGAGTGAGATAGGAGGCCTTTATTAACCACTACACATGATTAGCACATTATGTGAACTTTAGTAGGCAAATTATCTCTTATTGAAATATAATGTTGGTCATAACTAATTGTAAACATGATTTTAAAAACTTCTCAATGCAAAACTAAGAGTTTTACTGCCATTTACCTAATAAGTGGCTAAGCCACTAAAAAAATAATTCTTCTTTCCCTTTGTTCAACCTGTAAAAACAACTGTGCCTCACAAAAACCTATTGCGCTATGATAAAAAAACTGAAGTGACTGAATGACTTCCATATCTTGAATATTATTTTTCAGAACCATAAAAAAAGCACAGACATTTCCAATACAATTAAGAAAACTGCTGGTGAAGAAAAAAGAACTTGCCTTACATTTCCCTATAAAGACTACAAGCAGTTCTTAAAGAATCATCTTCAAGAGTTAACTTGAAAAAACAGCACCATAATTTACTTCAAAAAGCTTAGTTTTGGGTAAGATTATCCCATTAGCCTTCGCAACTGAACACAGCACTGAGAGTCCATTATGAGCAGTCTTTTATGCCCTAGCAGAAAGTCATTAACATAAAATAAATCATTAGCTTTGATATTAAGCCTCTACTATCTGCAGGTTTCTATGACTAATGTTCACAACTTTGTCTGCCAAACGATCAATTATATGTTTTTGAAAGATTATCATCCCTTTTTACCATTATTTTTCCTTTTACTATTTATTATTATTTCAGATCGATGCAAACACGATGGTCATAAGAGAAACAAATGTTTTCTCTTATTCATGAACACAAACCTACCCACTTTTGGCAACTGTGACCAGAACAAGACTTCAAAGCCAATTACTTACAGTACAGGATAGAAATTATGCATTCCCAGAGTAAGTTCACTTCTTTCAAAGTCAGCAATATATGTAATGAAGCAGAAATCTACATGTGTGTATATACGTACACAGTAGCATAGATACAACAGACATTAACATGTTTACATAATCTTCTCTTCTAGCAGGAACTGTCTAGATAAGTCTTTTCTTTTACATTGCAGGCTTCATACTTCCTTTACTGACCCATTTCCCTAAGTACAGGTTATCACTGCCTGATTTCAGAGTTCTGAATTCTTGCATATAGAATAAGAACTGGGGTTCACTGCAGATTTTCTTAATATAACAAAAATACATACCGGCTACAGTAACTTCTGTTTAACCTTTAAGACCATATAATCATCAACAACAACGGCAGGAGACAAAAGTACTACCACAGCAGCTCAATTTCCATGCTTAGCCAGCAGTACCTTTGAAAAAACCCACTTGTGCCACTTTTGATTGGTAGAGAGTGGTTTAACAGTCAAGAATGTGAATGCTAAAACATTCTGACATTTCCACTAACCTGGATTTGTCAGATGCTCATGAAATTCAAGTATGTTTTGCAACTTAGAAAGCAGCGTGTTCCTTGGGAGGAAACCATTCAACAAGGGTCTGCAGCAAATCAAATAGCAGCCCAGTGAGAAATACTAAATGAACAGTTCAAGAACAGTGTTAGCATATGTGCAATTGAAGGATAAGATATAAATATTATTAGAGCCATATGAAATTCAAATGCTAAAAATAAATTGCTGCAAACATAAGAAGCAAAACAAAACCACAGACATTACAAATGTGGGATGCACCAAGATGCCTGCTGAAAAACAATTTTAAGTTTGAAGGTCTAAATCAAGAGCTAAACATTTTATTTGATGATTTGCAAACTGAAAACTAATTGCTACCAATGAACATAAATGGCAGATACTCCATTAGAAGGGGGTAAAAGAGTTCCTTATGTGCACTTACCGCTGGAGTGGCAGAGTTTGTTGCTGCTGCTACGGCTACACAATCTGTGCCTAACCGTAGAATAAGGCAACGCTGCCATTTTCCAACTGAACACTGTAGGGAAAAGCATTATGATCAAGAAAATTTCATTTGGGCTTATGTGAATTCCATGCCTGAAAGTATTTTGGAAGCATTGCTATAATTAGGAGTCATTTGGCGAATCTGCTATAAACCATGTTTTGAAGCAGTTTATAACTCAATGCTTTTAATGAGAAATCATTCTTTGGGCAGAAAGTTGGTATGTAGTTGCATAGCTAAAACAGCAGAATAGACTATTTCATTTGGAAGGGATCTACAACAATCACACAGTCCAACTGCAACAACAAAACCTTTAAATTTAGGTTATATTTAAAATAAGTCTTTTTATTGTATGCAGTCCACGCTAGACATTCAAAGAGCATGTGTCCTCTTCAAAAAGATAAACAAAGCTGCCACTAATTGCCTCTGCTGTCAGTTCCAGAAGCCAAGGTCTGCACTGATCCAGGGACTACCCTCTCACCACACAAAGTGGTGTTTTCAGGTCACTCTTGAGCAGTGCTGAGAGCGAATTCAAAGGAAGCTTTTTTACTATCTACCATCAATACAGGATTTATATATACAAGAATTTTAATCTAAATCCTACCATGATTAGGACAATTCTCTGCTTAAATAGAAGTTATGTTTTACACACAGTCCATTTTTTAAATGCTTCTGTACATTTTTAGCAAGACAAGAAAGTCCTGCTAATGTGGGAATCTGAGGGCCAGAGGGTACTCAGTTCTTCACAGTAAAGTGTGATCATCTCCAACACATCCCAAACTCAATGGAAGATGGAACTGCCCAGTCTTTCACAGTATCAGCTTCTCAAAATCTGCTCCAGTTCCTCTTTAGTTTAATGTAAACACCAAAGGTACTGCATGTGCTGTAGTGTTTAGTTAATTCAGCATTCTGAATAATTTACTGGTTTCACTTCTCTTTCATAAGACCTCATGATAGGCTGATTGAGGGTAATGCTCAAGAGATGAAACACATTGTTCTGGTATAAGAATAAAAATTCCTCTCTGGGTACTGATATTTGGCAGAAAGAAAAAAAATAAATTACTGCAAATGCTTTGGTTTATGGAAATCTTTGAGTAAGATTTCTCAAAAGCACATACATAAATAATTTTCTATGTTCCTCTAAAATTGGGACCACTTCTTTTCTGAAATACTAGAATTTAGGGAGGCACACTTGAGACCTGCCCACAATTCTGAGAATACGTACTAAGATATGAAAGAAAAGACCATTTCCGTTCTTCATATGTGGTATTTTTGAAACTAAAAGACTTAACACTTGAAAATCAACAGTCAGTCCTAATGGAACTGTTTAATCTTTCCTTCATGAAACAGTAACAAATTTCAAGTATGATTCTAACACAGTAGAGGACAAGGTATTTTTTTGGGGGAGGGGAAATATGTTCAGGATAAACAATATCAGCATAATCTAAAACGCTGTCAAAACAGTAACATGGCATTTCAGCTTCAGAGCTGTCCTTAAGAGAGCTTGCTTGCCACAACTCTGAGTTTGAGATAGAGACTGGATGGAAGCAAGCCCCTGGAAATAATGTACACTTTGTAAACAGCCATGGAACATTTTATTTAGAGTAGTCTCTATGGTAGGGTTAAGTTTACACAATAAATTACTCTAAACGCTGAGTATAAATAAATGCACTTTTGCTCCATGGAATTCTGATTACAAGCGGGATTGTTACCTGCTTACAAAGCATTGTATTATATCTCCTTATCCACTTCTACCCAATGTCACTCTGCTTTTTTCATTTGAAAGGTTTTGCTTCCCTCTCCCTCCTTTCACCTCTTTATTCCTCTTTTTAAAAACAGCTACAGTCTATCATTTTACCTCTGCAGCCTGGCTGTATTTTTCCACTGCACTGACAACTACCAGTGAATACAAGAAAGATGAGTTGTAGCCTCCTGTATTTTTGAACAAGGTAGCAAATCACAGAAGAATCCAGTGCATAATTCTGCAAGGCTAACCATTGGGAGCAGTAAAGACCATTATTTTCTGCCTGCTGATGGCATAGGTCAGCATCCCTATCATTAGCTGTGTCAAACTACAATTATATAACTGCACTTTATGTGAGCAGATATCACATAAAGTGATAACACCGTGAAGTTGCAAATATGAAAACTAAAATATACCTATCCTTCTTACAGTACTGATCAAAGTGGTCTTTGCAGGTGACACTTCAATAGGGAAAGCCATGAGGCTGTTATTTACTTCTCTCTACTTAAACATTTAAACTTATCCGACTTCTTCGGGCAGCTTGAAATCACTGGCCATATTCTATCAAATTAAGACACTTGGATTATCAAAGTTATTTCTTTTATGTAATTCAACTCAATTACAGAATGTGACATTTCCTAAAATAAACTTCAACTGAACAGACTACGCACATTAGCCTGAACATATCTGAACTGCAATTATGCTTCAAGTTTCAAGGGGCGAACAGTACAACCCCAACCCTAAATCTGTCCAGCATAAGAGCTCCACTATGTTATTTCAAAGGCTGACCTATATACCAAAGCATACCGTCCATTCTGTCTGTTTGTATAAGAGATACCTCTCACAGTTGTCATAACCAACATTGTTTGCATTGTTCCTTCACTTTACTCTCTCCATGGGTAATGCAAGAGAAACAAGGAAAAGCCTGCATAACAATATATGCAGAGCATAATGAGCTTTCACAGCAGATAGAGAAATATTAGGCTAAGATGCTTAGAATGCTATTTTAGGTTTATAAAATAAAGATCTAAGCAGTCTTCTGAAACAAAGCCTGCCAACTGAAAAATGTAAGATTAGAAGTGATTGTTTGAATCTACATTATTTTCCTCTGGCTACAGAGAAATGAAAAATGCACAGTCAATAACTCCCATGCATGTGCCTGGGAACTCGTATGCTACAAACAACCATCTGATCAGGGAAAACAACTAATGCTAACAGAACAACAAGAAAACTTAAAAGCCTAAGTACTTGTGGAATACATTCTAAATTACCAGCAGCTCAAGCAGACTTCAAAGAAAGAAGAATCACAGTCTGGCAATTTTGTAAAAGGAATAACACCACCAAAACCTAGATATGAAAAATAGGGCCAAATCCGCTAGTAGGTGCCAAAAGTAAGTTTTAACTAACTTTACAAGAAACAAGAGCCCAGAGGATCTTGAATGAGTTCTGAATGAGTCTTGCAAGTAGACTCTTAATGAAGACCACCATTCTGGCGCAGAACAAGAATCCATCACACTCCAGCCATCATCTTCTTTCCCGGGAGAGTTTAAAAGCAAACACTCAACCAAACCTAGTGAACAGAAAATTTTGCAGGCCTCCCGCCCTTCAAACTCCCTTAATGCACACAGCCTGAAAATGAGTGACAGAGCAATACTGTAACATGATGGCATGTTTAGAAGAAGTCAGGTAAGTTTTCACAGCAATGTTAATCATGCTGGGCAAAGGGACAGAGTGAAGGGGTGAAAAACGAAATGTTCACTAAATGTACACCTCCAAGAGGCCTGGCACATCTACTCTGTCCATTTAATGTTATCAATGGTCAGTGGTAAAGACATCTGAGAAAGACAATTGTTCTGTACTCGATATCTTATATTGAAACATTCCTGGTAAGTCTTTTCCAAGCATAAAACATATGTCTTATGACTGTGCACTTTTAAGCACATTATCAGTTCAGGCAAAGTGAAATAGAAGAGTTGCAACTTGTCTACAGAATGAGTGTCTCATTTGCATTTGAAAAGAACAGTTTGCTCCCTCATACATGGCATGACTTGAAAGAAGCTTTAACCAGCTAGTAAAGAAATTCTGAAAACGACTTTCTAAATTAATTTATTCGATTTGGAGTGCAACACACCAAAAATTATTTAAGGAACTTAATTGGAAAATGATTTAATATATTAAAGTAATTCCTGATTTTCCAAAGCATTTAACTTTTAAATTAAATCTGGCCACTATCTCAAGACTGATGAGTGAAATGTGTATTCAAGTCATTACCTTCCTTCTGAAGCTTTAAATCATTGATAGGTTTAATAACGTTTGTCCAGTTTCACTGCCAAACAGGTCTTCAAACACTTTGGTTCTTATGGCATTAATATCAGTCCAAGCTTTTCACGTGGCAACATTTCACCGTTCAACAATTTACAAAACTGACAATAGAGAAAATAACAGCAAACCACAGATGAAAACTAGCGGTAGCCTCATGATTACTCAGAGCACTAACAGAAAATTAATGAACACATAAATGCTCCTTTGCATTTGAACTCTTCCTGCTGAACCAAGTTCACTCCTGGCACAAACTTCCGAAATATAGCGCACGTTTGCCAGATGCTGCAAAATAGTTACTTAAAACAACGCTAACAGGCATACCTCTGGGATCTCTCTTGAAATATCCTGGGGCATCCACCACAAAGGGCCCGATTTATCCCTGGATTCTATAACTCCATTGAGTATATGTGAAATGCAGCCAGGATGAATTTGGTCCTTTCTGTTGTGATTGGTAGATGCGACCATGTGGGAAACCTTTCCTGAAAACTGAGAGGGCTTCACCCGGGCGCCGCAGCCTCCGCGCCTCAGCACAAGCACACTCTATTTTGCTGTTTATCTCTGAATCGAGGCAGCTGCCCGGGATGAAAGGGACGGCTCGGAACGTCTCTCTGACACGTGAGACCGTCACGACAATAGCCGGGCGCGGGACCAGGCTGTCCGCCGGACCGGGTCGGGCCGGGCCGGGCTGGGCTGGGGGCTGCTCCTCCGCGGCAGAGCCCCGCCGGCCACCGCGCCCCGCCGCCGCCCTCCGCACCCGCGGCCGGCCCTGCGGAGCCTGCGCACGGCGGGGTTTGCCCTCCGAAAAGCCATCTGCTGCTGCAGCCCGCCACGGGCTGCCACGGCGGGCTTCTGAACAAGAGCCCGAGCGCGCAGGTTTGAACGCATCGCTCTCTCCCGGCTTGCTCCCCTTGGCCGGGCTGTACTCTGGGTAACTCGCATTTTCCGATCATTTCCTACGGCCAGCGTTTTATTCACGTGCAAAGCCCATTCCGTAACAGCAGAGAAAGTGCAGTTCATACATAAAGCACCAGCTGGCTCGGGCTACAGCGGCAGTAACAATGCAGGAACCTCAACCCCCTTTCTCGGCAGCAAAAGTCACGCAGAGTGCTCCGGGATCGCAGCACCAAACTCTCGGAACCGGACTCAGGATTTGGGCTAGCGCACGTATGCTCTGCGGTTCCGCCTTCCCCAAGGCTCGGGGACCTAAAACTTGGCTCTCCTCATATACTGACCCTATTTGTAGAGGTTTAATCAAGTTACAGAGAAATTAGTAAGGCAGTTGCACAGCCGGGACAAAGTGGAGCCGATGTTTAGAACCGACTTGTAAACACTATGCAGACTTATTATGCACACAGAGAGGGGTGTATGCGTGTGTGTGCGTGTGTGTGTGTGTATACACACACATATGTCACACACACGTACACAAATGTGCTTTTCGGCTCTTTGACACATGAACTGAGGGGCAGAGTTTCTGCCGGTTTGTGGCGGACGCGATCTTTCTCATTAATAAGCGCCCTGGAAATTCAAGTCCCCCGCACCAACATCCCCGTCCACCCTGTTTCTCCGAAAAGATGTTATGGAAAATGCCTCCCCCACCCACCCCCCACCACCACCGCCCCCCCCCCGCTCCAGCCGCCCGCCCCCAGACTTCTCCGGGGGTTTAATTTGGGGTGCCTGAGGGGGAGCCGGTGTGTGTCCCGGCGGCAGCGCTCCGCGGCGGGCGGCACTGCGCTCCCCAAACCCCAAAGCCCGGCAAGTGCCGCTGCCCTCCCTCCGCCTCGCCGGAGAACTTGGTGCGCGGCTCGCCAGAGCGCAGCGCCCGCTCATGCAACGCGCCGCGACAACAGCACACACCGACAGCACAGATAAAACACCTCGGACGACACAAAACACGAGTCACCTTGTTGCAATAGTAGGGGTCCAGGCAGGGGGAAGGTCCCAAACAAGGCGTATCAGGAGCGGCTGCAGGCTGAGGAGGTGGTGAATAAAATCTTACGTCCATTTCACTAAAACATCAAGTAAACTCCTTTCCTTTTCTTTTGGTCGTTAATGTAGGTGCAAAAAAGGGGGGTGTGAGTGAGAGTGTGTGTGTATGTGTGTGTGTGTGTGTGTGTATGAGAGAGAGAGAGAGGGAAGGGGGGGGGGGACACACAAGACTGAGAAGAATAAAAAAAGAGGTGCCCGACTTCAGTAGTCAAACACCTTCCCTGCCTCACATCCGTTTGTGGTTTGTAAAGAGAGAGAGAGGAGAGGAAAAAAAAAATCTCTTCCAAAAAAGCACCGGTCTGCAGATGTCTGCAAGAGAACCCACGAACCCTCCTTCTTCTACGGCAGGGCAGGTAACTTCGAGTAGTTATTGTTTCCCCCACGCATCGGCACCGGGGCGCTCGCTCCGTGCGTGCCGCTCTTTATGGGAGTCTCGGAGTTGGTTCGCTTCTCCCTCCCTCCCTCTCGTTCGCTCCCTCTGTTCTTTTCCCGTTCTTTCTTTCTTTCCTTTTCTTTTTTTCTCTCTTTTTTTTTTTTTTTAATATTGTTGTTATTTATTTGCTTTGGTTTTGTGGAGTTGTATTTTGGTCGCCCACCGCTCCGAGGGCCTTGGGGGGCGGGGGGGCGGTGAGGGGGAGGTGGCGGCAGCAGCCGGGCCCCCCGCGCACTCCCGAGGGGAGCGGGGCGCCCAGGCGCTGGAATGGCCGCTCGGAGCCGCTCGGCTCTTTCGCCTCGGCTCTGCTCGGCCTGCCTCGGCCCGGCCCGGCCGGGCTGTGTTGGGCTGACGGCGGCAGGGGACGCACCGCGCTCCGCCGCGGAGCCGCCGCTCCGAGTGTGCCTCACACAAAGGGGCCGGCGAGGGAAAAGCCATTTGCGGCCGCCGGGGCCCGGAGCCGCGGAAAGGGGGCGCTCCCGCGCCCGCCATCCCGCCGCCGTCCCCGCCCTCGCGCAGCGCCCTCCGCCCGGCCCCCGGCGCCGCCCGGCCCCCGCCCGTTACTATGGCACCCCCTTCACTCCGCGCGGCCGGGACGGGCCGCAGGGGGAGGCGGTGGGGGCGGCGGCGAGTGGAGCGCCGTGAGCTGCCTGGGGTGGGTCGGGCTCAGACTGGCGGTGTGGCCGCGGGCAGGTCTCTTGAGGTGCCTCTGTGAGACCCTCGGAGCCATTTCCGCGGACGTTTGGCAAAGTTGGGGTCCGGCGTCCCCTCTGCCCTGGCAGCCCTCTGAGGCTGGTGTGGGTCGAGCTGTCAGCAGAGCCCGTCGTCTCCAGTCCCGGCAGAGTGGAAGCTATCGCCCAGAGTTTGTGGTGGCTCACATAGGCTGTGATCCAGGATCGTGTCCCTGAAAACAGGAAACAAGTTGAAAGTAAAGCGCACCCGTGGAGTACCTCGTCATCTGGGCTCTACCCCATTAATCGTGATGCTCAGGCCTGGCCGCACAGGGTGACACCAGGCACGGGATGAAGGAGGGAGATTTGAGGAGGTGGCCTAACTGTGAGAGGAGGAAGGAAGGACAAGCGAATGGGGTAGGGGAAATTAAGAGGAGCTCAATTAGGAGCAAACAAGGGTGCTGACAAAGGAAAGTTCGGAATCCAGTGGGATGCGGGAGAGGGATTGATGAGCATAACAAGGTTTAACAGGCAAAAACAATGAAAGAAAAGGTGACTTCAAGACACCATGAGCAATCCCACTGGGTTTCCTGCTGAGTGTTCAGTAGTCTTAATCAGGGCAGAAAGGATGGAAGAGAAAGAATACAGGAAGGACACTATGCTGAGCTTAGATAATGCCTAACAGAGGAATTGTGTTATGAAGAGAAAGGAATGCCTTTCCTTCTTTAAATGAAAACGAATTACTGAGTGCCACACAAACAAGCTGAGATTATGATGATTAACAGGAATGGTTACATTTATCAATACTCATGAACATTTCCATCACAAACCAGTTAGAATCTAAGAAGATTTGTAAAGCGTGTTGTCACACAAAACTGTCTTCTCATCACTGAAAAAAAATTCCACGGTAAAGATTTCAAGGCAACTCAGTATTGTGGGGGAGCAAATTGCAAATTTCAGGTGAAAAAATCACAGTGTGAGGATATACATATACAAAGCTATATAATCTGCACTTCAGATATTTTGATATTGTAGAGTCCTTCAAGATTGTGTTGTCATGGCTTTCTTCCATGTCTAACAACCCGCTTTCATTAAAGCTTCATTATCTGAAAAAATACGTAAGTAATGCAAATGAAACTCTAGAGAAAACAGGTTTGAAGCAATATTCCCATTTCAAGATTATTTGATCAAAAACATCTCTGAAGATACTTGGTTGTCAGTTCAACAGAATTTAAGTTTGATGGCAATAAATGTTTTTCTTAAACATTCAATTACAAAAGGATCTCGGTTGCTTTCTTTTTAATAATGTTTGAAACCCTTCTGGCCTTGGAGAAAAGCTTGAAAACATGACCTAGAAAAAGCTCCAGAAAGCAAAGGAAAAGACATTAACATATTAAAAAAAAAAAAAAAACACAAAAAACCCCAAACCCTCATTATTTTTGGCATCTGACTCATTAATTTACATGCTTGGGATTAGACATTTTGAAAGTTAAAAAATCCTAAAAAAGATTTTCCTTTGCAAGAGATGTACTTGACGCCTGACAGATATATCACTGCTGCAAATGGCTGATATGTGGACCATAATTTGACAAAGTGAATGAGAAACAGATTGCAAGCTCTGTATTGAAAAGCTGCTGTTGAGAAACTTGTTATTCACGGACAGTGGATTAGTTTTCAGCCTGTTGTGGAGAGAGGTGGTAGAAATACAGCAATTTGAGATGAGCTGTTCTGGGCAACCAGTGTGTGCAGGTGCATACAAGTGCATACAGGTACAGAAATGCTAATACAGAGCTGGAGATGTCAAAACCAGAATGATTAGAATGTCTGATAATAAAAAGTAGAGAATTGGCTTTTTATTTATGTGAAATATTACTGACTACTGCCTTAGGACGGGCTTCGGGTTCCTTGGAGTCTGTAGGAGTTTACAACTGTACCGTTTGCTTTGCGCAGCACTTCAGGTTATTTTCAGCACTTAATGATGCAGGCCCTGAGAGTTATAAAATTTTTGCTGCTACTTACAGAGATGATTTAATCATTGAGATGGTAAAACACCTGAGATTTGTGGCAGTTATCTGTACAATTGGTAAAAATTAAAGGCCTATATATATATTAATCTGTTAAAACATTCTTTTGTTTTGTAGGGAACATGTTCTCTAGGGTTTTCAGAATAATGCATTTGTGGAGACCAGAACTGAAATTGTTAATAATATTGTAGGTTTTGCCTTTATGGACTGAGAAAGCAAGGGCCTTTGCAGGATAATTCAATGGTATATCAAACTTGGCCACTTTAGCTGGAAGTGCATTTTCCAGAAAAAAAAAAAAAAAAAAAAAGTTGAAACAGATTTAAAAGAATGAATCAATTTTTAGAAGCTCAAAAGGAAGGAACATTTGTTCAGAAGGGCACTGAGTTTTTAAAGCCATTCAACATTCAAGTGAATGTCTCCAAAATAAGTCTTGAAAGAGGTTGCTATACCAGCATATGAGAAGAGTGTTATTGCCTTTCTCGTATAAATAGGAACAAATGCCTTGAGGAACATGATCTTTATCTGCCAATACTAAAAAAGTTATTCTTTTAAATGCTGTCTGCTGGAGTTAGACTGTGCAGTGTAAACTCTCCATGCAATGGAGAACTTGTATGGCATTCCTTGCCAAACAGCATTGTGGATGCAGGAGGTTTACACAGCAGTCTGGAGACCTAAGAAGGTCATTAGATAGACAAACCATAAATGGATCCATCACTCCTCTGGGCTGAAAACAGCTGGAGGTAGAGGACGTGGAAGTAGGTAATGGCAGTATTTACCCTCAGTTTGGGCTGTCACGCCTAGAGCCATCACTGGAGGCAGAGTACTGCTAGGACACACCATTGGTCTGAACCAGTCTGGCCATTGGCACGTTCTCATTTGAGAATGCACAGTTTTTGCAGTGGTCAGGTGAGCAGAATTCAGTGTAACAAGTAACTGTGTCTGATATGACAGGTTATTTCTTGTGTATCTTACTGTCTGACCCAGCTGGTCTGTCTAGTGTGTTGGGGGGCCATCCACAGACATGACTAATGTTCTCAGCCAAAGAGAAATAAAGTATTTTAGTAAAAAAAAAAAAAATAGTCCAACATCTCTTTGTTTAAATCTCACACATATATACCCAGTTTTATTTGAGAGCACTAGATATCTGATCATCTATTACAAAGAGCAGACTTCCTGGTCTTCCTGGAAAGAAGGAAATGTGAGACTGTGATGATGGCTTAGTATTTATTATACTTAGGCTAGGCACCACAAGAATCTCTTCATGAGGCTGGCTCTTTTTTAAAGAAAAGTTTTCTGCCGCATATTTTTAAAAAGAGTTGGATTGGAAAATCATTTTGCTTCTTGCTTTGTGTGCTATACTTTGGTAGCCAGGAGGAACAGATAAGCTAAAAGGGATCCAATAAGATTTTGCTAAGAAAATCCCTCCTGCTGAAATTTTTGATTTACTGACTAACTCACAGGACTGTTTACCATTCATAACAAAGGCCAGCCCTCATCCATTTCTAGATAATAGTTAATTAAATAATAATAGGACAAAGGGTCTGTCTTTTTTGTGTGGATGTCCTATTTCATGTTCTTAAACTGGATATGACACTTGGATCTGGGAAGATGAAAATGAAAATATATTAAGATTGCAGTATATTTTAAACAATGTAATTAATCTGGTTGTTTCATCAGAATGAACTCAAATCCTCTAAAAAATTGATTCATTTTAAGTGTTGACATTCTGTGTGTGCATTTATAAGTGAGCATAAATCAATGTGAAAAAAAGAGATCTTCAATACAGTATAAAAACTTAACAGGTGTAATAAATATTTCAGAGTATTTAAACAGTTTGTAAGGCTACCTGATAGTGTGTCAAACAAAGTGTTATCAAACGTGTAATGAAAGAGCTGGCTATTTTATTATTTTAGCTATTGCTCCTGTCCTATTTAATTTGTTTGTGGTGAAAATGATGGGCCCCAAATTATCACACTTGTATGAAAATAGATTGTTCTCTATATTAAAGTACAAATCACTTCTAAAAGTTAAAGAAAGCCCCTGACTTCCCTTTGCTACAAAGTAGAGAGAAAACCTGAGTATTGCCATATCTTCTTAGTCCAAAAAAAAAAAAAGATACATAGACAATGTAACACTGGAGGAGAAATTGACACATGGGTTGAAACCAAACTGTGTTTTGCATCTCAGAAAGGATTCTTACAATTTATCTGCCATTGTCCACAGTAGGAATTAAGCACAAAATATCTCAGAGAATCAAGAACTTAAATTACCATGAAAGAAATATAAAAATGTAAAATTCACCTGTCAGAACTCAGGACATCCCTCTGGATGTCCTGAGTTCTGACATTCACCTTGCATATTTGCAGCTTTGATCCATTCCCATATGTCTCAAAGATACTGCCAGCTGGTTCAGTTCAAATTACCAAATTAAATGTGGCCTTGTAGACATGAGGAAGGTAGGCCAGTCTCAAAAGGAAACATTTTACGGGGCTTTAGTTTATTTCACGTGGTCAGAGAAATAAATGGAAACATGAAGTTCCTTTTATTCTCTTCCTGTATTTTCTGTCTTATCGAGGTTTTTATATGAGCTACACTGTCCACATGGTATGAAGGAGGGAAGGCTCAAAAATACATCACAGTGTGATGTATGGTAGTTCTCAATTGCAAGATGTACTCAACTGCTAATGTTGCCAGTTTTCCACTCTTCCACTTATCTTGTTAGGTCAATCATGAAACATCCAGAAGTATAAAGAATCAGGAATTTTTGGTTTCATGCTGTTTTTTTTCTGAAGTGTACTGGAGGCCTGTACTTGGATTTCAGAAACTTAGATTTTTTTTAAAGGAAAGCTTAGTTTTCAACAATTTTTTTGGCAGTTTAAAAGCTGTCTAAAGGCATTTTGGTTTCTCCTTCAAAAATTGAGGATTCATATAAGTTGTATAAATGTTATCTGGAGACTGCATCATATACAGATGTCTTGAGAACAAATCTGTATTCATAGTTGGTACCATTAAAAATACCCATCTGTATTTGCAGATATTTTACAGATGTACATATTAATAGATCAGCTGACTAGTCAGGAGAAAGAAATGACTGAACAGAGGACTGGTCACAAGCAGAGAAAGGGTCTGTATCACCAGTTTATCCATAGCATTCAACAGGGAATTCTCATCTGCAAGACAAGATATCAAGCAGGTTATTAATCAGTTTTCAATTCAGAACAGTGGTGTTGTCGTTGTCCTATTTGATAAACCCCCAAACAGAGCTGAATTGCTTCTGCATGAGCTCCCCTGACATGAGGGGATCATTACAGGCTTACTTAAAACCTCTTTTCTGTTTCAGATGTCTTTTGCTAGAGAAAATTTTCATTTTTATTTATATTCACAACGTCTCTGTGAAGAGAGGAATGTTTCTTAAATCTCCAGGCAAGGTAAGTGTTTCAACAGGAGTGTTTCAACTACTTTTTTGCCCCCAGCCAAAAGCAGTGGGGCAAAAAAGTAGTCTAAGTACATTCTTCTATGGGGGTTAAATTAGTAGTTTAATTCAAGCTCAGATCTATAGACGTTAGTAGAGAGAGGGGTCCAAACTCTATTCTCTCCAAATACATATAAATATAGTAAAGTTCACAGAGTAAAAAAATTATTTCTAGGGCTAGAAGGTATTACAGTTTATCTATTATCTCTTTTAATTTTTTAGCTAGAGAAAATAAAATTACTTGCTTGAATTTATTTTTCTCTCTTTGGGATTTATGATTGCTGTCAGAAAAGCACCACACAACGGGCACAGTTGGCATTTCAAGTGCAAAAGATTGTGACTGAGGTATAGTATAAGTATGTTGGGGGTTTCCATTAGAGCTTCCTGTTGTAGCAAATAAATCCCATCCCATTCACACTTGATAGGCTGAAAAAGGTATGCCATCTGCATGTCATTTGCAGTTGGTTTTTAAGGGGCATGATAAACTGTTGGGTCTGATGACTTGAGAGCAAAATTTACTTCCTTGCTGAGATTTTGGCATTTTTCTGGTGGATCTCTAGGAACATCAGATCCCCTTCCTTATAACTGTTATGGGTTTTTTTCCTCAATGGAGCTGTCACTCTTAAGTCTAATAAAAACTCTCTGTCTTCCTTTTCTGGGCTTTCTAGTTTGACAGTTTCATGTTATAACTTTGTTCCACAATAAAAATAAAAAAGCTCTAGGTGTTAAGGAAGTCCTTGGAAAACTGTAAGTGATAGAGTCAGCATTTACAGAACATATCACAACAGGTCTGACTGACCTTGGCAGCAATAGGAGATCACCATTTCTCATGGATGAGCTTTTCTTGAATGTCTGTCTTTTATGCTGTATAAGGCAGAAATACCTTTTCTGGGTCAAGGCTACTGCTTTCTGTTTCTCTTGCTCTTTAACAGAGATTGTCTACTACTGTCAAGTATTATCTGTTTAAGGAATTTCTCTCAATCTCCTGTGTCTTGTTCTATGGTATCTTAGGATAAATCTACATCACTGGTATTATTTTATAGTCTTACACTATTTTGTAGAGGATTATTTGTTTGAGGATTTTGAATGGTTTACTTTTATCACAGTCAGGCTGCAAAGATTAATGTTTGTGGACATCCTCCAAATCATCTCCCTTTACTCTGGCTAGCAGAGTGTAATCAACACTGTTTTCTTGTTGGAATGGCCATTGTCCTTTTTTTTTAGCAATTGGCAGGAGTACCGCTTGAAGGGAATGAATCATCTGTGTTAGCTGTTCATCTTTAAAAATGGACTCTTCAGTAGCATGTGTAAGTATAACAGAATTAAATATATATATTTAAATACACATATCAGATGATATGAAACACATGGAGGGGATCTCCCAGACCACATTTGAAATTATCAAGTTGCTAACATTTGGTTGAATGCATATAGATTTATAATAGCTGCATGGAGACAGTTGCCTGGCTGCATAATACACTGATAATAATTAAATAAAAACAAAAATTAATTTGAAATAAAAGAGAATTAAAAGAAACTCAGGCTTGTTTACAGTTGTAGAATATAGGAAAAAAAACCCCACCATCCTCCTAAGATACCCTCCCCCTCCTCACAGTGGAATTTCCCTGCTCTGAAGTTTTCTTGAGAAGACACAATTTGCAATTTGCCCAAGAGGTCAGCAGGCCCAAACTACTGTACCACAGGGTAGGAGATGGTTTCAAGGCTGACAGCCCCCTAGAAGGAGGATCTGCAAGCATCTTTCTTTCTTTTGAATAAAGTGTGACCTCCACTGGTCGTTGTTGTATTCAGGAAAAGGGGGCAAAGTCCATCATGGAAGAAGGCCCCAAGGCATTTTATGGCACAAAGTCTTGCAGTGTCAACTGCAAGGTTCCTGTTAGTTCACTGGAGAAATATGTAATAGGTATTTACATATGTTTAAGTGGAACTGCATGGGGGGCAGGGAGAGAGCTGAAGCATGTGCTTGCACTTGCTGAGAGTCATGCATGTCCTACATCTGCCTGCCTGTCTCTCATGAGTGTGATTTGTTAGGTATGTGTTGAAAAACAAAAGTAAGAATATCTGGTTGCCAAGACTAATACATACATACTTTTGCTTCATTTTTCTCACATCTGTGTTTCTGTAATCACTTAAAAAATGAAACTATTAAAAAAAAAAAAAAAACAAAAAACAAACAAACAAAAAACCTCCCAGACTGTCCAGGGCAGAATTAAACCCACAAAGAGAATGCAAACTGAAATAACCTTAAAATAGAAAGTACCTTTAAGGAGAAATGTAACATAAGGAAGAGGTTTAAAGAACCTGAGCACAAGTCATTTTTGCTGCAATACAAAGCCACACTGACAAGAGTAAAGGGTAGGAAGACACAAAATTTCTGAATTTCTATGTCTTTGTGCGTTTAAATCAGACCCTTAACCTTATTTGAATATAGTATTTTTTAGTTGAATACATTTCACACAGAATGTATAAAGAAAATTTAATAAGTGTCTCTTAGCTGTGGTTTATCTCTACCTCAGAGAAAGCTAAAATGAGTTTCTAGTGAAATGGCTGAAAGAGCATGCAGAGTAAGTCTTCTATCAAATTGTTTCCAGTCTTGCTGATTTGTAAAAGATTTTTTAGAAAGATTCTGGCTTTCTATATAGAATGTTAAAGTTTGATTCTGTGCCCAAAATTTATAAAGCAAACCACAATAACCAGTGGAAGTCCCGCTTGCCATGTTCTGTTTTTTGAAACTCCTTAGATTACGTTGCTATGACATGGAATTTGTGCTAGTATTTAACCCAAGTTTTACTCTCAAAAAGAAAATTACATTATAGTGTATTACATATTTCTGGCTGTAATAGCAATTAAATATCTTGGAAGAAACTAATCAAATCCCCAGGCTTCTCTGTCTTTTTTGTTTTTCTCTTTCAGAAGTGCGTCACAGATAAAGGACTAACTTTGTGAACATACTCCTGCAGTAGAAAGGACAAAAATGAACAATTCTTATGTAATTAGTCACCCGACACAAGTGTTCCAGGATAAGATCTTCTGAAGTATCATAGCAGAAATATAAATGGAATACTTAGAGTTGCTGTTGTCAGCTGTTAAAAATGGAAGTATTTCTGCAGCATTTCAGGTTCTCTGGATAGTTGTGCATCAGACTAAGGTATTCTTGTGGCATTGAAATGCACAAGGGTAATTAACTGCTTTCCTCCTGCCCCAGAAGCCAAACAACTCACTGGCACAATTTAAGGCAACAAAATCAGGCTGGACCAGGCTTGTGTTTGCCCTACTTCCCTAGACTTTTTGCCTGTCTTAGGTGGTAAAAAGGCATTTCTTACATTTGAATGTACTGCAGTGGTTATGCAAATTGTTAATAGATGCTGTTTACTAACATTCCAGCTCAAACATTGCAGTGCAGTAAACTTGAGCTGACTGGGCATCAAAAGGCATAAACCAGCAGTGTTAGTACAATTGGTCTCATGAGATCTCTACTGCTGAATACTGGGACTACAGCCCATGGGTATTTTTGTGTGTCTTCCATCAGCTTCTCAAAGTGCTCTCCATGCACACCTAAAAAGACCAGACAATTTTCCCCTTAACCTATTGGAAATAAATTTGTTGAGGTACACATGTTTTCACACACAGCTTAAGGCATATACTCCCATAATTACTAGCACTGCTTGTAAGTCAGGAGTTATGCAGGCACAGCATCCAGGTGTAGGGTGTTATTACTGGTTCTGCTTTGGAAACATACTCAAGTGTGCCTCTCTGCCATCTGGCATTTCTGATTCAGGAGAATATCTGTATTTTCTTGTCTTCCTTGAACACTTAAATCAAGGGTCAAGGTCTGCTTTTCTCTTTTGTACAGTTTGGTTCATTTGGGAGTTGTTCCTAACATAACAAAGCTGTGGTTTTGCAGTAGGCTTCAGCAAATTTAAATCTGTGCTGCTGCTGAAGATGATCGTACAGCTCTCTTTCCCTTCCTGCTCCAGCTGCATCTTCTGCTGTCTCCCTAGGGAGAATGAGCATACTTCTGGCTTCAAGGTCAGCTGTGTCAGGAACCATCTGAAAATTAGTGTGTGTCTCAGATCTTAGGTGGATCATTTTGTATTTTTGATCTGGCTGATCCTGAGGCAGCATGAGAACTGATGATGAAATGAGAGGAGTATTTACCTAGCTCTGAGGAGAGGAGGGGGAGGGAGGTGGTGAGTGGGCCTGCCTCTTGGCACAGTCCATACTTAGGGTAGCTTAAGCCAATAATGAAACAACACCTAAGAGTCTGCTTGCTAAACTCAGAGGTGAAATGTGCTTCTGGTATTAGGGAAGATCAAACACTGGAAAATTCCAATGCTTTTTTTTTTTTTTTTTTAACTTTTTGTGTAGTGTAATTTTCAGAGAGCTTGAAGCAGAGCCATCATGCAGGAAAAATAAATAGTAGATATTGAGTGGAACAATAGTAAGAGCTAGACACCTCACATAAGCCCAGTTTTCCAATTTTTTTCCGTATAACTCCACTAGTTTTCCCTAAAATGCTCCTTGGTGGGGAGAATGCTGAAAATACTCTGAAACACACCAAAAATTATCAAAAAGGCACACACAATTCATAAGCTTCAACTGGGATGAAAAGTTACTGAAATAATTTTTTTACTAATCTGTTTTTTTTTTTAAGCAATCCAATCTTTCTTCCTGCAATTCCTACCTAGACAGGCTCATGAAACCTGTGGTACTGGAGAGGAAGTGATGCTGCAAAGTTACTCAACATGTGAGTTGGGAAGGGAGCCAGGGGACTGTGAGGGGAAAGGAGGGGGAGTGGGCGAAACATGGATGGGTGGATCTGAGATTATGCTGCAGCTGAGATTGAAATAAAATTTCACCTTAAAATGGGGTGGCTGCTGCTTCTATGAAAGTCTTGGGGATAATTCATCTGCCACTTGATAAATTGGCAGGGTTTCTTTCCAGGTTCTCTTTTCCATTCTCCTTTATGCTTTGTATGTGTATACATGTGTGTGAGATATGTGTATGTAATTTTCAAGAGATCTGGCCCTTTCTTTCTCCTTGGCTAACTTCTGAAATAGAGCTGTCAGGATGATTCCAGCATTTGGAGCCATATTCTTCCTGACAGAATATAACTCTTTTTCACAGTTTTCCTTTTTTATGGCCTGAAGTCAATGGGAATATTCAATGCAACCTAAGGTCAGGTTCCTGAATTTTAACACAATTTCCCATGAGAACTAGAAGAACAAAAATTCCTTTAACACAGGAAAGAAAAAGTGGAACGGTAATGTCAGGACAAAACACTTGTTATGTGGCTTTTAAAAAGCAGCTTGAAGAGAATTCAGATCTAGGGGGAGGTGAGCTTCATTTAATTTGTCCAGGAATTTAACAGCAGTCACAGAGTTATCAGTGAGTTGTACAAAAGGGTTGAACACTCGTAGCAACTGGCTGTGCTAGCAATCTTGAAATTCAGTAGGCCAGCTGCAAGAAGATACATCAAGTTAAGTAATTTCAAAAATATATTGAAATATAGCGTATGCAGTCATATAAAACTGTAATATGTGGCAGGATTTTAAGCCATGCCTTAGCAATATGGCTGTATGTATAGCCATGGGCTAGATAAAAATGCAGCCACTCTTTTCTAGAACATAGAAAAAGGGTCAGTTATGAGCAGAACAGGTTTGACTGATTCATTTATATCTGATCAATGATATTATTTGATGCCTTGGAAGGCAGAGGTTGTGAACATTCAGTCAACAAAAAAATTTTTAATACTGAAAAGAAATGGTGTTGTTAATTTATTTTCTGCAAAGGAAGAGGTTTCATGCCTGTGCCCACCTCCACAGAGTGGAAATTCACAGAGACCTAGTTTTTATCTCGGCAGAGTTTCTCATATATCAGTGGAAATTTTAGATCTCTCTAATATCAGTTGTACTTTGAAAAATCTAAATTTTCTTGTTTTACATATTTCTGATGTCAATTCTTACATTTTGCATTAGTAAAATAGGATGAGAATGAAGGTGTTGCTATTTAGAAACTCTTTGAAGATGTAAGGTGCTGTATATATATAATTCATCACTTTCATAGGAGTTTAATGAGCTAAAAGTGCAGTACATTTCATTGGTGATAAAGTATCATGATCAATGAAGAATCTGAATATTAAAGTTAGAGGAGAGTATTTTATTTTTAAAATGTCCTTGTATATGTTCATTAAGAAAGACAAAATATGCTTTATTAATGTAGTATTTCAAGCTCTTTTTGCTTCCCTAAATGTCAGCTGTCAAACTTTGTTGCCATCCCTGAGAACAACTAAAAAGTGAGACATTTTTCTGTTGGAGGCACTTGCCTTCCAGTAATAACCCTGTCTTATCAATGGTTTTAAAAAAAGGTTTTAAATTAAAACATTGGCTAAAAATTATGTCTTATGATATCTTTTGATGTAGAATTGCAGAGAGTAAGATAAACTCCGCAGAGTAAAACATGCTGTAGGTAAGAGAAGTGGAAGCAGTCTGGCCTGTGGCAAGATGAACTACAAAAAATCCAGTTGTATAAATGATGAACAGTCCAATTACATTTAAGTTTTTTGTGGAAAATCTACTCTACAGAATATTTAGTCTTAAATGTGCCTCTGTTGATTTTGTGCTCTCTCTTATTTTTTTTTAGTCTTTTCATAACAGTTATTTCTATTCTGTTTTCAGTCTGCTTCATGTTCCCTTCTCTTACCTCTCTATCCCTTTCCCCCTCCTCCACATCCTTTCTCTCTTTCTCATGTAATCTCAGAGCTGTTATAAAAAATGCTGCTTTCTTTTCTTCGTAATGTTCTTCATCTTTAGCAATTTTCTATTTCACTTCTTTCTTGTTACACTTTTTCCATTTAATATTTTGGGAGAAAAATCATTCTATTTTAAGTTGAGCCAAATACACCATCACAAGGTTTTGGCCCATGTTAGGTTTTTTCCAAATATAAAGTTTATTTGCAGTTTCCTGTGCTCTCCATTTGACTGCTGTTAAAGGAGGAGGAGGGGGGAAACAGATCTTTTACCATCAGCAGAAGGTGTATCTTTACAAATAACTGTTTCTCGTCCCTCGTCTGTTTTGTAGTAGCATGGAAGCTCTGCAGGATTGTTTACACAGTCAGGGTCTCACAATAACATAACTTGTTTGTAGGATGACATTGGTCTAGAGCTAAAATGATTACAGTATGTTTTAGGGGATGATACACTCTGAATGAGTTCTAAGGAGGGAAATAAGTTGAATTATGTACTACAAAAAATTGTTAGGACAGTGTAGTGTTGTGTGGGCAGATGTGGGTTATAAGAGCTGGTTTGGAGGTGGAATGCAAGTGATTTTAAGTAGAGTCCAGGATTTGTGAAATCGGAGAAGCTTTCATCTAAAGAGCCCCTTCTACTAGTAGCTACTGTATTTTCAGAGTAAATGAAGACGGAAGGAAACAGGATGATTAATTTTACTACTAATTTCTGTTTATTGCTACAGAAAGCATCTCTTTGCATTTAATCCATGACTGTTCTGTCCTAACTGATACTTTTTTTAGAGTTTATATTTAAAGGCTATATAAAAGTGGACAAAAATGATGACACCACTTATGATACAAGAAAGCTGGCAAATAACTACGGTGCCATAGCATTTAGGCACCGTGGTGATAGGTGCCTTAGATACAAGCAAGAGAGACAAACAGAATGAATCAACGTATTGCCCAATTTGCATAAAATTTTTCATAAAATAACTCGCAGTGTTTGAGAAAGAAAATAAATATTTGGTGTTTGGGTTGCTATGGTGTTGTGGTAGTGAAAAAAGCAAAACTATGAACAAACAGTCTACACTACATTATGAGTTTACTAAGCAGACAGTCTTCTAAGTAACAAAGTGAATATGAAAAAAGGCTTTAATTATGTAGAGGTTAGTTGTGATAACAGCTAGTGTAATGACAGCTTTTTCTGTCCTCTTCACTTAGGAAGATCTTAAACACTGATTTCAAGAAACTCTGAAGAGGGTTGTGCAGCAAGTGCTGTGAATTTCTGCATTTACTCCTTACTTTGATTTACTTCTTTGGACTTAGTGATAGAAACAGCAGGTTCTGTCAGCCTCTGAGAGCATTTCCTGCGTTTCCTTTCAGTTGGGATGAACTGAACTGAACTCATGTTTTACTGTGCTTCTTTTTGATTCAGAAGCATTTTTAATAGAGTTTTCAATCCAAGGGGGATGAGTGCTCTCTTTTGCATGCTCTTGTACGCTAACATCTGGTTTCAGCAGACCTCTTAAACACATGCCTAAGTGCATCCTTAAATATTTGGTTGGTCATATGCCTAAAGGAGTACAGTAGGCACATTAAAGAGCAGGATATTCTTAAGTGCTTTTTTGAATAGAGACCTAAATGGGAATGAAAATACAATTATGTACTTTTAATTGCGTGCATTAATTAGCCAAGTATATGTTTCATTTACTAACATTATCTTTTGTAGTTATATAACTTTAAAGTATACAGAAAAGTACTTAATCCAAATTTTGTTCAATAGATGTGTTTTAGTAAGTATACTTACCCTCAGTATAATTTAGCTGCAAAGGTGTTGATAAAGAATAAGTGGTTGCTTCCATTCAGCACACATTTTTCTAGTAAATGAACTTGCAATACTGAGAAAAGGGTTTAGGGGAGATAAAGAAAGAAGAAAATTGAGAAATTCATGGTAACTTTTTGGAAGGCACATCAAAGTTTAAGAATTTTGTGCCTTTGCTGCAGTGTAATTATTTTTCAATTGTTGCTTCTGACTGAGCAGGCAATACCCTAGTTTTTCTGTTAGGCATGAATGAATAAGCAAATTTAAGAATTAAGTACCCAAACATAATAAACATGTCATTTTGTAGTTTATGAAACATTTGGCTCTGATAATACAGCTCAAGAAAGTAATACTCTTTTCTGATGAGTGAATGGCTTGAAACGTGTTCTGTATAAGTCTGAAAAAAGTAGTTACTTTACCTAATTTGCAATCTTTTTGCTAGGGGCAAGGGTAAGAAATTTAGGGATGAGTTAACATATCCAGCCCTCTTATAGAACTGCATGGTACTCTTGTAAGCTTCCATAAGAGGGTAGAGGAAAATCTTGAGAAGAAATGATAGCAAAATTAGACATCAGTATTACACTAGAGTTACTCAAATTTAAGCTCAATAGAATAGTCACCTGAAATATATATTTTTTAACTCTGCTTAACGTTTTCTGAAAACTCTCTCAAGAATGGTATATTTTACCAATATTTTTCCTTGCAGATAACTTTAAATAAAAGGTAACTATTCCCCATATGCATACTTGTGTAAGCATTTGGAATGCAGTAAGTGTGTTTTCATTATGACTGAACAATTTCAGCTGTGAGCAACTGTACAGCAAAAAGCAGAAAAAAAATGCATCTTTGGAGGTAAATGAAATTGCAGTACCCAAAGAATTGGGATCTGCCTTTTATAATTTAGACATGAGAAAAGTAAAATAAAAATAAAGGTTCAAACTAGATTCTCCACTGCTTTCAAATGCCTTCATAAAAAATGAAATTGAAATGGAGTATAGGGAATGACAGAACTTAAAACTATTTTTCCCTGCATTTTCAACATGTACTCATCCATGTGTATTCTGCAAAGATTCTGTCTGCAACTCAAAAAGCCTTTCTAAATGAAAGTCAGCAAAAAACAATTGTCTGTCTAAGTAGAAATGATCTTATCCAGGACAGTCATTTGGATAGTGTATGGCAGTGTATTTGTGTATATCTATGTCTATGAAGAAAATTTAGAGAAGAGGTAGGGAAAAGACAATCCTGATAATATTATTTGTAAAGTATCTCTCCCCTGAATGTTGTTTCACCATCTAAAAGACTAATTAGATTGCATGACTGTCCAGAGTTTTGCATCTCAGCAATAAATATCATGTCAAAGAGTAAGTGGTATTTTTTGGGGTATTCATCTGGATCGACGAAAAGAAAACAGTGCAGTTTGGAAATCTGTAGATACATAGACATGTCCTGTGAATGAGGGATCTGCAAGATTACAAACTGGATGTTCTTTAAATGGAAACATGAAAGGCATTTCTGTGCATAAATGCTAGATGTCTCTTTTAAAGTTAAAGATACCTTTAGTTAGAGACAGCCCATAAACACTTCTGGATGCTTCCAAATGCAGTATCACAATGGCAGTCAAAAAAATATGGAGTGAGTCCACAAAGGTATAAGGAAGTGGATTTTGCACTTTTGATTTTTTTTTTTTGGATGGTTTGGCTCTATTAGCGCTAACCAATCTGTGTTGCAGGCAGGCCAGCATGTCACTGCTAGTGTCATAGTTATGGTCAGCAGTCTTCTTGGCTGAAGTCTGATAAATACATCTTTGGACGATCATATTTTGTCTAAATGGTATGATTTTTTTCAGTGAGGACTTTGGTCTTGAGTCTGCAAAAATCAACACTTTTGATTGACTTTAAAAATAAAAACAGTGCAGTCCTTTGGGAAAGGCCCTTAATTTCCAAAACCATGTCAGGCTGGACTCAACAGACAGACTTTTATGCTTAGTACTTTGAGTGCTTATCTTGCCTAATTTCAAAATACCCCAGATCAGCTGCAGGATAAGGCCAGGAGCATTTTCATCCTGAGTTATCAATGTCTGCAGTACAGAGACATGTCTTTTTTAGATAGTGCCAGGAGAAATGCAAATGCATTAACCATGGATTAACCATGCAGAGCAGCATAGTCTTTTATATTCAAACTCTATTTGAATTCTCAAAGTAAGCATTCTTTTCCCCAACTAACCTATATAACTTAACTGGTAGCTGTTAGTTGTCTGTCAATTATATGTGTGTAAATTTTGCCCTCCAGCATTCCCACTTCAGAAAGTTTCCCAACTGATGGTTTCCTGAGTTTGCAGGGATAAGGGAATGCTAGGGGCTTAGTAACTATGGCCTTCTCTTGCAGAAAGGGAAATGGAGTTGTCTTTTCGGTATAAGGCTTTTAGTTTTGAAAAGCTTACTGTTTTATTTTTTTAATCAAATGATGGATCCTGTATGGATCTCTCCTGCTTCAGGCTGTAATCCATGTCACTCACCTTGCTACCATCTTCCTTTCTCCATCTCTCCTAATGAAATTTTTTTGGCAGGACAGCAGCTGGAAAATACTTTTGCACCTGGCTGTCTTTGGGAGGAAAGACTGTGCAAAGTGTGAGCTGTAAGGAAAGACTCATTCCCCTTTGGATTATGAAAACAGTGCTTATAATAAAAATGTATGTTGTGACTCTTCAGTGGATGGAGGTCTATTCTCCTATGCGTACTAAATGCAACATAACTTTGTAGATTAAAGACTTTTAATAGTCCCTTCCCTTTGATATTTCCAGTTTCTCCTGAGTGCACTGACTTTCCTAGGTAATTTCTGTCATTTACCATACCTAGGTCTCCCCAGGACTTGTTAAGAAATTTTGCTAGCTAAACTGGATGCCAGGAATTCTATTAAGTGGTAAATTGTCCTTTCCCCTCTCCTCCCCTCTTCCTCATACCCCACCTCTCCCCACTAAAAAAAGGTATGTTTTTATGTTTTAAAAGTTGTTATTATACAGTGCATTACTGGAGTAGGGAAAGACTGAAACTGCTACTTATGTTCATTCTTCATTATGTGGGTGGACTTTGGTAATGCAAAATCATTCAAAAGTCTTGTTAGCAAGAACTTGGCAGCAGAGAATCCTGCGGGCAGAGAAACATCTTAATCCCTTTATTCTTCAGAATTTAAAAGCTTTCCTTATATTCAGTTGGGATTCCCCGTTTTTTTTTTTCTTTTTTTTTTTTTTCTGGGTTTGTCTTTAATTTGTCATAAAGTACAGGTCATAAGAGAGGAGCTGGGAGGTGGAGCAAAAAACATTGGTCAGAGTGATTGGAAAAAGATCTTCCATTTTTTGAAGTTGCATCCAAAAGAAATTATTTTTAGTCTGTAGGGTCTGATGCATCTCACCTAGTTTCAGGTGCCCCTGGTAAGGGGAAAAAAGGGGGTCACCCTGAATTTTTCCAATTGTATATTGAAAGTGGTGGTAAACTCCAAATTGCTCACCCCACCACACATTTTCTTGGTCCTTCACCCCTGATTGTAAGGCAGAACAAATGAGCTTGCCACTTAGAAAATTTGATAAGGTATTTTGATAAGGTTAAAACTCTGGCCTTAAAAATCATATTTCCTATGATATTTTAATGCTAAAGAATGGAAAGAAAAAAGACTGATTGGGATTTTCAGAAGACATTTAGCTTTCATTGATTTCAATGGGACTATATGAATGCTTTGGAACTTAATGATGTTCCTGAGTATCTTGAGAAACTATGTCTGCAAACCTGAGTTTCGCTGAAAAGAAATAAAATTAAATATTTTAGAAGTTACATCATATAAGAAAATCAAAATTTGATGTTTTAGACAGGTCAGTCGTTTTCAAAATATTAAACTTATGTCTACTCATTTCCTAGTAATTGTCTCTTCAGTTTCTTTAGGATGGTCTGGATACACCATAAGATTCTATGAAGAAAAAGATTTTTTATAAAAATAAACAAAATCAGTCAAGATTTGTTGGTAGTAGGAAAAGTTTAAAAAGTAACTTAATTTTTGCCCACCTGCTTATATCTTTTTTTCAGGCATGCGAGTTAAGGATTTTGCTTTAATAAAGTGTGCCTGCTGTGATGTTGCTGCTATTTCTAGATGGGATGTCTCATTCCTCGTAATATGAAGCTCCACTATTCCATTTTATTGGGCAAGCAAGACAATCCTTCGTTAGCTCAGAGCTCCACTGACATCAAGAGGGTGTAGTGCCAAGGTGTAAAGTCTTCCATGTTGAACCTTGCATGAAAAGTTTAGCAGGGTTGGGCCTGAACTTGGTTGTATTTGTATTTCTTGCAGCTGAAGTATGCTATCTAGTGATAACAGCATCAGTAATCCTTTAGTAGGGTATTACAGAAACTGAACAGCACTATGTTTATGACAAACAGGAAATTGTATACTGTTAGAGTAATTAATTAGTATAGAAGGATATGTACATAAAAAACTTATGAACTAAAATGGAGAGTGTGTTCTGATATAGTGAATTTTTGCTGGTTATGTTACTAACACTTGCATTATTATGCAAATAAGCAAATATTTGTCGAAATCCTATATTTATGATTTAGCATTATTAGATAATTTCAGGAGGAGTAGCTGGCACCTCCTTTCTTATAAAAACACTTGTGTAATCATTGGAGTGATAATTTATTTTAAGGATTTTGAATATAATAAATATAATAATATAATTAATAAATAAAATAAATAGAAATAAAAACAAAGAAAATAATAATGTAATGATTTTTTTAAGGATCATACATATATTTATTGTTACTCTAGTTTTTCCCCTATGTCATTTTTTAATAGCAGTATGGAGTGATTTCAGTGTCTGTTTCAGCAGAATATTTCAACAATAACACACATCTTGTTGCAAAAGTTACTACTTGAAAAAGTTTTTGTACTTTATAAAGTGCTACTTATGAATGCAATAAGTGACATAAATATGCCAATAAATCTGACTTGATCTAAATCACCCTAAATCTAGGTGGAATACCCATCTGTAAAATACATCAGAAATAAACTCTGGGTGCATCATGAAGGAGAAGTTAAGTAAGTTTTGTAGTGAGGTCTTTGATTAAAGTTTATTTTGTTAATTATCAGAAAATTAAATAAATGCTAGCTTCTGCAATGAATGAAATAATTTAACTCCAAATAAAATAACCGTAAATTTTACAGACCTAATTAATGTTGTCTTTCTATATTCAGGCATGATCATTAAATTTTTAACTAGCTTACTACTGAATTAATAATTCCAGAAGTATCATTACTGACATGTTATTTGGCTAAAGCAGGCATCCATCTATACCTTAAAAGTATTTTTGATACATTTACAAAAACTAGTAACTTTATATATTTCTTCCTGCTAGAGTGCTAAAGTGTTGAAAAATTTTAGTAGCATGTGTTTGCTAAGCATTTTTTGGTTTTCTTTTTTTTCAGAATAAAAGAAAAAAATCTCTATTGAATGTGCAATGGAAGCAAATGTTTTTTCCAGTTCAGCAGTTTCTGCTGAATTGTAAACAATCAGGTTGTTTCAAAGGGAGAGTAGCATGGTCCGTAACTCCGACAGCTAGTAGTAGTTTAGTTTACTGCTTCTACCACCTGCCTTCTGACTTAATATTGGAAGCAAGAAGCATGCAATTAAGTATGAGGAAATGAAAATAAATGACACTGTTCATTGCACATTACAAAGTGCCTGGCAGAAAGAATGCAGCTTGCCTGGACCTGATGACCCCAGGGGAAAACATGTCTCGTGCCTGGGAAAGCGCCAGTGAATCAGAAACTGACCCTGGCTTTATCCACTATCAAATGCATTGGGTTCCTTCTTAGCAATTTGAAACTTTTTTTTTTGTTTAAATTATAATTGAGTTCTGAAAAGCAGGGACATATAAAATGAAGCATGTAATGAGTGTGTGGTAGAAGCTACAGGACACCAAACATGCAGGAGTATTTTCTTTATCGTTTCTTGAGGAAAGTTAATTTGGATTACATCCTGAATTGGACTAATTTGAACTGGTTATTAAATTCTAAGGCTTCTAGAGGTGAGGAGGTTTTTGAAAGATTACTTCCATCTATGCAGCAAGATTGCATTCAGTGCATTACTGGGTATATAACTACAAAACCTCCCCTCATTCCAGAATCAGAGTGTTTAAAACCTGTTTCATTTAAAAATGCCTGTTCTGTGAATGCTATACCCTTTCCTATATATCTGGCTTGTACAGTGGTTGGAACACAAAGTAATAATTGTATTTAAGTCATTTGTCCTAAATTGTCTATGCATCTTTACAGAGGTAGGTAAATGCTGTGCTGATATTACAGAGTAGGAAGAAACTGCACCATAGAGAAATCTGATGGCTTGCTCAGAACACGTAACATATCAAAGAGTAGTTGAAAGTGAGATAACCAGTTGTACAAGAAAATAAGGGTTTTCACATAATTCATATTATTTTGCTACAGAAGTCAATTTTATATTTTTCTAGATGAATGTAGGTACATTACAAATGAATTAACACATTACAGATTATTGTAATGCATTAATTCAGCACTACTCTCTGATTTAGATAGCCATATATAAATAGTGGGGAAACTTTCATAATGAAAGCAGAAGCAAGTAGAGATTTTCATGTGTTCATGATCTGGTAAAAAACTAGAACTCAGATGAGATATACCAAAATTTGTAGACTTTTCTGTGAAGCTAAATAGCCAGAGAATCTTATAGAACAGATAATTTCAGGTAGAAATGGTGCCAAGACTTGGTGGTTATTAATGATTTCATCTTGAAGAAAGGAGCATCTTGGTAGCATGATAGGTATTGTTTTGAGTATAATTTTTTCACCCCATAACCCAAAGTAAAACTCAAGGGTGCAAACTCAGAAGGAATTGAAACCTTTTAGGGAGTCGCAGACCCTCCATTCCAAAACCACCAACTTTCACATTTCTGGCTGTATTCAAGTACATTGATCTTCTTTTTCTTTAATATTGTAGGCACACTCTGTAGAAGGATTTTTTCATATTTCAGCCAAAATTTAGGTAAGTTCCTCACATTCTGTGGAAGGTAGTCTTTACTGCACTTCTTCACAGGGCTTTTTAGACCCCAGTAGGGAAAAAAAAGGTATTTGGATGTCAGTCATTGAGTCCCTGCTAGTTAAAAATCATGTCTTTCAGAGATGCTTTCTATCCCTAGTCCTGCACAACATGAAATATGGTTGACAGCTATATTACCACACTGCAGATTGCAAAGCAATTCACATTCACACTTCTAAGTGCCTCTCCTTTCAAGACTTATGGATGTATGCCAAATTACTTGCATTGTGGTATTTGGCCTTCTATATGTACTTTATAGAAGAGGTCTCTGGTTTCCATTAAAATCAATGAAGGAGAGACCAAAAGAGCTTTTCTGAAGTGTTTACTAGATGTCAGACAAGGTTAATAATAAAATAGCTCATGTATAATATGCATCTTCAATATATTTCAGTGTTTATCTTTAAAAAGATATTTTCTGAATTTAGGATGGAAATTCCTCAGCTAAATTTAAATGTTGAGTAGTGTTAAGTTCAGCTGTCATTGTTTGCCCGCCATTAGTGTCTCTGTAAAAAATGAATATATGATTTCATGCCCTATTTATGGAAGTGCTTCCAAACGTAATGGACCAGTAGCCATTTAAGGATTGTAAGATCTTGTGCTAGCAAAATAATCTTTTTTATCTCAAATGAAATGGGAAAGACACAAGATGCCCTCCAATGCCATTTCTTCTAGACAAATTAGTGACTATGCCATCATAAAGCCTCATTCTTATTGACTATTTCATTACAGCAGTTCTTTGTCAGACAAGTTAAAGTGGATGATCAGAAATGATAGTATAATAATATTATTAATTTATTAATAATTATTAAAATGTTAGTGTGATTTTTTTCAGGCATATTACTATGGTAAATGAGGCAAAATGGTGGGGTTTAAAAATAAAGACCTGTGACAAAAATTATGGTGAAAAATGAATTTTGGGGGAGAGGAGAAAAGAGAGATGCTCTAAAGTTATCTGAATGAAATATGGACTCAAGTGAATTTAGTCAGTGTGATTAAAATTGACTTAAAGTAGGAGGAAAGACATAAAAATGAGTGTATGATGGTGAAGGGTACATTTCACCTTTCTAATTTTTTTTTTTTGTCAATTATATTATTAAAGTTTCCCTTAGGACCACAGTACCTAGAAGAAAGCAGCAATACAGTTTTAAAATTGTTTTGAGATTTAGAGCGGGAAAAAAAGAAATACATGGAAGTAATTATCACTGGCTTTTGTCAGTAATCCTAAATGCATTTTGTTCTTGTTAAAGGATGTGTTTTATCACAGTGGGGTAGTTATAAGTTGGGCTAGTGACTTGTTTTTCCAAATAAATTTGTATTTTTGTTGCCCAGAGTTCCACTAAATTGTGTTCTCCAAAGGATAAATGAATTATATGCAGTGTTTTTCACTTGAACTTTACCATATGTGAAAATTGTTGGTCTGTACCTCAAAGATGTTCTGTAAAATCATCTACTGTGGTTAGGAAACGTCAGCATGTCCATTTATCAAAATAACTAGAAAGAAAATGTAGTGAGCAGGGACCTAAATATACTGGAGCACTTGCACTAGGTAATTCTCCATAAGTAAATTTGAAAGTGAAGCAAACTGATGCCGTTTAGAAAATACTGGTCTAGTTAGTAAGACAGAAAGTTTGCTAGCTAATTTCAAAATACAGAAAAGAAATTTCTGGATATTAAATTTAGTTTCTAAGAATTCCTGTACTGGACCACACTTCCCCTTTGTCTCTGAAAATAACCCATGGACGGTAGCAGTAGATTCCAGCAAACACTGTGAGTACAGCATGGTCTTTCATTTGATATGTCCACGTATGCTTGGCAGTTGCTTCTTGTAGTCCTAACCTCCATAAGCCTCATCTAATCTCTTGCAACATCTATCAAGTGTGTCACAGAAAGAAAGTTTGTCCACTGAAGTGGTGGAATGGAAAAACAGAATTTTACAAGTGAGAAATATTTATGCTTCCTTCACCAAACTGTAAAGAGTCAACCACGGTTACATAAGCCTTTCCTGCAGGGTTTCAGCAGCTCTAAAGATCCTCAACTGAGGTGACAAACATCAACTAAAGTACCCAAAAAGAAGGTGTAAACAGCATGAAAACAAATGAAGGCAGAAAAATTAAACTTACAAAAAAAGCTGCAGCCATCCTTTATGTTAAAATAACTAAAATTAAAAAAAAAATAAATTAGAGGTTTTCTTAGTACTTTGCTCAGGCTTTCCCTTGCATTTCAACCAGATGCTGGAGATGAGGAAAATGTGTACAAATAAGATGCCTGAAGTGGTTTAGAATGAGCATTAATGCAAGATGCATTTTTGAGTCTATAGGAAGTTTCTTGGTAATAGCAGTGAACAGAGAAAACTGAATTTCTGCTCAGAACTACTGATGCTAAAGTTGAATTCTGCAGATTGCTGGAGAAACAACCTTTCTAGAAAATAGAGGAAAATTATGGCACAACAGTGACTGCCACCTGCTGCAGTCCTGAGATAAAATGTGGGTGCCAGGATATTATTTCCCAGCTGTCATTAGCTCATTGGTGTTTTCTGTAAATGTGCTCCAACACGACTGCTCTGGAGACAGCTAACTAGATTTTCAGTCCTGACAAAAAAAGACATTATGAGTGAGAGGAAAACATCAAACTCTTACTTCAAGTTCCTGGTCTCCTGTTCAAGGACCTCATGCCAAAATATTTTCAACTACCCTGTTTAATTTGTCTTTTTTTGTCCTTTACTGTTAGCCCGAAAGACAACAGCAAGTCCAGAACTATGGTATAATAAAATCCAGTCTTTCTTAAAAAATACTGAGAGCAAGCTTATATACTTATCCAACAGAAACATTGGAGACAGCTTTCTGCATGTTTGGTTTAGCTTGAAAGCATAGACCAAAGTCATGGCTGCTGGTACAGAGCTGCAAAATATAGCAAAGCCAGCATTCAAACATGGCTGGTAGAAGCTGAGGATGCTCATATTTCTTCACAGTGCACACATAAATGTGGTCTAGTATGATGTCAAGTCTACCACAGAACATATCGTGCCTTTTTGGCCTCAGAATTTTATGGTAAATTAAGAATTTGCTATTGCCAAAAGTGTATAAAACAGTGTTAAAAAAATAATGGGAGGTGGTGATATTTTTACAGTGGAAAGGAAAAATCTCTTGAGAAGACAAAAAATGTGATCTATTAGCATAATAATGTCATCAAAGATCAAGTGTTATAGTATTTTATATTTTTACACTGCTTTTCCATAAGCATATAATAATAGCAGGTTAATATATCAAATGTATACATAAAGTCTTCCCACTGTGCATAACTGTTCCATATATTACTGTTATATCTTCTGAGATTAAGTAAACACAGAATGTAATGTACTGTACATAAATATAGCACTACTGAATCATAATATAAATTTAAAAATACCTCTTTACCATGAGAACTGTGTCAGACTCTCAGTGAAAATGCTGGTTAGCTGAAATGAGAAGGGTTTTTTCTTTTACCAGTAATATACCAATTTCAGCAAAACTTGAGTTTCAAGAAGGATTTTCTGGTTAAGCCTGAATAAAACCTAACACGGAAAACCAGCCAATGGATGTGTGTGAACCAAGAGGGAACAAAGGTCAGTTTGTTCTTCTCTCTTTTTTACATAAGAGGCTTGAACCTGGATTTTCCACATAGGTGAATGCCCTCCCTCTTCCTGGTAGTTTCAGTTTCCCCCACCAAATGGGTTCCCATCATTTTAAATACGTAAGTGACCATTTGAAAGGTGGAGCCTCAGACCAGTTCTAGCACAGCAACAGGGGAACTCAAGGGGAGGAAATGATGTTCATGTTCTCAGAAAACTTTTGCATATTTCCAAAATCAGAGTTCTGACAAATTTGAAAGTAACAAGGGTTTGAAAGTTAAAAAAAAAAGGAAAATTTGAAAGATATTCATGCATTTGAAATAGCAGTATTTCAATAGATAAACACTGCAACAGTAAGCAACCTCGTTATTTACTGTAAAGGAAGTAGCAGTGCATACCAGAATGTTGCCCATGTTTGTAATCTGTGGAGACAGTGACAAACATGGGCAACATGTTTGTCACTGTCTCCACAACTCTTCTTGTTGTGGCTAAGAAGAGTACAAATTCAATACTTTCTACAGACTTCTGGAAAAGCACACCCCACTATGCCAGCTCTGGCAGGTCCGCCCATGCAGCAGGCAGCCAAATGTCAAAGCCAATTGCCAATCCACCAAAGTGGCAATGAAGAGTTCAGGGCTGCATGGGCTAAAGACAACATGAAGGAGAAAAAAAATGAAGCTGCTATATTTACTTCTGTGGCCTCGTTTGAGTTTGCCATATTACCTTCTTACCCTGCATTCATTTCACTATCAGGAAATCTCCTGAAACATTATTTCTTTGCTTGTCCCCTTGATAGAACGTTTTAGTTTATTTAAAATGTTTTACTCTATTTGAAAAGGCAGGATAAAAAAGCATTTTATTTGTGCTATGAAATGAGAGAGTGAAGCAAGTTCCTGCAAGCAGGCTGCTTTGTTGAGTCAAATTTATACTCTCATTTTGAGTGTGGCGCTTATACCATTCTTCACTTCACAGGAAAGATACGCTTTACGCTAATGCATAGTAATCTCTGTACAATCCCAACTCACTTTCTCTGCTTTCAGCCACACCCCAGTGGGAAATTTCTCTGAGAAATTAACATGAGAATCACCTTTTAACTGCATTTTCAAATATATTTATTGGTTTTTTTGTAGTATTATTGCAAAGAGATTTTACTAATTAATACTAATAGGTTTGTGATAACAGATAAAAGCCAGACACTGGAAAGTGTTACATGTGGACCGTGTACTTTCCTGGAACATTTTGAACATGAAATAAGTTAAATTGCTGTTATTTCCAAAACACATTATAAATTGGAAAAGTGGTTAGTGAAAAAAATAAGGCATTCACCAAGTATTAACTATTAAGAGTGAAGTTAAGAGTTATAGATTGTCTCACACTGTTTTTATTTTCTGTGATCAGTATAATAGAGTGATTGTATATAATAGATAATGCCAGCTATTTCAGTATGGGTGTCTTGCAAAAGCTAAATAAATAAAAAGTGACTTAGCTTTTATTTACCTTGCAGCAGGTGAACAAATAAGGTGACAGTGAAATAAATTATTTTTTCCCGCCAGCTAAGCATATCGTCAATCCTTCTTACTAAAGTAATGAAGCAAGGAAACAATATTTTGTTTTCTTTTCACTGGGGTGGAGGAGTTTTGCATTAAAAAGGAAGATAACATCTCAAATTTGAGGATAGCTGTGGCATGGTATTGCTGTCTGCCTTCTAAGTCAAGTCCTGCTTTCTGTTTTAAAAAATCTGAAATGGCTCTAGACTATCCTGTCATGAGTATTGCCGCCTAGAAATTGCTTGCATTACATGTAAAGAACACATATGGAGAATTTATTTGGGCCTCAGTTTCACTCTGTAGTGGAAATGTTATTTATGTACTACACAGGATTTCTTTCAGGAAATGCTTTTGTCTTCTGTCTTCTCTCCATAAGCAGATCCTCAGAATTTCTTGTTAAAGTGGGACTGTCAAGTGCAAAAGAAAAAGAAAAATCCTCATTTATTTCCTTCTAATTCATTGTTTCACTTGGGAATCCAGGCTTCAGTTTAAATTTTAGGGATGCCATTCAGAGCAAAGTATTTGTAGAATTTTAAAAATGGCCTTTTATAAAGGCAGCAGTGAAAATGGTGGTCTGTTGTTTACTATCCTTGGCAAAATTGCAGGTGGCTTTTCTCCATGGGCCCTTTAATATTAGACTACTAAATCCACTTTCACTACTAGTCTTGGACTTCTGAAAACTTCTAGACTACATACATATGACAGCTTTGAGAAGCAGTGGGAGGAACGTGAAAGACGGTGCAAAACTGAATTCTGTGGCAACTGGGCAAATTGCCAGTAAATTCAGTGACGCTTTTCATTAAATTCAGCATGTTTTACATTAAGGCTGAATTGTGCCCACTGTCTACACCTATTAAAGTTATAGAGATTTAAGAAGTTACATGAAATGTAATGTACTTGAAAAAGTTCAGTATAATATTGAATCTATTTTAAACCAACTTGAAAAACACTTTTAAATTATCCTGTTAAGGATTCATATGATGTGTGGCTTCTCTCTTTATTTTCTGTCTGGATGGATCAGATGAAACCCATGGTGATTGGTTCCCAGAGTTTTCTGTATACACTTGGCAGCATCAAATGAAAATATCCATACATCTGTTTATAAGAAAATTCTTCTGTTGTTGTGAGATTTTTTTAATGACCATAATAGAGTGATAGATAATTAAGATTGTTCTCTTTTCTCCCTAAATTTTGTCTTAGATTGATGTTATAATAATGGCCAGCTTCTTTCATCAGTAAATGTCCAGAAGTTAAGGACTTTAAGAGCTCTACAAAGAAAGACATACTTTTATGTCCTAAAGGATGTGGAAAAATAGCATTCTTTTCCTGCCCAACCTAAGGCAGGATGAATAGAGAAGTTAGAATAAGACAGACAAATAAGTCAGTAAGACCTGCTTGCAGCATTGTGACCCTATTTAGGATCCACACTTCTAGTTTTGCAACTTCTGTCTAAGCCATAGGTGATGTTTGCAGACAGGGAGTATTATTAGTAATTTTTTTGATGGAAAGTCTTTGGGAATAGTCTGGACAGCAAATCATATGGTGATACGTAAGGAGGTACAGGGAAGAGATCAAAGCTAAAATTTCCCATTTGCATGCAAATAGCAGTGAGTTTTGCAGTGTACATTTTGCTTGGCTGAGAAAGTTATGTTCATTAGGTCCTAATTCTCCAGCCAAACCCAGAGGGGAATGCAATTGAATGCCTCAGGTATACTCAAGGAAATTATGTGAATAGAAATGTGTTTTCATAGTGAACACTTCACAGCGACAAAGCCTTAAGTCATACTTTTGAATTCTATGCTATGCAGTTCCTAGATCAGAAGGAAAAATTCCTGACCAAAGACTGTGTGCTGACACTTTTGAAATAAGCAAATGTCATCCATTTATTCCCTTGTGTCTGAGTGCCATTTGCATCTCGGAATGTTATGACCAAGAGGGTACTACAAGTCCCTTGATACAGAAGACAAAGTTATATTCACTGATATTAGATCACTAATATGTAAATTATGCTATAAATTCATTCAGGGACACCACTTTTGAGTGTTGCCAAGTTAATTTATATTGACAGCACATCTGTAAGATGAAGAACATTAGCAGGATTTGGCTCATAACCAGACAGGTACCGAGTTATCCCAAAACACAGGAAGAGTTGGCAGTTACTTAGGGTGGAAGTCAGCAAATGATGCTCAAAGTCCTGCTTAGGGGAGTTCAGCTGGTTTACCTCCTACCTCACTGGGTTTTTTTGTGTGTAACAGCGTGGTTAGTCCTGCATGAGGCATGAGATGGCTGTTTTTCCAGCAGCATTCACAATTTTCAACCCAAACAACTGCAAAAGTGACAATGTTTTCTGTAAGCCTTCTCCCTTTCCCTGTCATAAGTTTTTCTCTCCATGTTTTGGTCAAACTCCAATTATTTTCTTTTTAAAATAAAATTTTAAAATACATCCAGTTACCTAATTATTTCTTAATGAAATTCCATTCTGTTCATTTCAAGAACACCTTTTCATTGCTGGCCTTGGTGACAGTAAAGTGACTTTTGTCCTATATCGGTTATGCTGTATCAAAGTCTAATTCAGACTTAAAACTGTCCTCTAGCAATTACTCAATATTTGAATTTATCCCTGACTTTTTAACTAATGGTGGAAAAACCTAAAAAAACTCAAGGAGAGAGTTAATAATGTGCAATTCTTGATGGTTTTTATTTTTATGTTCCTCTGCCACCACAAAGAGTATCCCTCAATTATGTATTTGAATTATTGGTGCTGCTCAATTGTAGAGAACCCTATCATCTGAGTGCCTTTTATTTGAATTTCTATCATTTTACTCTGCCAAATCTATATAGAAAAATACAGCATTTACTGTAGCTTACTGCATGTTGTCAGTAAACAAATGAAGTAGGACTGCATCTTTCAGTGACAGGAAACACAATTGAAAGAGGAAAAAGAAATTACACAATGACAAGAAGAACTGTGAACCAATAGGAATATAAAACGTGTTCACCTTCTTGTTATCTCACAGCATTGAGATGATCATAACAGTTTAGAAAGCATACCGCCCACACCACAGGATCTTGCTCCTCTTTAATTTTCTCTAATTTGTGTAGTGAATAACCAAATACTCATAATGCAATTAGAAGATAATCAGGCTTGTAATTATGTTAATTGCTGGAGACTTACATCAATCCTCCAGCAAAGTGATAGGATTTCAGGGGAACTATTAACATGGGAAGAGAGAGGAAGCACACATGAGAGAGAAAGAGACTGGGGGAGTGAGTAAATTGATGAACAGCTTAGGCTTGTATCATTGAGCAACAATGAGAAATACAATGGTGCAACAAATGAAAAGGGCCTCAAGGGGAGAAGCTCAGAAAATGAGGTTTTAGGTACCAGCAACTCAACCTCTTTTGTCTGTTTTCTTCCCATAAATAATCATGTTGTGCATCTATATTTATTGTAATAAGCCCAATTCAGAGAAATCGGATCCATAGCTGAACAGAAAACAAAGGGGAACTGTTCAGCTATGCAGCAGTTTGCCATGTCTCCCACACCACTGAAAGAGCCACTGTATTACCTTCTGTCCTCGACTCCTGGGGGTATTCTTTTCTCATGGTGATGTCTGATATTACATTTAAAGCCATAATACTGCAACTGCAATGGGCTGTCTCAGAAATGTCATGGATCAGTCATAATCTCTGAAGAACATACAATACATAGTGGACTGACAGAATTTATAAAGTAATCCACAGTGGAAATGGTTTTTTTGTGTTTTTATTTACCTTTTTTTCAGTACCTCATTGAGGTTGTGATGATTGCTTAAGTCTTTTGAAAGTGAGTTTTGTCAGATGAAGTCTGATATAAGACTGTACTCTTTAGGCTGGCTATTTCTCAGTTTACAGAACAGTTTTCTGTGTTTACACTACCTGTCAGAAATTGACTAGCTGGAGTAAAAGAAAAATAGGTTTTTTTAAAAGAGTATAGTTATTATTACTAATTACTAATACTATTTTTTGTAGTTTAAAAGTTAGTTTCGACATATAAAATTAAACTACTAAGGATCAATAAAGTAAGACTACCCTTCTACTATTATGATCTTTTTGCCCACAGCTGTCATGATAAAGATAATGAGTAAAATCAGTTGCTTTCTCTTTTGATCTCTATGTTTATACATTAAATTAAACTAAATGGCATTTTGCAACATTTGATTTATTCTAGGAATATACCTAGATGTAAAAATACATTAGGTTTTGCAACCCCATGGAAAAGCACATTTTTTCATATGTATTTTAGTGGGCATTAGACTATTATGAACTATGAATAATGATCTAAAGAGATGAGGGGTTAAGAAAAAATATTTAAACATATTGAAGTGCCCTGTTTTGAAATATTTCCTATAAAAGACTTTTTCCGTAAATTTGATTCAGGATCAACTATCAAGTGTCATCGGTCATTCCTACCATATCATGTCTTTAAATTCCAATTAAGTTTGATTTCTCAGTTCTAAAAAGCCTAGGAAGTGTCAAAAGAAACTCTCTTTCAAGGGCTTCATCTACTAGAGATTTCTCCCTCATTGTTTCTTCAAACAGATGAGTGCTGCATACCTTGACTCCAGCCATGACAACACAATTCCCATGAAGCAGCCCTTAAAAATCACTCTGGAGCTCACACAGCAGGAGGCTGAAGAACATAAACCCAGTGTAAGCCCAAGCTTCCTTACACATAATTCCTCAGCTCTGTGGGGCTGCATGCCCCTCTTTGGCCCACCCTGGTGTACCCTTGTTGCAGGAGTGTGGCAAATATGGGGGCTCTGAATTGATCCAGGTCTATTCTGGGCCTCTGCAAGTGTCTGAAGGAACTGTGTCTGTCTGACAAAAACACTGAGCATGTAATATGCTCAGAGGACTTCTTCAAATCTAAGCAATCTGGGTGAAAAACCAAAAAAGGGAACAGCACCTTCTTCTTTCCATGCCCTTCCCAAATAGCTGTACTCAGCACCCAGTGCAGTGGGGAGTAGATGTGCTACTCAGCAGTCCTCCCCATCAAGGACCCAGCAATGCTCAGTTTACTTTACACAGACTGACACATTTAGGCCTTCATGGAGCTGTAAAATTTCATTTTGCCTCAATGACACTTCCAGTGTTCTGAAAGGGAAGCTTTGAATGCCAGTTTTCACCCAGAAAATTACTTCCCAGAAAATTTAAGTAAAACAGAACAAAACATAACACTATATACTTGCATTTGCTTCTTTTTACTTCTTACATGAAAGGTATTGACTGACACCTCTCTCCCTTGTTGATAAGCTTCCCTGTCTGGAGTGTACCTAACAATAATCCTCACATAAATGCAGTTGTGAAGATATCACAACCTTATTGTTACTAATTTTTTAATAGATATTGTAATGAGCAATAAAGTATAATTTATTTTAATTAAGTACTCTCGTAGATGTGCATAGAGTTCTAAAACACTTTCACACCAAGCTTAAGTATGATCTAATTTTACTGTCTTTTGTTGAGCTGCGCTCTGGATTCCCAGCCAGTCTTAGGGGAAGAAGGAAGAAAAAGGACAATGCAAGCAGAGAAACTGTTAAGCAATGAAAATCCAAGTTTAAAAAGTATATTCCAAGTAGAAATTTGAAAGAAAGGAAGTTTTCTTCAGTTATGACTTACTTTCATGCTCCTTTTGGAATCTTCCTTGGATTGTACCTGTCAGCCACAAGCTCTTTAAAATTGGGCTTATCTCTGCTTGGAATTTGGGTTTGCTTGTGCAGGTGGGATAAGGGTTTGACTTATAAATCCCAGTGGTAGTATCAAGTGAAAAGGTCTCTTCAGGGCCTCTTGGCACTTTCTGTTGGTAGCACAATAACTGTATTTCATGACATTGTCCAGGATATGGAGCCCAAGCAACAGAGAAGGCATTATTATCCACAACCTCCCTGTACTGGTTCAATACCCTATTTCTTTTTACCACAAAATGTCTGTTCTCCTTCCTGGCTGTCAAATCTCAGGATTTTTCTACAGATTAGATTCCAGATTTCAGAGATTCTTGCCTACTCCCTCCCACTGTTCCTATAGCTGTCTTTTTCCAGTTGTTCATTCACAGAGTGTCCTTATAATTGAAGGCCTTGGAAACTGTTGCCTGACCTGCCCAAGTTTCTCCAGCTTATGTGACATTTCAAGGAGCATCTCAAGCCTGAAATAACTAAAATATAACCAGTGGAACACAGTGAGGCTCATTCTCCTGATACCCAGTTCCCCCAAATGCAGCAGATCCCAGCCTCTTTTCAATTAATTGCATCTACCATACTGGTAAGGGTGGTATCTGAGAAGTTGTTGTACAGGAATGAAACAGAGGCACACAAAATGAGAACAAGTATCAATGTCTGCCTTTGTCAAGATGTCAAGGAGGAACTTTTCTTTCTTCTGTGGAAGAAATGACTGTACTTTTGGTAGGACATTCTGTCCCAGCCTATAATGTAAAGCAATAACAATCCACACAGAAAGAAATGAAAGAGTCACAAAAAAATTCAGTGAATTGAATGAAGTTCCCACCACAGACCTGTGTACCAATCAGCAGCAGAAAATAGCAGAAGAAAAGGATTGCCCTCCCTCTATTCCTCTTGGGACTCCAGCTGGAGTACTGCAATCACATCTGGGATTCCCCAACATAAGAAGGACATGAATCTGCTGGACAAAGCCCAGAGGAGGCCACAAAGGGATGGAGCAACTCTCCTATGAAGATAGTATGAGAGGATTTGGGTTGTTTAGCCTAGAAAAGAGAAGTCTCTAGTGAGACCTTAGAGCACTTTCCAGTACCTAAAGGGGCTGCAGGAAAGCTGGAGAGGGACTTGTTACAATAGCATGTAATGACAGAACAAGGGACAATGGCTTTAAAGTGACAGAGGGCAGGTTTAGATTAGATATTAAGAAGAAATGCTTTGAAATTTTCAAGGCCAGATTGGAAGGGGCTTTGAGAAACCCGGTCTAGTGAAAAGTCTTCCTGTCCACGACAGGAAGGTTGGAACTAAATCATGTATCCAAACCAGTCTATAATTCCATGATGCCATTGAAAACCTGTACATTTAAAAGAGCTTCTTTTGCAAATAATTTCAAACACATAGTCTAATGGTAAAACAGCAAAGCATCATTTTGCCCCATTGTAACATCACACATCTCCATGCCCATGACTGGATTCATTAAAGGTAATGTGCATAATTAAAGGAAATGTACATAATTCTTACTTTCTGCCTTGAACCTACCCTGAGTAATGGCAGGGGTGGGAAGGGCCTCAGGTTTGAACCAGAAATGGGATGGTTGCTTTCTTTTTTTTTTCTTTTTTTTTTAATTTGGACAAAGTAAGCTAAATTCAGCATTCAAAATTAAACCACATCAACAATTGTCTTCCACCTTCTGTTATCTCAATATTGACAGTTTCCTTGTTAGTGTAGAATTTGTCAGCTGCTGCCTTGTAGTGATTTGCTTTCAGATATCAGCAGTCCCTAGCTCGTGAGTAGGTGGACATATCCTTGAGTATTCATGTGCCAGTATGGCAGAGGGCTAGAGGCAGCTGTTCACACAACTTCATTAAAACTGTCTCACAGAAATTTTGGAAGCATTTCTTATTACTATTTATTAGTCAAAATGATGTTATGATATCATCATGCCTTTAATTGTCCTGCCACAACCTTCTCTTGGCATATGAATAGAGAAAATGCAGAGATTGCAATATACTCGGATTTCTCAGCATTTTCCACATGTTTATCTTCTCCCATGCACTTTTGCTCCACAATGGATCCACATTGTGGCATTCTTATACAAGTGTCCAGTGGCAGGGGCACACATGCACCCCCAGGGACAATCCCCTTACCCTGTATCCTCAATACCTGGAAGTAAATACAGCAGCACACTTCCTCTGTGACAGAAGATGATGAGGTGCACACGTGGATGCACATCTACCATGTGTGGGACCAGCTGTGCCAGCTGCTGTAATTACTGTCAGTGGAGGATCAATATAGTACAACACAATTCTCCTTTGGTGAGAGCAGTATCTGAGAGAAGTTTGGAGTTTATATTATTGCTTTTGTAGAAAGGACATCAGCTTCTTCTAGAGTAGAGAGTGAAAAATGATGCTCCAATCATCCTGTTAAAGATGGTAATTACCAGTGCATGTTGGTCATTGTTTTAGGAGGAAAATACATGAATACAAATCAAGCTGGTCTGCAGTGTGGATGTTCATTTGTGTGTTTATAAAACTAAACTACTTATCACTGAGCACCTTGGTCGTGGTAAGCTTTGCAATGAAGAAAGGGTTATTTTCTCTAAATATATCTTCTTATTCTAGGATTTATATGAAAATCCCAGTTAGGCCACGCTATGGTAGCACCACTAGTCAGTCAGGAAGAATGCAATTAACTTCTTTGGGGAGTGGGAAGTAGACAACACAGAACAAAGTCCTTCCCAAAACTCTGGCCATACTCAGGAAGGTGAAAGGTATGAGGAGAGTTTGGGATGAGAGATATGGGTGTAATTTCTTTTCTTTTTTCTGAAGGAGCATTGCACATAGAGGGAAAAAAACCAACAACAGAAAACCCCCAGACGTTTCAAGGAAGAAGGTGGAAATCCAAGGACAGACAGAAAGGGGCGAAAATCTCAAAAAGAGCTAAAAATAGTGTATTTGGGTAAAACATGAGCTAAATCTTTAGTGTGGGTACTTGGTTATGGTTTTGTTTGAAACAAAATATTGCACACATTCTTGAGGTAGACAAATAATTATATGGAAGAGCTGCCTGACTTCCTCAGCAATTCTCCAATATGCAAGACACTGATTTTAGCTAAGTGCTTATTAAAAATTAACACTATTTTCCATTGGCTTGTGAGAACATTTACTGAATTTAGTAAGACTTTACTTTGCTTTTACTTTGTTATTAATATATCCTCAGATATTCTAACCCATATTATTTGCATTCCATAAAAAGATGCTTGTAAAATTAGTTTTAGAGCCATGTTTTGAAACAAAGAGTTTAGAGATAAATAAATTGAAAGGTTTTTTGTGCTTTTCTACAGAATGGTGTCTTGGCACACAGCAAGCTTGCTTACTTGTCTGGATTTACAGCCTAGAATGAAAATGAAAGAAAAGCTATGTAGAATAGAAAGCAGAAAAGAATTAACTTCAACAAAACTGGAATGAAACTCCTGTAGATTTTGCCAGGTCTATCGTCTAAGCTGCCAGGTTTCTTCATCTTGTGCCAGGTTCTCTCTCTAGATGCTGGTTAATTTTTCCATACATCAAATGCTTCACACCTGATTAGATTGGCTTTTACACTGCTAGAAGGACAGGACATTGCTAACCTGCCATGACTAGAAGCCAGACTGCCTTTTGAAACATTGGCTCTGTTTGGAGGCTCTCTTAGGGACACCTTGTGGAGGGTAATCAATTTCCATCAGGACAGGAGTTCAGCCTCTCTCTTGTGACCGTCAAAATATAATTTTTAATTATCCTCAAGAAATTTTACTGTGTATTTCTACCAGCTGTGCCTGACTCCTTTCATTCTGCTCTTCTGACAGCAGTAGTTTTGCCCATCTCAGACAGTCTCCAGTGAGCTCCTGCATTCTGAAATGCATTGTCTTCTGTTTTAAGTGGCCTACCAAAGCCTTTCTGTCAGTGTCCTAGTTTCTTTTCCATGCACTCACACATTTATTAGATTGGCTTCATCATGAATCATTAATTACCAAACATTTTTTGGTGGCTTTTTTTCCTAGGAGTTGTTTGTAACATGAAGAGGTTTCTTTTTCACTCTTCTCACAATGAAATAAAGTGTAAAAGTTGTGTGATAGATTTTTGCTTAAAGGGAAGCCATTGGGTCAGTGATGACTACCTTTTATTCAGCTGGTTTTTGCTTCTAGACCTTGCTTTAGAGAGGGATATGTTGGCGTTTATTTATCTTTGCCCCTCCCTTGGAAAGTTGTCCTTCAGGAATTCAAAGCTTATGCTATTTCCTGGGCCATCTGGAAGGCAGTAGAGGTGAAAAAAAGGTCTACTATCTCTCTTCAGTCCAAATGGAAGACTTTTCAATCAAAATTGAGGAGTTTCTTGAGGAATTTCAGGATCTGAGAATCCAGTTAGACTGCAGGGGGAATGTGCTGCTAAACCAGCAGTAAAGGCATCATTGGGAAATAGTGTACATTTTAAACAGATGAAGTAAAAAATAATCAGCATGTGCAGCAAAATTTAATATGAGGGAGATTGCACCACTGCCACCATGCCATGAAGTTACGTGAGTCCTTCCAGGAAAATAAGGTTTTGGGGCTCAGTATGAGTCTCAATTTTATACACCAGGCTTAGTTCAGAATTTCTGAGAGATGCCTACTCTGCAAGATTTCAGACTCATCCAGTCACTGGCATTTCCTTTTGATTAGATGAGGTGTGGAGGGTAATTAGGTGAATCCCATTCCTTGGCACCAAACCATCCTTATCTATCCAGGAAGAAACTTGAGTACCCCACAAGCTCAGCAGCCTCTTCTGCACGCAGGAGTTCTGGCTTGCCAGTGTGAGGACCAGCTCCCACTCCTGGACTTGTGACTGTCATCAGCCTGCTGTGAAAGAGCCTTCAAAAACCTCCTCAGGCCCTCTCCTGCTTTGCTCAGGAACTGCATTTTAACTGCATTTACCTGCATTTTAACTCAGGCCCCAGACCATGGTTCTCACCTGAGCTGTGCTGTGGCCATGTCTGCTGGCCACAGACCTCTGAACCCAGGATCTACTGCCAATGACTTCCTGGCTCCACTTTGGACCTGCCTCATCCCTGTGCATCTGTCCAGTGATCTCCTTATAATCCCTGGCCCTTTTCCACTCTTCACATTGGGAACACCTATATGTTCCCCACTTTACTCACTTCCTTCTCCTTTCAGTTTACCATAAAGCTTTTATTTTATTGTAGAAAATACATGAGGTTCAGTGTGGAATTTAGCATATTTCTCCTTCCTTTCAGTACATTACTTTCTTTTTTAAAATCGTAAGGGCATGGAATTTTTATATGATGGGCATTAAGAAAGAAATGCAATTATATGCTTAGAAATGAAACTTGTGGACTGAAAGTCTGAGATGTTCAGTTGTTCATTGATTAATGATATGGTTATTACATTAATATAAATAATGTAGAAATTTATCTGTCTCTCTTTGTGTATCACTATCCTTTTACTGGGATTCCATGATTGCATAGTATGATGTAAGTCCTTTTTCAAGAAAGACCTCAAGCACGTCTCCAGGTTCACTCTATTCGGGAAATCACTTCAACATAAGTTTCAAGGATATCCTTTAATGCCTTTTCTGCTTTGTTTGCTTTACTGGGCCTACTGTGAAAAGTTTGAGTAGCCTGACTCTGAAAAAAAGGGTCACTCCTAAGAACTTACATTGCTGGTAAATTATTAAGGTCATCCAAAATGTGTGCACAGTATTGAAATAAACACAACATTCATTCTGTAATTTATATGGGTTTTTTTTCATACAGATTGACACTTTGAAAGCATTCAGGTGTTTCAAAATAGTTCATTCAATTTTGTTTTCTTGCTACAAAAGTCAAGACCCTGTCAGTTGCTCTTTCCTGGAACACAAAACACTCACAACTCCCTTCTGAGTCAAGCATCAGTGAAGGGGAAATGGATATTAGGAGAAAAATTAGTTACATAGTCCAGAATTTTTCAAGAAGCAACTTTCAGCTGTTGAAAAGATGTTCCTGAGGCTTACTTTACTTTTGAGAGTAATGAATTTGCCTTCACATTAAAGGTTTGGTGTAAAATGTTGGGTATAATGTACTCTTCTGCAAAACTTTTAGACAGAAATCCAAATTTATCTATATACATATATAAAAATTAATATTATTTATATATATATATAATTAATATTTCACTAGAGATTATATGTATAAGCTTCAGCAAGATCTTTATCTAGTATTCCAACATAAATCAATTTTCTTCTTAGAGCCATTTAGTACCTGCAAAATACATGAAAGAAACTGCTTATACTCTGTATTCCTAAACCATATACTGTGTATATGGCTTGAAATGGAGGACAGAGAAAAATCTTAATCTAATGTTACTGATCCACTGCATGTGTTTAATTTTAAGTGGGACTTGGCAGTTACAAGTGATTCCTGTGTGTTTCTCAATGTGTTTTTTGTTCATCAGTGCACACAGTCACACGTAATTCACCATGCTCAGGGGAGCCAGACCCTTGCTAAAATGAGATTTAAAAGAGAAATAGTTTCACTCTAACCTCCAGTTTTCTTTTTATTAGCAAGCACTGTTGTACACTGTTCTGCCCTAGTAGCTGTGGTGTCTTTTTCTGAAGTGCATGTGGCCCAGTCCAAGCGCATTTCCCAGACTTGGACTTTGTATTATGCACATGATGCAGACCTCCCTGTGTAGAGCTGTCTGTTTTCCTCTGTGCAGGGCAGCCTGAGGCTGGTACTAGTTCCCTCTCCTCTCCTGACTTTTGAGATGTTTTAAATACATTACAAGACTCTAGTGTATTTGTGAGCTTTGGCAAGTAACTGGTAGGGTGAGGAGGACTGATGAACATAGGCATAGATCAGTCCTGACAAAAATTCATATTTTGGAGGCCTTCCAACTCTAGTACTTCTCCTGTGTCTAATATTTTTACACAAATACTTAAATGGGCTTTAGGAAAGAGAATTTGGCTCCCTTTGTCTTCAGTGTGGGATACAGGCACAGTTACAAAGAGCCAAGCCCACCATGGTTCTGACCATAGCCTTTAAGCCCTTCCTTGTTACAAATACCCCCAGCTGTTTTGTCAGACCTGTTCCAGGGAAATGCTCTTACCGTGTCTGCCAACCTGTAGGACATTACACATTCAGCAGTGCACAGAAAGCACTGCAATTTTCATGTGAAGAAAACCAGTAAATCTGGCTGTAGACTAAATAGAAACAAGAAGAGAAGCAACAGGCAGTCAGACTTAAAATACAGTTGTCCTAGGTACACAGAAATTGCTTTATGAGCCCAGCATGTACAGCCAATTTTCTACTGTGCATTGAGAAAAAAACTTGCAACTATGGGATTTCTGGCAATGGAAACTTGCCTAATATAGAAGGTCAGATACATGTGAGAAGTTTTTATCTGCATAATGGTGCATGGTGGCAGACTACTTTTCTTAACCTTATATAATTTTTATTGCAACCTTAATGAGGTATAGCTTTTAAGGGTGAAGGGTATAACCTAATATCATTTGAGGAGGGAAGGACAGACCCAATCTAAGCCACGGGGATGTTTTTCTAAATTATATGGTGTAATATGTTCTTGTTTCTGTTTCAGGAAGGTACTGTAAATACTGCCAAATTTCTTTGTCTACAAATATGGAGGTAGCACTGACTAATCAATACAAGTAGCAAAGGAGAGGGGCAGCTCTGACGAACTGTGGCAAGTTTAGACCACTTGTGATACCAAATTGGGTAGTTAAGACAGAAGTGCATTATCAGTGATCTAGGAAAATTATATTTTATACCTCTTTGTAAGCATTTTCTTCTGTGTGAGTTTTTACATAGTTCTCATCAATTTCTATCAATAAATATAGTTCTTCTCACATGGTGTCCTAAACACTCACCCTGATATCAACTTATCATAAGAATAAGTGTAGCCCTGTGATCTATATGCCTCTTAGAATTAATGATCTTCATTGTCTGCTAAGAATGATCATCTTAAATATAGTGTGTTTTCAAGATCCAGTGACACATTTCAGAACTATTTGGCACCTGCCTGACCCCCAGCCTACTCCTAGACTTATATTGCATGATATAAGACAAACAGCTCTGTTTTAGATGCTGTTCAGCGTTACTAAGCTAAGCCCTCTTCCTAGTCCACAAGAGACCTAGAAAATGTAGAAAAACCAAGGACTTCAACTTTTTTGGGCATCCTATCAAATTCTACTTTGTTCTCAACAATCCTCCTTGCTGCAGGTATTGCAGGAATATAATTTCCTCAGTCCTCATCAGAAATATTTGTAGTTCTTTTAATAGAGTCAAACTATAAAGTCAGTTTTTCTATCCAAATTGCCAAAACCCGTCACTTAACTACTTAACAGGCCAAAGCCACATCTATCAGAGCTCTCATCAATAAACCTTTTTGTGAAGTGATTCTTGCCTGCATTCAAGCTTTTGGTCTTTTAAAAACTTAATGGCAGGTCCAGATCTTTCATCTCTGGTCTTCTGAAAACTAACCATGGCCCCAGTCTCAGACCATCCATCCACAAGTCATCCAAAGTCACCGATTTCTGATATTCTGAACATGAAACCTGACTGATAGGGGGCTCTTGCTCATGACCTGTGGTCAAATGAGAGTTATGTATGGATCACTGTCTATAGTTGTGCTAGATTCACCTTTCAGGAAAACAAGAGATTTATTTCCTTGCATTCAGGAGGCAAGAAACTAGGATGAGAGCTGGAGCCAGCTAGCTGTTAAGAGCTAGAATTTAGTTGAGGACCATTTTTGTCACTGTGATTCAATGAAGTGACTGTAATCTCTGCTCTGTCAAACCCTTGTCATTGCATCTTAGTCCCATGAGCAAGTCATTTGTGCCAAAGAACTTACAAAGGGATATTTCCCATCAGGAGCAGCACTTACTCTAGAAATGAAGATTTCTTAGATTTGTCCTCACACCACATTGTATTTGGCACTCTCTTCACCAGAGACCGAGCTGAAGGATTTTATAATACTCATTGATCCAAAGGAGACACAGAATTGAAGAAGTGTTTTGCTCTGCTGACAGTTAGATCTGTGGCTTTCAGGATTACAATTTCAATCTAACTCATGAAACCCAACTCTCCCTAACCTTGGCTTAACTGCAGCTGTTTGATCCATGTCCATGAAGAAATGACTGTTTAAGCATTTGGCCCTATTGAAAAAGAATGAGCATAAAACCTTGTGTGTCTTGAATAATGATGCTTTAGTGTTGTCCTACACTGGATTATAGGAGTGCACATTCTCAGATCAGGATTAGTTCTGGAATCCCTCTATGGCAGCCTGAATAGGCCTGCTCGTTCTGAGCAAATCACTTAGCATTTCTGCTCCTTAAATTGTTTGGGTGGGGACAGATGGCTGTGACAGACCTTGTATATTCTCCTCTTCACAGCTTCTCCAATAGTCCGTAAACCCAATCTCCAACACCCTAGAATTTCAGTTCTTGGCTTTGTATCACCAAAAATTGCTACTGTGCCAAATTTGGGAAGCAGAGTAGGTTTTGAAATATGGAAAAGTATCCAGTAGGGACCAAGCTAAAGCTATCATATTCATTGAACAGATTATAAACCATATTTAAAGCTATTTCTCCATGGGTTAAAATCGGGTTCATTAACAAAAGATTTAAATGTTCCCCATGCCTTTGTCTTGGTGCAGCAGAAAAAAATTCTGAAAATGTGGTAGCTCTGTGCTGCACTGAACAGAATAAAATCTTTCATGTAAATCAAACTTCAGTTCTCTACTAATAAAATCCTACATGCCTCTTTATAGCACATGTTTATTCTGTAGGGGAAACGACACAAATCCTTAATACAGCATCAGTGCTGCCCATTGAGCTTTGTATTCTTATAAATGTTCCCATGGGAAATCTGAAGTTTGGCACCAGTAGCCTGTATTTTTAAAATATCACAGATGGGGTGGAACCCAGCATCATGTTGCTTATTACTCTGGTGATCTATCTAAATGGTATTCTTTGCTGCTGAAATCTAATAAAAAATAACATTTTTGAACTATTAGAGATTGGATTAAAGCTCCTAATTGTCTCTTTCATAACCAAGAAAGGTCCATATTAATAATTCTTTCCAGAGCCATTGAAAAGAAGACATCTGTTTCAGCATACATTGTGAAACTCAAATCTGTCCAGTGCAGTTTTATTCATTTGTTACTTTCCATGAACAAATGTGACTGCACATTTATTTAAATCTTTAGAAATGTGGATGAACAAACAGAAGACAAAGTAAAGTTAAACCTGAATTGGAGACATGCTGTTATGGAAGAAACATTTCCACCCGCAGTAGGTGGTTTCTGCCCTTGCAATAACCCACTGCAGTAATTCAGATATAGTCAAACTGTGCCTCTCGTATTCACTGTCTCAAATGGATGGACAGTTCCAAAAAGATTGCAAATATCCCACTTGTTTAGTAAAAGGTCATAGGAAAAAGAGAAGAAATGCCAGGCACAGAGACTGACCTATTCAGAATATAATCACACATTTCTTTAAAAAGATATACATTAAAAAGGGTAGATATCTTACTGCATACTCCCTGATTTTGTAATGCAGCTGCCATGTGTAAAACTTTCAGGACTGAAGAGGGTGTGGCATCAAGTTTTATTATTTTGCCACCGTTTCTATTTAAATTATTAACAGTGTGCAGAAGTATAAGGGAATTTTTTTTTGGTGTACTCAGGCAGCAGTTTTCTGGATTTGAGCCATTGCTAAGATGAAATGAGGGTGACAGTCACAAAAGTGCTGCCCTCTGCTTGCTATAGCTCTTACAGAATGAGCATTTTCAATATCCCCAAGCACAGATTTGACAACATTACGTCTTTATGACTGAAAAAACTAAATTAATTCTGACCCCCCCCAGAAAAAAAAGCAAACCAACCAAAGGAAATGACTGACTGGAGGAGAGGACATGGATCCATACAAGCAAAAGAGAAGATGACAAAATTGGAAAAAATAGGTGAAATAATGTTCCAAAGTGACAAATCTGAAATGCCTGCTCATCTTGGCTTCATAGACAATGGTAGGAAAGTAGAGGCTCTGCTCATGTTTTATTAGAGACCGTATATTGTCTAAGCTGAGAGTACAGAAAAACTACTCTCCTTTTGATTTCTTGATGTCTGTGCCCCTGAGGGGAAAATTTGGGAGCAAAATAAACCTTAATTTAAGTGTAAAGATGTATGTCTTATTGCTGTAACAGCAGAACTAAAGTCAAAAAACTAGAGATTTTTTTTCTATAAATGATCTGTTTATATTAGGAGGAAAGAATGGCAGCCCTGGTGGAGTAAAGAAGAGCTTGCAAGAGTTTCTACAAGGTAGACTGTACATTGATGATGATCCTTATTTTCTCTTAATAAGGTTTACAAAGAGACCCATTGTTGGAACATCAAATCTCCAGAAAAGTACATGTTCATAGCACAGCAAAAAATTATGATAATACTGTTTAATTAGGTTGCAATTGTCAGCAGCCACTGCCATGGAACTAATCAGTATTTTTTACCAAAAGCCTGGCACTCATAGTTGGTGTCTCTGAACTATAATAGTCCTTTACAATTTTACACAGTGTCTTCCACCCCCAGATAGCTTTTTGAATTTTGTATGTACACAGTATCAGACCTGGTAGTCTGTCTGGAGGAGGCACTTAGCAGGCAGCTGACCTGAAAGACCCTGCATGGAGTGCAGAGAAAAAAAAGTCAGTGTTGCCTCTTGGGGTTCCCTAGTATATCTGCAGTGTTACCAGAAGGTTCAGGAAGTTGCATCTGTCAAGTGTGAAATTCTTAAGCTCAGAAAATGCCCACTTGGAGAATTAGGAAACACCTGGACATTTTCATCCGCCAGAATGCTCTCATCTCTTCATCATATGCAATAAATGTAGCCTATACATGCATTTTTTCAGAAGTGTTTTATTGCCCATTTGTTTAAATCCACATTTTATGTTTATAACCTTTCAAAGTTGTGAAAGCAGTACTTGTTCTATATTAACAATATGTTTATTTATTACCAATGGTATGATTTTTGGCCTTTTAATGCCAATGCTCTGCTGTTGAATGTTACAAAGTTGTATACGCTCTACTCTGTGTTTTTATAAATCTCAAACTAGGATGACAATGAGGGGTTAAATGCAGCTTAAAAATTATTAAATAACTTGTTTCTCTGATGTTTTAATTTGCAGCCTTGACCATGATCAGGAGAGTAAATAAATTTATTACAGCTGTGGATGAGTATTCAGCCCTGAGACCTGAGTTTTGTATTCAAAGGGATGTGTTGAAAGTTAAACAAACTCATCAGAGTCACCTTAAGTACATGAACATTTCTGCATTTTGCAGTTACACAGATTGGTCCAAAAACAACACCATGAGGTTATACAATAAGACACTGAAACAGCCAAGGGACACAAAAACACTGTCAGAATCACTACAGTGCAGCTACAGAGCACTTTATAAAGTAATATGAGTAATTGCATGTAACAATTGCCAATATCCACAAGTACTAACCACGTCTGTAGTGCAGTAGGTGAGGAATGCTGTGGCAGACTTTTAAATGATGATCGTCCTCGGCAATTCCAACCTTGACATTTCCCTGCAGAAATTTCTCCTGCATCTGATCTGCATTACTGAAAATGATTTAGCACTGACAAATTTTGTAAAATTGAAGTATTTTGAGTCCTCATTGTTCTAGCTAATGTTCTGTTAATTTTTTTATGATTTACAAATATCTCCACAGACTTCTTTTAGCTGACAGGCCCCCAGGTACTGTGGAGATGAGGTAGGGAGCTTGGTTTTGTTTTGTTTAAGAAATAAACCCAAGACAGTGTTGGAATCAGGTAGTGGTGGATTTTCCATTAGTATCAATAAGAAAAATATTTTGGAATAGCCTCAGTATCTAGAGCAGAAACAAAGGTCTACTGTCATTTCCTCAAAGGAGTTTCTCAGAGTCAAAAGCTGTAAATGGCTGAGAAAAACAAAGAGGATGCTTTTACTCAATTAATTAAATGCAACTTCTATAAAACAAGAAAAAATACAATAAGAAAGTTTTTGATGCAACAGAAAGAGTCTTAAAATATTTTCTCTACCCTTCCTCTAAGTTGAAAAATGGCTCATTCCTTCCCTAAACCTCATGCTTTATTCCCAGAGGAGTATAGAAAATCATAATAAGAATACCTAAGCCTTTTTGCTAGATGGAATAAAACCATTTACTGACACTGTCAGATAGTCAAAAGGATGAACAGTTCCAAACAGAGTAGTGGTTGTGTGCTTAAATCCAAAGATGGAAGAGTTGGTGTGTGGAAAACCAAACTATGAAGTCCAGCTTTTAATGACAGAGTGGCTCCTGAATTGTAATGACAATCACTTTGGTCAGTGATCTCCAGAGTGGAGGAGTACTGGACAAGAATTAACTATCAGCTTCAAAACAAGCTAATATCTGGACTGGTGGTGCAGATGGAAAATTCAAATTCATGTATCAGTGACTAAGCTAAGAAGCCAAGCATTACATTGCAGAATTTCCCATCTAAATGTTTGGTAACTGGTGCATTTCACCCCTAATTCTTCGTTTTGCATAAAAGCACATTTTCAATTTCCTTACATACTGAAGTGTTAAAAAGATTAACTAGATGTTGTTCATCGTCTTTTTTTTTTTTTTGTTCTTCCAGGGATAATAGATAGAACAGTAAATAATTGTACAAATGAGAATAGAACTTTTTGCTGTTTGACATAAAATACACAATGGAAAACTAATATAGTTACAATAATAAATCTTTTAAATGTAGAGAATTCCCTCACTCCAGTGTTGTGTTATTAATTCAGTAGCATAACACTTTATGTGACAGTTGGTAGCAAAACTTGAACTCAGATTATTAATAACCTTTCCACAGCCTATCATTAATGTCAGTGGGTGCGGTTTAGGAGTTTTATTTTGGCAAGTGTAATATGTTAACATATTAACTGACTGCTCACATAGTCAGAGCAGGGATGTTAACCAGGGAAGGCATTTCACGCCACTTCTGAAGGCACTAAAAATAAACTGCTACTTACCAACTCAGACAACTTGGTAAATGCCTGATTCCCTCAGCCTCTCAAGTGCTACATCAGCACTTAGTCTAGAGTTTAAGACATTTCTTTCAGTAAGCATTTACACAGAAGAGGACAGTTTGGCTACAGGACATTTGCAGCAGACAAATCATGTCAGTGATATCTTGTCAAATTTAACATCCTGTGAAGGCAACCGGTGTCAGTATGTGCTGCTGAAAGGAGGCTGAGATCAGTCTGGGGAGCTGCTGCCTGTTGACCCAGACCAAGGAGCACAGATTCAGATATTTGCATCTTCTGTTAGGCAATGGGGACTGCTTTTGAGTGATTCTGTCACATGAAATACCTTTGCTGCTGATACAGTTGGTACTCCGTAAGCGGCCACTGCATGAGCTTGGAATGGCATATAAATTAAACTTCCTGCATGAAAAACTGGTTGAGCCCTTCAAAATTCGCTCTGAATTAAGAAGTGAGCACAAAAGTAGACTGGTAGAGGTCAATTACAACTTCCCATTGCCATTCTTTGTTCTGGAAGAAAAAAGTTCCTTTGCCCTCTTTGGTGTACAGGTACCACAGGGTAATAGTCATTATTCAAGGTTGTCCAAGATTCTCCTAATTCATAAGAGACATTACCAAGGGAGGGTTTATACTCTTTCTTTTGGTATTGATAAATCTGGAGTTAGGCAGAATGCAAAAAACTGTGTGTTCAAGTTACCTTGAAGATATCTTGTTCCTTCTCCTCCTTCTAGCCTGGAGATGCACACATAGACCATTGCTGACAGATGCTTACTGAAACTAGGTTGTGAAGGACAGAAGGTCTCTTAAAATCACAGTGTTTCGCTGCTAAAGGCTGGTCAACTATTTTAATACTAGGTGGAACAATTTTTTCATCTCCTAAGAGCTGCCATAAATGTCTCATGTTACAAAGATTATTATTTCTACTGCTCTCACTGGATATATAGAAAGTTGATCACTGTCTTCTTTATATTTAGTAAAAGAAATATCACTTTTCAGGCTAAGCAATCATTTTTCTTTCAACTTTTCTTTATGTTATACTTTCTACTTATTTTATAATTCTTGGTTGCTGGATTCATATTTTATTAATTTTCTTTTCTAATGGGTGATGAGATTGCTGAATTATCCTTGGTCTGTCCTTGCAGTTTAATTTGTTGAGTCAAATTTTTATTACTTTCTGTCTCATAGTCTTTTCGTCTGGGTTATCTTTTCTCTTGTGTGTTTATTAATGCATTGTTTAGACAGTTTTAAAAGCTTTACTAATAACAAACTAATTTAGATCTATTACTTACCACCAACAAAAAGAGCAATTTTTCTCTCACAGAGGAAAATTATACAGGCTTGACATGTTACTTCCTCAAAATCTGTGTTTCTTGTCAACTTATCCTTTCAACACTTAGTTTTGGATGGATATTTTGTAAGAATAATGGTAGCATCAATGGTTGTTGTATATGTTCTGACAACTGTGGACACTAGTTTGTCTCATGAGTGTGGTGGTGTTCACAGGGATTCCAGGATGAGGGAAGAGACGAGAATGTTGACTCTATGTTTCAGAAAACTTGATTTATTATTTTATGATATATTATATTAAAACTATACTAAGAGAATAGAAGAAAAGATTTCATCAGAAATCTTGAAAGCAAAAAAAAAAGAATAGAAGCAATAACAAAACCTCGTAACTCTCAGAGAGTCCAAGCCAGCTGACTGTGATTAGCCATTAATTAGAAACAACTAATATAGACCAATCAAAGATGGACTTGTTGCATTCCACAGCAGCAAATAGTTATTCTTTACATTTTGTTCTTGAAGCCTCTCAGCTTCTCAGGAGAAAAAATCCTAGCAAAAAGATTTTTCAGAAAATATCATAGCTACACACGAGCAGCACCCTAAAACTGCTTTGTTCCCTTTGCAAGTTGAGTACTTCATTTTACTGAGCACATTTTCTCCCAAGTGGAATCATTCTGCATCTCTAATAGTTGTTTTGGTTTCTTTTATAATTCTAGTATTCTATGTATAGAACTTCAGCGCATTTACTAAACCTTAACTTTTCTGGTTTTAGTCTACTACCTTCCTTTTCTGTCCTGATACCTTTTCATTTGTTGAAGTTTTGTTGGGTATCTTTTCGAATTTAACCTCTTGTCTGGACAAAATGGCACTGGGTAGTACATCCTGCACTTCTTCATAAGGTGACTTTTCTATTAACAAATGGACCTGATTTGCCTGTGTTTTTCTTTAACTTCCAAAGGACTTTAAAATTTCATTGGAGATGTTCAAATGTGTGAAAGGAGATCCAGGAGAAATCATATTTGATGATTCATTTCTGCTTAATATTTTGCCTGAATTCAGAGAGATGGGACAGCTATAAAAATATAGTGTAATTAGTTTGTACTGCAGAAAGTTTGCTTAAGATATATAAAGGACATATCATGGTACTGATGACAACTTTCTCCTTTCTTCTCTACAAGTATTACTGCACCTTGAACATGTAATTAACTTGATAGGACTCTTGTTTTCCCAATACCAATGTAAAGACAGCACAAAAATAAGAACTGATATTAAACATTTTTATATAGTTGATATGATCATACTGCACTTTTCATGTTAGTAGGCTAACTTGATGGAATGATATTACAATAAATAATGTCTTGCAATAAAAGATGTATATTGTGACAAATTATTTTCCTAATGACATTCAACTAAATGACAAGTAATTTTCCCAATTTTTGTACCACACCAAATGCTTTTCTCTATGCCCAGGTCTGATTTCAAAATGAACTTCAGTTCTGAACTTTCTTTTGAAACATAAAACTTCAAATTCCAAAATGCTTAATGAAATGGACTCTTTTCTTAAATTGTAAATGGACTATATTCTTACACTGTGTTCCCATTTTAAAATTCATTAAAATGTATTTAAAATATTTTTTTTTGTGAACAACAAAGTGACTGACTGAGATTTGATTACAATTGCAAACACTTCCCATATTCCTAGTTCAGAATTTCTGTACATCTGGAACATATGAGTATTACTTTCAGTGGTACAAGTTACCCAAGGCAATTAAAGACAATGAGATAGTTGAAAGTCAAATAAAAAATGAAGTTAAGGGCAATAAATAACTTCCTATTACTTTAATGCCACTGGACATTTAATGAAGATGTTCTGATAACATGGAAATTTCATAAACTTGTTTTTTTAATGTCCTCCTTAGAGATATTTGACTACCATCATTTGATGAAGTTTCTGAGTCTTAGATGCAAAACCCCTGCCCTTCTTTTTCCCTCCTGATAGCTGGTGAGAAAACTGCCAGAAATACCTGATTTTTTCCCATCTCAAGGCCATACCTCTGCAATAAACTTAAACAATATTAGTACTCTTCAAGTTTTGAGTTAGTGGGACATGAAAGATTTTTTTTTTTTCTTGATGTTATTCCTGGAGTACAAGACATAAGGATACAAAATTACATAGTAGGCATCTCAAAAATAATGTAGACCTGTAGGATATATATCCCTCATGTCATGCTGTCTCAATGCCAGGCAGGTTACAGTGTGCATCCAGGGCTCTCCCCTTGTAGGCCCTGTAGAAATCCTGAAGTAATTATTAAAATCTTTTTGTTTGACACAGAAAAGCTGCAGGGTACAAAGCATAAGAAGCTAAATGGAAAGAGACAGGTAGGCTGTGTGGGCTTTTTTTTGTCTTTCATCCTTCTGAGTAATATATCCAGCAGTAGATGTGTAGACATGCCAAATGAAATAATAATATGGTTGTTTTAGAATTAGGAAAAGCTCCAGTTCTAAAGACTGAAAACTGACAGAAAGACAAGAAACAGCAGAGGTTTTATTATTCTTGCATATAATGTTCACTTAAAAGCACAAAGAGTTAATCTTATCATCCTACACATGGCTGCATTTATAAAAGATAAAAATCACAAACAAGTAATGCACAGTTACTTGTTACATATTCTTCCCATTACAGTTGACAGGTTCATTAATCATATAGTGTATTTTACTATTAGAAGCTGTAAAGAAGATCAAATCTCTTGTAATTTTTCTTCTTCTTTTCTATATGATAAGTGTGTTGTTTCAATGTGCAGATAAAATATAGTGTCAGTCACAAACTGTCCCAAGGGAATTGCAACTCTCCAGTTAGAAAATTCATCCTTATTTGCAATGTAAAATTCCAAGGAAAATGCATCATTTCCTTTTTAACCTGACCATCGGACTGAGTAAAATGCACATGCCTGGGCATTCACAAAAGAAGCAATCCAGAATGTAGTGCCTGTGGATATGAGCAATGTTTAAGTAATAGAAATATTGCTTACTGCCTGTTGAAAGCATTAACTATGAATACCCCTATTCATAACATCACATTGATTCATAATTAAAGCCCTGTGAAAATTATAGAGAAAGTTGACATGTTTCACAAGCTGTTCATGGTAAATGTAGCAAATTTTACAGTTTGTTGTGACTTGCCAATAAAGAAATCTTGGGAAGAAAGATTAAAAAATGATTCTAAAATACTGAATCTTAGCAAGTGTGACTAAAACAAATGATGACCTGTGTAGAAGCCTTAGACCCATTTTTTAAAAGAAAATTATGAAAGCTTCTATTTTAGAAAAAGCAGTCTAACATGTCTAATTAAAAACATTTTGGTTGATGTGCAGCAGTAAATTCTCACCTATGTAAGAAGCCGGAAAGCCTCAAGAAATAAAAATAACTCAACCTTCTCAACCAATGAAAGTGAAACCAAGGGCTGCAAAGTTGTATGAAACTGTGAAGGTACATCCTGAATTCTTACTCTTTTTCCCTTTTTAAAGAGGATCAGTAGTAATTCTTAGCCATTCTGATTTGTGTGACATTGTAATGTATACATGGTCTGCCTCATGTTAAGATTTCCACATCAGATGTCCCTCTAAATATTTAGAAAGAAATGTTTTGAGCTAGAATATAGTAGATGATATCCTGAAGTGGGTGGGGATCAAGATGCTTTTCCACAAAACTTTTCAGAAGCATCAGGGAATGTTTGAAGACCTCTGTTTTAAATGTCTTCATGAAGGGAGAAAAAACACCATATGGTGTGGAATATCCCTTTGTTCACTTGGGGTCAGCTGTCCCAGCTGTGCCCTCTCCCAACTCCTTGAGCTCCCCCAGCCTCCTCACCAGCGTGGCAGCATGAAAAATAGAAAAGATTTGGCTCTGGGTAAGCCCTACTCAGCAAAAACTAAAACATCTCTGAATTATCAACACTGTTTTCAAATCAAATCAAAACACAGCCCCACACCAGACATTATGAACAGAATTAGCTCCATCACAGCCAAAACCAGCACAGGGAGACCTGAGCTTGCTAAGGTAATTTATTAGGTGAGTGAATAGTTTGAAGTAGTTAAGGAGGTATGTAGGGCTGCTGTACTTTAGAAAATGAGATTAAATGACTGCTAGTCACTTGTACTTTAAGGTGAGATATGCAAAAGGGCTGTAAAACCACCTCCTAGAGCAGTTGTGAGACTGGAGGAAGTTCAGTAAAATTAGGAAATCAAGATTATTAGCCACCATTAAGTGCAACATTGCTGTTACCTTTGACTTTTTTTCTCTTGGACTTTCAATTTTTTAAAAAAATGTATCCCTAAAAGAAATTGACATGTCAAAGTCTAAATTGGAAGTGCTTAAAATAAAAGACATATTTGGGTAAGACATGACAACACTTGGATAATTGTGAATTGTTAATATACTAGTTGAAGGGGTAAGGCCAAATCCTGTGGTTTTTTTAAGGAGACATATTTATATGTAAAGCTATAATCTTACACTGACAGTCTTTTTGAATTTAAACTGAAGTCTTACCAGTGTGTATAAGAATGTATTTAATTTGCACTCAATGCAAATGAGTATGTGCCATGTGTTCATGAAAAATCAAATCAGCAGGCTTCTCAGCTGGTGACATAGGAGTTTAGCTGTTGGAAGCTTTATCTGTGGAAGGCAAACCAGCCAATGAAATTTGAATGAGAGAACGTGGGAAAATGCAGCTGAGCTGAAAAAGTGGTAAAAAATTACTTCAGCAGATGTGAGCAAAGCATCATCTACAAATGTTAGGCAGAGAAGTGAAAAGTATCCAGAGGGGACATTTCATGAAAGTGATGTTCCTTTTTTTAATTTTTTTTTTTGTGTGTAGCAGTAATGATTCCATTGATTTCAAACAAAAAGCAAGCTGTGAAAAACATTGTGAGAGGTAGTCATGTCAGAGGTAGATGCAAGCAGTTGAATCTACAGTAGGAAAGAAAACTTAAGTACAAAAGATGCTGAATGATTTTCTGTGAGAAGAATAAATCGCAGAAAAGTTAACAGATTTAACAGGGCTTTTTGCACTGCTAGTGTTTTACTTCATGTTCTGCACAATCCTACTATGAAAATCTATTGAAAGTTTCTTGGGAAAAACATACCATATGCTGGTGCCATACCTGGTTTAGATCAACAGCGGAAAAAAAACTACTTACCAAATCTTCTTGAAAGTCATATGAGACTGTTGCTGCAGTGTTTCCATTCAAAGACTGCTTGACCTTTTAAGAAAAAATCCACCAGTCTATTTCTCTCAGGATATTTCTCATGTACAATCAAATAAAAAGTAAGTTAAACTTAGAATGCTTCTTCTTGCTTTACATACTTTGTTTTCATCGTTATGCATACAGAAAAAATTCAAGTACATTTTCTAGGTTTGTTCCCTGAATCATTTTGAGGAACATCTGTTGATAGTTGTGACATAAAGAAGTTGAAAGATCTATCTGAGGGACTGTCATGGTTTTTGTGTATGGCAAGCTGATGCACAAGAGGTGATACCTTTGTGTAATCAACACCTTTCATAGCAGCACTATCTTGGTCCTGTGGGAAAAAAGAATTACAGCTTTGGCAATGGACTCAAGCTTTTAAAATCTCTTTTAGTCTGTTTTACTTTTTCAGAAAATATCAATTGGGGGATGGGGTGAACATTACATCCCTGCAAGACACCCCTCCTGAAATCTGAGACTTTTTTCTGTCGGCTGAATGTTTTGCTATTCCAGTGTTAATTTACTGAGGCAGGGTGCTTTGAACACAGCCAAGCGAAATACGCTCTGTATTAATTAGGTTTTGGAATATGATTCCCATTTTAAAGACAAGTTATTCATAAGGATGAAGTTCAGTGCAATTTATGATGAGATACCCAAAACCAAATTGTTTTCCAGTGCTATTATTGCTTTAAGGAGTCTACTTGTGCCTACTGGGAGTGTAATAATTCTTTTACTTGCAAGTATGTTTTTAAGAAAGACATAGCAAAGAATCAGGAAGGGCAAACCCAGGAAAGTTTCATTTCAGACCAAAGCACCTGTTGGGAGGGACCCGCAAGGATCATCAAGACAACTCCTGGCCCTGCACATCATCATCCCCAAGAGTCACACCATGTGCCTGAGAGCATTGTCCAAACACTCCTTGAATTCTATGAGTCTTGGGGCTCTGACCACTTCCCTGGGGAGCCTGTTCCAGTGCCCAAACACCCTGTGGGTTAAGAACCCTCTCCTGAGATCCAGCTTAAACTTTCTCTGACACAATTTTAGGCCATTCCCTCAGGTCATGTCACTGGTCACCACAGATCATTGTCTTCTCTCCCTCTCCTCCTTACAAGGAAGCTGTAGACAGTGGTGAGGACTCCTCTCAGTCTCCTCTTTTCCAGGCTGAACAGACCAGACCTTCCTCCTATGGCTTCCCCTCAAGGCTCTTCACCATCCTCATTGCCTTCCTTTGGATGCCCCTTTTGAGAAAATAAGTTGAAACAAATCTGCTGAGTAGTTCTCTTTTTCTTGGCTATGACAACCTTCTACGAAAAATAATGCTACTGTCTTTGTGAGATTCAGAGGAATCTAAGAGAAGTGTTAAGCTGTAGCTTATTTCTCAATGTGTGAAATAAACTATATACTGAATGTATACCTATGTATTTATGTAGGTAGGTATCCTGAGGACATGTTTAGCAAATCCTCAAATACTTCATGCATATATAAGGAACTCTGATTTTCTTTAATAAACTTAAAAACATTTGAAAGCACATGTGCCATGAAATATTTTGACATAATTAAACACAATAAATTAAATACAATAACAAGCACTCTTTGTTTCAACAGATTTCACCACTCTGTTGTACTTTCTCTGGCGTTCTGTTAGCTTCTTGAAGTCCAGGGTATTGCCTCAGGGCGAAATATTTATTGTAAAGAATACGCATTGCAAGTTATGCCAGTAAGAAATTGTTATATTCTGCAATGTTAGCCAGAAAAAAGACCTGGTGGTGACAGGCTTTTGAGTGTCTTCAGGGAGTCTACTTGTGCATGAACAGTTCTGCTTTATTTCTCTTCTCTGAGCTATTTAGTGTTTCTTCCACCATGTGGTCTAAAAAAACATCCTATGAAACCTGACTTACCCCTGCTGAGTTCTCCTCAGGGTTGTCTATGTTGTGTGTGCTCCAGTGACTCATTATTTATGAAACAGATAATAGGGGAACAAGAATATTACACTCAATATGTGTTTGGGGCACTTTTCTGTCCAGTTAGTTTATATTGCCAATAATTACTCTTGCAACTCTATAGCCACCATGATTCCCCATGTTTTTCTTATAAAGGAAATCAAGTTTCCATCTAATATCTTCATATTCCCACTTCATATCTGATCACCCTGATAACTCTTAATCAAGTGCAACTGCTTCTTAAACAATCCCACTCAAATATTTCACTTCAATGAGAAGGGAGGAGCCCTTGTAAATACCCTTAGGTACAAAAGTATCATCTAATATCTACCCCCAAAAAACTAAAGTATCATTTCACTCATGAAATGTTACCTTTCAGGTAAGAGGTAAAGTTATTTACTTCAAATGTTGTAATTATCACTTATATCATTATTTTAAGAAAAAGAACTTGTCTGGTGGGATATTTTCTTGGTAATCTCTGCCTCTCTCTCACTAGTAGGGACTGAAATAATTTTCTGCCAGTAATAATGACAGTAAATTAATGGACTAAGAATCTTTTTGTCCTAAACCAAGAGATTATCCAGGAACCCCTGAAGTTGATTGTGCTTAGTGAGCGAGGAGGGAAGTACCTCTTAACAGTGCTTTTACAATAGCTGCCTTAATTTGTCATAGCACAGCAGTCTTTCTTATTGTTGGGTTTTTTTTCCCTTTCTTTGGGATAGGATATGTAAATTGTTAAAATGTTTATTGCTTTTCTTGAAGTGGTATAATCTCCAAAATCCCTTTTGTTAACTCTTGATATTACTGATTTTTAAGATATTTGGAAAATGACAATAAATTTAAGTGGAAGGTATCCTACTAGGTTATGTTCTGCTCTGACATATGCATGTCCATTTAAAATGAAAGTCTGTTGGAGGAATGGCTTTTGGGGACAAGCAACTAAATTTTAAGGAAAACTGACCAGACTGGATTTAATTTCTGAATATGACTGAGTGATCCTCATCTTTTTTGTATTGAAGCCCTTTGTTTCTAAACACTGTTAAAATTATCTAATTCTTATACTGTTATAAGCTGGTCTCAAGAACAGCTTATTATTTTGTAATCCTGTGAGACAAAATAGGAAAAAAACCCAAGGACACAAATTAACCACCAAAAGACAAAGCAGGTGTTTGCATATTGAAATAATTTACTTCTAGTGAATGGATGGTGGACAATTAATTTGCAATTTTTCCCCACAACTTTGTCAGGAAATTTTCCTTAGACACTCTTACATATCTGTAATGGAACTGCAGTTATAAATTCAGTATTACATTATTTAGGGCATTCACAGTTTTATTGGCACACCTCCTCCTGCTTTAAAAATAAATTCTTTTTTGATCCATTGTGATTCTTCTCAAATCAGAATTACACCATCAGCAAACTTTTTTAGTTAACATTCTTTTAGCTGAATACACAAGAACTTTATTCTTGCATCCAATGACTGATGGGAAAATTTCCAATCACTATCATTAATGAAGAAGGCACTTTTAAGGAGAAAAATAATACCAGAGAGAAAACAAAAGGAAACAGTTTTGTTGTGCTTCTCCTCTTTACAGCTGTAGGGCCCTTGCCTTCAGGGGCCTCATCTTCTGACTGACTTGTGCGAGACTCAGTATGGAAGCACAGTGGCCACCCACAAGTGAGGAGAATGCTTTTATTAATCGGACATCCGTCTAGAGTTTGCAAAGCCATGTGAAGCTACTGTACCTGCCTGATAACCATTTGCTTCTAACAGCTCACAAAAAACCCCCTGTGTCTGATGAGAATATACAACAGACCACCTGCTTCAATTATCTTGGAACAGACTGTGTGGAAATGATCCTGAATTAGAAACATTTGGATCTATTTCCTTGTCTAAAAATTCCCCTTGGAATTAGACAACACATAAGAGCTAGCACTTACAGGTTATCTGTCACCTTGCACAGTCAGCTATTGTCTCCTTCTTTTCCACACTGTGAATTTTATTCTTTTTAAAGGTCTGCTTGTAATGTAATTTTCAGAGTTACCTGTCTGACTTGTGAAATTTAACATTATAATAACATACACACAGAATATTTTTTAGAATAGAGATGTAATTCTAGGTCAATGTATTCAGCATGACATGTTCTCATCCTATTTTAAATTGCACAGTTGAAATTGTCCTAAGTCAACAGATTGAATTGCCCAAATCCTATTTCTCTTATTTGAAGTAAAATAGCTTAGAAATTTTTACCCAGTGATACATAAGGTTCCTATAACTGCTGAGAGGGTATTCTAAAATGATTGCGAGTTGAAAATGTGTTGCAGTATAATATTTATGATGTTCAACTTGCTTAGACTATCAGAAAGAAGATCAAGAAGTGATTTGATTATGGTGTGCAAGTATCTACATGAGGAAGAATAACTGATGCTAAAGGCTCTTCAGTCTGGGGCAGAAAAGACACAGCATAATAAAAGCCAGTTGGTAGTCTTTAAAAATATGCAAATTCAGAGGAAAAAAACCCCATTTCACTCTATTTTAACAGGAAAAATAGCTAAATATTGGAACAAACTATCAAGGAATATTTAAAGTACTTCCACCCCTGAAGCGTTTTTAAATCAAAACTAGGTGTCTCTGAGAGGAATGTTTTCACAAACACAAGCTTTGAGTTCACTTTGGTGTAAGTATGAAATTTGATTGCTCATGGTACATATGAGGTCAAGCTACTGGTACAATTGACTGTCTGGCCTTAAACCCTGTGTATCCATGAATAATTTAACAATACATCTTTGCTTGTTTTGTAAATTCGCCAACAATTTGTGTCATAATGATTTCCTCTCAAAAATGCTTGTTGATTTGTTATATCTACAACTGTTTTCCTATTCTTCTTTTTCTACTAATATGAGAAAATATTTGTTTTCGTTGCCTGCTTGAATTTGTATGCAGACAAAAATTTAGGTCTATTAAGACAAATATAAAAATAGTCTTTAAAACAGTCCTGATAGAATTACTTCAGGCCACATATTCCTTCATTTACAATGCTCTTGTTTACTGCAACTTTCTCAAGGCTACATCTTACTACTGATATCCAATCAAACCCGGTAAATGTTGCACTGACTTATCTGATCTAGACATTACTCAGTTCCATTTAATTTCTGTTGTTTTTAGTTCTTTCTTTATCATGTCACCGTAATGGATATACAAAAAGCCTCGGAAGTATATTTTTCCTTGGCTCCGTGGTGCTGCTCCCTGTGGTAGTTTACAACTATAACTAGGTTACCTGTGATGTAGCTGCCCCTTGCTTTGCACTTTGTACAATTAGTTGTGCTACACCAACTACATGCAGGCAGTACCCTCTTTTTAATACCCAATAACCCTGATTTTATATATAAATAAATAATGTTTATACCTTTGACTAGACCTTAGGCATTGGATTTCCAAAGATGGACTGTTTGAATATCAAATTTAAGTTCAATTCTCTGTTTTGCTTTCAAACCTTAAAACAAACTTGTCAAAATTTGAGTCTTACTAACAACAGACTATTAAAGTCTCTTGCTCTTGCTAAAACACGATCTCTAAAATCCATCTGTAAAACACGCTGTTACAGAATAATACAAGATAGAGATTAACTAACTTTCACAAATGTCACATTGTCACTTTCACATTAGTCACATTGCAAAAGGCACTACTGGGAATGTATGGATACCATTAATGAAAATCAATATAAGAGACATGCACTGTCCAGACCTAAAGATGTCTGAAACTTTACCATGCAGATTGAGGGTCTATTTTAAAAGAATCCAAAAACACAGAAGCTTCACAGCTTCAATGAGCATTGCATTCTTTAAAATTATGATTTTTTTTTCCTTTGTCATTAAAAGTATGGTTCTATTTTATGCTGTATACTCTGCTGCGTAGTAGCACTGAAAAAGTACACTTAGTCTTCTCCAGAGCAACATTTGCTCAGTAATGGTAACTGATAACGTGAATTGTCAGTTTGGTTCCTTTCTGTTTTGTACAACTACTTTTACAGTTGTCTTCAGGGTAAGCCAAGAAAAATGCATATTGAAAGTCTTGCACTGTATCTTTTTCTTTTACAAAACAGTCGCCTTTTATAGACCAGACTGATGAAACCTCGAATCCTGAGAGAACAGATTGAACTGTGATTGTTTAGTTTTAAGGACAGGGCATGAATTCTCTGTGAGAGACCAGGCCAGGCAGTTCTTGACTACAGAATCCAAGAAAGGATTGGTGGAGTGATTACCGCCTAAAAATGGCAAGTCTGGAATGAGTCGTTTGTATTAGTTTTCTTTTTTGTTACAGCTGCTGTCATGAGAACAGAATCATGTTGTGGCAGTTGGTATTCTCCTTGCAGATGCTGTCACAAGAGAAAAACATGAAAGTATGAGTAGCTACCCATGCCCATGAAGACATCTGAACACCAGTCTTCTTTAACCTTTTATAGACTTAGCATTGTGACTGACAAGGCATTCCAGTAGGCATTCCTCCTCCTTCCCCAAAGTTGTTGGGCCTGTACAGGGGAATCAAAGAATGACAGATAATCAAATGGCAAAGCACAGTAAAGGGCAAAGGTAGTGAAATTTATTCCAGTCTTTTGCTGCAAGTATGGGACTTTTCACATTTACAGCCTACGTGGGCAAAAGTTGCAGAGCTAAAAACATATCAGGACATGAAGATATTGGATCAATTATGATTATAATGATAATAGTAAAAATTTCCATGAGCCCCAGGCACCTCTTTAAAGTGTCTGCCTTTAATAGAGTAAGTTCAGCAATGCTTCCTTTGTGCTATATTTCATGGTAGAACCTGTCCAACAAAGATGTTGAAATATTATTTCTACATATTCTTTTTTTTTCTCTTTGTAATATCACCAGCTTCATGAATGTCTTGCTCTCTGTGCTCTCACATATTTATGCCTTTGTAAAATTTTTGAAAATCATTTCCATGCATCCTTGACTGGTCGACAATTAACACTTTTAAACTCTCTTCCTCCTGACTTGTTTTGCTCAAATGTTGCCTGTTGAATTCAGTTCAAGGTGACTGGGTAGCTTGGCCATTGTCTTGGCTGAGGGGTTTCTTTTTGCTTTATAATCCATGACTTTACATACTTAATTTCAAAATTCTAGAATATAGTCCAAATTGAAAGTTGTGCAGGAGCAACAACCTGCAGCTTAATGAGTATTGCAGTAGGAATTTTGTAAGGAGTTGTAGCATTGCAGAATATCATACTGTAAATCATGAGGAATTACAAGTAGCATTACCTGATCCCTGCTACTTCTAAATATATTTTTTACTCATAAGAAGTGGACATTTCAGGCTCTTGGGAAGCTCTAGCTATCAGATATCATAGACCACTCTGTCAAACAGAATGTGTAAGAAATCATAAAATTCGTCCATATATGAAATTTGATTTATACATTACAGAAGTATAGAAACAATTATTGACTTTACTTCTTGCCCCTTTAAAGAGATGGAAGTGTCTGGAGGTTCTTTCAGACAGGAGTAACTTAAGAATTTGCCTTTTCTTTTTCTGTCCTAGTAGAGGGTAGTAGTCAAGGAAAGCCTCATTGCATGAGTTCTCAGGGAAGAAAACTCTATGCCTCCTTGGAAGATAAAAGTAAGTGTCTGGTAAAAAAAGTTAATAACACTCTTTAAAGGCAATAAAATTATATTTTTTAACAATTCAGCCACTTATCACTAAGCTCTGATGCTGTAAATATTTATGACTGCTCATTACTACAAGCTTGTAAGTAAACCTGAGTTCAGATTCTAAGAGGACAAAGTTATACGCGTGATGTATATATACTAGTTGACCTTTAAAGGTCCCTTCCATCCCAAACCACTCTATGATTCTAGATGAATAAGCATTTCAAGCATAAAAAGTGTCATTCCAAAAATATGCGAAAGATCAAACATTTGTTGTCTGGAATAAAGCACAAAACTTTTCCAAACAGTGTTAAGACAATAATATAAAAGCAAATCTTAAATTGAAAGCCTTCAAAGTGTGCAGTATGGTGGTATGCACATATGATGCAGTGTTTCTACAATTTTTGTAAGGTCAGTTGATTAGTATACCTACAAAATATTGTCCAGGTAGACAAGTAGATGTTGTCTTAGATAGCACAAGTTCTAATATCATTATAGTACAAGGATTTCATATTGCCAGAGCTTTATACTGCCTTCATGTTTCTCATAGGCAGCTCCTCTAAGTACTGACTGCTCCTGGCCCTTACAACAGTTACCAAGCCCCTCTCACTCCGGATCCCACCAATCTACTCTTTTATACCATTTGTCCTTATTGGCTACAGGTGTGGCCTTCTAAGATCAGACCTGCTTCTAATCTTTAGTAATTGGTCCAGCTGCAACTCATTGGGGGATAATATTACCTTCTATATCACCTTCATTTACCCATACTGTATCCCCCTACAGCAGATGGTTAGGTGATTTTCCCGCCGTGTACTGCCCCATTGGAATTGGTCCAGGGGCTTCTTTGTCCCATTTCTCTTTGTGTCTTAGATTCTGGCTGGAAAAAAATACGTCCCTGTAGTAGGTTCTCTTCTTGAAAATAAAACTAAGCAGTGTTGTAGGAATGTGTTAGAAGGTTAGCACATTGCTCTAAAATCTAGGAAAAAAGGGTAGGAAAAATACTAGAAGCTACAACCATGTATTAGCAGTCTACAAAACTACAAATATACATAAAATATATATATAAAACTTCAAAATCTTTGGTCACCATATTCACTGTTCCCATTCTTTATAATTGTATTTATTCTTCAATTGAAAGATATTTTTTTTTGCCACATAAATCTCTAGAAATGAGAAATATTGACATTTTATAAAATACTCTAAATATATAAAAATTTGCTAAAAAAAGAGAACAGTAGCACAGGTTAGCTTCAGGTGACACTGCAAAAATGGACAAGAGCACCACAACATGATGCTCTTGCTGCTCTGGTGCTCTGCAATAAATACGATGTACCAAATCAAAACACCCATACAAAAAGTAAAAGACTGAACAAATTGTACTTGGAGGACATTTTTTCTTTAGTAAAGAGGTTATCTGTTTGTTTTCCCTGTCTAATTTAATGCAAATATATTATGAATGATGTTTCTTTCTTTCCTTTTTCCCCTCCCCAAAATGCTTTCCCTGAAATATAATATCAAAACATCTGGTTTACACTATAGCCTTTTTTATGTTGACTGTCTGCTCTAGGGAGATCTTTGTTATGTAATACAATCTTAATTTGTAGTAACCAATTCTTTTCATATTAGCACAACAGCATAATACCATTGGTGACATTTAATAGATTTGCCTTGGTAGTGATGGGAGTCAGATAAAGCAATAAAAGACTCAAAATGCAATTGTAAATTTATTATTTTACATAGTGCCCATATATTTTTGCAATTACATTGAAATAACTAAGCATAGTATTCTCTCATAAAACTCTTAGCTGGTCTACATGTCAATCTAGATATTTAAAATACCATTCTCTTTTCTGCATGCTTTTGGACAAACTAAACATTAGTTAAATATTTTCCAATTATTGAAATGTGATTTTCTAAGAGGATATCAAAATAAATAAGCAGAGGAGTTAAATACTCATATTTAAAGGTGTTATCTTTTGTGATTTTGAACATCTCCCCTCAATACTGTTCAGTCTAAATCCCTGAAACCAAACTTTCATTGCTTCTAACAAAAAAAAAAAAAAACCAACATCTGTTCTATTTGAGATTGTGGCTTTTTCTTTAAAGACACTCAGTTGCCTCAGCTTTACAAATCTGCAAAAAGTGACTCAGAGACAGAGAGGAACACAATGGCTGACACCTTATAACTGTCTTGGGAGCTCACCCTTGACACTGGGTTTTCTGTCCACAAGGCTGAGTATTATCATCGGTCTCAATGAGTGCCAGGAACTTGTGTTAGATGTTACTTTTTCTATTATGGACATACAGCAGTAAGCACATATTGAAAACAAAGCAAGAAGAACAAGAACCTTACCAAACCAGAATATAACACTGAATGCCTTTCTTTGTCATGGCAAGGGAACAACAGGGAGAGTGACACTCACATGCAGTACTGCCCTGGAATGCATCTCCTGCAAAGTGATAAAGCACTATAATCACAGAATATTCTGAGTTGGAGTGGACTCACAAGGATCACTGAATCCAGCTCTGAAGTGAATGGCCCATACAGGGATTAAATAACTTTGGTGCTATTAGCAGCATGCTCTGACCAGCTGAGCTAATCTCAGGGCCATAATATGAAAACACACATGGAAGAAAATTATTTCACTGAGTTTTTCATTGTAACCATCATTTGAACAACCACTTCCTTAGGTGGTACAACTGAAACAAGCTGATGGATTTTACTGGGCATTGTTCTTATTCCAAGAGAGACATTAATTTCCTGAAAAATATTCCAGTGTTTTCTGCTTTTGGCAGCCAAATATGGCAAATATTTTATAATAACAGATTTTGCACAAAATGTATCATATTTTTATAAACCATCTAGATAATTTATGCATTCTATAGCATGGTAGCATGTCACAAACATACCCTGAATTGTCTTCAGGAGGATTATAAGCACTGATAGATATTTATCTGCTACTACTTATTTTGAAGAAAACATTGTGGGAAATTTCTTGCGCAATCTTCTTTTTTTTCTTTGGCCTAACAAAATGCAATGCAAGCTGTACATCTTGTATGTTATCAAAATGTTTGTGTCTTCCTTCCTTCCTTCCTTCCTTCCTTCCTTCCTTCCTTCCTTCCTTCCTTCCTTCCTTCCTTCCTGCCTTCCTTCCTTCCTTCCTTCCTTCCTTCCTTCCTTCCTTCCTTCCTTCCTTCCTTCCTTCCTTCCTTCCTTCCTTCCTTCCTTCCTTCCTTCCTTCCTTTTCTTGATTTTTAAAACTTTAATGCAATTATCATGTTTTATACTTATGGTACCAAAAAGGTAGCAAAACAAAAAGTATCTCTTTAATAGATATTAGTTTCTCTACCAACTTTTGCTATGAAGCCTGTAAAATTTTTAAAACCCATAAGCTGTTCCCATTTTTTTAAAGAAAATGTTAAAGTAACTTCTAGTAATTGGCATGTTATGAAGAATTTGATATTTCAGTCTTTTCTACCAGAGCAGAATACATTTTTAGGACATTAGGGCTTTCAGAGTCCTGGTCTCATCATGTGACCTGTTAGTGTGACCCAATGACCTCACCTACAGCCTTACATGCCTTGAAAATTCTCTGCCTTTGAGTTCCAAGGAGTTCTAGTAAATGTGTTGAAGTCTGTGGGTCAAACTCTATATTTTTTCCTTACAACAGGTAGGAAAATTACCGTGTTTAGTTCTGCTTATTTGGGGATTGAGAAGGTAACAGCAAGATACAACCAACTTGTAGATGGTATCGAGGGTATCAAGAAAGAAGCTGGAGATGAAATTTCACCAGTATTTTGAAATAAAGTAGGAGTACCTTAAAGAAGATATTTAGAACAGAAAAAATAAGATTATTTGTAAGTTCCCTCTTGTGGAATAAAAATATTTTTAAAATTCAATTGGAATCAAGAGACTGCATATTTGCCGTGTTGAATTATTTTATTTCAGTAGTGTCAAAGAATTATAATGAAGTGAGAAAACTTAAATTATCTAGTTCAGCAGTCTCCCATTGACATTTTTCCCTTCCAGTACTTTGATTTCAATGAAAGTACATTTTCATAGGAAAAGTACTGTTCCTCTCACCTTACTTTGTTCTAAAATAGCCCAGATTTGTACCCTTCCAGGTCATGCTGTGTAGTCTTTTTTTCCCTTGGGTATTTGAAAACGAGTTGGAGCTGAAAAGATAAGAAGTTATTGGAAAAAGAAGGAATTTGATGTATTAAATTGCCTGTTATCAGCAGTGGTGGTTATATTGAAATTGCGTTTCTATAATTAGACTTTATTTGTGATACATTTTTAACTGAAATATAATGTGCACAGTCATAGGAATTATGAATCCTTTCCAGTATAAATGTAGAACTCTATCCAAATGTGTAACTATAATGTCTAAACTGACAGACAACACTTGTTGGTTGGAGTCACATACCACCTTCTGGATCTCTGTTTAACCATCTCAAAAACACAGGGGTCAGGTGCTGAATTTCTGCAACTTTATGCAACCCTGAAGCTGTGGATAAGTGGCCTAACACTTGGGCTGGCAGAAATGCAATTATTTTACCATGGTCCACAATTCCCTATGATTTTCTCTAACTCATTAAGCCAGCTTGTTGTTAGTTGTCAGGAAAGGCCTGGGGTACTCTGTAGCGGCAACAATGCCAGCCCAGATGCAAAACCAGAGCTTGCTCTCACCAGTAGTAGCATGTGTTTCAAAGGTACAGGCCACATGGAGAGTATTTTTCACTAGGAAATTGTTTGATGGACCCAAGTATGGTGAAATGAAAGCAGAAAAGCCACGCCTGTGGGGGCAGCATGTTAAGAGCTGTTGTTGTGCCTGTGGAGTGCCAGCTGCTGCTGAGCCAGAGCACATCTCTGCCTTCTGATCTTGTGGCCTGTGGCTCACAAGCCACCCAGAAGCCTCCTGATCTTTACATGACAAGGCAGAAGTGTGAAACAGTCTATATTTCTGTCAAAATGTGCTCTGTTAAACATATTGACCGGGCTTGAAAAAAACCATAAAAGCTGTGAGTAATATCTGTTAGGTGGTACCAGAATTTGAAGCTTTGCTCGAGCTTTCCAACAGCTAAGAGCATCATTACTAATAAATCATTGGAAGTACTTAAAGGGGAAATCAAAAAGATGAAAGCTCATTACAGAAAATGAACAGCCATTTTCCACTGTTTCTGCAGCAGAACCTTGTTACGTATTTACATACTATTTCTAATATTAATATCACTGTGGTAAGATAAATCACTCCCCACACTTTTACATTTTTAATTACATTTTACTGCATTTGTTCTTTGGTTTACAATTAGCCAATAAAATATTTATTTTATCTTATATATAGGATGAGGTTTCTGTATTTTAATCAGATTTTCCACATAATCTTCCCCCCCACCTTCCTTTACTGTCTTTTTTAATGACCCTAAACACCACAGGATGTTTTTTTGTAGAAAATCTCATTATTTTTTAATGCATGGCTATTTATTAATGTATTGTGTATATAACACACTATGCATTTCTTTGCATTGATGAATACATTTACATCCACTTGAGAATAAGAATTCCCTTAAGGGCCAATCTTACAATTCTCTGAGTATGCTGCCAAAATATTGTGCGTCTGATGTTTTTCTGGTTTTCTCTGGTTTTATTGTAGTTTTTTTAAGAGGCACAAAGGGGTCTGTTCTGATTTGCTGAGAAGATCTTTCTACCAGTAGACAACGATCATTATTCATTTTCTGAATGTTGACCTGCGTGTGCTGTGGCAGAGATTACCAAAAAAGGCAGTCATATCTCAGCTGTGCTCTAATGAAAATGCTCTGACCTGTTCTTTCTTACTGTGAAAGGGGTAAACTGCTCCCACATCACTCTGATGCCAACACTGTTGTTTTGCAGTGGGAAGTAAGCATAGTTTTGTGCTAACAGCTAACAAAATATTAAAGAAAATATTTGTCTGAAGGCACACCTTAATAGCATAAGGCCTTAAAAAAATCCCACAAGAACCAACATGAAGTCATAAGAATTCATCATATGGGAACTAAATGGAAGACATCCATTTGTGGGAGTACAAAGAATTCAGTCATTTTCTGCATTTCAGATAGCATGCATTTGGTACAGTTATTAGTGAGCTTTTTTTGTACTTCAGTGACTTTAATTGTAACTGGGAAAATTAATCTTGATTTTTTATTTTCATATTTGGAATTAGTTTTTTTCATACATTTCATTCTTCATCTTTGCTAAAAAATGAGCTAACTGCAATTTTTGTGGCACTTAACTGTGCCAAAAATATTATTTTAAAATAATATTTTAAATTTATTTAAAAATATTATTTACCAAACTCTGTGGACAATTCCTACTTCTTTTAATTTTTAGAAAGTAGTTTGGTGTGAATATTTAATGGCTGAAATATATTAAGTCAGCTCTCTTAACAGTTATCTGCAGGAACTGTTCACCCCAAGAGAGTCAAGCACAGACAGCCCTGCATCTCATGGAACCTTTTGAACAGTACCTAATGAATCATCAAGTTTTTAACACTCACTGCAAACTCTACAGAAATTCATACTTAAAGCTAGTGAGCAATAGCAGGGAGCAAAAGAAAGATAGTAGTTCTGGAGACTCTGTGTCCCTATGACTAAAAATGGTCTTTTATTTTGGGGTATAAGTCTACAGTGTAAATGAAGAATAACATTTTCTCTACACTGCATGCAGGACTCCCTTAAGCATGTGGTGAGATAATTTAGCATAGTCTGTTCTGTTGTTTTGAGGTGGCTGTGAAGGGTAAGGAAAATGGTTCCCCCACTGCTGTTTAAAAACCAAACGAATGCCCATGTGTAAATATTTTCTTTAATCATCTAATGCACTCAGATGACTCCAAACTAGATTTATCCAAGACATTATTATGTCCTGAATCTCCGTAACTGCTCTGCATGGAGCCTTTATGGTCTATTGGGTAAATAATACACAATTTTTAAATGATGCAAATACTTACATACTTGAGAAATCCTAATGTTTCCAATGGAGTAGTTATGTTGTGTAAATAACATGCAAACTTAAAATTGTCCTATTACAAATTTATGCATAGTGTATCATATGTTTGTGTTTGTGGGAGATATTAAAAAAAAAAGCTGATCTGTTCCTGATACGTTCCTCTGTTTTTCAGATGCTTTTAATTTGATTTAGTTACTAAACACATTGTTTTTCCTTCTAGATATGTTTGTATTCCAGACAACTTGGTACTGTGAATGGAAGAAGCCAACAGAAAGCTAGTATATGACCTAAACCTATACTAATTTCAATTTTGCAAACCCTTGCAGATGAAGAAATATGTAATACCACCTTTTCACACGAAGGTCCAATAAAAATGAGTCCAATATTTTTATGTGGTTTTCTTATCAATTTATACCTCCTAGAGAATTTTTTTGGTGAGTTGACTTCATTTATACTACCTCGTGCTAAAAAGTAACAAAACTAGATGGATTAGCATTTACACAACTTTTTTTTGTTCCTTTTCCTATAAAATAGTAGGGAATTATTGTCTTAACCTTAAAGAGGAAAAAACCAGACTTGTGTATGTGTGACTTTGATTAATTCTCTGCATTTTGCAGAACTCTCTTACAGTCCTGTAAAATGTAAGGCCACTAATAATTTGTCTAAACAAGGTTACAATACTTCAGCACATGTTCCCCATTCCTGCTTTTATCTTAAAACATTTTCTCAATTTCTCTTCAATATTCTTCTTTCCTAGTGCCAGTCCATTTGCTCTTTTTTGAGTTGTTTCCTTCATTCGTAATGTTATCTCATTGTCATTTGAGGCCTATTATCCTCTCTTGAATCTTCACTTCTCTAAATAAGGCTCATCAAATTCTTCCAGCTCTGGCAGCAGCAACCTCTTCAATAGCTTTTGTCCTTGAAATCAAACAGGTTTGGTGAAGATGTGGGTCAAGTGAAGCCAAAATCCTTTATATGAAAGTATAGGCTGTAGTCCACCAAAAGAGGGATGGTAGCATCCCACCAGTCCAAACTGAGTTCAATCAGTTAAGACTGATTCAGCTCCCCCCTTACATGTTTGTCTCTCTTTAAACCCGTAACAGGAGAACCAGATGATGCAATACATGGGCATCACAGATCCATGAGGCTGGTCCTTTTTTTCTTTTCCCTTTTTTAAAAATAAAATAATTTGAGGGTTTTACAATTTATTAATATGGTGGGGTTTTCCATTTATTATCAGGATGTTTCCTTTTAAGCCAGCATTTACTGTAGCTAATAACTCATTTATTAGAGCTTCTGTGGGCTAGATATTTTATCAGGATGATTAAATAACAAATAGGAAATTACACACTGGTAACACCCAGCTTTTAAAGATTTGTAGAGATTATTGTTGGGTAAATAAACATTAACAACAACCACATTAATGCTTCCAAAGCATTTGGAGAAAGTTTATCTGAGATAAAAATGCCTTGTGACATAAACTATCTTCTTAGGAAGATTGCTTACACTATGATCTGAAAATTATTTTTATATTCAGGGCACTAAACAGCAACAGACAGAAGAAAGGGACGAGGGAAGATGGACTCATACATGAGTTTTCAAAATTAATCATCTGGAACCACCATTCTTCTTCCTGTCAACAGCACAGTTACTTCAGTAAATACAACTCACACATGTGTTTCTGTAATTAAATTTCTAATTTTTACAGATTATTTTTAATTATATGGTTATTCTGATTTCACAATTATTCTGCATGAACATTTCCTATTGAGTTTAATCACAGTGTGTATGATGGGTCAATAAGAATATAGGGATTATTAGTCACTATTACACATACACATGGACACATTTGCCCATGCAAATAATTGGATATATCCAAATAACTAGTGAGGTTGAAAATTATTGCCATTTGCTTAGTCTGAATGTCATGGCATTAGTGTGCATTGTTCCAAACTATATGTGAATTCTGCCAAATGAGTAGCAAAACCTTGCTCCAAGACAAATTGAAAAGCACAAGCAGGTAACTATAAAATATGCTACAGAACAAAATAGCATCTTGTCTTCATTGTGGCAGTGCCTCAAGAATGGTGGAGTCTAGAAATTTTTCAAGAACGTTATGACCATGGTTACAGCACAGTCTTTAAACTGGAAGATGGATTGGATGTAACCAAGTAGACATAGCAAAAATATTGACATTTCGTAAGTTGTCTGATGCAAAGTTCTGCCTCTTGGTGTGTATAGAGCACAGTAAGACTTAACCCTTACCATAAAAATTCACAACCTAAGCAAAGCTGATTTTAGAAAGACATAGTAACTGCAATTTATTGCCTGAGATCCCGTACTCCAGAGATCGTCACTAGATTTCAGTAGGTTTCCATCTTGGCAACCCACTAGTGCCACATGGAAACTTATAGACCCAGAATATCTTCATAGGTAAAAGAGAGAGACAAGATAGTTTAGGGGATGGTTGCTCTCATCTATACAGAATGCTGAGTTGAAGATTCAATAAATTACTTTGTAGACAAGCCTGTTTTTCTACATTGTTGACAAAAGGAATCTGAAATGTCTGGAGTTATCTTTACTGTCCATGTCTATAGTTGTGCCTTGATTTGGTCAGCTAAATCCAGTCCTAAGTATTTTTTCTCATGGTCCAGCTGACTTATTTAGCCATTATTATTTCTTCTAATTTACCCAGTCTTACCCATTTTTTTCCTTTTAAAGAGCAGCTTACTCTGATTCATCAGTGATAAAACAGGCACAGGCAGGGCAGGAGGAGTTGCCATTTTATTCTTGAAGACTTGAACCTCCTACAAATTCTTCAGTACAGCACAGTAACAAAGTAGTATTTAAGGAAATGAACAGACTTCCTTCTGTTGTTTTCAGTGATAATAAATTATTTAGGAATTTAATCTCAAATTTTTCATGCTTTCTTTCCATCTCCCGCTGGAACCACTTAGAACCTGATCCAAAACTCTTCTAAAGTTTGTGTTTCTAAAGAGTTCAACACAAAGAGAATTTTATTTTTGCATACATAATTTCCTTTAAAAATTCAGAGGAAAAAAAATGAATATTCCTACATAAGGGTGAAAAGGAAAATTAGGACCAGATGACAAAATATGTAGCAACTTTAATTCAGCAAGTACCCTTTGACAGCTCTGGTCTTTCAGCTGATAATTAGAAAAGGTTATGAACTGTTCTTTAAGTATCTTGATCCCACTTGCAGATGGATAATTAGAGAAAAATTATTTCTTTATATGAATTCTCATCTCTAAAGCCCAAATTTCAACCTTCAATTTTGAAATGCAAAGGCAATTTTTATAAAGCAAGTTTTTCATATATGAAACATGAGAAAATGTCTAAATTCCTTCCACAGACCAAGAAAAAAGTAGTTTGCCTGCTTGTCCAGCTAGTAAAAGGATCATAATTTCTCTCTTAGAAAGGGAAGATTTCATCTTAGCTGCACAAGCTGTGACAAAATACTGGATTATACCAAACAGAAGTCAAATACTAGGCATTGCTAAATAAGCAGCAAATGTGTATGACACACTGTATAAGGCACATGGTGAAGGTACTGTGAAGTGCTTTGTGTACAAAATGAAAAAGAAAGAGGCTTTCAGTTCTCAGCCAAGTGCACATGTGCTCATGATTCACCATTTCAGGTGGCATTATCTCGTAAAGATGTACCATGGGATAGATCACCTGACTTAAAAATATTTCACAAATCCTGCAGTGATGTTACAAAGTGACCAATTATCTCAAGGGCAGTTTGTAAATATTTTCATTTCTGGTAAACACTCAGATCTTGAAATGGTGTTATATGCACTTGTTCTCAGATATTGCTGCCTGAGGTTGGAAATCCTCTCATATGACAACTTTCAAGGATGCCTTAGAGATTTTTCACCAGACCCCAACCAAACTGAGGTCCATCTAACACACTGTGTGACACACACGGTGTAATTACTTTTTGTGTCCCTAATTATGTGTAAGGACTTAAAAATATATTGCTGCTTGAGCATAGTGACAAACTCTAGTTATCTACTGCATTTTGGCTTTATTGCATTGCTCTGTGTATTACTTCATGTTCTGAAATAGGGAATTTATTAACTCAGAATTAAAAGGGAGAACCGAAAAGTGCTTTCTTATCAATGATAAATGCTAAAACAACAGGTGGAGAGATATGAGGAAATTTTATTCTCATTAACTTTATGGTGCAGATGATTCTCTTGACAAAATCTTTTCATTTGATGCAAAATTAAAAATGTATAACCTTGTGAAACTCGCAAAGATTTTTCACGAGAAAAAAACCACCACCAAACACTGAAGGGTATTTTATATTATCTACATTTGGTCTTGTTTGTGCAGTTCTAGAAAAACAATAAAAAAAAACCCTTTATAAAAATTCTTTGACCCTGCTTTTTGCCAACTGAATGCTCATGGTTGATTGGAAAATCAATGAAGTGCTGTGAGAATTGTACCTCACTGTTGCAGAAAAGCCACAAAAAAATCCAACTTTTCACATGAGTTGAAGATTGCCTTTGGTTCATTTACTCTCTTAAGACACATTAAAATCAAATCTATCACCCCATTTGGCCATCTGTCAATTCTCACTACACAGTAAATGAGTAGACTTTGTTCCTTGATCACCAGAAATGGAGGATGTTTTGTTGTTGTAATAAATGGTCGTAGGCCTTAGAGACAGAAAATAAATCAATGCAATTTATAAAGTTGGGGTGAAAATGTTAGATCCAGTTTTCTAAACTACAGAGAATTATGTATGGATGAATTGCAATAAATAAAGCACAGCTTTAGCAGCTTACAAAAATAAATAATAAAGATGAAAGAAATTAATGTGTAGTCCTTTATTTTGAAACCTTTTAAAGCATAAAATAAATACAAGAATAAGTTGCACATCAAAGGTGCATCTACATACACATTTCATTTAATCTGGTCAGGCAATAAATAAGAGAGTTCATTTTCTTCTTAACATAAACTTAGTTTTCAAATTGCAAAATACACTGGCAACTAAAAGAAGGTCTCCTCCTTCTTGCTCAATAATTGTTAACATGGACAATAATTATATCCTAGGACAAAGAATAAGTTTCACTGTAAATTTAACTTTTGAGGAGTGGTTTCTGTTGAACCAAAGTGCTTTTGGAATCAATGAGCTTTTGATGTTAGAGGCTGATGCTCCAAGAGTCCAGGTGCTGCATTCACTAAAAGCTTGGTTTCAAGCTCCAATCAGCGCAGTATCTTTTGGCGTACCATCATTTGCACTCCCTTCTTTGTTTGTTGTCAGCAGTCTTGTAAAACTGAACTATCTTGTAAGTAATTAGCTCCAAAACAAAATGTATGAAAACACGGAGACTAAACATCTGGAGACAGCCATTAACAAAGCCATCAATTCCATATCCCAGCAGACTACATTAGTACAACAAAGTTATTTTCAGGAGACTAAACCATCAGTTCTCAAATGATGGTCTGTAACAACAAATGGTCTTCAGTGGTTTGCAGAAGAATACCACCTTTCTATTGTTCAGAATTAAAAGCGTGCTGGCTAACATGTATAGTTCAGAGTTTGAGAATCACTGAAATAAACTATCAAAGTCACAGGTCCAAAACAAACTGTTGCAATAACAGATGCACCGTTTTTTTTTCTTTAATATGTGAATTTGAAAAAAATAAATAAGTATAACTTTTTAATAATACATATAAATATTCTGATGTAATTTCTTTTTTTTTTTTTATCTTTCAATGTAAACAGAAATTTAAGAATTGCGTGGAGCACTCTGCATTCTGCAACAGTACAGATTTTTGAATGTTGCTAAATATACAGATACTGATGAGTCCAGTGACTTCTTAGTCTAAAATTTAATTATCTTATATTGCTTATATATACTTATCTTGTAAAGTTATATCTGTTCATGTTCTGACTCAATATGCTTTCTGCAGAAGTTGCAGTGGTTCAAGTGTAATATAGAAGCTTCTTGCTTTCAGCTTTGCAAATAATTAACACTCTTGCTTCTATCTAGTTGAGATAACCAGTGTTCAGCAGAGGCAGATTTTCAAAGTATTTAAATCTTCTTGGAAAGATTTTGCACATGATACCAAGTTCCAGGTGGTCAGATTGTGGCTGGCCTGCCACCCCCATGCAAACTAACAAGTTAAAAGCAAGCTGTGACTTAAGCATAAATCTTTACTACACGGTTAATCCAAATTGAATGGGATTTTCAGTCCAGCCCCATTTTAGGTAGACAGAGGAATGGCTATAGGTTCTTAGAGTAGTTTTAAACATGGTTTTATTTTCACATAGCTGAACCTCATTCTAATCATGATTGTGACAATCCTCACAGTAAAAAAAAATTACTTAGGTGTCAGTAGTCTCCCAAAAATTGTATGGTGTTTTTCATGGTAGGGGAACAGCTTTGCAGAGAGAATTTATTATTAGGAATTCTTGAAAATCTCTGGGTAAGGAGCTGAGAAACATGTCCCCAGACACATGAGAAAATGTAAAAAGCAGTGTACAACAATGTAGATTGAACTCCTTTGGAGACAATGTTCCTTAGAAAAGCTGCTGATTACTTGGGCTAGGCAGGTGGTCTGTAACTAGCTTTCAATGTGAGATTTAAAAATGAAAGGCAGCACTAGCCCTTGGTAAAAACCATTTTGAAAATCTTTATACCACCCTACTGTTCAGTACATCCACATGTGATAGGAAAGGGTCCTTGTAATGAAGAAACAGAAATGTGACATCAAAACTAAAGAGCAGCAGCTCAGAGCTTGTTTGGGAATGATGAACTTTACTCTGTTTGCCAGCCTGCTATTGTATCACTTAAACTGTTTCTTTTATTCTTTAGAGATACCATATAAAAAAAATAGTTTGACGAGCATTCTGCAAGAAGTAGCTTTTGTTCAGAGTGCTCAGAGCATTTTATTGACAGTTCAGTCAAAAGGAAGACTGATAAAAGAAATAATGAAGTACTGGCTTTATTTTATCAAACTATCAGCTCTTTTTCTTCTCTCACTTGAGCTCAGATTTTTAACATGATCAGTCTTCCTATTAGTCTAGTGCAGACGTGGCTACTTTTTTCTCTTGCTGCTCTGTCAGCTAGAACAGGACAGGGCAGAAGCTATGACCTTATCATTGAACCTACTTTTACTTTTTAGCCAAACATGGTAAAACCTTCATTCTCTAATTTTTTGGTGCACCAAGGACAGCTAGGGATGGTAAAAAGGCATTGTGCTGCAGAGGGCTCCCCTCAATTTTATTACAGAACTAGGTTTTTTGTTTGTAATGAAGCTTCATTACAACACTAGAGTGTAATGTGTAAACAAGAGTCTCTGATTGCCCCCAGCATTTCCCTTAAGCTTTTATTTTGTTCCTGATTTCTTTTTCTGTTTGTTCTGCTTTTGACATAGAGTCTGAAAATCCATATTGTGACAATACTCCCCAGGAGAAAGCAATGAGTTGCTCATGAGAACTTACTTTTAATGGTGTTAATGTCATGAGAGAGCCAAGCATTACATTTATCAATGCCATCCCCTGATGGTAGTCCAGGAAAACAAGGAAAAAAAGCAGAAAATCAAAGCAGCCAGTAAAAGCAACACAGAAAGACACAGAGGAATCCTTTCTACTGAAAACTCTTGTCTAGCTGAAAATTGCAGGATATTTTTCAAGGCAGCATTAAAAAAAAAACTTACACTGAAAGCTTAGCAAGAGTGAGAATTATGTGCAATAAGACACTCGACGGTGAAGCCAAAACACCCAGTTTTGTATTTCATGGTGGGAAACTCCACTTGCATCAGTACTTGTATGAACTTATGCCTATGGCTGCAGCCCCCAGATGTGAAGAAGTGCAATCCATTGTGAAGAGCTAGCATGGGGACAAAAGGGTTAAAGCCATCAGAAGAACTAAACAGCCAAAGGCTTGCAGCAGCATTAAATGGCACTTTTGTGAAAGCAGCATGCAACTGTGCTCATGAGCACGTGGACTTTTAAAATGGGACTTTATGGACAAACTGATTGTCTTGGAAGAAGAAGAATATTCAGTGCAAAGTGAGGTGATGAAGTACAAGCAGAACAGCAAAGCTTTGATGGTTAATGCCAACACCATCAAATATTAAGAGATAACTGTCACTCATATATGCTTATATGCCCTGACATTCTCAGAGGTTTCCAATGACTCTCATTCATACAGAAGGACTACTGGAAGCCACACAGAGCCTCTATAAATTCTTAGCCCTATTTTAAAATTTATTCTAACTCGTGACAATGACAATTGCAGGAGACTGTAAAGAAGGCATGGTGTAGTTTTTCCTTTTGACACAGTACCTGGAAACTGTTCTTTGTCTGCGCTGCGAACAGACCAGTGTAAACACACATAGGCCCACTGCAGCTATTATAAAAGCAGGAGTCAGGATAAACATAACAGTACCTCTGCTACAATTCTGCTTGCTCAGATTACCTTGGCAATGTTTTCAAAATATAATTTTTTACTTTCTTTTTGCATGCTGGAGAGGAAAAGTGATGTTAAGGGGGCATTTTTACATCACTAACCTATTCCACAGGAAATGTGTGGATCCCAGCTGAATACTAAAACATCATTAGATTTCCTTTTTCTCTTCTATGTCTTATGGATATGCTATTTCAGACTTATGTTTCTGTGCCACTTCCTTGGTTGATGTCAAAATCTCCACAAATTAGCTATGGCGATGCATGCATTCAGCACAGAAAATCCTCAGTTATATATTGGGTTCAATATTACAGTGGTAATATTCTCACTTGAAATCTGTTTGCAAAAGGATTGCTTTAACTTTGGCAGAAAATTTCCTTTAGGTGACTGGCTAAGGGTAATCATCAAGTTATTATCAGGATAAGAGACAGCTTTACAAGGATTGTTTGTAGTAATCATTGGTGTTTTTCAGCCTAAGTTACTATATGATCCTAATTGTGTCAGAGACCAACATGGCGTAGATTTGAGACATTGGTGTGCAATTCCCCATAATACTCTGATTTAAAACAAAGTTATGTTGGCAGGGTACTTCTTCAGTAAACCACAGATGGGTTTCATCTAGAACCCAGGCATTGAAATCTGCACTAAATGCTGAGTTGTTCTGCCCAGGGGAATCTGGAAAATTACTTCTATATCAGTACGAACCAGATTTTTTAGAAGAACCCTAAAAATATTGAAAACCTACAATATTAAGTATTAGCTATGATTATGTTAATAGAATTAACTAAGATTGTTTAATTTGAAAGTAACCAAGGCATGATGTGTTAAACCAACATAGTGAAAACAAGAACTGTCTGCTATAAGTTCTCACTTTAAAATTGAAGCCAAATGATGGAGATGGAAAGTAAAAAAGTAATTGTAGTGGCTATTGAAAAGACGTTTGGTGTTTCAATATTATGTATTTAATATATTACATATAATAAATTGTTGAGCACTATGAGAGAATGGTACAGAAAAAGCTGTCATAAAATTGTTATTTTCCACTTGACACAACCACTTGGTTACATATTGGGCATTTAATCTAACATGGCTTTCCAGAAGGAATACTTTTTCTTCATCTAGCCAAAAGTTTGGGTTAGCTGCCGGGAGAACCAGGTGGCTGAAGTGATAAACAAAAAGAACTGAAATGTTCACAGTACTTATTTCTGGGTTTATGAAGTCATTCTATATCTTTATGCCTTAGTTTTCCTCCATGTGTAATGGAGTAATATAATCACATCTGCCCTTTTCCAAGCATATTAAACCAATTCGTATATTTTTGAGCACTGGTGCCCAGCCTTTCACAGACTAAAATCCTCTGAGAATTTCCTTTCAAGCAGCAAATACAAAATATGCTCTCCTTACTGGCCAAATGGCTAAGCAGCATGGTGATTTGATTCTTTGCAGCTATTAGTACTCATACAGGATGAGGAGAATGGAGTTTTTGAAAAAGTGTCATTGAGCTCCAGGCCTTGCAAATCTGTGCTGAGCATCAGAATTGAGCACCAATCATGGAACTCAGCACAGCTAGAAATCATATAATCATAGAATATCTCGAGTTGGAAGGCACCCATAAATCATGTCACAGGCATGATGTGAACGTAGCACAGGCTGTGTCCAATTGTCTACACAACAACTTTTAACTGAATATGTGAGCTGCAGTAGTTTGGCTCACTCAGGGTATAACTTGAAAATATATAGTGTTGTTAGTAATTGTGTAGAGGTTAATGCTATTTTTCAGTCTTACCAAACCTGGACTAACACATTTTTATATAAATACATTTATATACACAATTAGGTATTTTGCATTTAAAAAGCCCTTTTTTACTGGAAATTAATAATGGAAAAAATCTGGCTTTTTGAGCATCAAGCTTTTTAAATTTTATTAATTTTTCCAGGTTTCCAGTCACTAAAAGCAGGTGAGGAAAAAGCTTCTTCTAACTCCTGCAACATAATTTTTAACTGACTATAGGATTGATAGCTAACAGGGTCTTTTACAGGTCAGTTGGAAGGAAGAGCCTTGAATTATGAAGGAAATATTCTTAAATTTTTTCATCCACTTCCTGTAACTTTTTTGGATTATGAGTGTGTCTTCCTAAATTACTTTTATTCTTACATCTGACATTCAACCTGTTTGTAGGACTACAGGGAAGATCTTTGCCTGGAATTTCCTAGATGGCTCAGTTACAGGCACATGTAAATGGCAGAGGTGACATGAACTCACCCTTGGGTGTTATGTTTTCTTATTTGAAAAAGATTATAGGCAGCCAAAATCCCAACAATTAAATAAACAAAAGTATTGTTCTTCTGAGCTGGTTGCCACAATGTTACTGCGTATGTAGGAACTGTCTGTGTCATATTTAGAAACTACTACAGGAGTGGACAAGTTGACATGGTTTTATTTCTCAAAAGTAAAATAAACACAGGACTCTAGTGTCAATTTTTAAATTTTTTTTCATCTTCTTATATTATTATTTTAAGTGTCTTGATAACCCTAAAAAAATGAAAATGTGCTGAAAAACCATTTGCAGGGCTGTCAGCATAAAAATCATTTTCAGTTTTGGAATGTGTAAATATTTTCAGTTGATTCAGAGTTAATGCAGCTGCCAGGGCGCTGCATAGCAGCTGTGTGACAAAAACTGCCTTCTGCTTTGTGGCTCTGTGGCCTGGTCTGCACCTACAAGAAGGGCACCATCAGCACAAGCTGATGAGAGACTGCAATAAGCCTTGAGGGGCAGAGTCTTCCCCCAGGAGACAGGTGGGTGAGATACAAGTCACAATTTCCCTGTAAGAAAATACTTCTATTTTGTTTCACTTTGGGCAAAATACATCTCTTATTGTGGCAAACATTTTTGTTGTGGAAATTACAATTTCCACAGAACACTTTGGGAGAGGATTTCCATCCAGCTTCACCAGGATGAAAGTTTTCACCAGGACAACAGCCTGTGTGAGTGGGAACCACTAAAAAACCCGAGCATTCATAGAATCACAGAATCATTAAAATGGAAAAGACTTCCAAGATCATAAATTCCAACTGTTAACCCAGCACCACTGTGTTCACCACTGCACCATGTCCCCAAGGGTCACATCCACACACCTTTTGACCACTTCCAAGGGCGGCAATTCCACAGAGGGACACCCAAGCTGCAAATGGGGACCCAGCAAGGCAGTGATGGTGTGTCAGCCAGCTGCTGACTGGTGCACTGCACCTCCATGCAGTGAGAGACAGACATAAGAATCATCATTTTCAAGGTGAGGTAAGATCATGAGAAAAGGGAGAGCTAGTTGTTCTCTAAACAGATCTGGAAAAAACCCACTATAGGAGCAGTAGAAGGGGATAGTAGACTTCCTGCTGGTGACACCATGGGGCCTTTACATTTGTTCAGGTAGGCAGTGCTAAGGAAGTGGCAGCCTTCTTCCCTCTCACACATTAGTGAGGCTGAAGTAGCATCTTTCATTCCTCCCTCTGTGACTTGGCAAGCTGGCATTACAGCTGATGAAAAATGAACCAGGTTCCGGGGATGTGATGAGAATTGTCTGTGCTGCACACTTGTTAGTGTTTGTGCTTTGCTGCTTGGATACTTTTATTGATGAAGTGAAGTACTGCATACTATTAAATTATCATTTCATGCTACTTATGATAATAGGCAGAAGAGCATGGCAGATTATTATTACTTTCATTTGTAACTGATTAATGTGTATTGTTGATAGCATGCATTCCTTCCTTAAGGAGGGTGTAGAGGTGTGAGATTTCTATTTGAAAGATTTTGTTATGTTCCTTTATAGAGTTATATTCTGTAAAAAGAAAAAAAAAGGAAAGCAGAGAAAAGAGGACAGAGTGAAAGGACAGGGATAGCTGTGTTAAACAAGCTGAGACGATGTTTTAATAATAACTGTTCTATGTCTCTATGCATATGGTGCTGAGCAGAATGCATTGATTCCCCTTAACAGTTATGTCTTTATGTGTGCAGTCCCCCTACAGTTAATAATCTATTGTACCTGCTCTTCAAGACACCTTGCTATTGAATGAATTACTAAATAGCACAATGTGTAGCCATTTAATGAGGCTGAGTAATTCTATTATCTCTTCATGCTATTTATTCACCAGCTGCATATTTTCCACCTCCACCACAGATAAAGTTAACAAAATTAATTCTGCCATCAGTTTGATAATGCTGTCATCTCTCTCTCTCTCTCTGTGTGTGTGTGTGTGTGTGTGTGTGTGTGTGTGTGTGTGTGTGACAAGCATGTGCTGGAGATCCACCATCCTATGGTTTGTCTATGTCCTACTTGAGGCAATCAGAAGACAAAATAATTACTATAGGAGTACTATACAGAATAGTCACACAATGTCATTTTGTTTGCCATAATATTGATTTTCACAAAGAGTGAAAGGAGTTTATCTCCTTTTGACCACATGCAAAAGAGCAGTTAAGGCCTATTGTACACAAGGTGAAGGCTGCTGTATCATGGTAGAAAGTAAGAAGCACCAAAGACAGACCAAGTAAATTACACAGGTGCTGCAGCTGTGCCACAGATCCACACTGAATGAACCTGCTGATTGTTGAAATTAGTATGTTGCACCAAATGAAGCATATAAATCCTTTTTGCTGCCTTTTGCTCTCTTTGAACCCTTTCAGTGTAATTTTTCCCTGCCAGCCATTGACACTCAAATTCTAAAACTGAATTAGTGGTTTTTTTGCATTGTGTTGAGTAACTATGACAGACATATTCAACTGTCACATGAACAGCACAAACACACACATCACTGCATGAACAGTGCCACAATGTTATCCTCATGTGTGGGCTGAACACACATGATGAAAGAGGAAAGCTGAAGATTGTTGAGGATGGAAATAAGAATGGCACTCTGATAGTCTCTCTAGATGTGGCATGGAGATCTCTGCTATCTACCAAAGTGTTGCTCAAGGCAACTGAATTTAGTAAACCCAAAGCAAGATAAAAAATTAAGATAAAATATAAATTATTGTTGAGGATATTTTTAAGGTGTTACACTGAACTGGCCCTTTGCCATCAGATTTTCATAGTGGGCACAAAGGATACTATGAATGGACAGAAAAGTAGGAAATTATATGTAGTTTGTGAAAGAGACAAAGAAAAAATTGATGCAAAACCCTGTTGTTGGCTCTGTTTAAACTCAGACTTCTGCTACTGATTTGCCCTCATAGCCATAGCTCTAATACAACTTAAGTTGCTCATCACACAGATATGGTACTGTCCCTTATCTCTTTCTTCGTGTGGATTCAGTTTGGGGGCCAACAAATTGCTGTGTGTACTCTTAAGATTTACTGAGGGTTTTGCTCAATAGGATGCAACGCTGGCATCCTTTGACTTCTGCCACACATTTATGAGCACAGATTGTCCTCCTGAAGCCTGGTATAAAATGGGGGACTCAACTGTTTCAGGCCCACAGAACAGTTCCACCCCTATTCCACCCTGCCCCCACCCCCTGCAAAATACACAAACCTAGAAACATCACTTGTGACATCAAGATTATTATCAATCCCATAGAGATACACTCTGTTGCTCATGGATAACTAAAACTCAGGGGCACTGAAGCTTTAAATGTATCATTGAAAAATATCCTTCTGCTTTAGCTTACTGAAAAGTTACACTGAGGCAGAAAAACAAAACACCTGCAAATCCAACCCATCTGAATGCCTTTTTTCTCCTCCATTTCTCAGTCTTTCTCTTGATCTTACAGTTTACATTTTGTTTGGCTAGTCTTCAAATTTAAATGAGATATTGAGCTCAAAAATCATCTGTCTCTATCTCTCCTCTCGCTGTCTGTCCCTGAGAGACATGTTTCCTTTCCAGCATGTGAGAAGCCAAGAGGTGGATCCTTTCATAACTCAGAGAGTAGGTCAGTGCTGCCCATGGAGGGGCTGCAGTAGAAGGGAAGGAATGGATGGAAACCATCCTTTGAAATGTGAGTTTCTACCAGGGAGCACGTTGCTAACAGCAAAGCAATTGCACCAAAGCTCTAGGTCCAGCTGGATGTCAGACCCCAGAGCATGGTGGCATGTGGTACTGTAGAGCAAAAGATATTTCTGTTACAGTGCCATAGATGAATGACAGATCTGTATACTAGAGGGGAAAATGTGAGGACTTGCTCTGTCTTATAAAACCTTAATTAATTAGTTCATGTTAATCTAGTCTTTCTGGAAAGAGAATTGTCAGTTCCCCAAAGAAATATTTGGAGAATTTGGTCTTACCTCTAGCATGACCATCCCATGTTCACACTCAGATAGAAGCCCTCATGATATAATGGCCTTCTGCTTTCTCTGACCTGGCATAAGGGAGGTACAGGTATGGAACGACCTGTGCTCCATGTCACCACTTTGGTTGAATTTAATAGGATTCATATATTATCCTATGAGAAATTTTGGAAGTCAAGAAGTAGATGCTGTTGTTTCCCTCTCCCTACACCCAGTAGTAGTAATTATTTTCTCAAGCCTGCTTATTTGTGACAAACCTCTAGCTATCCATAAACCATTGCAGCTAAATCCTAATTCAGCTTATTCATGCTCCTTTTACACTACATTTATTAATGTTTTGGAAATTAAAGTTGGAAGTTGTACTGTAGAGGCAAGAAATGGAGCATAACAAACCTAATACTGCCCAACAGTTTAATATCATTTATGCAAGGTGCTAACATCCATTCTTGTTAGAGATTTCACCATTTTGGTTCTCTCACATAAAACAGCACCACTAGAAAAACAATCCTGGCACCCTATGAAATAGTGGACCAAACGTTTCAGTACCACAAATCATGTGAAAATACACTGAGAAAAAAAATTCACTTGATCAAATTATAGACGTATGGACATAAGCAGTCTTAAATTGTGCATTGTGATGCCTGTGCAGTTACAACATTTTCAAGGAAATGAGCCCAGATTTAGTGAGTTACCTAAATATTAGGCATAATTTTAGGCACATTATTAATCTTTGTGTTCTTGCTAAGTGATCAATGTATTTGAATTGAGGAACAAATTAAAGTTAATTTTTAAAACTTGGGTTTTTTTCTTCTCTCAAATGCTACTCATCCAACCATAACTGTCCTTAGAAAGATAAAGCAGCCATTGTGAAGTACTGAAAAACTCTTTACTAGTCCCTAACTAGAAAGATGATGGTGTAAAGAAGTTAAAAAGGAACAACTCTAGGACTGAGTCAGAGATCAGGAGGACTCTGTGAAATAGTGTTTCTCACCATGGTAACTTTGAGAAAATTACACTAAAAGAAGAGCACATGGTTTTCCTTTAAGCTAAAGAGACAATTATCATGTCTCTCTTGTTTAAATTAAGTGAAAATCTGAGATATGCGCAGCATAAATGAGGAAAGCATATGGCCCTTGCTTGGTAATTTAAAGGGTAATTTGGTTAAGAAATTGAGAGTAGTTCAGACCAGAGTACTATTATGTAATATCAATGCAAAGCAGAAGCCTCCCCAGATAATCAGGTCCTATTTTTCTGACACATTTTTGTACTTCATGATTCATTTCCCTTATTTCTCACACTTCTTATTTGTGGTTTTAAAATATGTTCAACTTTTTTAACATAGGAAATGGTGCTGTATAAAAAAAAAAAAAGAAATGTTAGAATTAACCTATACAAATGAAATATAGGGAAGATTTTTCTCTTCAGTTTCAATCAAGCAAGGAAGAAATAGTCATCCTATTCTGAAAAATGTTTTGAGTTTTATTATTTTGTATATACCTACAAGAGAAAAATCTTTTACAATGTAGGATTTTTTTCCTTTGAAAAGCTAGAGTTGGAACCCCTCCACAACAGTCAATAAGAGTGCACTGGGATATCTTAAAAATCTTTTCCAAAATGGGCAGAGCAAGGATTTTTTTGTAATAAATTAAATTTTGTGCAGGTTAATTCTGCTTTGAGCCAGCCTTTTCTAAGTGTTTAATAACAAATATATACATGACCTCCCACTAAAAAGTTAGTTAAAACTGGTAAGAATCGGTGTGTTTCCCCATGAGCAATTGTTTAACAACACTTTAACCTCAGAGATAACCATAGTCCACTCATGAAGATATCACCTTCTTACTTGGGTCAGTATAATTTGTATTTTATTTTTCATTATATGCTTACAACCAGTGTAAGCAAAAGGAAATTTTTTTCTATTGGTATTGTAGACATAAGGATATGCATCTGATTCCACAAAATCTCTAATTACTTCCCTAACTGCAAGTCCCAAAGTATTTCCAAGGGAGTTGAGTATACAAATGTTGAATTCAGTCAGGAACCTTGTATCACCTTAAAGTTCTTTGTGCTCTGCTAGATAATCCATTATTTAGGAAATTATATGAAATATAATATCCATAAATCCATAAATATTTCTTTTTCTGCAAAATTGTGCAAACATACTGAATTTAGGCCCAAAATTTGCAGGTTTATGCAAGAATTATTGACTTCTGACAAATCTGTGTTGCACCTTTCAGAGAAAGCCAGAGCTTTATGAAAGCTGAATTTATGCTTCATTTATGTGACTAGGCACTCCTAGGGAAATCAGTAATTTTACTTCAGTGATATGCTGCCATTAAGTCAAAATCAGCCCAAAAAGATTTTTGAAAGCCATGTATGTATAAGGACATGAACATGCAGAGCAGCAAATACCTGCAGTAAGAACCCCACAAGATATTCCCTTAAGGGGAATATTTCCAGTCCAGAAATAGGAAGAATATTTTCCATATGCAGATAAAATGCAAATTCCCTTTCATTTTTTAAAGAAAAACAAAGAGTCAATTTTATTACTTGAGAAATAAAACCAACCAGAGTTTTTTCACTGCAAAAATTGTAAGCTAGTTAAGAGTTAAAAGGCATGGATCGTAACCTTTGAAACTTTCCCCAAAGCTGCACAACTACTGATGGGGTGACATGAAAAGCCATTTCCCTTATAATGAGATACCAAGCAGATCTGTCTTCTTTTAAAACCTGGCATTTAAAAATACATTTACCTCTATTATGTACTGGCCTAACCTGCACAGGCTATTTCTTGTGACATATTACCAGAGCAGATGTTTTAGACAACCTGCTGGCATAACTGCAAAGAATGAACAATGTTTTTTGTTTTTTCTTTTTTAATTTTGACAAACTCCTGCAAAAGTTTATTTTCCAGTATTTTAACACAGGTTTATCCAAGGATTTCTTATGTAAATTGCCTATTATTTTTCCCCTACTGTGCAACTGAGTAGTGTAATATGAAGAAATGGGAAAAAATGGACACCCTGATGACTTTTTTTCACAGGACATCTGCTCACCTTACCCAGATCTTTTGCAGCCAATTTGTCTAAGACCATATGGATGAGATCAAATTGAAAAGAACTGGGGGGAGGGGAGAATGCAGAGGAAAAAACAGGGGCTAGAAAGGAAGAATAAAGGAAAAGATAAGAAAGAAATGAGCTTGAGAAAATAACATTTTAAAGAAACAACACCCTCGCACACACATTCCCCCACTGAGAAAAACATATCTGATAGAAAATAGGAAAGAAAAAAGTTATGATTTTATGATTTTTAGTTACTGCATATCAGCTCTAGGTTAAAAACTTCATGTTATTATGGAATAACAAGATACTTTGTGCAGAGTAGCTATTGCTGTCTTTTTACTGTCATGACCTTTCCTATAGCTTAATAACAGGATCTCAAACTGAATCTGTTTAATATTTCATTATATTGTTTAAAATATAAATACAGAGCATTATGCTACAGAATATATTTGTACTTTTTACCAAGAGACGGTATATTTCTGTATTCATGAAGAAATGACCTTCAGGATTTGGAAGAAGGTCTTCTCTGTTTCATAGCTGCCTATTCCATTTTATTAGTTTTTCTCAGGCTGTACAGAAATATGAAATTCATCTCATCATCTCTAACAAATGTATGATCAATCAGGGAGATGCAAAATCATCTAATGTTTATATTAGGTTCCTGGCACAAGCAATCACCCCTAATGACTTAGTAATGCCACAGTAAGCTGTGCATATGCTCAAGTATTTTCATCTGTGTTTCTGATATTTATCTTTACATGGTTATGGACCCAATCCTTGGGATAGTTATGCGGGTTCTTAAACTGCAACAACTTGGAATTCTGTGGCCAGCTTGCAAACTTAAAGTTAAGTATGTGCTTCACTGTTTATAGAACAGAAGCATGCCTTTGTTTAAGATGTATAATAGATATAACAGCTGTGTAAAATAAAAGGAATCAAGCAATATTTTGACAGAAGAGGAAGGGGTTACCAGGCAAGAATAATGAAAAAATCAATGCAGAGTTTTTCATATTCCCATTGAAATCAGATTTCAGCTCTTGGTAGGACATGAAAAATTATTTTAACATTATTTTGCAGATAATTAAGGAGTGCAAAGATGCATTACATCAGTTCACATTTGTTTTTTTATTTTTAAACTGCTCTAACAGTTAACAGTCAGCTGCTGCATAGCCCTGTGTTCAGCTGCAGTAATGGCTTTGTGTGTCTAATGCCTGAAATACAGCTCTTGGGTTTTGAAGGAGGTAGAGTTCTCAAAGGAGGAACCACCTACCAAAGCATTCACCTTTATTATGTAAGCACACTCTTGCCACTAGCAGTTGCCACCTATTAAATCAGGTTGGCTACTGGAAAATGTAATATTGAAAGACTGGCCAAATGAACTACGCAGTATGCTGTATAATTAAATGAATCCCCTGGAAGATTTCTCATAAACAAGTGTGACGGTGTTCTGGCCTACTAAGAAAGATGGTAAGGGGCACTGTTTTCAATTGCATAATTTGCTGATCTCATTTTTTGATTCATGCTACTTTATGAAGAAAAGCAGAAGAATGGACAAAGTGATCTTTCGGGCTTCTAAATTTTGTACTTATTTCAACTGTTTTCCCGACATTTTCATCGATTTGAGTTTTCATTAATTAAAATCACCAGAAACTGATAGCAGAGGGAAATTTCTCCAATGCAGGTCGGCTCCTTTGCAAAAGTGACTGAAGACATGACTCTTTTGACAAAGACATGACTCTTGACAAACTTTCCAGGTTTTGTACTCAGGTTTCTTTTAGCCAATACCTTCTTTTTGCTGGAAATTCAGTGGTATGACACTGTCTGCATTGGGGCTGGCCAAACTTCCACAGACATCAGCAGCAACATCAGCTTAAGCTCTTTCTGTCCACGTTTGTCCTCCACGTTTGCCCCTCATCCTCTGTTCCTGCACTGCCCCCTCTCTAAGGGGACCATAGCTGGAAGGCCACATAGCAAGATGATCACGTGGTGGAAAAGGTGAAAAATAACCTGCTAATTTTAACAGACACCAGGTCTCTGGTCTGGTTCACTGTGGAAACTCTTGAGATGGGAGTTTCTGGCCTCTGTCTTCTCCCCAGTACTAGCAATGGGACAAAAGGAAAAGACTTCAAGTTGCTCCAGGGGAGACTTGGATTGCATAGTACTAAAAATTTCTTCCCCAAAAGGATTTTTAATCATTGTATCAGGCTCCACAGGGAAAGTGTTGAGTCACTGTCACCAGAGGTATTTAAAAGACACTTAGACGTGGCAATTAAGCACCTGGTTTAGTGGTGGACCTGGCAGTGCCAGGTCAATGCTTGGACTCTATCTTACAGGTCTTTTGCAACCCAAGAAATTCTATGATTCAATGAGCTGAGGAGGCATCTGGGAGCAGGAAAAAACAGCTGAAAGTGGGGAGAGAAGCAGAATCCACTGAGCAGGTGTTGATGCTAATAGAAATGACCCTTGAAAAAGGCTTTCTTTGCCTGTCTCTCCACCCTAGTTCTCATAGCCAAAGCAGTACTCAAGCAAAAAAACTTTCACAGGGCACCTGAATTTCTGAGTGACATTGCATTTGCCTTTGTTCTTTAGTAAAAACAGCTGCTTAATTGTCTTTTAGAGCTATCTGAAAAGAGCTGTGAAGAAATCTTCTAAATTATTCTTATATAAGAATGCTTCAAGAGAATCAAATAACAATTAGAAATATGTTAGGGCTGTCTTTGAATTTCTGTTTAGCTTAATATCATTCTGTAAAGTAGATGCAATACCAGAAAAGAAAAAAAAAAACAGTTTTCTTATCCAAGCTCCATAAATGTTCATTATGTATATAGCAAACGTAGGTTTAGATGACTGTATAATCAATACATTTGAAAGAGAATGATACAAGAAATTGTGCTTTTTCTAATAGTAAAAAAGTTTCCTTAACCAAATACGGTATGCAATACACACTGTACATGATCAAATGAGCAAATAGGAAATATGATCCAAAAAGTGGGATGCCTGCTAGAAAAACAATCAGACATAAGAATAACATAGGGAACCAGTCTAGCTGTAGGGAAAATAGGCTAAACAATGTTTTGGGCAACAGTGACAGCTGAGGGGATTTTACAGCTGTGTTCAGATTGGAAAAGTGTCATTTACCACGTGATAAATTCAGAGGGTGTTCAAATGAAATATACTATACCTTATGGCAGCTTCAACTTCTTTTCATAAATGCACACTAACCATTAAAGGAGAATTTAGGGAACAAAATAGGGAACATTAGGGAACATTGGTTAATTAGGTGGGAGTCTTTTTCCCATCTTCCATAAAGAGTAATTTCTGAGAGCTGCAAACTTCATTATTATGTGCTGTATTCACATTCCTAAAAGAGGGGTGGTAGTGAATGCAAATTACATATATAGCACAAACAGATTGATAGAAAATCACTTCCAGACATTTCGCACAAAATAAATACACTGGTGGACTGGTGTGTTCAATAGGTCTTTTGAACACAGAATTAATTTCACTGCATAACTGGGTATGATGACATAAAAGAGAAACTCATTTTTGTCAGCCCAAATACTTATTTAATAGTCCCAAAATAGCTTAATGAAAAAGGTTTTGAATCAAATATTACTTCCTTTAGATCTTCAGCACTAAATAATTATACATTTTAGAAATACCAAAGGAAAATAATATTAAAAACTTGCTGATGTAAGTGGGAGCTCCCCTATTAGTTTGAAAGGACTCAAGACAACAGGATACTTAACATTTTTAAAGTGTGAAATGCAGCTCCCACACACCTTCACTCTTTTGTGGACAGCATGCTCTTGAAGAACATCACCTTCTTTCATCTTACAGATGCCAGTTTTGTCTCCTCCACCTCCTTGACTCCACCTGCCGTCTTCAATTTTTTTTGTACTAAAACAATCAATTGTTTAGACCAATATATTCTGAAATGTGTTTAAAGCTGTCAAAACCAAAATGCCCTGGTTGCACTCCATGGCTCACTAGTCATGCTTTTTATACTGTTAAGGTATAAAAAGCAACTCTGATGCAACTCCTGAAAGAAGTTGGAATGGTTCAAAATATCATTCTTGAAAAGGCATTTCTGTCAAGAATTCACTTCATCAGCCAAAATGTGGACAGAGTTTGATAGATCTGCATAAAATTACTTTGGAAAGTATCTGCCCATTCTGGGAAGGAGCTGCAACTCAAAAAGATGTTAGGGAAAATCTCATCTGCCAACAAAATAGCTGCTGCTGTTAGACACTAAGAAAGCATGAAGCACAATGACAAGAGCTGTTGGTGAAATCTAATTGACTGAAATATTCTGAAATTCAGTATAAATTGTGTGTAAATTAAAGACATAATTTGACTGTACAGGGAAGAGAAGAGGTCAAGAACTACTTTCTGAGTATTTGTGAGGGTTTAGATCAGTGTTTTTCCATAATGGTAACTTTTTGCCCTCTCATACTGTTTTAGTAAATAACTCAAACTACAAAAGGACTCTGAAACTGGCATCCAGATTTTATGGCTAGAAATATATATAGCCAGCTAACATCTATCGAGTCCTTCCAAGCTTTTTGTCTCTGCTAGTATTGGAATGTTTTTCATGAAATGATTTTTCATAACAGTAGGAATTATTATTGTGTTTATTAGCTGGAAGATAGGTAGACAGATAGTAGTGCTATTGGGTAAGCATATAAAGTGTTTGTGTCATCTCTTGTTTCCTGCTTCTCTACAGCCAGAAACTGATTATTAATACTGCACAGGGGAAAGCTGCTGAATGTTTAAATCTACCCTATCTGATATAGAGAGACTTTAAAATTGGACTGTTGAAACTCCAAATGAGTAGCAGTAAGCTACCTTAACTGTACAATGGTACAATGGGCTAAATATCAGAAGACTTTAAACTCTTGTAGTCTTCTCTACGCCTTCACCTAAGTATGTGTCAGGCTTCCTCAGCTGTTTTGGGTCTTCTTTGTTTGGGTTTGGGTTGATTTTTTGCTTGGTGTTTCCTTGTATTCCTTTTTATTTTCTGGTTTTTAGTTGTTTTTTGTTGGTGGGATGGTTTGTGGTTTTGTTGTTGTTGTTGTTGTTGGTTGGTTGGTTGGGTTTTTGTTTTTTTTTTTTTTGGGGGGGGGGAGGGGTTGGTTGTGGGAAAAATGTCTGGCCTGTGTAGAATTTGTCAAAACAGATATAGCATGATAAAGTTTCCTCTAGTTTTCTATAGTCAGGAGTGCTGCCAAAATGAGCTGAAACAAGTACAGCAGTGTCTTCTCCCTACATATGTCTTGGGTCATGAGGCATAGCAGCAGCATTTGAGCTCCAGAATGGTGCTTGAGGAGCATGCTTCACAGGGACATGAACATGTAAGTAGGATGACTTAATTTTAGTGCATATGCAAGAGTATCTTTCCTCCCTTGTGAGCAGTTTTTCATTAAAGGGAATGATTAGGCTCTTATTATTTATACATTGTTTTCCATTGCTTAGGGAGATTTTTCTGTAATCTGCCTCACACTCTGAAGGATTGTAAAATAACTTTCTGTCCATTAAGTAATTGGCTTAATGCAAGAAATAGAGAATGAAAGAAATCATGTGTGCAGGAGGCTCTCTGTTGAATTTTATTCTCTTTAAAATCAGACAACAATCTCTTCTGGTCTCATTGTTGTTTAAAAGCTTTTGAAGATTTTTGGCTGGAAAACAAAAGAAAAGCAGGAACAGGGAAAAAAGAGCTATGCAGTATGTTTTAAGCTAATGGAGCACCCCAGGGAGCTTGTTCTAGAGAGACTCTCCATAAAGGCAGCAGCAGGGATGGGGAGAATCTCTGTCCATCTCCCTATATCCAGTTGGGTTTACATGATAGATGGCTTGATGATAAGCTAAAGAAGGATGCTTCTGACCAATTATGTAGTATTAATTTTACATATGACCATAAGGACTCAGATTTATGCCAAAGTAAATGGCTGAGCATAGGATTTTTTTTTCCAAAATTCATACCAGACACAGTCTTACCACTTTATTCATGTCCAGTAGCACCTAACTCCTGCAAACCAATAAAATTTTGTGTTAAGTGAGATAACAGTCAAAAGATTGCAAAATAGGAAAATAGCTCTTACTGAAAGAGGCGTTTCTGCCATCACGCTATCGTAATGTATCTCCCTTACTGTCCAAAGTGCAACTAAAGGTTGAGAAAATCCTTACAGGGGAGGTGTTATTTAGACAGCTCATGCCTTCGTGCCACTGTCTAGTTTCACATTACTCAGCATCTGCCTGGTCATGATATGAGTTCAAGTCCTCAACAATCACTTGCATGAACACATGTTCATTTTTTTCAATCAAGTCATTACAACCAAATAGTATTAGGACCATTGCTGCAATGAAATTTCTTGCAGAATTTTGCCACAGTATGTTCAGTCTGGATACTATATTTGAAGGCTATTCTATATAATGGTTATTAAAATGCCTGTACTACAGATAAAAAGACATGAAAATACTGGCTTATGGACACTGGGATAGAGCTCTTGAGTGTGCAAAATGCAGAGTGCAGTGTATTGGCTTTTTAGGTGTTCTAAAATAAAACAGGATGTATCGACAAGGAAAGTCATTTGGGAATTTTCCAACGGAATATTTTTATCTGCAAATGCAGATTTAATGGGGTTAAGGAACATGCCATTTCAATGATAATTTCATCAAATTGATGCTCTCATTGAGATTTGAAATTAATATGATGTTAAGAAACAGCAACAAAGATAGTAATTTAGTCTTAGGAGCCTGCTTTCCATAAAATGTCATTAGAAATGGACTTTTAAAAAGGCTAAGTCAGAGCAACAGCTCAACACGTGTGCTTAAAGACCTCAGCATCTTTTTCCCAAGTACACAATAATCAATAAACTAGAGAACAAGGCAAAGATGGAATCATAGTCAGAAGCCTTCAGTCATCCTGTGCAACAGGCAAGTGTCCTAACCTTGCTTATGGGCTTGGTTCCATTCTGTTAGCTAGTTAGCTATTCAAATTGTTTAACTGGATTAAATGGGTAGACAACCATTTCCAGAACAGTTCATAAGGTTAGAGTTAAGTCAGGTATTTGTGAAGTGAAAGGCTAAAGGTCAAGACTTTAGTTTCAAAAAAGGAAAAGTAGTGTGACATCAGTAATTTTGGCTTGTTGTTCAAGCCTTTCACCTCCAGGAATGACTTCTGAAACCCTTTTTTTTTATTTTTTTCCCTGCTCAATAGGAAAATATTGAAATTTGTAGAAAATCTTTTTTTGTTCCCTTTCTCACTTCTCTACCCTACCCTTAGTTTTCACGAAGAAAAAACACCTCAACAACTCTATGTAGGGATAGAGGAGATTTATGAAAGTTTTGGGGTTTTTTAGCTTGATAACTGCAAGTACAATGTGTGTCTCTGTATTTATGTGTGTGTGTATCTGTAGAGCTGAAGCATGTAGGAAGCAAAAAGATTATTTTAATGAACAGTTTCTCACATTTGCCATTCCTCACAAAACAACCAGGCAATGAAATACCATGGAAAGAGAGAGTGGACTGAATAAAGCTTCCATTGTGTTCAATAACAAAAAGTTTAGAGCAAGAATAGTTGCAGTAAAAAGTCATGTCAAAGAATATAAGAGACACAATAGGTAAAATAGTGAATTGTACTGATAAGAAAAAATGAAATATTATTTTTCTTGTAGTAAGCAGAAAGCCAGTCTGAGACTGAAATCTTCCATGTATTAAGACTCTGGAATAGAAATTTCTAGCTTTTGGAGACTAATTCTACATGTAGAAGTCTAATTAAAATCTGAAATCCATAAAATACTAGAAAGTTAAAACCAGTAGCAAATTAGAGCCTGGAAAGCCTTCCAGAAGGGATCTGTGTGCTTTACAATAATAATACTATTAATAAAAAATAATGTTACACAGTGTGAAAATCTTTGATCTCTGGGTACAATGAGTGCAAGACGCTGCTAGTGGACCATCTAGTCACTACTATGAAACACTGCACAATTGTGGTTACAGAGTCTGACTGGCTGTGGGCACTACAAAATTATCTGTGAAATGAAGAGAGACTTTTTAAAAGATCCTTCCAGACAAAAAATTTTTTCAAACCCTTAGATGAAAATTGGTTAATATGCTGAAAGCTAGCATCTTGTTCAAATTAATATATTTTTACCAGAGTAACTGTGGACGTTCTCATTACTCAGATAAAATGTCATCTCTTTTTCAAAAGCTCTTAAACTCTTGAATGCACTGATATTTCATGACAGACAGTTCCACAGGTTAATTGCACACTGTGCAAAAGTGCATTGCTTTTCTAGTTCTTCAAAACTTTTTGTTCTTGTATTGTTAGAGGATTATTAGAATCTTCTTATTGACCTTCTGAACAACATTTGTTGTTTTAGCTGAATCAAATATATTTCCTCTGATTTGTTTGTTTGAGTTTTTTTTTTTAATTTAATTTTTTTTACAAATAATCTTGATTTCCTCAGTTACTTAGGAATTGCATGTAGTCTGTAACCATTTTCATCACCTGTCTTTGAACACTATTTATTTCTTCTAGAGACATAACAAAATGAGCAAGATTCTGCTACTGTTAAACCCAATGTAAGTTCTTGACACTTGATTTTTTAGGCCAGACATTTGTCAGTGGTACAAATAAGGAGACACTACTGATGTTAAAATATCTTCTGGTACTTACTTTTGTCTCATCTCTTAGGCCTCTATTCCTTTGCAGATGTAAGGTGTAAATGTCATTATGCTTCACCGTCTCCTTCAGGATATTTTTGAACCCATCAGTGATTACAAATAAGGTAAAGAATTCCTTCCACTAAACATTATTTAGCATTTCTCAGAATTTGCATGAGTTAGTATTCACTGCTCCAATGTTAGTATATTTTTCTGATGTTTTATGTGTTTATTTGGGGATTGTGATCCCAGCTTTTTTTTTTCCTTTCTTTTTCTCTTTTCACTCAGAAATGTATTTAAAATCTTCCAAATATATTATTTATGCCAAGTTTTATGGTACATCTTTTAGCCAAAGCAAAATTTGCCTAATTAACTAATGGTTGTTTTTATTAAAAGCCTAAGTCATGCTTAGAAGTCTACACTTTAACAAGCAGGCATTTTTAAAATAATAATTTAATAATAAAATATTTTGCATAGTCAACTTTAAGTGAAAATTCATTATGTTTATTTGCAAATACTGCATGGATTTGTACTCAGATAACTGTACAAGTATGTGGGATTTAATTCTTTTTTGATAAGTGTACTAGCTGTGGCTGTGGTAGAGATAATTTTCTTTATTTTAGTTCCTGCCATGAGGAGGAGTTTTGCCAGATTGCTGTTGCTCAGGATGGATGTTCATCTACCAGTAGTGAGGGGCACAAAAAATGTATTTTTGTGCCCCTTGTTTCTTTCTGGGTTTTTTGTCTTTTTTGACTAATAAAACATCTTAACACAACCCATGAGTTTTCTCAGTTTTGCCCTTCTATTCTCTTACATCCCACTGCAGAGGGAGAGAGAGAAAAGCTCTGTGATGTTTGGCTGCCTACAGGGTTAATCCACAGTAGAAAGAATTTCAGAAAATTCTATGATCATCAGACTTGTAAACAATAAGTTACAGGTATAAAATATGGGTGCACTGCCTATCACTTGTCATGCAGGGTTGCTTCTTGTTTATGAGATTTTTTAGAACCTTCAAGGCACTAGGCAATCTTCAGAATAACTTGATCAAATAAATGCTGGTTTTGTTTTACAGAAGTAAAGGAGACAGACATGTTACAGCAAAGATTTTCAAGGGTGAGACAAAATATCAATTATTACTGTATCTGAGTGTTAACTCTCTGAAATCTACTTTCTTTAAAGGATGGAGCTTAAGATCTGTCCTCAAAGCCTAAGCCATCCAATATTCACTAATAATGGGAAATTTGGGGCAATTGGCTGGCAGGCCTGTCACAGGAGTTCTGATCTCCTTGTCCTTGGTTGCATGATAGTGCATGGTATCACAGCAATGGGGCTGCCATTTTATCAAAGGATTTCCCAATTTCAAGTGGCTCTTCAGAGAGCTCCTGACTCACTCAGAAAGCAGTGAGTATTATCCAGCCAGCCCACAACCCTTTCTTCATCTTCACAGCCATACCTCCTCTTCTTTTTTTCCCCTCTCTTTCTGTCTTTCCTTCTTTTAGTTTTACTCAGTCAAGATGAGCAGGTCATCAGGCACATGAGACAACAGCTGCATGTGTATCTATTTAGATAAATGTTTAAAAAGCAGGGTCATCCCACGGCTTCTTTCTGTCTGTTTATAATGTACATCCAGGCAAAATGTAAGAGTATTTTGAATAGCATAAGGTATATTTTAATATGGAAGCTGATAGCCAAAACTGAACATACTGTGCTTATTTTTTTCACAAGACAACCGGTGTGCTCAATACCACCAAGCTGCCAATTGTACTCGAAAGAAGAAACTGTATAAGACTGTCAGATATTTCAGAAATATCCTCTGAAATCAATAAGTGGTTCCTGAAAAGCAAAGGCAGCATATTGCACTCAGGGTAAATCTTCACCTGATAACAATGGTCCCATTATCACTGGGTGTAGCTCTGCTCAAGAATGATGGGGTAGTTCCTATGTCAATGAAATTAATTCCACATATTTTCATATCTATCAGGAAGATATTTCATATATAACTGTGTTATATGTGAAATATAACATATATATGTAAGAGCTGTTGAACCCTCTCCCTGCATTGTAGACAACACATACTCTATTGCAAACAGAACCTAGCCTTCACATTCCAGCAGAAAATGTACTAATGAAGTTTTCAGGAAAAACTTAATTTATTTTGTGTACTATAATGTATTCTGAGAACAAGAGATTTACTGAGTAATTCATTATATAAGGAGCAGTCACCCAGAACCGTTTACAGACAATTGGTTATGGATTTCTGGTAGCTGAATTGCAATCTCAAAATTTTAAAAGTGCCTATAACACTAAAGTTATATATTAGTGTGATCATATAAATTACTTGCATAGTATTTTAACAACATAAACCAAATTCTCAAATGGTTGCAAAAAGCTTACATTATTAAATTTTAAAGAATTGTATGGATTTAATGAAAAATTATAAGCTAGAAAAAAAATTGAGTTACTACATTTAATTTAGCAAAATCACAGGTAGGTTAAGCATCTGAAACTTCTATTAGTTGAATATGTTGAATAATAGTACCATAAAGCCTATGCAACTGCAATGCAAACAATAAAATATGAGCACTAGTTTAGTGTTGACTGTTCTGTATTTAAAATTATTGTTAGCCAAATGCACACATAGTGGAAGGAGAGGAGTTCAGTCTTCCAAAAATGCATTCTGCTTGTTCTCTAAAGCTGCTCATTCTTCATAATGTCAGAGTTATATATATTGCACAGCTAGAACAGAGGATTGAGGGCAAAATGGTCCCAGCTCAGCTTTGCCATTGGTATACTTCTCCAAATCAAGTAAAGGTTTCTACAACCGTTAAGTGAACGTGATTTTTGGTGGCAAATATACTAGACAGAATGGTGGAAAAAAAAAATTTAAAAGGGCAGCTTGAATTCTAGGGTCATTTGTTAAGTTTTAAACTTGTTTTTGTAACTCGGCAAGAAATACTTAAATACTGTGAAAGGCAAGAGGGCTTATGTTGCACTCTTGCCACTACAGTTTTAATATCTGAATTGGGACATATTTCAGGACAGCAAAAGAAGAAGCTGTACAGAGCTTAATATGCACATCTTGATCATTCAGGAGCTGGACTTGGAGGATCATCTAGACTGAGAATTTGTCTGGACTGTCTGACTGTATCAAAACACTTCTACTGCCTGCATACCCATCTTCCCTATCCAGACAATCAGAGCTCAGGGAAAGGGTGATGGAGAGGGATTGGAGCTGAAGCTCAGATATGTAGAGACCCAAAAGATACTAAGCAGTTCTGGATCCTTCAGCTAACTTATATGCATTATGTATTTAAATGTGGCAAGTAAAAACATAACAGATTTCAGTTACTGAATCATCCTCTTCAGGTGGTGATGAAGAAATAGGTTGGTCACATTCCCATGTTGTCCCATATAAAATGTATGTGAAGAAACCAGTCGTCTTCCTTGGGTTGTATGGCTCTCTTATGACTACAGCAATTTTATTTAGGCAGTTCCAGCTAGACCTTAGGCTGATGAAAAAATCTGGAGAAAATAGTGTGTCTTCAGAAAATGACTCACCTGATCCTTGATAGTCATACAACAAAGACATACCGTGTGCTGTGATGGAGAACAATACAAAATCAGATATGCTGATGTTCATGCAATTTCCTTGAAGAGGGTTAAGATGATTATCTGTGAAGCCAAGAAGTGACTGTGAGGTTGAGTCATCAGTGTCAGCTCCTGAATAGAAAGTGTGCCAAGACAGGATTCACCAGAAATATGTTATGCCACATTTACTTGAAAGCAGATCAGACAGGCTTGCTGCCTTTGAGGCTGATGATGAATCTGTTGTATCCAGAAAATGTTTGCTGCTGAGGACCATTCTCAGAACTATTGAAGTAGAAATGGAAAGACAACAGTTAAAACAGACTTGATTATTTTTTGAATGATTCTTATCATAAGGCTGAAAACCAGAATAATATGATTAAGACAACTAATTTGGTATATAAGTTTTTTAGGGAAACTACAGTGTGTTAGAGCAAGATGGTAAACAGTGCCTACTATTCCTAAACAACTGTCATTCACTGAATCTTTGTGGAGCAGATTCAGCCGAAAATGGTACCAAAGCTGTTGCTTGTGCTGGCATAGTGAAGACTGTTTACAGTTTGCTTTGTAGCATTCCAAAAAGCCAAGACACCCTGCAGTGTCACACTGGAAACTCCCTGCAAGGGCTCTCTGGTGCAGGATAGACAGATTGTGTTAATGGTGACTGATCCTTCACAGCTTGTTTACCAGGCATCAACACAAATTTAGAAAAGCATTTAGAAAAATCTAAAATTAAAAATGACTAGGACATGGAAGGAAGTAAATGAAGCTATAATACAGTACTCTTGCATGTACAGCATGCTGGTAGCCATTAACTGAAGGAACCAAATGATTCAAGAAATACACATGATGCAGAAGTGGAAAGTCTGCAAAACTTGATATGTGAACTGGAAATCATAAGAAACAATTCTGTGGGAGTATTCTGAGCAACAATCAACCAAAAAAAAAGAGAAAATAAGTTTCAGATTAACACTATCAGAGGAATCACAGTTTATTTCATTTACACATTAATTACACAGTTTATTAATTAATACACTGTTTATTCCAGTCCTTCTAAGACTGTCAGCCAACTTTTCAGCTGTTAATGGAAACATTTGGGGGTTTTCAAGACTATGTATTTATGGCCTGTCTTGAAATTTTACTTCTCCAGAACAATTTGTATGTGTTTGAGCTGAGTCAGGAAATTTTTCACCTTAAGGTGAACAAAGTCAATTTTGGAGTGTGTTATCATGTATTTTCACATAGTTAGACAGTGTGGGATTTTAAAAAATAATTTATACAGATATCAGTTATTTTTTCATACATTGACAGTCACAGCTGCATCTCCTTACCATCACTGAGCAAATTCATCATCAAAAGCTCTTACTCTTGCAAGTTAGTTCAGGACAGATTGCATTATTCTAATAAAACATTTTTCCACAAGAGTGACATAAGACTGAACAGTTCCTTATCTCAGGCAGCCATGGAGACCAAAAAAGTGATGGTGATAGTAGAGCACAAAGGCAGATGTGATCATTTGGATTTTATCATGCTAAATCTGATATTATTAGGTAAACTTTGAGTCTGTAATGTTGAAACTTTGAGACAAATTGCAAACATAGATGGGGCCAAACATGGCCTTGCCTTCAAAAATCTACAAAAGATTGTCATAAAGAACAGAGAAGAAGTTGGTTCTTTACACAGGAAATAAATAATTTTTGGTAGTTTTTGTAGTGGGGAGCCAGAATGTAGACAAGGAAGAGAAGTTTTTTTGCATATACAACAGTGAAAATGCATGAGGATGGCTCTGCCATCCCAGAAAATTTAAAGGGCTTGGAAATATAAACCAAGATGTTTTTGTCTACTTTTTTTTTTTTTAGTTCCTGAAATTAGGATTCGAAGTACTTTTTGATTCCTTCTTTGTTACACTATTTCTTTTTACCTCCCATCATGTGCTTTTCAATAATTTTACTTTTTAACTGGCTTATTCCAATACTTTGGTCTCTGGACTAGGTTCAAGTCTTCCGGACATTTCATCTGACCTGAGCCTATTTCCATCTGTGGAATACTTGAACTTGTCTTGGCCAACCTGCATGCACACAGTGTGAAACCTGTGCATCTCTGTGGGCACCCCAGATCCAGGACTGGGAGGTATCAGGCATGCTCTTCCTCATGCAATGCTTGCAAATTTTTGTTTCCATGGCTCACAACCCCCATGTATCATTTAAAAAACCCAAGTGGCTGATTTGCTGGTAATATTCAGCAGCAGTGACCTAAATTCCTTTCTTGATTATTTCTACAAGTTTCAGTGAAAGTCTAGTTGCTTTTCCCATTTCTACTTTTTTTGCCCCCCAGAACTTCAAAGAAATGCAATCTTCATGCTTTTTGATTGAGAAATACATGACTTATATGTATTTTCACCCAACGAGATGTTACTGCTATGATAACCAATAGCACCCACAAGCCCGCTTGCATTGTGTTTGGGACAGAAAAATACTTTTATTTGTCTTTTTTATATATAGATGCATCTTTGACACATGAATTCTTTCAAATTATAGCTTCCTAGTCTTTGTGATATTGTCATTACTCCTAGCTCCTTTGTAATAAGAACATATCAGAAAAAAACATGCTTGTCCTCCAGGAAACAGATTTCTGATTGACTGAGCTACAACAGTAAGGTCTTTCATTTGGTGAGCATTTTGATCTGCACACTTTCCATTCCAGTTGAGTAGAGACAGCCTTGAAGGCAAACAAAGATTCCCCTAGTAGATGGTGGGAGAAGCAATTTCCAACTGGCTTTCAAAGACGTTTTACACTCTGGATCCTATTTAAACATCAACCAGTGAATGTTCTGTGGCAAAACCTGGGGTTCAGACTTTTCCTCTACCAGTAAAGATACTCACAATAAGTAAGGTAAAGACCCCTGTCCTTTAGCTTGGTCTACTGCCTCATTCAAAGGCTTCCCTTAATTATCTCAGCCATGACCTGGCTTCCTGCTCGGAAGTCAGAAAACCACATCCTCACTGCAGGCCCTGCTAGCTCTGCACTGAAATATTGTGTAACAGAGAATAGACTGCAGTAAGGACTCATAGTCCTGATTGTTACTAAATCACTCCATACAGTCATAAGACATTGTTGCTTATTTATTTGACAACTTCTATGAATTCTGGTTAATTTTCTTCACGACAGGTATCAGCCCCTTATGTGCTACTCTTAATCTATAGCTAAAACTACTGTTTCATCCCCGAAGCTGTGACTGGGGAAAAGGCATTGCTTTTCACTGCTGTCAAGGCTTTCTCTGGTGATTGAGAGCCTGGGACAGTGCTGGAGATGGCAACAGAGCCACACATTGAAAAGAAGGCAAAGAGAGTTGAATAGCTCCTTAGTCAGACAGCATCTATTCTGTGAGAAATATCACAGGTGATCTTGTAATTAAATACTATGTCATAGACACAAAGGAACTAATTGAAAACTTTGTAGTCAGCTCACTTAGAGCTGTAACTTACCTTACTTTGAAAAACTATTTTTTAAATATACTTGCATGTAATGCATCCTCAGTGAATGACACATGCAATTAATTTATTAAATCATCATTAGTTCTTTAAAATGGATATACTGAAGAAAATTAAATATTTAGTTTAGACTTAGAAAAACTTACTATACTAGTTTTAAAAGCCACTAAAGGCTTGTATTTCTCTGTTAATAGGAAAGATGAGCAGTCAATGCCCATCAGCTTTTCTTGTTTTCTATTAAAAAGGCTATGTTTACATGGATAAGAAATGGCATAGTTATTGGATGCTTCTAACTGACTAGCCTAGAGCACCAGAGGAAATTACTCTGCCTGGAGATGAGTTAAAGTTTGCTTTGAAGCCTAATCTAAATTTCACAACTGAATCGTCCATGGAATTGGTTAAACAAAATCTTAGTGCAAAAACCTATTTATTTAGCTAAAGTTAATGTGAGGCTCAGAGAAATACAGCTTGTGGTCTTCTCCACTTCTATTTGTCCAGATACAAAAGGCCTTGTACTGCATGAAAAACCACACTTGAAGTCTTACCAAATAGTTAAAATATATAAACTTCATAACATACATATTTTCATATATATTTTACTGTGCAGTGGTTTCAATTATCAATTAAGTCAAACGATATTAAAAACTGAAATAATATATTCAAATCTCAGATAACTGAGATTTGTGCAGACTACCCAAATCTGCAAGTTCCAATCTATGTAAATTTGGCTGAAGATTAGTTAGGTTCATTATTCAGAGTACATGCATCTTTATGAGTCCTCAGCAACCAGAAATGCAATGATCGCAGAAGCCTGGAACCCAACCCATTAATGATGGTGAATATTCTTTCAGAGATAAGGTGCTATTAATATGAGAACTATCATGGGTTACAACCTGCTTATAAGAAATACCTCAGGTCCTTTTGGACTTTCATATAATGATTTCCAGAAGAAATTATTTATATTGCAATATCTAATTGTAATCTATTTGATTTTAGGAATATGAGAGTCTTTTTTTTGCAGTGCATGAAGATTGCTGTGTTTTAGAGAATACACCTCAACATTTCACATCAAGGCTAATACCTTTTTTACCTTAAACACAAACCTAAAAAGGTCTCTCAGGGTTTGCTTAGCAATGATGACAGAGAGCCAGTAGTTAGGCTAGTGATTTTCTGCTTGAGGCAGTGCAAGCACTTGTCAGTGAAATGTTCTAAGGGGACCTTTTCACAACCTGACTCCACTGGTTCACAGGCTCTCACAGGCACAAGGCCAGCTCCACACCTTTTGATCATGAGCCTACAGTTCATGTGACTGGGGAAGAAATTCAAAGAGTTCTTTCAGGGAACATTTGGGTCAGAACTTTTATTGTATAAATAGGCACCTGCTGCACAGAGCTGTGGCAGGGAGCATGTAGGCATATGCTGCTATTCCAGCATCTCTTCTAGGGGAATCTCTGATCTGGCCCATTCCTGGCTGCTTCTAGCATGTGTATCTTCATGGAAGACACTGGCACTGTTTTAAACTTTACATGCTTCTTTCTGCCTCCTAAACAAGTTTAGTCAACATTTTCTTCCTAGAGCTGGAACATCTAATACAAATTATAAAGGCAAAGATCCTGCAAACCCTTTGGTGAAAATGATGGCAGCATTCCAGGTAAATATTTAAAAACCAGGAATGTAATTAAAAACTTCAGACATTTCTATTCACACTTGAGTAATTTCTTGTGCTGGGGACATGATATTGCCACATTGTATCTTGTGATGGTGTTTAAAGCCTACCCAATATTTTATTTCTCCATAATTTGTGAACAATTTACCAGACAGGTCATAATTTGACCTTGATTATTTAGTGAATAGTATTAAGAAATACTTCAATTTCTCTATTATTGACTCAATCAAAAATTTTGACTCTTTGTAGTCACAATGGACAGTAGAATCAACATTGCTAGTGGGAAAATAAATTACTATTAGTATCCAAAAATGTCTGGAGAATGTTTTAAAGTATTTAACCATGCATATAAAGTAACTATTCTAAAATAATTAACTTGGTCCTGAACCATTGAACAAGAATCAGAGATGGAAAACAGGCAAACCAAAGGGCCATTTAGCAAATTAATGTTTCCTGCTTCTCTTCAGGATTTAACTCCCTGAAAGCAAGTACACATGAAGAATCTAGAAGAAAAGTCAGTTTGTCCATGCTCCATCACTGAGAGAGATCTGCCTCAGGGACATTTTTCATCTTGGCTACCTCTCTCTATTGTGTCCTCATCGTGTCCAGGTGATGGCATGAGCAGACTTTAATTTGGAATTAGCTTTGCAAGATGCAGGCATGGCAACTTATTGTACTTTGCAATGCTGTACATCTTTTGGCTTGTCACATCCATGAGAAAGAGTAACATTTCATACAAACATATCTCCGGATTTGGAGATGGAGTTAACAAATTAATCATTACCTGCTCATCCTTTGATATTTCAAGGGCTGTTTTTTGGGATTTTTCAGGATATCTTCCATTCAGTGAAATGGAAAAAGGATTTATATTTTTTGGTTTTCATAACAAAGGGCTATAGATACTTGAGACTGATGCTGTCTGAGACCTGTGCAGAAGCACCTCCCCCCCAGAGGTAAACCTGGATCAGGGTTTCTGGTTTTCCAGGACTGATTTTGTTATTCAAGGCTGGGGACTGAGCACTTTTGCCCATAACCACCATTGCTGCTCCATTGCTGCTCCCACGTTTCTTGAAGCAATTTCTGATGCCCTCCACACAAAATCCCAAAGCCTCAATTTGCTGTATCCCCCACTTTACTAAGTAAACAAGCCTCCCGCACTCAGCTACCCTCTACTCAGCAGGCAGATAGGACTAAAGATGTATTCTTTTTATTCAAGAATCAGGTTAGCAGAAAAAGTTTATAATAATAATATAATAATCAAAACCCTATCTGTTAGCAAAGAGGTAACAAAAACTGCTCACCACAGATACACCAGAAGCAACCTAAATTCTCAGAAGGAAATCTATTTTATTAATTGCCATCAGACTAAATCAATATCTCATTATGTCTAAGTAAGGACTTAGTTCAAATATAACAACAGGAAAGAGATGTAGAGAAGTAACAATATATATATTTTATCCAGGAAAAGAATAAATTCAGGAGAAATCATTGTATCATACATGCTCAGTTAACCTTTTCCTACTCCAGAACAATCACCAATAAGTACAGGAAAACATCACATGATGAAATACATTAGTAAAATTTATAACTGGCTTCTTCAGTAAAGTGCAGCTTGACCTTGCACTTACCTTGAAATTTTGTGAGCAGGAGCAAACAGTCATTAAACTGTGAACAGCTTGCATAATATTTAAGTAGCAAATATTCCCATGAAAATTAATTGAAGTATGAGAATTATGAACACAATCACATACTTTTAGTTTTGTCAAAGGTAAATTAGATACTGGTTTTCTGATTGTTCACACAGGAGGGAGCAGGAAAAGAGCAGTGACCTCCCTAACTTACATATTCCTAAAGATTTTAAAAAGAGAGACCATCTTAGTAGGTCAGTTTTCCAGGAATGTGAGTATGTGTGTTTAGCAGTATCGAGTTCCTAGTGTGGATTTATTTTTGCACCTTGGTATTTCTCCACATACATGCTGATCTAGGCCTGTTGTGCATGCAGTGTTCACAACAGCATGCTAAGATACTGAAATGCTGACTAGCCATGAGCCCAAGATGATGTTCATGCAGCCCATTGGCACTAGATAGCAGCACCTTTGGAAAGAGAGTCTGATGATTCTGAGGTTCTTGACAGACTATCTAGTAATACTAAATCACTCTGTGATTTTTAGTAATCTCAATTAAACCAAATAATATTACATCAATATAAAACTGCAGTAATGCACTAGCTAATTAAGCCCTTTGAACAATTAAAACGTATTTATAGATCTTCTAACTCAAAGAGATCATACCTGGCAGATCAATGCTAGTGTTAAATAAGTTATTAGCCTCTTCAAAGATTGCACACCAGGTCAGTGAATTGTGATGGTGGAACATTTTAATGAGCTGAACACTTGACCTATGAGAAGAGAACTGACAACAATTAATTTGGGTGGAGAAGCTCTGCATGCCTGAAAAGCATCACATTGTCTCTCTAGACCTTGATTTCTCAATCAATAAAATGGACACGATAATTCTGCAACAAAAAACAAAACCCACTGAACTTAAGTAATAGCACATGTAGAAGGTTTTTAATGTTGTTATAGCGCATAAAAAAATGTGTTATGAAGGTTACATTTTTTTCTCACATTATTACACCTAGAATTTATTTTACAACTATTCTCACCTTACAATATACTATGGTTTAAAGAAAACCAAAAGAATTATGTTACTGCTGAAGTGAATCTGGCACATTTGTGAAGGTCAGCGAGGATTTTTTTCAGGTTTCCTGAAAATTTCCTGGAGTTTTTTAGGGCCTCAAATCGTACATTCCTTTCCTACCTGTTTGGCACTAAAGATGACAGCTGGTTATCATGTATTTGGCATCGACAGTGAATGATAAACCTCTTTGATAAAATATATGTTCTTTTATTCATACAAAAAAAGCAAATCCAACTCTGAAAAAAGAAACAGAAATCTTTGCCAGCCCAGGACAGTATCATCAGTGGGAATGTTTCACTAATATTTCAACCTGAATTGGAATTACCTTCTCCAGTTCATTGGTTCTAGCATATCTGTCATCTATCTTCTAAAACTTACAAGAAAAAATCTAATTGCATTTTCAGCTTCATTATTGGACCCCTGAATTTAAGTTACAGAGGTGGAACCATTCCTCACTTCACACATGGTATGTAACATCTGTTAGAAGATGACATCAAGCATGCCTTCTGTATCATGGATTAGGCTTGATCTGCTCTTTGATTTTCATATTTCAAACCCTAGAGCTATTATATTAACAAAATCCAGCTTTTGTGCTTTTCTGTCACTGCCTGATTTTCCCTAAATTTTCTATAATATGGTTTGTTGAGAGAAGAGCTTAGCTAACCATTCATACTTGAATTGAGAATTCAGCATGATTGCCCTGTGAGTGTGTGCCTGGAGGGAAGCAAAAATAAGGTTGCTACACGGAAAGATGAAGTGATTGAATTCAGTGCCTGAGGCCACAAACCTCATTTCCATGACTGTTAATATGTAGAACTAACTGAAAGTGAACTTGTGAGCTAGTGCATGCTTTTATTCTTGTTCCATAAAAACTAACATTATGTGTTCTACCTGGGAGATTTATTTCCACTCTTGCAAAAAAGAATGTCACTGATCTAAGCCTACAGTCTGGAACATGATCAAATGGTCTACTGCTACAAGAAGCTACTGAACCAATAGTTTGAAATTTTATCTAATGTACTTCTCAATGCCATGGATATCCATTAAAGGTACATTGTTTAAACCCTTGAAATACTATTTGGGATCCCAGCACTAATGGCACAATGGCTGAAGACGTTCATAGAACCAAAGAGTAATTGTATGTGGTCTCATCATGAACGTAGCACAAAATTGTGTTCTGCCTTGATACCACCACTGTAACTCTTGTTATAGATGAACCTCTGTAAATATTAGTTAAGAGATAAGTATTGTCAGCAGCATTGAATTGCACAGATTTAACATTTATAGACATTGCTTGTGCAGTATTTCTAATAAGTAATGTAAACTCCCAGCTCCTGCTAGCAATACTTATCACATACAGAAAAGTTCATCACATGTTGTTTGATGATGCATCAGTGCTTTGTTAAAAAATTCAATCTACATCTGACTTTCAAAATAGGTTGGCCACATCACAACAGTGATGTCTGGCCATTTATCCAGTCTTCAGTATGTTACTAGTGACTGACTGCTGGGCTCAAGTTTCTTGAATGTGTCAGTTTGACAATGGGCTCTTAACAACATGGTGGGAAGTCTTCAATGAGACAGTCTCCTAGACTCTCCTAGATCAGTAGGTGTCATCTTCTCAAGTCCTGACTATAAAACATGATAGATGGCATGAGCAATAATAGATCAAGCAGGCCTGGGCCATGGCAGCATGTCAAGTGACTTGAACAAGGGATACAGCTAAGACTAAATGTGTGCTCAGTATTACTCAGAAGCTTTCTTGTTTTGTCACTTTCTAAGAATTGTTGAAAAGAAAAAAATGCCTGTATCTACTTGTCCAAATGAGCTGAGAACTAGAAGAGTACAACTCAGCTATTTTGATTTGGATTTGGAAATGTCAAGGATCGTTGGTTTCAGGGAAATCAGTTTGTCATGTCTAGATGCACAGGAGAGCTATGATTCATTAAGAATAGGAAACACTGGCTAGTTTTCGAATATCTCTTAAGCATCACCTCATTACCACAGCACTCTGCCAATGGAAAAGATTGTTTTGCCTTGTTTTGTTTTGGCCTTGTGGGTTGCTGCAGTGATAGGGTAGTCCAGAAGTTCACAAAAGTTAATTTCTCTACCTCCGGGGAGGTTGTGGGCTCACCATTTCTGGAAGCGTTCAAGAGGTGACTAGATGTTGCACTTGGGGATATGTTTAGGGGTGCTAATGTTGACACTGGTTGGACTAAATGATCTTGAAGGTCTCTTCCAAACTTGATGATTTTTTCATTGGTACCTACAAAAGAAGAAAATGTGTATGATAATCTAAGGTCAGTTCCATAATGATATCTGTTTGTGCCAATGTATTCCAACCCTGATTCTACAATACTATTTTAAATTTTTCCATTTGTTGTGGAACTGTTAGATTTACAAACTAGTGGAGATGTGGTCATTTTATATGAGCTAGTAATATGAGTCTATGTCAGTGCACACAGCAGATCACAGGTAGGAAGCACCACTGGAAGAATGGAGTTGATCCATAGCAACACATTTTCATTTACAAATACTCAGATGTAAACAGAGGAAATTTTGTACTTTAAAAAAAAACTTCAAAACCAATTTATCATACTATTGGTTCTGTTTACCTCTATCTGAAAACAAATGCATAGTTTATCAGAACTAGGATCTTACCTCATTGCTCTAAGTATAAATCCTGTCATATGATCATGGTGGCTGTTTTACCATCTCTATGGAGAAGTCTCATCTAGTTTACCAGCTGGTTTTTATCTCAACATAAAGTATGGATTAATAAGTGAATTATTAATGAATGGAATGGAATGGAATGATTGACACAGCAAGCAATATGGTATAAAAAAGCAGTGTTTGAAAGCATTATTAAAAATTGCAATGAGTAAGTGTGAGCATGATGATTAATAGTATAATGTAGCAGATGAGAAAAAAATTGTTAGCATAGTAGGAAGGGAAAAAGCCTTGACCAGATTGTCAGCTTGTGTACATTGCCCAAACTCAAAGGAAATTAGAGAAGCTCTGACAGTTTATGGCAGCCAGGAATCTGGCCCCAGGAGAAACAGACTGAAATCAGGCTAAAATTAAACTTTAGCTAAATATCCAAATAAGAATCCTGACAGCACGATACCTTTAACTGAAATACAGTCTCCAATGGGAAATGCTGAATATTTGGAATTAGATTAGGCAAAGCATTGAAAAAATATACTGTGGGGACAAATTTGTACTGGAAGAGAGATGAATTAGCCAGCCAATAGGTCATTTTCACACATTCTCTTAATTACTTGTAATACCTGATTGTATAAAGAAAAGAAAGAGCTTGGCAGTGGTTTTGCTGGCATAGTTGTCCACTGGCCCCGAGAAAGTGTTCAGTGAGTGTCATACCCAAATAGAAACCTTCCATTGCTTAGGATATGGTATTTATCTTCTTCAGCTGGATGTAATATTTATTTTGAATAGCTTTTTTTCCCCCAGCGTATAATGGGAAATAATGAGAATTCAAAGCCATTAAATGGGGATGTTTCTGTGGATGTCAATGGGATTCGAAAGCTGGCCCTGAAATAGATATTTTTTTTGTTTCCCTATGATGGTGTTGTTGTACAGGAGTCATGTCAAGAATAAGAAACAGAAGGCATGCTCATCTTAAGTTTTAACTGAGAATGTCCCTTCTTTAAATTAAAAAGGGAAGTCTAGGCTGTAAATGAGAAAAATATAACATCAGGCTCCAAAAAGCCACTTTCATTTTCATATAAATATGTAACCATCATTTGTTTAACTCACACCAAGCTATCAAATTTTGTGGTGGGCTATAAACTTGTTGAGTCATTAGCCTGGCTGCTTAATGGAGGAAAACTAAATTTCTGTTCCTGCATAATGACACTTATTCACTGTAGACATTTGCATCACTTGGAAACGATAAAACCTCATCCTTCATAATGAAGTTCTGAGCTGACAAAGAGGAAAATATAGTGTTGTGGGACAACTATGAATATAAAACAAGCTTAATAAAGAAGTAGTGACAAATTATATTATGCAAAATGCAACGCAATAAAAAAATGTTACTAACTCATTGGAAATGTCATAAATAATCTAAATAGTTTTTAACTGTCAAAGCCTTGAAAAATATATTCCTTAAAAAAAATGAGGTACAGAATAGATGCCTGTTTAATTGCCACCATATTTTGACAAGCATGGAGAACCTTGTATCCAGTTTATTTGCTGAATTTAGCTCACTTGCTTAAGATGAAATTATGGGGGGAGCAATACTATTCTCCTTCTTCAACTCAGTGATGCCCCATCAAAACAAAACTACTTCAGCCATTTTTAAATATTGATGTTTTCCCTTTCAGATCAACATTTACAGTTTGCATTACAATCTCAGGAAAACTGATCCTTATAAAGCAAAGAGAATTTCTAATGTGGATGTTCATTAAATTCGTGTACTGCCTTCTTAAAACCAACATTCTTTTTGAACAAGTAAATACACTACTGTAGCTGTGTGGGTCAGCAAGTGCATGAAATTCCACTAGGACAGCTCCTTGTAGTACACAACTCTTTGTCCAGTTTGTGTGCCCTAAATATTGACTTTTCACTCTTCCAAAAATTTCATTTTACTTAAATGAAAAAGACACTAGCATTTCAAGAATTGCTGGAGGCTCAAATAATGACTTAGATTCTATTCCTGCTGAAGTTTCATTGATTCCAATAGTCCCAGACTTGAATAGAAGCAGCTTTGAGGCTTGCATAACCGGAAACATTTCTGTTCATGAAAACAGTTGCAAAATTAACTGCTAGTGTGATCAGATCCTCATGTCAGTGGAGATTTCCCTGCTGACAGAGGCACTTGTTTAATTATATGCTGCTCATACTTTTAGATGTAAAATGTAAAATACATTTTTCATTTGATACCAGCTACTATGTATTGTGGAGGCTGGTAGGACAAATGATACATTTAAGATACTGTTAAGAGATCTGCTGAAAATCCTATTGCCTTCAAAATACAATTTTTGACATATTTAGTTAATGATTTTGATGTATTTAGTTTTTATATGAATGACAGGCATCAAAAGCTGAAAAGCCTACTTTGTCTTTTAAAAGTGAGACATCTTCTCCTGGGGAAAATGTATTTTGAATCTGCCCTCTGTTTTTCAGAGAAAATAGTACTCATGTCTTCACACAAACACAGAGTTTCATCCTAGATCAAATACAATTTAAAAATCTGAGCTATTTTCAAAGTATTTTCAAAGGAACATGGGGATTTTTACCCTTTGGTTGTTATTACAGTGCTTCATTTCAGAAACATAAAACTCAAAGTGAGCAAGTGTTCACATGCTTGTGAGCCTAATGTGACTTTTACCCTTTCACATTTGGAATTAGCTATAAAATATTTTCCATTATGCAAGAGGATTTGGAGTCACTCTGATGACTGTGCTCTCTTTAGTCATGACCAATAACTGATGTGTCCAGCAACTCATTTGAATTTCCAGCTCTCCTGGGCAAGGCACCAGTCATTGTGATTATCTCTAAGGCTTGTAAATCTTCTCGTATTTTGAAAGGGCTTCATTTAGCACATTTAAGACACAAAGAAGCATTTAAAAAACAAAAATTAAGTGATTTTTAAGCTTGAAATGTGAATCTGCAGAGATTCCACCAGAGAAGAAGAGGATCCAAATTGGCCACAGTTCGGCTGCTGGCAAATGAGGAAAACTTTCCTGCCCTGCTAGTTTTGTCTCTTAATAATATGGAGGCAAACCTAGTGTTTGTTAGATTTTTCTAATTCATTTTATAACACTAGCTTTCACTTCTATCTAGGGACTCTCCATCCATCCAATGCCAAAAAGAAAACTACTCCAATCTGATAAGAACTCTGCTAGAGAACAGAAGGATTAATTACATTTTTCCCAGATTGTATTCCTTGGACCCTTTGTGGAGGTCATAATCAGCTCAGTCTGCAGACACTCTCCATGGCCAAATAGGATACATGGCAGTGTTTAGATGGCTGTAAAACCATCTTTCATAGCTGTTGCCTGGTCAAAGATCTATCATAAAACTTGAAATGAGAAAAAAAGCTTGAAGATACTTCCCAAAATGCCAAATGAAAGGGAAGGAGATGAGCTATGCCAAGCTATCCTGTAATTTACTAGACATGCAGGACAAGACTTGCTTGGTCTAAATCAAAAGCTTGAGATGAGTTGCCTACAAGCACAAAAGACTTCTGTCATTGTTTGCAGGTCTCAGTTTTTACTCTTGCTTTTTGATGTTGTATAATGCACTGGTGGAAAGAGCAACAGATTGAGAGTGTGAAGCCATTTAGTTAAGAGTGCTCAGACATTGCACTCCTCAGCAGATAGTTTCAGGACAGGTTCCTCACTGACCTTCAAAAACTTTTCCTTGCTCAATTCTGATTGTCTTCCCACAAAGAAATTTCAACCTGCTGAGTGGATATTTTGGGCAGAAATAAATTAAGTTTTGTAAATGCTAGAAGTGGCAGCTACAAAAATGGAGTCAAGAGGCCTGGTTTGCTGTTGCTTAGTTCACTCTGCTCTTGCCTGTGCTACAGTGGTCTCCCAGTCTGACCTATTTAAGGGCTTCAGGGTCAGTGAACCACAGTTTTGATGCTGATACCAAGCTTCTTGTGCCAGAAATTTCGGTATGTTTTTACTACTTTTATTTCCTACTTTTTGTGCATCATAGAAGTTACTGATTAGAGACTGAAATATTGGGGATTCTCCTCTTTGCTGAGAATATTTTGTGCTCATGGGTTCTGGAGGACCTCTCCCAAATTTGCTTCTCAGTCCTGAAGTTGCATTGGATCCCTTCACAATGGAAACAAGAGTAAGAATATTAGTGTGACTGCCAGAGTTTCTCAATATTCAAAAAGAAATTAATTTTTGGAAACCAGTCATCTGAAGAGGTCTCCTTTTTGCCTGCATTAACCTTTATGTCATATTAATAGCATTATGTTATATAATATGTTTGTGTTTCAGTCATCTGGAAAGGCCTATGGTGATGTTCCTGTATCCCAGAATGACAGAAGTACAAACTGTACCAACTGTACTGGCAAGAAGGTGTCATTTTTGTGTTTTTAGGAACACTCTGGACTTAAGCCTTTACATCTGCTGATCATCCTCATCTCGCATTTCATTTTGTAATTTACTGTCTCTTTACAGAATTTAATCTATATAAAGACACAGATTTTATGCCAGCATTTGACATGTCAGTCTTTTTTGTATGCCTCTGCTTTTCTCTCAGTCTAAAATCTACTTGATTTGGCTTTTCTCTGTGTAAGTGAATATTTTTTCCTAAATAAAAAGATTAACCCACTAAAAAGACTAATTTCTGAATAAATCCTGCTGTGAGAAGGAAGTTGTATTCATTTGAGCATTACTTGGTGATAGCCATCAGTTTGGTTGTAAGAGCACTCTCCCAGTGTACAACACCAATTCAAGGTTGTTTTTCTTTGAATAAGCACTGAAGTAGATCTCACTGGTTCTATGCATTGCTTCTACCCTTCAGTTATGATTAGAAAGACAGTAGTCATTTACTCTGCTGTGACTGCTATTCAAGCACACAGATTATCTCCACTTCCCTCTGGATCAATGGACATAATGGCTCTTCTCTCTGTGCTTCTGGACTGCAGCTCTGTTGCCCACATGTCACACTAAAACAGTAAACCCATGACATGTCTGTGGCTCCGTTTCATCCAGCCAAAGGAAGGTACCTAGAGAAAACCCAAAGAAATTCTCTAAGTTAAGCCTGTAATTCCATGTCCTCAAAACAATGAATTTGTAGGAGAAAATAAATAATGAGGAAACATCTCTGCACGTTCACACTGTGGTACTTCTCCCTGGCCTGATAAGCAGCCTTTGTTTAGCTCAAGAACCCTTAAGTGTGTTGTTGAGTGAGAGAAGACTGCAGCACCTCCATTACTTAGGGCTTGCCTTTTCAGGAGCTGTGGATAATACACTTGGGCTGTTCCCATAGGACTGGCATAGCTTGAGCCTACCCTCCATTGGCACTAGGCTGATGAACATCATGGGATTAAGTATATAAAATGTGCGCATGTAAGGCTTCAATGAGTAACACACACACACTCCTTTAGGAAAGCTTATATAAACAATGCCTTCACAGGCTTATGGAAGTAGATGATGCCCAAAAAGAAGCAAAGAACTTGACATTTAGTTCATTTAAAGGAAAAACAAGAAGAAGAAAAGCAGAAATTATATTTTCTTTCTTTTTCCTCAGACTATATGGCAATAGATCCTTTCATCCCTCTCTGTCTTAATGCAATCTGTCATAGTATGTTCTGGTATTTTTGCTGATTTTTATACACCGTACAGGTGATGTTTTACTAGTTCTGTCCATGTTCATAACTTCAGACATAACCTGAGAAATACAGAATAGCAAGGTTAGTCAGCATGTCACAATTCAGGTGCTACAGTATTTGCAAAAGAATATGCAATCAAAGAACATCAACAAAACATAATTGACATCACCCATTGCATCTCATTGAATCAAGAATTATCCTGTGATTGATGCACAGTAATATGCAATCACTTGTAATTTATTTGAATTCACTCAGTATAGAATGACATGTTGAGTAATTGCTACTGAGAAATAATGACTGGTTAAAGCAAAGAGGATGAACTTCAGCCAGGCCATATATTCTGGATTTGTCTCCTTCAATAATTTATTACCATCTTAGTTTGCAGCTTATTGTTTCTGTACACTGGACTTCAAAAGTTGTATACAAGCCTTGCTTTCAGAATTCATTACATAGAAGTTTATTATATCTTGAGGTTAGTAAACGAAAAAGCTAGATGGGATGTTCTAAATGCCTTGAATCTTATCCAGATATGCACAGAGAGCATAAAATATTAATGCATGTCCTTAGAAAAACCTTTTTTGTGTGTTCAAAATGAATAAGGCAGGATTTTCTAACAGGTAGAGTATATTTAACACAATCATTTTATTATTTGTTTTAGGAGAAAAATATTAATTCAGTGAAATCAATGAGTTTACTCTTTCCTAATGTAATGTTTTGAATCACCTGCAGTTTCATAGAAAGTTTGGGAGAGCTAGATACTGTAGATTAGCAATACAGGGCCAAACTCTTTGTTGGTGTCTCTGGTGAACTAATTTTCTCTTCATATTACTTATAACAGTCAAATCTCAAATCTCAACAGGTTTCAGACAACATATGGCAAATCACTGCGCCAAAAGATAGAAATTGAATTTGTTTTTACTGCTTTTGCATAATATGACATATACACTATCATATTTACTTCTTTTATTTTTTACCATAATCAATTTGTAGCAAATTTTCATTTAAGATACCCTTACTATATTTGTACATGAGACAATTTTACCATAAAATCTCACATAACTTTACTTCATTTTTCTAATGATGTGTGTTTAGCCTACACAACATAACTCAATCCAAAACTCTCTTGCACAGTCCTAATATATTCAGTACCCTATAATAATCTAAATAAGCATAAAAATTTTCACAAGAGAGAGATTTCCTTTTTTTTCTGTTTAAAAAAGTTTTTAAAAATAACACCTGACCAAATGGTAAAAATCCCATAATTTTTATACAAAAAACCTCTGAATGCACTCTGTTTCAAGTGCCTCACCTTCTACGTTGAAAGTTTAAAGCTTACAAAGAGAGCTGTTTGCCCAAAATACACAATTTTCTGACCAGAAACCCCCAACAAAATCATGAATAGCTTGCCTTTTTGTCATGTTCCCCATTGCAAGGCCAACATTCTCCTTTTTTGTGTACTGGCAATGAACACTCAGAATCTAACAATCTCTCAAGTTTCTATGAAAATGTCAGCAGAAAAATTACACTCTTCTGAAGCTGGAGACAATACAGGGGCTGAGATCAAGAGATAATACTGAGAAAGAGATCAGGCTGTGTTGCAGTTGCATTCTGAATAGGTTTGGCACATGTGAACCACTTTAAATTCTTGCCTGAAACAGAGGGCTTGAATGGACCAGAAGAGGAATGTGAAGCTGAATGCCCAGACAACACAATTCACTTCTTTGACTATCTCCTTTTTCCCCCTGTAGAGATGAGTTTGATGTGGACTGAGACAGAAAACAAAGGGCCAAACAAATCAGTTCTGACTCAAAAAGCAAAATTCTAAGGTTTCTAGGAAAGGGACTAATTTCCTGCACATAGGCACATTGGACAAGAGTGGCTGGTTCACCAAGGAACAAAGAGGAGGGGAAGGGGACACACAGAAGTCACCTCTGGAAGATGCTTTTGAGGAGGTTCCTTAGTCCTTTGAAGGCTGGTGCAAGAAAACAGTTTGCCAGTATTTCCTGCCCCTAACTAAGTTATGGACTATCCATAAGTACTGACATGTAATTTATTGCAGTCTAACAATTTTTTACCCTCTTTGTACCAAGAAAAATTATTCAAAGAGCTGAAAGACATTTTAACTGATATTTTTTTCTGTATTTCTTACATTTTATGGGTCCTCTGGTTTATTATTACCAGTGATTTGATGACCTGCATGTGCTAAAAATTTTCTGTTTCCTAAAAACACATTCAGATATTTTTGGCTACTACTGTAATTTCGAGACAACTCATGCAAATTTTTTATCCATCACTTCAGGTTTTTGTTTTTAAACTGAGGGGTTAATGCTACTTGCTTTGAAAACTTGTGGAATAAGGATAAAGTAGTGGAATGTTAAATATTGTCATGTGGAAAACTGGAATCTTAGTGATAACAGGCCTCAGTAATTGCAAGAACAACAACAACAACAACAACAACTACCATTTGTACTAGCATATAAGCACATAAATTTATTTTCGAGCTGATAGTGTACTTTAAACAACAATAAAATAGTTGCTGCCACTTTATGAAGCTGATAAAAAGGTACAGTAAAACTTGTCTTTGTGAAGAGCTCCTTGTGTTCCTGAATGCTGGGGTGTGTGGCAACGTTTTATGTGCTGTCCCGAAGGGGGATGCATTAATTGAACCAAATGGCTGTGACAGCTGTGAGGAGTTCAAAAGTTTTGTTTTTCTCTCTTTCTGGAGAGAAAGAAGAGTTTTTAAGGAGCTGAGATTTTCAGTTCATCTGTGAATCGCCCCTTTAAGATTTTAACATGAATTGTTCATTGTCACCCTTATTATCAGATATTTTTTCATGAGTAGCATTATTGAATCTCTAACATCCTATTCACGTAGAGCAGGCACTGGCTCTTACTTTGTTTCTCATTAATGCCAGCTCCATACAGCACAGGCTCTGATGCATTGTGCTTGCAATTCTACATCTGTAGATATTTCTGAGATATAAGTCTCTGAAAATGCTTGGGCAAGGCTTTGTTTTGGGTTTTATTTGTTAACCCTAAGTATTAAGTGGTGCTAATTTCAGATTACAGGACGATTTCTGAGGAAGCATCAGAACCAAAACAACATTACATAAAACAAATTCACTAGTGACATTTATCAATATTTTGTAAATTGATTTTATAAAAATGCTATGACTTATTTTCAACTTGTATATGACTATGTATTGTATATTTTATAAGTGAAATTAAATATTTATTAAATATTTATTTTTCCCACTTGGTTGCTTGCTTCTTTGTACACTTGGACATTGGAGCATATAAAAAATTCTCTCTGTTGATTTGATTTAGAAGCTTACATGGCTTCAAGAAGAGAATGGATGAATTCAGGGTTATTAGACATATGTTACAGATAACATTGAGCTTTGAAAGCCTCAAGTTTAAGAATGAAGTGTGGTAATGAATTATATCTGCCTACAGCAATGTCATTCTCCTTCCTAAATTGGAGCAGGATATGGGACTAAATGTACTTGTGACCTGATCCACTCTGACCCATCCCATATGTATTTAGATCATCTGCTGATCTCCAATGGCCCACTGGTTTTATAGACCACAGAGACACTGTTCATTTTAATTTTCTTACTACACCAAATAGTTGAGATGTAAAGCAAGAAAAAGCTTTTGATGAATGAGTCATGAAATATGAGGGCAGCATAGTCATAGAAGTATTTGTGTACATAAAAATATTTGTAAGTAAAAAAGGATTTTTTCCCTAAAAATCTACCAAACTGGCAATCCAAAGAGAAGAAATGAGAAAGAAAGAGAAAGAATCATAATTGATTAGTAGTAGTAAACCCAAAGATTGACCTCAGTTTCCTTCATTCTATACAAATCATTGAGAAATCTTCAGGCTTTCTAAAATCTAAATAAATTTATTGTGCAGGTATGTAGGAAAAGAGTATGTAATGTGGTATATTTGCACCTTGTTACCACCATATATGCCACTTTTTTAGGATCAAGATAGTGCAAACAGGAGGTCAAGGGCATGTCAGCAGGAGGGGAGATGGTTCTGCTCCTGTGCTTGTCTGAACGGGGCAGAGGGAGTGGCTGGTGCATTGTGGGCATGGAGGATATGTTGTAGGATAAGAGTTGCCACTCCTCTGCTATACCTGTCCTGTTAAGTAAACACATTCTCAGTAATATCCCTGGGTGGTGTGGGTGCATTCTTGAAGCCATCCCACCCCGCCGAATTTCCTGGTGGCTCTGCCAAATGAAGCAAAGCACTGCCTGTTCATTGGAAATGTGGAATGCTGTTTGATGCTTCCTCTCAGCTTATTCTGTTTTGGGCTGTGTGTGTGCTGTTTTGTTTGGTTTTTGTTTGCTTGTTTTGTTTTGGTTTGGTTTGTTCTTTTCATGACTTTAGCAGTTTACTACCTATGCATTAATTCTATTTGCTTCCATGTGCTCTTCCTGATGCGCAGTTGGCCTTGCCAAGACATATGTATATGTTTGGTGCTATGGAGAATGCATCCTAGTTTTAGATTAAAACTTTGTATCAAGCAGCATTTTTATATCAACAAGCTAGTTCTATATTTTGGATTTTTTATATTTAATTTAAAAAAATATTTTACATCTGCAGTTGTCAGGAAAGAAAGACAGTTTATGCTATAGAAGAATGAGTGATAAGGAAATTTTTTTTGTCAGCTGATGAGATGATACTTCCTGAAGCATTTAAACTGGATTCATCTTACAAGCTTCATGTTGGAAAAAGAAGAGAAACAGAAATGGAGGAGGAAAGAACCTCTGAGCTGCAAATGTGATTCCTTGCCTCTCAGAAAAAAAAAAAAATCTGAAATTGTTTTATCTTCATTTTTATTTTCCTAAAGTATTAGCGATGATATAACAATTCTGTGTGGGCAGACTAAACAGTAATCATTATGGACTAGGTTAAAGGAAAATACAATATTAAAAAAAAAAATCTCATTTTATACAACCAAAGAAGTTTTATCATCTAGAGACAGTTTACACACTTAAGCATTTCTAAACGTAATGCTCATTCCTAATCTTAAACTCAATTACTAGATTTCCCTCTCACTCAGATCAAGGATGAAAACAGACTTTCTTCAAAGTGTGTTTGAAGTTCCCAGAAAAGTTGACTCTGCTGACTTTTTCTGTTCAGATTTTCATAGTAATTATCATAAGATATCTGAAGTTTTTTTCTAGTTGTAACTTCTCTATTTTCTGACAAAACCAGATGTTTAGCATTTCAATTATTTTCCCTCATCTTAGTTAGCTGTTATTATTTTTTTCTTCATTGTTCCTCAACTTTCTAAAGATTTTAAGTTCAAAGTAAAAAGTTTTTCCCCAGGAATGTGCAAAATATCTAATCTTTCATTTATCAGATATAATAGAAGAAAAGATCTTAGAAAATAACTCCAATTATGAGCTGCTTGGAGGCGCAGTCTCTGAAATACATGTACAATAAGCTTGTGTACAGTTTGAGAGGTAGTCAAGATTTTTAATCCAGCTTGTCTAGTGCAGTTTAATTAAGTGAGGACATTGTGCCAAAAATGAATTCGAAAGAACACTACCCCTGTTTCTCAAGTTTGAAACATGAATGCTCACCAGGAAGGACAGCACTTTTCAGTCTAGTTGCACTACTTCATAAGCAGAATTAATTAGCTCCAGAAAAGTATTTTTCTTAGCTGGCAATTCTGATGTTCCAGAGGACAACCATATATTAGAAAAGGTTTTTCTGAAGACAAAAATAAGAGTGCAGCTATGAAATATTAGTTACTGTAGAATATTGCCAATAATATTGCTGTTTGTATTCCATGTTTGGTGCTCTTTTCCACGGTTCTAAAACAAAGATCATGCTGGGAAAATATCTAGCCTTTAAACTACATGATAACAAAACACCTTTATTCTCATCACTGTATTGGCCATCAAATATATCAATATCCTCTGACAAAAGGCCACAAATGGCTGTTCAGTTCACAAGTAAATTAAATAATCCCAAGGGACCAGATGGAGCTAACCGGCACAAAACTTCAAGGCTTACCTAGCTGCCATGTTTCCTGGTTCAGAGTGTGCCTGAGATATGATGTGTAACATCATAACCAAAAGGCAAATTCCTCTCTCTCAGGTGGGGTTTTGTTACTAGATAGGTTAGAGAAGGTGAAATTATTATGGAGACATAAAACAGCAGGATTTAACAGTGTCATCCACTACAATGTTTTGACAGATATTGCTCCGAGTTATTCCTTAGAGAGGGAGCTTTCTTCCAAGAACCATACACCTGTGAACATGTAGATGAAAAAAGGGCAGTGCAATCAGGGGCAGGGCAAGAGACTTTGCTGTGGTTCTCCATGTCTCACCAAAACACATATAGTACAGTTGTAAGGGAGGCATGATTTAAGAAAGCTTGCATGTTTACAGGAAATGGATACTGCCTGATGAAATATGCTTAGAGCATAAGCACACTTCTCTGTATCTTAACTCTGCACTGCCCTCTCTTAATGCCCTGTGAGTAGGCAACAAAAAATATAGAAAGCTATTTTCTGAGTTTTGCACTGTGCGGGAAGCAAGAGAAAATGCACCAGTGTCTTCTCTTGTGTTTCTCATTGTTTCTTGCCATACCTCCAATTTTCTAAATAACAAAAAGTTAGGTTTTGCTTAATAGCCTTTCTCAGTATACAACTTCGTATACACGTGTGCCACTGTTGCAACACAGTTCAGTACAGATCAGTCAAACAAAATGGAAAATATCCACCACCAAATATGCTGCTGTCTGGAAGGTGGCACACACTGGGGCTGGCTCTTCTCCACTCTGCATTATTGTAACACCAACAGATGCTCTGCTGAAACTGGGATGATTTACAGCAGACCTACAGCAGCCTGGGGTAAGCAGAAAACAAAGAACAGCTGGAGATTGCCTTTACTTTGATGTAACTACTTATATCCTACTTTTCCAATGTAGGAAGTTCAAGGCAAACTCCTGTTGTACATCCGTGAAGGTCCACTGACAAATTCATTAATGTCAACTTGATATCAAGGATACGCTGGAGCCTCTACCAGCCAGGGCTGTTCTGCCAGTGGGTGTAATTATATGTAAGGAACATTGAACTTTACTGCATGTGCTTATCCGTACACTTTCTCTGTTTCTGGCAGTTTTGTGTAGCATAAATTATTTTATCCACATGTTCAGTACAACGTAATTCTGCAAGGCTTGGATCATATTGTGTTTGTTGCACTTCACTGAGTTTAGCAAAGCCCTCCCTTGGTCTCTCTGTAGGTTTGTTAGACAACAATAATAATTGTCATTGATCACTATAAAGAGTGTTTGACAGTCATCATTCTAACTAACATAAGCACTTCAGGGGAAAAAAAAATCCAGCCAAAACCAAGACCCAAACAACAACATCAACAAAAAACACAAACAACACCGCCACCCCTTCCCCCCGCAAAACCCCAAACAAACAAAAGGAAAAAAAAAAGAAACCCAAGCACACACCAAAAAAACCTCCAAACAAACAAAAAACCCCAGCAACAACTGTGCAACAAGGAAACTTTAGATGAATTTGAAATACCCTATTCCAAAGTTCATGGTCTATCCCTTCCTTCCAAGGTCTTCCACTGGAAAGAGGCAACAGTGCTAATTAAGGGTAGCAGAAAGCAAACATCACTGCAAGCTCAAAGTGAACATCAGCCTCACATGTCCTGTCTGTGGTGCTTCATTTGCTACTTTATTTTACCTCTAGCAAAGCATGGGTTTTGGCTGAAAATCTTGAAAATAGTATTAGGCATAGAGGCCATTTCTTTCCCATCTTGTGTGAACATAGCAATAAGGCAGAGATAAGCATAGTTTCATAAAAGGCTAGTTTTAGAGGCCCCTGAAAGGAGTTTGATACGTGAAATAGGTGTAATGCATACAGTTATCAGACTTACAGACTAATCTCTCTCTCCCCTGTGGGCATTATAATTTGGTTTTATTTTGGGCACCATCAAAGAACTATGGAAATTCTTAACTTCACATTATAAACACCAAAGTAGCCATAATTCTTCATTTATTACAACTCCTAAAATTTGTTTATAGGGACAGAATGGAAACTTTATTAAAAATGTTCCTTTGATGCAATGCCTGGCATGTTGGAAATGCTATTAGTAATGATGAAAAATGATCAGTGAAAGTACTGCTCAAGAGTAATGGAAACATAGTCCATGCAATAATATTTATGCTTAGCATTATACTGACTGTCACTTGTGTAGAAACGGCTGTGGTAAAGAGTTACTTTCAGAATGAACTTTATTACTTTCTCAAGACAGATAAATGTAGGTATGGCACAAGCTTAAAAGTCCCCTGTGGAAAACTGATTTAAGCAAACCTTCATATGTTCACATACGGGAGATTTTTTGATCAAATCTGCTGCTCTGGAACATTTAAGAGAAAGTTACTTAAGCTCCCTGTGGCAGAGGGAAGCTGGGAGTTTTTTCTTGTTCCCAGGTGTGCATTTTGCATGGGATTGTGGACCTTGACAGTATTTTGATTTCATGTTGAAATGAAATTTAGGTGCACAGCATAGCTCCCTACTCCCTGTCCCCATACCACATCATACTCCAAGCCCTGAAGCTGTGGTCTATTACTTTTCCTACTTCACTTTTGATCCCAATGACACTCTCTGTTTTTCTAGTAGTAAATTCCAAGCTGCCTGTGTGAGGAAGCTCTTTTATAAATAGATTTAAATAGATGTTGTGATATTTTAATCACCTTCTCTTGTTCTCATGTTGAGGGCCTGCAAGATTAGTTCCACGTTCCCTGCTTTCAGGATTTTATAAACCTCTTATCCATCCCTCTTGTCTTCAAACTGAAGAGCCCTGGCCTTTTGAGTAAGGGGATCTGCTCTTCATCCTTGGTCATTTTATCTTACACCTTCTCTACCTTCTTAAAGTCATCTTCCTACCCAAGATGCAAGAGCAAGAACCTGAAGTGCACATTGAACTCAAGATATGAATTCATCAGATTTTTATGCAGTAGTAAAATTATTTTCTTTCTTCTCAAGATTCTTCTGGATGATGCAAAACATCTTGTCTCCTCTGGCTACTCTGCCCATTTAGCCAATGATTTCAGTGAATGTTCTGAATGACTATAAGATCTCCTTACCAGTTTGCAGTTCTACTACATTGTGCTAGAAACGGTTTTGGAGTATTTTTGCCAAGTATTTTTATCTGTATTGAAGCTCATCTCTCATGTTTTATCTCATCCAGTCTTATGAAGTCCTTTTGGAATTTCTTACCATTGCCACAGCACCTTACTTCCCAGAAGAATTTAACCTCATCTGGAAACTTGTCACATTCACACCCCCTTTCTTTTAAGTCCCTTGGGGGAAATTAAGAAAGATCCATATGGATCTCTGATACATCAGGGAGATAGGATTTTCCTTCACAGAAGTCACACTGATTCCTTATCAAGTAACCATATCTGGCACCACATCAGTGCTCCTGTTCTTTAATATAGACTGAAAAGTCCTTGATCCCATTGTTTGACATGTGTACTCCAGCACCTTTGCTAGTACAGATAGCACTGCAGTTTGTAATTTTCAGGATACCCTTCTGGGCCCTCACTCTATAAGGAACTCATGGTGGCAATCCATCTGCCAGCCATCTCAGGGGCTGTATGTAGCCCATGGCCACATGCCTGGGTGGCAATTCTGCAGTTTCACATAAAGGTCAGCTTTGGATGATGCTACCTGGGCTGGGTGACTTACTGACTTCCAGGTAATCCGTTTGGTCTTGTACTTGATTTATAATTATTTCAAACATATCTATCTTCTCTCACTGCTCTGCATCAAAGACAGTTTCCAACAAAGTGTTGCCTTCTACAAGGAATGCACTGAGTTTTTCTGCTGTGGCCTTTGTCAGATGAGTGCTGCTTTACACACTTGTCATCAGTATTCCCACCAGTTCCACTCTGAAGTATTTAAAGAACTTTTGTTATCAGTTTGAAAATCCTTTATAAGGTATACTTGAAATTATTTTTAGACCTCTCAATTTCCTGCTTATGTTTAACCTATAATTTTCTTATGGGTTTCTCGTCATTTTGGCAAGCTCTCATTTTCTTAAACACTTTTCCCTGTGATTGCCTTTGAAGCTTTCCCACTGATCCCGTGGCAGCTTTTTCTGCGGTGCGTTTTTTCTCTTTAAATGGTGGTGTGTATTTCACCCTTCTCCCAATACAATATTTCTTAAAGACTCCAGGCTGTTTAAAGTGTCTTACTCTTTGAAATGTCCCCTTTTGGATTTTGGGGTTCTACTCTTTCTTTGTGTTTGTTTCTTTTGGTGTTTGTTTCTTACTTTTGTTCTCTTTTTTTTTTTTTCCTTTTTTTAATATATAATATTTTTTCTTGACATTGCAGAGCCACATAGTGTATTGAGCATACTTTTCTACACAGTGCTAAAACTACTTGTATTATGGTTCCTATTATAGAAAGGCTATCCCACTGGTAGTTTTTGAGGTGTTGTGTGCACTACTACTACTACTACCACCAAATTCAGAACCAAATCTTTTCCGGGATCCTAAGACTTAATTTTCTTGTGAGTAGCCATTCACTGCATTCAAAAATGTTCTCTACATTTCCTTCTGATGAGGCATTGATCCAATCAATATTTGAGTAATTGTTTTTTGATAATTAATACCTGATCTGATACCTGTTCTAGTACTTAAGATATTCCTTGTAGGCCATAGTGCCAATTGTTACTCAACTCAACACAAAAAGGGTGACAACCACACTTTCAGACAGGTAGAAATTTAAGTGCTTTTCTGTGCTGAGACCAAGGACAGCCTATTACATCCCTAAAGATCTTAATCAAAGAAAAATTATTCTTTTCTTTAAACACAGCCATATGGGATTTTCTGTAGTTGATATATGTTCTGGTTGTAGACCATGTTTTGGGGTGTTATTAATTATGCATTTTCTGTGAAGGATAAAGTCTTGCACATTGTTTGAAATTGCCAAACTATGTTGACATTTTTTTACTTCCTTAGCATGTAGAAACAATTCATTATTTATAGCTCTGAGATGGCATGCTTTCAGAATACTTCTGAAACAGAATTCTCCATTTCTTTTGTGCTACAGTAAACCTTTTGTCATAAGGGTTGTAAACAGGATTTATTCCATTTCACCATTTAAACTCAAATTCTCACTTTGCCCTTTGTATTTCCTAATTACGCAAGGAGGATGGCTTTTTATCAAAGTGTTTTATTTCAGAATAAAGTTCTTTGTGTGGCATCAATGGGTAAGTTATATTTTTCCTGATGTCAGGCAGCAATAAATTAGCTTCCGATTTGGTCTCATTCTTGTCAACATGAGATTTATTTAGCCAACACGTCGAAAATCAGAACCAAAATAAGTCTCTGTGGGCTTGAGTAATTTAATATCAAACACAGGACTGAGCTGTTAGTGACACTTAACTTCCTGCAGCTGTTATTTACCTGTTCAGGATATAGAGGACGCCACTAGAGAAGATGGAGAGGAGACAATTCTAGGATCTGTAGTGCTGAATGCAAGCACTTCTACCATTATTTCCTCACATCTTCTGGGTGCTATTGCTAGATTTACTTTCACCCTGAGTAAGAATAGTGGAAGATTTGGTTTTAGATGAACTACCTCATAAGAGTGGTGTCTCTCAGGGCTCTGTTCTGGGACTGGTGCTCTTTAATATCTTCACTGATGACACAGACAATGAGAGCAAGTGTACCGTCAGCAAGTTTGCAGATGCTGTGAAGCCTGAGCAGTGCAGCTGACACAGCAGAGGGGCAGGTTGCCCTCCAGGGGCATCTGGACAAACGGCATGTGGGCCTATGATAACCTCATGAAGCTGAATAAGTCCAAGTGCAAGATGCTGCACCTAGGTCAGGGCAATCCCAAGCGTGAATACTGTCATGGGTAACACGAAGGTTATTGTAGTCCACATTTACCTCTTCCCCAAAAATTGTTACTGTTTTTTTAAGACCCGGCCCCATTACCAGAAATGGCATTTCAGGAGTTATTCACTGTTATTTTTTGCCTGTTGCTCTTTCACTGGTTAGAAAACTGTTATTTTTTTTCACTTTTAACCGTATTTAATGTCTCTTTATTGGTGGAAAAGGATCAGTTGAAACTAAGGGGAGGTCAATTGTTTTTAAGTGTCTCTTTAAATTGTCTTAAACCAAGATGAGTGCAGATTGGGAGAAGTATTCAGAATCACAGGTTAAACTGAGTTGGAAAGGACTACAAGGTCATCAGGTCCAGCTCCTGGCCCTGCACAGGACACCCCAAGAGTCACATCGTGTGCCTGAGAGCACTGTCCAAAAGCTTCTTGAACTCTCTCAGGCTTGGGGCTGTGACCACTTCCCTGGGGAGCCTGTTCCAGTGCTCAGGCACCCTCTGGGTGAAGAACCTTTTCCTAATATCCAACCTAAACCTCCTCTGACACAACTTCAGGCCATTCCCTTGGGTCCCGTCACTGGGTATCATGGAGAAGAGTGGTGTGCCAGGCTGCACCAAAACAAGTGTGACCAAGGGAGGTGATTCCGTCCCTCTGCCCTCATGTGACACCCCCTGGAATATTGCATCCAGGTCTGGGGTCCTCAGCACAGGAAAGACTAGACCTGTGAGAGTAATCCAGAGGAGGGCCATGTAGATGTTCAGGGGTATGGAGAACCTAACCTGTGAAGAAAGACTGAGAGAGCTGGGTTGTTCAGCCTGGGAAACAGGTAGCTCTGGAGAGATCTTATTGTGGCTTTCCAATATCTTAAGTGGGCTTATAAAAAAAGAGAGACTTTTTACACAGGCAGATAATGATAGGAAAAGGGGAATGGCTTTAAACTACAGGAGGAGAGATTTACATTAGATATTAGGAATAAGTTCTTTACTCAGAGGGTGGTGAGGCACAGGAACAGGTTCCCCAGAGAAGCTGTGAATGCCCCATCCTTGGAAGTGTTCAAGGCCAGGTTGAATGTGCCTTTGTGCAACCTGGTCTAGTGGAAGGAGACCCTGCCCATGGCAGGGATTTGAAATGAGATGAGTTTTAAGGTCCCTTCCAATTAAAACCATTCTAGGATTTGACAATTCTATTATATTTTCCACATGTCTAAGATGGACTTGAAAAGGTGGTAGTGAAATTAGAGGATATCTCTCTCATATGATTTGAAGAAGCTTGTCTATCTGCATCCTTTTTACTTCCTGCAGTGTAACATCTCCGTGTCTTTCTGATTGTCCATGTGGTGGCAGCCTCAAAGTATATTTCACCTCTTCTTGGCAGGAGAATTTTAATTAATTCTTTAATAGGTATTGGATTCCTTATCAATTTAGGAATGGGCAAAATAACCTGTGAAAAGACGGGACTCTTGTTAAAACCAGGAGAATACTTTGCTGTGCATGATGTCACTGCTGTTGCTCAGTAGTGTACGTAATGTCTGCTCCCTTGCTCCACAGCTGTGTGGTGTGGCACCACATGCTGCCTCATGCTTACTTCTCCTCCTTTCTAAACAGGGCAGCCTCATACAAAGTCTCTGCTCAGCCATTTGCAGATCTGAGGCATTGTACTATTTTGAGAAGTAGGAGTTGGCACAGTCCAAGGGATGTGAAGAGGTCTGCTAATGATTAAATGCTTCAGAAACCTGTGGCTAAAACAGTGTCCACTTCATTGTGACTGAACAGCCTTCATCATGCTTTAACTATGGATATTGGCCTTGTTTCGTGGTACATGGAAGAGGAAAATTCCATTTTGCTTGTGAGACATATTAATTTCTCATTAAACTCAAAGAGGTGTGATCTGGTTGTTTTGTCCTTCACATCCTTTATGCATCCTTGTTACTTGAGTCATAATCCTAGTGTGACAAGAGGTCATGCTGTGGTGATTGGAGCAGTTAAAGTTTCCAGACCTTCAATGAAGATATGAAAGGGACACAGCTGCAGTGGCATTTCTCAACCATCATGCTGAGTTCATGCCTTTGGAACTCAATTTGCTGCTCAGTTGTCAGAGTCCTACAGTGCTGTGAGAGTCCTCTGGCTTTGTAGGCATAACACATAGACATAACATAGCTTGAACTGGAACATGGGATGGGTGAGAGAGAATAGATGGCTTTTTCAATTTGACATTTTCTATGTAAGTATTTTCTAGAAAATGATGCAAGATATGTATTTTACGTACAATAGTAGATGTATGCCATTTATAAAGAAAATAACAAAATAATTTTGAAAATTTTAGGAGGTGAAACATTTCTGTATATTTCTCTCTGAGACTGAAAGACTGTTTTCACCTCATTCAGGCAGATGTAAATAAATCTTTTGTCTGTTCACTCAGCTGTATTTGACCACTAAGAGCTTTAAGTGATTTTCTGGACAACTCAAAATGTTCTAGTGCAGATTGGAAACTGAGAAAAACCAATCACACATCCTAATGTAAGTGGAAAAATAACCATAGAAACAAAGCAAACAAATATAAAACCCTATGAATAGTATTACTACACAGGGAAGAATCTTGATGAAGTGTGAAGTATGATACAGGGCAGCTTGCTTGGGGTTTTACTGGTATGAATGGTATGCCTCTTAGTTTATTAGCCAGGAGTAAAAATAAAAAACCTCTGAGGTGAACAACAGGGAATTCAAGTCACACTTTAAATATAGCCACTGAAATAGGAATTTAATTTAAAAGTTTTAAAACTGATCAGGTTTTAGAAAAAACAAATTGTTTCTAGAATGTCTCTATTGAAATTCATCAGCTACTTAATTAGATACCTAGACATACAGTAAACATTCACTGAAACCCAGTGGACATGTAATTGGACAAACAATATTTTGTATAACTAAATATATCACCATTTGTTTAATTATTTGGTAAATCCAGATTACTACATGTGATAAGAAAAGATGTTTCAGAAAATTATTCAGGAAAGTCAGAGAAAATCAAAACTCTTCCAATAATATACTTTTACATGCTGATAAATGTGTACATATGACCACAATTTACAACAGTGTTCAATGATTTGAAAGACCCTAAAAACCCCATTTCACAGGATAAATATTTAGTCTGTTCAAAACCTCTTGCAGAAGTCTTAGAATGGGCATTCTGAAATGTGTATGGCCATCATAGTGTGCCATTTGTTTTTAATCCTGGTAATAATCTATGTATTTTGCTGAAGTCTCAGTTCATGGTCAAGCCACAAGTAAAAGAAATAAACAACAGAATATTTTAAGAAAGATGAGTACAGAAAGAAAAATGATATAGTTTTCCTGAAGTGAATCTGGTACTTGAAAGATGACAGGAAAATGCCCTAAAATCCCACATCATCAGTAATAAAAACAAGTTGGGGATGTGGATAACTATTTCACATCTTCTTCTCTTTTGAGGACTCAGCCTTGATCATTAATATCTTCAGCTCTGCATATTTAATCATCTTCTGGTCTTCTTGGGCAATTGTAGCAAAGGTATCACATTTGAAGTAGGAACTGACCCACTGGGAACTGGACCAGAAACTTCTCAAAAATCAAAGTGACAAAAAGATATGACTTTGTCTGGGATAAATATTTTAAATAATTTTTAATTTAAGCTGCTGATGGAAAAAAAAATCCTAATCATGAAAACCTTCAGATCTTTCTGGTTTGTGTTTTATCAGCTTATAATAAACCAGAAAGAAGTTACTGCTATCTGTTCTGTCAGGGTCAATATTAGGTATAGGAACACAATAAGCATGCTTTAATGGAAGGCTACTAAAATGGTAAATTCCAATCCAGACATGCATTACTATGAAATTTGATCTGAACTTTCTCATTGTCCTAGCCTGCCTCTCTTTAGGAATTTAGGAGCTATTCCCCTGCCCCCTCATCTAGTCAGCTGTACATATGGCATGCAGTGCCTGTCTGCCTGGGCAAGAAGAATAAACATAACAATGCTTTCTGCACAGAAAAACTTGACCAAAAATGGCTGATTTACTCTGCTTCTGAAAAATGTGACCTATTTATAATGCCCTCTCAAGAGCTAGGTGCCCACCAAACTCAGCCATCCACCCTGGCAGGCTTGGCTGTGAATTGCACTGGAGGTAGGTGCCAAAATACTTGATAAGCTTGTCTCCCATTACTTTAGGCCAAATGCAAACAAGTCAATTACTAGATGTTTAAGTCCTTTCTTTCTGTGTCTTAACTTTTTGCCTGCATTGAAGAGAGGTGAGCAAAATATCACTGTAGAAGAACAGATCCTTAAGAATAGCTGCAATTTAGAAGTGTCATCTAGTCCACAGAAACCTATGCTGCTCAAAAGAATTCACAGATATTATGGAAAACACAGCATCTGTCCTAGTGCTCTTTGGGGAAAAAGAAGCTCCTACAAATATTACAGCAATATTTAGAGAAATAAAATGGACCTGGACAGTCATTCTGCACAGCATGGGAGAGACTTAAATAAAAGGGAGATGCAATGGATGCTAAATTGGATAAATTAACCAAACGTGTGCATGCAACAGGGGAAGGAATAAGCAACACTGAAGAAAGGGAAGATGAAACAAAGAGATCTATGAACTGAGACAGAGTGTTGATTTTTAATGTTGAACAAAGCAGGAAAATTAGAAAACAGAAGCCATTGTACTCTTGCTGAAATTGAAAGTATAGACTATATGTTTTTTGTTCAAATCTTGTTCAATTACCTTTTGAGCATATTAAAAAAGCCTCATCACAGAGTCTAAAGGACCAAATCTGAGCTCTTTTGACAATAGTGTTGAGATTCCAAGATAAAGACTATATTAGTCATATCAGGTAATACTGACATGGGGCAAGAATCTCTGGCAATCAAGACAATCAATTGCTCTGAATTTAAATTTGAGTATAAAAACCCAATAAACACAGAAAGAATAAAGCCTTTTTCAGAGGTTCATTGGTAGGAAGAAGTCTAGAGCATGCAGTGAGGTATTAAACTATTCAAACAGTAAAGAAGCTCCTACAATTTTTCTCAAGATTTTTTAAAATTATACAGAATATTAATTAATTTCTTTCAGATCATCAAATCAGTTTTATACCTTCCAAATAAACACTAAAATTTAAGACAGTGTTTAAGAAAAAGTTGTATATTAAATGTATATCTCAATGTGTATTTAGATAGGTGATTAAATTGTCTCTTCTTTGGGAGTTGTGTATCTGCTGAAAGTATATTTTTAAAGCAAGTATTACTGGTTGACATAATTATACATAGCCTCCTCATTCATTTTGTTTATTTGATGTTTTGTTTTGGTTTTGATTTTTGTTTAGTTTTGGTTTTGTTTGTTTGTTTGTTTGTTTTCTTGATGTGAATAGCATATTGACTTTGAGAAAATACTTCACTCCTCCTGGGTTTGAGGGCTGAGATGGGGGAGATGCAGGATTTAAGGTAATTTCTGAGAAAGAATTTTTGGAAAAAATTATATTTTCTTAGTTCTCTTTATAGAGACATTTCTTGAAGAAAAGCTGCTTTGTTGACACCTGGCATTATCATTCTGAAATGACAGGAATAATTTCTTGTATCATGTTGCTGTTGTATTTAGTTTAATGACCGTTTCATGTAACTAAAAGAAAGCAAGATTTATGAAGGAAATACTGGTCCTGCAGTTCTGATTTATCCTCTGGTGGAAATCTTCTCTGTGAGATCCCAGCATTGACAACTACTTAGGTGGTAGGAGAGTCAAATAAAGACTTTGAAATAAAGGTGAGTCATTTACTGGGAAAGTTTTTGCTGTCTTGCCGAGCATGGCCCAAAGACAAATTGTCCATGCAGGTGTGGAGCAGTTAAGGACAACCTTTCAGACCCCCTTATGTGCTCAGTACAACCTGAACACAGTTTCCTCAGTGCCTACATCAGTGTCCCCTTGGGTCTGCTGCAAAACAGCTCTGTTTGGTTCTCTCCACTCTTGACTTGTTTCCTTGCTTATTATTATCTCTCCTTGTCCAAAGCCCATTCTTAGAATTTCCTCTTTCCCAATGCCTCAGCAATTGGTATTTTCAAAATTCTAGTGACTATGCATTTGATAAGATAGTCAACCTCTACTAGAAATTGTTGGACTCCTTAGTGGTCTTGGTATTTCTTTACTTGTCTTCAATTTCTGTGTCTGGCTGTAGACCATCTAAAATCCTCAAATACTCAATGGACAAAAACCACTCTTTAATGTTCACCTGTTTGCCATCCTACTGATGAAAAGGAATTTTGTACTTTTCCCATTTGTGTTCTCCTTTGTTTCTTCTTCTTATACTGCAAAACCAAACCTAGTCACTGACTTAATGTGTAGGAATCAGGTTTGTGCCTAATCAACTCTATCAAAAGATGAACCACTTTTACCTTTCCTTAGCCTACCTCCTTATACAGCACTAAACTGTTGGAATACTATACTAGGATGTGACATTCAACAAAAAATAGATTTCCAATACTACACTGTGCACTGCAGTTATGACCAGACCTCCCAGGTTTCAGCTGCCCTGAAGCATAAACTGAACTATGTTGTTTTGGGACTTTTGTATTTGAAAGGTGGATTTGCCACTGCTTTACAGCGCACTTCATCAGAGTTTCCTAGCCCACTACTTCTCATATTTTGCTGGGGAGAATCACATTGCAGCTGGCTCCAGGCAAACATCTTTGGCCTAGTGAAAACCCTTACCCCTCTTCTCATTTTTTATGTGAGCTTGCCAAAAAAACAGTAATGACATGCAATTTCTAAAGCTAGTGTTTTATTTAAAGAACAAAAAAAAACCCAACTAAACTACAGCAAAAATCACTCACTAAATAGGGGAAGAAGCCCCAGAAGACCTGAGTGAGACAGATTGAAGATGTTTGGAAACAAATCAACCTCCTAACCATTATGTCCTTAAAGTGTTTACCTTTTTTCCATATCACATTGAAAATCAGTATTTTTCAGTTCAATTAAAACTCCAATTTGTCTCACTACAGATCATGCTTTTGACTTTTCAGGAAAGTCTCTTACCTGGAACTCCTGAGACCTGATTTGGGACTGCTTCCGTTTTTAGAAGGGACATTTTTTTTGAGTACCCCATTTTCTCTCTGCCAGTACCAACACTCCAGAAAGTTTTCCAGAACCCATCAAGCTCATTTGGGCTACTGTGGAAGTAATCCTTCTCTTCATTGTGCTTTTCAGGAGAAACTGCTTCAGGAAGTGCATTGGCTCAGACAAGGTAAACTGAACACTTTCCTGGTCCTCTGCGCAACCTTTTTGCACAATATAAACACAACAGCATATGATGCAATATAAAATGCTTGAATTAACTTGAAATAATGGCCTAGCACTGTTTGAAATGTCAACCTTGAGAGTCTGTAGCACTCAAAGTCACACCTTTTTCCTTGCCTCTTTCCTCCTTCCTGGAAAGCTCTCCTACACACATGCAAGTTTGTTCCTTTTCTGTCTTGAATAGCTGCAGCATTGTGATTGCTGTTCTGAATCTCACTCATCTCATGTTTTTGTCTGCTTTTTAGGGCTGTCTGTGCTGTCACTTGTTGTCAGCATCCCTTCATTCCTTTTCTGGCTTTCATTGATGTCATCCTGTTCTTCACTCTGTCATGGTGGTCTTCACTCTCTCAGTGACCTGAGCTCTCCCTGCTGTTTGGAGATCTTCCACTAGAGTTATGATTCTTCTTCCCTCCCAAAACCTGAGAATCATCTGCCCTCTGTATGAACCTCCGTTTTGACCTGCCTTTTGGAAATCCCAGGAGCTGCATGTGGGTGCCAGAAATCTGAATTTCTACGATGCAAATATTTTCTTGAAGATCTATGTTACTTACATCCATGAAAGAAGTCGACAGAAGATGAGACCAGCTATGAACAGCTCTATGCATTGTTCAATAATATGAAAAGCAGTTAATTTAAAAATTAGTCTCAATTTAAGTCACACTGTTGATTATAAACTTGCATACCTCAAATTCCCATCTGTAAGCTGCTTGTTGCACAATGAACTCTTCTGAACTCTTCTGGTTTTTTGCAAACAGGTTGATTCCTATTTGAGAGATATTTTGATAATGCAGGAAGTTTTCCTATAGTAATGCTCCCAAGGGAAAAAAAAAAAATTATTTCTTAGTGCTTGGTTTATTTATATATGCATAGATTTGGGTCATAGATGAAAAGAGAAAAACAAACAAACAAACAAATATTGAATACTTATTAAACGAGGCCTAACCAACCTATGTAGAGAAGGGGGCAAGAATATTGTGGAAAGCTCAGATATACAGTGGTCAAGGAACTAAATATGTTATTTCCAACATGTTCATATGTCAATATGTGATGGTAATAATGACAACTAATACACCAGGAACTGAAGGAAGGCTGTCCGGGCCCCTGTAACTGTGGCATTACCTAATGTGAAGAGGAATGACTTAAAACTTTGGTAAAGTTCTTTTAACACAGGTTTTGTGTAAAATATCAGAAATACATAAGTGGCATGAAGAGGGCTGGTTTTCCTCATGTGGAATTGGTCTGTTAATAATGCATGATGAGACTAAAAAACTCATCCTATGGCCAACTATAAAAATAATGTTGAAGTAACTTCTCATAATATTACAACTGAAGTTAATACCTCTTGAAGAAATCAATTCAATCTGCATTATCATTTTGACAGTGACTGGTTTTGGCTTTCCTGTTCTACCTTTCATCAGTTTATGAGAACTAATCCTATTTGTATAACAAATTGTACATATTATGGCATCTCAGTTGTTATTACATGTAGTAATTGCTGACATATATAAACTTATAAACAGCAGATATTGCATTTCGTTGAGACCTAAATACGTGATCCACGTATTCATCCTTATTAAGCTCCTTAAAATTTAAGAAATAATAAACTATTTTTACTAACTACTTGCTTATAAATAGTCATTAAACTATTTATGGTGCTTAGAATACTCCATTATTTCTCACCATTACCTTTCAAATTTTGAAATTAATTATTTTGTAATACTCAAATAACTTTTTAAGAGTTTGTATAAAAAAGGGAAGCATTTAACTCCTCTGGGAATCATTCTCAGTCTCCACAGGGCTGGATGACATTTCCTGTCCCAATTTTAATCTGTATTATTAGGAATTATCTCCAAATCCTTCTGTCGGGTTGGCACATAAACTTTGAAACAGCTCAATAAACTGGATCAGAAAAATCTATATCAAGATCTAAAACTACATGAGATATTCCACTAGATTATACTTGACTGGAAAACAGCTAAATTTCATGGTTCATTTCCAGCCATTACTGATGAAATTATTTGAATGGGAATACTTATACAACTAAATTAAGCTGGGTTTGGTTCATTATGATAGTAGTTCATGTTGAGAAATTAAGTTATTTTCATATTTAGAGTCAACAATGACTGTTTTGAATCAAATTATCTGGGGACATTGTTACTAAATATATATATTTAGTAGGAGGAATGGTGATAAAAGACTAACTGATAGGCAGTCTAATCATGTCAGTAAAATATCAAAATAAGCTTCACAAATTGAGACAATTACTTCAGAATTAGTGAACCATTCCTCCTCTTTACAAAAAAAAAAAAATAGAAAAAAGTAATATCAATATGCTTGCCAGCTAATCTATGTATTGCCAATGTGCCAGTAAACATCAGTGAACGTATGACTCAAAATTTAGGCAGAATGGAAAGTTCTAAAGGTAAATCCACAGAGACACAGAGAGAAAAAAAATATTTATAATGAAGAGTTTGTTTCTTCACTGAATTATAAAAAAGCTGTATAAATTTTTGACAAGAAGTCACTTGAATTAAAAAGACTTAGGCAAGAGAAAAAATATTCGGCTAAGTAGTTACTGTCATATATGGAAAATGGAATTCAAGCACAAGATTTTATTATTATGCATTTATCACAAATGGAGTTCTGTAGTGTAAATTGTAATAGCTCAGCTAGAAAGTCAGAACATTTTTGTGCATTACAAATTTTATTCCTGGAGGTGATTTTTGTCCACATAGTTATTGAAATATTGCCAGGACAGACCTAACCATGTAATTATCTAGAACTTTAGCAGCAGGTAACCACAATAAACCATTGTAAAGACTTCTGTAATTATATTCTCCTTGATACCCAGGATGAGATAACAAAGAAAACAAAACCGCCTCTGAGTTGAAAAGTGAAAATTAATGAAATCCACTTTGTCAAAGTGTGAAAATTTGCCTTTTGAGCAACAGAGAAGTTATAATGTTTATTGAACATCGTTGTTGTTCAATCAGAATACTGTGAATTTGTAAAATGTACTGGTCACATCTACACAGAATAGATGTGCCTTCCCCAACCTGCTGAGTGCATTCTCAGCTGATGTGAATCTGGATAGCTCTTTGTTAACTCCAACTTCTACTCATTAGAGCCTTCATAATCCTCATCAGTAATTTCCAGTGTGATTCCCAGAATAACAGGCAGTGCTCTGGGCATCCATTTGACAAACAGTGAAATGTGAAGTGAAATTTATATTAGTGCAAACATCCAGCACAGTCTTCTTTGCAGTGTTCAGTCTTTCTAGGCCCTTGGAAGCAAAAAGGATGAGACAAAACATTACTCTTTTTCTGTAAGTGGATGTGGTAAACCACAAAGAAGGTAAGCCAAGAACAAAATTTAACAATCAGCTGTGCAGGCTGTAGATATTGGTTGGAAGGATTCTGCTTCCCAAAGCCCTCAAAGCTTTATACAATTATTTTATGCAGATGGAGCAGATTTCACCCAAGGGGAGAAGCTAGTGCAATGCATAGCTTTCCAAATAGTATGCATCAACTTTGCAAGCTAAATATCGCTTATCAATTATTAACATTCAGGAAAAGGTGACTAAAGTCTATCTGTGATGCTATAGTGAAATTAGATGAGAACTCAAAAAGCACTTAGGATGAATAATAGATGATTAACATGTCATATAAATCAGAGTATCATGTTATTTTAATTTGTTTTATTTTTCTTCTTTTTCTTTCCTTATTCTTAGCTTATATTTTTACTCATTTCATAATACTGTTAAATTTCATTCTCTTATGTATTAGGGCTAACTCCTGTTTTATTTATGGGCTAAGGTAGAGTACAGAAGTTAATAAAAAAATTGCTAAGTGTTGCAATGATGTATCATTCTACTCCTGACATTTAAAAACTGAAGAGCTGTATGTTACACCTGCCTTTTCCTTATGAGTACCTGACACTGGTCAATTAATAAAAATGTGTGCAATAAATCTATTCACTTAATTAAATACTTAAAGATTGAAGTACTATTTAATAAACTTTTAAGAACAGGATAGAGAATAATAATTACAATATTTAATAAAAACATTCAGCAACTCAGGAGAGGTTTATGGCTCTTCCTTGACGATGCATGTATATTTTCAATGATTTAACACCATATACGGTTAAAGTTTTATTTCATAGATCTGTCATTTTCTGTTGCTTGTTTTCTCTCTTACCTACTCTATCATCCGTATCTGGAGGTCAATTTTCTCTTTTGTATGATGAAACCCATGTTTGACAATCCTAAAAGAGGAATGTACAGCTACCTAACCGTGTAAATGCCTTCCCAGCAAGAAGCAGAGCCCTGGCAACAGGGCAGTACAGAGAAGCACCGGGTCTGTCAATGGCTCCCAAATATTCATGTATTTTGCTATTACAGCTGTGCAGACCTAGACTCTAACAGGTAAAACTCCCTGCTGACATACTCTTATGACACTCTGTGGCACTAGGATTTAAGATTTATTTCTGTTACGTAACTCGATTCTAAGTGGCTGTGGGTAACATGTAGGCAGAGGCTCTGATGCCCACACTATTCCTTTCCCAGCCTTAATAAGCAGCTCATGGGAGCCAAAGCCCAGCTCATGAACTTGGCCATGGAAGAAAACTAAAGCATTCAACATGTGAATTACCTTCCTCATGAGCCTCTATGATTGTATTTTGTAGCTTTTAGTTTTTTTCAGTCAACGTTTCGTAGGAGAAAATGTGAAGATAATAAAATGCAAACATGTCAGTGTTTATTTTTTTCATACATATATTTTATTTGGAGGGGGAAAAACCAGTTGTGTAACAGAAATACTCAATGAAATTTAAATTAAAGATGCAGTCTGCACCTATCCTCAGTGGTGTCATAAACCACACTTTCTGAGTTTTGGAAGAATTTTTTTTTTTTTTTACAACTCTGTCTTCTATACATCTGTTCCCAAGGGGAGGATGTTTGATTTTCTCATGATGCTGTACTTTATTTTTATTTGTTTCTTATTGGCAGGATGTAAACAGAGGAGTTTCTTAGATGAACTGGACCAAGGTTCAGACATCACACAGTAACTGATTTTGCACATCTTTTCCTTGTATGTGCACTCTATTAAATGTTCAGGCTGCATTAGTGCCCAAGATTTTCAATGCATGTGAAAGAAATCGATCCTGATGCAACTTTAATCTCAGTCATGATGGACACATACTCTTGCTTGAGAGAATGAATTTCATTTATAAATGACATGTGTTTATGCATCAATATAAAATTTTTGTAGGCATGTCTACTACATTTTAAAAGTTTAAAACATACTTTAGTTAATGAAGCATATAAAAATCTGCAGGGCCATTTAAACTAAAAAAATGTTGCAAAAATATGAATTTTAAATTAATGAGGTGATTGATATGTAAAGAACTTTAAAAAATATAAAGCCCAGGTCCAGCTTTTCAGCATTGTGCAGCTGAGAAAAGGAAAATTATGCAAGTGTGTTTTAGCTTCTTTCAGTGACTCAGAAACCAGGATAGGATTCAGAATTTGTCTTTATAGCTCTCCATTACTTGCAACTGAATGTTCCTAACCTGGGAGCTGTGCAGAATGTAGCCCAGAGCATGACTCCTGACTTAATACTCATCTTCATAAGACTAATGCAAAACCCTAATACAAAGCTTTGTTGGTATGTGAGATTCCCATTTCAAAGGGGCAAAATTGAAAAAGTAGCACCTACCTGATCATCAGTTGACACATTGATGGACAAAAGCCAGGAAATTGATTACAAAGCTCCTGTATCCCGTGGTACAAACAATATCAAAGTTCACTTTATTTCTTTTGGATGTCTTTACACAAAACTCCCATTTCTGTTTCAATGACTACTACAAGACTCTACAATAGAATACTGCTTTTGCATATTTTCCAGGCACAGTTGCATATGGCTTCTCTGATTGGTTTAACTTAAGATAAAGTTAATTAAATGTGAAAATGAATGATGTGTCCAGGGATGAGTTTCATTTTGAGCAGGTAACTGTAGGCGTTGATGGCTTGTTTGCAATCTTGCTTGAGGGCCACCGCATTCGTTGTGTCTTGTTCTTCATGACTTTTAATATTCACTTGCAGTATGGAGGATTTCTCTTAATTTCAGATAGTCAGGTTTAAATCCTTGTAAGGACTCCTCACAGTAAAAACCACTATTTTCAGTATTTTGTATGCTATCCTGATAGTTTTTTATATTTTCAACTCACCCCAGCTCCAAATTTATGTCGAGAGACATTTTGTTCTCTAAAGTAATTAGAAAATTCATTGATAAATTCTGTGTGTATCTTAAAAATTTATTTTCAAAATTGTTCATTTTCTTTCTCCTCTTGAAGATTACTACCACTTAGGTTATGATCTTGCATAGGTGGTAGATCTAATTGTCATTTAGAACAAGACCTCTTATATCTCTTTTCTAAAGAGATTTCAAAATGGATGCAGGCATTAATAATTCACAATTTTAGGCTTTTTTCCAGAATGGAATAAAAACTGCCTTTGAATTCAGGAAGAGAAGGTTACCTTAAGTTATATGGTTATTTCTTATTCAGATGTATTTAAAATAGATTTATTATTACCTTCTTAAATAGGAAGAAGTGATAAGTACAATTTAATGAATGAATTATTATAATTGATATTATTTCAAGGTAGAGAAACCCCACAAGGCTGTAAATCTCCATTATCAAGAAGTTAGACCTTCACCTTCTCAAATTACTGCTACATTGACCTAACTTAGAAACATTTTTGCAAGTCAGCATGAACTTTCAGCACAAAAGGAATAATATTTATCACTGTTGCCACTATATATTTTTAAAACACCTCATGAGCTCAGAGTAATACTAATTAATTCCTACATTGCCCAAAGGGAGAATGATAACTGTGATTTTCATCTTTAAAATGAGGAACCTGATTGTATTTTCATTTATGTTAGCATAAATCATAAAGCTTTCTACTCAAGTAGATGGAATTGTACTGCTGGGAAATCAACAAGAAATTGGTATCAGATATAGGGGAAAATGTTATAAAGGGACTAAGTGCTTTCCTAAAAGAATGACTCAGCTTCAAAGCTATCCAGAAATGTAAGTGGGTCTCACTTTTTAGTCTGATACTTTGACCATTAGAAAGCACTGTCTGTCAGTTAAAAAAAAAATTGAGGTCTTTGAGATTAGTAACACGACATTTAATTGCAACTAAGAGTGATAGTTATTCTGCAATAATTTTATGAGTTTATGAGTTCAGCAGATGTTTTTATTTATATATTTATAAGAAATTATAAAACATTACTAAGAATGCTTATGAGCGTTGTCTGTATCAAGGATTTATGGGTGGCTTGGTTATTCCACAGTGTATTTAAACTAGAGGGTAAATTGTTTATGAGTTTGAGGCATGAAGTTCATATGACTGAAGTGGTCTACTGTACTGTTGAGTGTGATTTTTCCCAAAAAAAACATGTGATTTGCTTGGGTTACTGCTATGGTTATTAATCTTAGTGCACAAAGAAAGGCGGCAATTTAAAGACAGTCATTTAGAAGAAAACCAAGGCATCATTGCTGTGGTTTCCACATGGGAAAATCTCATTCCAACATATCATTATGGTTTCTAAGAGGATTAGAAATATTCATCTTCTGAATACACTTTTTTTCTTTGTTGTACTTTGCAGTAAATATATCCCTTGTAGTGGTGCTTTGGCTACTCCTAAATTTGCCAAGTTAACTATAAGCCTCACATAACTGACTCCTCATCTGTGTCTTTTTGTCAACAGCTCTGGCAAATTCCCCAGCCAATGCAGCCTGGCCGATCTCCATGAAAGTCAATGGACACCAGCTGAGAATTTGGCTCTCTCAGCAGCTTTGGCTGCATGTGCAAATTCATCGACCCAGTGGAGATAATGAATTCAGGCACTGATTTCAGTGGAATTTTTTTTCTGGATTCTTTATCAGCAAGGTAGAGAACACACCAGAAATTCCCCTTGGCTTTTTCCTAAAGGGAAAACATTTTGGAAGGTTCAGGAGAGCTGTACAGTTTTGCTGCTATAGCTATCTGCAGAATTAAGCTATAGTATAACAACTAAAGAATATGCATATGTTTGAGCAAACATGGCTTTAGCTGGGTCCTTTGGCTGCACTAAAAATCTAAACATGCTCTTCAGACACCTGAACAGAAAAAAGGGGAAATTGTTATTTTTGTCATAAAAATCTCATGGAGAATATAATTGAAACCTAGACAATATATTTATGATGATGTCTCTTGCAGTTCTTCTACCCATAAAACAGATGAGATATCTGTGTATATTAAGGCAAATTGTTAATGAACTGGTGCTGCATTCAAGCCTGAGTATGTGGCAGTTATTTACAGGGTCTGTCTGTGCTACCAAATCAAATATTTTTTTTCTTAAGGAGGCCAGCTGGCTGCCTCTATAATGCTCAAAGGTCTGCCTATTCTGAGGTTTACTTCCACACTACAAATCTCTTGCTATCCAGAGCAGGGTGTGTGCAAGCTGCCCTGAACACCCTAACTCACAGGATATGCCTGAGAAGACTGACTGGGGACTACTCAGTTGACCAGGGCCAGGACAGTGCCAGGACTTGAAAAATGCAGCAATATTTGCTGCACTTTGATGGTCAGGAACTCCTTAAACTGCTGGTATAATCAGAGTCTAAGGCTCAAAGCCCACCAGAGATGAAGTTTGGGAAAGGCATGTATGGTTGTCACCACTGCAGCCATAGCAACACCCTTCCCAAACGTCTGTGATTCTGAGCTTTTCTGTCTGTGCTAAAAAAATCATATTATTTGTTTAAATACTATAAAAGCTTGAGTTATCCAAATGACTTGATTTTTTTTTTCCTTAATCCTTTACTTCACAACATTCATTCCTAATCTTTTTTTATAGGGCAAAATTACATACTTTTTATGTCCGTGTTGTTCTCATGAATGGACCTAATTACCAGAGTAAACAGGGTGTTTACCAGAGTAAACAGGAAATCTGTGAAACTCTTCTAGTTTCTTGGTAGATTTCACAATCCTATGACACATTCATTATTTTTCTGTTTGTTAACAGGACTTAAAACAGGTTTGCAAGTGATTTTTAAAAGGGCTAGTTTAAAAAAGGGCAATTATCTTATGTCCTTTAAAAAAAAAATCTACAAAATTTTCACCTTTAAAATTACCACTTCATGTGTCCAGTTCTCTCTAAACACTTTAAACTCAAATGTCCTCACTAGCCACTTTATCAGTGTATGGCTATTGGAAGACAGTTTTTGAAAAGGTGGTGTTATTCCCAGACCTTGACTTGGTAAAGGTTGAAAAATACTGGCTCTGGTTCTAAAGAAACAAAATAGCTTCTGGGCTGGATCTTTGTAAGCATCTGAAAATTATACTGGATACTTGTAAAGAAGGATCTCTGAAAGCCTTTCATTTTTAACCTTTTCTGTTTTTCTGGAGTTTTTTTTGGTAGGTTTTTTTTTTTTCTGGTTGTTGTTTGTTTGTTTGCTTGTTTGGGTTTTGTTTTTTTTTTTAAAGCTACACATGCAGGTTCTTTCAGGAGCAGGGACATTCAATCCTACAGAGGCTTGTGAGTTTTTTTCCATTATTTACTCAGCTTCAGTATTTTTCCAAGTACCAAGGTACTTTCATTTTTTTAGAAATGAGAAAAAAACTAATGTTGTCAGCATCAATAAATCAACAACCAGGAAGAGTCACTTCCTATCAGGATTTCAGAAGTGCTTTGCGATTTTCCGATCTCCTGTCTGTACTAATCATCTCTGATGTTTCACATATGCATGGTATATGATGCCAGGTTTTAAAACACAGCTGAGGAAGGAAATAAGGAAGGAAGGAGGAAAGGAGGAAAGGAAAAAAGGCAAGAAGAAATGAAGGAGGAAAAGAAAGGAAGGCAGGCAGGAAGGCTGAATTATGTGTCTATATGACGTCCCATTATATGTGGTGGAGGACAGGATCCCTCAGAAGTCAATTATAGCCAGAGATAGTCTAGTAGCTGAGAGACAGACATACAAAAAAAAAAAAAAAAAAAAAGGAAACCCTCCCCCTCCCTTATTTGCTGCATATAAGCATATATGCATGCATATTTTCAAAAATGTATAAAATAGTCACACAGTAGTCAATATTCCAATATTTTTACTTGTATTCAGATCAATATGTAAATGAAAAATGAAAAAACCTAATATATCCTTCTGGCTTAAAGCTGTGGATGCTAAAAAGCTGCCACAAATACTGCTGCCATCTGCAATGCAGTTGCTGAAAAGTGCTGTCATTTCAATAGGAGGAGAAATTGATATCATGCCAAGTTTTCCTAGATGTTTATAAAATCACTTGACATTAATTTTCTTTTCACTAGTTAATTTAACGTATAGATATTATTAATGGTACTGATGGTTGCTTGGTTGCTTGCTTGGTTGCTTGGTTGGTTGGTTGCTTGGTTGGTTGGCTGTTTGATATTTTTGTTTACAATCTTAAATAGTTTTCTAAACAGGGTACCAGTTTGGCGTGTATGTGCTAATTTTGAGTGTGGTGGGGATAGGGCAATGTAGCAACAATATTCATTTTATCTTTCCCTTTCATTGCAGTCAGCACTGCTTTAATGAAGTATTCACAGTCTAGTTGCTCCTTTTTTTTTCAACTAACTTTGCTTCTTTATTTCAGAAAATTTATGGATAATCTGTTACTTGTGATTTTTGTTTTTCTTGATGCTTGAATAGGAAGACAACATATTGCTAGATTTTTAAAGGTGAGTTCTAACTCTGGAGCTTTTAGAGAAAACTTGAGAATGGACAGCAGAAGACCTGAAAACATGGAAGGCAAAACCCATTATTCTCTTTGTGAGTAGTTAAATTTCATTACTTCATGTGGGAAAAGGGGTCTGTTACTCTTTCTCAGATGCTGGAAGTTGCTAATGATGCCCTTGATCCACAACTTCATCAGTTTTTGCCATTATTAAAACAGTCATCAATACCCATAAAATTTCTTTAGGGATATATGCTGATTTTTATAATCTTTAGTAGGAGTCCAGAAACACACATAGGGCTTTCTGAGGATGAGGCTACTATTAGAAACTCAGCAAGCTTCCCGTTGCTTTGTCCATACACAGTCACTCCGCTAAGCCACAGAAGATTTAGAAGCACCCAGGAGTGACCAGATGGAAAAGCTCTCTGAAGCCAGAGCGTGGTGTTGAAGGCAGGAACAGCCAGTGTTCCTTCCTGTGGACACTTGGACAGAGCTGAGGCACATGCCCCAGGGCCCGGGAAATGCTTCTGAGAGCGACTCTTGGAAAACTTCTGAATCACCTCCTGGAGGATGTCTGGTGGTTCTTGTCCAGACTCAAGCCCATGTAGTAAAAGCCATCCTGCTTTCTGCACAGTGTTAACAATTGTACATCATGTTTATAGAGTATTAGTGCCACCATTGATCTTAGGATACTTTCTGAGGAATTTATGCCTTGATGTCATGAACTGCTCTGTAAAACATATACACAAAGCTGTCTTCAGGTGTGGTAAATTGGTTCAGCAGGGCCAAGTCAGTTCCACTTCCAGCAGTGCTTAAGTAGTAATTTTAAAACTGTTCAGACTGTTTAGCAAACTATAATTCATATTGTTCAGATGCCATGGTACTAAAAGAGAAGTAGAGAGAAAGCTGGAGAAAGAGAGAGACGTGTTTCCATTAATATATACACCAGTGCCCCAAAAGGTTTCTTTCATAGGGGTGTTGCTTGGAGTGCTGAACACCAGGAGCTAATCCACTCAGGTCACACCAAAATAAAACTGACAGCAGAAAGAATCGAGGCAATATGTGAAGATGTAGAAATAACTTCTATTAGCATTTTTAATGGTGCCCTGTGACTGCCAAAGAGGTAATATAGAAAAGTGGTTTTAATGTAATGCAGAAGTTTGTAAGTGTTCAAAAAAAATCAGTTGGGATTTTGCCACTGACCTCCATGGGAGAGGGATCAAGGCCTCAGAGAGCTACTTTGTTGGCTTTTAACTTTTAACAGGCGAGACAAATTTATTATTCACGTGCATTACAACACCAATTTTGAAACATGAAGAAACAGCATAAGAGAGGAAGTACTTGGTTTCTGTGGGACAGAGTGAGAGGGGTTATACAGATAGTTGTAGAAATTAGCTGAGTACACTACACACTTTCAGCATATGACATGACTGAAACATATAGCTGTTCTAGTATGTCATAATTTTTCACTTTTTAAAAGAAGTGTTGAACCTGATGAGGAACAGCTTGCTTTGGGTCCCACTGATTTAATTTGTACATACTGTAATTTACTAGGCTGCAGTAAAAGCAGTCATTTTGTGAGGCTATCATAAGCTCATTAGAAGCGTACTGAGAAAGCTTAATGGCTTACAACCCACAGCTTCATGCATCCATTTTACAGAGATCCCTTCCCAACAGAGCCTGACGCATGATGTTCTGTGCTGCTGGCAGTACAGTAGTTTTCACACACACTCCAGAAAATTAGAGGTATTTGTGAATAACAAGATTAAAGACAGAGCCAACATTTCAGAAGCACTTGGAGCGCTGCTGGGACAGGGGAAATCTTGTGTATTGTTAACCATGGTGAGGCTGGTTAGCTGTTAAGTACTGTATAGTGTAACTAATCAAAAGCCCTAGCATTTCAGACAATGGAACAGAAATGATTACTCTCCCAGAGCTACTATTGTTTCATGTTCAGCCTTCTCTGGACTAATAAATGGTTTAATTTAAATTGTGTTAAGAAAATACCAGTATTAAAAAGAACTACAGCATTCAGTTGCTCTGAACACAGCATCAGGTAAACTATATAATGGATTTAGACATAATGGCCCAATGGAGAGTGAAGTACAAACAAACTCCTTTTCCATCTCCTTCTCCATTTGCTCTCTTTATTAACTTCCAGTGCTTTAGGATACAAAATAATAAGGGCACTTTGCCAAAAAGAGAAGGGGAAAACAGAATTTCAAATAAGGAAAAAGGAGAGAGAAAATTAAATGCATAGAGTGCTCTGCATCCAATTAACTGAGCTTAGATATGGGTAAGTTTTTAGCATCAAGTGGATGGATGCAATGAGCTAGTGCCTCAGCTGGTAATATAGAAATCAGGACATCTCTGCTCACATGAGTGGGGCTGCTCTGATTTGATACCATCTAACATTAAGATTCATATTTAGAAACTTTTATCTGTCGTTTTCCTCCTGAAAGGAAGAGCATGCTACTCCTGTAGGATGTACTGGTGGCTGGTGTCCAGAAAAGCACTTTAAACACAGGCATGCTCTCACAGTTGTCAGCAGACCTCATCTTCCAGTGTAAACCAGTGTGTGTTACTGGATTTGACCTACAATTCTTACTGCTCAGCATGTTTGAACATGTGGCTGCATCCATTACAGATTGTAGCTGTGGGAGCTCTCTCTATTGAGAATAATTAATAAATTGCCAGTTCTCTCACTTTGTCTTGTTCAAGTACTTTAGAAAAGCAAAAATATCATTACTGGAATACAGTGTTAGTATTACAATAAAACCCTTTTTTTTTTTTTCCCAGGAATATATTTCCTTCAGTCTTTTACAATATTTTCTAATGCTGATTTTTCTTAATTGCATAACTGAGGGTTAAATGTCAGGTTAATTCTTCTGAGCAGCTGACTGAAAATTCAACAGTGTTGGGCAAAGAGCAAGGACCTGGGGTACAAAAGCTGACCCATGGCAGTAACAGAGACAGTCGAATGAGTCAAGTAAACCAGTACTTGCATGCTGGAGAGCTGAAATTAAAATGCATGTGGGCATATTGATGCCAGTTTCAAGTTTGCTTGGATGTAAGTTTACAGGTTTATCTTCATTAGAGCTGAGCTTGTAAGTGATCAACACCCACAAAATCTGTTACCCTTCCTTTATCAGAACTTGGAAGTTGTCTCTGCATTTCTGATCTCATTCTACAAAGACTGCCTCCAAAATACTGTGCTTCTGGGAACTGCTAGACTAGAAAATGCTGACTGCTTGCTCTACAGTTAGTTTTGTTATAACCATTACTTTTCAGATGAGATTAATATTATTCTGTTGCAAATGGAAAAAAAAAAGTTTGGTACAGCACTTTTATTGTAGCTCTAAATGCATGCTCTGGTTATAGTAAAAAAATCACACTCAGCATAAACCCCCTATTATTAATTTATTCCTTGTCCACTGCATTCAAAATGTCTTTGTGTTATTAAGCTCAAACTATTTGTGATTTGAATTCAAAGACTGCTCTAACCTTTGAGGTCAACAGAAGTAATATATAATTTCCTAATTGAAACCTGTTGCATGCTTCTGTATATAATGTGAATGTCTTTTTCTCAAAAAATAAAACAGAAAGTGGCTGAGGTTTTCTGAGCTTGATATCTTTGTTTTTGAGCCAGACACTTTATCAGTTTGCCAAAGAAATAACTACCTTAAACAACTTTTTTTTTCCTGAAATATGCCAGAGTTTAGACTTCATTTGGGCTTCATAGAGAAGCTTGTTCAGCAGGGGCTTTTGATCCAGAAAGCTCCAGAGACAACATGTGATAAACAAAAGATCTGGTCCTAAAATCTGAGATTCTTAAAACTGATTGACTTCTCTGTTGGTCATTCTATTCCATTTCTCTTTGGGACACTCAATTAAATGAAAAAGTATGTTTATGTCTGTGTGCCTCGGGGTTGGTTTTTTAAAAATAAATAAATAAGGGAGATCTAGTTAAACTCAATTTAAGAATTTAATACAGACCTTTCAGCAGTGAAATAAAGGGCATTTTAACTTTATGTATTTCTTTTTTTTAGGATGTATTTGACCATTCTTTGACCCAAGACAATCCTTGACTGGTCTTTATGCATGTAGTTATTTGGCACACTGTGCATGGCATATTTGAACAACTATTTCACACAAAAACATGAATTACAGACACATAAAATTTTTGTGAACTGGGCTGTAAAATTTCTGATGCAGTAGTCTCTATCTAACTTGACAGCTGGTATCTGATCCGAAAATAGTGTCTTTTTCTTCAAATGCTAGTCATCCTGTTACTTTGCACTGCATAGATATGAACACATATATGGATAAGAAATAATCTGGAAAAAAATCTTCTAGAACAACAGTAATTATGTGCCACTTTGGAGTGAGAACACCCTGAGTCCATTAGAGTCTCCTGGAAAAAGTGTTTCCAGTGCTTAGCAAACCTGTAGATCAGAAACAAACAAACAGCCAAATCTTGCAACATTTATTCTTTAAAAGGAAAGACTTCTGTGAATTATATTCCTAAATAAAAGCCTGAGAATTGAACCTCAATTTTGCATGTGGAAGAACAATGGATATAGTAGATGCTCTGCAGCACTCCAGAGAGGATGAGCTGGAGTAAAAAATCTGAGGAACAAATGTTCTTGACAATGTCAGAGCTGGGAGCTGTGGTGTGCAGTGTCTGCTTTCTCTGTCTAGAAAACAGACCTGATGTGGTTTTCATTTGCATTCCTGTGCCAGCCCAAGCTTTTGCTGACATGCTTTGGGTCTGTGCCTGGGTATAGAAGCTCAGTTTTCAAAGAATCATAAAATATGCTGTGTTGGAAGGGACCCATCAGGATCATCAAGTCCAGCTCCTGGCCCTGCACAGGACAGCCCAGGAGTCACACCAGGTGCCTGAGAGCATTGCCCAAAATATTCTTGAACACTGTCAGGTTTGGGGCTGTGACCACTCCCCTGAGTAGTCTGTTCCAGTGCCCAAAGGCTTCTGAGTGAAGAGTCTTTTCCTGATATCCTACCTAAATCTCATCTGACTCAGCTTTATGCTGTTTTCTCCAGTTCTGTCATCGGTCACAAGAGTGAAGACATCAGGGCCTTCCTCTCTGCTTCATGAGGATGTTGAAGACCACAACCCCTTCGTCTCCTCTTCTCTATGCTGAACAAACCTCAGCCAGTCTTCATAAGATTTGCCTTTCAAGTGCTTCACAATTCTTGTGGCCCTCCTTTGGACACTCTTTAGGAGCTTAATATTGTGGTGCCCAAAACTGCTCATAAAACTCAAGGTGAGTGCACAGCAGAGCAGGACAATCCCCTCCCTTGGCTGGCTGGTGATATTGTGCCTGATTCCCCCCAGGACACACCTGGCCCTCCTGATTGCCAGGGCACTGCTGACTCATATTTAACCTGCCATCAACCAGGATGTTTGGTTTTTTTTTTTACCATGGCAGTCACTACACCTGTCAATTACAGCAGATCTAGAAGGGGGACTGCAAGGTAGTTTGTAACATCTACCTGGAGAAATGTCTTCCCTGAGCAGTGTTTTCCTGTAAGAGATTACAGCTACTCCATCTTTTTGAATTACAGTGGTGGGATGGGGAGCCAACGGCAAGCTGAATTATTATGGTGCTGACCAGCAGTTTGTGTAGTCTGGGAGCTTGTCAGAGAGGCCACTGGTCCAGTGGAGGGTGCTGGCTGTGGTTGCACTGAAGTGACAATAGGTGATTTTCTCTGATATCCCTCTTACAGTTGGCTGCAGTGAGATGGAGACCAGCCTCAAAAGGAATTTGATTTGGATCATCATAATTAGTAATGCTGTTGTGCTGTCAGGGTACCCTTCATGTAAATCATGGGAAGCAAACTGATTATTACATTTTTCAATTTCTTTCCAGCAGTTTTTCTTCATAATTACAAAAAAGATGACTGCTGAATACAAGGGAATGGGCAACATTATTTCTGGTGTGTTGTGGATTACAAAATGTCTGTTTGAATTATGCTGAAGGAATGTATGTGTTTGTTGCTGTAAAGAGTTGATTAAATAATGTTCTTGGGGATAAGAAGAGTATGGGATTTTATAGATCAAGAAAACAGTTGTAAGAAAAGCATCTACAGTAAAGGGTGGGAGAGGAGCAGAAGAATAAAAATAGCTTTCTGGGTAATAAATATTCTCCATTATCACCTATGCAGTGTACCCCACGTCCTTCTTTTTCCCTTCTCTCTCTTTCCTAGAAAAAAACCTTATTTCAGTCTTTTAAATTTTTTTTTTTATTTTTTCAATTTAAGGATTGAGGGATTAGGGCCATGCAGCCCTATATTTGCTCATTCCCTTGTTTTCCTACCAGCATGCCTCCCTGTGAGGCAAATCCCCCCTAACAAACCCTTCTGTGAAGCTTTGTCAGTGACTGCCAGCCTAAGAAAAAAGATGACGAAAATCTCCATCCCAATAATATGTGCAAACAAGCAAACAAAGCCACTCAAGGCTGTTTTGAGATTGAACTCTTGGAGCTACTATATGTAAAATTTTTTGCTTAGTGTATTTGGAAATGAATGTCCCAGCTCTTCAGGGTATGAAACATATTTTCTTTTTACTATTTCTAAAGTAAACTGTATAAAATATATTCCTGTTTTGCAGAAGTTGGAAAATGATCTGATCACTACCTGCATCCATCTACATCTCTCTGCCTGAAAGCCCAATAAATGTAACTGTTATCATACCTACCTCCTTGTTACAAATAAACTCTGACACTGAAAAATACCATCGCCTCCTCTCACAGAGCATCCTCAGCCTGTCTGTCTTCTAATCTGCAGATTTCTAGGACAAGGAATTTTCTGATCCTGTGAAAATTCATGAAGGCAAATGTTCTTCCAATCTCATTAGAGATTAAAAAAAAAAAAAGAATAATATTCAATATTTCTGGGGAATTACAACAAAAGAAACCCCACCCTATTGTTTTATATGAGTGAAAATATTTTCATGGTTATTTAAAAAAAATAATTTGAATTTATATATTTTTTTCTTTCTCCTAAGAGTTTTCTAAAGTGACAGTTTAGGCTTGCAATTTAACAAGAAAAAAAATCTTTATAAATAATTCAGATAGGATATTTTGACAATTTCAAACATTGCCTGTTCTTTTTACCAAGCAGAAAATTGGCTACTGACAACTCTTTCTCAGGAGATACTACTTTCAAGAAAACAACACTTCTCATGTTACAAATATGCTGAAGGATTCTGCTCTGTCACACAGGTCCTCCTAGCCTTAAGGCCACATATTCTCCCAGCAAAATATATCCATTATACATCCACTTCTGCTTTCCATGGAGCAATCTAAGGGGAGGGTGACCCACTTAGTGGATTAAGGAAAGACTGTGGATGTACACCTGGACTTAATAAACCTTTGACACACTCTCTCACAGCATTCTTCTGGACAGACAGGCTGCCCATGAGTTGGACAGGGTGCACTGTTCACTGGATGAAAAACTGACTGGATGTCCATGCCTAGGGAATGGTGGTGAATGGAGTTGGATCCAGCTGGCAGTCTGTCACAAGGGGTGTCCCCAGGGCTCAGTTCTGATGATTTCTATATCATCAGTTATTGATGATTTAGAAAAGGGGATCCAGGGCACCCTCAGTGAGGTCACAGACACACCAGGCTGGGTGGGAGTGTCTACCTGCTGGAGGCCAGGAAGGCTCTGCAGAGGGATCAGGACAGGCTGGATCCATGGGCCAAGGCAAACTGCATGAGATCCAGCAAGGCAACAAGTGCTGGGCTCTGGCAGAACTACAGGCTGGGGGAAGGAAGGGTTTGGGAAGTGTTTGTTCTTTTGTTTGGTCCTGTCATCTGCTGGCAGAATTAGGTCGAACAGTTCCTCTGATGGCTTGTACATGCCCACCTGCTGATGCCCTCAAACAGATTTCATCAAACTTTGTATTTTGTCAAACACAGTGGCTCAGGAAAGATACTCTAACTCTTTATCAGTCTCCTTGCATGCTTGTTTATTTGCTCAGAACAGCCAAGAGCTAGGTCCACAGAGAAGTGTCCAGAAAGGACCAGAACCACCTGACTGTTCAGGTGTTTCATATCCCCTTTCAGACATAATGCAAAGAGAAATCAGATTGAAAGTACCTATTTCTAATCTAGCTCTCAGGTCATTATATTCTGTCTCTGTATTGTTCTAGAAAAAGTACCTTTACAAGCATTTCAAGAATGTCCATTAAAAAAAATAATTCTCGGAATTTTCTCAGAATTGCTGAATTTTCAGATGTGTTTCAGGCGTGGTTGTGGTTCTTAGAACTTGCAAAGGGATACACTTAAAGTAAAACCTGAGTCAAATGCCAAAAATCTAGGCAAGGTGCTAAGGCAGTAGAATGCATTTTCTCTGCTATCTGTGTACTCATCTGTTTGCAGTCTCCTCTTGCTAAGAACACTGTCTCCATGAGACAATTAGTTGAACAGAACATTGATAATTAAATTGCTCATTGAATTTGTCCTGGATTTTAATTAGTTTTTGAAGTTTGGCATTAAAAACCTGTTTTTAACAAAACTAGACACAGAGAAACACTGTGAAATGTCCAGAGATTTATTTTAGCATAAATAGACATGTATGCTATCATTACCAGCTTTTCAGAAATTTCCAACTGAATTAAAATAATGAATAGTTGTTTAATATGCTTGCTTTGATTAAGTGTCTGGTTCATGAGGTTTCACACTGAATAAGACTTTATAACAGTTAACAGCAAATGCTGATGGAGCCCTTGTTCATTAATGCAGCAAGCAGACCTTTGGGTTTGTCTTGTACCTAGTGACTTCTAGGAAAATCATTGAAAAGTCATAAGATCTTTGAAAATGTACCATATACTGCATGAATTGGGACATAGTTCTTGAGGTCTAAGTTGTATTTTTCTTATCTTGAAAAATTGTGTTGCTGTAACAAGTTGCTCTTTATTCGTTCATCTGTATTAAAGGACTACCTAAATTATGGGTACTGCTTTAATAGACCTACCAATAAAATACAGTCCTTGCCACAAAGTCTGTAATTTCAATAAACCACATACAAGGGAAAGGAAAATTACAGTAAAAAAATGGCATTGTCATTTTTTCTTTTGTCAAGGAACTGAGACATAGCCATCACTTGAGAGAAGTATTTCCATTCAGGCTTGAAATAGTGCCTACTTGAATAATTCTTGAGACTTTTAATTTGTCTGCATAGGGTAATAGACCTGCAAAAAACTAGATTGTGCTGGACTTTGAATTCTGAGAGTTATAAACATTTCTCAGTTAATGCAGCATTAAAACATAGCATTCCTTATGACTAAATCTCTGTATGCAGCCCTCGTCCTGGCACTGAGCAACTTTCCAGAAATTGACTTTGCAAATGTAATGTTCTTTTAATAAGCTTCTCATATGTAACCTAATACCAAAATAAAATTTAAAAAAATCGTTAATGCTGGCAATGCAGTCTTTATAATTGGTTAACTTGTCCTTCATTTACTTAACAAGGCATTTACTTGTTTATATTAAAAAGCTGCAACATGGCAGAAGACAGAAATCTGAACCCCAAGCAAACTGAAGAACTTTCCTCCACTGACCTCACAGAGACCAGGCTTCCCACAACAAAATTTGAGATTCAAGAAAGACATGAAAGTATCAAAATCAGAGATTTGTCTGACTTTGAAAAATCTCATCTCTGTTAAATAAAACAAAAAAACAAAAGCAAAGGAGGGAAGAAGAAAAGGGAGGGAATATAAGAGAAGTCTTATATTTAAAAAAGAAATTATTCCCTTTAAGTTTCATAAAACAAGAAACTTTGATTGTTAATATGTTTTCAAAGTCATTTAGAGATGCAAGTAGATGGATTTTTTTTTTTTTTTGCTTAAAAAAAAGATGTGCATAAAAAAAAGATGTGTTTGAAAAACAGTTGTGGTTTTGTCAGATAGGATTTTACTGAGTTCAGTACTCCTTCCCCCAGGGTCTCAGAACTTTCTTGGTGTAAATGGATTAACTGATAATATTTAGAAAAAAAATCTGCGAAGTTGAATTTCAGACCCTGTTTGTTTGTATAGGACTTTATGAAGTCTTTTTGTTTGAAGTTGCAATGAACAAAAAGCCAAAATCAAAGAAAAACAAAACAACTAAAAATACAATATTGAGTGGTTTTCATCCCAATCTCTCTTGGTAGTGAGTGACTAAGAAAAAATGAAAATAGTAATAAGTGACTTGGAAAGGCAGTGAAAATTCCTCCTTGAACCCATGGAGAGAATTGGGCTAACGAGGCTGAGTGATAAAACACTCAGAGTGATAACACTCTGAGTGAGAAAATAAATAAAATAAATAATAAAATAAAAGTAAGAACATCTAAAATGAAGTTATTCTTTATTGTTGCTTACTTTTGAATATGCTGGTATATAACTTCTAGTGTCTTATGTTGGCAAACTAGATTGTAAGGGCATGTAGAGATATAGGCCATTGGGGAACAGGATAGTAACATTCTACATTACATCCTGAATGCTGTGAAACATTCTTATGGAAGCTGCAATATTTGGACTACAGGACCTTTGAATGTGTCTTCCAACCCAAAGTATTCCATGATTCTATGTTATTTTTGAGGTGAAGATTCTTCATGCTTCCCCCCCACTTGGTATCTGATGAATAGCCTCCCTCTTCCTTGTCTGAGTGGGATTGTGCCTTACAAACTCTGAGTTATGCTTTTCCACCATAACTTTTCACCTCCCACAGGTTATTTTTATTTTATTGTGAAGGAAAAATGTTTCTAAGTATCATTTTTCTTTGAAAGGGGAGTTTATCTCCAACATTTAGATTGGCAAAAACATTTAAAGAATCATGTATTTCTTGTCAAGCTCAATTTTCAGTTCTTTAAAGTGTATTCTTCTTGTGCCCCTGTTCTTCCTCATATTTTAATACATAAATAACATCCCATTGTAATTCTTTTTATCCAATTCTTCTGTTTACCTCCTGCTGCATGTAGAAATCTTAGAAAAAGCCTATAGAGTGGAATATGGTTTTATCTCTATCTCTGCACCCTATTTAGTGCAATAAACAGTGGGAGTTGGGAAGAGATCAGCAACAAATAGAAGATTTAAAAGAGAGGCAGAGTTAAACATGTCACTTAAATAAAACTTTTGCTCTCCAGTGCTTTAATGAAGAGGCTCTTTAAGTGCATTGTTTTAATGTATTGTGAACAAATGGCTTTCAAGCTGATGTCAGATAGCTCTGCTTTTGGGCAAATAGCATAGAAGTGTTTACAAAACCATTAGCAGTTTTGAAGACAGCTTATCCTTCTCCAGGTTAAATAATTTAGGATAATTGTGGGCAAAGTCCTAAGAAAGAGCTTAGGCTTCTGAGAAGTGCACATTAAAAAGGAAGAGGTTGTGAGAAGAGAAAAAAGCCATGACCATGGTAAGGAGACGCTTGGGTAAGGAGATTGCATGCAAAATGTTTGAATGTGGTAGATTTTTGCAACATTTGTTGCTAATTGAAGCTCTTGTGACGAACATCCCCCTTTTAGCCTTACTCTTTTATTTTGCAGTGATTTGCTCCTTAGGCAGCGCTGGTATTTTAACTTCTCTGTGTCTATAGGGTGTGTAGAACTTCAAGTTACAAAAAAATCTGGAAGCAAATGTGCTTCCAAGTTTTTCCTCAGTAACAGTGCTTATCCAGACTGCAGACAGCTGGCAAAAAAAAAAAAAAAACCCAACCAGAAGCAATGAGCCCAACCCAATCCAACCCAATGTCCTACATAAAGAAAGATCTAGACCTTTAAAATGATGGTTTGTGTCTGAGGTGACCTGGGTCACTTCCTGGGTGTATCCACCTCATTCCATTTTTCCAGTAGAAGCCTAACGAGTGTGTACAATTCAAGTGGATGAGAACAGATTTTGAGTGTCTTAGAAGTAGAAGAAATGTTCAGAACAATTTCAGAAATGTTTTGTCTTCTAGACATAGCCAAGGACTGACAATCGTCACAGCAATTTGCATGATGTAATTCAGAGGTTGCATGGCTACCTGATTACTACTATAGTTTTTCTGTAGTGTGTTCTGTGTTGCAAATTTTGCTATCAGAAAGGTTCACACCCATTTTCTTTTCTTTCTTCTCATCTGGTATTTCTTTTGTCCTTTTCCCCAGTGTAACTGCTTGGAAGCTTTCTACAGAAACTGTAGAAGAAGTATTTGAGGTGCTCACTCTTCCCCACAGAAACTTCCAGTGTGAGAACAGAAGACGTCATAGACATCCCAGATTGCTGGAATGGAGCAAAGGATATATGATCACTGAAAATTGCTCCCTAGGTGCCCTTGGCATACTTGCATCCATGGTCTACTGACACACAGCACAAGTAATCTCCAAATATATGTAGAGCAGCAACAGGAAAAACAGCCCCTGAAATAAATTCAAACGTGACTCATGCAGTGCTACTAAAAGGCTGATTACTCTGTCCTGTGTGATGTACATTTTTTCTAAATTTGTTGTTTTACATCGTTTCAAAAGAAAGTAATTTAGAATTTGCAATGTGTACATTGTCCTAGGTAACCTTTGGTAGTGAAAAACACATCAAATCATAACAGAGCTTTCATGCTACATAAAAGAGTTTAGAGATATATCATTTGCAAAACCAGTAATGGAAAATTTAAAACCTTCATATAAAAATACACTGCAAGCAGTTTTATTAATTTGGGATCTTTTAAAAGAATGGTTCAGCTAAATCTGTTTGAATTCAGAAGTTTAAACAATTTTTTTGCAAAAAAAAAAGTGCCTATTGCATAACTGATAGATCTGATCAAGTGTACAGGGATTTAGGATCACAAAAGGGAACAGACTGCATTTAATCCCAATGCAAAAGACTTTCTATGGGCTGCGCATTAAATGAATTTCCATTTTTTCTGATAGAAAGATGAAGACAAAAAACTCCAGAAACCTTAACAAGTAAAGACAAAATGCCTGGAAAATACACTGGCAACTAGAATCATTTTATAGAGGCTACCAGTCAGAAAGCATGGAAAGTTTCTATAAGCTGGAAGAAGAAAGTTGAGCTGGGATCCCTGAAAATTAAATACCATGGCCATTTAGATCCAAAGTAGAGTGAGAGGCAGACTAAGCTGCAATAGTTTCCTTGAGCTCTTTCTTACTGTTACATAGCTTAATATCTTCCAGAATGTTATTCAGGATATATCCACATGAGAGCGAGGGAAATAATAGTCAATTGGAAAAGTGGCAAGATAAAATGCATAAGACAGAAAATTGCTCCAAAATGTTCCTCAGAAAATGATTTTTAATATTAAAAGATATTTTCAATCTATATTTTAATTCGTTTTTCTTCTATATCTTGGGCAATTGGGATGAGGGTTTTAAGACTTGCACATCTATTTTAAAAATAATCCAAATATTGTTTGAAGGAGAATTCTCTCAGGTGCAGAGGGTCATCACAAAGTGTTTCTATCATTCATGCCAACATCCACCCTTCATGTGTTTTAAGTGGTGCAGGAAAAGACAGGCAGGAAGAAGAATTTCATTCAGGAAAATTATAGCAAAGCATCTAGTAAGGCTTTGAAACACATTGCAACATATTGGTTCCTTCTTTCTGAATGTATTTAGCTCGCATATTTTTCCAAATAAATCATTATAGATGACAGCAGCAATTCTTTGCTCAATAATGATGAGCTCAGTGCAACAGAGAACTTCACCTATAACATTTTAGGATTTCTATTTACACTTAGTTGCAATTTTTTTTTCCTGCCGTGTTAGTAATGAGATAGCACACAAAGGCAACAATTAATTAATCTTTGAATTAAGGGACAATAAGTGGTTCCATATATCACCATTTTAAGGGGCATCAGGTATTGTCAAAAGATGGGACAGTGGACAGGTGGGAACTTTATTACAGATGAAATTCTGTCTAAAAGAAAATCCAGTATAAGCTCTTTAGCAGCACTATCTTACTCCATTACTGCGACTCAGGTTTTGTTACATGCCCACCATAAGCAGATGTGTCCTGCATTTAGACAGAGAAAGGTGTTGGCACATGGCCAGAAGATTAAAATGCCTCAAGGTGTATCAGCTGTCAGCATGGTGCCCAACACCAAAGGGTCACTTACTGCCCTGGACAAACAGCATCTCTCCTTCACAGTGCTATATAGGTGGTTAGATGTTGTTCTGCAAAACATCACCAGCCTTTCTGACAGGCTCTCACAGGCAAGGATGGAGGCTGATACAGTGGGAGCAACTCAGCAGCCTGCAGATTTTGTCATTTGTTATCACCCTTTTAGTGTGGATAACTTTTTTTTCAGTGCTTTGTGTCATTCTTTCAGGAATCTTAATTTCCTCTGTTTGAAGAAGGATGTTGCTTCTTGAGACTCAGTGCTTTCGATTCCTTCGCTTTTCAAGGGAAGCTGGGAGTGATGATCCCATATTCTATAATACAATTCCATTCAAAAACAGCAATGGCTTAGACACCCAGCAAAAGGAATTGTTTCATCTCCACTCCAAAACTGACAATCAGCCCCAAAACCTGAGGGGCAGAGGGGCAGAGGATTATCCCATTCCTTGGCATGCAGGGAAATCTTGGGAAATCTCTTCCAGATTCTTTTGTAGGTGATCAGTCCAATTTACTATCTGTGCACTCAGGAACCCTTAAAGCTCACAGAATGTCTCTGAATTTTCAATTAAGTGCAAAAAATAAGATGTCAAAGCTGTAATTTCTGTTTAAATTTCCGTCTGTTTATTCATGTTAGTTCAATTTATACATTGTCTGGAAAATCAGGAAAAGGCCCTCCCACCATGTAAAATCTCCTAGGACATGCCTTACAAGAGGCTGTCTATAGAATGAAAGGCAATATGTGCTGAATTTTCTGCCATGTCAGAAAGCAGAGGCAGACCCTTAAAGGCCATAATTTATGTTCTTTACGATTAGTGGAAATTTCCTATGTATTCCAAACAGAAGATCTGAGAATCTCCAACATAATCCCAATTCACAAGAAATTTTACTTTAAAAACGAGACAACTTTCAAGCATATGGCTTTCCAGATGAATTTTTTTTTTTTTCTTTCATTCTTTCTTTGCTTCCTTCAAACTGCAAAATTGGCGGGTGGGTGATAGCTAGCATTTGCACCTAGCACTTGACACAAACAAGACTTGAGAATGTAGTTAAGCTCGAAAAGAAAGACTGTTCTGAGATCTGAAAAGTGACCAAAAAAACCAATAAATACAAAGTAATGATAAATGGAATGCACTGAGTTGAAGAAAGTCTAGCAGGGCACAAGCAGGATTGATGATCACTGGAAGTTATTTATAATTTTTGTTAAGTTGTTAGTAGTCAGGTCTATTAGTGAAATTCAAAGACTGGAAGAAGTTAAACACCTCAGAGACCAAGAAAAAATATATGAGAAGCCCTGTGTTCTGTAACTGTATAAACAAAAAGAGAGAAAAATTAAATTTTTGGCCTGATGTATAATAACATTTGGCAGACATAATGCAAGAATGTTCATTTGATGAAGGAGACAAACCTGGGAAGTAATAGTGGTGCAAGAAACACAAGAGATTAACTGTGGACAGCAAAGTATTCATCAGTTTGCAATGTGTAACAGCTGCCAGAAAAAGGGCAGTGCAATTTTAGGCTGCATGCACAAAGTCATCATATGGTAAAGAAGGCAAGTAGCAGTATCTCTGCAGCTTCTACATCATCCCAGTTAGACTACTGCCTGGTGATGGGATTTTTTGGCTGCACATTGTCAAGAAAAGATACCATGAATCTGGAAAGAGCTGTAAAGAGCAGCACCAGAAATGGTAAGCTGGCTGGAGGGATGGGCATCTTTGGCTAGAGAAGCTTATTTAAAAAGATGCCACCAGCCTGAAAACTGTTTAGTTTCAAAAAAAGAGTTAAAATAGCTTAAAGTATTCTCACTCTTTCACTTGATTCACCCTACAAGTTAGATTTTGTTTTTATTTAATTCATTTTTGGGGGTTTTTGGAGTAGAATTTATATTTAGTATTAATAAGTACATGAAGTGACAGGACATCCAGCAAAAAGATTCTCTTGAGACAACATTGTCTTCTGGAGAATATAGTTTAATTAAATCATAAATAAATACAAAATTGAACTTCAAATATTTTATCATCAACACAAGACTTAAAGCTAAATTATTTCATTACAAGGAACCATAATTAAGGGTAATAATATGAAATTGAGAGAAGGGAATTATATTTGAAACCAAGACCCAATTCTAACTGCAAAAACTTTGATATAAAAAAAGTGCTCCAGTCTCAGAATCTGATAATACTGAACTGAAAAATTATATAAATGTGCTGTTAGGATTGGTCCTGTAGTCTCAACCAAGTTAGTATGTCTTAAAATATCTCTGAGTTTGTCTAGGGTTTTGAATCTTGGATATTCCATATAATTTGTCAACTCTTACAGTCTTCTTAGAGACCAGACTTCCTTCTCATCCTCTCACCCACACTTGCATGTTACACATTTAACATCTGCAGCAAAAGTTTCCAAGCAATATAGCAAATGTAAACATATGTTATTCATTAAAAATAATGACATGCGTGCATTTAAATTAATATTTGGCTTGGGATAGATCAATATCTATGATTTTTTTTTTCTCCCAAGAGGGAGTTAAAATTTAAAAACCCTATAGTTTATCAAAAGTATAGGGACCAAAATAATAAGTGGTCAGTAGAAGTTAACAGTGTTCTATTAACAAGATATTTGGCTTTTTTCAGTACTTTTTGCTTTTTTAATTTTCTTTCAAAAGAGATAACCAAGATTGAAGAGTGACTGGTAGCTTTCTCAAACACTAAAGAAAAACTTTAGAAGCTACTAAAAGTTCTCTAAACAGGACATATATCCTTTTTCATTGAGGAAATACAGTATGCACATTTGCCCCTACATATTATGGGATGAGCAGAGTCAGGTCCAAATGATGAAGGAGCTGTGCTTTTTAACACAAGAGTTTTGGGGAGCAGCAAGACCGAAAATGATGCCATCAGTCACTGCTGTCTTGTTATTATAGCAACAGTCTCCCATGTTGGTCCCCAAATCCACATTAACACCTCAAAGCAGTTCATAATCATTCATGTCCTTTTTGTATATTCCTGTCCCATTATCCACCTGTTTAACCACAATATTTCAGGAATCCCTCCCTTCCTCTCTCTGGGTTTTGTTCTGTACTGACGGTCTGACTCTGAGCAAATTAATAAAGCAGCTGGCCAAACTGGGTGGTAGGAAAAGCTACAGTCCTAGCAATTACTTTAGTTATGGATATAAATCCGGGGTAACTAATGAAGAACAATAATTTTTTGTAGACATTATTCAGATTTTGAATGTGTTTATTTCTCAGAATGTGTATATAATTTTTTTTTTTAAGATGGATAGTGACTGTTGCTAAGCTTTGGGAGAAAAAGATAGGGAAAAATAAAAAGAGATATTTAACTAATTTTCTGTGAACAGTTCTAAAAATTCCCATCAAAAATTACATTGGTCCTTAAGAGTTAATGTCTCAGATTTAAAAAGTCAGTCTTTAGAACTATAAAAAGGGGGGTTGGTTTTTTTTCAGAGGTAAATCTCAATGCTTCCTCTACTAATCAATGCCTTCTGATATCTCTATAGCGTAGGAGGTAACAGAGAGAGATGTTATTTATCCTCTGTCTTTCTATATACATTTCAAACATGTTTCATAAAATAGCACATGCACAAAATAGTTTGTCTGTATGTATACTTATGCACACCTACAAAAAATGTGCACATAATATCTTACTTTTTTTGCATTATTGCCTATGGAATAAATAATAAAGCATTATTTAATCTGCATTGACCACTACTTCAATGTCAAGGAAATAAATGTTCCTAAATAATTTAAATCATTAATATGATTTTTCTAACTAACTATCTACTAGTATTATGAAGCATCTCCTGTGAGCTGCTTGGTTTGCACTGCTCAGGTAAAATGAGTTGGCAGCATGGTGTCAAGAATAAACTTTAAAAGGACTCTCTAAAAGTAATGCTTGGAAGGTATTCATTTGACCTTCAGTGACAGAGCTTATGCCTTGCAAATTGATTAATACAGATACAATATCAAATCATTTTTCATACAATTTTTTAATGTTTGTTAAATGCTGGAGCAGTATGTAAACAGAGTATTTGGCATTTTTATTAGGCTGCGGAACTCAGTCATTTCCTTTGCAACAACATCTCATAAACTATTTTGACAGTCTAATAAACTATAAAAAGCTGTGGTAAAAACTGGCTCTGAATGTTATAACCGTACAAAATGGAAAGAGCAAGAGAAAACATCTATCACTGAGATTATTATCACTGTTGCCATGGCAACCTGGTTGCAATGGCAATATCTCCATGGTTCTGCTGTTTGTTATCATCTTTCTTGATTTTACATCATTGAAATTGTAGTAATTACACTCTGCCTGATGAAAAATGCATGCTGTCATGGCAACTAAGTCAAATATTCTTAATCATTTCACCTCTTCAATCTAAAATGTAATTGTTTGTCAGTAAAATAGGTTATACGGAAGATTTCTATGGACTTATGATTGCCTTAAGTGTTTTGCAAAAATTCTACTTTTAGGCTCAAAACCTTATGCTAAACTAATAGTCTACAATGTAAACAATGACTCATTAGTGAAAGTAATCCTTTCTTATTAATTGCAGAGCAACTGTTCTAATGTAATAGAATAATGAAGTATAAAATGTATTACTTGAAATCAAATGTACCAGAGAACATTGACAATATTGCTAGAGTCTTGAAGTAAATTGTATGTGATTCAGATTCTGTGTTCATTTCATTTGAGCTCGCTTGCCACTTGCATCTCATGAGGATCCACCTAAAACTTAAAATACTTTTATTTTGTAATATATGTTGACTGCTCCCTTACCTCCACTCTGCAAATACTTTTTTCTGTAAATGCAAGGCTGGAGATTTAAAACATTGAAGACAATCTAAGGGAAAATAGTAATAAACACATCAAAATTTTGATCATTATATTTACATTCACATCTCTTGCTTTCCCCTCTGGTTATGTACTGTGCATCTTTTCAAATGCACTGTAAACCAGATTTTCAAAGGAACCTCAGTCTAACCAGATAATTGAGCTAGCCATGTTGGTTCTGCAAGACACTACAGACATTATTTCCTGAAATACCAGTTGCAGTAAACATTGATCAAATTCATAAAAATTTTGTTTTCCAGATTATGCCCCCATCCCACAGAAAGCCTTTTGCTGGTCTATCACTTAGGCTGCAGTTAATTGTTACATCACTAAACTATGGTGATTCATTGCAGGGTCAGACCTGCTAAGGAGTTTGGGTTTTTTTTTTAATTGGACCTGTTTGCCTGTTCTTGAGTACATCTGATAAATTTGTTCTTGTCACTTTGCAATGAACTGCACTCTGCTGGTACTTACTCATCACCTGGTTTTGTGGAGGAGCTCTGCTTTGTGTTTTTTTCAAGTCTTTTACTACTGCTCATGCAGGAGCAGATGGTTCTAGTTAAGTTGAGGCACAGCGTCAAAGTTACTGCTTCAAGCACAATTGCTTGTCCTATTGATATTTTGTATACATTGAGATTTTTTTGCCATCTGGGGAACACGGAAGAACACTTCCTCAACACTCTGAATCAATTAGGGATTTGTTTTGTTTTCTTTTGTGCTGGGAATAATAGTGTGCACCCAGGCGCGCAGCCCTGAATTATTTCTTCTTCGGTAAGTTCTTCATTTAAATACCTCACAAATATTAATGAACTCTTCAGAACACTTCTGCAAGAGAAGGAAACATTGCTAGCACATAACCAAGACACAGAGAAATAAGGAGTCTTATTCACAAGAGGCTATGAGATACCCTGCAATTAAACCCAGTTTCATTAATATCTTACCTAAAAGATCATTCTTGTTTGAACCATCAGCTGTTCACCCAAACATCCTCATACCCAAAATATCCTCATTGGAATGACTGAGACCTTCTCTCTTAGACGAATCCTCTTGTAACTCCATGGTTACTCTGTTATGGAATTAAGGGAATTTTAGGGAAACTGTGATAAAATGACATGCCTACTGGGAATGTGCTGAACTACTGGCAATTGCTCCCCAGAAAGGAGTGAGATTTCTCCCTCAAAGTTACTCAAAGCTGAGTAGAAAATTTGTCCTTCTGTGATAAACATACTGATACTTCTAATTTAGCTGTCCCTTTCTCCAGAAGAAATTAAAAGCTATGTATGTCCAATTTCCCCAAGAGGGAATCATGCTGTCAAAATCCAGTATCATAGGTAAAAGAAACCAAATTTAAAAAACAATTGAAAACTAGCCACTAAACAAAAGAGAAATTTGCCCATTATGCAAATAACACTAGCAACTTGAAATTGTCTATCAAATGCAAATATCAAGCTTTAAAGAACAAAAGCCACAGGCTACTCAGTCAGCAAAACAAAAAGAAAATGAGTCAGATCCCAAAGAGCTAAAATATCACTCAGCATTTACCCTGTATCAAATGTCTGCCCCTATTGAACTTACTGTCTTATGAGACATAGGGACAAAGTAAGAGGGCAAGATGCATAATCATCGTCCAGTGAAATATATATATTTTTTTCTCTTCTTGACTGTCCTAAGACTTTCATCCCAGACTTGGATAAGATCCTGTCAATCATCCCATAGTAATTTCTGCATCAACTTTCTCAGTGGAACCTCTTCAAATTTATTGCCACTGGTAAGGTCCATTAAGTTACAGATCTTGCTCTTTTATTCTTAGGAACTGTAGAGCCTTCCTGTTTCTTACTGTCATCTGGGGTTTTCAAATGCTTCTACACAGACATCTTTCCATCAACTTTAATGGATTTTGCATCAGGCCACAAACTCCTGACTTTGTTTTAATTTTTCTTGAACTAGATGTTCACTCACGGTGCTGCTGCCTGAGCCTTAACACCAAAAGCTCTGCCTGGTGTCCTGTGATGCCTTTCAGCTTCCTAGCTCAGTCACTGTGCCACTGACAGCACCAGGGTCAATCTTTCATCAGTGGCCCAGGGTGTAGCTTCCCCACCCACACCACAGCCTGGCTGTGGTCTCCTACTCTGCACACCACCTGGGGGGTCTGCAAGATCAAGAACTGCTTGCCTGTGACTTGAGATCAGTTTTGGCCTCAAGGACTGGAAATCCTGGCATAAAACATGCAAATGTGATAATTTAGGTTATGAATTAACACTAGGATGAAAAAAAACAAACTAGCTGATGAGGGGGGCATTTCTTAAGCCTTGTTCAGCTTTATCTCAGCAACTAATGGGGTGGGAAATCTAACTGCTGTGCTAAATAATGCAGCAAGTTCCAGGTGAACATGCAATTATCGATAGTAGAAATTTAATCAGAATGAATAAAATAAGTTAATCAGTTAATTAATACTTTATGTCTGCTTTCTTTTACTTCTCGTACTGCTATGTATCATTCACCCTAAACAACTTGTCATGACTGTTTACACAAAAGATGTGGTCTCTGTGCAAAAGAACTTAACAGTCACATTTTAAGCTTGACCTGGGCTGGATGCAGGACCAAGACAGAAGGGTTAATACCAGTCCTGCCTCTGTGCCATAGGCCCTATATTACTAAGAGATAATGGATTTTTGTTTGCTGACAAGGGAGAGGTTTGTACTATGACAACAAAAAGGTCAGTCTTTCCCATCGAGTGCAACAAAACAGTGTTTGTGGAATTTCATGTGGTTAAGAATTTCCTCATGGTTTTTGAGATTAGAAAATATCTGTGAAGTTTACTGTGCACAATACAAACAAGAATGTAATATTGATAGTATAGACAAGCTACAGAGTTTCACATAAGGTCATTTGGTAGGTGACTTTGCTAGCTATCTGGTGGTATTACTCTTATAAGTACTAGGAATACTTTCCGTGCTCTAAATAGCATCTTCAGTTAAGCAATAAAACTTTTCCCTTGTTTTCCTGAAGACAAGAGACAAGGAGTTAGGTTTTTCCTCCATAGTGAAAATTGCTGTTACAAAGCAGATGCACCCTGGCTCCTCATTTTCCATCCCACCTTTTAGTGATTGTATGTGCCATTTGCAAAGAAAAAAATTTTAAAAATAAAAACAAATTGGAAGGTACTTTCATAATATGAAAATGTTTTATCAGAATATGCTTTGTAATATCCTGAGTTATTTTTGATCAACAGGGCAATGTAACTGCTCAGCCTAAGATAAGTAAATATGTGCTGAATGAGGGCATAGAGCATGAAGCAAAGGTAGAAAAGAAGAAACCAAATATGTTTCTGTATTTCTGGTATTTATGAAACCAGACAGATTCAGTGGGGCAATCTTCTGCAATGTATTGATAGATGAATTTTTACTACCACTTCATTCCTCCTGCAATTTTTGTCAATATTATTTCTGCTGTTGCTTTCATTCTTACTGACTTTTTGCTGTTTTATTTGTATTTATGCTCAGAAACTATAAAATACAGAAGTGCTTAGATACTTTGCCATAGAATGTCTTTGTGGTTACTAAGGAGTTGCACAGGCTGCTGACAACAATTGTTTGCTCAGAATAAACATTATGCTACAAAAAGGTCATATTGGAACTGGTAAATGTCCAGATTATAGACATTTTGTTTAAGAAGAGATTTAAACAAAAAATAAATAACTCTTTGTCATGACAGACAACAGCAATAAATACTTCCTTAAATCCCTAAGACAGAAATACTATTAATGTGTAGAAGTGGGGGGAAGGAATTTACATGTCACTTTTATCTCAGTAGGTCTTACATTTCATAGTGAGACCTGAGATATGAATTTCTATTTCTTCTTTCAAAACTTTCCATAGTAGCCTTAAGGCTGGGTCTAATAATTCTTTTAATAAAAGTGTGCTCTGTAATGTGAATCCAGAACATAAACTTAGTGAAGGGTGCCTGGAGATATCCATCAATTCTTACTTCAGACAATGTAATATTATCTTATTTAAAGATCTTCAAAATCAGCCTGTTGGATCGGAACAACAATGCTTTGCTGAAGTGATGACAAATTTGCTACATTGGGAAAGGTTCTGGAAAAGAAGATCCAGTCCATCACGTGGATTTTGCAGTAAAAGGTATCAGTAGATTCTGCTGAGTGACTACATATGTAGTAGGCTCACAAGTAGAAGTTGACATTTATACTTTAATTGCAAAAAAAACCACAGGTGATATCAGCTCAGAGCAAATGCCTTCAAATCAAAAAAATCCAAGACAAGTTATACTAATTCCACCTAAAAACACTTGTAAGACAATTGAAAATCTCAAGTGGAAAGGCTCAGAATATGAATGTATTTGGATTTTTTTGGATTTTTTTGTTAAGCAGCAAGACTAAAATTCTTATGAGGTTTTTTTTTTTTATGGAGCAGAACCTTGCTTGAAGGCTACACAGAAATTTCAGACTATTCCAACATTGTCCTAAGTGCTTGAATTGGTTGGATATGCTGACTCTCTCTTCTGTTTGGAATTTTAGAAGTCAGATGAAGCAACTTGAATAATTAACAATAATGATGGCCCTTCAAGAATTTGATGTTTTAGATATGAGGTGGGTTCAAAGATAAGTTGTGGTTTCTTGTGCTATCTAAAGAGCTACTTATCATTAAAATAATATTTCATTTGAAAAATTAAGGGCCAAGATAATAATAAAAAACAAGGCCCTAAGAACTAAGTCCTAAATTTTATATTTTGCATTATTTTCTGTGACTTGCTGTGTCAATTCCACCATATCTTGAGCTTCCTTGAGTTTGGAGAGAACTTGAGGAGATATAATGGAGTATTTTTCCAGCCTGCTCACACCACTGCCCACATCAGTTTTCAAAGAGGCATCAAAATAGTTCAGTGCAGAAGAGAGTCACTGATTGACCTCAACACCCCAAATGGACTTGCATTCTTGTCAACCCTTCTTTCTCAGCTATGGTGTATGTCATAGTACGCTTTTATTTCTCTAAATATGTGTAAGAAGTGTATGACCCCTGGAAAATTCTTGTCTCTCCAGAGGTTTATTTTACTGAGTGTAGCTACTAGAGGAAGTACACAGAGTTGTTTCTGTACTTCAGTCACCTTCACTGACCAGCTGATGGTCCTGAGTGCCAAGGGGGTGTGTAAAACATTTTGGCCTGCTGTCTCCTTCCTGAGGATACTTCTTTTGGACAGACACAAATCCCTTCACTTTCAGAATTACCTCTGTGTCCCCACATAGACTGGTTTCACTTTACCTGCTTCTCAAGGCTAAGAAAATTGGAAAACAAAAATAAAAGAAAAGCATATGTTTTTTTCTAAACAGAGCAAGTTCTGAGTCCTTCAGCATGTTTGGTGTTTCAAGACAAGTAGTTTGTCTTTCCCTCTGCACCTCTTGACATCTGTGAGATCACCTGTAATTAACCAGAATTTAGCAATGGACTTACCACACTAGAACCAATATGTGGGCAGGTAGCATGCTCTACAATAACAGGTAACACCACCTCTTCAAGATTTAAGCTTCTCAAAGTTAATAATAAGACACTGGCAGTGGATAGTTTCAAATTACTTTTCCTTTCTAATTGGCAATTAGATCTAATTAACTTTTAGTTATTATTCAATGATTTCTTTTAACAAATGGAACCCTGATGAGATCACATCTGTTAAGACCACTTGGTTTGTGTCTCCACTTTCTGTGTATTTCTGTAATTTTAAATTAATTCAGCTGCAGTCTAAAAGAAGATCATGCATCAGCTGGAATGAAAGTATGTATTTATCTAAAGTTACCATGAGTCCAGGAAACAGTAATTTGAAAAATAACATTGGTATGTAATCCTCAGGGCTGGGAGAGGAAAACTTGTAGAGATCAAACTGGAAGTTTGAATCCATTCGGGGTTTCTTTGATATTAGCAGGATTCTCTTTGTGAAATAATTTAAAATATTGCTTTTATTCTTAGACCTAATGGATAGAAATTTAAAGGGTCATGTCCTCAATTACTAGCTTCAGAGGAAGAAAAAAGATGACTAGATAAGTACTCATTCAAAATAAGCTGAGAATTCTGTCTCAGTGTATATATAGTAAATATATTTTGCTGATTTTGGATCTTAGAAATTAATGTTAAGATTTGAGTCTCCAGCATAAGTAACTAGAGATAGCAGATTATATTATATTCATAAGACATGAACAAGCAAATAAGTATGCTCAAGTCTTTCAGGAACTCAGCTGCAGAATTTTATCCTTACATGGACAGTCCAGCTAACAAAAATAGAGCTGTTTGCATGAGCACAGAACATTTGCTGCAGTAAAGGTTTGCAGGACAGTCATTAGGCACATTTTGTTCCCTCAGCTTTCCAGGCACTGATTTTATACAATATCTATTTTTGTTTATTGCTTTTTCATTTTCTCACATTGCACTAATATGTGTCATGACTGGATTTTTTTTGCTACTTACCCCATGTTTTTCCTTCTGTTTCTGTCCCACTTTGAGTTTGTTCTGTGCAATTTCTCAGTAAAACAGCCTGCAAGTATATCCTTGGAGACTGTCTCTATTTTAATCCTACTGATTAGGAAGACTTTTCTAACTCAATTTTTCCTCAGTTAAGTATTTAATAATTATATGGGTACTGCTCATCTTGCATGAATTAAGGTGCATATTGACCAGCAGAATGCATTTCTATTTGAGAAAAATTCATACTGTACAGACCACAAAATCAAAGTTTTGTTATGGCTGGTTGTTTGGGGTTTTTTCATTTAAGCATCAGATTCTACTTCCTTCACAAAAACCAAAAATCAAAAACTTTGCTTGAAGAACCAAAGCAAAACAAAAATGTCAATACACAACAATTTGTTGTTAAAATGTGATTCTAAACTTCAAGCATGTAACAAGAAAAATTTACAGTTGTACAAACCTATGCAGAGAAGCTGGATGGAAATAGCAGAAACCACTATTCTTCATATAAACATCCTATATCATAAAAGACTTTTTTTGGCTTAAATATAGGGTTGCTATGTATCAGACCTCTGCCACTTCATTTTTGCAATTCAAGATTTATTTTTTCCCTGTCTTTTGAATTGAACTTTGGTTGTTTGAATAAAAAAACTGGACTTTTGTTACAATCAGCTAAGAGTATTACTTGTTTCCATCACATTACCTAATTTGGATCCCAAATTTGACTTTTCCCTCGGCTATGATAGGCCTGGTTCAATGCTTATGTGCCATGGCTCATGCTGTTGTGAGTACATTGACATTGTGGAATTATTTCCAACTTTTATCTATGATAGTGAAATGGGATTGATGGCTGCTCAGGCTGCTGCCAAACTCTTCTGTAATTCAATCTCATTAATTTTCAGAAGTCAAGTAAGACTTGGTTAGGTGGAATCCTTCCAAAAACAACCCCGCAAGTACTTTGGAAAAGAGGAACTATATGATACTATGTGGGATGCATTTTTATCAAAAGAAAAACCAAACCCCCAAACCTAAACAAAAACTTGAATTCCTTGAATTTTGATATTTAAGAGCACTCTACAGATTCAGTATTTCATTATTTGAAGCAAGGTTCTAGCATCTTAGGAAAATGTAGAATGTGATGTGAAAATAGGGTTATTAATTAGCCCTAATGCTTTGCCTAGAACAGGCTTTTGTTAATTATACATGCCTAGGTTAAATATTAATCGTTAGCATTTATAAAGAGTTTTGCATTTTTTTAAGTACTTAAGTACTCAGCAAACATAAACTAATTACATGTCACAATATCCTGTCTAATTAGATGACTGTGTAATTTCCCCACAAGATACATTCTTTTTCACTTCCTGTTGCTGAACTATTTTGTAGTATTGCTTTACATTGCTAAATGGTTTCTTTCCACTCCAGGAATGGTTGAACCATTAGAGAAAAAAAAAAAAAAAATCAAAAACCATGAAAGCTGCCTGGGAAATTTCATTTTCTCATTGGAAAATTCTAAGCTTATTGTTTACTTATAGGAAAAAGTCTGTCTTGCTGAAGCTTCTGAATAAAAAAAGGTTTTAAAAAGGTGATTTCTTTGTACAATGGGAAAATGTTACATATGGTGTTTTCAATAAGAAAGATTTTGGAAAGCCTTTTCACTCCAAAAGTTTGGTTTCTTTATACCAAATAAAAAGGAAACACACCTTACATGCCAGACTTTGCAGGAACCTTTTGAAATCTTTTATGCTTTGGCCCAGTCTGCTTTCTGCTGCTGGGAAACATTTCCAACTTTTGGTATGTGTAGTATGAACAGATCTTCTGAGCATCCTTGTAGATAAAATACATGTTGCCTTGGCTTTTAATACTGTTTAAACACAGAATATGTCTATTTGTCTGTTTTTTATGTTTTCCATTCTTGACATTTCTGAAGGCATCAGTTCTGAGATCAGCTATAAAGTGAAAAATGAAATTTATACATTGTAAATTCATGTAATATCACTAAATCAAGAATATCTTATAGGTAGAATGCTTTACATAGTATCTATCTGAGCTCAACTCTTTTGGGAATGGTGAATTCTGCATTTGCTCTCCCTTCGATTTGTCACATGAATGCTGAGATATGTATGGGGAAAACTGAATTGATGACATCAATCGAATGGCAAATTGCTTTGAAGATACATCAATGCACCTAGAGTGACTTAAACATAAATTTCAAAAATTTTGTTTTTGTCTTTTCTGTAGAATGAGACCTGTCTCTTAAGAGATACCTGTCTCTGATACACCCTACCACCAAATTGCACCTTGGTATTTACAATGCAATCTTGGAGGAGCTTCTCTGCTTTTCTTTCTTGACTCACATTTCAGACCCAGGGTGTGTTTGTATATTGCTAATGCTACTAGATTTGCTTTTACTATTTCTTATTTGAACAGGAAGCAGCTTGAGTCAGGACCTTTCCTCTTCCTACAGAGCAGCAGCTTGGATATTGGGCCATGAAAAGCCCTTTATGGACCATGGGCAGAATGAGCAGCCGTTTTCTCCTAATGCTTGGACAAGGTTATGAAGTTGTCAGCTTTCGTTGTTGCTCACATTGTCAGTTTGCCCAAGCAGATCCTTGGCACCAAGAGGTGACATGGCATTTTTCACTAAGGCAATAACAAATACATATATCTACACAAGAATTTTTCTTCTTGAAAAAAATCAGTAATGGTTACAAATTCCTCATCTGTGATTTTTTTGGAAAGAGCAATGGGAATGAAGTTCTCAAATCCCACTAAAAGTCAAACATATAAAACAATTAGGCACTTTAATGTTAGGACTGGCTGTTCCTAGACTTGACAGTATAACAACTGTTTTTCAAATTACAAACTGTAAAAGTGAAGCATTGCTGAAAATTAGTGCTCTTGTTTAGGAATTCAGAGAAGAACTGAACTGCAGTGGCAACTCAGACTCTAAAACACTTAGATATTTTAATCATAATACTAAAAAGGCTCATCTTAAGTTTACATTTCTGGTAGAACTGGCAAAGCAGTTAAGTCACCTTTGCCACTCTTTCTGAAAAAAAAAAAACTATTTCAATCCTTGTGGGTATTGTGGTGAACATCAGGTATGTAATGAAAATAAAACTGAGAGATTCATCTATGCTCCTCACACCACCAGCAAATGAAGAAGCATGATTAGCTTAAGTTTGTGTTTAAGGAAAAAAGTAAGAAATGTGTTCCAACCCAAAATATTATGTTCCAGGGAGGCCTTTCTGGAGTACTTATGCAAACCTTTCTGTTGTCTTTCTGTCTGTTTTGGTTTATTAGAGTCATTGAGGAATCTGTATGTCTTTTGAGAAGTGATACCTCTTGAGCTGTTCAGCCCCTGCATCTGTCCCCACTCAGCTCCTCTTCATGATATGGAGGCATTCACCCTGCCTCTAACTCATAAATGATAGATTCCTGAGGTTGTGGTGAGGCACAGCCACTGAGCAAACACAGATATTAACATTCCCACAGCTTTAGAAATATGGTATTATAGCTTATGGAATTTAATAGAGTGCCATGCATTCAATTCCTGCATCACTGATGTTATTATATATATGTTAGAAATCCCATCTGAGAAGTATAGATTACTTCAGTGCCTTTTGTTCATCACTAACTCTTTAGAAACCATATGGAGTGGGGTTTTTCAAAAGACTGTACCACGGACCTAACTCTGCTCGAGTTCAAACCAGAGAGTTTTATCATTAACTTCAGTGGAAGCTGAAGTAGGTCAGCACCAGTTTCTGTAGAAGATCCAATCCTTTCAGCTTATTGAAAGGGCTAAAAGAGAGGAACTCATTCTAGATCCAACTCAATGGAATCCTGGGTATGAAAGAAACTCATGGCTGGCTCTTGTGCAAAGAACAGGACCTCATCAACTGGACTTCACAGCAGTCCTTTGGTTTCAGCCATGCTTTCATAGATGCTGACACAGGCTTCTTAGTTCAGGTTCCAGAAACACATGTGCTGTCTCCTTGACAGTCTTACTGTAGGATTCAGCTCTGAAGGATGGGGTAGGCTCTGGGAAAGCTGGTCTAGTGAAAGGTATCCCTGCCCCTGGCAGATGACCTTTAATGTCCCTTCCAACTCAAACCATCCTATGAGTCTGTGATTCTGTGGCTGTATGTTGTAAGAATGAGCTCGGTGCCATTCATTTTGCCCACGTTTCAAGATACCCCACACTGTGCTTGTAAGTAATAGTTAAAATGTCAAAAGTTACCAGAAGTGCTCAATGGGTACCTTAAAGTTAAAATTCTGCTCAAGCATAACACAAGTCAGGGCAGGCAAGTGAACTCTTTCAAACCTCCATGGACTACACAGCATTTATAATAACAAAGAATTAAATGTGAATCTACAGGACATCAACTGCTTTTGTATCTTAGAAAAACCTTTGGGAGATTGTAAGTTTTTTGGAAGTAATTCAAATTCACATATAGCCCTGACATGAGAGTGCATTTTGAGTGCAAAGTAGATCTACACCATTTTACTGGCCTCTCTTAGCTATTCTAAAGTACCTTTCTGGGTGATAACAAATTACTTAAAACTGATTAAACAGTTACATCCCATTTCTAAATGTGCTGAAGAAATCTAAAGTTAAAAAAAATCAATTTAGATAAGAATCAGGCACTATCATTGCAGTCTGCTAGCATTTCACATCACTTGTAGAGCTGAACAACTACTGATGTGAAGTGTAACAATGAACTGATACTCTGCTTCAGCTGAGATTAAATTTTAAACAAATATCTGTATATAGATGGAGATTTATAGAGGAGTCTAAGGAGAAAAACCTTTATATGAATTAATACAAATATACTTTTCAAATCTTCTGCTTAACCCCAGACCATACACCTCAGGTAGAGTATATTAGTATTTAAGTGTATCAGTATTACTTTCTTTGTTATTTCACTCCTCTTCCACAACCTCTTGTGATATATATTTTCATGGCATTTTCTTTTTATCCTAATATGTCAATGATGTGTTTCCTTTATTTCCCTGTATTCTACTCCTCCTCTGTGGTTAGCTTTTGGAGGGCTTTTTTAGGCTTTCCTGTGACAGTGAACCAAGAAAGCCTGGAGACCTGGTGGTGCTATTCTTATATGATACTTAAAGATCTGAAACATAAACATCTAAAATTGAACAGTATATTGTTTTCTTTTCCCTTCAATAACCATATTTAACTTCAGCTCTCAGGGTACACAGGGCTCCAATGAACATTTTCTGCACAACAGAATATTTTGGGGCAAATCTTGTCTGTTGTCTGGCATCTTGCCGAGCTCACAGCAACAAAGGGTAGGGGCATGTTCTTCCAGGTTTCTAAGTCCACAATATCCTTTCTGGACAGATGTGGCATGTATTTTGTGGGGCAAAATGCTGGACCTAGTCTGAGCTAGGTCTGGGTGAAGATGTGTATGTGGGGTGTGGCCTACCAGCCATCACATTTAGCCCCATCTCAGGCTTGGACCATACCTGGCCAAATTAAGTACCACAAGAAAATCTCAAAGTAATTACAACTCCATGCAGTCTCTCTGTGGCAGAGATGAAGGTTTGTATATGACCCTAAAATATAAATCAATGTTATGCTACTAGATTTACCTTGACAACAAAAAGTGACTAGTGTCATTATTCCAGCACTGAATATTTTTTTATTTTCGTAAATTATAAATATTAATTTTTTTCTCTCCACCTTCAGCCTTAAGAATATGGCTTCACATTTCATTTAATGTTAAATGGTTCATTACATAGAGTAGCAACTTAGTTCTCTTATTATGGTGTTATCTTTCACTTTGTCAAAATATGTCTACTTGATAAGAAATCTGACAGAAGTTGCTTATGATGGGATCACTAACAGCCATCAGTTTCTCTCTAGCAAATGAAACTGTAACCATGGAAACGGCCTTTTTTTGCCAGAATGAAAATGAGACAGCACTCTGCTGCAGCCATTAGTAGAATACACAAATGTCCCTCAAGGCAAACATCTAAAGCAAATGGACTGCAAAGTAAGGAGCACTAATTTCTATTTATTTAGGATTTGTAAACCTAGCAGAGCAAGATATTAACAAAGGAACAAACAAAAGGAGGTTAAAAAAAAGATGTTTGTATTTTTCTTTCCATTTACAAAACTCCTTATTTTAAATAAAAATGCTTCATTCTGATCTCATAAGAATTTAAGTACAAGCTTAAATAGTACTTTAACAATGCATTTAAATAAGTCTGTGGCCTGACTATGTGCCTGTTATTTGCAGGAAATTATTTTAAAAAATACACTAGAAGAATGGTTGGGGTTTTTAAGCTTTTGGAAATCCATATTTAAATGCAAAGGTATTAAAAATACCGAGTGTGAGACCTTTCTTTCCACGCTGTTTAATTTTCAAACAACCATGTTCATACTGATAAGATACACCAGGGCTGATAATAAGTCTATTCTAAACACTATCAGCAGCCAGCCACAGGCTGTCATAGACCTTTCAAGTGTCAGACTCCTCTTACCATCCTCTTTATTCAGTACTACACCCCTCTTGCTACAAACTGCTTATTGAATGCAGAGATTCTTTTGACAGACTCAGATTAGGTGAGGGGTCTTAAACGGTCCACGATGTACATCAGTAAGATATATCTTAACTTGTTTGCCTTCTCCTTTCACATCAAAAATCATAGTTACACTGGGAACAGCAATGTCTACCTCCTGTTCTGTTTCCAGCTCACTGAATAAAGCAAAGATACAATTTTCCACTAGGATAATTAGTTTGTTAACCAAAACTGTTTAGATATTTAATTCATAGCTAGCAATGGATTGGAATCATCACGCCAATTACTTGCAGATACCTTGGGGTGCTTCAAATACCTGTATGCCTGTAAATATGACAAAGTGACATGCTGTGACAGCCACTTTCAGAGAGCTGTTTCCTACAGTGTGATTAGAAATACCCACCATTGTTCTGATACGTTTCACAGGGGTCAGGGTCAAGGCATACTTATGGAAGTTGTTTCTTACTGCCAGTTTGTTGTTTGTAGATGTAAAAAAAAAAAAAAAGAACAGGCAATGACAGGATATAAAAACTAACCCAAGTTAATTTTGACTCTAAAAGAAGTGTTTGAGGTTTTACAAACTCACTATCCACGACCTTTATGGTTTTTCAAGTGTTAATCATGTTGGAAAGGAACCAACTTGGGTAATTAAAATAGCATGACTACGACCTCTGCCTCACTGGAAAGTTACTTATCTACTCTATCTGCAAAATGCCACTAAAATATTCCCTTTTGAAATCAAAGGTACATGTTAAAATAAGCATAAAAAAAGAGAGGTGTCTTGGTTTTTGGTTTTGCTTGATATTGTAATTTAATTGTCCTAAGCATATGTTCAGCCATATGTGTGAGTACATATGTATACTCACATAGATGCACACGTAAAATAAAAATAGTTTATTAACATTGCAGGTAAGTCTGCAAATGCTTTTTCAGTCTTAATTAGCTATCTTCCAGAGTAGATCCATGCCTGGTAAAAAAGCAAGCAAACGAGCAAATCTTTATATATTGAAAAACCAGGGGGGTGGTAGGAATACACAAATAGCTTTATTTTCTTTATTCCACTATAAGAACATAGGACTTTACTGGTATTCTAAGGTAAAGAACACGTACTCAGACAAAGTGCTAGTTAAGTGCAGTGCTTGCTTATTCTAGTAGATATAACAGCTAATTAAAATTGGCAAAATTTCCAAGTAAATAGGGCTGTTATTGGCTGCTGGAAGCTGACAGCTGGAGTTGCAATTCTCTTTAGTCCAGACATCAGAAAACACTTTAGGTGGATAATACTAACCTAGTCTGAAACTCCATTTGAAGCAAAACAAAAAAAGATCAGTTAGCAGCTGAAATGTCTAGCATGAAAATACGTTTGATGTGAGAGGACAGAGGATAGATGGTGTACATCACCACATTCTCACTAGTTTCATTACTTTTCAAATTCATTCACCTTCACCATCACCTAATATCTTTGTAGTTTAGGGTACAGACCTTTAGTGGTTGCCTATTACTTGTTTTTTCTCTACATGATGAAGATGGTGAATTACATTTATGTAAAATTAAACAAAAATATGCAAGCATTATTATGTTTAAAGTAAATGTGACAGGGATATTCCATTGCTTAATTAGTTTGCTGTTCTGTATTATTGCCATGCATTCAGTGAAGCTTATGTACTGAATAATTTGCTTCTCCCCTCTCAAATGAGTAATTATATTGTCCCATAATCCTGAATTGATCCAATCTTCTCAAGGCAACTAAACTGAGAGAATATCTCTACTAGGCTTCTTCAGTATTCAGTGAGATGAGGGAAGCTCATGTAGAGAAAGAATCAGCCACCTAAAATCTAAATGATATCTTGGAGGTTCTTATTTTTCCCTTTGACCGTACAGGGAGCTCTCAGCTGACTTCAGGTACTGCTTAAAAACTGAGTGGAGAAGTTTCTGCAGAAGCAGAAGTTGCCTCATATCCAGAAAAGAACAGATCAAATATTTTAAGTCAGTCTAAAAATGCACAGGCTTGCAGCACATTTTGTCACAGCAGCAGCATCACCATTGATATTGCTGCTACACCACTCCTTCTGTCGGAATAAAGGCAAGAGAAAGAGGAAAATGAGAAGGAAAAATCAGGTCACCTAGCAGGAAGAAGAGAAATAGCAATGCTCCTGTTAGATGTACTGTGACATTTTTTACCTCCTGATCTGACTCTGAAGTAATGCTGACTGTGCCAGGAGAGACTGTAGGGCTGCAGCAGCACTCACAGTCCAGACCCAGCTCTGGGATCCATCACCTCCAGCAGGCACCTGCCATGCAGCAGCCCCTCACTGCAGGACAGGCCAGACAGAGAGCTGCTGGCACCACACATGCAGCTTTACCTGTCTTTATTAATATACAGTGGGTTCTTTTCTTCCTCAAGTACAATGGACAAATACATCTTAGGAAAGCTTCTAGATTGATTTTTTTCTCCAACAGATCATTCTGCTCTGTACTGTGTCTGACAATACTACCAATCACCATGGGTACAGTGCACTGCTGCATATGGTTAAATTGAAACAGAAATTTTATATGTGGATATTGGCCTTTGGTTAGTTTGGTCATTTCTGTCCTGAAGAGATGATTGTGTCTAGATGACAAAAAAAGAAATACACTTTCATGGCCACAGAGACAAGTTAATTTAAAACAGATAATTCTGCCTCACAGAGAAGTGATGAGAAAAGTTCCAGGTACCATGTGCTCTTCACATTCATAAATGACTATTTTGCATTTTACTATTTTTCTTGGTCCTGATGCTGACCTCAGTGATGTCTGTTGTTGTTTACTATTTGATTCTTATAATTTATTGGGAAAGAATTCTGCATTATAAAGTTTAAAAATTCTTAAAAAGAAAGGATTTGAATATTCATCTCTGTTTCAAAGTACACATCAGAACAGGATCTTTTCCACTTTCAGAAATATTTTTTAGAGATCTGGTTACCCCTTATCATTGGCCCATTTCCTTTGGAGTATATACACACTAACTTTATATGACTCTAGTGTCTCAAGCCTCTTAGACAAATCACACCTCATAGAAAACCACCTCTCTCAGCTGAACTTGAGAGAGACTGAACATTTAACTTCTTATTTTAAAGATTCACATTAGTTCAATGCCTAAAGCTAGGCAGTCTGAAAAACAAACCTTGACAGAGTCAGATTGTTCATACTTTTTGTCCCTGTCAAATAGCTTATTTTTCCCAGATTGAAGGACCTGGTTAAGAGCAAAGTTTTTGCTACATATATGTATGCAAGTTCTTTGGTTTCAAATCTGATTTCAGTTTTTGTGTTTGCAGATCTTATCCTGGCTCAGAACATAAGACAAATAGCTGCATCATCTGAAACATGAAGGTCATAAATTGCCACCAAAATGACTCGTGTTCATTAATTTTCATGCCTTGGCTACTCCAATGAGTGTAAAAGTATTCTGCTGACAGATTTTGTCTTTTTCAGTATGTTTAGACATCTAATGGCACTCCAGGAGTTCTTCTAGCTATTGTAGCTTGGAGTATTCTGTGCATCATGAAAGTCTTACATGTTTTCCACAACACCTAAAAGCCCCCTCCTCCACCTCCACCAGTTATCAAATAAAGAAAAAATTATAAGTAAGCTGGACCTGCATAGGAAACACAAAAAGGAAGATGATTGATAACTGAATCTGGTAACTCCTAACTGCTTAATCAAATGTATTTGATAATATTTTCCCTGACACAAAATAAACCTAGTTTCAAAACACCAAGATGCAAACACATTGTTTCAATTGCTATGAGTATAATTTAATGTAATTTTAAACACCTTTATATAAAAAATTAAGGAAGAAATCATGTGAAAAATTGAATTATAGGGGAAAAATAAGTCTGGCGATCTCCCAGTCTAAAATATCTCAGGTCTGTACAGTTTGATACCTAACCTATTTTTTAGTCCACGGTCAGCATGTCTGTAGGGATCTGATCAGGATAATCCTTGGTTTGCTTCAAATAAACCTCTGTTCCCCTGTACTGAGCTGTGCAATAGCTTTTTCCAAGAACACTGCCTGGAAGGAGCACAGTAACAGGGGTCAAGTCCAACCATGAACTTTATGAATTGTTTAGTTGCACATTAAAGGACAGCATCAAGTTCAGTTATAAGCTTTGAAATTATCTTATTTCTAGCCTGTGCAGGTGGATGTTTCCCTGTACATTTGATTCACTTGGTCAAGATTTAACCCATTGTCTCTTGCAGCTCTCTTTTATGGAAAAGTCTCTGCCTTCTGCTTTTATTTCTTTATAAGTATTTAAAAAAAAAACAAACAAGAAAAGTGGGTAAAAATCTGGACAGTGCTTGAGATGCAGGGATATTGGTACACACAGAGCTGCTTCTTAGCTTTTTGGCTGCAGCCCCAAGCTCAGGAGGAAGGCTCTTCTTCCCAGGGCTTTTCTAAAGCAGAGAATTCTCTAGGTTCATACGATGACGCAGGGTGCTTCAGGCTCAAACATGACAAAAGGAAGACTTGCTTTCTTTGGTGCTGATTCTTTCAACACCTTGAAGAATTATAATAGACCTACCAATATTAGGGACTTGCAGTTACAGGTAACTGAAATGTGTGAGATTTTGCCAATTTCTTCAAGTATGTATTCTAAAAGTAAGACCAAAGTATTCAATCTTTCAGTGCCTACTTCCACATTTTCTGTGCCACTACCTATCTACCCCAGCAATGCTAAATTCCCCCTTGAAAAAAGCTCTAAAGCCAAGGTCCATCTGAATCCTCATGGAAGTTTCAGCATGCTTGCTCCCTGAGCAGGTTCAGCTTCACTTCCATATCATCCTTAGAGCACAAAACTGACCTCTTATGGTGGATGTGGAACCAAACAAACAGGATAACAGTCAAGACTTCATTAAAAGAAATGAATAAGTCAAAATCCAGTTTCTCTATATTTAAAATTCATGTTCTGATTCGTTCTTCAGCTTTATCTGGGAATATTGTGCTAAGAAGTTTGCATGATAGCAAAGAGAGAAGAGCATGACCTGTGCAATACAACCTGGTGGGTGTCAGTCATGTTGTGATAACAGTGTAACCCACAGTGTCTTACTGCACTAATCATATTCAGTATATCCATATAGACCAGATCCATGCATATATTTTTTACCTCTTATGTAGTTACTTATTTTCTTTTTTTTTTTTCCTGCTGTTAAACTTGTGGCAAAAGGAGAGATGTCAGTAGCATGAGATTTATCAGGACTAGTCTGCTGCTTCCATCTACTGCGGTTGCTGATGTCTCATTCCTCCCCAGATATTTTCTGGGCCAAATCTGCTTTAACATTTACAGAGCAGTAACACCAATGCTGGAAACTTAGACATGTCTCTCATGTGCATCTAATGGAGCTGAAAAGGTATTGAGGCTTACAGGAGTGTTGGAGGAGAGCTGTGTGACAAACTGATTTTTTTGATCATTTGGATAAGGAATAATCAATTGGGAAAATAATTTGAACATTTTTAATATTCCCAAAGTAAAGAGATCTGAGACTTTACTTTCAGATCGACCAAAATATTAAATATTCAGGGGAACATCTAAAAAGGTGCTAAATTTTTCTAAATGAAAAGTTGTTTTGAAATGAAAAAAATCAAAACATTTCACTTGAAAATGTCAGAGTGAAGTGTTTTGACTTCTTAAAATGTTTTTGCTGAAAAATGATAAATTATACATGAATTTTTGAATTGTTTCATCATCTCAAATATGCTTTTTAGTTAAAAGAAAGTTACAGCTCCCTTCATAGTGTTAGGGGTTTTTTTAACATCATGTCTCTGGCCTAAGAAATCAAGTGGGTTTTTTTTCCCAGTTTTTGAATTTTAATTTGTTTGAAATTTAATATATTTAATGATCATAAATCTCAAAGACTTTAACCATATGGATGTGGTAGGAGCATATCTGACTTCACTGAAAAGAAGTACTTACAGTCATAGACACTTTAATACCCACAAACACACACAAAGAGAGGGGCAATTTCTGCTCTAAGTTACAATAGCTTAGAACTGAATAAATGTTCTAAATTAGATTGAGTTATTTCAGAATCCAGACTGTAAGGCATTGAGATCATTGTGCTTATTGGAAATTGTAGTTATTGAGAAAGCTGTGATAAATCATGGCATGAGCTATTGAGTGCTCAACAACATCTGAATAATTACTGCAATGATTGTTGCAATGCTCTCTGTACTGTATTACATGATATAGTTTCTATGTTAGAAATTAAATACTTTCATAATGTTATATCTGTTTTCAAAGAGTTGTTTGGACTGCTAAGGAAATGAGGTAGCATTCAATTTTAGGTTTTAAGTAAAAATACAATTGAGATCAGTGATTATAAAAAAATCATTACTCAGATTGAGCCTGTAATTTCCTCGTGTATTTCTTAATATATCTGATTTGTATTTGAGTAAAATCAAATCCTGAGAGGAATAATTTCTGATTAGATCATAGCTGTTATTTAGTATCTGTGGGGAACTTAATGTAATTGCTGCTAATTCTTGAAATTTGGCCAAGTGGTAGTTAACATCCTACAGATGAGTCAGAACAAAATACCTTCCATTGTCTCTGTACAAAATGTAAATACAAAGACTTAAAAAATGTTATATCCTCTTTTGTTTATAAAAAGTATTTTTTTTTAAATCCGCTTCATTTAATACAACTTTTTCCATTATTGCCTATCAATAGTATTTGTTTGAATTGTTACCAAAATTGGCTTAGGTAAAATATTATGAAGGGTTACTGGCTGATGTAGTTTTAAATTATAAGGAAATCTTTCCATTCTTTTAAAGCATTAGAAAGAGAAAATAGAAACCATAATACATTATTTATTTACATTCAATGTGAATTATAACTCTGCAGTGAATTTTCTGTCTCTTTGGATCTGATATAAAAATATTTTTTATTTCAAGCATAATTGCTGAAAACACAACTGATTAATAGTAGGAAATGAACTTTTACCTTGTGAAGTCTTTGGGATATGATCTCTGCTCTGGTAAATGACTACAAGCCAGTGGGGCTCCTCCTCAATGTTCTTTCATTTGTTTACATCAGCAGAAAATTTGGGGCTCACAAATAAATATACCATAGGATCCAGCTGAAATGAATGATCAAAAGGCATATCACACTGAAATTACATTTCAACATGTTTTTTGTTTTTCTGTTCTGAAATGGAAGAATGATTCAAAAGAAGTATCACATCAAGCATTGTGATGTGTTTGCATTAGCTGACATTTTCCTGGCTATTTCAAATAGCTCTTAAACAGCTGAGAAGAGCCTTCCAGCGACTCGCCTGTATCAGATGTGTTGGGAAGACAAAAGCTTCCAGGCTGTAATCTGGACAGTACTGAAATCTCTACACTTTCCCTGGAGTGTGAGGGTTATAAATAGTGGCTAACTGCAACTTGCAGACTTCAGAATAAGGTTTCATTTGCTAGGGACTTAGTGCGGGAGTGTTGTTCATACAAAGGTGCAAAAAAACCCCAAGACAATTTAACAATAGCCTAACTGGTTCCCTTTGTTTAAACTATTCCCAGGAAGTGCAAACAGTCTGGATTTCTAACCACAGCTTCAGGAGGACTGGAAGACATTTCTGGAAAAAGACATATGCCAACAGAGTTTAAAGCAAAGATGATAATGAGCTGAGGTTTAATTTGGCTTTCTTTTAGCCTTCATGTCTCTTTCAGATCTCAGCATTACTTTCAGGTTACTTGAGCTTCATAGTACAGCTATGTTAGGTAGAACATTAAAAAAATAAGTAAAAGGTTTCTATTAGACAATGACAATATTTAGCTTTTTAAAAACACTACAGTTCCTTCTCTTCAAGGTATACCCATTTGCTTATGTACTGTATCGAAAGTATTTTTGTTTAACTTGATTACATTTACATTTACCTTTCTCTCAATATTTGAATTTATTTTCCAGTAAATATTTCACTAACATGAAGATATTTCTGAATTATTTTGTGTTTCTATCAACAGAAATGCTAAATATAGTCTGCAGCAGTGGCTGCTTTCATTAATATGATTTCAAAACAAACATGATGCTCAGTGCATACTTTATTTCTGCTAGGAGACATCACATTTCTAATTAAACTCAAATCATAACTGAATGAAAATACATGGAATTCAGAATTATTATTTATATTGTCCTTTTAATCATTATTACTTTTTTTTTTACCAGTCAGAAGAAAAAGAAATCATAGGACAGAGGATGACATTTGAAAAAAATATATTTTCTCTATGAGCTGTCTTTGTTGTCACAAGTACTATTCTGCCAATAAGATCTTTAGGAGAATTCTGTTTGTATCACAACATGTAGTATTCATCACAAATTAGTAAATTCATCAAGGAAAAAAACCCAAAGATTCTTTGCTATAGATGTCTGTAGTACTTCTCAGGAAAATTCTTGTTATTTTAGTCAAGGGAAAACTTCTTTGTACCTAAAATGAATAAAGAGAAAGAAGGACTTTTTTTTTTTCCAAAGAGCACTAAGGAATATGATGGATTAAAGCAGATGCAGACTGTTTGTGGTTATATAAGACTATTAGGTACCCTGCTTGTTCTGGCTTTTGTAATTTGTCCATGTCCTACTTTATATAACTCAATCCATTGTGAGCAAAAACATGAAATACCAGAATAGTTCATATTTCATTTTGTCAGCAAATTAGAAGAAAAAAATATATAAAAACAAACACAATAGACATCATATTTGCTGAGTATATAAGTGAGTATTTTTTTCATATCAAAGGAGTCTGAAAAGAACAGAAGGTTAAGAAGATTTCTTTTTACAATGAGCAGATGTGCTTGTTACTGTTGATGGACAAGCTTATCCATTTACATCAATTAATATCAACAGCAAGCACATCAATATGGAAGCTTGTCCTGACGCCTTGATTTTTTCCCATCTGACAGGTAATAGTAGGGCTGGGAAAATGTCACAACAATTTAGTCATGCTTCACTGGCTTTAACTAGTTCAGTGACAATGGGAATGCATCATGCTAAGATTCCTTATGATCCATAATGGTACTGCATTAGTCGGCTATTGCAGAGGATTTAAACTAGTCTTTGTCAATTAAGGGTTTAAGGTCAAATCCTCTTTATGGTTTTTTCATTCGTGCATTAAGTAAAAGCAAGTTAAAATATTTATGAATGGCACTGAAATGTGGAAACTTTCTTTAGGAACCTGTCTTTTCATATTGAGTCATAACTGAAACCAACAATGTTTGACAAAGAAACGCTATTTCATCACATGGCATGGCTTATCCCTCCCTTCTCTAAAGGCCCGAGCTACAATCTACTCTGTTTTGGCAGGAAAACTTCTGTGGTTAGGAACCTGAAATCATAAACCTTTTAGGCACTGAGATGAAATTATGCCTCAGTGCACTTGACAATGATCAAGACATGACCTTAATATTGCTAAATAATTTTTAAAAATTTTTTGAATCCTCACCAAGCCAAGAAATGTTCAAAGACCAGAAGAAAACGCTGAATATGGGTCAGTAGAAGGGATGCAGGGTAAGCTCTCTGCTGCCCAGCAGGAAAACCATAACAAGGCCTGACAAGCCTGGATGAGATGTGCTGTCCCTGTGGCTGCAGTGCTGCCCATTCTGGCTTCCTGGGGCCACACGTCCTACTTTGAGGATGGTTCAGGGAGCAGGGACAAGGAAGAGTTGCTGGCTCACCCCTGGAGCCTCACCTGCTGGTCAGCCCATTCAGCCCAGGGGGACCTCTGCAACTTTCCTTTGTTTCACAAATTGAAAACTGCTGAATATCCATATGTTTTCTTCTTGAGGAGTAAGAGGTAATGGGACATCTTTTGCTTGTTTGTTTAGATGCTGCCTCACTGTTTTCTGTGGGTTGCACCAGGGTAGCTGAAAGCACATCATGTCCAATATAAGCACATTTTATTGTTATGCAACTTTTCAGTGCTTTGGGCTAGAAATGGCAGCATGAATCCTTTTACACAGAGACACATACATGCACTTGCACAATTTCTCCACGCAAATATTTTTGACTGAAATATCCATGTTTTCAGATGGTTTCTTTCCTGCTTATTCCTTGCAAAGGGAGCTATACTTAAAGTAAGAGAGGATTCAATGTCCAGCTATAAGTCATTGATTTAACCCTTCTGTCATGAGAAAAGTAAAATCAACTTGCTTCCAATATAGCTAAATGTTTAGTTGTATGTGAAACTAGATCTTTGGAAAGGATAGGAAATTACATTTTCTATAATCAATCATCTCTGAAGAGAAGTTTATTTAAAGTGACTCTTTTCTGATTACTTCTAGAAGAGATAAATAGAAAATTATTCATAAATAAATCAATATATTGATAAGGTGACAGCTGAGAGGTTGTGCCGTTCAATGTAGATCATTTTATCAATGCCTGTGGAACAAGACAGTGTTATCTAAATAAGCTCATACTAATGGCATATGTATATTGGATCAACTGCCTGGTTAGAAATTCAATAGCAGTAATTAAAATTTTCTAGTCATCCTATGACAACTATATGTAAAACATCAGCATGAAAAATACATTAATGCTGAGGATATTTTTACTAATTTTTAAATTGACACAATAGGTTATAAAAACAAATAATAGAGCTACATATCCAGAGAACATTTTTTCATATACTTTCCACATATTAACTCTTAAGTTGCATACCCCCATGGCTCTCCCTGTCCCTGGAAGCCATATTTTGTAGACATGAATCATAATCTTTATCACAGAACCTTGAAGAAATAGCTTTGTGCCCATTGCCAAGGTGATGGGCATATAGCAGAATATTTTGTATGAGGAAACATGAGAGAGATGTTCAGTCCATAGGGAAAGGGATTTCTCGGGACAGCATGATAGTCTGGGAGAAACTAACATGAAGGAAGTTCCAGAAAATATCTCCCAAAATCATGAAGGAAGTGTGTTTTGTGTGTCCAAATCCTGTGCTTAGTATGGCTCTGAGAGGAATAAAGAAGGCTTTGAAGCCTCTTAAACATCATTAGTTTCTCATTTTCTTCCTCATTCTGAGAAAGACCTTTTTCTAGAATCCTAAATTTATTCAGCCAAGGGAAGAAGTTATAAGTCATTAAAATATTGAGCCTGAATGTTTTTAACCAGATCATTTAGTGCTCTAGTCTTTGGTCATAAATTTCATCAGATTCCTTATGTGAAAAAGCTTGGTTTTTTTCCAAAGATTAAAATGGTAATTTTAAGAGAAATAAAGATTTGCATTAAGAAACTTCAATTTTTCTGAAAGTTCACTTTTCAATACACAGACCTCTGCAACACTGTTAAGAAAAGCTCTCAGAAAAGTTAAGATATTAATCCTATCTCAAAGTAGTTAAAAGATTACATATAGAACCTACTGGAAATCTCTTAATCAAAATCAGGAATAATTTTGGCTTTTTCTTCTTCTCATGTTACTTGTTCATGGTTTTTTTAATTTGGCTATTTGGTGGTTTTGATGTTAAGAAACTTAGCTCTTTACATTTCAAAAAAATTTTCTTATAACACATTTTATATACCAAGATAATATCTCACAGAGACAGCAAAATGAGAAAATAAGTATTAAAGTGAAGAATTAGTGTAAATTTCTTCAGATGCTTTAAAAAGTTCTCTTCTGTTACTATGAAATTTTTGGGGTAGTTTTTGAGGACTAGGCAGGAGCCAGCATAACAGTGATGGTGAGCAAAAATGACTACAGATCTGTGCTAATTTCTGATTTATGAGGTGATCACTCTGCAAGAGCACCTTTAAGCATGGGGCTTGGTACTTAGAGGGAAGTTGAAAGAGGTGCAGTAGAGAGCTCTCAGGCTTCTGAGTCATCCAAAGAAAAAAATATAAAATAAAGAAATAAAATGCACTGAAACCACGACATTCAGGCACAGGTATTGCCCAAGAGATTTTTAAGAACAAGTCACCCAAAAAGGCACAAACAAAGGGCAGGTTTTGTTCATTTTGTTCACTGTAAGAATTTATTTCTGTTCAAAACTTCAGTTCTGATACCTACAGATACCTTGCTTTGCTTCACTCTGACATATTAAGGAGATATCAGAGGATACATATTTGGCCTAAAAAGGGTAGCCCTGTGATTTGTAGTCAGCACTGATACTCCTACAGAAACTAGGATGTTTTTCCCTTAGATGAACTGATCTCACCAACATCTTTGGCCAATTATCAGCACAAGCCCAGATGGCAAGCAGCTATTTCTAAGCAGTGTCAGTGTGTGTGGCCAGTAAGACCTCTGCTTTGGCAGCACAGGTTTCCTAGAAGCAACTTTCTTCCATTTCCCTAAGAAAGAAAATCAAGGGTTTTGCTGTTCATGAGGTGCTGCAGAAACATCTTGAAATGATCATGTGATCTGTTCTACAAGCCAAAAGAGGTGTTTCTTCAAGGCCTTTTTTAAACTGAGATATGCTGCTGCTTGCTCAAACCCTCCCACATACAGATGAGGACATAATATAGGGCTATGTCTCATTATGCAACCTACCTCCCACACGCATGTTCTAAAAGAAAGCACTGAACAGCTGCACAGCACTCCTTGGGGCATGAATAGAGTCTTTAATACCAACTCTGAAATGAGAGTGATTAGTGCTGTTGTTGGCACATGCAGCACCTGAGCATTCATAGCTCAGTTCAATGCAGCTGATGGAACATCCTGATTTTTGAGGGGAAAGAGCTGCCAGATTTCCTCACAGGATACTCCACAGTGACTTACAGTCCAGGCATTACTGAACCTTGTGCATGGATCTCTGATTCATGCTGACTATGAGATCAATGTTACCCCCTCATTAATTAGCAGCTTGTTGTAATTGTTGTGCAAGAGGAAAATACCAAGGGCAATTCTACAAGTTAGAATAACTAGGATGCTACTGTCTGCCACTGCCAGTGCCAGAGTGGTGTGTGAGAGCTTTGCCTGACCCACTCAACAGGCAGAGCCCTGCAAATAGCAGTCAGGAGAGGTCTGCATCACACGCTGAAGAGAAGTGTGCTGCTGTAGATGGATATGCTCTCTGACAGCTCAGAAAGAAAAAAGAGAAAGAGATTTAGTTGTAAGCAAGGACAGTATACTGGTAAATTAGTCCTATTTATATTCTTTGGCAAACTGAGCACTTTACCCACACTGTCAGGATGACTTCATGACCCCAAAAATCTCAGCTGGAGGAGGAGGACTTGAGAGGCTAGTAACAGGCAGCGTGAAAAATTAATACTCACAGCTCATAGCTCATTGCAACAGGATTATTTATTTATTTAAATTCCTGCAAATGTTTAGACTCTCCATATGGCCTAAATGCCATTGATGTAATCTGAAAATACCTCCTGATAGAGCAATTTAAGAAGCATCTCTTCACATACTGATCCTCCTTCCCTGCTCAATCAATGCTCTGCTTTCACAATGGCCATCGTACACCCCCATTTTCAAACAGAGTGAAAAAAGATGAGCCTTGCAATATGCCCTGCAGGTCAAATTCAGGTTATATTAAGTCAGAGAAGGGGAGGAATCCATTTCAATGCTAGTGAGGAGTGGATCTATTTATAAGGCCTTTTTAAACCCTTGCTTCATTTCACAGCATGTATGACAGCTGATTTTCTCCAGCCCAAATGACTACGGCTGCTGGAGTATCATCTTCTCAGGGAAATTAGTCTATAGCTTTCTTATTCCTAGAAACAGAATAAATAAAACAAATGAACAAGGCAAAAGGGAAAGAGAACTGAAGAAAACATCAGCAGATTTTCCTCTAGTCAGCAGAATGTGTTATGCTTTTATTTCTGTTGCTATTACAAAAGTTGTGACGTTCTTTCAAGATATCTAGTGTGGCCTTTAGCATTGGGATTTTTTTCAGTATTCCAGCAAATAAGAACATTTGGAAAAATGTCCTGCCTTAGTGTTCTGTTCTAGTGGTAGCAAACAGTATTTGTGGGAACTGGGCTACGTGTTTCAAAAAACTTATACAAGTGTGGGTTCTCACATTTCTTAAGTACCGAAAGTCCAACCTTTGCTATCTTAAGATCTAGCTTTTGCAAATACTTAAGCACATGATAAACAGTGATTTCATTAGTAAACACACACCTCTTAGGGTTTTTCAGGATTAACCATCTTTGTTAAAATTTATTTTCACATTCATTTCACAGTACTTTATTTTCAGCAAACATTATTATTTTATATTTGCTATCCCTACCAAATATCTATTAGTTTTAGTGAAAAAATAATGATATACAGATCAATCTCCACTTTTTCTATTGCACTAAACAAAAGGGCAATTTAACAGTGCCTGAATACAAGACTTGTTACTTGCATAGGCTATGAAATATCTTCAGTTTGAGTAGTAACAGGATCAACTCTTTGCCTTGTTAAAAAAGAAGCTTTTGGAACCTGCCTAATAAATTGCTTTGTGGTTAAAATAATTAGGTACAATAGTTTCTAGAGAAGACATTATAACATAAAGCTTTTAAATCATCATCTCAGTTAATATCACAGGAGCTCTGACCTCTATCCTGGATTGCCTTTTGTTCAAGAAACAGCTATCCTTGTGTTGGAGGAGAACATTGACATTATGAAGGTAATTTCCAGCCAAGGAGTATCTGGCAGAGTAGGAGAAGAGGTGGTTGGCTTTGATTTATTTTTCATGTCACAAATATGTACATATTTATCTGAATTACATAGAGTAGATATCTGTCTGTGGAAAGGGTAGAGCATTTTTGCAAATCAGAATCAAAGCCTTTGCTGTTGCCCTTTGGAACATTCAATGCTCTGAGAATGATTTTCTGCTACAAAGGTCTGATGGCTATGTGCTGTTGAGTGCCAGTCTGGTGTAAGGAGTCAGGGTGACCAAGCTTTTCTCATAGGAGTGACAATAAACTCTCTACCCACTCATGCTACCACAAATATAGAGCCTCTTAAATATTTCCCTAATGAGAAAATCACAACAGAACTTCTTCTGGAATTAACGAATTGTAAATAGAAGTTTTAAAATACTTATGAACGCCTTTTTTCTGATTGTGAGTCAGTTAAAGGTATCTTGTCCTCTGTATGACTCACCAGGAAGTCTCAGAGAGGACAAGGTGTACCCTAGTGGAGAGTTTCCCTTACTTCAGCAATCTAAAATACAAGCCTTTATTACCAAATAGTTGCCTATGTTCTTTCTATGGGAAGTGGGGAAAACACCATAGCTCAAAAAGAATATTTATCTTAGATGCCTGCCTTAAATTTGGTGAAACAGTACCTGGAAATCCCTATATCTGTCTACTAATTATGGAGGTAGACAAGAGTTTTCAATAGCTACAATTAGGAGAGCAACTGATATATTTTAAAATATTTAAAATTTCAATATAATATCTCATAAATTACTAGAAGTAATTACAAGCTGTTAAAAAGAGTAGAGGGACTGACAAGATATAGAATACATATACCTGACTCTTCTTGCTTTATAGTTACAAAGAAATATTAAAATGCAGAAGAGTAAATACACCATGTAGGGTTAAAAATGGGCTTTTTTAATATCAGGAAAGTGAGATTTTTCTTATTTAGTTTGGCAAATAGCTGGACAGTGTGTTACGACAACACTGTTTGTTGTGAGTTCTGAAGGAGTATTTTCAAACTGTTCCAGCACTTTCAAGAACCCACTTATCACCACAGTGAAGAATAACTGAAAGGTTGGTCTTTACTTAGAACTCTTTGTTAAGGACTTTCTTATACTTAACTTTTGTAATCCCTGACGCTGCCACTGGAGATGTTTGTTGAATGGTTTGTGCAAGCCCCTTCACATCCACCTGCCCCATGTCCATGTAGCAGCGGTTGCTATTTCTTTCAAATGTTTTGATCTTTATGGCTGAAAGGTAGTACACCATGAGTAAACAGTAAAAAGAATGTTGCAGGAGTATTTTTGTCAGCATCATTGTGATTATTTCTAGCATTAGACTTCTAAATCCCCACAGTAACATTGTTTAAAGAGGATGGGTATGGCATTTCAATTCTAAAAATCATTTTAAATAGATGAAAAAATTCCATTTGTTGGGCAGAGTTCGAAAGTTTTCAAAGCTAGAACATCTTTCTTTGAGCAGACTGTTGAGGTGGATTACCACCTCACAGAGTTACTTTCCCCTCCCATACACAGACCAGTGTGTGAATAGGCACAGGTATTGCTGAATGATTGGAAGGTGATTTGGTAGATGTTTGCTACAGATCTGATTTTTATAGCAATGACGAGAAGCAAAGGGAGCAGTATTGCACTATTTATGCTGATATCAAGTTTCACTGACTACCCTGCATTGTACTACAGGTACAGTTGTTTTCACTTCCAGAAACTGGGAATAATTCCAGAGGAATGCATCTGGACAACATTTGCCTGTTACCCTCCCCAGAAAAGAATTAGTCACCAAGGGCCCTATTCATAAAAACCAACTCAGGCCCTTTCCACATGAATATCACGTCTTTATGTGGAAAAAGTGTGGTGCGTGCTTTTATTTCTACGTACAGAATCCTTTTCTGTGATTAATGGAGTTATTTCTCCCTGTCTGTAAACGGACACCTCCCTGATTTGTTAAAGAGGAGATTGAAGCCCATAGCAGAAGTGGGAGTGGGATGAAGAAGAAACTCCCAGCTTTTAGGGGTATAAATCAATGGTGTTTGAAAATGGTTACAGTATAAATGATTTGGCTGCTTGAGCAACAGAGTGCTTGAAAATGTAGAGGGAAAAGTGGTCAGTCCTTCCTGAACACAGATATTTTTATGAACTGGCACAACATTTTTCTTAAGGTTTACAGTTTCCTATTAACTTCTCAGTATTGAGGAAGCCAAACCTTCCACTTTGTTTTACATTTAGCAAAATCCTGCTTCCAGCAGCAATGAGTTAATCATAATCGTGAGAAAGCTTTAATCAGCCTGCAAGGTTGATAAATTGGATTGATTGGAATCACATCGTTAGCATGTGAATTTTGGTGGAATTTTAATAGCCACCAGAGGTGCACAAGATTTATGGCAGAGTCAGCTTATGATTTTCTTTTGGTTGAATGCTCATTTTAATGTCCTGTAACATACACTAGACCTTGCCTACTGTTCAATTTGTGCTGTGATGAAGGGTTTCAACATACTGTAAGTTCAGATCATTACATTTCATGTGCTATACAGTATATAACTAAAATATTATGTTTTACTTCAATCACTCCAGGGAAAAGTATAGTTTTATTGAAGACATTTAATGCAGTTACAACTACAGCTGCAGAACACTTGAATGAGCCTCACATGGCAGTGAATACTTCTGGGTTTTGATGGCTGCAGTCTCCGTCTTGGTTTTACCAAGAAAATATTTAGAGAAATTTGGGTAGGAGTCTCTTGGATGTTTATGACACTCCCCAATGTCAGTGAAATACAATGTATTACATGCATTAAAGTTATGAGAAATGAAATGAAAATGACAAAAGAATCCAAGTTTGAGATAGTGGTTCAGATTGTGTGAGTGTACAGATTGAATGCTCCGAGTGAAGATGACAAGAAGGGTAAAACAGACTATTAGGGCTAACTTGATCCATATGATAAACCCTGATGCCAGTAGATAGAAATAATGTGATAATGTAACCCATGTGAAACATGGAGAAACAAAATGTTTCCTGTCATAAGACCTAAGCCTTCAGCTTGTTATGCAGTGATGTGTACCCCTTGCCTATAAATTAGATGTGTCTGTCAAATTACGATCACTCAAATTATGATTTTACATGCAGCATAACAAAATTCTCAACTGTAAAATTTCCACTCATTTAAGGACAGTATAGCAAAATGGCACCAATGTCTTCTCCATTGTCCTATTTAATGTGGAGCAAACATTTCTTATAAGAAAGCATGCAAAAATACCAAATATCAGATCTGACATTTCTTTGTGCAGAGTTTTCTTGTTTGGTTGGGACTTTTTTAATGGAGAGGGGGCATTTGGCTGTGGGAGTTTTTTTGGTTGTTGTTGGGTTTTCGTTATTGTTTTTGCTGGTATTGGGCAGTTTTACAATATTATAGCCTCTGATTATTTTTCATAAAGTTAGGACATTGAATGCAGGAAAAAACTAATTTAGAAACAAAGGATCCTGAGAACTGAAATTCCTGAGTCATCCAATCCACTAAAAAGATCAGCACTGCCACAGGACAAAAGTCACAGAACTAAGAAAATTACTGGTTTTTCAGTGTTTTGCTTTTTTTTTTCTTCCTCTGATAAACTAAGTAATTGACTGCACTTGCATTTGACTATTAGCAGTCTTTTCAGGTGTTAGAACCAAGTGTTCCTTATTTTGGCATCCATTGGTCCATTGACCATTAAGCAACATAATTTAGAAGTACAGTCAGTTATCACTGTTTTGCTAGAAGAATGGCCCTCTGAACTTACGTTTCTGATTGCACAGAGGCTCCATACTGGAGGGCATGTTTAGTGATCATTTTGTAATGGTATAAAAACATTAGAAACACAGAAATAAATGGAGCATTCTTGGGCAAATTAGATTAGCTTAAGCTCTTTCCACATGCAATTGGAGATGATCTAATTGGCCTGTGGCATTAAGTAAGTTATACTGAGTGTTTGAACATAATGCATGTATGTTTACTATAATAAATGCCTTAGAAGCATTTTTATTGTTCGTCTCTCTCTTAACATACTTCCTGTTAGCATGAACTGCACGGCACTTGCCATGGCAAAATGAAATACGGCTTCATACCAGCATAAAGTATTTTCCTCTGCCTGCAATTTCACCTCTTCTTGAGACCTCTTCCTAATCAAAGGACTGATCTTTCAAAGCAGAACATTGTTGAGGAGCAGCAGCTACATGGTATTGCACTGCTATTGAGGAGTTTCTGTGTGATGTTTTAAAAAGCTGTAATCATTAAACATTTGCTATCACTGATAACAGATAGATAGATAGATAGATAGATAGATAGATAGATAGATAGATAGATAGATAGATAGATAGATAGATAGATAGATAGATAGATAGGTTATCAGCTTCTTTCTATGTTGGCTGGCTTCACACACAGATCATCTGAATTTAGCTTCCTGTTCACACTTGGACATGTCAGTGAATAAGAAAAGAGCAAACAGACAAGGCAGTTTTTACAATAACATGACTGGTTTTGTATGGATCTGTTTATAACAAGAAGTTCAAAGTCAGGCAGCCTCACTCTACTAGCTTTGTATATTGCAGAGAGCCTTACGATAGCCACCACACATGAATCCATGACCCCACAGACCTCTTTGGAGTTTACCCAGTGAGGCCAGAATTTCCCTCTGCAATTTAGAGTGGTTGAAATACAATTTGTGAAGTCGTCAATTAGATCCTCTGAAGACTAAAAAAAATACTGATTTTTTTTTAGAATAAAAAATAATAACTTCTAATAGGCCAGTTTTGTTACTATCCTGGAAAACCATTCATCTACCACTTTTCATGATATTCTTCTGATGATAATGAACACAAAAAACTCTAAAAAGATAGATGACAAGCAAGCAGGCTACAGTCAACATTAGACACAGAGTATGTTTGCTCTGGAATTCTTCCCTTTTAGCCAATAGATTTAATTTTGTGTTGAAATTAAGTAAAATACTTGACAGTATCATCTTGAGTATACACTGTTATAATAGTATTTTTAAGCAGGAGAAACTAGCATCCAGGGAAAAAATAAAGAGCATCTCATATTGACCTTCTCCAACTGTTCTCTCTACCCCTAAATCTCATTCAGCTACACTTCTGCTTCATATAAACAATAAGCTGTGACTGAGTGACTCCAACCAAGTTACAACAGGGATGAATTTGGCTGTTGGTTACAAAGAGCTTTCTCTGACAATGACTTCAACCCTCAGAACAGTTTTCTAGGCATTGGGAAGTCTCAGGTCCACGATATTTGGCCTGCAATAAAGAGAAAACAATTCAAAAAGCACAGTTCTACACCACCACAGATGTCCTGGTCCTGACATTGTTTTAGCCTAACTGCTAAATGATGTATCCTGTAAAAAAAGGATTCCAAAAATTTGTGTTATCACATGCATAAGCAGATACAACAAAAAAACCACAACGACAAAAAGCCCCTTGGGAAAAAAAAAGGGGTGTATTTCTTACCTCTAAAACCCCCAGAAAAGTATTAATTCAGAATTTATTCTTTTATCTAATTCTGTTTACCTCTCCACTACTGATTTTGCTTTTTACTTTAGTTAAAGACTCTTATCCTTATTAGTAATAAAGATCACTGCATTTATCATCACAAATACAAGAAGCTTTCTGCATGTCTGTCCTGAAGGAAGTTGCTAACTCATTGGAAGGAATTATACACACAGCACCAGCTCCCAGAGACAGTACACTTTTTGCATTTCCCCTCTGCTGTACTTTGTGCGTATGTGCAACATAATTTGAGTGGGAGATGAAACTTCCTCTGAAGTGGTATCTAACTGCCAAAATACACAGCAACTTTCAAAAATGAATACCTCCCAAAACAGCTAATACAGCCCTAGCAGACCAGAAATTTGTTTAACATAATTAGACTTCTCTTCATCTCCTTTCATCATTTGTATCCCTTTTGACCCAAAGGTAGCTGGTGGGGCCTGGGAGGGAAGTAAGAGGTTTGAAATTTGCTTCCTCCTCAGGTTAGGACTTCCATTTCTGTCCATAGTGCCATCTGTTTATTCAGGTCCAAGCCTCTGCAGACAGCAGGGATGAAGCAAGGGGAGACAAATTATTTGTTCCTTCTTCCAAGCCTTTTCTTGAACAGCTCTTTGCCCAGAAGTTCCTCCAGTCCTAGCTGTTCCTCAGGTTTCTGCTTCATTTCTGTGAGGCTTCCTGTTGACTGCTCTGCACTCTTCTGCAATGTATCTGCTCTGCTCTTTTACATCCAACCCCCACACCCCCCACCACCTTCTCTGCAGTAAAATGGGAAATTCCCCTTCAAACAGAGCTCAGTCCCTTAGTCAATTTACACAAAGCTTGTTCAGATTGATGAATTCCTGTTGTTTGTACCACTCAAAAAAGTTTACTCATCTGTTATATTCTATTTATTATAGAGAAAACATATTTTAGTGTGTACTAGCTTCAAAAGGTTTCATCAAACCTGAAGGCCACTATATTAGGCCAAATCACAGCTCTCCACATTTTGTCACTGAGCTAGAAAAGGATACTTTTTTTTTCCTGTGTGGGTTTGACCCCCATCTACAATCCAAGTTCATATCCATAGATTTTGCGGGAATAAGGCAAGGCTCTTCACAAAATGATATCCCTTATGGCTGTTACTAGTAATCTTACTTATCTGAGAGGAGTTTTCTTAAGAGAAAGCATGAGACAGGTACGCGTGCTTAGACCTAGAACTTGTTTCTGGCACAGCCTCTCTTCTGGCACAGTCTCCATAGTGTATGTCACTGCTCCTGCTCCTGAGTGTTTAAGGCTTTTTGGGAGCATGATCCTTATCTCTGTGCAGTACAGTTTAGATTGCTGCAGAACAGTAAAAAAAGATTTAATCCCAAACCTTAGCTTTGTCATGGATATAGTTTCTCCTTTGCCAGTGTCCTACATTCTCATTTATATTCTCATACAAACAAGAATCAGGTCCTAATTTTCTAATGGGATTTGACGTTGAAAGAACACTTCACATCAAAGATCTAAATTGGCTGCTTTTGAATTCAATTCTGAATTAAATGGAAAGCGGCTTCGTCTCTTGGTATAAATCTCTAATGGTATCTGGCCTTGCTGACATTTACAGGACTGCTGCTCTATATTTTCACTGATGCAAGCTCTCTCTCTGGGGAAAACACCATCAAACTGTGGCTCTTCTGGCAGCTTTCTTCAGTCAAATTTCTTTGCATCCACTTCCCTTCTCATTATTTTGAAGTGGAAATCCCATGGCTGTAAACTTGAAAACACATTATATCAAGTCAAATCATGACTGTAGTTACTGAATTTTTCTAGCTCTGGTGTCTCTGTGTCTAATTTAAACTTCATGTCTCACTTTCTGCTTGATCCAAAATTTTGTCACCAGAAAGAAAGGCAGAAAACTAGTCAGCTTTCTCTACTTTATTTTCATTTCAAAAATTAAATGATTCTGGGAAAAAAAAAAAAAAAAGAAAGAACAGTATGCCCATTTTCCATTTTTTCAGTTTAACATGAGAGTGTAGTGCAATGCCCAGCTCTGTACATCTGATTTGAGTCTACAGAGGCTCCAGATGGTGATTCAAAGCACTCACACAAAGAGCCTGTATTGACTGCATGTAAATGCTGCTCAGGTATGAAACAGAGAGCCAGGGATAGAGGGACTGCACACCAAAATATGTCACTAGCCCATCTATCCAACTTTCAATTTCCAGTTGTAACCATATCAGATCCTTCAGCTGATTCTTATCTAAATACAGGAAATCCTGAGGTAAATTGTTGGGAAAAAAAGTATGTAGCAATGAGAGTTTCTTAATTAATCCTCAATGAATATTGAGAGTTTGAATAGCTTTATCTTTTAAATCTTACCTTTAGGTGCCGAGTACTAAAGTTGTTGCATGTTCAGCCTTATATGGCTTTAGCAATCTTTTCTAAAAAATATGCAACAATGTGTTCAAAGGGCCCATTGTACATTCTCTGAAAAGGATTTCGTTTTATTAATGTAAAACTTGCTGCATTCCAAATTCTGTGTACAACTTGTTCAGGCTCCTTTCAGGACCATCAGTCTCTGTCAGTCTGTAAAGGCTGAAACTCTTATCTTTGTGAAAGCTGGAGTGCAGGTAAGTACAGGGCTGTTTCATAATCAGGTCACAAAGTACCTGTGCTTTGTTTGTGGGTTTGTTTTTATTATTTTTGAAGGGTTTTGCTCTTTTCAAAAGAAATTATTCTAGTGCTGTCAAGGCAGAACCATGTTCTCAATTTTATTACCCTTACAACTATTAGAGAATTTGAGGATTCAGCAATATTTTCTTTTCTTCCAGCTTTCACTGCCGTTCATTCTATGGATGTTGTTTATGAATGAAGAACAGTTATAAAGGAGGCTGATAAAGCCTCATCTAAAATCATTATCAGCAACTACTCCCCGGGTTTGGGAGTACAATAAATGAATAGAATATTCTGCACTTGAATGCTGTTCACCTCGTATAACGAATAAGCTTTCACCAAAGTGCCAAAACTTCTCCCCTGAATATTACTCAGTCTTAAGATGTACCAAAATTTAAAATAACTTATTCAGCAGACACATTACTTGTTCTGATTTGTTTAAAGCAAGTTTGTGTGAAATGTAAAATGTGACTTCTGTTGAGCTATACTTATCCTGCCCTGCATGAGATTTTAAAGGTTGTTTTAGGATTAAAAATTAATTCAAGGTCCCTGGGCTAAATTCTGATCTCACATTTCACCAATGTCAAGCATTACCTGGCAAAGAATGAAATGTCTCTGGGTTGTATCAGTATAATTAGGTGTGCAAATTTGGGGCCCAAGTTTCTATGACAATAATTTCTTTTTACTCTGCAAATGTTCAGAGACAGTTTTTAATGGTTTTGGCGCATATTTTCTATGTTTGTTCCAAAGTAAAATGTAATAATTTCACTGAAAAAACACAGATTTTGAGGCAAATACAAAAGTTAACTTCTCTACTCAAAGATTTGCATTCAAAAGTATCTTCATTTTAACAGGACAGCAAGTTTCTATCAACAACAACAACAAAAAATTTTTTTGCCAGTGCCAAACAGTGAGTGACTGCACAGCTCCCGCTGAAATGCTGCAGCAGTTAGTTGCATAGGCAAAGACTATTGGGCTCCTCTGAAACCTTTAGGCTTAAAGCTACTAGTTTTTATTGACGATTATACTTCCATCAGTCTTGCTAACAGTGAACTGAAAACATTTTTCCATATTCTCGATTTTTTTTACATACTGATTATTTTGTCATCAGTTTTACCGCATAAGAAGAATCCAATTACAACAAAGATTAAAGCAAAAATATTTTTTCCTAGATTCATTAAATTTCATCATAAAAACAAGATTTCTACAATAAAACTCTTTTGGGAAATTTATGTTAATTATTTTCTGTGTTCATTGGTAGGAGCAGTGAGTGAATTTATTCAGTTTGACTCAGTTTACTACAATGTCTACATTTTACTTGTGGCAAATCCAAAAGATTTTGCTTTCCTTTTTTAATGGACTATATGTATTTTCACACAGCACCCACTAAAAAAAAAAAAGCATCTATCCTATATTTACTCAGATGAGCAAATTTAATTTATTTACCATACATCATCAATCAAAAAGATTTGTGACACATTTCCAAGACTGCCTTGATAAAGCATTCTCTGTAAACCACAAGTACTACTTTAACAAGCAGTTCTATTATTTTTCAATGTGTAAATATAAATCACAGTGAGACTTCATCCTGAAACATGGAAAAATTGGTGGTGAGGCACTGGAACAGGTTGCCCAGAGAAATTGTGGATGCCCCATCTCTGAAAATGTTCACAGCCAGGCTGGATGGGACTTTGAGCAACCTGGTTTACTAAAAGGTGTCCCTGTCCCCAACAGGGGGATTGGAATTGGATGGTCTTTAACATCCCTTCTGGCTCAAGCCATTCTGTGACTCTATAATTCTGAGATCAGATGAAAAAAAAGAACAGATTAAATGATTTAAAGCCCTGGATCCAGGTATCTCTGGATTTGGTGTACCAGAGACATCAGTCACAGTCTCTAACAGATCTCAATTTTGAACAAAACCTGGAGTGGAATTGAGGCTCCTTGGGGTTGTTCAGGGGATGGAGGGGGGGTGTATTATTTTATTTATATTCACAAAAGTGGGTTAGGGATATAATAGAAAATAAAATGTCTTTGGTGACGGGCATTTGCAATCTAAGTAAATAATATTCAGAGAAAAAAAGACGCCAATATGACAGAGCAGAAATCAGATATTTTGTAGGGTAATATACAGAGCAGTGATATATAGCTATTGTTCTTTGTGGCCTTATTTTTAACAGCTCTTTGTAGAAAGGCCTGGAGTTGCAGGTCACAGGGAAAAACTTGTGTTTTAAAGAAAGCTTAAAATTGTAGATCTGAGTGCTTTATCATAGCTCAACTCAAATAACAAATCCTATAGTATTTCTACCATCATTTAGTCATGGGATTAAACATGATGGCCTGGATGGTCCTTTGTGTCAAGGAGACCATAAATCATAAGTCTTTCAAACTCAGAACAGGAACGATCCCTCCCCACAACCTCTGATTTTCACAGACATTTCATAGTCTCTGGCCCTCTGCTAAAGACAAGTTAGATAGACCTTTGATCTTATGCTCTATGAGCCTGTGCAGTCTTTGATTATCATTCTATGAAAGTTTAGCTTCAAATAGAGCCTGTTCTCACTGTGTCCTGATTCTTTGTCTATCATTCTTACTTTTCCTTACATTCCCTCATGTGTAGCCAGCATTAGCAAAGAATACCACCTCGCATGGATTTTATCTAATACTGCTTCCTATGGGGGCTGGATGTGAATGGGGAATGGCATTTGATAATCTCTGACTCCATTGTAAATGAAATTTAAATTAAAAGCAGCTGTTTCTTTTAAAGTGAAAGACACATCTGCATTAAATATAATACAACTTCATCTGGCTTGGGCTGCCAACACTTCAGTGAGTGTCAAATAGAAGATTCATATGGTTTTGGTCCTGTCACTGAGTGTCATCCATTTTGCTAAGCTTTTTGATTTCTTTTCAGAAAGGTGGGAAGGAATTAATTTAAGTAGCCTTTAAATAGTTAAATAATGACTTTCCTTTCTCCCCCTTGCAAAGTAAGCAGCTTGATGAATTCGGGTAGTCTAGTGCTAAGGTTATCAATGTATAAGTAGTGTTTGCCTTTGATGGTGGGGACTCCTGAACACTGGATTAACCAAAAACAGCAGAGGCAGTTGGGAACAAGGCAGCCCCAAACTCACAGCCACTCCTGGGAAAGACCTTTTCTGGAGGTTGGCATATGGATGTTGCAGCTGTGAAAGCTCAGCAGATGAGTGGCTACAGGTGTTGGCTTCGTTTTTACTCCACATATATTTGTACGAAAATGGGCATTGGTGCCAAGGACAAGGAAAGATTGAGCCAAGCTGTTATAAAGGAAAAAAATTTGCTTGTGACACAATACAATCTGTATTGCTTGTATGACAGCTATATGGTGTTCTGGAGAATTCTGTTTATGAATAATAATGGGGGTTCTGGCAGTGTTGGTGGCAGCACTCAGCGGAGAGTGAAACAAAGGGCATTTTGTTTCACAGTCATATCTTCTGTAGTCAGGCATTTTGGAATCCTGTAATCACAGTGTTTCCCTTGCTAGTTTCAATTAGGTTCTTCCAGTCTTGTACACCTTTTTCCACTGGTTTAAGCAAGATTATCTAGTAGAGTTTTAAATTAAATGTCCTTAAAATTACTCATTCAATTGTGATTGATTAGGTTGCCAAAACTGGCTCCATCTTCTGACAGGTGGGGAGAAGAAAAGAAAAAAGGAATGAAAAAAAAAAAAAGGAAAAAAGATGGAGAGGAAAGCTGTCTAGGAGGACTTTTTGTACAAATGTTTTATCTGAGGTGGAAATGAGGATAACCTCCTATCTTTACACTGTACTGATAAACTGGTGAAAGCCAAAAAATTCAGTAGCTTGAAAGAAAGTGCATTCCTTTAGAACAAAAGAAAAAAAGGGATGCTTTCCAGATCAAATGTCTCTTATTGTGGAGAATGACTCCAGAATTTTGAAACTGAACTTGAAAACTTTTACTTCCTGAACAAATTCTTGTGACAAGGAAAAAATATTTTTTCTTCTTTGTCCCTTTCCCTACCATTTCTTCTCTGCTTGTCTGTATCCTGGTGGAAGGAGAAAAAGAGAGGCATGGTGCAAATATCTGACTGGCACAGAAGGGGTAGGCTGGAGGTGATGGTACTCTGGACAAGGGAGGGATACCCTTCCCAGCCTGCTGACCTCCAACAGGGTGGTCATGCAGTGGTGCTGGGACCTTGACATCCATCAGATGCTCAGCTGGTGATGCCCCTTCTCTGAGATCCTTAAAAGTAAAACTGCATTGAAAGACAAAATATTATCCTCTCTGGTACAATTTCAAACTATTTCTCATTCTTTTTGGACCACTTCCCTACTTGTTCACTTTACATTTTAAAACCAGATCTTAGAAAAAGTCCCAAAATATCTCATCAAAATCATGTGTCACATGCAGGAGACTGATTTATGGAGAATACTGTCTTCAGAGAATTTGGTGGAAGTTGCATTCCTTTGCAGACTTTTTTCTTTAAGGAAACAGACAATACAAACTGTGAAAAATGGAGTACCTTTCCAATCCATTTTTCTATTCACAAGCACTTTCCTTAAATGATCTTTCCTTAAAAACAAAAGTCCCGGACCACAAAGAGGATAATTCTGCCCAAAAATAGCCCCTCATCTGTCTATAGATATCTTTATATGTAATATACATATTACACATATTACATGTATGGGCAATTTCCTATTTCTTCTCAGGCAGGACAATATTTTACTTGCATGTTTAATAGGCCTGTTTAAGTAACATCTAATAAAGTAATTACAGGATTTGTGGGATTTGCCACACTAATGTGAACTATACCTGATTTTGGCTTTGAGAAGGGACAGTGTCTTACACTTCTCAACAAGAAATGAAAAGGAACCACAAATGCAGAGTAATCTACCTATTGGCACTGATTTTCCTCCTAACCTAGCAATATACTTGGACCTTGAAGCTCATATGTTAGTGTCACTTGCAGATTTGAAATGACGACAGTTCAGGAGATACTATCAGGACCAAAACCTTTCTTTCAAATGGCAGCATTCTTACTGAGGATCAGTTGGAGCTACCCAGATAGGTTTGGGGTACAGTTAGGTCTTGTTTGTTCTCTATCCCACCTTGGTAAAATAGTGATCCTTCAAGGGCATTTTTTGATGGAGGGGGAGGGGGTTGTCTCTACACATACAGAACTTTTTTTTATTTGTTTGGAAAGCAAATCAATCTAACTTGTAGGATTTCTCTATAAAGTCCTATACTCTTGACCTCCAGTTTGACCTTTACTTCAGGCCTTTAAATTTTCTTGTATGATTTCTCCTCATTACTAATAACTTGTCAGGTGATCATGTCCCTGATCAGCTTGGTAATCCCCCCTATTTCTTCCACTGCTTGAATAGAAACCCCAATAATTCAGCACATTGTCCTAAAGAAATGCCAAGTTGTCTCTGAATGTACATTCTCAGACTACTTAGACAGCAGTACTCATTAACCAATTGGCAAAATTTTCCCTGGTGAAACTGAGAAGCAGCTTTATAGACTTGACTTGGTTAATTCTTATTTTTAACATAAACTAGGTTAATTTCTGTTTGGCTAAATGCAAGATGTGGGGCCAGTGGTCTCTCCTCTTTGTGGTTCCATGGCTCCCTGTGAAGGAAGCAGGATTACCCTTCAGTTTCTGTTGCAGGAACCCTGGCTGCCATCCCCATCCCTGCTCTACTCAAGGTGGTGGGATGGGGTCCCTGCCAGTGAGGCCACTGCCTCAGACAGACTTATCGTGGCACTTGGATGCAGTTGCCTGGCTCCTCTTCCTAGCCAGCCCTCACCAGCCACTAAACAACCTGTTCCTGCTTGTTTCTCTTCTGACAGTTTTCCCTGGAGAACTTGGACCCAACTAGATTATGATTCTGTCCCATTTTATTTCTTTACTATGTGTCATATTATTAACAATTTTTCTGTGTTTTGATTAGTGTTAATTAGCATATCAAACCACATTCCTGCTACTCAGAGTTTAAGTAATATGTGAGAAATAAGTTCTGAGAAAAGTAAGACACTTTCTGACAGGTGTTTAAAATTTTACATAACATAGGTCAAGAAACTTCTCATTGCTCTGGGTTTTGCTTCTTTTTTTTTTTGTTAATCCTTTTGTAAAGTCTGTTCTCTGTTGTGTCAGCTATGCTCCAAAAGAAGCAGACCATAAGCCAACATATCTATTACCATGGAGCTCTGTCAGAAGCTGTGATCAAGCCAGTGGGGCTCCCTGGGAGCAGAGCAGAGCTGCTGTACAGACCCACGGGACAGAGCTCATGCTTCATGCAGATGTGCCTTGGGCAGGCTGGAGCCCCATCCCATGGGAGACTGGCACACAAGACTGCTCAGCAGTTCCATCTGCCCCACCTGTGTGAAACAGCTGAATCACCAAAGAAACATCAGTGGGATTTTTAGGAATAAATTTTATCTTGTAACATAATGGGGACAACATCAGTGGACCCATTTCTGTTTTGATCAATAGCAGAGCTGTCTCACATTGTACAGATGTTTTTTGAGATATTTCTCTGTGTCATCCTCTCAGATGACAGGATATGCATGCCATTTTTAGATTATATACATAAAGCATGTTAGTTAGCATATGACAGGCAAAACTAAAATGTTAAGAACTGTGAAAACTTGGGATAAACTTGAATATGTATGACCAGTAAAATGTGGAAATTTACTATGCAAGATAATAGAAGCACTTTTTCCCTTTTTTTTAAATTCTTAAGAAAATAAATGAAGAAGGTGAGGAAAGGGATTGAATCACTAGCCTCTTGACCAGAAAAACATCAAAAGCTTTTGTAATTGTTGGTAAGCAGATTAATCCCAGAACTTTGTATTATTAAGACACACATTGAACAACCATATGTTTCCCAGCATTAAACTCTGAGGACTTCTATGGTAGCTAAGAAAATGCAGGAAGGTTAATTCTGGTCTAATATTACAGTCTAAAAGGCCAGTTGTCCAGTCAAGAATTCATGCCTCTGCATAGTATAGCTTGGCAATGTCTTTAACTTTGTAGGTTAAAAACAGCCTTATTCTGTTCATTGTGCCTTACACTGAACCTCTCCTACTGATATGGATAACCAGGAACATCTAGATAATAATCTCTTTAATTATTTAGAGATTTTATGGGGCTTTAAATGTAACATGTTGCTGCAAATAGTTATTCTTGGCTTGTCAGTGAAAACAAATATCTCTATATGTCTCTCTTAACTCCTTTCGGCATTCCTCTCCCGCAGTACTGGACAAAAGTGTTCTCTCAGCCACTGCATACAAGAGTCAAGGCACATCCAGATATTGATACAGAGAACACAGAAGTAGTCAACTGTTTGGAAGCAGATGTTTTGGTCTAAAAGAGAAATATGCTCTAGAGTACAGCGATGCATTGCACCCTTCTGCGTGTGTATTCTTGGGAAGTCGATTGCGTCACTGCGATACGGCCATATGTCACATAAAGGGATACATGCTATGAATTCCAGCAGCCTTCGGATCCACAATCTCTACTGGCAATGGACTAGAGCATTACCACCCACAGCTTTGTTACAAGAGTAAACTGCAGACTTGATAGTGGATTCCTCATTCAAGGATGTACTGACTATATTTGTTTCATGGAAGAGATTAATGGAATGTTTAAACAGAGATTTTGCAATCTTCATCCTTGTTGGTAGATGCTTTTGTCTTTCTGTCTTAACTGGAAGCATCATGTGTCTTTCAATGGACCTACTTGACAGTTGACATTTTCTGCTTTTACTTCTACTCCAGCTGCTAATTGCATATTTACAATCCTTCAATCAAGAGGAAAAGAGAAACAGATTAGAAAAATTTTCAGTCTGTCAAGCAAACCATACATATAATGAAACATCCACTCATTAAATATGGAGAACTTTTATGACTTTAATAATAAGTGTTATAAGGGGCACAAAGGTATTATTAATTCTGAAGGAATGCAGGGCTGTAAAAACAATAAGTCATTTTGACAGTTGCTATGAAGACTATTACCAAATGTTATGTTTACTTGAATAGGTTCAATTTATAAAACAAGACCCATAAAAAATCTACAGCATAATCAATTGAGATGCCCTGTTACAAACAACAGCTAATGGAGTAAGGTTCTGATGTATTGATTAAAGACTGAATTGAGATCCTGGATTTTATAAAATTAAGATAATCAGTAAGGTGTGCTGCTTCTGTACATTAAATTAAACACTGTGGCAATTAATTGAATTGCTATAATAAAAATTTAACACTGTAAATGTTTTTTTCCTGAGTTAAGGAAGTAGTTTTTCTGAATGTGTGATTATCTTGCAAAAAGGAATCCACAAATGTGTGTTTATTATGTAAATATAGCAAGATACAGGAGCTTTTGCTCCTGTGCTGTAATCACCGATTAATTCCTCCATATATCTCTCAAGAAAATTAAATTTGGGGGACATAATAAATTCTTCTTTGTTTCTGAGTATGCTGGTTGCAATCCCTAACATAATCAAGCAAGCTGACAGTATGTATGATTATATATGATACCACTCTGCAGGAGACAGTTCCAATATTGTATCTCCACTCCTCCATTCATTATTGGCAAACATGTGCCTGGAACTCACTGCAATGTTACAACAGGCATTTTGAAATACTGTGATTTCTTTTTCTTCTAGCCAGGACTTGTATTCCCCATAGGATTTATGTACTGCATTGTATTATTCAGAATATGTTCATGACTTCCTCTACTATTAGGAAAAGCTATGTGTGTACATTCAGAGTAGGATATATCTCATAGTGGATTTCAGAAAATATAATACATGGTTACTTTAAAACATGAGATTAACAAAATAAGAACTGAAAGGCAAGGAAGAGAAAAACAAGCAATTTAAAAACCATTCACCCAGTACGTTTGATCCTGTACCCACTCTCTCCATAGTAAATCATTAGTTACTTTTAAAAATTCAATACAAGCTGGCATAAAGCTGGTAACAAATCAAACTTGAGCCTACCCCTCTTAAAAACCTCAAATATGTTATTCATTTTAAAGGAGCAATTGCCCTGAAAACTGATAGACACCTTCAAACCACTCACTAGGTCAGAAAATACTTTTTAGAAGACCTCAACTGAGTGTGGCAATAATAGCCCCCCAACAGACTGTGGCAGAGCTATAAAGGCTAACTGGTGCTTAGGCCACTGTAGTGGGGCTTACAGCTCTGATTGCAGTTGTGCCAAAATACTTTCAGCAAGCCACTTTCCCTCTCACAGGCTCTGTTTCCATGAACTTTAAGTGAGGATATTGATGATGTTAACAGCTTACAGATCTACAGACAAAGAGCAGAAGGATTTATATCAATACAGTTTATCAGTTCCACCAGTTGGATAAGGATGTAACCAGTGGAGCTGAGCCAGCTCGCAGAGAAGAACAAGTTTCTAGTAAGACCAAATATCTATGTGGATCACTAGGCACTCACAATCACCTCTCCTACTGTTTCTGTCTATTCAAATGATGTTTTTCTCTTTTTAAGGGCCAGAATAAAATCTGGTTTTCTAGAGGTACCTGCTCCCTCACCCTCATTAAGTAGAAGAGACTATGTTCATCTGAGTCCTCTGCAGGCAGCTGCAAGCTACCTTTGGCTCTGCATGTAGCAGACATTGTCTAGGCAGTTCCAAAGGCAAATCTGAGAAACAGTGACTAATGCTTCTGTCATCTGGGTCAAAGAAACATTTGTCAGGGCTAACTCAGGTCTAGCTAACATCGAGTCAGGGCAGAACATCATGAGGACATTGTCAGAGCAGGGAACGCTGCTGGTCCTCCAAGACCAGGATGTTCCACTGCACCCAGCCTGTGCTGGCCTGCTTAGGGAAGAAAGCACTGGGCTTGGTCTGGGAGGTCTCTTGAATCAAAGTCTCAAATCTGGAAAGCTTTTGGTTTTCCAGATGCTTTCAGTGGATTGATGAATAAAGATGATGAAAAATATAGGGGGAAAAAAAAGGCTAAAAAATGAAATCTAAAATAAGTCTCAAACTTTGTACCCAGTGCCTGTCAGAAAAGGTCATCTGTTTTACAAGGCAGGAGATGCAAAACAAGAGCATCTGTAACTATTTGTAAATAGTGTCAAATTTATGGAATTGATTTGACGTGAGGAAAAAATAACCCTGGAATAGACTTGCAAAACATTCAAAGTAGTTTATTTTGACATTTTAAAAACTTTAAAAAATGTTATTCTGCTTAAAAATTTATCTAAATTTGCATTTAGACGTATTTTGCAAGTAAACTAAGGACATCAAAGTGAAATAAAGCATTTCATTTGGGTTCAAACAAAATGTTTATTTGGATCCAAAATATTGTCTTCGTTTCAGCCAGAGAGCTGGAAAAATATGCAGCTATTTTTATAGCTTTTACTGTAACATCATTTTTTTAATTTTATGTTTCCCTATTTCTCATATTTTCTATAAAGAATACTCATGATTTTTCCTCTAGTGAAATGTAGAACATTTGATTTTTTCATAAGGTGCCACCCTCTTGTTTAAATGTTGACTTGAGTGATTGGTTGTCATCGGTATTGTTAATATTGTTATTACTTAAGGTCCTTCTAAAGCAAAAATCTCATTTGCTTTTCACTATTCTCCTTTCTCTTCAGTTTTCTAAAACTTGATGTTTCTTTAAATCATAGTCTCTTCCCTTCAATTACATTTTTACTTTTATATTTAAGGTGGAAATGACTGAAAGCTAGCAACAGCAATGAAACTTTTCGCTAGCTCAGTTTGGGGGAAAATTTTCAAAATGTTCATTGAATCACTTCAAAATTTGGAAAACTATTAAAAGCTGTGGGTAACAACCAAAAAAGAAAAGGCCTGAAGTTCAGGCCTTTTCTGAGATTTTTTTCCTTCTTTTAGACCTAGTTGTCTTTTTCTCCTATTTCCTTTTTCTAACACTTCTTTTTTCCTTCTCTTTCCTTGTAGGTCTGAATCAGAAAGGTCTATCTGCAATTTAGATTTATTGGAATAGTGGTAAAAAAGAATAAGAGCAACTTTTCAGTGTCAGATTTGTACAAAGAAGTCAGCACAAGTGAAAGCCAAGTTCTTTCCCATTTATCTCTTACTCTTCTTTATCTCTACTCACTTTCTCTATTTCAATCCTTTCCATCCCTCTTCCTCACCTTTCTTTATACTTTTTTCCTCCCCTCTATCCCTATTTTTAGTTTTTTTACCAATCCCTCACACATCCCTACCTATTATCCAGGGACCTATTCAGCCACAGAAGTCTTGAATGTTAAGTGTGAGAAAGTGAAAGGAACTGTTGCAACGAGCATGATGACAGATGATTTCAGAAGGATTTTTGGGTTTTTTCACTGAAATGCTTTAATATTTTCAGCCAAAAGTGTTTCTATCCTTTCAATATGTTAAAAAATAACCCCTGAAGGGTTGGTGTTGGTAGTATATATTACTATTGTTGCAGAAGCCAGCCAGAGGGAGGAAATGACCTTTAAAATGAGAAGAATATTCTCATTCCTTCCTGACTCTTCCCTGCTTTCCGTTTGCTCTGCATTTTCTCATTTTTACATCCTTCTCTTCTCTCCTGCCAGTTCCCTCACACTTTTCATTTTTTGGTGGCTGATGAATATAAGGCTTGTAAGGCACCTGAAATCCACCTTATTAACCTAATTTGAATGCAGAGCATAAGGCCAAAGGTGAGGTAGGCTGTACACATCTAAACTCCACAAAGCCATGGGAGAAATTGAAACAAGAGAAAGAGTGTGGGGAATGTAGCAGCACATTTACCCTCCAGGCTGCTGTCTCACACAGGTGTAGTTCTTAAGCACATCCATCACCACAGCCACACACTGATCTCAGCATTTCAGGGTGCTGCTGTGTGGCACCACTTTGTCTTCAGAGTCACACTAAAGGATTTCCTGGGTGTTGTAATGGCTGACTTGAAAAGGAGGGTGCTGTGGGTTATTGCTGCCTCCTAGAAGCCCTTTTTGTCCCCTTTGCTGGAGGCAAAACCAGAGCCACTGCATGCCTGCTCCTCTAGGACAAAACTGGTCGGGATGTGACTGGAGCAGACAGAAGGGTGCTCTGCTCTGCCTTGCCTGTATCTGAGATAGACAGGAGCATCATCCAAGGGTTTCTGGGGGAGTCTAACTAGACCAGCACATGGAACAACATCATTTCAATTCCCGTGTCAAGTTCATACTTTGGGAAGAGCCATATGTGCATATAAATGTCCTGTGCACTGCAGCAGCAAAAAGTGTAGACAGGAGATTTAGTATAACAGTATCTATGTTGCAAACCAAATCAAGAAGTGCCGAAGAATCTCTTATAAATACACTTCTTTGGGAACAGAATCTGCAGAATGGATTCTTTGAAAAAAGATTCAGACATATGCTCACTCCTCTGCTAAGTGCCCTGAGAAACAAAGCTTCAGATGTCAGCAGGAAGTTAATATGTAGAGTTGGGAAACCTTAGAGGAAGGCTGTGGAACAAATTCCTCAAGGAGTTTGACCTTATATGAGCTTGTATAATGTTACAGGAGAAAAATGAAAAAAAATAACCGAGGTAAAAATATCTAATTAACTTATATATCTCCAAAATAAAAGAAAAAATCAAAATTCTAGATTTATTTAATGTTTTTATTCGAAATAGTTTTCAAGAAAGGAAATCTTTTTCTCTAGATCTTCTCACATAAAAACAACAGAAGAAGACAGAGGGGATTATTTGTCTTTCTTTTAGATTTCATTTTTGAATGATCCAGTGAAGTAGCTGATTGTCATTCAGTTTCTGGTCCAAAACTGTTATACTCATTGCAAAAAGTGCTGCATGGATATATTGCATTGGCCATGGCCAAGAAACTAAGAACAAAACACTTTGAATTTAATTTGAAATGTTTGTTTTCTGGGCTTCATTATTAGTTTTAAGTGTGGGTACTTCCCTGCCCATATGAATTTGAGGACTTCACTTTTCACAGCTGTTGGTCAAATTGATCTACTGAACTGACAAAATCCTACCCTCAAAATCTTACTTGAAACCACCCCTCTTAAAACTGAAGCCTGGATTTTTGGGATGTGACCCTTTCATGGGCCCAGTTTTGCACCTCATGCAGGCTGACACAACACAGAAATGGGCTCAGCCCAGATTTAGCCTGGAATGACCACAGATATCTGAAGAATATCGCCTTCCTTGCTGTTTTAGATGCAGATGCTCTCCGTCTCTTTTGAACCCCTCAGAGTCATATCAGAGTCAGATTTGAATTCTGTTTGTTTGTTTTCAAAAATTTACCAAGTCAGACTGTTTTTTTCCTTGAAATGTATTTGTCCTGTACATGAAAGAAAAAGGAGAGAGGAGGAGCTGGCTGGCATATTCTGAACTACTATATATTGCAGAACAGGCTTCCAGTTGTCAGCGTCTGCACCCTGTAGAAGTATGGTTTCAATTTTACTTTTGAAATCTGAGTCGAGCAATGTTGCCAACACATATTTTTCGCTGTCAAAACATTTCACTTATTCCTGAGTCTGTAGACAGCTTTTAGGTTACATCTTTCCCCCAATCTTATTGAAACAGGATCTTCATTTCTTTTGAAATCATTTTTCATTAGTGTGGGAGCAAAAAGTAGATACTAGAGCTGATAAGTGGCAGCACCTGGCTTAAAGATGTTCCATCAGCTCTTAGTTTCTGTGTGATCACTTCTGATAATTGGAGGATGAAAACCAAAGCAGCAGTCACACTCAAATAATGATAGGTGAAGACATTACCTTTCTTCTTTCTCTATGTCCTTAGCGCTGCCTGTGCTCCCTCTTGTTCTATGGAGCTGATAGAAAATGCAAAATGCAGACTTAAGGCTTCACATGTTGCTTCAGCAAAAGATTTTTTTGGCTAATTTGGTCATAAGGACTGACTCACTGTTCAGTTAGGCTTAAATTAGCTGAAAAAGCATATAATTTTTGGGTTTTGTAAAAGGCTTATAAATTTATTCACTTTTGTATTTGTCTTAATTATTTTCAAACATATGCACACATTTCAGTCTAGGGGGTTTGTGCAAACAATTGTTTCAGCTGTTTGTTGTTCACTAGTTATTGCTCATGGCATGTAGCAAAGTCATATCAACTACATTGTGTGATTCCTGCTTCCTACCTGGATGCCTGGCAAGACAATGAATAATAATTAAACAGTAACAATGTCATTTCACCCCTCCTTCCCCCCCCAATCCCCCCCAAAAAATTCCCAATTCAGATTAAATTCTTTGTATTCAAACTAGTGTATGCTCTGGGAACAACATGCCTGAGAATTTATAAACTCTAGAGGAAAATAAGAATTCCCTTAACAACTATGAAACAGGATTCCTTACATTAAAGCACAAAGATATTCAGAATCAATCACTGTTTGTATTGTTTTCCAGCTGTATTTACTGCTTCATTCATGTTTCTGGATTAAAACCATCCCTATTTCCAACACCAAACTCCCCAACAATCTGAGTTTAATCACTTGCCTGACATCAGACTGCAAAGAAAGAGCAGATCTAAGCAGTATAGAGGGAAGATGACACAGTCTTGAAAGCTTCAGCTTTTATTTCTATCCCAGATTCCTAACAAGATGAGGATCAACAGCTGTACTGTTTGCAAGTCTGTGCATCAGCAACAGATTAGCCAATAGAAAGACAAGCCAATAGAAAAATATGGGTAGCAAGAGCTACCCAGAGCTCATGTAAACCATTCTCCTTTTCCAAGGCATGATCAGCTCTTCCTTAAACAATTCCTATTCAGCTGAGTCTAGTACTGTCTTAAAGACTTTCTCTAATGGCAATTTTTCCAAGCAATCTATTGCAGTCCTACATTTTTCTAGCATTGAAAGCATTTCACACCACCTTTGCTGAACCTTCCTTGATGCAATTTCAGTCTACTGCTTTCTGTCCCACCCAAAACCTGATACAAATTTTTTCTGTTCTTCCCTTTTTTTTTTTTACCCTTAGGGCCTCCTTTTTTATTCAGATAGCATCACCTGCTCAGTATTTCCTTGGAGGCTGCATTATAAAGATTGATCCTTCATTTTCCTCTTTAGATTTTTTTCAAACATTCCATAATCATCTTAAGGTGAAGAAAATATTTCAGACTGTTTTACAGGAAGTATTCCTATTTATTCAATCTAAAGTGTTTGATTTTCTTCGTAACAAAGCACTATTTAGGCACTGTGATCAATTATAATCTATAGCTCCTCTTTTGCTACATAGTTAGCTGTTCTTCAGCTTGCCTTTGGGTAGCTGATTACTCTTTACTAAATGTAGCACTTTGCACCTGTCCCTGCTGAATTTTGAGTGAGCTCACCATACTAACTTTTGAACCTGTTGCTCAGTCTCAGCTGAACAGACTTCAGTTGGCAGAGCTCAGCTGACACTCAGTAATTTCTGACTCAGTTTGTGAGAACAATCAGCTAGAGGGGGAGAACATCCCCATGGAGAGGAAGGTTATGATGTGAACTTGATGTTACTTGGATGCCAGCAACCCAGTACAACATGACTCTGAGGGAAATGCAACTTCATAGAAATATTTGTTTTAAAATTGAAGAGCTGTAAGGTTACTCATGTACTTGCAGTCTTATGTCAGATAACTACTCTAGGGTGTTTTTCCTGTCATACATCCATCAGCTGCCAGAGAACTTACCACAAGGCTTCATGATCCTGGGGTTATGCTGACTGTAATGCTTGGGTCATTCCTCGGGTGATACAGGCTCCTGGAATTCAACCGAGAGATCCAGTAGACACCTAGTTAAAGAAAATTGTTTTCTAAAATGGCTGATATTGTTAAAGGGGTGTTTTGAGAGCATAGTCTCAAATGCTACATCTTTATTAAAGCTAGCAAGGAGTTAAACCCTCAATCACATTCATTTTGTGAACAAACCTTTCATGGTGTTGCAGCACCATGAAAGCTCATTAAGTATTGAACTTCTGAATTAATAAAATACAGAATATCACTTGCTCAAACCACAACAGAAGGAATTTTTACTCCTCAGTATTTTGGTCTATGAGACAAAAATTGGTACCTACAGTTATGAGAAAAGAAATAGGCAATTTCTTTAAGTATAACATTCCTATAATCTTGACAAAGTGAAACCACACGTATTTAAAATTGTGTAAAGACAGGAAGAGGAACAGAAGAAATATAAAGTGAATGGGAAAAATTAAGATCTCTTTGTACATGACCACTCTTCCCATTAGTTATTAAATCTCAGCAGAACTACACACAAAAACAAGGACTGTAATTCAAACATTATAGTCAAATACCCTGATATTCTGTGGTTACAGTTGCCTGAAGAATATATAATCAGTATGATTGTCTTTTCATTACTTATACTGAGTTTAAGAAAAAGTCATATAAAAGAATATTACTGGGAAAAAGACTGGGAAATATTTACCCCTGTTGGAAAGATATTGCATTTTATTTTGGGGAATGTTTGGGCTTTTTTACTGAAAAAAAACCCAAAAAAACCACTGAAAACAGAAGATATCATATTAACAGGTTGCTTGTAATGGGATCCTGAAGTGCTGATAAAAAGAGAGATATCTGTGAGGAATTACAGACCATTCAAAATTATTTTGTCCTGCAATAAAGATTGATGATGAATTTCTGGCCATTTCTTAGTCTTGTTTGCCTAAGTGGAAACATACAAGCTGATTGCAGTGAAAGAAAACTGAGGGAAAAATTGACTGACATATGATAGGATGTTGAAATATATGATTTGGGGATTTTAGATCTCTTTCTTCTATTTGAAATAAGAAGTTTAATCCCATGAGAATGTGTAGAAAACAGAAGTGAGGTGGCTGAGAATTTTCTACTCCCTATTTTCATTGACAGAAAGATGCATTTTTGATCAAACAGGGTTTTTTAAAAGAGTTTTTTACAAAACCTTTACCTTCATTCAAAATGCAACTTCCTTTCTGTCTGAAAACAGAAATTCATAACTTTTATGGCACAAAAATGAAGGATCTTTTTGGGGTTTTTTGTTAATGAAGAATCAAAAAAGTAAGCCAAGCTTCTTTAGCTGCCATCCTATTTTTATCTGTGATAGTCATCTGAGGTGAGTTCTCTTAGATATTCTTAGAGTGTTAGGTCTTAAGAACATATATCCTAGATGATTTTATAATAAAAAAATGGCACAATATAACACAAGAGTACAAACAAGAAAACAGAAAAAAAGAAAAAAAAAACAGAAAAACATTCCTTTTAAAATTAATTTTTAAAAAAAACCCAAAGCAATTGAACTTAAAAATAAACTTGCTGCCTTAAGTAATAAAAATGTGAAAAAAATGAAAGTTTTGAACAAGGTCAGCAATACCATGACTAAATATAAATGACAAAAACATTACCTCATTGGTTTGCTCTAGCTGTGTCAAAATTCATTTTTTGCATTCTCTTTTCTATTCTCTTCAGTGTCCATAAATATATCCTCGTAAGAATCCAGCTGTAGACATAATTTTATATTTGGCCAGCTCACTATCATGCATATCACTCCCCAATTTTAGGAATAAAGAGGTAAAATTAGTCTTCAGAAGACTATTTTTCTTACCTTGAAATCCAAAGATGGTCACCCAGCTTAGCTGGTTAGACCGTTAATGATGTCACAGTTGTAGGTTTGATCCCTGTTTGGGGCATCCACTCAGGAGCTGGACTTAATGATCCTTGTGGGTTCCTTCCAGTGCTTTGTATTCTGTGTCATTCTTTGTACCTCACCTCTTTATATTCCCATTATCCTGCCTTTTTTAATTCTGTGAATGTCAGATGAATGACTGGATAAGAGAGCTGTAAATAATGCAGTGTAATATGAAGTGTAAAGAGGTTCTGATTGCACAGCATGCTTGGGAACGTCCATGTGTTTTCCTGAAAGTGCTCCTCTGCCACTTTTGTCTTGCAAAAGGGTTCTGGATTGGGCATGCCAGAGGAAACACATGCCCAGCAACACCCCAGTTACTCCTGGTGCTTATAAAAAGCCACTTTAACATGTCTCAGGTTATAGCTTCTCTGGGCTATCTACCTGTGTGCTTGTATTTGGAGTGACTCGTCCATGAGCAATGCATGGACATGCTGGCAGGTATAGGCAAGCTTAAATAAATGAAAAGCCTATATTGCCACAGCAGGTAAAATTCTGCACTGCAGAGGTGAGTCACTGGCATGTAAGCAACACCAAACACTCACCATTTGCTGGAGACAGCTGGGGCCATATACAACAAAATCCTGCCTTGATGCTGCCTCTTCTCCGACCTGTATTACTAGGTGCTCATCATACCTACATTCTTCTTCCTGTTGGAACCCTGGATGCTGAGAATTTTAAACTTTCTGGGCTTAAAGGCACAGACCCACAAGAGAACACTGCATTTGACTTGAGGCTGTGAAGAAGGCTTCCAAAATTGATTGATAGTGCTGGGATTATGGGTGTGTAGTGGGTTAGAAGTGTGTGATATCACAAGGTGGAAAACTTAGAGTTTGGGATTTTAGAATATAGAAGTAAATATGAAGGAAGATGGAGATTTTAGGGAGGAGGCAGGTTGTTCCTCTTTACCATCTTCTTCCTTCTCCTTCATAGGTTTGAGTGATGTTTTGTAATTAGACAGAAAAGTCCGCATTGCAGGCTGCCAGGGATCAGTTATTGGGTTAAAAGGGAAAATAATCTAGGTCTCACTTCTTAATTGGATAGTTTGGTCTTAAAAGACCTTGTATTAAGAGATAGTTAGCCATTTTGTGCCTTGCTAATGAAAAGCTGCCAAACTCATAGCTGTGAGACTTTTACTGGTAAGAAGTATTAAACACCTGAGTCCGAACATGAACCACCATCTCAAGTGCCTTCAATCCAGACCCAGAGAAACCGATACTTCCTTAGAATGGGAATGTTTTAGATGTAGTGAGCAATGGTCACTTCTCAATCTGGGAGCAATCCCAAGCTTTCTGTGTCCATCTCTCATGTAATTTTTGAAGAAGTAAATCCATAACCAAGTTGAGTGGCTCTTCTGCATGAGGTGGTATTTGTGTACATGTACAATGTATTTTCAAGAGTTATCTCTCTTCACCTTAAACATCATAAACATGTAAGTGTAAAGTCATATGATTTGTTTCTCTAGAGACAAAAAAAATGTACTTTAGGAAAATTTAAGGATTAATAATAAATGTTTATGCCAAATAGCCTTTCAAGTTCTAAACACTTTCCAGCCATTGCAGGGGTTCTTGGTAAACAAGATGTTTCTAACTAGGCCTCTGAGGCAGCATCCAAACCATAATCCCTTTTTCTTCCATCTATGACCAAATAGAAGTTGAGACTATGCCCTCTGCCCTATATGTAAGTTGAGAATATCCACTGTGCCCTCCTCTTCCAAAGACAATCAGCTCTTTCTAATTCTTTTATTTTTGCTCTAAAAAGCCTCTCCTGATGAATGCTCACTAATTGTAATTAATTCCAATGCATCATTACCTTTGGCAATGCCTAATTTGAATAGGTTTTGATGCAACGACATATTTACCATGGTGTTATGATTTAACCCCAGATGGATAAGCATATTGTTTTTTCCATAAGTAGGTTTTTGTCTTGGCTTTTCTTTTTCTTTCTTTTTCTTTGTTTTTCTTCCTTTTTCTTCCTTTTTCTTCCTTTTTCTTCCTTTTTCTTTTTCTTTCTTCTTTCTTTTTCTTTCTTTTATTATTTCTCCTTTTTAATGTTTTTAATTGTTGGGTGTTTTGTACTTTTTTTTTTTTTGATGTTCAGTACCTGAGGATCACACTGTGACTAATCTTGACTCTACTATGTGTGTATATAGCCCTTTGGTGTGCTGTAGATTTAAGAAGAAGAGCTGAGCAAATCCCAACATATTCAGAACACTTTCTCTTGCCCTTGGGCTGGTGATTGGCCAGGACAATGACTTTTACTGAAGAACAGAAATATAAAATGTATCACATCTTTTGAACTGACATATAGAATTTACCAAAATCGAAACCACATGTTTCTAAAATTTAAACACAGAGGTGGCTGCACTAGCCTTATACTCACATCTGGAAGTAGCCATCTCTCACAGAGGCAGCTTTGTAAATCTTTTTGGGGGGCATCATCCTAAAATTCATTTTGCATGGGCTAAAATACAATAAGATACACTGAAAAACATACAGCTAATGTAGAAATATAAAACAAAGAATTGACAGGGACAAGAACAAAAGGACAGACATTAACTGGGAGAGAAGGGAAAGCAAGTTGGGTTATTTCAGAAAAAAATGTGAGCATAATTTTTGTTTTTCCTTCTCTCCATGAATGCCTTTGACAGAACGGCATGATTGTTATCTAGCTTGTCTTTGTTCCGTTTGCAAGTGTATGCTGAGAGTGACCAAATCAAATAATAACTTCTTATTCAAAGGAGCAGTTTCCTGTGTGTACTCAAAACCACATCGTCTTTTGTTGGCTGAAATAAGTTTTAAGTACATTTTGGCATAAAAGAACAGTGGGACACTGAGCAGCACAATCTGCCTCGTGCATCATCTTCAAGATTGCAAACTGCACCCAAACTTCACCCTCTTTATTGCTGGTGGCAGAGAAGGTAGAAGCACTGGGACTTGACTTTCATCAAGTGGATCTGTATAAATTTAGAGAGAAGTACTGCTTTTAGGCATCTAGTATGGAGGAGTGATTCATTCCTGTGACTCCCAGAATGAGAAATTCTCTAACTTCCAGGTTGAACTGGGGGTAGGATTTCCTGATCTTCATTAGAAGATTCTCTGGGCCTCTGATTTAGAGAACAGGGCTTAGGTATGTGGGCACAAGGGGAAAAAAACATGTTATACATTTCTCTTTGAGTCTTGGTTGCTTTGCTGAAGAGATGCCTGGTGTGGAGGTCTCAGCAGGAAGCAAATGCCATATGGGTTTGAGCTCTGTAAAACAGAAATCGGTATATCAAATTCTGCAATATGGAATAGAACCATATTTTTATAAGGAGTGTTGACAACATTGAAAAGCTAAGCAGCAGGCCAGAAAAAGATTACCCATGCCCTTGACTGTCTCTCAGAAACGTGTCCCTCTCATTAAACAATTGGGAAGCTCCACTACTATGTAAATTTCAGTCCTAGTGCAAGAATTCCAGGAAAGCAAGTTCCAGTAGTGTCACACAGCTCTTCAAAGAGTTGAAGGTAGGTAGCTCTTGTAAGTAGAAAAAGGGCTTTAACTTTTCTGCCTTCTCAGCTGTTGGAGACAGATTTCTGCCAAAGGAGCCAGCAGTTGGGAAATGGCAAAAAAAAAAAAGTTATGTGCTCCTTTCAAACAGGTGCACTATGCCTGCAGCAAAGAGAAAGACACATGAGAACATGCATTTGCACAAGGAGGCATTAGATAAAAAAGGCTTGAGCTGCAGAGACTGAAATATCTTTACAAAATGGCAGGCAGCCAGAAAGCTGAAGAGTGGGGGGATGACTGCTTTTTCTTATTTTTCACATTTTTGATTGAAGACACTTGATTCTGATTTCAGCTACGTGGTTACATATTGATGCTTAAAATGTGAAATCAGCTGTTATTCAGAAGCTGATTTAACAAGCTAGGCAGGAATATCTGCCAGTGTAGCTAAGTTCAGAAATCAAGCACAGGTTTTCTGCCAAAAGAATTGGGAACCAAGAAACCATAACAAAACACAGACATATCAGCCAGTATATGTTGCTACAGATCAGACCTGTATTAAAAATATTTTCTCAGTATAACAGGAATATTTAGGTGTTTCTTAAAAGATTTTATTGAGTTTGAGGTAACACAGTTTGCATTTTACTATACAAAATGCTGCAATGTCTTTCAATGTATGCCTCTATTTCTATCCTTATGTGCAACTGCGTTCTTTATGCCTGCAGAATTCTAAAGTAACACAAAGATAGCTGTATATACCAAATATCTGTCAAAGGATTTAGCCTTTGTTATAACAGCCATGAGTTTGTAGGATGTACATGTAACCATCTGTACCTTTCCCTGAAGTGCTTATCTGTGTGATCCTTCAAAAAATTAAACCTATTCTTTGAGTCACACAGATACATATTTTTCACTCATATGTAATTGATGTTTAGAAAATAAAAGCTGTTATTCTCAGTTCCCGTCTCTCAAACAATTTAACATTTTCTAAGAAAATATATACTTTATAAGTGAATCCAAGATCCCTCTAACTAAATATGTTCCATTTTCCTCACATCTTGAGAATTTTATTCTGCTTCTTCATTGACAAGCATAATGGAAAAAGTGGCACAGCAAGAGCTCTGCTTATTATTTGCTTTGATAGGCATAACTGGAAGGAGATGTTCTAAGCTCCAAGTATCTCAGGTAGCCATTTTAAAACATAATATTTACAGTAGCTCTCTGAGCTAGAGAAAAATTCAAAACTACTGTCTGATAACATCCTGTCCACTCGTTACAGTTTATTTTGCTGAGGCTTTATATGGTAATACAAAACAAATGTCACACAGTTGTGATTTTTAGGCTCAAAATTTTATGTCTTTTCTCATTGCCTATAGTACCAAATTCTTCAAATTTCCTGACAATGCATATGAAGATTTCTAACACAGAATCAAATCTTTTTGTCATCTTTTTGTCATAATCTCATTGCTGTAATATCATCACCTTTGGCAGTCATGTCTGACAGTTCATGAAAATGCAGATTGCCATCAAACCTACAAGGAAGGAGCCTTCAGATGCCAATGCATCCTTAGGGCAAAGAGTCAAACTATAAAGTTTATTGCTCTTCAAGTGTTCACATCCCTTTAGCATTTTTTCCCAGTTTTTCTCCTCCCTGAATCTTACATTGAAGAAAAGAAAGTCATACAGCCAAATGAACATTACTATCCAGATATTTTTAGAAAATTTGATTCTGGATTTAGATGAGCTCTAGGTGAGTAACAAATTGCACTATCAGTTTCCATATCTTTTTTCTCAAATGACATATTTTGTTCAGATTTAAATTCTGTTTCTATTTGTTTTCCTCTTCTGACTGTTATTTTTGAGGAATTGAAAATTAGGAAATATTAAATAAATTTAAATGGGTTTTTTAATAGATGGTGGGGAAAAAACCAAACAAAATAAATAAAGCAAAACTAGAGTGAGCAGTGTCAAGAGCTGAAAAACAGGGATATTTAAATTCAGTTGCAGTTTGCAGTATATAAGAATCATCTGTGCATATTATACAATTGTTAAGTACTGTTAGGAAATAGCATGGGTCCATGGAAAACAGATAGAAAACACAACTACAGTATAAAAGTCCATCTTAACCCACATGAATTTCCCAATAGCTTTTTGTCTGAGGCTGAAATAAATCAACCAGAATTAAGAAAGATTCAGTTCTATTTGTATTTTTCTATATTCACATGGGAAATATCTTCTACTCCACTGAAAAGTCAGTCTTTAAAAAAAGGAACAACAATTGATTTTTGTGTCTTGAAGACCCATAAATTCTAGTGACTGATTATCACAGTGTGTAAACACCAAAAAGCATAAGCTCCATTAGGACACCAGCATAAGAAACATTTCTGAGACACAACATAGAAAGTCACTGAGGATCAGAGGTAGAAAGTTACTGACAGGTATCTGGTAAAAAACAAGATAATCCTGTCATCTGACAACCAATTGACTACATTCTGCTATATTAATTAACTCTTCATTGTTGAGGGTTATTCTTGGAGGGTACATTGTGTTCAGAGCAGCTCTTGCAATGTTTTTCAAATGCAGTAGTGACTCCATGACTGACTCAAGTCTATTGTTCACTGGCATCTTGGAGTTTCCTAGGAGCAAAGTTAAACACAATTAAGCTGCAAAACAGGTCATGGGATAAGAAAATGGGATCAGAACAAAATTTGATACCAGAGATATGGGAGACAGATGAAAATCTAGAATCATTTTATTTATTATTTCATTATTGAGATCAAAAATTTGCAGGCTTTCTTATCTGATATCAGTTTTGCACTGTAAGGTAATGAGAGTCTCAGAAGAAAAAGAATTAAGCAAATACTACAAAATTGCTTTTGAAATTAAGAAAAAAAACCAAAACAAAAACAACCAATTTTCATTAGCCATCATACTGTTGTGTATAAACATGTTATTTGTGCATGACCAGAGGACAACGTGGACTCCAAGGTCATTAGCAAAAATTTAGTAATGTGCTGAATTCTGAGTTACAGAGCTTATTCCTCAAAACTAAACTTAAACTTGCAAAATGAATTGCTGTATGATAAAATGGTACACAGCAGACTAGGAACATACACTCACACAATCAGGACTTGGATCACAGAGCCTCAGGAAGATCAGAGCTGATCCCATCTGCTTCATCATTCCTCGAATTGCTGAAGTCCTATCCTAATGCATGCAGTAAGCTTTTTCATTCCTCTTAATTCTTTTATTCTTATGAAGTTCATTCCAACCACGAATATTTGTTGTTGCAACCATAGTGATAACAGATAGTTACTGGAGACAGTACACTCAAAGTATTTTCAACAACTCTTTTTTAAAATTTGACTATATTAGTGTCTCTCTGTGGCAATGCTGCAATAAAGATACAATGTTGATACAATTCTTACATCAGTTTTCAGTTATGACATTAACAACTGTTCGGTTTAAGACAATTCCAGAAGCTATGAAGAGAGACCATTCTTTCATCTCAACATTATCCTGAGAAAATACAACTTCTCTGTATTTTCTTCAGAACTTCACGTGTGCTTAAACTCTTCTGGTAAGACATCTACAGCCTTTAAAACACTTTAAATGTAAAATAAATTTCCAGTGTTTGGTTTTATATGGCTGAAATAAGGAACTTTTCTTGAGGGCACATTGATATAGGTATAAAGGAGAATTTGTACTACTTTCGGAGAAAATCCATTTCTTTCACATGACACAGAAAAAACAGGAAAAGAAAATGAAGTGAGTAGAGAAGAGAATAAAAAAGCATGAGGAAGGAAACAATTAGATATATTTTCCAAAGAAAATTGAGCAAAACACATTGTTATGGACCCAATGGAATTTTTGGGTGAGATATGTAATCTAGAAATATTAAATAATTCTTACATCTATTTTTGCATATTAGGCACTCATATATTCTGTAGCTTGAGTGTGTATGTGTGTGTTTGTGCATGCACATATACTTGTACATGTATAGCACAGACACTTCTCAAGCTGTTAAAAGCAGAACATATCCACCAGGAAGTGGAGCAGATCCAGCAAACAGCTTTCCTAGTTTTGCAGTGGGCCATTAGTATATGACAAGGAATAAAATAGAGTTGCAATTAGATCTATGCAAGTAATGGAGAACAGATCTTAAAACAGTAATCAAATTAATCAAGTAAGTTGTCCAAGGAATTATTTCACCAAAGTGTATGTCTAGTATGAAAAAGTGAGATTGAAATTGTCAGCAAAGAGGGTTAGAGAGCTTTCTTGAAAGGCACAGCAGGTTTAGTGGTCCCTTAATTGGGCCCTTGGTAGGAAATCAGAGCAGAGAGATTGTTTTCATTGGATGTGTGAGAAATTGTGGAGATGTAAAATCAGTGGAGCATTAGAAGTTTGAATTTTTGTAAGTATAGTAGGGCTGTGAGCTGGCTAAAGGAAAACACAGTAGGAAATATCCAACTGGAAGTTTTAGCAGAAACGGATTAAGATTGACCCTTACTTTTCTCTTTTCTCTCCTCACTATTTACTGCACTAGAGTTTCTTTGCAACTCACTTTACCAAGTAAGTTTCTGCTTTTCCTGCTCATATATACAACTGGATTCTTTAACTTTTTTGAGTGAATAGACCAAGTAAAAGCATCACATTAGAATATATTTACTCTGCTGTATTTGAAAACACAAAAGCCACAGATTTAAAAAAAGACAAGAACACAGCATAGTATATCTTAAAGAGGAGGAACGACTCAACAGTACTAAGTGTATCACCCTCTTCAGATTTCCCATGGCATTTAAAATTAATAGAAATTGTTTAAAAGTGGAGAAAATTAGTAGTGTAAAGCAAGAAGAGGAAAAAAAAATCCACTTGATATGTCTCAGTCTGGAGACATGACATTTTTGACTAGGAAACGGAAAAAATAATTATAATGTAAAAAGACAACCCCACAGCCTACCAACCCCCCAAACTCACAGTAAATTCCTACCATGATACAGGCAGAAAAATTATATTTCCAATAAATTTTATTTGATTCTTTGAAAAGATAACCTTGTTTATGTTTTGGGCTTTTTTAAAAAATTTTATTTAAATTAAGAAGAAAAAAAATCTGGTATGCAGAATTTTTTCCTTTTAGATCTCTAAACTGACTATATTCATTGATATGGTGGTAATAAAAGATTATCATCTGGTTTATGACCTATGTAAAAGACACTAAGTGGTCCAAGTCTATGTCTTCCTGTACATATCACAAAAGCAGCTACCCTGTGCAGAATTCTCACCCTGAAAAAAAATTGCTTAAGTGGATCCCATGGAAGTCAGTGGGATGACGAAATCTTTCCAATAAACTTTCCTGCATGGATCAGTGCAGAAGGGACACAGTGCTGATGGGCTCTCAGATTTTCACTTAATCATTCTTTAGCCATTTAGCTGGTAAATTTTTAAGAGGAGGAAAATCAAAGCCTGGGTGCAACCACAGAAAAGGATTATTCATTCTGGCACTGTGAATGAATATCCGGATAACAAGACACATATTTCAGTTCTACTCCCACGATATTAACTCCCTGGTATTTCTGAAACCTGAATACTGTCTCATGGCAAATTCCCTGGCAAGCAAAGTTGCAACTCTTTTTTGTTTTGTTGAATAACATAAAAACATTTTCTCAGATTTTTTCCTAAGCAGTTGTTTTCTGAATTTGCCAAATATGTCAGCTACCTCCCTGACTCACATGCCAAGGCTGCTCAAAAACCACCATCAAGACGTAAGCAGAGCTCAGCAGTTCCTAAGGGGTTAAACTTGCTATTTTGAGCTGAGCCAATTTCACTTTGTATGTTCTGCAGTGCAGCGAAAGTTAATTCATTCTAAAGCACAGAGATTTTCCGCAACATTGTTAATATTATAATGTTCCTCTGCTGCACTGTCCTAGCTAGTTTATTAGATGAAAGAAAAATACAGATGTGCTGACAAGCAGAGCTATACCTACCCATACAGGAAAAATTTTTATTAAAATTACTTTAAATCATTTTTATGCAGAAGTATAAGCTCCTTTAAAATTCCAAAGTAGTTATGTTGATTTTTAGTAGTATAGCTGATTACATTTGATATAGGCCTGCTGTTTGTTTTCTTTTAATAAAAAGGCATGCTTTTCTGATTGTGTGAGGATAATTTTTCTCTTTTTAAGCTGCAGTAGAATTTCCTGAATTAAAAGGTAATTGGGTTAGATGGGTGGTACATTTACAGATATAGAAAAAATTAATATACCAAAATAGTAACACAAAGACAGACATTATGTCTGTTTCTAATAGGAAAGCAAAACAATCCAACAGTCCTAGAGTGATTTCTGGGGAAAATAGAAAACCTGGTAGATCCCACATGCAATAGCTATAGTGAAACAAGCAAACAAAAAAATCCTAATATTTATGTGCAGAATGGAGTGAAGGTTGACAGCACATTCAAAGTCTAATGCATTTATTGGGCAGTCTCTTTCTTATCTTAGCTCCAGCAGTCAGATAAAGGCAGAAACAGTTTGTTACAACGTACAAAGGGCTCTAAGAAAGTCATCTCAATGGTTAAAGTTTAGCAGTAGACAAACTGAATAAAGGTACCAAAACAAAATTTAACACCTTTTCTTCCATTTCCCTCCACACAACTCTGAATTCTAGTGGCTTTTGCATTATTTAAAGCTTATTTTGTGCCTGTATCTTGTTGGATGTTTAGATCCCCTTGACACATGTATGAGGCAGTTGATTTTGCTTTCATTTCAAGGCCTTGAGTTCTGAACACACGTAGAACAATGTCATTACTGTGGCATCGACGCACCTGAAAATGCACACAAACAGCTGACACCCTTCCATCCCTGACAAACTACCCAGCTCATTTCCAAGTCAGTGACTGCCATCACCTCCAAAGGCTAAGCTCCTTGTGAAACCCAGTGCTGAGGGTAGTGCAGCACAGCCCCTGTGCTGTCCAGAAGCTGATTTGAAGTGAGAGCAGGAGCACAAACATCAGGGTTTGGAGGTGATCTCTGCTCAGCCCTCATTCCAGTTGAGGTCAGGCCTAAATTCAGTGCTGGCTCCACAGGCTGAGCTATGAATTGGCTGCAAGGGATCCAAACTGGAAGAAACTTTGGACAGTGAAAGGTAAGAGTGTTAGCGTTCAGGAACACATAATCACAAGAAATGATTACATGCAGGTGCTTTTATTGAAGAGCACTGGGTGTCAGGGGTACAAACCCAAATCTGACTCTGACATAAGTTCGGGATGAACATGCTTTTATATTCTACCGTTATATAACTTTCATGTTAATTATTAAACTTATACTGTTCTGTTGTATACATAGATTTCAGCCAAGCACAGCCACCTTAGACTAGGAACATACAGTTTCTCATTGTTCTTCTTATGATTATACAATAATTATTTTAATTACTAAACAATCATCACATCTAGCAATTATATTACTTAGGCAAGTAAAACACAAAGCTTAACATTTCAGAGTTTTTTATCTTTTTTCCAGGGCCCCACTATCAAGAGGGTGTTGTGTTCATTCCTGTTCTTTGTCTCTGTTACCTTCCGACAGTCCTGCTGCACATTAGTTTAAAACTATGACTGTCTTTAGAACACAGTTCTCTTTTTTAGTACCTCAAAGCCAGCTGAGGACCCATTCTTCCAGACATACTTGTAAGACAGTGTTTGTATCTTCCTTTGTTTCAGATTTTTAGAGTTTAGCCAGATAATTTGATTTGACTGCTCAGGACACAACGAAACATTGGGCAATTTCACTCAAAAAAAAGTTCAAAGATTTTAAAAGCTTCTCATGTGCATAATGACTCACATTTTTCTATTTCTGATTTAATTCTAAAAGGGAAAGAAGTTGTAAAAATGTAAAACTAAAAAATGTAATATTAAAAATAAGGGTGTTTTTACAAGTAAAATGTGGTGAAAATCAGATCTGTTGTAAAATCAGCTTACAGTTTGAAAGAATTATCATTTCCCAGAATTGGAGACAGAATATAATTCTTTATCCTCAGACATTTCTCAGTATGTTCATACACACAAGTAAACAAGCAAGCACAGTGTTTAGAGGGAGAAGAGGTAACATGTTTCATTGCATGAGGAAAATAGGAGAAACCGACTGAACAGGATGTCTTTAGCTGAAAAGACAGGGCAGAAGACAACAGACACTCCCATAAGGAAGAAAGTATGAGATAAATGCCAGGTAATTAGGAAAAGAATGAGGAAATCCAGAAAGTGACACATTAGTGATGTGTTGAGAGGAAAGCAGAGAATTATGCCCCTCATGTGGTACATTCGAACATGCATCTAAAATTTTCATTGTGTTACTGAAATTCTCCTTTTATTTTTCCAAGATATCTCAAGACTGACTTTCTTTTCTAGAACTTCTACAAGTTCTTAGAATTATCTAAGTACATTTCAATTTCCAAATTATGCAGTTTGTAAAATTAGCTGCCTTGCATGTATCAGAGAGAATGATGATTCAAAGATGATAAAAATTTGATCTGAGCTGAAGATTTCTCAAATGAATGAACAGAGCTAGAAATAAAGTCGACTAACAAACCAGGCCCAGAGCATGAGGATTTAACCTTGGTGAACAGCTATGAATGGCTAATTAAAACAACACTTACAAGGAGCAATCCCAGATGTGGGAAGGCATGGGAAGGCATGGGAAGGCTAGCAGACCAGTCCTGGGTCTTTGGACAGCATTGTAAGTGTTTGGCAGGGAGGTTGGAAAGCTAGAAGACCTTTAAAGTCCCTCCTAATCCAAGCCATTCTATGACTCAGTGATTCTATGTCCAAAAATGAGGATCTGACCATGTTTTCAAGCTCCTGGGCTCACCATCCTTCACAGGTACATCCCGATATATACACTGTGGTATGACATTCTGTTGCTGCCTTTTGAGGCTAAAGCTTTCAGAAAGAGGAAACCAACACTGAAACCAACTTCAACCAAGCTCCCAGTAATCTGCAAGTATTTCAAAGTCCACTTAGATGTTACTGCTTTTATGTTTGTTCCAGTATGAGGTTGTTGAGGTAAGTTGACCCTGTCTGGACTCCAGGTGCTCACCAAAGCTGCTTCATTACTCCCCTCCTTTGCTGGACGGAGGGGAGAAAATAAAATTAAAGACTAGACTCTCATCTTAGAGATAAGAACAGGGAGAAATCAGTCACCAAGTACTGTCATGGGTCAAAACAGACTCAACTTAGGTAAATAAATTTAATCAATTGAACCCTTTCCATTTTCCAGAGCTTGGCTTCACTTATGGTTTCTCTACATGCTCTCTGCAGCAGCACAGGAGGATGAGGAAGAAGGCTATGCTCAGTCACAGGTTGCCTCTTCTGCTCTTTTCTCCTCACTCTCTGCCCCTAACTCAGCACACAGTCCTTCCCACAGGAGACAAACCTCCACAATCCTCTCCATGGTCTTTTGCATGGGCTACAGCTCTTCAGGAGCTGCTACAGTATCAGTCCCTTCCATGGGGTGGAATCCATCAGGAACAGACTGCTCCAGCATGGGTTCCCCACCAGTTCCTCCCCAGGAACCTGCTACAGCACAGGTTCCTCACACAGAGAGGCACAGATCCAACCAGGAGCCTGCTCTAGCATGGGCTCTCCTCAGGGTCACAACCTCCTTCCAGCACATTCCCCTGCTCTGCCATGGGGACCTGCTCGAGCTGCAGGTGGATCTCTGTCCATTATGGACCTCCATGTGCTGCAGGAGCACAGCTTCCTCACCACGTGTTGTACCCCTAGCTGCAGGGGAATCTCCCCTCCACCTCCCCCTTCTTCACTGACCTGGAGATTTGCAGAGCTGTTTCTCTCACATATTCTCAGTCCTGTCTCATGACTGATGTTGCACAGCAGCTTCTTCCCCTCATTCTTAATACATTACCTCAGAGGCACTACTGCCATCACTGATGAGCTAAGCCTTGGCTGGCAGCAGGTCCAAGGATCTGGCTAGGCATTGGCTCTGTCTAGGAGCTGGCTGGCATTGGCTCTGTCAGACATGGGGGAAGCTTGTGGCAGCTTTTCACAGAAACCACCCCTCTAGCCACCCTTGCTACCAAAACCTTTCTACAAAAACCCAATACAGCTGCATCTGTTTTTATATGAATATAATTTGTTGGCAAAAAAACTCAACATGAGCTGGCAGCCTGCACTCATAGCACAGAAGGACAACAATATCCTGTGCTGTATCTAAAGGAACATGGCCAGCAGGCCAAGGCAGGTGATTTTCTCCTTCTATTACACTCTGGTGAGACCCTACCTTGAGCTCTGGAGTCCTCAACACAAGAAAGGTTTCAACCTTATAGATCACGTCCAGAGGGGGACCACAGAGTTAATAAGGGGGCTGTCATCACCTTTCCTCTGCAGACAGGCTGAGAAAATTGGGGTTGTTCAGCCTGGAGAAGAGAAGGTTGCTTGGAGACCTCGTAGCACCTTCCCATTTTGAAGGGGGCCAACGGGGAAGCCAGAGAGAGACTCTTCTTTAGGAACTGTGTGTTAAGCTAAGGGGCTTGGGTACAAACAGAAACAGGTTAGGTTTACATTAGGTGTTAGGAAGAAATTCTTCACTGTGAGGATGGTGAGGCGGAGGCACTGGAACAGGTTGCCCAGAGAAGTTGTGGATGTAGTTGCAGCGTTGAAGGCCAGGCTGGAGGGGTTTTTAAGCCACATGGTCTTCTGAAAGGTATATTTGGCCATGGCAGGGGGATTGAAACCAGAGATCTTTAGGATCTCTTCCAAGCCAAACCTGTGATACTGTGATTCTAATTTATAAATTTAATACATTTTGTTTTGTCACTATACTGTTAATATTTATTTCGTGCAGCAGTCAACATGTGATCTCCGGTTATTTTTCAATCATCATAATTTTGTCTTTGCTCTTAGAACACGTTGTTAAGATGAAATCTAGGCTCTCATACATACTGTATGAGAAAGATTTTTCCCCAAATATTGTTGTTTCATATAGCTAAGTGCAAAATTGAACATTCAGAAGCAAAAAAATTAGAGGGGGAGCCAGAGGACAGATATATATATACTCTAAAGCTGTTAAAATATAGTGTATATTTGGTTTTGTATAAGTTTGTAAGTGTCATGTTGGAAGAAAGGGCTGTTTATTACTCGGGATAAATAATGGGAAAAGTAATTAAAGTAGTCAGGTGACAGCCTAGAGTACAGTCACACTGAGGTTAATAGGAAATTAATCCTTAATTCCACACTTCATAAAATTACTGATATTGAAAAGGCAAGATTGGAATACAAAAGTGTTATAGGTCTTGAGAAGCTACCTCACAGTGAGACATTTAGAGTCTGTTTTATTCACTTCAATAGAGTTCAAGGTTCTTGATCGTAGACCCTAGTCCTGTGTAGAAAATAGCAGATACTAGAAAGTAATTTAATCTAACAGAGAAAGGCATAACAGGAACAAAAGGGCTCAAAGCATAAGGCAAGAAAAATTCCAATTAAAAATAAAGCACAAATGCTCCTGAATGAACATTATAAATTGTTAAAACCAAACATTAAGAGGAATTGGTGTTTTTCTGTCTCTGCGTGTCTTTAAACAAATACCCAAAACTTGAACAAGAAAGGTATTTTAGCAAAACACAGAACTGTTTGGCTTGATATGGGGGAAAGCTGACTGAAACTTAGTGGCCTATGATTTAGAAGAGGAGGTCAGACTAAACTATCTAACAGTCCCTTCTGACCTCACATGCTATGAATCTATAAGGAAACCTCTGAAAATGCTACAAATCACCACTTCTTTGCAAAAATCCATTTTCTTCCTGCCTTTAAGACAACGTGGGTCCTCCAGTGCTTTGAGGGTAAATTTCTGCACTGGGCAAGCCTAGGAAGCCATGAATGCTTAGTACAAATTAGTCTGTCTTGGGCTGATTTCACTCTGGCTAGTTGTGTTGTATATCTGTGCTGGTAGTTGTCGTGGTTCTGGCAACTTCTGGTTATAACACTAGTTGTGACACTATTTCCCCTTTTTAGATGATGATTGGGATTGAACATCTTCTCACTGCCCCTGTCCTGTGGGCAGCTCTTTGGTCTCTATCCCTCTTTGAAAGTAGGTACCAAAACAGTTGTATAGGAGCTGTCTAATTCTGACCTTATCAGAAGAAACTGTGTTGATTTTACTGTCTGAAGAGAAATGCAGATGATAGCTAGATAGATAGAATCCATCCAAGCCAAATCCTTAATCCATTCAAGCCAAACCCTTAGGATTCTGATAGGAAAAAAGCAAACCTTTAAAAGTAGAAAAAATGGGCAGGATAAAATGAAAGTGAAGTCTACCTTAATTCCAGAACCATGACATCTTACACAGGTGTTTATAGAACAAAAGAGCTCTCTGAGCAGAAGATTTCTAGAGGATCTAGTCAAAAGATAAAAACAGTGATAACTTTTAAAGAGAGAACTCTATAAAGTCAAAAAATGAGCAAAGATGGGCAAGAAAGAGGCATTTCTGGGATAAAGAGGCTGCACTGTATTTTTGCCAGGAGGGCATATTTTAATTTCCAACAGGAATGTGGTTGTTTTCCACAGAGGAAAGACTGAAAGTCAGTACCATCTGAAATTTGCTCTATTCTCTCAGGATGAGTCCTTTCTTGGGATATGAGGGTCAAGCAGCTGATTTGGAGAGATATTACTTATATACCTATGAGCAGGCTTTGGTGTATGATTTTTTTTTGGCAGGTTCCTGTGTAAATTTTACAGCAGTGTATCACAGTTTATTTAGCAAAAAAGTAATAAAGTTAAAACCATATCAGTAGGAAAAAAATAACCTTCTTCATATGTCATGATTATGAATTTGTGTTTAAGATGTTAACACCCTTATATATCCTGCAATAATGATTTTACTTTTTCTTATGACCAGTTCCAAACCCTCTGAGTTTTTTTTTTATACCCCAAAATATCTTCCTTTGCTAATACAGAAGATTAGTTACGAAAAAGAGGGAGATATTAATCCAGTAAAGGTCATATCATCTTGATTACAGCCAGTAAAGCAGACTGCTTATCTCTAGCAGAAAGGAATGGTACAAATCTGTAAAGGTACAAATCTGAAAAGTTTTAATCTCATTTAAAAAAAAAAAAGAAAAGAAAAAAAAATGTAAAAATTATAATATTTCCATTTCTTTACTATTAATCCCTAGAAATCTGCACAGCTCATTTTAATGCCATGCTAACTAAATGGAATTACTTTGACAATGTTCATCCTTGAACCTCCCACCTCAGGATTTCATAAAGTTTTTGTTTTACTCATCCTCCACCTTATATTACTTGAAATGTGTTTTCTGTGCATTTGTCTACGGGCAACCTGAAATTTCATTTCCTTGCAAATTTCTGCATCCTATAGTTAGGTAATTGTGTTGTATTATTTATCAGGAGCCAACTGTCTGTTCACACTCTGCAGATGTAGACAAAGACACGTGTCCTGCCCTGAGGAGCTTGTAGGCTAATTCAAACACTCTTATACCATGAACAGCATACATGTTTGAGATAAAATCAGCAGGTCTGGTGTGGTGATTAATCTCAAACATGGCTTACAAGGTTACTATTATTGATTTCAAGTGTACTACTTATATGACTAAATTGTGAAGTGCAAAAGTGTTTGCAAATTAGGTTCTTTAAGAGCTGATTTTTAAATGTAGCATGCAATGACTGTATTATATTTGATAAATGAATGATTCCAGAATGCTTGGGAGAAGTATGCTACCAAGAATGGAGCTGAAATATTCATCTCAAAAAGGTGATCTTGCTACAGTATCAAAGAAGGTGAAGAATCAGAAATTTGGATTTTTTGATTAAACTGGGATGTCTCCCTACTAGCTGTTTTTCATATATTGAAATTATTTATTAATTCTTCAATTGTCTTTAATTATCAGCATTGGTATGTAGGTAAGACTTCTACTGGAAAATTAACAATTAAATTTCTTTGACTTTGAGTTCAGAATACAGAAACTGGCAGGTATCCATTTTATCTTACAGTTTCAGTGGAGTGCAGGGGTGACAGTGAGAAGGGTACAAGAATTTGTCTCTTTCACTCAGTGATACAGAGTAATATCCCTTACAGGTGAGGTGAAGAGGCACAGAAAAGCAGGCAAGGAGGTTGTTGAATGTAGAGACGGAATGAGCCCTCCTCCTGTCCCTCAGACAGTAGTCTGAGGGACAAGAGGATATGTGCAAGCCTTTTGCAGCAGCTCACAGGGCACCCAGCCACATTCCATTGTCTCCTGTGTATCTCAGAGGACAGGCAAAGAGAATTAGTGTCCCTTGGTCTTGCCTAGCACAGCTCAGGTTGGAGAGGGCTGCTGATGGTTATGAACCACCCCTGCTTCCCACCCCACCTCTCTTCAGCCTTCCATCATGTAATGCTCTTTTTAACTCACAGACATCACAGTTACACTGCAACCCAATGCAGCACCAGGATCCAGAATCTAGGACTGAATGAACTCTGTTCAGCTCTGGAAAACATAGAGTGACAGCTCTGCACAGGAAGGTTGGGCTGAGCACCACCTTTTGGAGGCAGTGACACCTTTCTGCACAGCTGCAGCACCTCACATGTGTACTGCCATTCAGAGCACCCTTTTGTTTCTCCTTTTGTTATCACTTATCCAGGCCATGTGATCACACAGCATCACAGACATCTGGTCCCTGTTTCTACCAACACGAGAGGATCTGGACTTCACTGCCTCCATGTTCTTTGCTCCCAGTTGGTTGTAGTACATTTGCAGTGATGTTTTTGTTCATTTTGAACAGCTTCCACCAAGTCTTTTGACTTTAATTCTGGAGAGAGTTGGAGAAGCTTGTTTTGGCCCTTGAAAAAATTCTGTGCATCTTTTATTTTTCTCCTGAGCTATTTTTTTTTACAATGTTTGCCTTGGAATTGCCCTTCATGCGTTTTAATACTTCTGTTATCTCCAAACAACAGATCACAAACCTTCACTAACTGCATTTGGACAACTCATGTATTACTTTTTTTTTCCCCAGCATCTCCAGCAATGAAAAGCTGTAGAGGTGGTGTCAAAGTTAAATATGCCATAGAAGCACTACCTGGCTCCTCTTCATGTTAAAAAAACAAAAAAAAAACAAAAAAAAAGAACATGTTCCTTGGAGATAAAGATAGTGAGACTATTCAATATGAGACCTCAGGCTAATAGAGGTGTCCTTTCCAAAATAAGCATATCCAGTGGTTGGATAGCCCAGACCATGGCTTGCTGCTCCGATGGTTTAAGGAAGCAAATTTCTTTTGGCTAGCTGAGAATCACTCTCTTTTTTTGCTATTTTTTTTCTCCCTCTTCAAAATTATCTGCTGCACCCAAAAATCTGTACCACACCTACTCTTCTTCTTCTTCACTTGCTGGATCTACTGTACCTTCATTTTTCAGATTTTGCCCTGAAATCCCAACAGATTATTTCTGCTTCACCAGCTTCCAGTCAGGACAGTCCACTAAGCACGGCTGCTGCTGCCCAGCTTCATGCAGCTGCTTCTCAGGACCACTGTTATAACCCAGGCTGTGGCTGGAAAAGCAAGATGTTGACATTGCTGCTGGAGCTGGCACCAGGAGAAAGAAAATTCCTTTGGATGTGTTGATGCTGTCCTGCTTTACTGCAATATTTCCAGTGTAGTAGGGTAAGAGCTAATTTTAGAATAGGAAAGTGAATAAAATGGATAATTTCTGACTTGTAAGCAGCACAAAAAAATCAGCCCAGCACTGCAGAGAGGATACCTGCCTGCTATGTAAAGAGAATCTTTGTAATTGCTCTCACTTTCTATATTGTTCTCACCAAACATGTTCTTTTCTCTGATATGGGGCCTCAGCCAGGCATATCTTCAAAGAAATTAATAAGCTTTTCCTCATGAGGACAGACTCAGTTCAAGTATGATTTCAAGTGGGTACACTGAAGCAATTTTAAATGAAGTATATTCATCTAAATAAAAGGTAAATAAAAATAGTGCAGCATGAGGGAGTAGTGAAAATATTTCATCACTATGTCAAAATAAAGCTAAAAGGTAAAGGTACAAGGGTGAATTGAAACAAAGAGGAAAAAAGAGCAAATCACCTCATTGAGGTGAGTAATTGAAATGGAAAGACTGAAACAAGATGGGAAAAGTAAAACAAAAAGTCAGAACCTCTCTGGGGTCACAGAATCATAACAAAAGAGAGAAGTGAAAATACATCTATTTTTCATCATGCCAAAAAACTCTCAGTTTAAGGTTTGCCAAGTTTATCCTTTTTTTCTCATATAAATTTCCATAGGTTTTTGCAAACACAAATTGCAAAGGCTGCTTTAATGGTAGTTAGGAAAGACTGCATAATAAGACATGAGAATGCAAAAAGTAAAAGATGAGATGAAGGAACAAGAGAGGAATCTTTGAAAGGAAACTGGAGGAAATGTAGACACGTCAAGGTATGTAGGTAACACAGTGCCAGGAAAATATCATTCAGTTTGTACTGAAAGAAATGTTGCAGAGACCAGGCTCCTCAGGGAAGCAGCCCTAATTCTACAGTAAAAGCCCTTATTTGTGTTATTTGGTAACAGCAACCTGGGCACAATGTGGATATCTGATGAGTTGAGCTGCTAGGCCATGATGCCTTAGTCAAGAGTAATTAAGGAAAGATTTCTCTGCATGAATAGCAATATGCACAGGTGATTATAAAGCCGAAATACAGAAAACTATGTCACAGGCAAGACAGAATAGAGAAACTACTAGTATTCACAGATTTTAGCAGCAGACATGGCAAAGAAAGTAAAAGTATTAGGAATGTTGTACAAACCCATGGCTTTGTTGTAGTATATTATGGTGTCTGCAATCCATCACTTTAATACAGACATTTATTTGCTTTTTAGTCTGCAACTACAGAGCCACTAGTATTTGTTATATTCATTCAGCATCCTGAAGAAATAATCTCTTTTGTGTCTGATACAGCATTCGTTCTCTTCACTATTAAAGTACATGTGCATGGGTGAAAAGAGAAGAGTCAAACATGACACTGGTTTCACAGGAGGTGTGGTAGCTTTATATTTGTTCAAGGAGAGTTAGACAGACTTTATTGTACCATTTTCACAAAGACTAGCAAACAGGGTTTGTGAGATTTCTTAAAAAATAACCATGTAAAGTAATTGTGCATCAAGTCTGAGTTATATGTTCTGAATTATGGCACAGTTTTGATTTGTTGATATATAATAGAATATAAGTGGTGAAGCTCACATTTAAAGAACTTTTTCAATTCTTTTCAGAGCTCTAGCTTTTGTATGTCATAGATTTAGACATTATAATATAGATGCCAAACTTATATCTTTAAAATGTCCTTATGCAAATCCTACTGAACAGTGAAATGAGCACAAAGAGATATGGAGTGTAAGCACAAGGATGTGGCAGGGGATGGACGTAAAAATGTTGTAAGTGCCACATCTGAAAACTGGCCCAGCCATCTGCTGGTTTCAGACAGAGGGAAAAGCTTCTTTCATGTCTCTAACACAGAGCATTGTATTCTTTCTGCACTATTCAAAGGTAGCTTGCTAAACATGAGTATGGTGAGTAGTAGCAAGGTTGTTGCCATGAATATCATGAATTTTTGCCTCCTTACCCCTCTTTTGCTTTGCTTCTTACTGCAAGCAAACCCCAAACAATGCTTCATGGTGGGTCTTCCCCAGTATTAAAAATTTCCTAATTATGGTGTATCCTGGCACATTTGTTTGTAACAAAACCACATATCACTTGCAAAAAATCAGGGCTGACTGGAGAAAAGGTCCACTGAAAGAAGAATGGATGCCTCTGATGTCTGCTGGAAGTGTTGTTACCCATAACAAGCCTTCACAATTCCCAACTCCTCTGTCAGCCAACGGAGAGCAGGGCATGGGCTAGGAGGACAACTGTGCTATTTGGTGTGGGAAAAACTTCTATGCTAAAGGCAACTGGAAAGTATAGCACTAGTTCTGCCTTGGGCAACCTAAGCTTCCACTTCTCTTCAATTTCTCCCCCTGATTTTCCTCCTGCTTGCTGATTTTCCAGTTATGACTAGACACAAGACACAGAATTTTTAGGCTATTAAGATGAGTTCAATTTTTCAGCTGCTTAATTTTCTTTTTGATTTTTTAATTTCCTTTATTACTTCACTTTCCCTTCCTTCTGTGCTACAGCACTGCTGGACTTTAATAAAGCAATACTGAATCCAAGTCTAGACAGTTACATTCAGATTATGAACACTCAGCCAAAAATTTTGCTGGGAATTGATACGTTGGTTAACCCAAAAATTGAGATAATATTTAGTACCTCTAAAAGCAGATATTTGAACTCTGTTTCTACCCAATCTACTGTATAATAGAACAGGTTGAACCGGTACCTTTTTTTTTCTGCACCTATTCGCATTGCAATTGTTCTCTCAGAAAGTGATTTGTTTTGTGCTGCTTTCCATTCACATCACGACCCAATCAAACCACGGAATATAGGAAAGATCAAAGTAGTACAGCATACTCGCCTACAGTAATTCAAAGAATATATGAGGCATTAAAATTTTCATTCCTCATTCTCATAAGAAAGACTATAAAGGTAACAGAAAATGATGCAGAATATGAATTTGTTCTTGAGACAATGATTATATCAAGACTGGGAAACAGTATAAACCAACAGACCCTTTCTTGTTACTATCTTTATCACACTGAATGCAGACCTCGCTCGTGTCATTCACAGTTTTATTTCTTTTCCACAAGATCCTGGTATATCTTTCTTAAACAGAAAGCACAATAGAACAAAAAAAATCTAACACACCTTTGCAGAGGGTAATAATTTCTCCTTTTGAAATGTCTGGTTTTACTTAGAAAAATTCTGCCTAGTACAAAATAGAAAAGAGGTGGACAGGAAGGATAAAATCGTAATGAAAATGGTTTAACACGTAGTCCTGATCTGAATTACATCTACAGACTACATCTTAAAATGCAAAAGTCTGTAATTGGAAATAAATGAAAATTCAAGTTTGGCAATGCTTCACAGAGACATATTCTGGAAGATCTAAATGGGCATGTTTGAAGAGGTGTACAAACATGAAGGCAAACCTAAGAAAATAATTATAAAATTGTTTCATAATAGATTTTTAAAGTAATTAATTCTCCCTTTCTCTCTCTCTCCCATTTTAATTTGAATGTGAAAAGCAAGTGTCTTTCAAGTTTCCAGAAGATTTTCATTCATTGCAGGGGATTCTGGCTTGCAAAGGAACTATACAGAACTGTGAAAAAAGAACAGCAGACCACTGGATCATGGAATCATGGGCCATGACATTTCAGCCCCATGCCACCAGTACTGAAAGTGCAGCTCTCTGTATTAGCACTGGGCTTTAGAGATTGTTCTTGTAGAGCACAGATCAATTTGGTCATCATTAGACCAAATCAATTTAACACATGTTAATCCTTAACTACAAGGTCCTGTTTAGTCACAACTGGTGCTTTAAAATAATTCACAAACCTGCTCATATGAAACTCCATTGTGAGATCTGGTAACTATTGTTGTGGTCCTTCTGTCCCAGAGAGTGCTCAGGTATGTCACACTTTAAACACCCTCTTGGCTCACTTTTATTTGGCTACTAAAACTCATCATGATATTACTCTGACTTCAGAAGCTATACTCCAAAAACAAATTCCCTTTCCTTGGACTCTAACTCTCTAATACAGATCTATTTTGGGTACACATGTGTTTGGGGCACTTAAAGTGCACTTCATATAATTCTTATTTCATAAATGTTACCTGGTCACAGTCAAACAAGCATTTATGACACTGTTTATCTAACATGCTCTTTATAGCCCCATGCTTATTTAGCAACCAGAATTGCCCACTTCCTTGTGTTCACAAAATTTGCTAAATTAAAATACCATCAGCAGCAGAAAATAAAGTTCATTGTGTATATTCTTCTTTGCAGGACAATACACTTGGCTTACTTTAAATAAGTTGCAGTCAGCTGTCCTACAAAGACATAATATGCTTTATCAAGTATGCTAAACTTTAAAACCTGTCTTATCAGAAGTCATATTGTTAAATCTTTTTCAACCAACCAGAGAGAGAAATCTAGACCCACCATACTCAACTGTCTCAAGTGAGTATGGTGGGTCTAGATTTCTTTCCTTTGCTCGTGGTATTTTTTGGCAAAAGATACAATAATGCAAGTATCTTTCTGATTGATTAAAGTATTGAAGCAGTATGCCATCCAAAATTTAGCTTGTCAGACTTAACAGAAATGGCAGTTTCCAGTAACTGTGAAAGGACCAGCTGCTCACCTTGAGACCCCATAAATCCCCCAAGTATTAAAAAATGAAGAAATATTGACATCAGCAGAACACTTTATCAGTGCTTCTTTTCTGAATATCAATCCAATATAAAGCACACTGGTAGAGATATTAACCCACGTCTCTGCATGGGCTTTTACCTCTTAATCATCTCAAGTTATAAAAATACTGAGGAACCTTGAGGATGATGTTGCACATATTTTCCATTTACTTTGGATCTGGTCTTACTGTTTAGGACCTTTGCTTCTCTTACAAGTGTCCAGGTGTACAAACTTGTTAAAAAGGACCATGTGATCATCAGCTGAACTGATGTGCTACAGACATCTAATTTACTTTGACTTAACATGGGAGTTCAGGCAGAGTTCAGGTTTCTGTCAACCTTGTCTAGGCTGCAAATAAGATGTAGGAGAGAGATAATGTCCATCTCTTCAGAACAGGAACTCAGTCAGTAAAGCTGACCAAGAGCAAAATGCAGAGGACTTCAGCTAGTAACCAAGTACTGGTAGAGATTTGTGACAAGTGTGTTTGCTGTTCTTGGGAAGGAAACAGAGAGGTTTAGGCAAGAAGCAACTCATCCCAGTTGTAAGAGAGGTTTCATGGCAGATAGGGACTAATTAGGAAAAAATTCTTGATAGTATCTAAAAACTAAGAGGTAATATGTATCTTATTACACACTTGTTAAACATCAACAGAGCAGTTAATATACTGGCATTTCATTCACACATCTTACTAAACCTGAATTAAATTCTTATTTGAGAGTATTAATTTACAGTATTTTCTCTAATGAAATACCATTTCTTTTTCCCCACATTTTCTAATTTGTCCTCTCAATGATGTCTAAAAACCTAGGGATACAACATGTGGTTGCACCTCTTGCCTATCATCTTTGAGGTACCATAAATATCCTTTAAACTTTTGCAGTTCTCACTCTAGAAATGCAAGTTTATAGCAGATGACCCAAATCCCCAAAATGAGTTTATTGTGCACAGTTATTAGAGCACAGTGGATAGCTCTAGTTAATCTGTCTGGAGACTCCCTCCTCCTCAGATAAAATCAATGCCTATTCTCATAATTTACAAATTGTTTCCAGATATCAGACATCATCAGCCTTGTTATTTTCATACTGCAGTAAACACAAAAGGACAAGGAGACATAAAAGGTAAAAGGCTTTTTGTGACATAAAAGGGAATGCAAGGTTGATGTATCCTTTGCTCATGGTATTTTTTGGCAAAAGATACAATAATGCAAGTATCTTTCTGATTGATTAAAGTATTGAAGCGGATTCTTTGCTTCATAAATAATGCTCTATTACTTTTCTTCAAAGACAAGTAAACCTTGACAGACTGACCTTTTTCAGGGCAGAGAGTTGTTTCAGTGCCATAAATTATACTGTAAAAACGAGTGGAAATGCTACTGAGAAGTGTGTGACAAAATAAGATTAAAGATTACTACACACAAAAGATTGTTGTTTTATTAATGGAGTCCTGTCAGTAGGATGAAAAATTCTCAGCTTTTTACTGGATGCTGAGATCACGTCAAACAGAAAATTATGAATGCATTTTCTAAAAGACAACCAAATGTGTCAGAATAACAATATACTGATTAGTTGCCCTCCCCCTACTTACATGTATTCACTTAAAACCATTTCAGGGCTTTTCATATAAAGTTTAAGTGCTGCAGTTCAGCTTGTAGTTCTAAAGGATCATAAAGCCTGTTGGCCTGTATATAGGCAGGTGTACAAACATTACAGGGAGAAACTTTCCTAGAACACAAGCTTGAGCATCTCCTTTGCCAGGATATATTATACCAAGAGAAAGAGCATATAGTATTTTTAGACCCAATATTTTACCTACTAAACAGTCATTTTGAGAAAGATATCAAGAATTTAAGAAAGAAGGGCAGAGATATCCTTGGAAAAATCAACCTAGCTTAAGTAAGTAGTATTATGCCTTGCTTCCATATTATTTGATAACTTGACAAATGGCATTTTCATTCCAACATGTAAAACCCATTTAAAATGAAAAGAAGGAACACAGAAGCTCATATAAAATGGAAGAGTTTGATGTGTTTATTTACAGGAAGTCTGTGGATTTATTTTCAGCTGGTTTTTTTCTCTCTTTCAATCAATTTACCTGGAAGTTCTGGTCAATGACTTTTGGATCAGTGACATTTATTGAAATGACAGATGATATTGGGAAGCCAAGGAAAATGGAATACAGCATGAAGCCTAAGTGAACAGTATAGAAATCAAAGCTTTTCCTGATGTCTAAATCAGTACAACTCATTCAAATAACAATTAAAAATCTGTAATAATGCCATGAAACATACCAATGTTACACAAAGTCATTATGAATCACTACTCAGTACAGAGCATTACTGGCTGATTGGATAAGATGCCCATATATTGACTTTCATTATTGTTAGCAGCAAAGGCCTGGATCAGAATTACCCCTATTACTGCAAGTCACACAACAATGACAGGATGTGTCAGAAGCTGTAAACACATCTCAAAAGACATGACAATTCTTGGATGCAAGAGCTAAAGGCTAAAATAATGATGGGTTTGCTCACAACTCACCATCTAATGCAAATGCTGTGTGGTACCTGGGGCCAGCCTTGGGCACTGCAGGAACTGGCCCCTGTCCTCCAAGCACACTGGTCTAACTCTTCACATTTATCTTTATTTCAGTTTTTTTCCCTCCGAATTTCTTATTTAGCTTAACATACTGAGATCAAATGTCTTCTAAGAAACATTTATATAAAGCTTGCCATTGTATATGACCTTTCTGTTGAATCCTCTTTCTCTTTATTTCCCACAGTCCTTTCCCTTTCTGCTAATAGCATATCTGATCATACATTGTCCATCCTGATTCTTGATATTTCCCTTCAGGTTTATTCTTGTGAAAAATAAAATGCATTCCTCTTTCTGAATTTCACCAGCTATCTCCACCTTCTGACTCCCTCTTTGTTCAGTGCCTTCCACACAAAAATCCCCTGAGTCTTGGCTCTCCTAATGTCAGCTATCCCTCCATATTGTCCTTTGTAGATCTGCATGTCAGCACAGACCTGGTATTTTCCAGCACTGGCAACTCCATAGCACATGATCTTAATTTTTCTGCGCAACATGCAAACAGCTACTGCTCCCTTCATCCCATTGGTCATCATGTCTGTTCACTCTCCTTCCTAGGAAACTCCTGGATAATTAATAAAGAATTGCATCTGAGTTTTAGGCATTCTACAAGCCTTATTTGTACACACAAAAAAGATCTCAATCTTTATTTTAAAATCACACTGGTATATTATATTCCTGAAGATTCCTACACAGGTCTGTTGATTGGAGTACCTCTCAAATACTACAAAAATTATTACACACCTTTACTTGATTGGATAATTACATTACATGCATAAACCCCAAGTACCCTGCCACACAGTATCCATTCACCAGCATCCCACATGATATGATAATTCCCCACATAGACCCAACCCCTCATTCACACACCTGCACCCCTGCACCCCACAGAGGGTCCTCCCTACAGGAAAAGTTTTCCCATGAGGTAACATGACTCTTCACCCTCTATCTGCTGAGCAGTGTCCTTCCTCAGTGCCATGGCTTGCACAAATCCCAGCTGATTTGCTGAATAATTTGCATGAGCAAAGACATGAATTCTAGACTCCAAGTCTCTTGCCTGAGTACACTGAGCCACCGAGGGCTGGGCTTCACCTGGTGACTTCTGAAGGCGAAAGAATGCAGACAAGAGGCCACTGGACTGGAAAGTGGATCTCATGTCCCAAAACAGGGCTACAGCATGGAGAAACTTTAGATATAATGGAGTTACCAGTGTGACTTTGAAAACCCTTTCAGGAAGGATACAAGCTCATAGAATTTCAGCTGTCTTTTAAATTGGATAAATAATGTGTGTTTATTTGAAATCAGATATTAATTTTCCAACATTTGGAATAACATGTTTAACAATGCTTTTTTTTTCTATGTTAACCAGCTCTGGTTTGTTTTTCTAGGCCATATGGTTTATTTTCCCTCTTGCCTTCTGAGTTCTGCAGCCACATGGTCTGTCTGTAGGGTGGAGTCAGGTCTCTATCCCACATGTTTAGAAAAATACAAAGACTACGAATGTATTTATACATAGAGGAAGCTTAAGAAACTTGGTGATGCATGAGCTTCACATTTGCTGTTTCAGAGCTTCTGTCATTCCCTGCACTTACATATACTTTCAGCAGTTTTTTGGAAACCATGAGTTTCTCACACAAGGGAAACTCCCTTTCTGTGCCAATTAGCAGTAATCTGTTCATCCACATTACCTATGAGCTGTTTGGACATTCAATTGTAACATTCAAACTCTTATCATTTTGCAGCATTTATGACTCAGGGATTTAGAGTACATCTTCCACAATAAGCATTGCAAAATTCATAGGCACAGCCATGACTCAAAGTGAAGCTGGAAAAAGAACCTTGCAGTAACTATATATACAGAATGCAATTGAGTGGGAAATAGGAGATGCTACTTTGATAATGTCAAGCACTGGAAATTTATTCATTCTGTTTTTGTACACAACAGACTTCAACATCTTTCAGAAACATATATAAAATTAATTTTTTAATGTAGTTGAAGTCATAATCATTTTAATGGCATTTTAATGCAGAGACACATGCTGTTTTTCTCTAATGTTTCTCATGTTTTACAAAGAGTTGACATTTTTCTTCTAACTCAATTGCAGGTACCTAATTAATGTACAGAAATCTTTTATGTGTGCACTTAATGGTCACTTGTACTCCTTAAATTGATAAATCCTTCACAGGCTCCACTATGCAGTTGAGTACATTAAAAGCATAGAAACAAATGTCCTTTCACGCTGTGACTTTGCTTAGTCAATGCTGACTTACTTCAATAGAAGTAATGACATAAACACAGGAGCCATCCTGCTCTCTGCAACTCATAAGAGAGTGCAAGACAATTTTCATACTCTCAAATTCTTATTCATATATAAAAAAAATCACAGTTGCACTCTTTACAAAACAAACTAAAGAAAAATATTCACCCAAACTGATCTCTGCCAGAATGAAGAGAGAGCACAGATGAATTTTCCCCACCGAATTTTAAAATTAGCGTGTTAAGATAATTCTAAGTTGCATAGCATTTTATGATTCTAAGAATTGCATTCTGACTTGGATTTGTTTTGAAACATTATGCCAGACTTCAGAGCCAAAAGGTTTATGAAAGGGATGAGAATGCAGTAAAACGCAACTTCATTTTATTATTCTATCAGCTTAGCTTGACCTACAGGAACCATGAAAAGGGTTCTATTAGACAGTTCTTCACTTGCTAAATAAATTGGACCAAAGATGATTTTCTTGACTGAGAAAATTCTCTCATGTTGACTAAAGAATTTCAGCTCTGTCTATAAATATTAATGTTCTTAGTAATAAATTACACACATGAATGGCACTTTATTACTTGAAACTAAACTATTAAAAGCCTTATTTAGATTGCACAGAAAAAAAAAATAATGTAATTAAGGTCAGCTAGGCAAGGCCAACATACTAATACTACACATACTAAGTGTCTTGAGCAAAATCTGGGCTAAACTCCCATCTCACCACTCATAACCAAGTGTTTTCCCACACCTAACAGCTTCAGCTATCAACACAGTATTCCTGCTGTGTCTTTTTCTCCTATAAAGCATTTATTTCTGCTCACTCACCTGGACCTTTCATTTCTGCTTCTGATTTACAGTTTGTGAAAGGACTGTAAGAGGAAGTGCTGAAATAAGTGGGCTGAAAAGGATTCTGGGATCCATATGAAATCCAGAGATATCCACGCTGCATGGCAGAGAACAATCCCTGAGAATCTCTGTTCAGAAGAATGGAAGAGCTGGAAGACTGATGTAGAGAAATCTTAAAAAAAACCTGACAATGTAAGTTCACTGCTGACTTTATTGTGAATGAGGAAATCACTTTTAAAAACCATTTCAGTGCCTGTGTGGAAATGTGGCACCCTAAAATCCACAGACGACTCTTTAGGGTCTCTCTCCAAGTAATTAATAGAGAGAAAATGTGTCTTATAAAAAAGATTTACATTGCTGTAAGCAGACTTCCTTACTTTGCCTATTAAAGTAGGTTTCAGCATAATAGTTACTAAGCATGTCACCATCTGAATGTACTGTGCTCCTCTGTACTTTTCTAGTTTCATCTGAGTGAGCAACACAGACAAAACATGATTGGCAATATCTTATTTCTTGAGCAGCGCTATAAAAAGCGCTCACTCTGTTCCAAAACTAGGCCTAGGGGCATTTCTGAGCCTGCAAAACCTTCATTGCTTGTGATGGACAAAAAGGAAGAATCAAAACTCACTCTCAGACACGCAACTGAATTTGAAAAGCAGAAACAGAGGCTTCAAAGAAGAAAATATGTTTTCACTGATGACAATTTAGTTGAAAGTAGTGAAGAGCTAGAGTGCAAATAGATGCCCAGCTGAGTTAAAAAAAAATAATAAAAGATCCTAAAGTGTCCTATCTAGAAGGAACTCAGTCTTATTTGTATGTACTATCAAGTACCTGTCTGCATCTTTGGGCATCAAAACACCTTAAAACACTGTCCCTGACACCATCACTGTGAAGCACATTCCTTCAAGCTGTCCTCATTTCCCATCCTTCAGGCCACAAAATCCCTTAATATGAACTGGACTTTCAAGCTGCGGCTAACATGTCTTATGCTCTAGGTCACAAGTACTACTAATGGCCAAATATTCTACAAATACTTATTTGGGTCTGTGATAGATTGGGAAAGTTCGTTGTTATAAACCCGTAAAATAATGAATCCACTCCAGAAAACAGCATGTAATGCAAAGGTTAAACAATTTAGTATACTTTTGCACATGATAACACCAAATTTCATAAGAACATTTCCTCTGTATCCAGAAGTGTGTACATACCAGGTGAGAACCATTTACATAACATTGTTCAATAAAAGACCACTCAAACAACATTATTGGAAATTGAATAGCACTGGGGCTCACTTGTTCTTCAGTGGAAACACTGCATTTTTATTTGTCCCTAAATTTTCGCTTTTAAAGTTTTTAGAATTGCCTGAAAATGCAATTAGATGATAAAAATGTTGGCAATGAAATATGATGACTATGAATGTTTAAGATGATGATATGTCTATCAATATTCAGAAACCAAAATAATCACTGAGCTTGATAGACTTAGGTCACAGACTCAGATTCCCTGTAGTAGACAAACTGCAAGAGGAAAAAGGAATAGCATATTTTCTTGCTTGTTTCTGACAGTTGCTTCTGTTGAATAGGTGATTTCATCTTTTCCTCACTCCGTTTGTAATTCTAGGACAATTGCCAATGACACATTTTCACTACTATTCAAAGGCATCATTCAAGACTTGTTTACACAAAAATTGCCAGAGAAAATATTCACCTGAAATACAGTTCCCCTTTCTCTGTGGTCAGTGCTACCTATCAGAAGTGCTAGGATTTTTATTTTTTTTTCAGTAGCAATTAATAGGAAATTGCCACCATCCATCATTTTTATACAACTGATATTCATATCCACTAGGGAAATATATGAAAGACAAATACCCGAATTGCTGAAGGTTGATCTCAAGGTCAGTCAAAATGATCCACAGGAAACATTTACAGGCAGCTGAAATTGCTTATAATTTGTCAGTAATCTTTTGGAGCAGTCTATTGTAGATAAGTTGTGTCTTGATAATTTGGAGTGGCCAACATGAGTTTTGATTCAAAGAGACAGGCTTTGAGTAGGTTAAATGAAAGAGAATGCATTTATGTAATCTTAAGCCTTCCAAGGCAGGGAGATCAGTGGTAGACATCTCCCAGTGGTGCTCTCTTATGCTGTGTGGGTTGATGCACTAGTTTGATTTAATACCAGATTATAGAGCCATAACCTTGTACTTCTTTTTTGTTTACTGAACAAAGAAAAAAAAAAAAGCAGTGATTTGAAAATATGTCATTTGTGTGTGTTTACAGAAGTCCTGTCAATATAGCACATTTGAAACAAATATCTCAGAACAATATCAAAACTGTAAATTGGATGCTCAAATGTTTTTGATATACATTTTGTAAATGTCACTATTTCCCTCATCAGAGATGATGACCCTCAACTGCAGAAGTTTTACATGCAGGAAATAAGACAGTAGGCAAAACAGAACCATTGTATCAGTATGGCATTGCAAATTCAGGAACATAAACTCCAGGAAGAAAAATAAATATGTAATTTTTGTTAGGCTCCAGAGAGAAGCGATTTATGGATCAAATCACCAAGGGAGTCAAAAGAACAGTCAGAGCAAGTATTAATGTAGTGGAGCAGTCATCCAGTGTTAAGATTAAGGGAAGAGAACTAGAGGGCATTTTCATTTTTTTAATGTTAACATTTGTCAGCTATAAAGAAGGATAATATCAGATACAGTCAAAAAGATTCTATGATTTTGGACACTACACCCTCAGCACTTGGAATTAACCTTTCAAAATTCAGTCCTTTGGGTTGTTTTTTTTCCTCCCAAATGCTTTCTTTCACCTTTATCTAACTGTGCCTAAATATTAAAGTACTGGGCATTTCCAGGCAGCATAGATGGGAATATGGAGGCATTTATAAATTAACATCTTTTTTCTAAAGTCAGGAGAAATCTTGAAAAATGCTAGAATGTATTCATATTCTTCTGAGTGAGGCTGCATATGCTGAAGGAAATTAATCCCTGTGCAGCTTTCCTACAGATGCTTTTCCATTATCGTCTGAGTGAATTCCATCTGAAGAAGATGAAAAGAATGTGATAAATTGCCCCATTTTTCAACACTTTAATTTTTTGTTCATCTTGCTTAAAATTCCAAATTATTTTCTTCTTACAATTTTTAATGCATCACAGCCTCCTAGGAAAATCCTATACAGTGAACTTCTGAGAAAAAAAGTCTGTTCCTCTCACTACCCTGGTAGCTGTTTTCTGCACCTCTGCTAACTCTTACTACCTCTTCTGGGAAATGTAAAGTAAAAATTATATGCTGGATCTGGTGCCACCAGTGTCTTGTACAGCATCATTCACAGCTTTTTGTTTCTACTGGTATTTACCTCTATTACTGAATGTTACAATTGCATCTGTTCTATTTATTTCTGTTGTTGGTTTACATTACACAGTTTTGGCAACTGAGAAACATCATCTGGTAAAGTAATTTATCCAGTCCTTCCCTCAGGCATTTCCACATGAGGACTCCTAGTTCTCAGTGCTTGAAGTGCAAAAACTACCACTTCCTATTAATGAGATTTTTCCCGTTGCTATTATTCGAATACTGGGGATCTTCTGATGCTTTCTAGCACCTCTTACCTTTGCCAGCAGATTTCATCAGCCACCTCCTGGTCTTTGTGCCAAAGTCATTAGTGAAATTTTATGTGACATTGCTCCCAACACTGAGCTGATGGGGCTCCCACTGCTAATTTCCCTCTGGCCAATGCTTGCCTCTCATCAGCAGACTCTTGTCATCCTTCCTAGCTAGCTCCTTAGATGTCTCGTGATCTTTCCACTCTGCCTGCTCCAATGTTACTTATAGTTTTCCATACTGTACCACATCAAATACTTCATGGCATTGATACTGCTGAGATCTCTCTCTTGGAAAAATCTGCTGTCTCAAAAAGGGAAAGATGCCAATTTATTCTGACACAGTATATTTTCAGTAAACTTGCATTTCATTATAAACACATCTCATCTCATTGCCATGGTTTTAAATGAGTGTCTTCTGCAAAACTTTTTTCCACAGCTGGAATAAAGCAAATGTTGAGCTGAGAAATATATGATAAGCTAGGTCATTTTCCTTTACTCTTAAGTACAGAATGTATGTTTTCTATTCTCCAGTTATAGAAAGCATTATATACATGTAAGGATAAAGAATGTAATAAAAAATAATGATGGCATTTATTTTTATTTTGAAATTAAGTCTGTAAAGGCTGAGTTGATCACTTTCTCACAAGTATAATGCAATTTCACCGCAGTATAAGCAGCAACATTTATACCTGCCCATACACTTCAAAAATAAAACAAGTAGAAATTAAACAATATGTAGGCCTTCTCTCATTAATGGTATGACTAAATTTTTTTCTTACTGAAGTATTAGAAATTTGGCATGAAGATTAACAGATCTCCCACAAACCCGGTTACTCAAGGCATGGATCAGCTTTTATTTTTTCCTTGTATACTAACTGATAATTTTTTATTTTAATTTCATTGATATTTAGATGCTAAATTGCCCTTCATGTTTATGTTTGTTCTCCATTATAATTAAATATTTTTGAGCAATTGTTTTGAAGCATGATACTTTGTCTCAAAAAAAATCCCTTTCCCTCCAAGAGCTACAACAAAGCTATTCATTACTTACATATTATTTGTTAGCATATAACACAGATGAGGCTGCCACAGCTCCATCAGATCCCTCCCTTTCCATGCCTTTGGTTCCTCACTAAACAACCTACAACACATCTTGTGCTACCCCAAAGCCCTCATCCCCTGTGTCCCCCTGTGAGTCCCACTCTCCTAGGCTGTGACCCCTGAGACAGAAAGGTGCTCCAGTGACCAGCTCCCCTTGTCTCACTGTGATGGATGCCAAACCTGGCTCATGGGCTGACCACTCTCTTTGATAGCCCTGTTAAGGTTTGCCCCCCTAAAAGACTTGAATTTTCACTTGAATTGAATCAAATTTTCACCAGACTTGAATTGCTGCTTGTGCAGCAATTCTTCTTTTTACACTCAAAGACACTGTGGTAGGAAGGCAAAAGTACTCTTTGTCACCGACATGTTTTATGAAAAATCCTTTCCTTAGGATTTTTCCCCTCCTGAGACGCTGAGAGGCCACAGGAACAAACTGTAAACAATTCTTATCTGCTGCTGTGGAATGCAACAGGAGGAATCTGTGATTGGCCTCATCAGGCTGTTTCCAATTACGGGCCAATCACAGATCACCTGGCCGGACTGTCTCAGTGAGAGACAAGACTTTGTTTGGATTCTTATTCGATTCTTAACTTAGCCTTCTAGTGAAATCCTTTCTTCTATTCTTTTAGTATAGTTTTAATGTATTATCTATCATATAATAATAAATCAAACCTTCTGAAACATGGAGTCAACTTTCTCGTCTCTTCCCTCATCCTGGAACCCTTGTGGAAAATACCACACTCTTTCCTAGACTGTGGTAGTTTCAGGAGTAAGAAAAGATTTCACCATGGTTCTTCGCATTCAAAGCATGAACTCTAGTCATGTGATTGCTCTCTGAGCCTATAAAAGATCAACCCAAACTGAAAATTTCAGACTAAACCAGAGACCAGTCTGAAGATTTCCTCTGTTTCTAGGCATGAAAGGCTCTGATTACCTTTTTGCTACCCCATGGCCTTGTTTCTGCCCCCCTCTCCAGCAGTCTTCCTTTGCCAGCTTACTCTGTGTCTTCCTTTTGAGAAGATGCTATTTCCATTACGAAGATCAGAAAAGCAGATCTGACTACCTTACAGAAAGAAGAAGTGTTGCCCTCTGAATAGTCTATGTATGTCCTGTAAGGGTGGTGAGGCATTGGAACTGGTTGCCATGGTATGTTGTGGATGCCCCATCCCTGGAAATGTTCAGGGCCATGTTGGATGGAGTCTGAGCACCCTGGTCTAGTGGGAGGTGTCCCTGTCCAAGCAAGGGAAGCTGGAAGTGGATGATCTTTATAGTCCCTTCCAACCTCAAGTGTTCTGTTGTTCTATGGTCTCTGCAACTTCAAGAAGCCTTTTAGTCGTTGTTCAGTATCTAGCACAAAGCTATGAGCTCACTTTACATATTCACCTATAGAATTTCCATCTGACTTTTGTGCCTGCTCCCCTCATAAATTTGGACTCAGCTACATGCATTTGGCTCCACACATGTTTTCAGAGACTGAGTCAAATTATTACTTTGGGCGGGACCAGGACGGAGTAAAAGACTGAACAATGGGTGAAGAGATCGAGAAAGAGTGAGGGGGGGTTCAAAAGACTTTGAAAAACCTTAGGAAATCTTACAAGAGAAAAATATCAGCCATTTTTTTAACCTACTTTTACATTTTATTTCCATTCGTTTTAACTAGAAATTCTCTATTTCTTGGCAGAACAATCGGAGAAAAGTAGGTCTTGTGTAAGTCTCCAGTGGTGTTATAGTGAATTATTGCACATCTGATTCTAACTTGGATAAAACTCAATGAAGTGCTAAATAAATCAATGGTTTCTACTTCTTCCTAGTAATATTGTCATGAAATCATTTTATAATTGTGATAAGACTTCAGCAGTGCCTGTCAGTGATCAAATAACAATTTCTCTGGGTAATGCAGCCAGCCATCAACGTTTAGTCTAATCCACAGCAATATAAAAAAGGAGCAAGAATACTTTAACAAATCTCACCTTGTAAGGTTTTACCATCTGCATGGAGTACATTTAAGGCATAGTTCCTGAATTCAAAACAGGAGAACAAAGAAAAGAAAGCAGTGACTTGGCCTGGCAGTTTCCAGATGAGATTTCCAAGGTGTACTTTTGGCATTCACCTCTGGCAAGCACATTGACTTAGGCTGTGCACAACCACCTCTTTCCACCACTGCCACCACTGATAAACAGGGAAAACCACATGGAAACTCCTGGGTAATTCTGACATCAGAAGGTACCATCTCAGTAGTGAGAGAAGAGGATAAAGCATGTCTCCTGAAGATATTTCAGGTTTCACCTGGATTGTCATCTCTACTGTGAAGGCTATGAAACTGGAGGCACATGATGAAAGACACACACATGAGATACGGAGGTCAGAAGTCATAATTTAGCACATCTCTAAAAATGATCACCTGGAACCCCAAATAACTAAATAATTTTGGTAGATCAGACAGCTCCTAAAAATTCTTTTAAAAAATTAAGGAAAGTTTTCAAATAAAGCAAAAACCATACAAGCCATTGCATGAAAACATCATAAGTTTTTGTAAAGCTTGAAAAAAAAAAAAAGTCTGATAAAATAAAATTTAAGTATTCCTGTACCTACATTTTACCCTTCATAAGAAGTTTCCAGTTAAGTGCTGCTACTCTTCCTATATTCCTGTTGATCAGTCCCTAAAATTTGAATCTGATTATGACTTCAGTGTTAGCGTACTTGTGCAAACTTTCTCTTATTTTGCTAGATTTAGTTCTTTGTATGTAACCTTAAGCAAGTATCTCAGCAGCTCTCTGAATCAGGATTTTGATATAAAATGAGATTAGGGATGATTTTCTATCTATCTCGAGGCTTGCAAGGATAGTCACTCAACATAAAAAAAAGTAGTATTAATATCAGTTCAGATGGTTAGAATGAAATACTGACATGACAGAAAATTAAAGCTTCCATTCTGAACTTATAATGCTTTTTTTTTTTTGCTGAATATAGAATATATTATTTGAATTAAAGTAAATAACATCAGAAAGTTGAGAAACAGACTGCACCATGAATTAGGATTACAAGTGTTTAAGTGATACTTTGAATTTTTCCCTTGTTAGCACAAAATATTTATGATTTCTAGTTTAACCACACCTCAGATTTTTCTTCTGCTGTCTCAAAAATAAAATTATTCTAAACCTTCATGTTGAAATACAGATGAGGTTAAAAAGAACAGAATTAGGTAAAGAAATCTTTGATTTGAGCAACAAAATAAGAAGGCATGCCCTGCCAATGAAAATTTCCTAGTATTCTTTTTGGCTGTTCAAATGACACATCTCTTCTGACTGACTGTTATCAATTACTTTGCATAAATCAATCTTGACAAAACATGGTACATCTTAACATTTCATTTCTTAAGTGCTATCCATATTTTGAGTGTTAATTGCCTCTGCACTAGCTAGCATTTCTTCATGTATTTGAGTTAAGGCATTAATATTTCAAATCATGAAATGACAGGACTCTGTTTCTGTCTTTTATAATTGCTACAGTGTTGTTTCCAAACAGTGCCTTTTATATAAAGCACTATTTCATACAAACTGACAACTTGATCACTGTGATGCTGAAATATTAACTTATATTTTGGCAGGATGACATTTCTTGTGACTTACATGCATTGTATTTATTTTGATTATATTCCTAATCCAAGAAAAGTGCAGTGCACGTTCTCTTACTAGAGGAAAAAATAATATGTTTCATTAGAAGCATGCTTCCTGGAGATGTTATTTAAGAAATAATGTACTAAAATTGCTCATTACCACCAAGCATAAACATTTAGATTAGAAAGATAATTTATAAAATAGCTAGAATTTCTTTAAAATATTATTACAAGAATTATTATTATAATTATGGACAATATTGTTTCCTTTAACTAAAGCTCACTAGAGGTTAGGTGATCATTACTGATGCTATTTTCTTTGATGCAGTTGAATATGTGGCTGAGCAGGTACTTGTACCAAATATTCCTATGCTGTTCATTCTGAAAATTATGTCTGGAGATCTGATTGCCCCTGATGGTAGATACATTAACAACTCCACAGCATAACTGTGACCATCACAATTCAACCTTGCCAAAACCATGCAGATCACACCCTTTAGCCCTTCTGTTGAGTACTTTCTGAGTATTAATTGAGGACTGTAAAGTAAGGCAAAAAATCCATAGATTTTACCTTTCCAAAGAAATTGCCCTTGCCTTAAATGAAGAATTTATCATAAAAGTTTGTTATAAAAGCTTCACCTAGACCATACACGCATTTATATAGGATATTGCTTTATGTTGTCTTAAGGGTCTTAGTAACAGTCACAAAATTAGCCTGACCAAGATAAATGTGAATCTATAGTAATTTTGTAGGCTAACAGGCGACAATCCTGAGAGCACACAGCTTCCATTAGTGCCACTCAAACCAGGACTATATTGCAAATTGGGCTATTCAATAGAAGGATAAATAGATGGGTCTATACAAGAATAAGCAGTTTCTGCCCTTCTAGTTTACAATTTGGGTAATAACACTCACAAGTAACCTTGAAGCTCTTTTTAACTGCCTGAGCTAACTGAAAAAATGGAGCTGTGCTTCCCAGCCCTTAACAGGAAACGCCTACTGACTGTGGCTCAGTAAATGAGAAGAATCTCCACTTTCCTCTTATGCTTTGACCATTCATAGGTAGAGGACAGGTTTGCATTACTAAGATGAACCCTAAGACTATGTCGTCTTTTACATCATTTATTTTATAAATCTTGTGCAGCTCCACAACCATTACTTTCCCTTGGTTTTAAACAGAGAGGTAATTTACTGAGATACTATTTAACTTACAAAATCCATCCAAAACACACCCAATGTGTAGTTCCTCCAAAGAGTGCATGGCCTGTCTGTATCCACTGAGACAGAAAACGAGGTCCCCATTGTGCTATGCCTTACTTCCAGCCACCTACTACTGCAAATTCCCTAAAAAGAGATGTGAATACTCTAGTCCCATGGAGTGTTACACTCTCTAATAGCAGGTGCTGACAAAAGAGGTTCCACTTAAACACTGCAGTGGATTACACCACCCATCCCTTCATGAAAAACTGTAGGAAAATATGCCACAGACTCTAATAATTGTTCATTAAGCTGTCAGCTACTCCTCCTGTGTAGCTATCAATTTTGCCTCTCTAGAAGAATTGAGAATGGAAAAAAGGAGGCAGTGTTAAAGGTAACAACAACAGGAAAATGTGGAGCTGTATTATTGCTGAGCAAATATTTCACAACGAATTATTTACCTAACCTGCTTAACCTCCAATTCTGTTTGTGCAGTATCTGCAAGCAAACAAAAGGCTTTTTCTCAATCAACTACATTTGTTGCTCAAAATTAACCAATCACATTTTGAGACTACATTTTGTTTAACTGCAGATCAAACACAGAAAGTCGTTTGCAATTATTCTCTGTTTAATAACCTCTGTTTTGTCAATGTTAGCTAGTCATCACTTATTAAATAAATCATGTGTCATTGTCTGCTTCCCTATTACTCACAACCAAATTTGGTGCAAATATTTGCATCTGGAAATTTCAGAATTGTTTTAATTGCATTTGTGTCAGTGTTTTCTCATTAGCAGCAGTTTTAATGGAAAATCAGTGCAGAAGAGGTTCAATAATGGCTGGAGCAAAACCCATTTAAAATGTGAAGGAAAAGTTGTGGGGCAAAAGTAGCAGTCTAGTTCCACCTTCTATATTAGCCTGACTAAATTTCAAAAAATTATAATAGCAAAACAGTAAACAGGCACCTGTAATTTCATGCACAATATGTTTTAGACACACAGCAGGGCATTTCAGTCCATGCTATATTTATGACACTTTATGAAGAATGAGAAAATAATAATCCATTCATGAAGAGATACCAAAGAAGTTAAGAAAACTGAGCATGATGGGAAAAACTTACTGAGAGGAACTCTGCCTGAAAAACATTGTACAAACAGACTCCTTTTATGCTACAAGAATCCAGCCTTAAAAAAATTCCTGTCTGGAGAGCAACATCTTGCACATAGTTCAAACTCGCAAAACCAGTATGCTAAAATAACCAAGTTACAGCCTGTAATCATGAATAAAGAGGGTGCCAAAGCCAGGAGAAGAGTAAACCTGCATTGCTTTCTAATTTTGCCTGCTTTGGAAGAGGAGGATACCTGATTTCACACACTCGTGTACACTCAAAATAATTGCCATCCTGCTAGGGGACTTGTCTACTGCATAGCGTACATTATTTATTAAGAATGATTTCTCTCTCTCTAGTAATTATTAAAACCCCAACATTTGCTACCAGAGGCTATACATTTGTCATATTTATATTTATTCATGCCTTACAAGGAAAATGTAGTATCTTATATTTTAGTAAGTATTTTAGTTCTTTATTGGCAATGGTTATCATAAAATTATTCACATTTCCAAAGTATCTAAAAAGAACACATCAACAATAAAGTAAAATTTTAAAAAAACAACAAAACAAAACACAGTTAAAATATGTCACAGGCAAATTTCTGTGTAACACCAAAAGCAAACTGTGTTTAAGTCTGCCTTACAAGAGATGGAATTTTCCTAGAAATCAAGCTGTTGGCATGAATATGCCTGTGTGAAGAGGAGCAACTTGTCTTGTGTTTTGTCAGGATTGCACACAAATCTGAGCCATCCTACTTGAAAGGTTTGCAAAATTTATTACCTAAAGATACTCCAAAGGTTGGCAATTCTTGAGGTGCTGAATCCAAGTGTAACAAAAGACTTTTATGGAAAAATCATTCTGGGTGACAGAGAGTGACCTCATCTCATACACACTCTGCATTTTCCATTCTGCTGAGAACAGATCATCAAGCCAGGCTAACTGAAATAATCAAAGTATTAGGAGAGCTGAATATCATACCAGTCCTGCTACTGCCTTCCACAGGTCAGCTCTAAACAAAGATGAGTCATGCAACCACAAGCATTTATTCTGCAGTTCTGCCAAGCCACAGATGATTTTCTGTGGATGATCCTATGAAATATCCTTTTTTATTTCTTTAGTACTTCATTAGATTTGACACATTCTAGGTGATTGCTTTGCACAGAACTTAAATTAACTGTTCTGCAACTTGAGAAGGAAATTCAAGGAAAGGAAATGCATATGGAATTGTGATGTAGTTCACCCAACAAAGCGTCTGGAGCAGCTGAAATTTGCATATTCTGATGAAGAACAGGTCTAACTGTTCCCTGCAGGCAATGGGGCTGCTGTCAGTAATTCCTTTCACTGAAGTAGTGCTGCCTATATTTGTGTCTCCTTCATCTCTCCTACACAGGATTTATGCAATGATTGCTCAGCATTATAACTCAACCTGTCCCATGGTTAGTGGGAATGTGCATTCTGTGCAAGTGCTGGGAAGCTCAGATTTACAGATCCTGGTGAGTCTGCTGGCCCTCAGCTTGGTTTAACATTATTTAGATGAAGCCTAGCAGCTTCTCCTGATGTTTCTCATAATGTATGTTTTAGCAGTTTCTCATCTGTTTCTCATAATGTGAAATAATGTGTCTGACTAAACTAATAAGAGAATATGGAGGATGCTGAGCACACTCTGCCAGCCCTGACTCTCCTCCCACACTTCACCATCCTTTCATTCAGCTTCCTCTTGAGTGGGTGAAAAAAAAATTATCAAAATATTAAAAATTAATTAAGAAATTAAAACATTTGAATTAATGGTGTGTCCAGGGTTCTTCGGTAACATAACATGTCTGCTAACTGGTTATACATTTAGCTGGACCCGGCAACCAGTGAAATTGCTACATTTAGTGACATCCATCCACTACATCTTCCATTTACAGTTGTCTTCTCTGTCTCATATACCAAAATCAAATGTCTGTGCTCTGTAGGAAGAACAGCTGGCACCAGGAGATTACTGCATGGCTACAGACATTTCCTCTAACAGCTGTAATCACACAAGTGTGCTGCCTGGTGTAAGTCCTTTGGTTCATGCAGTTTCTCCCCTGTCTGCCTGTCAAACACCAAACTCATCTACTTTCCCACATGAGTAAACCACTACATGGAAAGAAAAGGCTGAACACTGGATGACAACACCTTCCTTTTGATTCTATATTTTCTACTCAGTTGAGTTACAGTGGTCAAGGCTTGGAAATGGCACTTCTTTATTTTCCTAAAGGATTATGGTGTGATAACAAATTTTTCAGAACTGTGTTTATGCATTTTGGTTTCAGTTGCTTGTGTTGCTTGTTCTTTCAACTTGTAGGGTGGTCAAATGGTATGTGATAGGGGTTGTTCAGTTGTGTAATTTTACTCAGTCTTTAGAGACCTCTTCCCCTGGCTGACCAACAATAGGACACTGCCAAATCTTGCTCAGGGCTGAGAAACTTTGTGGAAGTCCAAACATGATTTAACACAGAGAGCTTGAAAAATCCTCACACTTTGCAGCATTCCATTGTTCTTAAGATAGAAAAACACTGAAAAGACAAAACAAGAGGAAAGGACAAATGACAGAAATAATTGGGAATAGGATACAATAATTATTTGTAAGCTGCAGAAAGGAAAAGAGCAAAGAAAGGGAATGAAACACCTCAGAGGAATAAATGACAACTCTGAATCTTTTGAAGACTGCCCGTCACTAACTCAGGACAGATCCTTTTTCAAAGACCACAACTTCAAGCAATGCCAAAAACTTTAAGGCCAGGCAGAGGTAGTCACATAAACCAGTATTGACTTTTAATTATTAGTCTGTCAGAGGAGATGTTAGGGATATGGTTGCAAGTGTTCACATAAGGACTTTGTTGTAGTATTCATACAAAGGGCACATCTCCCTTGGAGTAGTGTGATTTTAGTGCAGTGGAGTCTGCATGGACCACCTCTATTCCGCTCGTCTTTTGTAGATCTTATATAGAAATCTTCTTCACAGGGGTTTTAATGGTTGTTTGGTAGGGAAGAACCCTAACTCTGGTATCTACCCAAGCTTGAGCAAAAATGCCTGAACTGTTGTAAAATATGTGATTTACCAAGTTCAAAACCCAATGGGAACCAACGTCCCCTCTCTGAAGGAAGGTGGTACCAGGCAAAGTGCTACACAAGCTAAGGATCTGCCAGTTGGAACACTGGTGACAGTCACCACTGTCATCATCATCACCACATTTAAAGTCTCTGAAGTCTGAAGAGTGATATGTTAACCCAAAATCCATTCTATTTCTGCATCATTAGTATTACCATTAAGAAGAATTCTTAAATTACCTGCATTTTCTGCATGATTAGAAGTTATTTCCTTGTAGATAAAATTCAGGGTTTGAATCTGGCAATACAGAGTTTTGTCCATTGAAACGATCAAATCTTATCTATATAAATGACAAACCTAGAAGCACTGTGAACACAAACATTAAAAATTAGATGGAAGTAACAAAAGTGGTTGGAGAAAGTCAGTCTTTCTATTCCTGCATTGGTTCATCCCTTAAGTTAAGAGCCAATTTGCCTTAATTTCTGGAGAACAAGTACACAGCTGGCAAAAATGTGTTCATATCTGAGTCAACCTTCAGAGACTCTTAGTAGAATTTGTAGCTCTGTCCTTGCAGAGGCGTCCTCACTTCAGTGTTTGTGGGGCAAAGCTGTAGCACACAAAGATTACTGGGTCTATGAGTCAGAAAAAGTACAGGGAAGAAAGTCCCTGCACTCATTTTTTGAAATGTGCAAGCTGAAAAAGACTTTGTCTTCCTAAATTACATACAGCCAACAACCAAATTCTTGTTGGATAAGGTAAGGCCTGCTCTAAAGAGTTTGTTTCTTGGTAAAATAGGATTGAAAATTTTATTTTTGGAAAGATAAGAATGACTTCCTCACTTTACATAACATAGATTTTATATCTAAGTAATCAGATGGTATTAATTTACAGTGCTAATAATATACTATGGGCCCACAAAATATTATAATCTTGTGGTAATATTGAAACAGACTTCTACCTTACTAAATGAAACACTTTGACTTTTCAAACAGAATTGCAGTTTTCAGAATTACTTTCTATTGAAACTCTCCAAATTTTCATAGTCCATCAAAATTTGAATTAAAACCAAGTTCTGAAAATATGATCTTCTGGTGGAAGGAAATTTGTTTGTGTTTTTTTCTTCTTGAAAGGGAAAATCCTTAATCATCACAAGCCACCAAGCAACTACTTAGCTTATCTTAGTTTGACAGCTCAAAAAGCCATCTGCGGTCCCACTTCTTTCTTACACCAAAGAGGGAGCTGTGAAAGCTCATCATGATGATAAATTTTCTGACCTGATTCTTATCCTGCCTCTGCCACTGACCCTCATACGGTAACCCAGCACTAAACCATGCACTAAAACAGGCTGTAGTGCTACAGCAAGAAGTCTGTCAAGGACTGTAGTAAGTGACAATTTGGGACATAATTTGTATTACAGATTTAGCTACCCTTGTAGTCAGATAGATCTTGTGTGTGCAATTATGTTTGCAGTCTTGCATAATACAGTTTTCCTTGTAATTGTCAGCTTATTAGCTCAGTGTTTTAATTTTGCTTTCTCCCAATTATTTGCATGCTTCTTAATTGGAAGTCATTAGCATATGTAAATACTCCATTTCCATGGTGTTTTGCAGTATGAGCTCATTGTGTTAAATTAATTTGCTAGCTAAATAGCCCTAAATGTTAAAAGAAGATAAATGTGTACATACAGTGTATGAATATATATCTAAAGGTACAGGAAAATTGTACACAATATCTTTTGTGCATTGTTTAAAATGAGTTAAATGGAACCTGTCTACCTTCAATACCTTTAAAATATATTTACTTTGTTACATAATTGACTACTGGAATCCCATTCACACACACAAAGAATCATATCTGAATTGCTTCCTTTTCAACTAAATTACTTTCATGTTGTAACACATATTACTGTTTGGCAGCTGAAGAAGATACTTAACAAGTCAACATTTACCAAAGGTTAACACAAATGCCTTCCATTCAGAACTGAGTGAAAAACTACTGTAAAAACATGAAATCTTGATTGAAATAGGACTTTCTAAAGGAAACCACAACAGAACAGTTTGGCTAATGCCTCTTAGAGCTGATAGATTTGTTTTATTTTCTTTTAATAGAACATGTGATTCACTCTGACAATTCAAAGTAAGGAAAAAACAGCTACATTAGCCAAGGTTTTTTGGTTAAACTTGTTCCTCATCATTAGCATTATGTGCAATGGACTTCCTGCTTACAGGGAACTTAACACTGACAGGCTGTTTTTTAGGGGACCAGAAAAGTTAGGACTCAAAGTGCTCTGTCAGTTTGTGGCCTTGGCATGTGACACCAGAATGCAGCTGATCTGCAGAATGGACATGAAAATATAAATGGAAATGCTTGAGAAGTTCATTGGTTGGCTTTGCATAAAGAAATGCTGTAAGAGATGGAGTTTATGAGTCTTCTGATAATGTGGAGGATTAAGACTGGTACCAGAAAAGCATCACTCACAGAAGTCTACATGGACAAACACTCCAGCAGATCAATAGACATGTGGCATCCTTACTAAATTTAAATAGTATTCCCTGAGATGAAACAGAGAGAAGAGAAGAGAAGAGACGAGAAGAGGAAGAGGAGAGTAGAGAAGAGAGAAGACCGAAGAGACTTATGAGAACGAGAAGAGACCAGAGCAGATGATGACAAGAGAACGAGAATGAAGAAGAGCAATTGAGCGAAGACGAACTTGCGAAGAGAAGAGAATGACCAGAAGAGAAGAGAACGAGAAGGAGCAAGAGAAAGAGAAGGAGAAGAGAAGAGAAGAGAAGAGGAGAAGAGAGAGAAGAGAAGAGAGAGAGAGAGAAGAAGTAGAATGAGAAGAGAAGAGAGAAGAGAAGAGAAGAGCAAGAGAAGAGAAGCGAGAAAGAAGTTCGTGAGCCCCAACCGAGATAGAGAACGCAGAGAGAAGAGAAGAGAAGGGAAGAGAAGAGAAGAGCAGAGAAGAGAAGAGAAGAGAAAGAGAAGAGAAGAGAAGAGAAGAGGTCACTCTGTTCAGTATTCAGGCCATTTAAGCTCTATGAAAAAAAACGCTTTTTGAGGAGACTTTCCTCTAATCCTACCCTCAGAAATTGCTTAGCTGTATTGGTGAGTTAGAGGTAGTCTCTCTGTAATTTGTGTACTTTGATGAAACTCAATTGCTCTTGACTGAGGTTTTCATCCATCAAAATTTGTTTAGGTAGAATGGAAACTGACCTCATCATATTTTATCCTGTAAAACAGTGGTAGTATGCTTGCATTTACAGCTCATCCAGCTTCCCACACATTCTTTGAGGGGGACAAGACAAGCTACTGAATCCTGCCATCTCTAACATGCTGGGGAATGGTACCCACTGGTTTAATACACTAGGTTTATTTCCTGATATGCTTTCTGCCATAACTGCTTAAAGAGCAATGGTATTTAAAGGTCTACCTCATAAAATTTCTCCATATATTTTGCATTAACCTTTAAAGATTTCCCCCTACCCACCTCAGTTATTCATCCTTGTTGCAGCCTAGTTGTTTGCCAGATCTAGTCAGACAAAAGTTTTTTGCAATTCTCCTAAGAGAGTCGAAGAAAAATAAAGCAACTAAAAAAATGAAAAAAAAAAGTTTATTATTTCCTAATAAAACTCTCTGCATCAGGATGGTGCTGGTATGTGCTACAAAATTCAAAGGAGTTGTTTTATAATAACAGTGTAGAAAATTTGCCAAATTGTGATATTTCAAGGCACAGAACCTCTAGCCCCTATTTGTCAACATCCCAGAAATAAAGCATGGGGAAAGACTTTTTTCTATTTATTTATTTTTAGACAGATAAATAGCACATTGTTCTATTAATTCTTCCGAAAGTGAATAAAGCATTTCCATAGCTTTTTTTTATTTCTTTCTTTTGCTACTTCACTAGACTATGCTTATTAACTTATGTGTTTCGCTCTTGTACCTTCAACTACCTTAATTTGATAAGATAAGGTTTTAAAGATTTTTCAAAGCTTTTTATTCATGGCCTCCTTTCTTCTGTAGCCCCCCTTTCTAACTAGTAACAGGACTCAACTACCAGTTCTGTAGTCCTCTGATGTCAAATTAATGTTTTACTTCTCTTTGCCAAATCCTGTCTCTAGTCATTCACTGGAGCCTCCCTGGCTGTCTCCCCAGGCTTTCAAACTGAATATCCCAACACTATCTAAAACAGACTGTATTAAAATGAAATTACTTCCCTTGCTTCATCAAAACTTAGCCTGCCCTTTCTCTTTTCTCCTATTTCAAATGCATTCATGGTTTTGCAGCTCATTCAGCTTCACAAATAATTTTTTGCTTGATACTTCTTTCATGCTTAGTTTCAAGCCTCAGTTTTCTTCTCTCCAGTATCTCAAAAATTTCTGTTTTATCTTGTTGCCTGAATATAGAGTTGGAGTCTTTTTCAAGAATTTGCATTAATTAATCAAGACAGGAAACCACTGATCATTCTTTCTTTAGCTTGTAGCCTACATTCTGCCTAAGAAAGGGTTTTCTTAGTTTTATTAAGCTAAGGAAAGGCTTCTTAATGCATCCTTATCAACAGGGCAGATTCTACCACTTCCCTCTGGTGGATTTCTGGGCCTTTAAATGTCCCCTCTTCTTCACCAGTATTTCTTCACTTTGCCTTTGAAACCCACCACATCACTACCTCGCATGACCTTCTTGTCTTTTCATTTTCCCCATGTCCTAATAACATCCCTTTCTGCAAAGACCGAGTGGCCACACTTCTCTCTTTGTACACCTCTTTTAAAAGCTTTCCAAAGTAGGGATATGGGAATTATCATCTGTCTTAGCTTTCATGGTGGGTCTGATTTGCAATTTTTTATTTGTATTGAAAAATCTTTGAAAGAATCAAGATAATCAACATACTCCATGAGTTTAAAAGCATTTAAGATACTGGCATAGCTTGACAAGTAATTAATTGCTATTTTTGTTTCATTTCAGAAGCACCTAAATAGCTTAGTATAGCTCAAACTGATGGGTATAGTATTGAATATGTAACAGCAAAATTTTAAAATTAGAAGATAAATAAGACTCTCCATTATCATCTAGATAAGCCACAAAAGAGTAATCACACAATGGCATAGCCATTCCATAGAAATGAAAAAAGTTAATTTTCAGTTGTTATCAACATTGTCTCAAATTTAAACAATGCACTTCAAAATCTGTAGAACTATTTTCATTTTTAAGGGGAATTTTCCTTTTATTCCTCAATATAGTTGCATTTTGAAGATGATTTTTCTTGCATCTGCTATTCATCTTTTGATTATTACAAAAGTGAGACCTTGATCAAAATGTAATGATTGGGCAATTGTTCCAGGAATGTGTAGTTTAAACAGTTAATATTATATTCATCTCTGTAAAAAATCCCAAAACTTTCATGCAAGTAAGGTTGCATAAGCCAAAAAATACATATCCCCACTACTTTCACTTTTATGATCTCAGAAACCATTAAATAGAGAAAAAAAAAATCAACATTTGAAATGCAGCCAAGTAGTCAAGAAAAGAGGACTCTGTGTCTTTAAGCTGGGGAGAAAAATAAAACCCAATCATTCCAAATGTATTGCTTTAGTCATCTGGTTTCATTCTATTAATGACCTCTAACATCTGCAAAAATATTGTGAGAAGCTAATTTTGTTTGTACTGAGGTGGTGCAGAACAGTTTCTGGCTGTCAGTCTAGGATGTGCTATAAAATAAAATTGTCTTTCTGGGAGTCTGACAAAAACCTACTGTACAGATTCAGTTTATTTACAACAGCATGAAATGAAAAGAAAACAGAATTTTACAACACACCAACATTCAGAAAATTAATACTACTTACACATTTATATATATTTTAGTAATAAGTTTTCAAGATATCCACTGAGATTAAGGGATCTATTTTGCATTTTGTGGCACTCCACAAAAATTTTAACCAGAGCAAAATATTTCTCTTCAAATGCTCTTCTCTAGAATTGCAATAACCTATTACCCTGATTTTAAACAGAGCCCTCCTTAAAACCCAGAGTTAGCTCAGGCACAATAGGCCTTTAATTAAACAGAAAGCCTTGCAGAGAAGAAACGTCTGTCTCATGTCTTTGTATAACAGTCATAAAAAAAAGGTGCAGCGTGGTAGAAGGGAAGCAGTGTGAGACTGCTCTGGCAGACAGGGAGCATTCACCTCCTCTCCCTCCTTCCAAGTCCAGATAAGACGCAGGGAGGAGACAGAGGAGGGGTTGAAGAAAAATCAAAAATATCTTTGTATCGTTCCCTACTTTAAAAGGGCAAATTGCAGCAGGTATTGCAGCAGATGGAGTGCTGGAGGTTTGTTGGTGCCTACTCACTCCCTCACAAACACACTCCCCTCTGCCTTGTCCCACCACTAAGGCTGAGGTCTCCCAGGCAGGCTCAGGTCCTCTCCCCATTCAGTCTGCTGAAAGAGAAACTTAAATATTTGGTTGAGTGCAGAAAACTACATTTTTTGCAGGCCTGGAAGTGAAACACAAACTCACCCACAGGAAAACTCCTTTTATCCACTGGAAAAAAGAGACAAAACTAGTGACTTCAAGGTGAAAAGGGTGGCATCCCAGTAACAGTCTCTAGGTCTACCCCACATCAAGATTTTCTCTGAGCTAATATAGGGGGCAATGGTTTTAAACTGTAAGAGGGAAGGTCTAGAATAGATGTTAGGAAGAAATGCTTTAGTCAGAGACACTGCCCTGGAAGAGTTCAAGGCCAGCCTGGATGGGACCCTGGGCAACCTTATTAGTGAGTGACATTCCTGACCATGTCAGGGGGATTTGTATCAGATGGTCTTTAAGCTTTCTTCTGAGACAAACTATTCAATGACATCTTGATGCATTATTTTCAATAGGGCTGACTACAATCTGAGGACCTCTATGGGCAGTATAATATCCCCTTTGCCTCTAGACCAACCCAGTTCTACTCATATTTCCTCAAATTATCCACAAGTAAACAATACATTTTCTTCTCAATTCATAGATTGAGCAGAATACTAAATACCAATAAAGGCAAAAATGCACAGTAAATTGCGCAACTTGGTAAATAGCAATGGCATAGCATAATATAAAAACAAAACCAGCACTATGCAAAGTCTGTGTTTTTCAGCTGATTATTCACCATCTGAATTTCACATCAAATATTAAGTCAAGAACAAATTATGTTATTTTTCTCAGTGCAGAATCTGGGGATTCATGCTTAAAACTGTGTTGATGCTTTCTTTACATATGACTTTGTTGAAACTTAGGCTGGAATCCTGTGTTGTCCACAAGTTTTGGAGAATGCTGAAAAGCTTAGTTAGGAAGCAGAAAATCACTGAAAAAAAATTTGATGCCTAGATAAATTGTCTCGTAGTCAATGTTTTAAAAGTCTGATTAAAAAAAAAACAGTAATAATGTTGTAGTGGCCTAATTATGGTTTTTTTTTTTTTTTTTTGGTGTGTGTTTTCTGGTGGAGGAAGCAATCAACATGAATTTCTTTATACAGAAATAAAGGATTAGCAAGAACTAATGGCCAAAATTTCCTGACATAGAAATTAACATTGGCAATTTTTCCTCAATATGCTGCATATAGATGCTTGGAACAAGAGAAATTGTAAATTTACCATTTATTATGTCATCTACTCACCATCACAGAATTCTAAATAGACTATTTTTTGACAATTTCTTCTAAATAGCTTCACCAAAAACATCCATATGTGGCTTATTTTCTTATTACTATATTCTGCAGCTTTAAATGGCCCGTACATTATTATTTGAGGAGGAATTAATTGTGGTGTCTTGTTTTCTTTGCAAAAGACACCTTTCTGTGCACTACTAGTTGAGGTATCTTATTTTTCACCTTCCTAGATCAAAATGCCACTAATCTTTGGCACAGCAAAATCCTTTGACACAGTAACACTTTGAATAAATGGCAGATAAGGCCCATGTCTGCTAATTAGAGAAGCAGATGCTTTCAATATCCTTGTGTTAGCATGGCATCATTTTTCTGGGATATTGAATGTAGCAGCTCCTCTAATTAGTACACTGAGTTGATTATGTAGATTACATGCATCCCATCTTGTTTAAAACAAGTTGTATGGACCCATACAATCAACAACTTCAGAAAAATCATGCTGATCCAAAAGGATAGGTACATAGCACATAGAACTTCACAAACTTTTTCTAAAGCAACAAAAGCACAAAACACTGTAGGACATAAACCTGAGAGGTTAAAAATGGGAGCCTGGAGTTAAGCAAATGAAACATAAATGTTTCTGATGTAGTTCTCAAAAGATATATCATAAACAAAAGAGACTAAAATTGGAAATACATGGACCAAAATTCTTATGTCAGAAATCAATCATAATTAATGGGGAAATAAACACAAAGTAGCCTATTTTAGTCAGTGCATTTCATTTTGCTAATAATGCCTAGGGAAGGGGCAAAGTAAGAAGTGAATTATAGCATCCTTCCCATAGATGCTTAAGTGCACTATAATAACTTCATTCCTCCATCACACTGCTTTACACAGTAACTCTGTCCACCCTGAGCTACAGAGAACAATCCAGAGAACAGCACCACCTCTCTTGGTGACTTTAGTCCTGAAGAAACTTCACAACATAGAACTGGTTCTCAGTTGTGGGGATTTTTTATCTACTGTTCAGCATAAGTCTGACTTAGTGATCTAATACATCAGCATGCATAAATCTATAAAAAAAATGAAACAGTATCAATGAGGTCTTTAAATAACCTCATGATGGTATGGATTTTGCTAGGTATAAGAGCAGTTAGCAAAAACCTATGCTATTCTGATTAGATTTTCAAGCTAATATTCTCTTTACAGCATTGGTTATTCTTTTCTACACCTTTGCATTTGTTATTCTCTGCCTTCAGGACTCTAACACCAATAAAGTAGACAAAGCCTGAATGCATTTCTCTTTTCTATCAGCCATCTGAAATTCTGTAAGTCAAAGGATTTTTCCTTCAAACATTCTCTGCTTTTGAAGGAAGTGGGAATAAGGAATTATTACAAGGCTTAATTATAATGTTACAAATACTTTGTCTCTTGTTCCTTCTTTTGTTTAATATTTAGCTTTGCTTAAAATACTTGTAATGGCAATTTTATATTATGGGACTAAAGAGGTCAGGTCTTCTGTAATTAAAATTTGAATGTTATTTGGTTATTTAGTGTTCATTCTGTAAATATTTTTGAAGCCTCTTTATTCCATCAAAATTGATACAACAAAACATTTTCAGAACTATACAGAAATTTTATCTACTTCTCCTATGTTTCAAACCTTGGTCTTTGCTCCTTACACCTTGCTTTAGCACAGGACATAAACAGAACATAATCTGTTTATGAAACTGTTATGGCTGCCAAAATTATTTTTCCCAGAAATTATTTTCCAGTTGAAAAGCATGTTATCTTACAGTATTCTAGTCCAGCATCATTTCCTGAATAACTTTGTGTTATCTGAGCAATTAGTAAGAAACTGTTCTATTCTTTCTGCCAGTCTGCCAAATAGGTACTTGCTTTGCACATTCTCTCAGTGGTTATCTCTAGTAGCTTCCTTTTTGAAGATTCCTTCACAGACTTCTTGACAGAGCTCCCAGGACTTCAAAAAACATATTAATGAGTCAGTGTGTAGGCTGAGGAAGACAGTGCAACTACTCTTTCTTCATGTAACCTTGCTGGTGGCTTTGGCAGCTCAGATGCATCCAGTTTCAGGCAATCATACTGAAACACTAAATGATGGGACAGAAAAGGCTACAAAAGATAACCCAGAGACAAAGGTCAGTGGGGTTGCCTTTTTAGTCATTTCCTTTACTTTGGAAGAAACACACCTACAGAAGCCTGGTTAATGCACAGCTGCTGGTTGCAAGGCCTAACAAAAAGAAAAACTGGTGATTGCATGTAACTTTCTTGCTTCTCTAAGAGTTAAATGAAGATCATTCTTTAGATAAATTATGCATTACCTGCTTCAGTAATACTAGTTTAAAAAAAAAGATAAACATATTTAAAAAATGAGGGAAGTAATTCTAAATATAACAAAACAAAAGCTCAAATATCCCAACATCTGAGGATGAACAAGGAAGAAAATATTTTTAAATACATAGAGTTGGTCTATATCTATATCCAGGCTCTGAGCCATCAATGTAATTTTATGGACTTAACTAACTACTCATTTTCTCTCTGGTATTTTGTATACTTGTGCTGAATAAGATCATAATCTTAATAAAGAGGCAGGCTGAGGCAGAAATCCAAATTTCTATTCCTTTAGGACCTGTCGTCTCATCTTTATAGGCATGCCTCCAGAGAGGCAGCATGACATGTATAAACACCTCTTATCAATCAAAAATGACTGCCATATGGCCCATAATGTTCCTGTCCTTAACCCCATCACTTAGTACCACACAAGATTTGTCCCTGCTCAGCCTGGCTGCTCCGCAGCCTGTAGGCAGAGATGTCTCATCCTTTGTATCAGTCATCTCTCCCCTTTGCCCTTGGGAAGACCCTCAGCAGCAGCAGACATGGAGCTGCTGGCTGCCAGCCTGGTGCAGTGTTTGATCCCTGCACAGAGCTTCCCTCCCTCTTGGGTCTTGGCTGTGGAGAACATTCCCATGTCTGAGGGTCCCCTGTCACCATGAACCACCTCCAAATGTACTGATCCACTGTGTGAGAGATATGGAAAATCCTCCAGAATATCCAAATGATCTACTGCTCCAGCTTTTGTTTCACTTCCGTTGGGGAAAAAGAACTCTCAGCAAAAGGAAATGTAGACCATTTTAAAAAAATAAATAAAACAGGTAGCTTACTAGCTTATTCTGTGAAAAGGGAAGCATGAGATTTTTCAAAGATTTGAAAACAGAAAAACATGCTTTAATGTCAAATAAATTCCCTTGTGATCTTTGTGGCCTCTTTAGCTCCCCTTTCTAGAAACACCTTTTTATTAAAGTTGCAGCTTGGGTAAAGTCTCAGCACCTGGTGATAATGGAGGGGGAAATATGGAGGGTGATAGGTCTGCTCCACCAGGGGGGATTTACACCTTTCTAAGAGTCACTGGGAGTGGGCCCCTGAAAGACACAGAACGGAGGGCACCTGTGAACCTGTCCAGGTAGGCTTTGCAGATGTTAACTGAAGCAGCTCTCCCACCCACTCCTGACTTTACCTGCTGCCAGCTTTAAGAGGAGAGAGTTTTCCCACAAATTCAGATGGAAATGACCTTAGGGTTTCTCTACAGGAGGATCCTTGTGGAACTTTAGCTAAAGAAAACTGTCCTGGTTGGGGGACATAGCACATAATTCCCTCCTGCCTTCTTCCTGAAACACAGCAATAGTTCCAACTTTAGTTTTTCAGCTGTTTTTAAACTTGTTATAGGGTGGTTAAAAATGGCTTGCAAATGTTCTATGGATTCTTGACAATGTATTTACCACTCATCCAATACCTCCCAAATTTTCTCTAAAGCTAACAGATCAATCCTGATTTCTTGAGGAAGTACAAAAGGCAATCCATGTGGTATGACTTTTTAGGAGCAAAAAAGTAACTTTTAGATCCAGATATGCAGTCCATATTGGTAGTAAAATTTTTAGGAATATTAATATTTTTAGGAGGAAAGCCTTTTCTTTCAGTCTGGTACAGAAACTAACATTTTCAGGAAGATCCAGTAGGAGCTGGAGAGCTCATTCTTTTTCTTTCTGGGGAGTTACCCAGTTATTCAGGCCAAACAAAAAGAACTTGTTATACCTACAGGAAAACCTCTCAGGAAACATGATGTTTAGATGTCATTTGCAAAAGGTTTTTCTCTAGTGCACCTTGTGTGGGGTAGAGACATTCAAGATAAGTGGAAAAATGAAATGGACCAACTCCACAATGCCAATGACATTTTATACTAAAAACTATAGAGAGAGAAGTGAAAAAAAAGCCTATTAAAATCTGACTCTCGAATTTTATGCTCTTTATCAATTGCCAAAGGGGAAAGGTGGGAAAGAGATGAAAATTTTCCTCAGTAGCCTGAGAACAGCTGAGCCAGCCCTCACAACCTCTGTAACCCTGTGTAACCTTTCAGAGATGAGCTCTTTCTTCCAGTTCCATCTCCACCCTGTAGAGAATATCACTATAAATCCACTTAGTACAAGCCTCATACACTTTCAGCTACAATTCCAAAGAAACAGATGAGGAGATTTCCCTTGGAGCTTTGTGCTCTCATGTGACTTGCTGTTACCTGCATAGGAATAGGATGCTGCTGGTCATAGACCGTGTTGCAAGAGGATGATTTCAGCCATCTAGGCCAAGAAATCTTTGACATTGCTAAAATGCCCTAACAACCCACTGTCATAATTTATTTACTATTGCAAAGGAAGAGGAACTTACAAGGGAAAATTTATAAATAATGTTAAGATGTATCAAGGATCCCCTTCACTGAAAAATCATTGAAAAATGTTTAAAATAATTATCTGAGGCCTGTAGTTAGTCAGAGCATCTGTCATGGCAGCTGGAGTGGCACAAAAAATGGATAAGTAAAAGCTGCTGAATAGTATTTGGAAAGGAAAAACTAATAGGTTTTAACTACAGGGATCTGTGAAGAGCAGGACAGGATAGGCAGGAAGACTGTCCATTGTTCTATTGGTAATGTACACCATAAGAGGGATTTTTCTGTCGGTTCATTTCAAACCATATCTACTTTGCCTATCAGGATGTTTCCTTGAAAGCCAATCAAACATATCCATAAATCGATGGAAGAGCTGTCACAGGCTTCATAAATAAGAGGTCCAACTCTGAGGGCCATAATGCAAGCTATAGCAACACTTAAATGATAGAAGAGAGAAGACACTTGGGTACACTTATGGTACTTAGTTCAAACAGAAAAGCAAAGTGTGAGCTGAGCAAGACTTTTATCACTGATCTCAAGGATCAAGCACTTGTAAGGGTAGTGTGTTGTTTCCCAGGAACTGAGCTCTCTTCTGTTTAAATGGAGCTTGCCATTGTGATAATCTTTTACAAAGCCTATTCCCAGTATCCTACTAAATTTTTTTTAAAGAAAGATTCTACTACTTTTCCCAAACCAAATGAAAAACAAAAAAATTTGTTTATTGTAATTTTCAGTTTTTCACATATGCTTGATTTCCAACAGGCAACTGAGCTTCCAACATTATAGCATTGATAATTTCTGACATTTGAATTATCTGTGTTATTAATTCTAATTGTAATGTTTTGATGATTAGTATTTATTACATATGAAGTCATGCTGCTTCATTAGGGACAGGAAAGGAAGAAAACTCTTGGAAAAATCTAGTTAAGAGTTCAGTTTCTGAGAAACTTTGTTCAATCCCCAGTAGCAAAACAGTAAAAGGAGAGATTTGAGGGACCTATGTTCGACATTTCCTCCTTCTACAAACGTGAAGATGCCTTTCCTGAGGCTGATGACAGGATCATAGCATGATGACAGAAATGTAGTGGATTTTATAGCCAGAAATATTGGCATCTATGGACTTCCAACAATCTAAGTTTAGACTGGCTGGTAGTGAGGTGTCTAAGCACCTTGATGGATTTAGTCCTTGATTATGGAGATAATGTTTTCCTGTCAGTGTCATATATGCATATCAAAATGAACCCTGAGGCAGATTAGGAAAGAGAAGCAGAACAGCACCCTTAAAATGGAACTCCTCTACCTCCTCCAGGTATGAGTCAACACAGAATAGTGTTAGTGTAAAACCTCTAATAAACTGCTCAAACTTATCCTGAATCAACAGCAGATTCATCCTTGAAGATGAGATATTTGGAGCATATGAAAAAAGTACAAATGGTTTACAATTGATTCTCTGTGAACAGGAATCATTTCTGTGCCACTGTAGGCAGATGCAACCATGGGGAAGGATGTGGGAAATACCCTTCTGTATGTAGAAACCCTTCTGTATGAAGGAACATTTTTGTTTCCAAATGTCATTTGTTTATTATGTGGGTGGAAAGTAGGAGTAAATGTTGGGTGCGTAAGTCACTGGGGAAAGTGCAAGCAAGGTACTGAAATAATGACAGGGGTGTTCAGGTGTCTTCAAAATTCAACTCCACACTATGAATACAGTACATGTAAATACATGCCCTTGTTTAGTAAAATCTTGTGCCCACAACATGGAATCTGCTTCTGTGTCCAGTAGAGCCCTTGGGATTGTACACAAGGTGTCCTCTAGTGGGACATGGGCTCAGACTGAGACAGGTGTATTTTCTTCACAGTAACTCCTTTCTTGAGTCATCTTGCTTTTCTCAAAGGTTATTATGCCTTTGTTTGGTTTATGTTTTTCTTCAGTGCGTGTCAGAGTAAGGCCAACAGTGCATTTTCAAATGCTGAAAGCTGTGGATTTCTCCCTCTATTTCAGGAATACTTTTCATTAGCTCTAGTTCCATTTTCCAGTTTGCAGCTAATATGATTTTTCAAACCACATTATTTTTCCAGGTAAGAACCAGATGAAGGTGAACATCCTGTAAATTTTAGTTATTATACAGGTTTTTTCTATGTTCTCTAATCTTTTATATTCTGAAAATAGTCTGATAGTCTAGTGCTAAAGATATTAAAAACTTCCACTTCTATTATGCTGCCTCTGAGGCTATCTCAAAATCAATACCAATTCAAGACATACAACTTAATATTAGAAATAAAATACTGCTTTTCTACGAGTTTGGAAACTCAATAGCAAGAAAAAAAGGTAGGCGAGTTTACTCCTAATTTAGATGTTGCAAATATGCAAAACATATTACCTAGCTAATCTAATTTATGAACTTCAAAAACAAAGGTGAAAAATACATAGAAAATAAGTGAGTAACTTGCTGTTGAAGGTCTACATCAGGATAAAAAAGTCCTGGTATAAATACCAGTCAACCCAACTTCCAGTTCAGTACTTTAAATTAGAAGACATTTGCCTTGGATGTGTAGTGAGCACAAACACACTTGGGTTTTTTTATGGACAGGGCTGTAGTTTAACCTGGATTTGAGTTTCCAGTAGATGTAATAGGCCAAGAGGTTTCACATCCAGCAATCCATTTGACCTATCTTTGATGGCAGCCAAAAGTGATGGCTGTAAAAGGACCTGTATGATAGAAATTCACAGTGCTATTTAAATCTCCTCTGGATGAATATCTTCTTCACAGCTATGACAGGTGGTGTCAGCAGTCTTTACAGATGCATCAAAGATTTAATGACATGGAAGTTGCACCATTGTGGTGTTCTGATGCACTGGCTAATGAGAAATCTCTGTTGGAGCTTGAAACTAAGTGAGTCTTTAACAGGCAAAGCAACAAACAGAGAGCTTGAAAGGCAGAATGAAAGAAACATGTCTGCTCTCCTTTTTCTGGTAATGAAAGCTCTGACTCACTAGCAAGACTGTGCCAATAAAGCACTGCATAGAGCGTCACCTCTACTCAAACAGCCCTGAAAACTGCATCTCTTTACAGTTAATCTTTTCTCTAAGGTGGAGACATGATTAATTTTGAATACTCCTTGGATAGCTTGTACTCTGAAGCTCAGACATTTTAAAATGCCAGTTTGGATCACCAAAATGGAACAGCTTTGTTAGAAATTACCTAATGAAATACCATGAAGATGAAGGCTTCTTACATATACGAAAGTGGAAAGCCAAAATATGGGGATTTCCAAAATATTATTAATTTATAAAGTCATTTCTATTTGTTCTGTAAGAATTTCAGGAGCAAATATTTAACTTAATATTTTTTCAAAATGCTTGATGTTTCTCTTTTTTCTTTAAAAATTGATTGCAGCATAGTTTTAAGATAGTAACAGCATAAGTGCACAATTGAATATTTATTTTTTGAATTTCTATATGTTTGGTTTATAAGTATTTTGTTTTGGAATAAAACCAGGAAAACTTGCTATTGGAAATGTTACAGCAGTCTATTCCATAAGCACAAAAAGTTGAAATAAGACTTAAAATCTTTGGTCTCTGTTCACTTAATGAAGGAACTCTTAAATTTAGGAGTCATAGAGTTTAGGAGGCATGTCTGACCTCAAAGAACAATATTTCACACATTTCTCCTTATTTTTAACATCTTCTTCTTTGTATCTATAAAATACTGCTTTTAATAGTTCTCTAACTAGTCCAGTGAAGATTAATAGCATATAGAATCATAGAATCATGGAATCGATAAGGCTGGAAAAGCTCTCTAAGACCAACCAGTTCAACTGCTGTGTTCACCACTAAAACATATCCCCACATACAAGTTTTCTGAACACATAACCTTTGTATGGATTTTTTTAATAAATATATATGTATATATGTCTTTTAGAAATCTTATGTGCTTTAAGTAGTAATGGATTCTAAAGAATTGGCTGCAGAGCCTTTTAAGTTTATGTAGAATACTTCTGATTTAAGTCTGTATCCAGTAAAGATTGCCTCAGCTCAAAATTATGATCTGAAAAAAAACCTACCACTTGATATCAGGGGTGCCTTCTCTTTCTCTTGCATATAAATTCCCCTTGAAACCAGGCCATAAGACCTGCCTTACAATGAATAGCTCTACATCTAGAATACTCTTGTTGTTTTAGAAACTGGAGACTTCTCTATATCTCCTGAAAATCTTCACTCAGGAAGTATTATCAAATAAGGAAAGATAAGCCCAAAACATGATTTCCTGATTAGTGTTGGTTTTAGTGAATCCCACAGCACACATCCCAGCTGAATTTCAGCCTTTCAGAATTGTTTAGCATGGCTTACATCTGAATTCTCCACATGGAACTCACTCTAAGTCTACCCCACCACTCACACAGGGTAAACTTATACCCTTCTACCATGGCTCAACATTCCAACAGAAGTTTCAGTTATGAAAAGATATTTTTTTTGTGTATAAGTGTGCACTAAAAGATACAAAAGAGTGCATTTCTTCTGAGGTGGATCCTCACAGGAAAATTCTGCTCACACTACAGCAAATTTGTGATTCAAGATGCTACAGATTCATCTTTGTCAAGAGCAGGGATCCCTTGCAATTAGAGGTCCACAGCATTCAGACACTATGAATGATACTCCAGCTAAAAGCTGTCATAATGTGTCAAAAGCCAAGTTGCAGTGATGCTGTAGCTAGAAAGGGGCTTCAAAGGGAAAAACATGGTGTTATTGAGAATGGGATTTCTTGGAGCTTAGTCTTGTGCAGCATTAACTCTTAAATGCTTGTTTTCCCTGATAGCTGCAACAATGAGGAATATTTCAGCTGATATGTAGGATTTTAAGTCCTATTTCTAGCTTATTGAAATGAACTGCTGATAACACAAAACCTTAAATGTGAAACCAGTACAGGGTGACCTAAATCCAGGATGACTCCATTGGGTTGCCAAAATTCATATTCCAGTAAGGCTTGTCATGTGTTTGTCATGGGCATGAAGAAGATAATAGCAATTTAATATCTAGAATTGTGGTACTGATCATAGGATGATAGAAAGGCCTGGGCTGAAAGGTACCTTAAAGGCGGTACAGTTCCAACCCACCTGCCATGGGCAGGGACACCTTTCACTAGACCAGGTTATGCAGAGTCCCACCCAACCTGGCCTTGAACACTGACAGGGATGGGTCATCCACATTTTCTCTGGAAAGCCTGTGCCAGTGCCTCACCACCTTCAAAGTAAAAAATCTCTTCCTAACATCAAATCCAAACCCAATCTCTTTCAGTTTCCATTCCAGCTTGTCTTGTAAATACCCTTGTAAAGAATCCCTCTTCATCTTGCTTGCAGGCTCCCTTCAGGCACTAGAAGGTCCCAATTAGGGGTCTGGAAGGTCTGTCTGGGGCTTGTGTTAGAGTTATCCCTAGCAGGTTGATGTAAAATTAACTTTTTTTTCCTGTATGAGCATAATTTTCTGATAATTTTGCTTGAATTTGACTTTGGTATTAGTTTTGATAATAACAAAAATGCAGATTTCCTCTGTCCCACAAAATTTGCCTTACAGTCTTTTTCCCACTTGTCCACCTGTGTCCTGACCCCAAGATTCCCCTTTGTCCAGGAAACAAATCTTTAAGCTGGCTGGAGTTAGCAAAGTGTTTTCAACACAATGACTCAACAGAAACTGCCTTATTCATACATATTTTATACTCTGGGTAGAAAGATAACACAACAAAACAGCTCAGCTTCTATAAAAAGAGTTTGAGGACCTAATTTTCCTGTTTGATAGTCCAGTTTTATGCCAGTAGAATTTCAGTAGCATATGACATGAGTGACACCATGGTGAATCAGTCTCTGTGATTCAGATACACTCTGCTTGCAGATGCACTGCCTAGGAACTCTTCTATCTTCAAATCTTTTTATAATCATTTTACCTAAGACTGCAAGATGCAACATTTGCAATATTTCCAGTAGCCTGCACATGCACAAATAGAGAGAAAAAAGCTATAAAGCACCAATAGCACTGATGCTCTGCCTCAACCTTTTGAATATGTGATGTTTTGCTTAGTTGCTCTATTTTACACTGGGTCTTACACTGTATAAAAGAAGTAAGCGTCCAGTAAAATCAGAGAACCAGATCTTCAATTAATGGGATTTATCTATAAGAAGGAAAGCATATATTTTTTCCTTCCTTTTACAGCTGAAGGATAGTTTAAGTATTTAGCAAAAAAAATTTTAAAAAAATTTAATAAATTAAATTTAAAAATTTAATTTATTTAATAATTTAATAATCTTTCATCCCAATCCTGATGGTAATGGGGCAGAAGAGGGTAGATAACATGCTTAGTTTTGTAAGAAGAAGAAACAGTCCCCTTTTATAAAGATATTAATTTCACTCTTCCATTTACAAATATTTCATAGTAGAAACACTTACCATTATGCAAGGATTAGGAGTATTATATGTGTGCTGTGATAAAAAATTAATTAGTAAGAAAGGCCTCTCTGCCTGCAGGCAGGAGCTGATAGCAATCAGTGGCTGGCTCCTACCTACACCTTTCAGCTGATACTGATATGGTAAGAGCTAGCCTAAATGTTAAATATTTGTCTCTTGGCTCTGTTTTACCTCATTAAACTTGTTTATTTTTTTTATTACATGGAAGTCAATGCTTACAAAAGTAGGATTTACTTCTTTGGTTTTTTTTTAATTTGTGATCTTTTCACTTTCTAAATGTCTATCAGATGGAAGTGACTTACAGAGCAAAGGCTGGAGAACAGTGTACTAGAGAAGACCTGGAAGCTAAAGGGAATGAAGTTTTGTTCTCCTTTGAAATGCATAACGAGTACTGAAATTCTGATATCTCATTCTTGTGAAAAATTGCAATAGTCACCAGATATGGTACCTATATGGTAGAGCAATCAAGTGGAGCCAAAAAGTGACAACCTTCTTCCCTGGAGTGAATCCAGGATAACAACTAGAAATTATAACAAGTTTTTGATGCCAGTTGTAGAATTCCAGACATCACCTGGAAAGAAAACCTGACACAGAAAAGCAGGCAGGAGGACAGAAGGAAGGCAAGCATAGCCTAAGCTCTTGTAAAACTGAATTTGCTTACAGGGGCCTGCAGTCTTTCCATCAGCCAAACACTCAATTGTGTATCTGAATGAGACAAAAATCTGTAGCCAAATATTTCATTGGAATGCCAAAACCAGCACTTTACCTGAAATGTACATGCAGAGGTTTTTGTTTTTCTAGTTGCATTCCAGAGTTGCAGTTCAGCTGCTTGTAAGTTTAGTGGCTGTATTGCTACAGAGAAGTGGTTATAGGGTAATATTTTTAGGGCAATCTGTGGAATGGTACCTCTATGAGGTTTCAAATGTGAAATTTAAAACAGAGATTTTACCTGGCCTGAAAATGACAAGAAATTAAAAATACTTTAGTCAATCAGGATTAAATACCTATTGCATAATTATGAATGCTTGCCAAGAAATAAATTATCCTGTGGTGAAACACAGAATTTGTTGAAGAGGTAAACCTTGTTATGGCATCAGAGTGGAAATATGTTTCAGACAGCATCTGGTCTTTGAATTGATTCAATCACAGGGAAAAAAACCAACTGGTTTTGTAAAAGCAATGACTTATCTCATCTGTGATAGAAAAAATACTGCCACAATATTTAACATGATCTTGCATAAGAAGCTTTTAATTGCAACATGGTGAAATAATTGCCATTAAACAGATGAGTTTATGTCACTTTCTAAGCAATTCTGACATAACTTGAAAAAACACAAGCATTTGGGAAGCACAGGGTCAAAAAACCCTCTCTGCCTCAATTCTCACTGCAGCCCATTGCTCCCCCTTACTGCTATTAGCCTTTCATAATGTAAAACATTTCATTTCCAACAGATAATACTTTCAGTCGAAAGGTAATTTTTGAAGTCTATTACTTGCATTCTTAGTGAAGAGCACAATGTAGCATTCTGTTCTAATATGCCATTGAAATTGTTTGAGTAGACACGCCATGGAATCAAATACAAAATGTCAAAATGGTTTCCATTAACTATGCACATTTGCACTGCTTCAGTTAATGGGCATGTTTTTGTTCTTCTCCTTCATCTTTGCATCTATAAGACAAAATGATTCAGTTAATGTAACTGAAAAGTACGTTGAAAAGGTAGAGCAAATTACAAAAGCATCAAACCACAATTCCACCCACGCACTTTATTTTATAATGAAGTTTAATAATGACTAAAATTGCCTTCAGATTTAAACATCAGTCATTTCTGCAATTGTGGTTAATGTGAAAAATCTCACCCACGGTAATGTTTTAGGAAAACATTGTAGAAATGTACATTATATTTTATACTGAAATGTCATAATGAAATCTTAACTAGATATCACTGAAATATATAGCACGTTAAAAGTAATTTGCCACTATGGGCCAGGACTGAAACAGGGACTGTGTTCCCATCAGCATGATAAGAGGTAGGGAAAGTTCTTTTATATTATAAAAGCTCTATTGTGCTTCAGCACCATTATGGTGAGAGAGTCTTTGATACTATCTTTGATAGCAGGTATCATCTAAAATACTGCTATAATACCTAAATTACTTGTTTTGTACTGATAGTGTCATAAAATAGTATTTTATGAGAGTGAGCATCAATGAGAATATTATTTCCTCAGAAGGACACAAAATGGATTAATCTTCATTTTGAAACAGAAATAAGGTATTTTTGAGTGGTTGCCTTTCCTAGCTCTACCTTGTGAGGCTGCAATATGCCACCAAATCCTTATATCCTGAGTGGACCATGTGTAGGAACAGGATCCCTGGGAAGGTCACTGGGCCGTTTCTGGCACCCAGGCGAGGGTTTCAGCAGCACCAACTTCACAATTACAGAGGTTCCTGCTGCAAAGAGCAAAAAAGGGGAGAAGAAATGTTCTCACACAGCTCTGTGCCTCGTTCAGATAGGGCTAAGCATTGTCCTTCCCTGGCTGAATGAATTTTTAGACGTTGAAATTTAATTTGGGTCAAAGTTGGATTAACTGCCATGGAAACTGTATTTAAGCCTCTCTTAAAAGAAAAAAAAAAAAGAAAAAAAAAAAGAGAGAGAGAGAGAGAGAAACCCTACGCTCTGAATATTCAGGTTCTCTTAGTGAGTGAATGAATGAGCTCTCCTGATAATTAAATTTAAAGCCAAGCCTGTACAGCACCACTGTAAGGAGCTGCGGGCGAGGAGAGGCAGCCCGTGCTCCAGGCTGGGAGGGAGAGGCGGCTGTCGATGTGTCCCTGCCCTGGCAGCTTCCCCTCCCTGCTCTCTCGCCCCTTCCTCACCCACTTACAAGTTAAATCCTTCACTCGCCGGGATTTGGGGTTTCCTCCTCCAGGCTAAGTTTTCTGGCAGTGGTCACCAGATGGCAGTATGATATCATCAACCCCTCTCCCCCACGGACCCCCCCCCCCCTCAAATCACCAGGAGCAAAAAGGGGTTCAAATGGTCCAGGGCATAGGGTACAATATCCTACATATCCTACATATAGGATACAACTCAGATACAATTAGTCTCACAGCTGGGCTAGAGAAGAGTCAGGGGTTTTTTTCCAAGATTGAGAAGGTGCTGCTTCCACGAAATTTGATGGTGAATGTGCTAAATATCAGGGAAAAAACTAAATAATTCATTCTACCTTGATTTATTTACAGTATATATTAGTTCTCCAGAACATAACTTTCTACAGAGCCCTAAGCACCTGAATTTTGGATGACCTAAGGAACCAAACACTGGATTATCTTGTCAGCTGTCTGCTCAGACTCTGTCCCAATGCTCTTCAAGTCCAAGTTTCTTATAATGGACTTTTTCTTTTCCAGTAGGCTGTATGGTTAACTTCCCCAATAAATTAAAATGTACATAGTTCAGATGTGCTTAAACACTGTGTGAGTCATACAGAGTCTGAGATGATGATGCAGTATCCTCTGGGGTCACGTTGCAACACAAAATATGTACTCTTCCCTTTTTTTAGACATATGGACACAACCTGCAGTTATTTGGTAAAGCATCCATGTCTTCCTCTGCCTCAGTGCAGTTGCAAAAGTCTGTAAGCAAAAAAGAAAAAAAAAAAACAGGGTTCTTTCTTTATGTGACAAACATCAGATTTAAAGCCCTCTGTTTATTCAATTGAATGTCAGTTTTAATGGAAATGTCTGGGACTGCAAAAGCAAAGTAAAAAGACAAGCAGTCAGATGGCCTGCAATCCTCCTTATGTGATTCCTCCAACACCATCACTATGGAGATATAAGTAGATCATCTGCTGCCAGCAATATTGGACCATCAATACTGATGCTGATGCTTCTGTTCTGCAGGTCTGTGTTTTTTTTCAGGCCAGGCAATGATCCAAAAATTACAAGACCATCATTTCCAACAATTCATGTATTGTATGCTTCCTTAAACCCCGTGGACATAAGTTGCAAATAAGGGCAGGCATTACCTAAATTACCTGCAACCCTTTGGTATGTGAATCCTGTCCTTTAAAATATTGTTTTTCCCTCTGCACGGAAGAATGTGACACTATGCTCTCTAATTATCTGGATTAATTCTCCAAATTATGGCCTAGTTCTATTAAGTCACACCTACCAGGTTTTGTCTGTACACAGGCACAGAAAATAAGATACTGCTAGTTACTCAGTTCTCACTGTATCCTGGAAAAATTCCTTGACACCGCAATCTATGGGTCACAGCTATTGTACTCAGGTCACTGGTTTTGTATACTGCTATAATAACTAAAAATACTCTATTCAGGGCTCAGCACCACATGATGAAAACTGGCCTGGGCTGCTATCAGCTCATCCTGCTCCCCCAGGGAGTTAGTGTCAGTTAGAAGGGTGCTACTCCATAAGAGAAAAGGAAGTAATTTGTTTTTGTAAGAAGTTTAAAGGTCAAGAGGGAAAATTCAAATACAAAACCTCTTATCACACTCCCCTTACTAGATGCAAACTAGTGCTAGGTATAGGTGAGAGAAGAAATAATAATGATTGAAAGTAGCACCCTTTGCAGGGAGTGGTACCACAGGTGCCAGTTACTCAACTATGGCACAGACCAAGATTCAGATATGCCATACACTCAGCACAAAAAAAACCCCAGAACTAGGTTTCCTTTCCCATAGATATGCTTTGAGCAATGTCTAATCTATCAGATATAACTAGTAAGAGGTTGATATTTGCCCATATCACAACATAGCTAATATCATCACATTAAAAATAGGGTAGAATTGATTGCTGTTATTGCCCCTGAGTCAAACCATTTATTATTTACTTATTGAGCAGATCTATACAGAACAAGAAACTTGTATTTGCCCCGAGGAGCTTGGTATATGTTCAGCTGGAAAAGCAAGTAAGAGATGTAGGCATTATTAAAACCTATTCCCTGCTACAACCTGAAACAATTAAGCAAAGCTGGATTCATGTTAAAGGTACTGCTGACTTACTTTTTTAATGCAATGATGCTTAGGAATCTTTGTGGGTTTGTTTGGGTTCTTTCTCTCTAGTGTACTTATTGGAGCTTTGCCTTCTTGTCTTCAAAGCACAGTGAAAAAGATAGAAAAAGACAGACAAGTGTAGTAGGGTTTGTCTCTTTGATCCTGACCAACAGCTGAAATGTGACTGCACATTTCCATTGGAATAGTCTGATTTGTTTTTTCAATGGATGAATTAGAACTCTGGTAGATGGGGCTGGAGATGGGTGTTTTAAGAGGGACACGAGCAAAGAAAAGGTAATATTTTCATGCATAAATCTGGGAAACCACTTTATTAGTGATCAGTATAAATAAAAATGCATGAAAGGGAGAAGAATAAAAATGTGTATTTGCACCAAAATGTGAAGGTGGAGATGGAGAGAAGCAGAGACACAGCACTGGTAACACAGGGACACAGCACTGCAGCAGAGAAAAAGACACCTACATCTTCTGCAATGAATGGGAGCAGTGGGAATATGTGGAGAGGAACATGGCTTCATGATGGAGAGTGGATGAAGCATAAAAAAATTCCTCTCTTGCCTTTCATTAAATCTATTGTGTTAGGTTTTTGTGCTAATAGTTGTGCTATCAGAGAGTCTGTGAAACCTCTGTCCTCTCAAATGTTTAGAGAAGATCCACGGAGCTCTTTTACAGTTTTGAAATATATTTGCCAACACATATTTTTGCAGTGGTTTGTAAACACAGTTCAGCATAAGGAGGAAAATCCTTCTGTATCTAAGGGTAGTCCCTTGCAAAGGTGAGTAGAAAGTTCTCATCTAACACACCACACACGCAGGCACAATCCTCATTTTGGAGCCCAGGCAGACTTTACACTCCTGGGTGCTTCTTAGACTCCAAAGATTGGGCATGGAAATCAGTTAAAGTGCAGAAAGGGATCTATTTTAAACATATGTCAATCAATCCCATTTGCTGTTTGGAGTCTGTACGTGGATTTTTCATGTTATTTCTTGGCTGTTAAAGTTGGTGCCAGAGTGAAAGCATTTGTTTTTCTAACACAATGTTCTATATGCGTGAAAGAGAACTTCAAAAGTGGAACAAAGCTCCTGCTGTCAGAACAAAATCATAACTCTGCTGAGGACATAGAAGAGAATAACAAAGATACCATTGTTACCCCTCTATATCAAATGAAAATCAAATTTGAAGAGTTCAAAGCCTTCAAAACAGCCCATTATTCTATTTTTAAAAGGAAATTATATGATATCTGCAAAGGTAAGGGGTTTTGGGTTTTTTCTGGGTTTTCCCTCACTCATTCACAGCAAATTAAGCACATGCACACACATAATCAAAAAAAACTTAAAACAGAAAAAAACCAAACAAACCAACACAAAAAACCACCAAACCAAACCAAAACAAAAACCTACAGTGTAAAAGTGACTTTTCATTTTAGCTTACACGGTCAGGTGACATATTCAAAATCTAGTGACATCCAACACACTAACCAAACATTTTTCTTCTGGGTTTGGGTGCTGGTGATTGTAAAAATGATATTTGAAATATCAGAATAATGAAAAATCTGACAGGGTGTGTCATGTGCCAAATGAACATTAAAGGAAGATTAATAAGCCAGAAAATATGCTCCACTCTTTTCTAAAGTGACTTAATTACATTGCCGTAATATCGCATATGAAATTGGAAAGAGCTGTAAATTTAGAGGATGCTGATACTTTGGTTTTTTCTTTCTCTTTTTTTTTGCTTTTCCAGAACCCTTCAATATATCTATATTTTTCTCTACAATTTGCCTTTGATTCTCATGTCTCTGGAGCAATTCTCTTGTTGAGCAAATTTTCCTTATGGTTGGCAAAAGTTTTTCTCTCAAGTTAGTTTAAAATGCCACTAATGACACATTAAAGATTCTTCACTAGTAAGAAACTTGACAAGAGATTTTAAGAGATGTCATTGTCATGTGGCTTCAGCAGCATTCATATCCACTCCTGGGCAGCTGTGTAGGTGTTTTAAGAAGAGCATCTGCCAAGTGTACCTCTGCATCAATTTCTGAAGACCATTAAAAAAATATGTACAGAGCAGGAGAGCTGACTCAGGGTCTGCAAGTCTGCCTGGTAAAAGAGAATATTTTATAAGTGCTATTTTTTGTGTAAAGATGACTATTGAAATAGTTATTATGATCCTTGCTCTACTAATGTTGACCATTCAGTGCAGGAATCTGCTTGAACATAATCATAAAGTAGAGAAAAAGCCTTGGAGTAAGGGCAGAGGGATAAAAAACAAATTACACCTGTGTAGTGCAGTCAAAAATAATCACTAATGGACATCCTTCTTACAATACAGATTTTGTGAAATGGTGGCAATACTCCTATCATTTATGATTTCCTGAAGAATGGACAACTATTTATAAATGAATGGCTCTGTAATAACTCGGTGACACCTTCATAAATCTCACCAATGTAGAGCAGTGTGTGACACATCTGATGAGAAATGTGTTTACTCCTTTTGGATTAAAAATAGAAAAACACAATAGAACAAGTTCATTGGCAGGTTCAGGTGGCCACTTAGTGTAAAATAGAATCAGGAAATGAAAGTGCCCTGTGGCACCAAGAAAAACACCACTAGCACCCTTTTTTAGAGAACATGAACAAGCATGTTACTGTGGCTTGAGTTGTTTGGTTTTTGGTTTTTTTTGTTATTTTCATCATTTGCATACCAGCAAATGTAACTCTTTACCATCAGCTAAATATTTATTCACTTCTTCTGCTTGTTATTTCTTCATTAGCAAGGTTTTCCCTGCTGTGCAGTGGAATATGAGAGTAGCTTTGCAAATGTCAGAAGCACTCAATTTGGATCAACTGGAGGAAGTGATAACAAGACTCATAATCAAGTGGAAGTACAATAGTGGCACATTTCAAGCTGCGAAATAATAGATCGATTCAGAAGTCTCTTCCTCATGGGATAATACCTCCATTTGTTCTTATTTTGAGATTTGTTTTTTATTCACTATCTCAAAGGAACAATATCTTTTTCTTTTAGCATCTTATTTGGAGGCAGCAATTTAAATTACATTAGGCCACTAATTGTTGTTTTATAAAACAAATGTAGTATTTCAATAAAGGTAAACTTGAGCTAAAGTAGGGTGTAAAAGCTTTGGATTGAATCCTAACTTACACTTCTTACATGTCTGTGTTGTAGTGGTAGGGAGCTTTAACAGCACAATGAAAATTATTGCGCATCCGGCTTGCCAAGGTCACTGCTGAAATTCTTTCTTGCAGCAAGGCAAGTTCACAAAACCAAAATAAGCAGAGGACTTATGAAAATTGAGCTTTTAAATTTGAATATGGACTTTTTTTTTTTTTACCCCATAATATAATCTAAAAAATTGTTGCAACTGCATAATTTAGTAAGAAATTCTAGAATATTTTTCTTTTGTCGGCCGAATTTCTGGATTTCTAGTCTGTGGCAACAATAAAATGTCATTAGATTAATTTCATTGATACTGCTTACTTTTCTCTCTACATCCTTGCAATGACAGGTTAATATTAAAGAGTGTTTCCATTATTTTTGAAAGATATTACAGTAGAATATTGCCTCAAAGCTACAACTCAGAGGTCTTTCTCCATTTCCTGTTTGCTAATCAGTCTGTGGCTTCTGAGTCATTCTTTTATTTAAAACTGATATGAATTAGGTGTATTCCATTGTTCTTTCTCAATGGGAAAAAAACCCCCATGTATAAATGTTATTAAATATAATGGCCTTTAACCAGTAGGCCATTTTACAGAACTCTGCAAGTTTCAGCATGATTATTCGTGTGATGAGAGGCTATGAGATCAGGTCATTGGCTGATGTATATTTTTATGTTCTTTGACCAAAGAGATGATTTTACCTAAGTTCCACTCAAAAATTATGGGATAAAATTCATTATGGGATAAATCAATGCCCATTGGCTTTAGGTGCCTGCTATATCCCACAAAGTTGAGTAGGTCCCCTGAGATTTGACAAAGGGACAGGAATAGGATCCATTGGGCAAAAGTTTGGCACAGCAAGGTCAGGTTTATATTCAGAGCCACCCTTTAAGGGGAAGACATTCCTTTTTCCTAGTTTGATAGCTGACTCAGACACCAGAGTTGTGGGGGAAAAAATTCATTTCAATACAGCACTAGATACTGAACCCTTAGCTACGGTAAATTGGCATTGTTTTCTTGAAGTCAATGATGCCATGCTAATTTAAATAGATGAAGAGTTGGCCTTAAAATATTCCCCTGCATCTCGCTGAGCCTTCCAATCTTCACTTCCCTTTAGAGTAAAGGATATTCATGGATGTCCTGTTATATGGGGTTATCAAGTTGAAGAAAAATGTTTTATTTGCCTGGAATTGGGCTATGTAGAGCAAAATATCTGTCTACAGACCACTCAATAGATAAGTCTTAGGCATCTAACTTTACCTCAATCTCTTCCTCTGTGCTATCCTGGAATGGGAATATTCCCAACCAGACAGAGAGAGGACTTGGACCTTTTAATGCACTCCTTTCTCTATTGCCTGATCCATGAGACCATTCTTTCACAGGCAGGATCCACATCCTAATCTGCACCATGCTTCCATTGGCTTTTTCCTTGCCAGAGAAATCACTGAGACCAGTGATTTAATAGGATTTGAAAAGGATCATGCATTTATACTGGCAGTAAGTGTGCTTTAAATTCAGTTAAACAGGATTTGTTTTAAGTTAGGTAGGGATATAAACCTTACTGCTTCTGAGATGAGCAAATGTGTAGCTGCTGGAGCTGGAAAAAGATGTTTTCTTCTGAACAGAGATGCTGTGCCCCTGCCATATAGGCAACTCTGTGCCTTCCTGCTGGTGCTGGTACCTACTGAGAGCAATACCAAGAGTTCAGTGAAGTAACTTGGTTCAGATGTTGCCTCAGAGGATGGCTAACAGGCAAACAGCACAGCACATCAGGTTTGGGCAGCACTCAGTGCAATTCAGAAGAGGCAAGAATACACGGACCGAACCTCTGTGCACAGCCTGCATAGCTGAAACCCTTCACCACACACAAATTTCAAGGAAAATTCCACATATCTGTTCCTGACCTGCAAGCAGCTCCTTCTGATTGCTTCCCTGACTCTACATACAGAGTATTATGTTAACATTAACCTGGATGTATGATCTTCACCATGGATAGAGGATGAAAGGAATGTTTCGTGCTCCAGAAATTTCTCTTCCAGAAGTTCATGATACAAAGTAGCTAGCTACCACATAAAAGATGACTAGAGAAAGAAAGAATAGATTGCAGCTATTAATTTAAGGGGAAAAAATACATGCAATACATTAAAAATCATGATCATTTCTCCATCAAGCCCATTGACAGCTTCCTACAGAGATAAACCACTTTCCTCTAGGATTCCCATCTGAAGGACAGAAGAATAAAAATTTTATTTTTTTATGCTTCCTGAAAAACTGAAGTGTTGAGAATACAATTTCCTTCAGACCAACATCCCATGAAGGAAATAAAGGCAGCAAATGACCACTCTTCTCATCACATCTTGGAACAGGAGAAATATTTAATTTTTCTGTCCTAATCCCAGAAAACATAGAATATTCTATGAAGTCATAGAAGAATGCCAATTTCTTGAGGAGAATGGTGAATTAAAATCAGATATTGTAGTTCTACTCTGGGCTATTGTGACTGTTTTAGTACCTGTCATTTTTTAAAAAAATTACAAATAAAATTTTTCAGACTCTACCTGTTGAAACAGACTATGTGCTTCTGCTGCCCATGACACTGGAAATGGAAACATGGTCTAGAAATATTAAAAATTCCTAGGCAACAATATTTTCACCACTTTGGTATAATAGAAAGTGAATTATTTTCAAGAAAAGTAGTCTGGTTATACAGCCTTGCTTTTATCACTTTTTCTGTATGGTGTCATGGCATGGTCACACTCTGCTAAATATAGACCTTATATGAAGGGGAAAAGCAATCTTTCTGTTTTCACTGATCTGCAATAACCCATCCACCACTGAACTCTCTATTTCCTTTGAATGTGATGACATTATTATGCATAAATCTAGCACTACTCTGGACAGGCTAAACCATAAAATGTGAATATCCTGAAAATTGCTTTAGAATACATTTATTTTCAATTAATATAAAAATCTTACACTGAAAGTGTGAGATGGATATATATATATATATATATATATATATATATATATGAAATTTCTAACAATCAGTGCTGATATAAAGCTGATGATTTAAATTACACACACATCACACATCTGAAAAAGCAGGTTTTCAATGCAATTTCTCAGTAGCTAGGAAATGTCAAAATTAGGATTGCCATTGTATGGCTGTGTGCATATATTTTTATTATTGTCTTTTACTGCTGTCTTGAATTACAAAATGATTCCTTACATGCAACCTACCTCATTCAACATGCAAAATGGTCGTAAGAATAATTTAGTCAATATTCTGGGTTTGTTTTTCCCCTTCATTCTGCAACATCTGGCCATATCTGCTGCTAAAACATAGATTTAAAGGCAGAAGAAAACATTTTTATTTTCAGTGACACCCCTTATATCCACAACTGAGTGACACATAAATATTAATTAATTATTTTCACCAGTCTTTTGTGAGCTGAAGAGTGGCATGAACATTATGCAATAGCCAGAGTGAAAACAAATCTTTCCAGTGATTAGCAAGCAGAATTTGAGACACAGGAAAATCAGACCTCCCACAGCACTTAACACCATACAACAGCTTATATAATCTTATTGACTTTAGCTGAAATTGCAAGTTCATAGTTCTTTCCTTTATCAGATTCCCTGGTACTACAGGAAAAATTTGTGATGAGCTGTAAAAACTAATCTGATGTGACTTCCTAATGTTTTATGGCTGTATGTCCTCTTGGCTGGGAGTTTGAATTCTACCAAACCGCCTGGAGTTAAGTCCCTCTTTAAGAAGAGATCCCAAGGAGGGAGCAGAGCATGGAAAGCACGTCCCCAGCTAACACCCATAGCCTGGCCATAACTCCAGTGCTGATGCTGTGCAGTCCAAAGGCAGGAAGTTTGTGGATATCTACCTGCAAGGCATCCTTGGCACACAAGCTAAGGTACGATAGAAGAGGGTTCTGCAGGCTGCATTCAAGGGATTTTGACTTCATTTGATCTGCAATTTCCATGAAGTTCCCTGTGACAATCACCAGACAACTGCAGCTGGTGAAAATATATTCTGCCATGGCCACCAGGAGGGGGAGAGTGTTGCATGAGATGAAAAGGGCAAAACAATAATAATAAACAGTAATAAATGCTTATGTCACAACACATATTTGAAAAGGAATTTTCAGGAAGAGTTGCACAGAGAACTTTAGTTTTCCAGTATTCACATTTCTGACTGTAAGTGTAGGCAGAAGGGGTGGCACTGCAGGTGAGCCCAGACTCACTCTCCTTTGAGCAGTGAGCAGAGTGAGGCAGCCTTCAGCAAGACCTGACTGACTTATTCTGGGGGTTACAGCTCATCATATGTGGTGGCCAGCAGTGGATCTAACCTGCCTGAATTTCCGAGGTCCCCTTCTACACTTGTGTTTAAAATCAAACCTTTAGTGCATGAGAAGTACACCTTTTGTCTCTTTCAAAGTGCACTCTGGCAATTTCATTTGGTGGTATTACTTGCACTGTCAGTTGTTTGCTATTGATCATCTCCATTCTACAAACATCACTTGTGCTGTAACCTATTTTTCCAGATTATTTTTATTTCTATTTGTATTTTTATTTGCTTTCTAGCTTTGCGAAAGTCAATCCACATCTCTGCTTATTTTGGTTTTCTTTGTCTGGATCTTTGGTAATTCTATTATACCTTTTTCTTTTGCTCAGGCATTTCTAGAACCCGTCCTAATTAGATATGAAATCTTGAAATATGAATAGTTAAGTGATATACACTGGGACATGATTATATATGCTGTTATGCTCCTAATTATTTTTCTAATTATTCTTCAGATTCTAGATATATTTATAGACACTGCTGAATTCTAAGCTGTTGTTTTGAAGAACAGTTTGCAGCCACAAAATCTCTTTCTGGAATGGTAGTAATTACACTGATGGCCATCCTTTACTGATACTTGTAGGTTATTTCTTTTCCTAGGCTTTAAATTCCACTTCTTAACATATGATTTCATCCAACTGTTTATCACCTACTTGTAAGTCTGAGCTCCATGACAACTCCTCACAATCAGCTTTAGATTATCCCAAATAATTCTGGATAATTTTCAGATATTTCTCTCCTTATCATTCAAGCAATACCCATTTATGAATATGTCGAATGGCACATTTTTCACATGTAGAATTTGTTTGAGCTCCTTTCTTTCTGAAAACCAGCTACCCACTCCTACCATCTGTTTCTTATACTTTCACCTGAACCATATGCTCCATGGCTCCTCTGAAGATGACTGATACATGAGTCATGGCTTCTCCTTGCAAAGGCTAGGTTGGGTTTTTCCTAGTATATCATGTTTTTCTCTTTTATTACTCAGTCTGTGAAATGGAATATTCCTACAGATTTGCTCTTACATAAATATAATTTACTGGCTTGTAGTCGTCTGAGTTAATCTAGAAAATCTTTTAAAATTTTGGGGAGGTATTTGCCACTTTCCATTCTTCAGGTAACACTAGTCATTTAAATGACAGACTGTTATTCACAGAAAATAGTTTAGTAGTTGTTTAATCCTGTTGCTTAAGAATTCCTGATGGAAGCAATCCTGTGAGCTTATGTTCTGGCAAAGTGTGGCTCTGGAGTAGGAATCTCTCTGGCCTCTTCTGCAATGAATGGTGACACAAGGAATTAATTTTGAGGGTATTTTCTCCAATAGCCTCACCTTAGTCAATGTCCCCTTTATAATTTGATTAACTGTTGGACCTACATATTTTACTGGAGACATTTTCTTCACAATTTAGGAGGAAAAATTATTTTAATATTTTTACCCTATTAGCTTTTCTCATGTGTGTTTTTACATGTGACCTCTTGAGTGTTTCTAAAAGAAGAAAAGGGAAGAAATTCTTTCCTGTGACAAAAAATAAAAGAGGTGGAGAAGAACTTTGGAGATTTTAGCAGAGAGAAGGTAGCAACAAGTAGCTCTTGCGGGTCAGCTGCAGAACCCTGAGACAACAGTTTGCCATTACTTTATAATTTTTCCAGCAGCAGAACAATAGTGAGACTCAGGACACTTGTGTTCACCCAGCCATGTGCAAACTGAGCAGAGCCTTTTTTTCTCATTCCTCCCTTCTCTGACCTCTTCTCTGCCTTGACCTTGATCTTTATGTCAGCTCATTTGAAAGATTTTGGTTGGCTTTTTCCAAGAGTTGCAACCCGAAGTCAACATTAAATCTATAAAATATCAGCCCAAGCAAGCTGGAAAATTTACAAGTCAGTGAAAACAGACCTTTATAATTGAAAACATGAAAGTGGCACAAGACCTGTTCTGCCTAAAATAGCTACTGCTGAAGAAAATCACTTTCAGCTATGTGATTTCAGGAGCATGAATAAGGGAGAACCACCGGGTGTCAATAGTACTATGGTTTCTAAACTGTAAATGAAACAAAGTATAAATTATTTCATATAAACAAAAACACATGACAAAATTCAACGTCCTCATGCAGCTACTCCACAAGCATTTTCTGGAAAAGTTGTTATAAAAGGCTTATATAACTTACTTTCTGCTACTCTGTCTCCCTCTTGCAGAGCTTTACAGGAGCTTCACACTGGAAATCACTCCCCAAACACTTATTCATACAAATGCTATGCTGTGTGCTACAAACCCTTGCTTTGGATATTTGGGAAAGGACTGGTGCTTTCAAAGACCTAACTTGCAGGGAGGTCTTCTGCAAAACCGTGTAGCTAATCTGAACCTTACACTTAGTTCAGGTTTCATTCTCTGACCTTGCATCACAGATCCTATGAATAAAACATTGTCCTTTCAGTGCAGTCTCAATAACTGGACATTTTCTGGGTCCATGGATTTGTACAATGAGATATCTACTCCAATCTGTGTACATAATGCTCCAATGCCTGCCAGGAATGGCTGCAATATTGACGCCTTTCAATGTAGATCACATCATTCACAGAGCAGAGTTCAATAAAATGATACTGTAGTTAACAAGTTTTATAACACAAAGTTACTTTAAAACATGGAACTAATCAGGAGGAAGCCTGTTTATGCATGTCACAGTTACATTGAATTGTCAATAAATAAACAAAGATTTGCTTCACCTATTGTCATGTAGATCAAGTGAGTCATTAATCTAAACTAATGAAGCTTAAGATATTTGACAGGCAGTTTTTATGGAGCTCTTTCTTAATGATATGTTTGCTTTTCTTTATAACACTGAGAGACCATTATCTAGAAAGTAGCACATTATAGCCCAAAAGCCTTGAATCCACTGCTTCTCTCTTTATCCCTGGCTCATACTGTGTAGCATTTACACTTACATTTTCACAGAGCTCTCCTGGATGAATAGCAGTACTCAGAAATGAATAAAAAATCCAGATAAGAGATGCAACAGGAAAAGAATGTGTCCATTGCTTGATCTTTAGTCAGTTATGCCATTAGGTAGCTAGTGAGTTAAGGATTTTTGAACTGTCCTGGAAGACAAAACACAAAGGCTAAATTCAAACAGTTTCACAATGCATGTTCTTTTGAAATTTACTTTTGTTATGAGGCAGCACAGAATAAACCCAATTAGCCGTTTCAGAGAAAGTAAGCATATATACCTTCCTGTAAATTTCCAGAATTAAGGTTACAGGATTATCTTCATGGATTTGGAAATTTGACATTACAAAACAGAAAAATTAAAGGTAATCTGGTTTCCATTTTCATCTGAAAATGGTAAGAAATAATGCAGGAAGGCCAACTATTAGCAAATAAGCTCCATTTCCTCTTGTACAATCTGCTCACACAAAAACACCTAGAGCCAGTTTAGATGCCATGGGGTGCAAGACACACATCCAGGACAAGCAGGTGTGACACTGCTCTAGAGACAGACCTGTACTTGCGCAGTGTCTGGAAACCAGATCACATCTCCTAGAGCATCTCAGGTGGCACTGGATACTCCTGTTTTGGCTCCTGGATCAAAATGGATGCTTTCTTCATTCCTGTGCTGGAGTGAGGGTTCTTCCAGAGATTGATGCTAAATTTTGACTGGAAAGAAACAAAATCTTTCTTAAAAAATTTCACATTACACTTGGTAACCTGTATCATAAATTACCTCATTGTTAAAAAAGTACTGCTGTATTTCTACTTTAAGTTGTTTTAACTCCTAGTCACTATATTTTGCAGAGTTTTGCCACAGTAAATACCCTTTCTCTTCCCCTGAAAGTACTGAAATGCTTGAATGTTTATTACTCACATGGCTCTGGGACCACTTAATGTCACTGCATTCAAAAGAAAATCTTGTCTGGTTTTGGAGAAAATGTTCTTTTCACACAAAATTTGTTTGGATTGATGTCATGAGTTCCATTGATCCATGTTGAACTAAAGTGATGTGACCATTTGTGGAATACATATGTGTTAATATATATATCTCATTTTTTCTGGTAAGCTCTTGTCTAGTTTTAACCTTTAATTCAGTTTTGAGAGAGCAGGAACTTGACACCTTCTGACTCACTGTTCCTGGCGAGCTCTGATGTAACTGCTCTGCTGATGGTTGCTAACTTTGAAGAATTCTGTGCTCAGATGACAAGAGAAAACTGAATTTTGAAACTTCTTGCTGAAATTTCATCAGAATATTATAAAAATAAAAAAATTAAAAATTAAAAAAACCACCAAAATAAACAAACAAAAAAGTACAGTGTAAAACTCCCAAATGGAAACTTTCCAAGTCCATGGAAACCAATAAACTGCCACCTACAATCTGATAAGACCAAAAAGACTGAGACCTGAAATGGGCATTGTAACTCAGATCAAAACCAAAACTTCTGTGGGTGACAAAAATCTGTGTTAATGACAGTGTTCAGGAGTTTGATGACTTTCTATCTGTGTAACTTTCCTCTTCTTGTTCTGCTGCATACTCTGAGTGTGTGGACATCTGTATCAGAAGTTACCCAGCTGAGATTAACTCTTTACTTTGTGGACATAATCAAGGCTACCATAAAAAAATTGACTTCTGCAGTCAAGTGAATGGGGGACTTAAAGGCAGCAGAGAGGCTCAGCATCTGGTTAATACCTGGGGCAATTATTTTCTATATATAGGGAGGTGGGCCATGGTCTTCTAAAATTACTCCAAATAGCATCAGACATGGCATTAAAAGACATAGATTTTTAAAGAGTCATTCCACAGGCCAAGAAGACTTAGATGATCATGGACCCAATGTTTTGAGATGATCATTGGAGACTTTTGTTCCTATAGGGGCCAGAAGGAAACAGCCTAAGTGAAACAAAACCAGAGAAAACTTATGTGGAAAAAAATATTAAAATAAGATGTTTCACTCCTAGCTTTCAAATGAAGAATACCTAATGAACTCATGTGGTTTTGGACCTTCCAGGAGAGCAAAACTAAAAAGAAATCAGTTCAGAACCTGCCTCTTTAATGACTGTATAATTACATCTCTGAACAATTGCTGATGGTACCAAACTATTGCCCTGATATCAGTGGCACTCTGATTTAAGACATCAATATGTGGCTTCTTAAAAGGCCAAAACCTGGAAGGAAATATTTTCTATATAACCTGAAGTAAAGTTTCAAAGAGACCAGTACAGATTTTTTTCCATCAAAACAATTTTCTGATGGATCATGCAGTTTTTGTAAATTAATATGTTTCATGGGGCTGTTTCAATTAGGTTTTATGTCTTCCAACCCCATTGAGAATCATTGCAGATTGCTTTGCCCAGATTAAAACATTTCACTGAAATAAGGAACCTAAAACATTTTATTTGAAAAACTTCTTGACATTGACCTGATTTCTTTGTTACATGAAGAGTTTCTTTGAGTCTGAGAACTGGCCTCTGTAGAACTACATTTTCCAGAAGCCAGTACAACAAGGCTGACAACTATGGGCAAAGGCCCAGTCACATGATGCTGAGTGCATCACACAAAAATCTAGTACCTCTGCAAACTCAAGACTTTATGCTCAGCTTGAAACCTTGACCATGGATGACTTTCAAGGGCTTAGGTCAATGTCTGACAAAGTGTGAAATATTCGGTTTACACCAAGTGTGGGTGAATCCCATCATGTCCGGTTTCACATACATCACACAGGTGTGTCAGAATGGACACGTGTGTGTTGGGGTGTTGAGGCTTTAGCACCATAACAGCAATTTTACAGCAACCTCTTTCAGCCTGATGTAAATATGATGGTAGCCAAACACAGAGTATCACAGATTTTCAGGCCTGAAGCAAGAACTCAAAAGAGGCTGTTCTATACACTGAAAATATGTTCTTACATGAATTAGATGATATTAGATGATATTCAAGGACTGTTGTTCAGTACTAATTATTCACAAAATATCATTTCCCAGATGCTAAGCCTATACATTTACCACTGGTAGGAAAACAACCATTATGAAAACTCTCTGCCCTTCAAATTATCCTCTAAAATATTTTTAAATTTCTCTGCCTGTTTTGGACCATAGAGAATTCTTTACACTGGATCTTTAGCTCCCATGAAAAGAAACAAAATATTATTTATCAAGTGTCTTTTGCTAAGTAGAGAATCTACTTCAGAAGTCCTATAGGACTAATTCAAAGTAACTGAGATTTTCATTTAGTATAAGCCATCTGAACACACCATCCTAATCTAAAATGGTTCTGTGAATCTCTATAGCCAATCTGGCTGAGATTTGTTCTCATTTATAAATACTTGCCGGTGATGTCATGCAAACTGTTCTCAAATTCCCTTATGTATAAAATGTAAATACTGGTAGATGTTTAGTATAAATGTTATCTAATAGGTACCAAAGAAAACAAACTCCGAATAGAAAGAGTCTGGGCTGTTTCAAACCTTCTATAACTTTACAATAAGAAGGTTTCTTTATTTTCTGTGATTAAAAACGAATCTGTTCTGTTTACTATATAGCCATTTACATTCTGGCTTAGGATTTTCAAGAGGAATAAAAGTCTGTTTCTATTAGCACTAAAAGCATAGAGAGACTTTCACCCTAGAAATGTCAGGCACCATTACTTTCTGTAGAGTCTGAAAGCATTGCATCTGCTGTTGTCAGAAATGGGCAACATGTCTATCCAGAGAGGAGCAATGAAGCCTGTGAAAAGAATTTGTAGAAAGCCAGGCAACATTTTTATAGATGGCAGGTATCAGCAGTGGCAAGAAATATCCCAAATTTTCCTTCCTTAATGAAGAAACACATTATCTAAGGAGCTATTTGAGTTGTTTTGCAGGAAGGAAGAGTAAATGCTTTGTATGGTTGAGGCAATGTGATTTCCAAAGTTTGTAGCACACTTCAGATACAATAGGTGAACACAATATTGGCATGTCGTACTGCACTGCAAGAAGCACTTCAAATAGCCAGTGTTGACTTGAGATAATCCTTTTTGTTATTGCTGTATAGTCCAAAAAGCAATTTTTTTCAGATATTATTATCTGAAGATATTAGGCTTAAGAAGCAGATGCTAAACTTAAATGTTCATGAGAAAGTACCAAACGAAAATCCCAGAACTATTAGAATGCAAATTAACCATGCAATTAACCATGCATGGTTTATTTGATATTTACACAATTCTCATTCTTGTAACAGACTCACCTTTACCTGGATAGAGATATTAATGTATCTAAGGCTTTGTAAGAGCAGTCTAGATGCATTTTCTCAATAGACAGATGCTGCACATGAATGAAGTTTTATAGACTCCATGTCTTATAACAAGCCAACATGGACTCACCATGTAAAAAATTAAATGGTCCAGCAACCTACAACCTTAGCTCTGTCCTGATATTCAAACAGTTTTAAAAACACAGTATGTATCAATATAATAACATTTTCATTATCTTTTTTGGGGGGGTTAAAAGAATCCTAGATGTAAATGGGAGCATTTTTATGTTTTCACAGTTATTTACTACTATTATTATTATTATTATTATTATTATTATTATTATTATTATTATTATTATTATTATTATTATTATATTATTATTATTATTTTATTCAGCAGATTAAAATGACAGTGATTTTAGGTATAAAACCATATCTATTTCAAGTACATCTAATGACAGGAATTGCCTTCATAGTCATGAGTCATATCAAAAATGAATTTTTTTCAAAACTGTGAAATTTATTCTCTAACTGAATTACACATACTTCATTTTAAATATAGACTTGGAAAATTCTTGTAACAACCCTGACTACCCACTCAATAGCTTTTATTAGTTTTGGGTTTAAAATAAACATAGTGAAATGAAATTTAGAAATTAGTAAAATGAAAGAGTAATGCTGAAAGACAAGATTCCCCTAAGGGTTCAAATAAAGATTTCACCTACTCTTTTTTTTTAGTCATTAAGAAAGTATGATATAATGCACAAGACCACAGCACTGGTAATCCAGTGTGAAGGACTCTCTGGATCATGCCAGGAACATTCCTTGACAATCACATGAACTCGTAGCATCTCACTTTACTGCCTGTTGGGGAAAGAGAATCTGAATATAGAATCATTGAATTATATGTGTTGCAAAAGTTTTTCAAGATCCTCAAGTGGACATGCTGCAGCACCCCAGTGTCTTTCTAGAGGAGACCAAAACTGAACACGGCTTCACCACCTCAATCCCTGTCCTGGTCCTGCTGGCCACACTATTTCTGATAGAGGCCAGGAAGCCAGTGGCCTTCTCAGTCCCCTGGGCACAAACTGGGTCATGTTCAACTGGCTGCTGACCAAAACCTCCAGGTCCTTTTCCACTGGGCAGCTTTCCAACCACTCTGCCTCAGCCTGTAGCACCTGGCATTGCTGAACCTCATGCAGCTGGCCTTGACCCATCTACCCAGCCTGTCCAGACCTCTCTGCAGAGCCTTCCTGTACTCCAGATCAACACTCCCACCTCAGCTGGTGCTGCCTGCAAACTGACTGAGGATCCACTCAATCCCCTTGTCCAGATCATTAGTAAAGACATCAAACAGGACTGGCCCCAGTACTGAGCCCTGGGGAACTCCACTTGCAACCAGCTGGATTCAACTCCATTCACCTCCACTCTCTGGGCCTGAGTTTTACCATCCAGCCAGATCTTTACCAGGGGAGGGAACACCCATCCAAGCCATGGGCAGCCGGTTTCTCCTGGAAAATTCTGTGGGAGTCAGTGCAAAAGGCTTTGCAAAAGTCCAGATGGACAATACCCAGCCTTTCCCTTATCCACTTGATGGGTCACACTCTCATAGAAGGTTGGTTGACTTTCCTAAACCGTGTTTTTGGGCCTTATCTCCTGGTTGTTCCGCACTTTTTGTGGGATGGCCGTCAAGATAATCTGCTCCATCCTTCCTGACCTTATCAAGCACAAAGCTCAGGCTGGCAGGCCTGTAGAGCCCCAGCTACTCCTTCTGCCTTTCTTGTAGATGGGTGTCACCTCCTGTCACCTGGGACCTCCCTGATGAACCAGGACTGTTGGCAAAGGATGGAAAGTGGCTCAGTGAGCCACCAGCTCCCTCAGTACCCGTGGGTGAATCCCATCCATTCTGATACAGCCTTGTCAGTGTCTTAAGTGTTGTAGAAAGTCACTGACTATTTTCCCTTGGATTATGAGGGCTTCATCCTGCTCCCCACACCTGTATTTCAGCTCAGGGAGTTGGGCAATCAGAGAAAAACTGGTCTTATTAACTGGTCTTATTTCTGGTATTACTAAACATTGAGGCAAAGAAACCATTAAGTATCTCAGCCTTTGTCTTATCCTTTGTCATCATGTCCCCCACCACATCCAAAAAGAATGGAGATTCTTTTCAGCCCTCCCTTTTTTGTGGATGTATTTATTGAAATATTTTTTAGTTCTTTTGCAGCACTATACAGATTAAATTCTAGTTGGGCTTTGGACCTTCTAAATAATAAACACATCACCCAAGAGTCCTTCTCTGTTCACAAAATGCAGGTCCAGTAAGAACCTCTCCTAGCTGGATGCCTCTACAGCTGTGTCAGGAAGTTCTCTTCCATACACCCTGGAACTTCCTGGACTGTTTTCTCTCTTCAGTACTGCATTTTCAGCAGACATCCAGTAAGTTGAATATGCAGAGACTCACTACCTCATAATAAAAGTTGCATTTACTTCACAAGGCCTGGATTTTACTCATTGTCTAAAACCACTAGTAAAAGCTATTCAGGGCCTTGGTTAAGCATTGCTAAAAATTATGGAACCTCTCAGTAGGGTCATTTAAGAAAAAAGCATGTCACAAATTCACAAGTGCAGTGTTGAATGTATTATGGTAATTGAACTATCATCATAGCATTGTCAGTATGCATCTGTATCTAACTGACTTTAATTTCATTGAGATTTTAGCCATAAACAGTATGTGGAAAGTCTTTCTTGAAGGACTGGGCGGCTGGGGCATGGTTTCTGTAGCTTTTGGGGGGTTTTTGGGAGGTCCTTTGCAGGGGTGGTGGGGATTTGTTTGATTGTTTTTGTGTGAGCTATAACCAGGATCACCAGAAATGACAAAACAAAATATTTAATAAAATTAGCCATATAGTTATGAATGTCAAGGAACTTCAGAGTTTAGCTGACTCTTAAATTGATTTTCCCATCACTAATACTAGCATTGATCCAAGTAGGAAAAATTTACTTACAATTTTCCATTGTAGATCATTGTAAAAGAGTTATGTAGTTTAGGCCTGAATATTACATGCAATAATTCATAGCACAGCAATCCATATGCTACACATCTCTGTTAATCTGTCAAGTGAAAATGCTAAAGCAGGAACAGATGAGAAGGCTAGATTTATTGTGACAATGTATTTTGGATTCCTTCTTTGCTTTTCTCACCTAAAAACATCTACATTCTAGATGCTATTCTTAGGTAAATACTTACTCATTACTTCCTGTTCTTTCCTGGTGAAAATTGGTCTGCCCTCACCAAGACTCTCAGCAGAGACTGCCCAAATTACCAGTTTAGTATTCATTTGAGGACATCCTTTGAGTAAAGCAATACCTGGTACAATCTCTAAAGAAACAAATTAATTGAGTAAATGGTAAACATAAAAGTAAGTCTGCAGGGAAATAGATCAGAAAGTATTTTGGGTATTGCTTTAAACTCTTGTTGCAAATTTAAGCTACAGAAGAAAGGTGATCCACCAAAAGAAACTTTTGACTCACTCATGCAGCCAAAATGACTTAATTTTTAAATATGAGTAAAAGCATGAGTATTGGTGGATTCACATCAGTGGTTGTATCTGGCAGAAGTCAGAGGAGCACACATGCATGTGGGTCCCTAGCTTGGGGACCTAACCAGAGCATTGGTTGTGGGCAGTCTATGTGCTCTTGCCTTCATCTTTGCTGAGTTAGTTGAATCCAGGACACAGGCTACACTCACACACTTGCCCGTGAGCCTGAAAGCAGTCCTTGTGCTCCCAATTTAGGTACAGAATGTGTGAATGCCAAACCTCTAGTTATGATCACCAGTCAGAGTAGTCAAAATTTCTATTTGGTGAAGCTTATTTATGGTTTTAATATGAAGAGGGAAAAAAACCCCACACTAATATTTTATTCTCAAGCAGCTCCCTGTTCTTATATAATCTTGCTATAGGTGATATAAAACAAAGAGGATATATGTTTGTCTTTGCAGCAGTTATCCAAGTCTTCCCTTGCCTATCAGAAACCTGTGGGATCCTGCACCTCTTTCTCTCATATGGCCAATACTTGGTTTATTCATTTTAGTTAAAAAATTTAGTTCTTATTATTATTTTCAGCTTAGCCTCTGTTTAAGGAGACAGCAACATCCAAACTAAAGAGATAAATAGGGTCTTTCAGTGCTTGTCTTTCTGAACTGCTTGTCACCATGCAGTGAAATTAACAAGGCAGATGTTGACAATTTAGATTCCTCACTCAGCATTTCACTAAGCTGTTCACTTATCAGGTACTGATATGCCTGATTAAGACCCATTGCAGTTCCTGTGATGACTTTTAGACATAGCTTCGTTTTTCCATCCATCAAGAGAGTGAAGCTGTAGTTCCACAATCACCACTTAGTTCCTTATCAGTCAGTCATGGTTGTGGGCTTTATTAATGCAAAATAATTCGCTCATCCTCTTGTCTCCCGACATCACCTTCCTCTCCAGTTTAATGGTGGGAAGCAATGAAGTAGCAGTACAGATATAGTGTGTGTGTCAGATAATCGTGGTAGCAACCAGGCACTCAGATCATCAGACCTTTCACAGAAGAAAATAGAATTACTGATATGAGAAGGCTGATATCAGATGAAGATGCTTTGTCTAGGAGAATCAAAATGAGCTTTTACAGGTCAGGAAGAAAGCTGATGAAAGTACACACTAGAGAACATCTATAAGCTCACTGAGGAATATAAATAAAAAGCAAACAAATAATGAAACCAAATGTCAAGATTTATACACAAATTGTTAGCAGCTTTATGAAGCCTGTCTACGTAGCGATATTGGACAAATGCTGTATATATATTCCACAGCCATTTTTCTTGACATTTTTTTCATCTAGATAAAGCTCTTTTTCTAGCTCTTAGCAGTAAAGGCATATTAAATATTGCCTGTTACTAAAAATAGATATTCCTGGATAAAAAATAAGACAATGGAATAATAAATTCTATTTCAAATACTCAGAAATTTGAAAATTCTGAAATTAAGTCTACTAAGTAGTGGTTCTGGGTCCATTCATTACAATTAAACACATAAGCACATAATATTCAATTTTAAAACAGTGATTTTAATGTGCATGATGTACACAAATGCAATTTTTAAAAAGTCTTTTCTACTATTCATATTTTAAGATACCGAAAGACTTTGGAAGAGAAAATGTCCATATTTTTATGAATATTATAACTTTGATATTTTCACGGATATTTTGGAATCCAGGTTTTTTTAGTAATCAAGTCATAGCTTGCACTACTTTACTCATATCCCATTTTTACTTTTTACCCATTTACCCATTTTATTTACCCCATTTTTACACTAGAGCAGTCCATTACTCAAAGATCCTACCCAGAGGAGAGGACTCATACTGGAGTGGTTCTTGAAAGACAGCAGTGCATAGAATGGAACCATATTGGAGAAGCTGGTGGCAGACTGTACCCCATTGGTGATTAGATTCTATCCCATGGAAGGGCCACCATGTTGGATGGGAAGGGTATAAGAAGGAGCAGCAAAGAAGAAGACAACTTTTGAAGTCATGGCAACTCCCATTCTCAACCCTCCAGTTCCACTCAGGGGGCAGAAACAGGCAGAAGAACTGTGTGTGAAATTGCAACTGGGAAAATGGTTGAGGAAGAAGGGGGGCACAGGAGAAAAGTGGGCTTACTTTTGGTTTTATCCTGTTCTGTTGATTACTTCTTAATAAATCATATTGTTTTACAAAGTCAACTATGTTTTGCCCAAGACAGTAAAAGGGGAGTGATCTCCCTCTCCTTGTCTCATTCTATGGACTTTTTCTGCTCCTGCTGAGGAGGGAGAAGTGATCAAGCAGCCTGGCTGGCACCTGGTGGCAACAAACCAAGGGATCAGTAGATTGCTGATCAAAATGAAAGGGCAACAAGCTGTCACAGAAAGCAAAATAGGTCAATAGATCTAACTAAGCCTGATAATCCTACATCTAATTTGGTGAGTTTCACTAATTGATTTCCTTTAGCTTTTTTTTTTTTTTTTGCCTTTGGTCATGATATAACACAGAGAAAAAGCCATGTTTGTACACTTGAAATACTAGATCACCTAACAGGAAAAGCCCCAGTGGCAGCTTGGAGGAATCAGAAGAAGAGATCAGCGTCAGCTCAGGGTCTTAGGCTACAATATTAGAAAAATGATAAAAGGATGCATAAACTTCCCTTAGGAAAGGTTTAGGACAGCTGATCCCTTTGAAGAGATGAAAAAGGGATCTCTGGAGCTTATTTTCAGCTGTGTTTTATCCTAAGATTTTGGGAAATCTAGTGATAACATCCATTTCTATGAAACAATGGTTTCAGAAGGCCAGTGAAAGCCTAAAAGTGAAGATATCATCACTGGTGAAAGATATGACTACTGAAAATCTAATCTGCAGCCAGCCTGCAACTCCACAGCTCTTCTAAGTGAACATTTTTATTTAATTTTAGCTACATTTTACTTTCAAAACTCAATTCACTCACAGTTAAGTAGCTCACATTCTAGGTTTGTAAATAGCTTGTCTGGTAAATGCGGGAGAGATACTGGCAGCAAGCACCCACCTTCAATGTTTTGATTAGTTCTGCTTGGCTTGTATCATCAGTTGACTGAATGTGAGATTGTGCACATTAGATGGAGTAATGTCTTTATGGTGACTTGGCAATTATTTAAGCACTACATTGTACCCCAAACTCCATCTTTCTCAGATAAATAAAACGAATCTGTCATTATCCATCCAGAGTAGGAAGGAATGATTACCACATACATATAATTTATAGAAAGACATAATAACACACTTTTAATATGCTTCAGGTTGAACTTGCAAATGAACACCCTGCTGTGGAAAAAACTCATGCAGACATTTTGGTTTTCAGGAAGCATTGCTGTTCAAAAGTGCTCAGAGTCTGTTGGGTCTTGTAGATATTCTGAGTCTCTAAATCAGGCAGAGGGAAGGAGAGGATGAATTCTGTGTGTTTCCCTGTAAAGTATGGAGAGCTGTTCAGTTACTTGTAAAATACTGGGATCTTTTTCAAGGGATGGATAAACTAGTTCCTCAAAATTGCTGGGTAGACAGACCATGACTTCTAGTATGCCACAGCAACATGAATCTTAGTATTCCTCTGTACTGAAATGATGTAAGAAAAAGAAATAGTGGGTAAAATACAATATTTTTACTATATTTATGTGTTGACCTAGTTGAATTTTAAAGGTCCCTTTTAACCTAACCCATTTCATGATTCTATGATTTCAGAAGTGGATTCACACTTTTTCTGAATTCCTTTGCAGATAAACCCTCAGCTTGAGCATGGAAGGTGTGCTGGTTCTAGGAAATCAGGCAAGCAGGGTCAGTGACTCTGTGCCACTGAGCCACCTGACTTGTAGCTGAGCTATCAAAATGAGGAGAGGAAGGAAGTCTCTCCTAAGCCAGGTGATTAGTTTGGTGTACGGGGAGACTGACATCTCAAATTTGATGTGTAAGTAAGCTAGTGAGTTTTGTCCTGTCTCTTTCTTGCTTTTGTTCATTTTTACTTGCAACCTCAGTATATAATTGGTCCAATAATATGGGTTTCATAGAGTACTGGTCCAAATGCAGAAACTTTTCTGTGAGATACATCAAAGGTTCATTCCAAAGACTGAGTGCTGAAAGGGCGATTCATTCTCTACATCAGGTTAAACTTATCTGGTCCACCTTCCATCTGCCTACAGAGTTCATTAGGATTTCATAATAACTGAAAAAGCTTATTTAATCAATTTAGTTAGAATTGGCCTCAGAATGTTTTAACCTTTCTTACCCTTCCTTTTGAGCCACTGTAACAAGACAGATGAGTACTAGAAAAACACATCAATATTCTAAATAATCTTTTAAAAGGCAATGGTCTTCAAAAAACCTTTTGAGTCTCTACAGCAGCTATAGCTTCTCAGTCACTGTGTGTAGGTGGGCTCCCAGGCTGTGCACAGGCTTGTTGAAGACTTGCAGACATTACCTGGGCTTCACAATTCTCCTTGTGTGGAGAGTTGCCTGGAGGATTGGCACTGTGTCTCATGCCTTTGAGAAATGCAAATGTTTCAGGGAGGGGAGAAAGAAGGAAAAAAAGCAAGAGTATATTGTTGCTTTAAAACTTTAGAATCTGGCAGCAATATAACAAAATATTTCCCTGTTTGTCAGTGTTAATTTTAATGCATTTTTGGAGATGTGGCAGCAAATTAAAGTCAGAGAGATCAGTGCAGTTGGAAATATTTAATTTTCGCAAAGTGGAAGTACTGGGCTCCTGTGGAGTCCTAAAGACTGAAGCTAATATATAGTCCCCAACTTTGCTTTCATTTAAGTCATTGGCAAAATTCCCACTGACTTCAAGTGAAGTAGCATTGGCCCAGTTTCAAAAAAGGAGTATTATTAGGTTTAACATTTTAAACCCACAAACATAAAGAGCAGTCTTAACATTATCGTGATTGAGAATTTCATTTTCAAATGCATTTGACAGTATAGTCAAACAAAGAAATGTAGCTTATCTTTTAAACTTTTAAATCACTAGGTTGAGTAAAATAGGAACTGCTTTCAATTAAATAATGCATTGAAAAGTATTGGGACAGAATTGCCTTTGACAGAGAAAAAATACTGTATTTATCTCATTGTAGTCCATTCATTGGTTTATGGCTCCAGAATCCTTAAACAAATATCATAAATCCACACAACATCCTGGTGTGTTCTAGCAGATGTTGCATTTGAGTCTCAGAGTTAGCTGAAAGATGTGTTAAAACTCATGTAACCAGGCAGCTTCCTGTCAGCCACCCATCTGAGAAGTCTCAGAAGCTCTAGTAATTATAGCGAAGTTTTGGATGAAGCTGCACCCCAGAAATTGGCTCCAGATTTGTCCACTACAGGGGAGAAGACCACGTGAAGTACAGCTGAAATCTCCCACAACAAGCTGAAATCTCCCACAACAAGCTAATCAAAAATGCCTTTGAGATTTCTGACATCACAGCTGTGACAAAAATTCAGTTTTAGGGGCATGTGTGCAAATACCAGAGCTAAGAGTGCTGCCAGGATTAAAGGCTGCTCTAACCAGCCCTATCTGACACTGCTCACTGAATGATGGAGTTTCTCAGGCATTGTCCTACCTGTTACATATCAGGGAGTTGCCCACACTTCAGCTGCTCATTCAGGTGTCTGGAATCACCTGATGTCACAGGTGATTCCAGACACCGTGCTAAAAACAGAAGGGCAAAAGAGTGCATGTGCCAGGTGCTCCTGGGGACAGGGAACTGGATCCTATATTGAGTGTAGGGACAGTTCAGCAGGAGAGAGGAGGGGGCTGCAAGAGTCCTGACCCCTGCTTGAAGGCTCCTCTGGAGGTTGTGCTTCTTTGAGGCTCAGGTGCAGACTCCAGAGGTGGGGGGGACTGCACAGCTGGGTCCATGATAGCAGCAATGACTTCATCACAAGGAATGGCTTGACCTGACCAGGCATGCCTGGGTCTCCAGCCTCTTCATAAAAAGGGCTCTCAGAAGTAGCTTCTTCCCCAGTCTGCCCTGTGAACTCTCTGGTGTCTGTTTACTCTGGTGTTTCTAGCTGTAATGACTGCCTTGGAGCACAGCTGGGTTCAGAGGATCCTGTATCCAGAGGATGCCTTCCTCCCCACACCAGCATGCTGGAGATGGTGAGTGAATGGGCACTGAGGAGTCAGTCAGGCTCTACCAAAAGTACACTAATATTTGAACTGTTCTCTTCCTCTATGCCTTAGATGTTGACTGGGTTTTGTTTGTTCAGTTGTGTATAAGATTTCTATGGTGTGTTTGATTTTCTTTTGTGCTACTGAAATAAAGGAAACAGAACATTCAAAGGCAGTCAAGAGTAGGAATTTCGTATCCTAACTTCTTAGAACTAAGGGATTTCAAAGAAAGTATTGCGAGAACCTTCAGATGGTGGGTTGTGTACTGCATGGGCCAAAGTGTGACAGGGACTTGGGCTGCCAAGGGCTACAAGCTCCCTGTTTGCTTTCACAGAGATGAGGGAGGAGTGACTTCCCACTTTCAGAAGAAATCATCAGGCACCTGATGTGTTACAGGTCTGCCAGGGTCTCTAGCAGTCATGGACTGATACTTAATACTGGCCATAAGAATACAAGAGTATAAAAAACTCCTCAGAATTTGCTTGTTTGCCACTAGGAAGAAATAAAAAATACTTGTCTTATAATTGGATAATCAATAAACAAATTTATTACAATATTCAAATATTGCACTTGCAAACGGAGTTCAAATGGACAGGATTAAGTGACTAGTGATAGTAATAATAACTAAAAAAGGTATATGATTGGTCAAAAAATGAACCCTAGTGCACTACCAGCTGAAGGTACATGATCACATTTACAATATGAAAGATGAATCAGTTCATCCATGGCTCTCTAACACAGCAATTGCAGATGTTGCAAATGCTGTAACTGAAGAGAAATTATTCTGCTAATTTTTATACTGACAAGCCCCATTCAAATAAATAATAACTGCAATTTACCACATATCCAGAATATTTCTTCTCAGAAGCCTTCAACAGAGAGCTGTGAATCTTTCCTTAATCCGTCTGTTTTCATGTTTGTTTATCATAATACAGAGGGGTCATGTGCTGAGTAAACTGGTTGTCTTAGAAAGTTAATAACTCCTGAGTTATTTGTTGAGACTTGGTGCCTAAACAAACACAGAGACATAAATGAGCTGGTTCCAGGATGGGACCATGACTACATAACTCAGTTTATCCACAAAAGATAAAACTCCTGTAATGCATTATCTTTATTTCAGAGTATGATGGCAAATAACTTTAATATCTATTTTTCAAGGCTTGATTCCCTTGCACTAAATAGGGTGTTTTGTCACTGAACCAGACACTGAATGGTCAGAGTCAGATCATTCATGAAGTCTAAAAACAGTAAAGGTGACTATTCCTGAATGCAGGGTGACTATTCCTGAATGTTTCACAACATTACACACTTTTAGAATGTACATTTGAAGTATATCTGTGGCTTCCTAGAAGTAGTCAGTGCCTGTAATAAGGGGGGAAATGCCAGGGTGAGATCAACTTGGTTTTTTTTCTGTTAAAAGTGTATACTTTCTTGTTGACACAGAGTGTAACTACTAAGAAATCTTTGAAATTTGTCTTTGAGAAGATTGCATTTAAAACACCAGTTTTAAATGCTGTCTAATTATCTAAGTTGATCCTTTTACCATTCCTTTTTATAGCAACCATTTTTCAAATGGCTTTTGAGGCAGTGCCTCATCCAGTAGCCATTGTCTCTTTGAGCACTCTGTTCTGTCTGGTGTCTAAATTGCTGACTACCCCAGATCTAGGAGATGAATTACTGCAATGAAAAACATTCAAACATCAAAATGGCTGCTGTCCTTGATAGAAACTCAGTGAAATACTGAAAGTGGCTTAGGCTAGACTTTGCCAGTATTAGCAATGCATTAAAGAAATCAGAAATGCATTTACCATTTAATATGTTAAATACAACGTAGGTAGGATAATTGCATCCGAAAACGCGGTGTGTAACTTCCTTACCCCTCTCTCTGTTCTCTTTCTCAAGAACTGCTGTTTACACTGATACTTCCTGTGTTGATACAGAAGTTATGCTACCTCTGCTGGTAAATCTGGCTATTTTAATCTGTTTGTATGTTTATGTGTTGATACAGCAAAAAATGTGCTTGGTACATCCTCTGGTGGCAACACTTGGAAACATCAGTCGGATGTGCAAAAAAAAACTGACTCCAGTTTCTGCCTTTGTGTATTAGAGCTGCTTTTTCCCTGTTTAGGCAGAGGAAACATAGCAGGCAAGAGTGTTCAGGAGGAGCTGCTGAAGAGCAGGACACCTTCATCCCAGGCTGGGTTGCCCCAGGATGGGGTCACAGAGCTGTTCACCACAAGAGTTCAGAGGGCTCATGGCATGATCATCTTTTTCACACTTCCATGCCATCCTGCCACTTCAAGCCACTGTTTTTATGGAGCAGAAGCAAAATTGTGGAAGAGGTTGGTTGTGGGGTTTTTTCCTCATGCCCAAAGAAACTGCCACAGCTGTTGTGAAGCACTGGCACTTGGACAGGTGGTAAAACCCCTTGCCAAGGAGGAAGGTGCAGGTGACTCTCTGTGTTTAATACAGGACTATTGAAGGAGTTTCCACCAGGACAGATGAGCCTGACTGAGTAGAAGAGCAGCACCTGGCCTTTGAGAAGCAGCACCATGAGGTTCCCTCACCTCTCTCTGCTTCTTCTTCCCAGAGTGCTCAGGCAAAACTTCTCCCCACTGCTAGAATCCAGTGAGCTGTTGGATGCCACTTCTGGACTAATAATGTACACAAGGAATGAAGAGAGAGCTATAAAACAGGTGTGAAATTATATTGATTTGAAATTGATTATAACATGATCGTTTGAGAAGCATGTGTAAATCACTCCTTTTCTAATCAGGAAGTTTTCTGTTTTATCCAAAGCATAGTTATTTACTTTTCTTCCTTTTCACCCTTCTACTATCAGGAGATGGGCAACATGCAAGTTGTTTTACTGTTCTACTTTTCCCTTCAACAGCAAAGGGGAGATTAGTTACTGTTTAATCAGCTGCTTTAGAACCAATACTTGTTGATGAGGCCCATGACATTAAGTTGTGCAGATTTTACAATTCAGCAGAGTTCACAGTGCCAATGTTAAATTTCTGTCTGGCGAGGTAAGCCCCGTAAGGGAGCCACAGAGGTGAGGAAAGAGGGACATCAGCAACCACCAGGAGGTGATACCAGCAGAATCAGTAACATGTGGTGGACACCTGCATCTCAATCCTCGGGTGGGATGGTGTCCTCTCTGCACTGCAGAGATGACAGGCACAACAAAACCTGGGAAAATTTCTGGTGCAGAAAATGGTGGAGATGGACACCAGGCTTTTTTTAGAGGACAGGACTGTCCACAGATGCAACACACAGCTTTAAGGCAGATAAAAGGCTATTAAGCACAGAACAAATTTCTGTGTCATTGCCTAAGGGCACTTCCAGCGCTATTCCTCCCCAGGGAGGTGCCTGATACAGGACAGTGTGCCCCAGTGCCCCTGGCTGCTCCTGCATGAGGTGGTGGGACAGGAGCACCTTCCAGGCTCAGCCCTGCCACCCCAGGGAGCCCTCAGCTCTCGTGGTTCCCTACTACACTGCCATATCCTGAAGAACCCATGAGGGATGGGGACAAAGCCAGGGGACATAGTCACTGCAGCTGAGTGCAGTTAGGCTGGAGGAGAAGCTTTCCAAGGAGATGGGGAAGGCTCACATGGGAAGGTCTCTAAAGCAAGTTATACCTACACCCACCAGCCACTCTTGCCTCAGTGCTGGGATAGGACAGGACATGGCAGCTCAACATGCCAGTGTTTTTACAGCACCAACAGGCTCATGCACAGCAAAGGGAGACCTCCTCTGGGAGTGTATGCTCCTGCTGAGCCTGCTTCAAGACACCTCATTGAGCTTCACCCAAGTAGGGCTCATAGCAGGGTGGATAAAGCTTCGTTTTGCCCACCCCTTTACATCTCTCCTTCAGTGAATCATGAAGGACCAAGCAGTTTCATTTAGTCTTTCTAGATCAAGACCTGAGCACCTGGATCCAGCAGTGAAACTTCAGGACTCTTCCAAGGCCACTGGGGTAGCCCTGCCTTTGTCTTCCAAAGAAAGTGAGATCTCAGTGCCGGGACCCTTGAGGCCCAGCCATACCATCAGTCCTGTTCTTAAGAGAATGACAACACAGTTAGGCAGAAGCAATTCCATTTTGTATTAACTTTTTTGTGAATAATCAGTATTAAGTGCCTGCAACTCTTATACTGACTAATTTATTTGAAAATTTAAGTATTTGGAAAAATATCAAAGCCAGTTGTATGCTGGGCTGCATCAAAATCAGCATGGCCAGCAGGTCAAGTGAGGAGATTCTGTCTCCATACTCCATCTTTGTGAGACCCCACCTTGAGTACTGATTCCAGGTCTGGGGTCCCCAGCACAAGAAGGACAACAACCTGCTGGAGCAAGTCAAGAAGAGGTCAAACAAAATTACAGAGGGATGGAGCACCTCTCCTGTGTGGAAAGGCTGAGAGAGGTGGAATTATTTAGCCTGAAGAGAAAACTTCAGGATGATCTAATTGCATCTTCCATTACCAGAAAAAAGACTATAAGAAAGATGGGAGAGAGACTATTTACAAGAGCATGTAGTGATAGAGCAAGGCATAATGGCTTAAAACTGAGAGTAAACTGAGATTAGATATTAGGCAGAAATTTTTCACTGTAAGGGTGGTGAGGCACTGGAACAGGTTGCCCAGGGAAGTTGTAGATGTCCCATCCTTGTAAATGCTCAAAGCCAAGCTGGATGGGCCCCTGAACCACCTGGTCTAGTGAAAGGTGTTGCTGCTCATTGCAGGGGAACTGGAACAAGATAACCTGTAAGGTCCCTTCCAACCCAAGCAATTCTATGATTCTATACTTATTCAATCTGCATTATTAAAAGGGGACACTATTGGGTACTCTGAGTACTAGGATATCTTACTACAGCCCTGGCTAGGGGGAAACTTGTGCAAGCATACAACAGACATGACAAACAGGCAATAAATAATTTCCCGGCCATCTCCTACTGCTCAGAGATGACTTGGCTGGAGTGGTATGTAGGGTATATAGGTCCTTAACAGAGGTTTGAAGACATGAAATATTTGGACCATCCCTACTGATTGTCCAGTACCTAAAAAACATCAAAGAAAGATATTTTTTGCATTCTGGAGATCTGTGAGTCAGGAGAAGAGAACAAACACATTTGTCCTGTAGCTGGAGCTGAAGGACAAACAGGAGTAAAAAACACAGGAAACTTATTTCTGGGAGGTGATATTTGAACGTGTCCAAAGACACATTGTTTACTAGATCAAAAATGTGACTTTGTAATTTTTGGAGAAAAGCATAAACACTTTGGCCAAATCAAATCATTCTAACTTGAGATACACTGAATCTTATGCAATGAAGTGGGTAGAAAGTAATATTTTTCCCAAGAAGTTCATGTGCTCTGTATTTTTAGTCCTAAATATTATCTATATAATAAATAGATATTATCAATTTATTTAAAACTTTTTAAAGTAAAAAGATCTTTGTCACTCTCAGTTCGTCCACAAGGAGATTCCTGTGTCCCTGTTGGAAGCAGTCGTGTTTGGCTCCTCACTTAAGACCTGTCATCTGATTTCACTGTCAGGAAAATTCTGGATTTATTTCCATCTATTTCTGCATCTGTGTTACTCCTTATTTTCTCACTCAACTCCCCCCCTCTAATTGTATACCTGATCTGCAGGTACAGAGATGAACAGAAAAAACTTTTATCTGATAAAGTTCAGAGTTCAGTTCTGGATTTCCCCTGGTGGGAATGGAGGAGCTTTTCCTTAGGTTGCTCTCTTTTGCAGCTGTAGGTGCTCTCTTAGATCACATCTCCATCCATCTCCATCCTGTCTCTGTCTGAGGCACAAGCCCTGGATGTGCCACGCCTGTAAACCCTTCTCAAGCATGCTCTGACTCCAGTGGCCAAAGCTGATTTCAGCTGGCAAGCAGCAGGCAATGGAGTTAGCCAGTGTGGAAACTACCAGCCACAGCTCTCTCTTATCCACAGCTGGTGCCTTGCTCCTCAGGGACTCAAGCCAAGACCCAGGCTAGGATGCCTGTTTCTCTGCTAAGAGGTTTGCCAAGGTTCTGTGTGGAAGTGTGACTCCATGTACAAATCTCAGACAGGTGCTTCCCAGATGATGTGTTGACTGTATTGCCCAAACAACATTATATTGCTGGATGCTTCACTTATTTTCTGCCATGGGGCTTTGATATTAGAGAATGACAGAAGGATATTGAACACAGTGTAGATTAATGAAGGAAATTTTATTGTCTGGGTCACTCAAGGATCAGGTGAACTTACCCAAAGGACTCTTTCTGGTCTTAATAGCAGGAAGTTCATTACTTTGCTGACATTAGTGTCATTGAGGCTGTAAATAGACAAGATGGTAAACCTGTTTTAAGATGCCTATTACAAGATCAAAAACCCTGTGGCCATATGACACAAAGCACTAAAACAACTTCAGTCTGTCAGTTCAAATTTGTTCCAAATATTTTGAATTCTTAGTACAACTTCAATCTGTCTTGACAGATCAGTTTTTAGCTCATCCTGCCCACTCTAATTTTATGCCGAATACACATCATCTGTTTACCCATAGTTGGGATAAAGCCTGGCATATATCCATGTACTGTACTCTGGCTAATTCATCAGAAATGTGCCCATGCCTCATTCAGATTGGATTTGTACCACAGGCTGATCCAGGAGCACACAAATCCCATACACTGGAAGCACAGCCTGCATGAGGCCTGTTGACAGAAATGGTATGTGACAGAACGAATCCAGGAGAAAAGTAAAAAGTAGAAAAGCTGGAGGAAAGCTGATGAGCAAAAAAAAAAAAAAATGAGACGTGACTTGAAAGGGAAATAAATAAATAAACAAAATAAACATAGCACGTGAAACAAAATATTTGAAACCACGCAAACACTGCAGGTAGTCCAAATATGGTTACACATAGTGCCAGGTGTAAAACATTGAGGATACACATAAAAGGCAACTCAAGGTGAGGCAGAAGGTCAGTGCAAGCTTCTCAACTTGATGAAGGAACTACTGGGTGAATTTCTGTGGTCTGTTATATAAAGACCAAGCCTAACAGAGTAAACCTTTCCACTTTAATGTTGGTTGGTCATAAGTAATTGGCAGTCCCTGTGGTGGTGCAGGCTGGATTGCACACACAGACTTGAGTGTGTTTTTGCTAAAGCTCTGAAGGCAAGGCTGTGCTGCTGGGTTCAAACAAGAAAAATGTAACAACAAAATAGGAGGACTGTGTCTGGAGAAGTGGAAAAAAATCTACTTAAAATCTAATGAAAGACAAGGAGATATAAAACCCCACATGATCTCATTAAATTACCAATTGAAAAGTCCTTGAGAGCAGATGTAGACTTTACTCTAATTTTTTACTTGCTCTAGCCAAAGGTTTTCCTTTTACAGGTACAACTTCTTTGATTTGGGTGACAACAGTCTTATCCCTGCATGCAGATATGCACTACAGCTAAAATGTCAGCTGGAATTTTTTGCTGGAAAGGACACCATGTTTTGATTCTTTTGTTTCATTCTTCTGGCTATCAGGGAAAAGGAATAGGCATAAGGAAAGTGAGGGGAAGAGGGGTGTCTCTTCACCTGGTCTCTTGTTGCTCAAAATTGAACATATTTTAGTTCTTCCTTCATAGAAATTGGTAAGAAAGAAGCTTATTTTAAAAAAGTAAAATCAATTCCATCTATGCCCAACTAAAGTTCTTTCTATACAAAAATATTCCCAAAGTAATACCAGATTGCTCTTTTTTAACTGGCTAATTAGCAAGAGAAGGTGTGTATTTGAGATCACAAAGTCTCTCCTATTGAGAGCTGGTAATGTAACCACATTTTATCACTCTCTTCATTTACAGGACAACTGACAGATACTTTCTCAAAAAGCATTCCTTTTTCTTTTCTCTCTCTTTGAGAAATAAAAACAATTACACAACAAAACAAATGTAGAATGCAGGTTGGTCTATACAGGAGCTGCAGGCTCAATGAAAAGATAATTTTAGCTAATTTAAGAGAAGCCCTAAAAACATTGCTAAAACTGATTGGAATTTAAAATCTCAGTAACTTAGCATATTCTAACCTAAGTAAAACTTCATTGGATGTCAGAAAATTTCTAAAAATATCAAGAAGGGCACTTCTTTTTCTTGCTCATGGAACAAAGACTCATCTTCCAAGGGCTTCACTGAATCCTTACTTTTGAGACCCTAAGGTTCAGCACACGTTTGTCTCATGACAAATGATCTTCACAAAGTCATTTCAGGGGCTTTGTGAATTAAAAAAAAAAAATACAGTGAAGAACTGCACAGTTTAGCATTCCCATAAACAGCAACAGCATTCTGCTCTAATTAAAAAAAAAAAAATAGCAATGACATTTTATCGATTCCTCCACTTCTTAAAAAGAGAAAAATTTCCTCTCAATCTGTCCCTAAGCTTCACAAATTTGACACTCAATATTAAGGACAGTGAAAGAAAATTTCTGCAGTTTTTCAGTGCAGGATACCTATTGGATCTTCCTTTTTTGATTTTTTTAACCCAAATGAAAGTGCTGTGAAATGAGCATGTTAGCCTCTTAGTGATTAAAAACAAAGTTAATTGTGATGTAACACTAACCACAATTATGGTCATCAACTCTAAAATGAGAACGAATCCTTAATATTAGATTCAATTTTGTTAATAAGAAACTGAATTTAGGAACTGTTAATTTATTAACTAGCCAAGAGATGTAAAAAAGCATGGAAAGCCTTGAACACTATTTAAAACTTTTTGGGAAAGGAGGAATACTGTAATAACAAGCAGTACACAAGAAATGTCTGTGGTCTGCAGCCACCCACTACTAAATGTGTTTGGGAAAGAATTCGCAACAGCAAGGAAAGGTGGCAGATCAGGAGAAGCAAGAGGAAGGTGAATTTTGGAATAAGAAATAAAAGTAACCTGCTAAAGATGTGGGGAGGCCTTTGGAGAGAGGAAGAAGAGTTACAGGACCCAGTTATTCTGTCTCTGTGGTGGTGGTGACTTGAGACACTGCAGGGGCTGCCTTGTGTAAAACAGTAATTTTTGGAAAACTTCACAGCCTTCACTTATTCCCATTAACTCAGATAAGAGGGTCCTTTGAAGCTGGGTATCTAAACTCAAGCAGCATATGCTTTCCAGGCAGTAGCAAAGGCCCTGAAAGCACAGGAATTTTTTCCCATCCTACTCTTGGCATTTCAGCACAGCAAACACCTGGGAAGTGCTGCCGATCACTGTGCCTTGGGGAAACCCTGCGAGAAAAGTGCTCATGCCAAACAAGTCTGTAAACAACTGCCCATGCAGAGCATGCTTAGTCTGGGCTGTCCTACAGTTCAGGGAAGATGTGTCCTTGTTTCAACACTGTTACTACAAAGCAAGCACTTGGGGGAGTATCTGTGGGCTCACTGCTCACAGCTCACTTTCCACTTCCTAACAGCTCTGATTTCACTGAAATCAAACAGATGATGCTTCATTTTGCAACAAAAACTGGTGGGACCTCCTGAAGGACTGAAGTCAAACCAGCACCGGGACTTACAGTGCTCCTAAAATCACTGCTGGCCCTGCTGTATTTAATTTCTGCTATTTGTGAATTTTATCTGAATAGATGCGATCTTGACATTTGGCCTAATCTATTGTTTACTTTCCAGTTTTAACAGAAAACAGTCATTTTCATACATACAATTTTTCTTGTAGAATATCTCTTTGCCCACAGATCCCTCCTTGGACAAGGGGCATAGGTCAGAAAAAAACAGAGGCCAAATTATGATACAGAGACATCTGCACATACACATTTTCTTTGTTTGCTTTTTACGTTGGGAAACAAACCCTGCCTGAAGCTATGGTATGCAGACATCTAGTGGCTGGATAATATAATGCAATTAACATAACAGGAAACCTGTAAAAGTTCTGCACCATCATATCATCATCTGAAGGCCTGATACGTGGGTCCTGTTGAAAAGAGATTCTTTGGCTCTGCAAGAACTTTTTTTCATTCATTACAGCCCTAGTCACAGGTATTTTGAGATACTCTGGCCTCATGTGTTTCTGGGGTTCTGTTTTAAATTGTGTGGAACTGTGCTGGTCAAAATGTAAAATCAGAAAGTTTCAAAATGCTTCAGCACACCCACCTAATCACAGCCTATAATTTCACACTGAGACTAATGCTCTTGGTAATCATTAGCAGCATCCCTGCTAAGAGCAAACAGCTCTCAGACCCTTTTGTGTTTGTTTTCTATTTTTCTCTTGAGTAAACATCTCCTTTTCTATATGAACTACTACATGTTTCTAAGCCATGAATAAATCTTAGCAAACCTTTGGTTTGCATTTTTTTTCTTTTTGCTTGGCTGCATGTATGATTACCCAGCTAAAGAGACCAAGCCATTGTCAACTTAAGATCCAAGATGGTGAAACTTACTTCATACTGACCTATAGTGCACCAACTAGAAAAACCCTGGTATCTTCACAACATGGGGCTAAACACACTTTTTCTAGAACTGCTTTATACCTGCTATTTAAAATATTGCTGGCATGATGTATCATATTCAGCTGTTATGTGTTCACTGACTTATCGCAGCTTTCATCTGTTTCATGCTCACCACTGTCAGATGTTTACATGGGAGGCACTTCAGAAAGCACCTTTTGTAGTGTATATTTATACTAAAGCCTAAGGGAGGAAAAGAGTTTATCTCTATGTAAGATCATGTTGTTTTTGTCTCCATCTCAGACACAAACATCACCTTTAATAATAAGCACTGGAGTTGTTTATGCACTTGAAGCTCCGGCCTTCTCGAGTGCTTTACTCCATAAAAGAATGGAGTTTGTGTTTTAACTTTATTTCTTTACCATCTTCCATCTCAGGAGATGCAGTGGGGATGGGAATGTAACCCAAGACAGGGAATGTGGTGAACAGCCAAGGTTTTGGATGAGGTTTGCTGTCCCAGGACAAGCAGCCAATTCCCTGTCACTGGTGGGAAAGGTGCAGGAGAGAAGCAGTCTCAGGGAATAAGGCTGGCTGGATGTGGTTTCTGATCACTGATTTGGGACTTGGCTGTGGGTTAGTCAGCTGGTGTTACACAACCCAGAATGGATCACCTCCAAGGCAAGCAAGTTGAGATGGAAATAGAAAAGGAATATTTCCAACCACATCCCTGCTAATGAAAAGGACACTGAAGGAAGTTTCTTTATGCTGTTTTTACTTTGTTATCTTTATACTTTATTTTTCTTTGTTATTCAAGGGTTAAGCAGCTCATTGTGTATTTTATATGGCAAGTTCTTTCCAAATTTATCTAATATTTTCCCTCTTTTACCCCATCTTCAGGTTTTTTCTCTGATATTTGGGGAGAGGAGGGCCCCTTTGGATCAAGATGAGGTCAGGCTCTGGGGAAGGTCAAGCAGAAGTAAAAAGCTGCCATTGTCTCTGTAAACAGCATGGGAAGAACACTGGTGAGAAATTTTTGAAGATACTGAATGGAAGAATCACAAAAAATTACCCAGCCCTGAAAAGCAAACCTTGCATTAGAAGTAATTATCCCAGCAAATCAGAGAGAAGACTTAAGAGGTGATCTGACTACCAAGTCAATGCTGGGTTTTTAATTTGCAAAGAAGGCTAAGTTAAGGTATAACAAGTTCTCCTGGACAAGGACTACATGCATTGCAGGTCCATATGAAGAGTCACTCTTTGACATGGTTGATTGCTGTGTCTTTTTCTTATACCTGGCATCCTACAGATAATCTGTGATCAAAGAGGAATCCTCACATGATAGAGAGGAGAAGGCATATGCAAAGGGATTGAAAGTTCTTTAATACATCTGAAGCATTCAAACAAGTACTGTAAGAGAAAGGCTCATGAAGAAGTGAATAATGTCTTCAAAGCAAGTCTTGAACAGCATTCAATATAAATGACTAGGGGCATTCAATATAAATGACCAGGGACTGTAAAATGAATAATGGGGGAAAAGGAAAAAAAAATAGGGCTTTAACACAAATTCATTAAGCAAAGGGAGAAAACAAATCATACAAATACCAAAAGGGCTGGTGAACTGATGCTAGGCAGATAGTCTTCTTACTGAAATATATTAACTTGAATTAGAAGTTCTACAATTCAATTTGAATTGCTTTTGTTTTTAAAATAGTTTTTAATGTGCAGTATTCTAAAGAGGTAAATACCTACACATAGGTGTGCTTACAATGGCTGCTACAGTTTCATAAATAAATGTGCACATGAACACTTCCAAACACGTCCTGCATGGTCTAGCCTCAGGAGGTGTTCTCCAGGTGGTTCTCCACCCAGCTGACATTTCAGCAGGCAGCACTGGTGTATCAAGGAAGAACATATCTCAAAGCAAACTCCATGGCTGATGATGCCACCATGAAACCCAGCCAAGAAAGAAAAAGCAGACCAAAGTCTGCACTCCTTCCACAGTTCTCAACCCCTAGAAAACTTTCCTTTTCCTCTACAGCCATCATTCCCCCTGAGACTCCCCCATTTCTGCAAGAAAGGAAGCTTCCTTTCATTCTCATTGGAGAGGATGTGACAACCATGAAGGGAATAATTTGCCCTAGGCCATCACTGCACCAAGTGCTGTGCCCACCAGTCAGACTCAGTGAAGGTGAGTCTATGCTTTTCCAGCAGCTGCATCCTGACATGGTCTGGAAAATGCTGATTGGTATGACTTCTTGTGAAGCTGCATGTGCATGGATCTCCTCTCCTTGTTCCTTCTGCACTCTCAGCGAAATTCAGCTGAAATTTCTCAGTAAAATCATTTTTTCTTTACGTTGCCTGGCTGTTAAGCACTTTTATCTCCTCAGCCACAGTAGTCTTCAATAACCCTCTGAGAGTCAGGAACACAGATGAGTCAACCTGCAGGATGCAAACCAGGATACTTGCCACTCTTACTTTCTCTTAGACTCGTGTTCTACCTCACATCTGTTTCCATACACAGCCACTACCCCACACTTGCTAGTGTAATGTCTGGGATCAAGCGTATCCTTTAACCCACACCAATTTATTCCTGTTTACCTCCCAGGTATATTTGGGGATCAAGCCTAGAATTTACTGGTTTACCTACCTATGACTTAATTTTCACACAAAGAAAAGGTGGGAGGCAAGGCAAAAGGCAGCATTAGGGAGGAACAGTGCTTTCTAAAAAGCTCCTCCAATAAGTGGAAGCCCAGAAACACAGCCCAAAGTGCAAAGCACATCATACCGTGGTTAGAAGACAAACTAAGAGTTTAAAGACTCTAAATTTTTCTGAGAGCTCCAGAAAACTACAGAGGAAACTGAAATACACATCACCTGCAGATGGATGATCAGCGACAGCAAGCATCTGCCCCAATTCACCCTCCTTCTCTCAAGAGCTGGATTTCCTCCTATTCCCAATGCCTTCCTACAGTTTATCAGAAGCTTGTGGAGCCAGCTTTGGCCTGATGAAGCACAAAGTTGCTTTTAAGTATCATGTCATGGTTTTTGTGACCAGCAAGTGTGCAACTGCTCAACATCTCTTGGAAACTTACAATTAACATTTCTAATAAGTCTCTAGAATTATGTGAAGCATTATGTCCATTAACATTTACCTTTAAAAGTGCTTCCAGAGAGCAAACTAATTCAAAATTTTAGTAGCTGTAGGCTTGAAGAGGAAATTTCCTCAGAATGCCCTTATCATTTTTTATGATTTTTTAAAAATATTAATACAAAGGTAGGCATGTGGAATTCAAACTGGAGAGCAGCAGATCCTTTCCACACTCAATAGAACCTCTGATGGGTGCAGTGTAACTGAAATAATACACCAAGATCGCTTCCTGAACATTCCTTCATGTGGATTCCTACCAAAACTAAAAAGACTGATTTAACTTTTCTCAACCCACAACAAACGTGGGTTCACCAATCTGTAATGGGTGTGCTTTGTGAATGAATTTGTTGTTATAATTAAATCCAGTTCTTAAGACACAAAACTGCTAAAAGTAATTTTACCAGTGGATTTTATTTTTCTTTCAAAGCCAAGTCTAGGAAAAAATGTCTGACAAGTGTTGAGACAAATTTACTAACTTCAATTCCTCAGTAGCAGTATTTATAAGACTAGAATTTCACTGCACAAGGCAATGATTGAAAGAACAGCAAACACAGGAAGGGAGCACAGGAAAGGGAAATAATGAACTTTTTGGTGGAGACATTACATCATTTGCTTTGCAATGTATCTGTATTTCAGAGCCACAAGAATATCAGCCAGCTCCAAGATAAGGAACATGTTTATTTAGAGAATAAATCTAGTTCAGATTTCATCATAATGTCAGTATTTGCCATTTTACTACTACAGTTCCTGTCAGTTAACACTCAGTAGTTAATAGTGTGTTGTATGCAAAGGGAGAAGATGTGAATGAGTTGTGCATATAACCTGACAACTGTCAGGTTAGCAGCATGGATCACTCCACTCTTGGAGCGTTCATTTCTTGCTGGGTGCCAGGAGACAAGAACAGACCTTCACCTGGCAGAAAACAGCTGACTTCCACCTCACAGGTTTTTGTTTTATTTTCCCAAGACTTTAGTACTAAACCTGACAACAAAGACAAATTATCAGGCTCCTGTCAAAAACTACAGACAGTCCAGCTAAGCCATTGCAGCAGAGACTTCTCCTGCCCTGTGGTATGATGCAGATCAGTGGGAAGCCAGGGTCTGGTAATCAGGTGTTGGGGTTGGTCTCTGTCTGCAGCTGCTTGGGAGTAACTGCTGAAGGAAGGGGGCAGCAGCCAGTGAAGCTGCTACACACACATGTTGCAGACACTGCAGGTGGAAAGTGTGGTTTTGGTCAGCAGTGAAGTCTTGAACCCATTGTATAGATAATGGGGTTATGCTTCATTAAATGTGGGCAGGAGATGGAGATAACCCTAAGAAATACAACTTTCTCTAAGCCCAAAGAACCAAATGCTGATTCTTACTCTGCTAAGCCCAAATGAACAAATGACTCCATGGTGGGCTGGTTGCTTTGCATTTTCTGTGTATTTATTGCAATGCACAAAGACTTACCTCCAAAGGAAGCACGTGTTTCTGCAGAACACCCAGTTACAAACACTTCAAGGGGTCAGCAGTATCTGGTCCCCCTAACCCAGCTCACATGCACTGTGTTGGTTTGCCCTGTTGGTTCTGCTGCCCCTAATTTACACATAAATTACTCAGAGAGCTTGTAACTCATCCTTCAGCAGTAGCTCTCCCCATAACCCTTGACAAGGTGCATTAAGGATGCCTTCTGACTCTGCATTTACCATTGCCTGGGAATGACTTTGTGAGTGGTGATTGATCTGCTCCAAGGGAGTGGCCTCACCTTTGCGAGCCCTCAGTTTGCCTCCTCACGGTGCCCCAGACTGGAAGTTGCCATCTGTGCCTCTGTGGTTCTTCCACTGACACAGATCTCTGCAATGCCTCTCCTGCTAAGACAGGGGACCTCTCTAATTGCTACAGTGATCAAAGGTATTGCCTCCCACATTAGTGACTCTGTCCTTCAGACCTTGGTGTTTTCTTGGTGTTTCAGGAATTAGAAGCTATGAGGTTGACTAGCTGGTTCAGACTACCCTTGCCTTATCTTCTCTGCCAGAGAAGTCATGTGTGGCCCAGCGTGGCAATGCCCCTGCTGAGCAGTGAGCTCAGGACATGCAGAGTAACTCCCCAGACCATCATCCTCAGCAATGTACAAAACAAATAGAATTGTCATAATTCACAGGAGAACAAAGACTGAAAATTTTCTGCCTGAACTGAACACTATATCGCAAAGTTCCATGGCTCACCAAGTAGAAAATAATCCAGACAATTCTGTTTATTGTTATATTGGTTAATTTTACTCATTTCCAAACTGTCTTTCTTCTCAGTAAGGTTCCTAGTAATGCAAATATCATTCAGCTTTATTCAGATAAATAATGTCAAGTGCATATGTCTAGCAGAGAAGTGCTCCTTTCTGCCAAAAAATTAATTCTGAATTTGTATAATACTCTTTGTGGACAAACAGTGTTTTCATTACCTTTGTAGAATTCATCTCCCCTCTACAGAAAATATGGCTACTGACAGCACAAGAGATGATATGGAATAAAAGCAAATCTAACATTCAAAACAATAATGGGTATTTCTACATATTTGCATTCATACCATGCTTAAAATCAGTACTATTTGGATCACAGATGACTATTGAATGCTATGCCAAAGTAGCTATAAAAGCAACGATAATGACAATTTAAAAATAGTTAACAGTGTGAATTGGAAGATTTAATATGTTTTCTTCTTTTAATGTACAGCTCATTCCCAGAATTTCCCTGGACCATGTGGACAGACCAACTGTCACAGCTGTCTATCAAGGCTGAATTAGATGAAGACAAACAATACAGGCTTTGTGGTTCAACTGAAGCAGCAGTCTCAAAAGTTTCCATTTCTCATCTGCGGGCACTGTGGGAGCATTGTCTTCCCCCTCTCTGAAAAGAGAATGGAACAATTATGTTACTGAAATTCCTCTGCAGTGGCTCTGAAAGACTGTTTATATCCAGCCAGGAAGACAGGGAAAACTAAAAGCTGGGATTTCATGACAGCAGGTGGGAGCAGTTTCAGGGTATATACTTCAGTGACATAATGGTACTAATTCTTCTCTTTTAGGGTAAAGCCAGTGCTGCAAGATTTACTAGCAATGGAGGAAATGGCAGTAAAAATGCAAAGTTAAATGCAGTGGTAAAATTATTCATTTGAAACAAAGTTTTAAAACTGGCTTTCTGAATCAGTCTGGTAATTGATTACAACCTGGTGCCCGTGGTAGTAAACTAGAAAGAAAAATATACTGGACACAGAGAACTTTTTACCATTTACTATTTTAGGGGTCTTACTAAGTGAAGTGCTGAGTGCCAGCTCTCATGGGAGTCAGGTGGGCTCAAAGGATAGAAAGAAATCACTCAGTTTCTCCTAACAGCAGTAATATTCATTGGCAGCATTAATCAATACTTGATTTAATGCAAACACATATTCATGTGCTTTGGCATAACCTTAAGAATCCAGGTGCTCAGGTTGCCCCAGTGCTCTCAGTTCAGAAGCAGTGGGTATGAGAGTGTCTGACTGCTTCATTCTGTTGTAATAATAATTTCCTTTTTTTCCCCTGAGGTTATTATAGTGCTAACAATAGCTCAGTGTGTACACACAAACAATCTGAAAGTGCTCATGTGCAAATGGTCACCTGGGGCTACAACTGCTTGCAGGAAGAGTCAACTCATTCCAGAGAATTCCCACTCTGGTCCTGACAGGGACAGGGGTTGTAGAGGTTGTCAGTGACCAGCAGTGCTGCCAAGAAGTCAGTGCCTACCCACAAGACAATCTGTGTTGTGATTCCCACATACTCCCCTGGTTATCACTCAATACCCCCCAAAGCCACGTCGTCTGGCAGCAGCACCATTTGATGGTCCCCTTGAAGAGCTTTCTACCAGCTGCCTCCTAAGGCAGGCTGGAGGCAGTGAAAGGGTTTTACACTCCACATAACAGCACAGAGGATTCCCAGCTCTTCCTGGGGCTTGGTATAGAGGTGTAGTATAAAAAAACCCAAAACAACAACCAAGTAATAGGTATTCTCCATCTCTGGAAAAAGTCTTGGCATGTTTTTCAGTTGGCTACTGATACAAGGGTGCAGAGACCAACCAACCCCCTCCCTAAATTGAACAGAAAGTTTCCATTTTTGTGGCCAGAAGTACTGGATCAGTGAATAAAACTGAACAATCCGAGTGAGAAAATTCAAAAGAAGCCAAAACCTTTGTGGTCTTAAGGTTCCACTTAGGTAAACTAAGGATGTGACACAGTGACACTCCCTCAATCTCAATTAGTGCTTAAACTAATTAAGAAAATTGTTTTACACACTGCTGTGAGTAGAACCTCTCTTCTTTCTTGGATAATCCCTAGTGTGATGTAAGGGTGATTGAGTATCTAAGTACTCTTTAATTGAATGCACATTTTGTACATTTTTAGCTAGTTCAAACTTAATGCTTTTAGTCCAAAAGTCAGTGAAATTAAGTTGAACTGGGATTTGGCACCTATTGTATTAACAAATTACTTTTTGAAGGGAGCCTAATTATGAGCCAGTCTGAAGATTTCAACTGTGCTTGTTACAGAAATACTTAATGTATTGTCTGACAAAAGACTGATTGTACATATTGGTAATGTTATTATCCATGTTTGCCCTTGTTTATTCTTGTTTAACAATACCTTTCCTACTTTCTGGTGAAGTCCTCTACAGATCAAATAATATTCCCAAAGAAAACCTTCCAAGATCATTGCCATAAAGAGTAAATACCTGCAAAATCTGAGAGTTCTACACAATACCCATAGTTAGAAAAAAAAGTATTAACAAGTTTAATCAAAGCTTAGAATTCAACATCAGAATATTAAAAAATAATTATTTTTCAAAGAAGATTTATATCTAATTCTTTCATATACAAAATTTTATGCACCTATATTCTTCACAGAGAAAGTTTTCTTGTACAAAACTGGGACAAATGGAATGCTATACATTTTATCTCAGAAACAAGGAGCAGAAGAAGGAGCCAAGATAAGGAGCAAAGCTAGTATATTTTCAAGAACCAAAGGTCCCAATGTTCCTATGCAATAGAGAGAAAATATTTAAAAGAGAAGATATGAGAAAACTTCAGTGAAAAGGATTATTTTTCAAAGTCTTCCAAAAGTGTTGAGAAAGTGCAAATAAAGAGAGTATGGAGAAATGAGATAGGATGTCCACAACAATCTGTCTTTCCATCTGATAAGGAGGAAGTAAGATGTCCCACTGCAGCAGCTTTAGGTCAAGATCAATAGACAAGATCAAAACCTTTATTCTGCTGCTTGAAAGTAGCCAATCTCTTTCCTGGAGAGCTTTTCCACTTCTTTTGTCTTACCCTTCTCCTTACCCCCATTGTTTCACACAATGCCCTATCTTTTTCTTTATAGAAGGATCTTACCTTCTCCCCCTTAACACTAGGATAAATCAAAAAGTTTAAGAGTTTAAAAAAAAGCAAAAGACATAGGTGGCAAAACTAGAATAATACTGACAAAACATTACCTTTATCCTACACCTTCCTAAAAACAGCACCTGAAAGTACAGCCAGGTGTGGATTCAGAGTGTCTCAGAAGAGAGAACTGAGTACCTTATCAAACCTTATCATTCTTGAAACAAACACTGCATTCCTTCCATGAAAAGGTTACAATTTATTGAATCAACATCAAATCCTCAGAGCATTTAGCTGCCTCTAGCTAACTAAAATACACCTTGTTTGTCTTGAGCTATGGGGATGCATCAATGTTTTTAAAGAAACTCTTGTTGTGTAGCACTGCTCAGTCATAAACTCTGGTCTTATCCATAAAACATTGCTAACAACAGTGAGTGCTGACATTCTGTTTCTTAAGTGGCAAGTATCAGTTGCAAAAGCATTTTCAGTAATCCAAATAACTTGAAAGTTTTCATTTGCTATTTATTTACAAAACATGTTGTTTGCTTAGCAAGAGTTTACATATATTTCATGGCATTGCCTTTATCCATACAAAATAATCAGAATTAAAAATTTCCAATAGGAGTAAGGATCTGGACTGACCTGGATCTTCAGTTTCAATGGAGTAATAATGTTCTGCTTAAATCTGAGTGATTTCATCCAGGTAAAACAGAGTACACTTCCATAGCATTGGGGAAGGAGGAAAACACACTGCAGGCTTTCTTCTCTGTATTGTAGAGACATATCTACCTGAGTGTCCTTCTAGTATCTTTGATAATTGAGAGTCTATTACATTATGTTTTATATGCATCACTCTTTTTTCTTTAAGTGGGTATAGCTTTATCAGTGATGATTTAAGCTTCCCACTATTTTGTCTCCCCACCAATTTGCAGCATTTTCCCCATCAGTGAAAACACCATGGCAAAGTTTCAGTGCATGCTCAGACTCTAACTTGGGTGTTGTGATTGTTAACACTTTGTGAGGGTGTTTTGTAGGACAGGCACTCTGGGCTCCTGGCTACATTATCAGTTCCCAAGCAGCAGTATACAACCCACACCTGGTTTATGGTAAGCTTCTGGGAATTGTACTCTCAAAACTGTTTTTATGAAAAGCTGATGATAACAGTGAATTATGACTCTGAAAGACTGTATGGTGCTGGCAGAAACTCACAGGTCACAAAATTTAGGAGCACTTGTCAGCATGCAGTACCTTATTTGAAGCATAAGTAGGGATCTGATTCCTAGACTACCTTGTAATGTTTTTAGCTTTGAAAAGGAAGCACAGTAATCTTTTCTCCTTGCTTCTGCACATGCTAGGGGATTTTGAACATTTTCCATTCCTCCACAACTCATCTGTTTCTAACAAGAGCTCAGTAAAGAATTGAACAAGCACAATTCCAATATGATACTAACTCTGAAAACTCAAAATGGTTTTCTTTCTCATTTAGGGCTTGATCACCTGCTATATTGATGCTCTAGCCTGAACACATAAATACCACAACAAGGACATGAATACCTACCACAACGAACTCTTGGTTGCCTCTGCTACCAAGTCCCCACGTTCTGGCCCCCATGTCAGAGCTATGTCACATAAGTAACAAAAGAGTTTTTCTAGTCACTTGTCTGAATCATCAACAGGAAAAAAAAAATAATCCTGATATTATAGGGTTCACTTGCAATCTCAGTGCACAGCCTACCCCCTGCTATTACAACGAAATAGTGGAAAACAGCCTCAAAAGGCATCCTTTTTCAGCCATTCCTGGAGGTTTTGGTTGCCTGAAGGCTCCAAAAGTTTTGTTTCCGGGAGGCCTCTGATTATGGTGTGTGGCTCACAAGCCAAATGTGTCTGGCCCTCTGTCCTACAGTCATGCACTCAATTGTAAGCACATTCTCAAGAACCCTGAAGTGGCAGCAGAGGGCTGGGCACTGGACATTAGACATTAAATACAGAATAACAAGAGTCAGTTTTGGTGCAACGTGAAGTTCAGTTTCTTTAAAAGACTGAAACTTAACAATTAAACCAATCACCTTTTAAGCATAAATTCTAAATTCACAGAGACAAACAATGACCAATAAATAAATCACTCACTTAGAAGCATAAATACTTATATTTCAACAAATCTAGGAAATTGGTGTTTGCATTTCTTAAGAACTAGTGTTGATAATCTTTGTGTTAGGTTGATTCAGGTTTTTTCAAACAGGAAAATGATAAGAACAGTTGTAGTAGCCTAATGATGCATGGCTGCTGACAGCTTATTCCAGCTCTGGACCTACACAACAGGAAAGGATAAAATCCCCAAGTTAGAACTTCTGCAGAGCAGCTTCTTTGTGAACTTCACGAATTGCAAAAGCTGCTAGTAAACTGAGAGTAAAAGCATGTGGATTGCTAATGTAAATGTCCATTAAAATATAAATTTCACTGAGATCTGTTTAAACACAGAAATACAGTCCATAGCATTGCATCAGCCTCCCCATTTCTAAAAGGCAAGGTGCAGCTCCATGGCTCACTCTGGATTTGAATGTTCTTTCATATTCTACAATCTATCATCATATAATTCACAACTCCATAAAGAGGAGAGTGCACCACCACCTGTTCAGTACTAGCTCATTCCCACTGGCAACACCAGATCCCATATTTATTATCCTGGGGAAAGGCCAACATAGTTTTGTAGCCACAGGAGTTGCTCAGCAGCTTCAAAAGCAAGGAATTTGTGCTTTCCAGTCACAAAACACACCAGATAGTCACCACATCACCCTCTCTCACTGCTATGAAACTAATGCTGTGCCAGCTTCTCCTTGCCTGCTCAGACCTCTCAGTATCACGCAGAGAGTGTCTGCAGCATCAGAAATGCAGTCTCTGTTCCTCCCACCCTAAATTACACCTTCCTGTTCCTCAGGCCTAGCAAAACCTTGCTATTTTAATGATGTCACTTAATTGTTTTCTCTAATGTTGAATTTACAACTAGGAAAATAGTAATTATATTGAGCATATTTTTAATCTGAATTAATTTCTGCTATCATAATTTATAGAACATTGGATAAACTTGCAGTCTGAGCCTACCACAGATGTATGTGTATGTATGAGTTTGTATATGCACTTGTGCATATAAAAATTGATCCTTTCTCAGGAATTTCTGCATCAGTCACAAATGAAAAAATATTTAGGAGAACTTGAGTAATATATGTATGTAGATGGAGTAGGTATAAGACATCATCACACTTGGAGGATAATTGTTTATGAATACAAAATAAATTGTGTCTGAGATGGGGAGTTTTGAGACAACACGCTGGAGATCAAACTCCATTTTATTAATTATTCTCAGAGGAAATTAAGTTTATCACTCTAAAAAGAAAATATTATTTTAGAAAATTGTTTTTTAGAACAAGCTCTTACAGTCTTCTATTAAAAGAGTCTTGTGGATTTCAATGACCTCTATAACAGGCACCTATTTGACCTCCTCTTAGTAAACAGGAGCAATGCCATTTACCTACTCTATGCATGGAATCATGTGCATACACCCTGGTGTATAAAGGGATGAAAAACATACTGAGTTCACTATCATTACAAATTCAAGTTGATACTCAAGTGTTTGAAATCAGAAGTCTTGCCCATTGACAGATAAAGCTGTTCCACTGATGTAAAAGAGAGGACAGGCATGTCTATCAAATCAGCTACCCATAAAGCAACACGAATTAAAGAGGGGGTGATAAATCCATTGGAAACCAAAAATAATGCTGTCTTCAATGAAGAACACAGTACTGGAAAAGTACTTAGCCATTAGAAAAGGTGGCAAACCTTCTGGAATAGTCACAATTCACATCTTGAGAAATAGTGTGTCAAGCCCACAACTGTCAAATGGAAGATGACATGGAAGATGTAAGATTTTTGTTTTTTGATTTCTAAGAGCGGTAGCATTTGTTTTCCTCACTGTTAGGCTTTGCTGTATAACAATAGAAACTATAAATCTTATTTCAAGATCATCTGAAATTATCAAGATATAGCTTAATGCCCACAGCAAGGGTTCTGAGTTACCCAGAAAGTTCCTTACCCAGGAAGTAAAAATGAAACTAGCATTAACACTGAGGAAGCCACAATGTTATCACTTCTCTTTCCCTTCAGAAAAGGACTCCAGAATCCTGGTAAACATCAAGTTCAAGCTAAGTCAGTAATGCACCCAAGGCAACAATGAAGTTCTGCAGCTTCCTAGGCTGCACCAGGAAAAGCACTGCCAGCAGGTGGAGGGAAATGCTTCTACTCAACACTGGCAGAACATCTGGAGCACTGGGCCCAGTCCTGGGTTCCCCAGCTCAGAAGAAACACAGACACACTGGAGAGCAGCAACAGGCTACAAGCATGATAAAGGATTGGAGCACCTGCCATTAAAGGATGGCTGAGAGAGCTGAAACTGCCCAGCCTCTAGAAAAGATGTTTCAAGAGGGATTTTATCAATGTGTATAAACACTTTATCAGAACTAGTAGAGATCACACCAGACTGCATACACTGAAAGAAGAAGAGTCAATGGGTACCAACTGAAATACAGGAAATTTCATTTAAAATTAAGAAAAACCTTTTTCCCTGCAGGTGTGCACAGGTACAATTTGCTTAGAGAGGTTAAGGAGTCCTCATCCTTATGATATTCAAAACCCAGCTGGACATGGCTCTGAGCAACCCACTCTTTAAGTGTTAGGCTCAGTGTTAAGCAGTTAACACTGCTTTGAGCAGAGGATCAAACTAATAGATCTCCAGAGGCACCTTTCAATTACAACTACTCTGTTATTCTATTGTTCTTCACTCTCTAAATCTGAACTCAATTTTTTAACCTTCCATTTCTGAAAGCAAATCTGTACTGAGCTTTTACTCCAAACTCCTTAACACCTGACTGGTTCTTTCACTATTGGATTTAATTTAGAGGTTAGAAATTTTTAAGCTTTTTCAAAAGAAATGTATTTGAAAACTTCAGCAATGGCAGGAGAAGAAGGATGAAAAGGTCATTTAATGGGATGTAATTTGGATGCATGTCAAAAACCCTACTGAAACAGAATTAAAAAACTCATTAACCCCAAGCTATAGCTGAGAGAGATACGTTTTCAGCAGAAAAGAAGCAGAGCCAGGAGAGGCCAATTAGATAGCAGCAAACTTGTTCTAAAACCTACTGGGTTAAAGAGAGCAGAGAAGCTACAAAGTTCTATCTGTTTTGTCATCCTGAAGGCCCCCTTTAGAGCCTGGCCAAACTTTGTCTTAGAACTGGAGAGGAATATTTTGAGATCTGGGCTTTTCCATGATGCAGGAACATTTTTTAAAAAATTAGTTCTTTCCCTGGTATTACACACCATGATATTCCATGTTTGTGTCAACTCTGCTTCTTACTCAACAAATTAGAACAACTTACATCAAAGATCAACATATGCCAAAGTGTTCAGTTTCATCAAGGCTTAAACCAAGGCTGAGGAGCAGATGTTCTGAAGCTTTGGGAGCATGACGTTCATAGAGCCTGCATTCTGATTCAGTCAAAATTAATTAGACCTTTCAAACAACCTCTTTCTACTCCTATGGATACACTTACAGAAACATTTGTCTCCTTCTTTCTCCAGCAGAGTAACAAGGTCATGGCAAACTAACATTTCCCAAGGTTCTTCAAGTGGCTGTGCCACACTGGCTTGAAATAAAAAAAATATTGAAAACTTTACTGACAGGAGTTCCAGCAGTCTTGGCAGGGGGGCACAGTGTAAGAAAAGAAGTCAACTACTGTGTTTGTAATTGTAATGTTAAAGACATACCAGAGCTTTAAAATAAAAAGTAATCTGCTCTTTGAAAAGAAGAACTGCTCCTCTTGAATCGCTAGGAAGATGCTGCCCTGAAAACTATTACTTCCCCATCTACTACTGAGTCTTCATAGCAATATTCAGCTGATGCCAGCAGTCCCAGCTTAAGGGACTTCCTTCTTTCCTGTGAAGGAAGGAATCTTCCTTAGGATTTCTGAGGTCTGTGTGAAGAGCTACTGTTCCACAGCACCTTCCTCCTGGAGAGGTGTGAATAAATCACTACAAAGTAAAAAAGATTGTTTCCTTCCCTTTTTACCCCTTTGCATAGAGGAAATGTGAACAAAGCCATGTGATTTCTTTTTACACTTAATTTTTTTCAGCTCTCTTAACCCAATAGCAAAGATACATGATGAAACCTTGATTATTTCGGCGCTACTTGGACTGATACACACAAAACTGAAAAGACCTGACCAAATTAATTTCTGATAAATAATTCAATCAGGTGTAGAGAAACAAGTGTCATTTCTTCTGTGAGCTACATTGTGCCAGGAGTCACAGTTCTTCCTCAGTGCTTGAGTGTCCATAATTAGTATGGCCCTACAGTGAGGACTATTACTTTGCATTAAAAATTCCATCATTTGAGAATTAAAACTGAAGATTATTTTGTGAAGCAAAGCAGAGATAAATCTTATTACATAGAAAAATCTTTATAAGTATTGACAAATGTAATAAAATTTCAAACATGAAAGCAAAAGGGAAATTTTTACGTTTCAATTCCATCATTGTAAAGGAAACTCTTTCATGCTTAAAATTCAAACTCAGTGTGTCAAGTAATTTCACTGTTACAGACTTGAATTACCTGCACTGGCCTGAGGGCATTATTCACTCTCTGAGAAAAATTGTACTTTAATATTGCTACAATTTTCCCAAGTAATTTTTATGCAGAAGCTTGAATGAATTTGAAACATCCATTTCAAGATTAAAGTGACAACATTTGGTTACCGCAGAGAACCAAGTAATTGTGAATTCGTCTTAGGGACATGCCCAAAATTAAATATGGGAATGAAAAATATTAAAAAAAGGGATCGATGTTTTGGGTTTTTTGTTCAGCTTCTGGGATGCAGATATTAAATAGGGTTATAAAATACAAATAAACCCTTACTTCAACAGTGTTTAGATGCATACACTGTATCAAATGTTTATTCTATATGGAAAGACCATGAAATTTTTGGTCATTGTCCTAGCCAATTTAATAATTTCTATTATATGCAGGAGGGACGATAATCTTCTCACTTTGTTTTAATGGATCTTTTGGAAGTACTGAATTTTCAATCTTTTTTATGGGTTATCTGCTACCTGATCATTTGTTACTTCACATGAAAGTGGAGACTGGATCCAGAGCATGCTCTGAATGGGCTTAACTCCACTACAGAGCCTGACATGAACTAGAGAGGGAAAGAATTTAAAGTACAAATAAATAGCCTTACCCCAAACAGTTTATCAAAACCCTTTAAGCAGCATGGTTTCCAGATTAATCTGTTATTTCGTAGCTTTGAAGAAATGTGAAGATAGAAAATCAGAAGCTTTTATATAATGTATTTCAACAGTAAATCGGAAGCTTTTATATTATGTATTTCAACAGAAAATAGGTTCCTGCAGTAAAGCAGGATCACTTCATTTCAAAATAAGTCATAAAGCTGGTGTCTTGACTCATTACTCTCAAGGCAAAAATTTGCCTTAGTATATTAGAATTGTTTAAATTAGAAAAAACCTTTAAGATCATCATGTCCAACAATTACCCCTCATTGCCAGGTGCACCACAAAACCATATCCCTAAAATCACACCTAACATCTCAAATGCCTTCAGAATTGGTAACTCAGCCACTTCCCTGGACTTTAACTTTCTTTGAATCTCTTTGCCAGGTTTTTCATTATAGCAAAACATCCATTAACTAAGTATAACAAGGATTAGGAGTCACTGTTGAACATTGACAGGATTTATTTTATATAAAAAATAGATAGAGGCTGGGGAAACATAACATGAGAAGTTTTAATAACTGAAGCAGGATTAATGTAGGTTCACATGTGTATTTCTCTTGTGTCATCCTCAAATTCTTGCTCTGGGAGTCAATGAAAGTGGAAAAGAAGCAGCAACTACTTTGATGAATGAAATGTGAAAAAATAGTCATGAAAGAATTTAATTTGCTGCCTTTTGTACCTTCACTGGAATTGCTCAAAGATCATTCTTGGGAAAGAACAGCACCGTAAAAAAAAATAAATAAATAAGATAACCCTCATTTTAGACTTAAAGGCCTCCCTCCAGACTACTACCCTGCTTTTTTAATAGTGTGAAAAGATCCACCAATGGCTGGTCTTCCAGAAACATGGAAAGAAATCAACCCGTAAAACTCAGTAACTGGGGAAATATACCACATAACCAAGGCATACTGTGCTCTTTCACTGCAGCAAGAGAAATTTGAAGCTACAAGAAGTAATTGTGATGAAAGTGGACATCGTGATTCACTGCCTGGAGGATGGTGAATGACTTTCTTGTTTTCCATTGCTTTGCTTGCATGCATGGCTTTTGCTTCACCTATTAAACTGTCTTTGCCACAAACCCACAAATTCTCTCACTTTTACCCTTCTGATTCTCTCCCCCATCCCACCACATGAAAGTGACTGAGCAGCTTGTGGGGCTTGGTTGCCAGCTGGAGGTAAATCATGACATAACCAAATTATTACACACAGGATAAAATAGAAATTACAGTGTCAGAATTTAAAATTGTGACAATGTATCATAACAGTAGCTAAAATTAGGTGCATTTTCTACTTTAACCAAATTATTTCAAAATTTTGATATTTCCGCTATGTTTTTGCTTACCTGACTGAAGATTCATCATTGTTCTTCCTCCTCTGCTACTGAAATGCAGCCCTGATGACTCTATCACTAAGTGGCTGAGTTGGTCTGAAGTTATCTCCTAGGATTCCATCAGAGCCCTCTAAAAGTTCAGCACCTTTAACATGAGTCCTCAGTCTTCGAAATTCCTCTATCTGGAAGACAGAAAAACAGAAATTAAGAAGCTGAGACACATTGTTCACCACAAAACTAATGATCAAAACCAGCCCTGTCCAGCCAATTCTGCAGCTTTGAAAATTGGAGTGTTCAGGTGCCATATAGTAAGGTCAATATACATTAATAATGTCTTAAAATAGTTATCAGCACTGTCAAAATATTTGAGATATAGAGAAAAACAAGAACTCTTAAGCACATGGTTTGGCAAACTTCTCCTTTGCCTTTTCACAACTTCTTTTAAGATCTATAACCATCTTGGCCATTGCAGATTACATCCTATGAATCAGCCTTACTGTCGTGTGTTTAGAGTAGCAATTCTGGTCTTCTTCAAAGAAGTGCATTTCAGGAATATAAATTTTGCTTGACTATAAATTGTTTTGAAATTCTCCTAGTGATTTATTTACTTCCTGAAACTCTTGTTATCTTCTAAACCAGAAGAATTGTTGTTATCTTCTGAACCAGAACAGATTCTTAGCTTTAGAGGATGTCTGTTGACATTTTATACGAAAAAATAGTTTTTGTGATCAAAACAAAATACTGCTTCAAAAGATCTGTAGGTGTAGATAGTCAGAAAGTCAAATACAGTAAAAACTAAATACGAAATATTTCAATTGAGCCAAAACAAATATGTTTCTTGCTTATAGACTCTTTTTACATTTTTCTGAATATCATCTGGTGTACAGAAGAATATGACCAGCTTCCCTCTCCATCCCTGGTACTAGCATCAGTGCTAGATGATAAAACACTTTATCTTACTACTCACCTGTGCTGTTTTTAAGAGTCTGATATTTTAAATAGTTACAATTACTAGAATTTTTTTTTTCTTTGCATAGTCACAAGCTGGCTTAGCTGGATTCAGCAAACGTGCTTGATTGGCTGACTCCCCTTTGTATTAAAAAAGCCTCAGCCTTTGTTCTTGTACTGACCCTGTGACACTTCACTATGCAGCTTATCTCTAACTTGAAACTGAAGATACACAGAAAGTAAAACGGAGTATACAATCATTTTAACATCTAAGACATTACAGAGTTAATTTCTCCATGAAAAACACCGTAGGAAATATTACAGGGAGAATGTAAGCATGATTCCAGAATTAAATTAAATGAGGTACTAAACAGCAGGTAATGGCATTTTTATTCTTATCCTGCCTACAGAGAATACTTTCTTACTGCAACCTGGAACACAACTGCCCTCATTGTTGTTTTCCACTCTACAGCAGTACTGATACAGACTTATTTACTTGATTTAGAGGCTAGCTCTTCTCTGCTTAATTTTCCTCAACACACAGTGTGCTTGGAAATCAACACTCAGCTTGTGGCAGCTGAGATATAAAGCAACAGCTTAGACTGCAAAAATGAAAAAAGCTCCTTGAAGGTGCTTTTAGAGGCAGAATCCTGTTATGGAAGATTTTTGTTGTTGTTTACTAAAGGAAACTGAAAACAAACCCACTACCAGCTTGGAACTGAAAAAGTCTTCAGAACTCAAGGGCTGGTAAATGACTGAAGGAGCTTTGTAAAAGCATACTTTTTCACCATCTGAATCAACTCTGGAAAGTCTGAGATAATTGCAGTTTAGGAAGGAACACTTTACAAAAATGTGGCTTTTGTTTGATCTTGTGAGAATGAGATATTTCAAACAAAGACAGATGAAGGAGAGGGAAGAGCAGGCTCTCTGCAAAGCTGGCATTTGTGAGCTGTCTCCTACTGAAACTACAAATGCTCCGTCCCAGTTCCCACAGTCAAACCTTTCTCCAGGAGGTAACTCCTCACAAAGCAGCTTCCAGTTTCTTCAGTCAGGAGAGTAGAACTGACCTGATCTCTGTGCCTGCTCTTTAGTCTTTAAGGAAGTCAAGAATTGTAGCTCTGCTCCAAGGGAGAATTTTTTCTGTGATCAACACCCTCCTTGTTTAGTTGTTCCTTCCATGGTTCAGAGTGCTGTGACAGAAACCCTCTACACACATGGTGGTTTGCTTTACTCCTGAGAAGCACTTGTGTCAGAAAAGGACATTAGCTGTGCCAACACTACTTTCCCTATTGAATTTCCATGTGACAAGGTAATATGTTGTCTCAGGTTGAAAGGTAGCTGGATGTGTATTCTATTCCCATCTGCTAGAGATGGGGCAGTTATCTTCTGTTAATTGGGCAGTTTTTCTTTATCTCTTCCACAACCAATCCTCCCTCTGGGAAATATCTTCTGTTATTAGGCCATTAAGTGCCACTGCATGGCTGATAAAAATACATAACCCCATTGCGAGGGAGGAGCCAAGCATTCCTAACTGGATATAATCTGAGATTTGGAACATCACAGTCAGTCTTTCCCCACTGGATTCCCAGAGAAGCAGCTTTCGTCTCCACTGGATTTGCAGAGGAAGACCACTGGACTTTCAGAGGAAAACTACACCCTTCTACAGGATCCCTGTTCCAACAGAACCACACCTGTCACTCCAGGAGGACTGCAGCTACCATTCAATCAGACTGCTACCAACACCCTGACCAATAGGGTGTCAGGTTGTGTTCTGACTCTATCAGTAGTTTATTTTCTTGTTTTTGTACTATTGCATTCATATTTTTTTAAATTTTCCTAGGAAAGAACTGTTTTTCCTATTTCCATATCTTTGTCTAAGAGCCCCTTAATTTCAAAAAATTGCAATAGTTTGGAGGGAGAGGATTTACATTTTCGATTTCAGGCCAGGCTCCTGCCTTCCTTAGTACACACCTGTCCTTTCAAACCAAGACAGATGTGAGCATTTCACTGCTCACCATCTCCTCCCAGCCCCTCTTAAGTCAGTGCTGTGGAGTACACCCTGCAGGACTGTCAATGAAACAGAAGTTTTAGAGACTAAGCACACTTGGATAGTCACATACTTTTACCAGGAATAGCTACTTTAAAAAGTTCTTCTCCTGCCCAGAAGACATTAAGGATGACCTAAGCCTGTTCACACTGAAATTTTGGATAAGTTCTAACCAGTATAAAGGCAAATCCACAATGTGAACAGTTCTACTGAGTAAAACCATTCATGTTCACATTGTGTAGGATTTTTTTTACCTCACTCATTGTATTCAGATCCTGAGCATTCTTCTGTTCCACTTACACATTTGCTGAAGAATAAAGCACACAATACTAAGAATTTGCATGTTTTCCATAAACATTTCTTTGATATGAGCTATAGAAGCATTATTCTTCTGTTTGAAAATTTTACATGTCTCCATGACACCTTCCAAGAACCATGGATCTACTTCCTAGCACCCAGAATACCATGAAGCTCTGAGTGCTTTATTTTAGTTTACATATATTTTGCACAATTCCCACTAGAGCTCCATATGCTAGTTACTCTTTCTGTCCTTTGGTAGTTCTTCATTCTGAATTAGGTAGACAAAAGGACTAGAGACCACACCATTCAATAAAAGACAGTTAACTCTGACAATGAATACAGCAGAACAAGAGCTCCTTCTGCACCATTGTTTAAAATCCCTACTCTGAGTGGCTTAGACAATGCACTTGTTCTGAGCTTCAGTGAACCACAAAGCACATTATTCACAAATGTCCCATTTTTTTTTTAAATATAGTGGAGAGAAGCATGACTAAGTATTTTTTAATTATTTCCTGTTTTTACTGGCCTAATAGGAGTTTTCTCCCACTGCATTTCAGCAGGTACAAGCATGTGTGAAGTGTCTCACAAAAAGAATCAACACAGCTTGTTTTGGGCCGTGCATTTCAACATGAGTCAAGTGAGGATGAAAAAGATCACAATAAGAGGACAGGAATATGCACAAAATGACCCATGAAGGACTTTTTGACAGAAGGAAAGTCTCATGACAAAGAAAATTACTTCCAATGAGGAAACAGCATTCTTCATGATTCCAGGAAGGCACATCCTGATAGTCCTGGATAGCTCTTTTGCTATTTGTATAATCAGCACACTCAGATCTCCTTTCACTTAACTTTGACTTAGATCAATAGCATATCAACTCATCAGCTGAACTTTACTATCTGAAAATGTCTTCATGTTTTAAAAAAGGTTCTCTTCTTTGTAATGGTCAGCCTATTGTGGCTATGTCAAAATGGTTATTTCATTGCTTCAAAATAACAAAATGTGAAAATATTTTATGAGTGTGACCATGAAACAGAGTGGCAGTTTTATTCATTTTTTGCCCTTATGGCCTGCAATTTATTAAGGTGATCAATATTGCTGCGTTAATTGCAGAAAATTAGCGTATTGTCTCCAATATATGAACTAGTTTGATCAGAGGAAAAATATAAAACTTATTCCATATTATATTATGTAATTCTTTATTTACTTGTTATTGACACTCACAACTTGATTATTTCATGGCCTGAAAAATGAAAATAGCCTTGAATTTGTCTCTCACTGGCTATAACCACAAATGCTACTAGTATTTATATAAAGCACTTGGCATTTCATTAGTATCCCAAAGAAGAAATTTCTACAAGATAATGACAAATGTAAAAATAATGTACTTAAACCTATTAGAAATGCATTTGCACTGAAATCTATGATTTAATACTACAAGCTGGCTTAATAAAATTAAATACCTCTACCAGCCTTCCATGGAAGATTCAAACTGGTATATCCTATACTACACCCTCTTATTCTCCACAGACAAAAGCCCTTGCATTTCTAATCTCTCCTGGGCAACTTGCTCTAGATGAACCTGCTTTAGCAGGGCATTTGGAATAGATGCTCTCCAGAGGTCCCTTCCAACCCCAATCATTCTGTGGTTCTGTGATTAAATGAAATCTCTCATAGGCACTCATGCCCACATGCACAAAAGAGGCCAGATAGTTCATTGCAGAAAAAATGCTAATTACAATTTAAAATCTCAGAATATTAGTATAGCAAAATATTCTACAACCAACAAAATCTTAATTTGGGCATCATGGGGACCTCACAATACCTTTCAATTTACGAATCCCAGAATTGTCTCCTCTCATTTACCCCAAATTTATTTTTCATTGACGTATTTCTTTTATTGACATATTTATTTTTCATTGACATCTGAAAGCAATATCAGATGAAATATATTATTTTAATCCCACCTTGGCAAAAGTCTTTCAAGTTCTTCATAATTATCTTCCCTGTACAACCTTAACTTAAATGCTGCAATCATAAATACCACAGAGGAATGTTTTTCTAATCAATGATCAGAAAAACATTCCTCTGTGATATTTATGATTATCTGTGATTATCTATGACAAGAATAGTGGATCATCCTGGCATGAGTCTGCTTCTATCCATCTCTGGACTCCTGTGCCACCTCTCACCCATGTACAGTGCCAGTGGGAGGGAAAAGTTCCTCCATGACTTGATGCCCTTCATCACTGGAATGTTTTTGGATGGGGTTGGAACCTATCACAGTGATGCAGGAGCACAAACCAGCTACCCCTCACCTAACAGAGGCCATGGTTGTGAATCTCAGTCTCTGCCCCAGGCACTACAGGTCACTCTTTCCCCCAGGCACAATATTCTTTTCAGGAGTCTTATTCCCTTCACACAACATTCCAACACCCTGCTTTCTTGTGGTAAATTACATAGTAATACTAACAAAAGTTGTATTTCTCTTCTTAATTCCTCTTTTGTTCACCCTCTTGGTGTCTCCCACTACATGGGGATGGTTTAAACTCAGCTCTCCTCTGTGCACTGACTGAAGAAGGAATAGAGACCACAAAATCTGCAACTAGAATAATCATACTATGTCTCAGTGTAATAGCTGTAATATCTTACTATGTCTCAACTGTAATAGCTGGACTTTGTACATCTGATTAAGTCCCTTATTTATCAGTATCTCATGTGGACAATTAGATGACAAGTTACAAAATGCACTCTTGTCTTTAAAAGTTATTCTGAATCTAATAATGCTAACAGAATGCTGCTTACTCAGTAGTAAGTAATGCATTTACTCAGTAGAAAGCAGCCACGAGTCTTAGCTTTTTGTGAACAAATAACAGATTGATGATGGGATGCATTTAAGTTGCAGCTAGCAGACAACTTATTGGGAGCTATTGCTTTTATCCTATGATTAGACCTAGAATTCAGTTTCCATAAGACAAGAAATGGTGCCAATTTTAAATTGTTAAAGATGTTAAAATATTGTGCTGGCATCACTAGCAAAATTTTAAATTATTAAAGCTGAAATAATTGAAACCTGAATTTATCACCTTTTATACTTTTTTCACATGCTTCAGAGCAGGCAATGAAATTAAATGCATTCTGCTTCAGGGATTCTAGGTGGGTTCACTTAAATTAAATGCACATTCCTCCAGCTGGAATTCACAGACTGTGGGAGAATATTCATCAGGAGTTTTCATTGTTTTTACTGGGATTATTTGTAGACAGATTTGAAAAATTGTACATAGAAAGGCTCAGAACTGTTAGATTTAATTTAAGAAAAAACCCAAACACTTAAAAATACATACGTGTGATATCAAATTTAAATAGGTAGGTTCCATTTGACATTTATTATAAAACTGAATTTTAAAAGAGCCAGATAAATTAAATACAGTTCAATGCAATCTAGCCAATCTGTACTACATTAACATTTTTCATTCTCCAGGATGTAGTGCCTCCCTGTGCTTTTTTTTTCCCTTTAACATTAAAAAGCAGTGATATTTGAAAGCTTACAATTATAAAGAATTGAATTTCTTTTTCCCATTGAGTTCCTTTTTTCTTTTTTATTGACTTAAATATAAGAATTATTTTAAATGCAGATGATAAATGATCACAAGGTTTTTCATCTCTGACCTTTGCGTTGCTTTCAGTGACTCAAAAGGTTTAACCTTTACTTGAAAAGCCATGTACTGATCTAATGGGATCCTTAAGGAGAACAGACATAACATTCTGATATATACATTTGCACGCTATAACCTTTAGCTCATAACCATATTCCAAGGTCAATTTAAGCACAGCTGTTACCTGCACTTGGGACACTGTCAAAGGATAGCGAAATAATATCCAGGTGACACCCTCACTGCAGGGTGGAATGGTTAGAGAGCCCTCATACACCCAGTAGTCACGCAGAAGAGGATCTGAAAGCAAAAGAAATGTGGCATTTTAATGACTATTAGGAAGTTAATGGTGTTTTTTAGTGACAGCTTATGACAGCTGTGGGCTCACTCACATGACAAAGTCAGTAAGCAGAAGCTAAGGTGTGAATTTATAACCTGCCAAGAACTGCCCACTACTTCCTCATATGAATGTGTATGAGCTTGTGGTCATTATATGACAGTAAGGTACCCTGCAGATGTGAATTTTAGATGTGAAAATGCCACTTGGTAGATGTGAAAAATAACAAGTGCGCAGCTCTTTAAATTAACACAGCAAATAAGCAATGTTATGGGATTAAAGGAATTCCTGTTAATGTCAAAAGCTAAAAAGAGACCTATATTGAATGCAGAGGGTCTGTGGTGATTGAATTTTAACTGACTTCTACATTTAAGATATGTCTCAAGAACTAATTTTATTTCATTTTTTAGAAAAAAAATCAATGAAAATTCAGCTGAAGAAAAACTTTTCACTGTGCAGTTCTGGTGACATAGTTTTTGAGATGCAATGGTGCTTCCTACTGTTACAAAAGTGAGTTGAATTTCAGAGGGGGAAAACCATCAAGGTTTACCTTATAATTACATAATTTTTTACATTTATATGTTTATTAATAGGTTTATAAATAACTGTTAGGATAAACAGTTGTCACTGAAGAAAATGTACAATATTTTGGGCATGCAGAGTTTTAACTCTACGTAAAAGACATTTGATTTTCATTATTTTAATTTTAATTTCTCATAGATTCCGATCACACTACACTTCCTAAGTGAGACAACACAGGGCTTTCCTTTGCTGCTGTAGGCCACACAGCCTAAAAAGTACTAAAAAAGGGAGAGAAAACTGCCTGACTGTAAAAGAAGGTTTCTCAAGAAACAAACCTAGAGAGAAACCGGAGACAAAGGGTGGTTTATCATAGCATGGAGAGCCAGGGGGAAGGCTGAGACTAGCTTGACAGGGACAGAATGGGATACTGGAAACAAATAAACCTGCTTGGTGGAACTGACCTGTTACTGTCATTTCACTACTAGCTCAGAGGAAAATCAGTAGAATCAAATCTTGCTAATGAAGCCTGTGATTGTCAGTAAATGGATTTTGTTTTGTTGGTGTAATTTTCTTTCTGAGCTAGGAGATGATGCAGCAAATCCACTGAGAGCAAGTTGCATTATCAAACACTCATAAGTTAAGAACTGCAAGAATTAATTCAGCCCATCCTGAATGCATCATGATACAGTGCTGTCACATGATCATGTGTGTCTTTTCTGGAGAATCTTTCATCATTTACTTGCAAAGACAGATGATTTTGTTTTGAAAAGTACATAATATTATTTAGAATTCTTGGTACAATATGAGGCATTTGAAATTCTTTTTCTTATGCTATTGAAATCCTGCTCATTTTTCATATTTCAAATGCACTTATTTCACCAGTGCCTGAGAGCTTAAATGAATTGATTTATCCTCCCATACCCCTGAGTGTGAGGAAGGATAGATTATCCCCTCAATTTACAGCTGGGGAACTGAGGCAGAGAAGATGAGGTCAAATGCATCTATTCATTTGGGGTGTTCAATATGACATGCTTGGAACCTGATTTCTCAGAGTATTTAACTTTCTATAGCACATAATACAGTCAGAGCACTGCTCCCATTGACTTCTCTTGGAGGTGTAAGCACTCAGCACTTCTGCAAATCAGACCCCATGATCTCAAGTCGGGCACCTGGAAAATGAGGAACACATAGTTAGAGATGACCTGTGAGCATTTTTGTTTATGTGATTTGATCATCAAACAGGAACTGTGAGGCAGGGGTCCTGTAAAAAATAGCTTATGGTCATGCAATCAGGTGATGTTTCATCATGGATATGCATGAGAGGCACAGGCTGCCTTAATTCCTGCAATTCCTAATTGCTGAGACTTGACTTTGCAACTTGGACAATATTCTTTTGATATAACTAATATAGTTTAATGTAGACCTGGGCTACTTTGAAAAATTAAAGATCTTGCCACTATGACAGAGCTTAGCTCAAATGGATTCCTTGGAGAAATATTTCTTTTCAGAAATGTTTGTTGAAAAAGTCACATTTCTTACCGTTACTCTCTAACTTTTAGCTATGTAAGTTTAAATTTGCCTCCCTTTATCACTTCTCCTTTTTGCTATACAACTGTCATTGCATAATGGCACTGTCTTTTGATTCTGCCAAAAAGCATTACCTTGTTAAGTGGGTAGCCTTACACTTCCTACTTTATGCCCAGGTAGAGAAAGGAATACACACATCTGTCTCTCTGGATGGGTGGGTAAATCCTCAACAAAGCTAGCCACGGTCTTGTCAGCAGTGCACAGACTACAGTATCACATCCCACTCACATGGCAAAGGTAACATGGCAGATTTACAGTAAATTCCAGTGGGAATTCACCACCATCCCTGTTAGGATGTGCATTACCAAAATGCATTACCACCTTATGGGACACACTCAGGTTTGCAGTTCAGGCTAGGCTTTAGATTAAGATTGTCTCAGCCCCTGCAATCAGCTGCTAATCCACACATAAAAAGTAAAAAAGTGCAAAAGTAAGTGAAGATACCTACCTGGCAATAAAGAGTTGGGATTAAAACAGGGTATTGTTTTGGACTTTCCCTGAAAAATGAATACAAGTCAATCTCATCTCTAGCTTCTAATTACAATGCTGATGAATGCTGAGGTAAAACACATTCTGTGTTCTTTTACCATTAAACCTTGCCTTCCTGTGGAAAGCAACCTCACTAAGAGCACCCATTTAATCATCATTGCATTTCTCCATGCAGCTACACAAACACGTATTTTTATCCTACTTTTTATTTCATTTTTAAGCTTATCCCAGCAATTTGTTGACTTTCTGCCTTTAGCACCTGGAATTCTTTGATGTCCCAGCCTTGAAATTCTCTATATAAAAATCAGGAGTTTCATATAAAAAGAGTTAAAAAAACAAAGTGAGCTTTACTTAACTGATGTGGATAACACTTAATGAAATAATGCTGGTCCCTCATATTTAATACAAAAAAGTGTTAAGTATGCCAAAGTGTGTTTGATGCTGATCCTTTGAGAGGCACCATTATAACACAGTCACACAGTGGTGAGGCCTCTCATGACCTTCCTCTGCTTGGCTGTTGTCTCAGTAATGAAATTAGAGTTCCATACACTATTGTTTTCTCTGACACTTTCATAAATAAAGAACTTATAATATTAAACATCATGACTGAATTTTACCACATATTATCTGACTAAAAGATTTCAATTCCTTTCTTATTTTCCTGCACTTCAGCATCTGCTGAAGTGAATGGTAATCACCTCAGACCAATAAAAATATGTGTCATCAATACATCTCAAAATCTTTTTAAAATCAAAGAAATTAATGATATTTCTATGTAACAGACCATGAAGGAAAGAGTTGAAATTAACTTGCCCAAGGTAATTTAGGATAATGTCAACATTTTGGAGAGCACTCAAATCTCCTCAGTCCTGCTAGGATTATTACCTGTCCTTCAGGATCCCCAGACATAATCCACTTGACAAGTCAGCATTGTGTTTTTGCTGATTTCCCTACAAGTTAATATGGGTGCCCACTTCATCTGCTCTTTTCCTCTACAAATTAAAACCAGGTAAGTTTGGAGACATGGCTGCTGGTGTTCACTAAGCATGTTGCAGTGCTTGCACTCACACTGACTCCATGAAAATCACTGAAAAGGTAGGACTTGCAAACAGTTACTGGTACAGATCAAACTTTCTGGCCACCAGAAAAAGAGAGTATAAAAATACATATTAGCTGAATAATATTATCTGAATAAAACACTGAGCTTTTCATGCTGACCATCAAATGATGGCTTTTCTATGTGGTTTTACCCCAGACACATCTGAAATCTTTCTCTTGGCTCCCTACAGACCCTTTGCTTACTGTCTCTCTGGCCATTAAAGAAAGGGTTGCTTCAGACAATGTCTTACCTTGTACTGGATGTCCTGAAGAATTTCAGTTACAGCCTTCAGGCCCACGTGCTCTTTTCCTATCTGAAATACAGCAAGCAAAGGTGAATTCCAGTATCTTGGTATTTCAGAAACTGTGAGGCAAAACACAGGTCAACCAGACCAGTAACTACCATAGCTGTTTTTAGTTCAGCTACACAACCTTGTGTTAATCAAATACACTGATACATGACAACTCCAAAAAATTAAATCATTATAAAACCACCAGCCAAAAGTAAACAGGGCTTAATAACTTTAAAGCAGAGACAAACTCGCAGAACAAGAGAAAGAGTCATAATTAAGTCTGGTAGGTTTTAATTAACCCTGTTTTGCAGCACCTGCTCTATGTGGAGTCAAGATCATGCAGTATTGTGGCATACAGATGCCAAGGATACAGTTTGTCCTTACCAGTTTTTGTCAGAAAAATACACAGAAAGGAACAGAGTGAACTAGCATAACAGAACATTTTTGAATTTGTTCCCATAGCATTGCAAATCTGGCCCAAGGTATCTCTGAAGCTCAGGGGAGTTTTTTCCTGCCTGCAGAGCACAGAGCAGCAGATTCCCTCTCCCACAGCATCTCTGGGACCGTGCCAGTGAGAGCCAGGCTGCAGCACTGCCTCTACTGAACGCCGGTGAGGCACAGAAGATGGGGCTCTAAAGAAACACACTGAGATAAGAGATTCTAATTTTATATGGATGTTGCTCACTCTGCACACTAAACTCAGCTGCTTCTGACTCAATCACCCATTCCAGGATCCTAGTTTTACCTTCAGGACAATATCAGAAGAGGCAGAATGGCCTTCCACTCGATTTCTTTGCCAACATGTAGGAAAACAAGGTGAGGAAATAAACCAGCATGAGTGAGAATGGGAGAGTTAGACCCTGAAAAATTTGGTTTTTGTTTCTCTTGGAATAGAATGACACAGTAGCCACTGGAAGGAAACAACTGAATGTCAACAAAAGGTACTTTGTTACTTCTATGAATTTAAGAGTATTTTATTTTGTTTCAGAATGGAATTTCAATTTCAAACTTTTCAAAGTGCGTAAAAGATATTGAAGTCACTTCAAAGATGCTGATTCTAAATTAATAATTCCCAAGGGCTGTCACTTAAACCAGTAAAAATATTTTCATTGACCTTTTTTTTGCACCATGGTTCTTTTGAGAACCATGGTGCAAAATTATTTTTCCATGCCTTTACCAAGAAAAAAAATGGTCACCAAAGTTCCTCTCCCTGTTCCTTTAATAAACAGATCAAATATTATTTTTCCTTGGTCAGTTGTAATTATGCCTTTCTTGGCTAATATAAAAGCCTTTTTGGAATGCATATGAACACTAATGTGGGTGACAGACCAGAAGTGGAAAATGTATCACTGAAGTTTCAAATTTATTTAAGAACTTATATATACAACTTTCTAACTGACTCGGAGGTTACCTCTGCTGGAATGAGAAGGTGACTTACATAAGCAATTATCACACAGCCCTCTAGGACACAAAGCTGAAGACTTTCTAACTTCCATTTTTAGCAGCTCTATCTGAGTGTTGAGGCGGTAACCAATGCACCTTTAAATTCAGAGGTAAAGCTCAAAGGCACTCATAAACTCGTTATGAAATACGACAAATTAATAATATCACTGTGCAAGAAAATCCATTTGATCTAAGGATGAACTTTAAACCTCTTCCTCCAAACCCATTTAAATAAAACAGTTTGCCATTTCTCATGAGGAAGATGAGAATCTGGTGTTTGAGGACTAAAACTGAAAATCTTTATAGGGTGCAGACCTTGAAAAACCTTCAACAGCAATTAGATTATAGTGTTAACTTCCCAGATTTCATTACACCTTGTCCCCAGGAAGCTTTAAGCCTCCTCATTGCAGGCTTTTCTGAGGGTCTCTGGAAAGTCTTGTTAACCTTCTCAGTCTCTGAAGAGGTGAAACGGCTCCACCCCGCATTTGTCCTGTGTGAAGAAACACACTCACCCCTGTGTTCAGGAAAGCACAATTCTACTCCCAGTTTTCAGCAGTGCCAATGGCTTTGTAGGCCTTTTCTTTAATCTTTCCTCCTCTCCTCTGTCTATTTCCTCAACCCCTGAACAACAGACCCAGCCAGGAATTAAGAGAAATACATCACAGAGATGTTGAAGCACTTGTCCCTCCTGACAGCCCTCATCCTGCTCTCAGAGGAATGAAGACTGGATATCTACTTATAGCCAGAGTCCCAGAAAGGTGCCTAACTGAGCATCATCCCTTCTATGGTGAACATACTTCCAACATCCTGCTCAAACAAGAACTGATTGCTTAGCACACATATAGGAGACATGACTGAAAAATACCTTGCAAATACAATACCAGCAGTCGTACATTGTTTTCTTTCATGAAATCATTAAAAATCAAATAACATGGAAAGGACCTCATTATCCTCAGACAAATGACAATGCATCATAATAAGTGCAACACAGGAAACTTACCTGCACAAACAAAGCAATAATAGCTATGCCGTGCTTCTTCCCTACTGCCTCATCAATGCTGCTGTACAGGGTGGAGTTCCAGTGCATTAGATGAAGCTGAAACAAAGCAGTGCAAACAGAGCAATGTTTTGTAATTAAAACCACCAGCAATTAACATCAATTAACAAAGCCTCAGCATGTTGTGTGTGTGCATGCATGACTACATGTATGTGCATGCTCCTGGCTGTGCATGCGGGGATAAGTGGATTTACTTTTATAGTACATATTGTAAATATCAGGAACACCAAGAAAGAAACTCAATAAAGTTGTGGATAAAGCGATGTACAGCCAGTTACTAAATTCTACATCAAAGGTGTGAATGACTATAGCAATGATGATTCAACAACTCTCTGAACACTGAAATAATGTCAGCTAATGAAATCCACCAACACTGCCGCTCAGCCAGCCAGCTCTCTCCCAAGGTAGGAGAATTATTATGGACACAGGCTGTCCAAACACCTCAGACTGACTGACTGTACGATCAATTGTCTCACACACCACCTCCCGAGACAAATCATTCAAATGTCAGTAGTAAGAGCAGAAGTGATTTCAGAAAAGGTTAAACACAGGGAAAGTCAAGCAGAGAAAAGTGGCTTGAGGATCAACTTAGGGGTAAGGGTGAAAGAAAGAGATGGTAAAGAGCAGAGGAGCTAATGCAGGAATACATGGGAGGCAGGAGTCACTGGATAGTAAACACAAAGTCTGTTGTGGTGAAGTGTCACAGCACAACCTGGGAAGTAGTGTTTGAGAAAAGTGCTGGAAGACACTAGCAGGAAGTTGGAAAGGGAAGAAGGGAGGGGAAGGAGATGAGGGGGAAGAGAAAAGTGCTGGGAAACAGTGACATTTGGAAAGGAAGGAGAGAAAAAGGAGAGAGGAAAGGCAGAGGGAAGGGAGAGCAGGAAGGGAGGGAAGGAGAGAAGGAGGGAGAGGGTAGAGACAGGAGGCGAGGAGGAAGGGAGAAAAGGACTCAACGCGGAAGAGAGGGAAGGGAGCAGAGGGAAAGGAAAGGGGGAGGAAGGAGGGAGCGGCGGAGGAAGGAGGGAGGGAAGGGAGGGGAGGAAGGATATAGGAAGGGAGAAGGAAGGAAGGAAATGGAAGGAAGGAAGGAGCCTTTTGTTAGAGAAACTGGACAGGAAGGAAAGGTGGAAGGAAAGCAGGAATGGAAGGAAGGAGGACCCGGACATGGAAGGAAAGGAAGGAAGTGAAGGAAGGAAAGGGACTCGAGGCAGGAAGAGGAAGGACAGGAAGGAAGGAGGAAAAGGAAGGAAGAAAGGAAGGAAGGAAGGCAGGAAGGAAAGGAAGGATGGAAGGAAGATAGGAAGGAAGGAAGGAACGGAAGGAAGGAAGGAAGGAGGAGGAAGGACAGGAAGGAAGGAAGGAAGACGGATAGGAGGGAAGGTACAGGAAGGAAGGAAAAGGAGGACAGGAAATGGAAGGACGGAAGGAAGCGGACGAGGAAAGGAAGGAAACGGAAGAGGAAGGCAGGCAGGCCGGGGGCCGGCCGGAAGGACGAAGGCCGGCCGGCCGGCAGGAAGGAAGGACGGACGGAAGGAAGGCACGGACGGAAGAGGAAGGGAAGGAAGGAAGGAAGGAAGGCAAGGAGGATAGGAAAGGGGCAAGTGACAGGAAGGAGGAAGCGAAGGAAGGAAGGAGGAAGGAAGGAGGAAGGAAAGGAAGGAGGAAGGAGGGAAGGAAGGGAAGGAGGAAGGAAGGAAAGGAAGGAAGGAAGGAAGAGGAAGGAGGAAGGACGACGGAAAGGAAAGGAAGGAAGGACGGAAGGAAGGGGAAAGCAGGAAGGAAGGACGGAGGACGTGGAAGGGGAAGGAAGAAGGAAGGGATTCTACTACCCGCGAATGAGCATTTGACACATGAGTTTTCCCAAAATAAATATAAATGTAATCTCTGTGCCTAGGTCTAACAACACAGTAGAGCTTCAATATCCTAGGCACAGCTGTTTTGAAGTTTACCTGCCAACTCTTAGACTTAATTTCCATTATAAAATCATGATTAATGTTTAGTTCAGTCATGTGTCTTTTCATATCTTAAAATGTCATTTTTATAGCTAACATTGTTGCCACCTTCAGCAAAATTAGTTTTTCCACAAGTGTATCTTCCTGTTTTGTTTTTTACTTCTGTGCAGAAACAGCCTCTGTGAAATGCTTATTGCCCCTTACACAGCAGGAGCTCATTCAGGCATCTCAGCATTTCAGAATACCAGTTCTTCAAGCAATCACTCTCCACTTACTTATTCCCCATATGAATTTTAGGCACTCCTCTTGATGACTGTTATTCCAAAAGTAAATACAAACTTTAAAATGAACATATTGTAAATTGAATTAAATTCCAGATTATCACACAAATAATTTTATTCACTTATGATCAAAGGCATCTGTGGTTGCAAAAAAATTAAACGTTTTTCTTAGTAAATACAATAAATCATTTTTACATGAGAACACTAATATAAATAATCTATTTGCAAACAGCTACAAAACTTCTGGACATACAAATGCCCCCTTTAGAACTAAGCTCATGGATTAACTTGGTTGTGTGTATTTTATTACTAATAAAAATCTTTGCTACACATTTGATTTGCCCTTGGATTTTAAAGCCAGAGGATCAAATAATGTGATTTTGGTCTCCGAGGTCTTCTCTCCAGAAGAGCCTGGCGTTCACACCAGCTCCCCACTAGAGGGGGATCACGGAGTCCCACAGTCCACACCAAAATCCTGACGGTAAGAGGGAAATGTGAAAGACAAATTGTTGTGGTGACTACAGTGGGGATGGCAATGTTACATTCCCTTGGAGGTGAAGTCTAATCTGACATCTGTCTGCATTCTGACAACAGCATGTTTTCTCTAAACAGATCCGAAAGGAAAATGCTGAACCCCAGAAAGAAGAAAATGAACAAGCACTTCAAATTGTTCAAGCAATGACCCCAGTTTAACCAGAAACAGAATGTCCTATCCTAAGCAGCAGGTTCATCAGGGCACAGATTTCTCTATGAAAAGGCCACATAACCTGGAAAAATGACACCAAAACCTCAGTGTAGTGCTATAAAATGTTAAGAGCTCTAGGATTAGTCTGTGCAGCAGGACGTATATACGTAAAGGTAATGCTGACACCCCCAAACTAGGTTCAGGTTTAGTCATCAACATCACTAAAGGTACTGAAAAACAGCCCATCAGCACTTCCTGGTCTAAAGGTTTCTGTAACTTTGAGGTTCTTCTCAAGGATGTTTAAATTCCACAGTAGGGTCCTTGGAACAAGATCCATCATTTTGTACTGGGTTGCTAACACCCAAAGTAGAATGAATTTCTGATCTGTGCTTAAAGATGGCCATAATAGTGTTAAAGATGGCCATAATTACAGTGGATTAGTGATATATTTTTACACAGCAGGTTGCAAACTTGCTGTCATAAACACCAAAGAAAACAGGTAGAGAGCACTCCTAAACACATGACAGATGATGACTGGGGAGTGCAACAAAAAGTGGTCAGGCTCATATGCTCTTTCTACACAGCACCCCTTATTTGTAGTGCTAACCATAGCACACTGGATGCACTGCAGTGTATTTGTTAGCTCCCCATGTCCTGACTCAAGGTGATATTCAGAATTAGCTCTTCACAGAAAATGTCTATCATTAGTGATTTATAAACTGAAATTAGAAAGTCAACCCAATGGAAAATAATAATTAATACCATTATATTTCCAAACAGCAGGCCAACGTGTCATTTAACTCTATAAATCGATGCATGCACACTCAAATTATTAAACACATTTGGTTATGCATTTAAATAAATGGAAGTCAAATTATTTCTTCTACAAAGCAAGAAAAATGGAGGTCAAAGCAGGGCTGGGTAAGTACATGAAAAAATCATTCAGAAAGTGAGGCAGCAAGGAAGTAGTAAATGTTTGTCCTAAAGCACATGGGTTTTTTAAATCATGTTTTATCCTGAGTATTTGTTGCTCTCTGGAGCTGTTCTGACTTTTGTGTGTTCTTTTTTATTTGTAATGTAACATCAGATATAAACATCAGACAACAGTTTTCAAAAAAAGATGGCAACAAGTCTACAAACATTACAAAATCTGAAATCTTGAGAGTACAGACCAGAAAAAACATGGCTTATAACTGTTGTTAATATTAATGGGAATCAGATGTGCACAGAGGAAAGACCACAGTGCTTTCACAAATCTTGAAACTGTCACTATGATATAATGCCCATGCACATGGATGACATCATATCCATGCCTCTGTATTTCACAACTAGGAACAATCACAGAGGCTAATAATGTTCTGTATTTTAGTAACCTTCCTTTTTACATTTATTTGAGACAGCTGTTTGAAAAGTGCTCAGTCACAAGGGGTGCCAGGCCCTGATATGAACATAACCATGCAGGGCTTTTTAAACAACCAGTTACAGTGCACTGGCAGCTTCCCATTGTGTGGTTTTCATTCAGAGTTAAAAGCAGCCACACATGTCAGTGTGGCAGGAAAGGCTCTGCTCACCTTGTCAGGTAATGTTTTGTTACTTTGCAGTTATGATGGCTCTGCAGAGCCAAAATGAGTCAGCTATGCTGTTACTGATTATCAGTGACTGGCTTGACATGCCAGAGAGTATATTTTTACAAAATAATCAGAAAGCCATCAGAAAATCCTTAGCACTCAAAAAAATCCACTTTTCTCTTGAAAGAACCATAATTTTGGGCCTTTTAATATTACAGCTGTAAATCAAAGAATTGTAGTAGCGGCTTCTTTAAAATCAGATAAACTGAAAACTCATGAAGGCAAATAATAATAAAGTGCTGATAAAGTTGATTTGCTCTGAAGTGAATAGCTGGAGAGACTCTCCTACGCAGTGAAGATTAAGAACTCATTCCAGGTAGCAGAGCAAACCCCCTGGAAGGATTATTCTGTATGGAACAAATTCTGAGAAACTTCTCAATTTTCATCCAGACCCACTCAACCAAAAGGCTACTGAACCCAATGCTTAGTAAGCAAAAGTTGACAGACATTAGCAGGGGGCCTGTCTCAAAACAAGACTGAGTAAGGACCTAAAGGACCTTACTCCAAACTGAGTAAGGACCTGAGATTCTGGCTTTAAAATCAATAAACAATCATTAAATTAAAACCCTACCGCTTAAATCCATTCCTTTCTCTACCACAGAAATACCTTCTATGTCAATATGAAAAGGATGGATGGTAGATTTTTACACAAAATTGGAGTCCTGGGATGACAGATTCTGGCAGGAATCAGAGTCAATGTACATGACCTATCACATTCATCAGTTCTGGAAACCAGTGTCTCAATACAAAACACAGTTACAAAAATGTACATTTTTCCCCTGTCTGGAGCACTGACTGCTCTGTAGAATTCTAAAGCTCACTGAGAGCAAAAGTGATCTTTTAAGCTCTGTTGATGACCTTACTTCATTCCCAGCTCACAGGTAAAATATATAATGACAGGATAATTTATGTTGGAAGTCACCTCTGAAGTTCAACTCTTTCACAGCAGTGCCAACTTCAAAGTTAGCCACTAATTCAAAGTCAGATCAGGTTTTCCAGGTCCTTGTCCAACTAAGGTTTGCATATCTCCAACGATAGAAGTCTCACAACCTCTCTAGATAACCTGTTCTGTGCTTGACCTCCCCATAATTTATTTCTCCTTCTACCTAATCAGAATGTCTCCTGTTGCAACCCGTGTCCCTTGCCTCTTGTTCTTTTGCACTCCTCAGGATTCTCTGATCCCAGGCATGAATTGCCTGTGACCACCAAATCGGCATCTCATGATTGACTCTTGAATGATGCCTCTTTCTCAAACCTCCCCAGTCATCCACTTGTTTGAATGACCATGTTTCACCTAAGCTTAATTTCAACTAAGCTTGCCCAACCCTTAAAATGTCAGGGAAGTTGCTACTAGCTCTGTCCCTTACTGTGACCTACAGGTGTGCACGTGTCACCCAAGTGTCAGACCAAAAATAACGCAGGCTAACTCCTTACAGGAAAATAAATCCTGAAATGAATCACAGCTCATCATCTCTTATGAGGTACCTGATTAAGGGTATGGGAAGAAGAAGAGCTCTGCACCAGCATTTCTGCACTCTTGTACGATCCTAATGTTGCAAGCTTGCTATGAACCTGCACAGTCTGGAATATCCTGCTGTCTTAAAAAGTAGTTCATATGCTACAACTCCTTTATTTATGAATATGTACTGCTAAAAGACCAAAACTCTTAATTTGCTGTTCAGTGTGCTGTGTTTCCACTGGCTAAGTCAGGCAGTTTGGAATAGAGCACCAAGCTCACACCCCATAGTAGTCAAAAGGAAATGTGCCAACAGCAAAAATCCTCCCAACTCCCCTGGCACCAGAAGCAGGCTCTACAGGGGCCTGATAAAACCATTGGCAGCTCAGGCAGCAAGAGGCAACAAGAAGCACCTGCCCAGGATGGATGTAGGTCCTGCCTCAACTCAATTGGCATCTATAACCCAAATTGCAAGAGCTTGTGACATGGGAGATTATTCTGTTGAACAGGCTCCTGTTTGTTCTCTAGGCACAGTAGAGGACAAAAATTTTTAAATAATTCCTCTTTAGATCAATTGGAATATCTGACTGGGACACAATCATCAGTGGGCCTGCTTGAAACTGCAGCTGGCACAATCAACCACTGCATTTTTTCCACTCTCTACACTCTTGATTGAGAAGCTAATTATTACAAAAGCTTCTTTCTTCAGTGCATGCTGCATCATGTGTAAATTAATCTTCTAGTAACCTTTGTTCCTTGCTCAGAACTAGGATATACTAGGATAGCTATTCCTTGTTGGCTGTGCCACCAGCTGTCAAAAGCTCCAGAAACATCAGCTTAGCCTAATAATATTACAGGATAGAAGGCACCCCTCAACAGATCTCTCAAGGATGGGAGATTCATCATTGCTCTCATATCTTCCCAACCCTTATTTCAATGCATACAGGCTGTACATCAAAATAATAGTAGGGGAGTACTGCATCACAATGTCTTAATCAGAGGGGCACCTAAAACATGTCAGTCTGGAAATTCTGAGCAGGCTGGGTTTTCTGATATTTCTGTCACTGCTGAGAATGAGTGTACCTGAAAAACTCTTTTGATTCCATAAACACTCAGAGATAAATCTAAAGTAAATTAAAGCAGCTTTAGTATTCCTCTGGTAAAGATTGTAGAGATATCAAGGGTTTTCCTGGACTCACCCAAGTTTGCCAGGGATCAGTACATTCCAGTTTCATCCACAACATGCCATAAAAATGGAGTAGGGAACAGTAAAAATGGCAAACCCTAGCTACCTAACTACGGCCAGCAGGAAGTCTTTTTCCTGGATTGAGAGGGATGAAATGTAGTTCAGGATTTCAGCTAGTAATAGTGGAAGACAACACAGTCTAGCTGTACAATAATGATGTGTAATTTCAACAGCACAAATATTGCGTAAGCAACATCTCAGGAGGACAAAATGTGGAAAAATTGTGTCTTGCTATTTTACATGTGCACAAGAATTTATGAGTTGATACTTGACTTGGCACTGAATTGTTTCAGGAAGCAATTGACTAAGCTGTTGGCAGTGACCATAACACACAGTAATTAAGTTCCAAATCCTCACAAGGGGACCAAACCAAGGATATGACCAGGGCACGCAGCTTCCCGAAAAGTGATTAAAAAACCAGAAAGTTAGTTATTAACAGCCTGAAGGAGAGGTTTAGGAAAATAAAGTTAATGGAACTGATACAGAGACTGCTTGAAAATATCTTAGGAGAAGCAGAAGTACATGTACATACTTCATGTCACAAAACAAAGAAACCCATAAAGTCTTCATGGTTAAACATTATAGTTCAGTCAACGTAAACATGCTTCCTTTGAAAATGCAAATGAAAATAGAGGCAAATTAGTAAATCATGAACTCTGGGCAAATTGAAGAAGAGGATGAGAATGTCCTAAGGTTATAAATTAGTGCACTTGGTTTATGCTTCCATACTTGAATTTTTCAAGGTTTCTATAGTGGATAGGTGCCAAAATGCTACTAGACTTCAGTATCATTTAAATGCTCTTTAAAATTCCATACACTGTATGAAAAAATGGATCACTGTAATGAAAAAATTACATAAAGGGAACTCTTTGCCTATCTTTGAAAACAACACCAAGTTCACCACTAAGAGACATACCTGAAAGCAGTTCCAATGAACACAGATGACAACACTGTTAGCATTAAAAATCTCCTGATTAATATAAAGTAGGGATAAGAGAAAGCACAGTTTCTGCTCAACTTCTGCTTGTTATAATTTATTGAAAGTGTTAAAGAACAAGCAGGTCTAGTCTGCACATTAATCGTCAGTCTCTAAGTATGTTCAGAACAAGATGACATTCCCTGAACAAAGAAGTCTGTAATCTAAGATCAGAGAAATTAGGTGCACATAAATCAAGATGGAGCAGAGCACAAGGTATCCTGGAGATACTGTTCAAACAACTTCACAATCACAGAGTGAGATACTACATGTTTCAGGTCAAAAGCTAAATTCACAGCTAAAACATACTGAACATAAGCTTGATTGGGACACCACAGTAGTCCAGAACCTTTGCTGACTGGTGCTCTCCTCTCCATGAACATATCTGAAAGAAGAACAGCTGTAAAAAGAAAGTTATTTTTGTTGAATCATAAAAGCAAGGACCGCAAAGACACCTTTCAAAATCTATTCTCCTTCCAAACAAGCCAGCCTAGTGAAAGCAGAAGTAGTCTAAGCAATTGAGTGGCATACCTTCAGATGTGCCACAAAAGAGGTAACGAATCCTGGTACTGTTGGATTAATTGCAGCATCTCAGGAAACACTATAGCAGGTTCTTTTGGCAAACTCACTAAAGAAGTATCTACATAACAGAATAATAAAAACATTGCAACATCTAATATTAAACAGGAATCTCTGTTCCCTTTGAAAAGTCTAATCACATGCAGCATCCTCATTTCATTTTACACAAAGAACTATTGGTTCATTTAAAAAATGAAATTAACAGCAGGAAGTACTGATGTACATGGAAAAACTCAAAACATGACAGCTACAAAGAGTAAGCTAAAAAGAAAAGCAATGGGAACCGTAAAAATCCAACCAGCACTCTTCTTTCTGTTCTGGCAAAAGAAGCCAGATGATCTAAAAATGTGGGAAAAAAAAAAAAAAAGGAACCTTCATGGTTAATGCAACTGCAACATAGATGTTTTTACCTTTGTTTGCCCGCAGAAGCCACTGACACGTAACATTAGCCTGCCTGTTTCTTAGGAAAATCACTGGCAAAAAGATCATAGGGTGTAGGGGAAACTGAGGGTACAAAATTTGTCATCTGTATGTATTTTTTTTCTTCACATTTGAAATCACAAGCACAGCTTATGTGTACTGGCACTCACAACAGATTAAAAGAAAACAGGAATTAATCAAAATTAACTTTTTTTTAACTGTAATATAAGTACACAGGCTAAAAAAAGGACTGAAAAAGACATGAAAGGACTGAAAATGTCCCTGTCTCTATGCTGCCAACTTTCAATATCAACCTAATGGTAAGAAACTAAACAGCTACAGAGTTATTACTGTCAGATTCATAGTTCAGACTCTTCACTGTGCCAAGTTTCTGCTCAGTGTGTGAAGCAAAGAGCACCACAGAGCAGCTTATTGTTCCCTACTATGTTTGGCCCCAGCAAACATGCAGGCTGAAGTGCCCTGGGTCTGCCTTTACCTGTGCTAACAGAAACAAATATACTTTCAAGCCTTTCTTCTTCCTTCCTTTGAAATATGAAAGCCATGAAGGAAAAAGAGAGGATTTTACTGCAAAATTCTCCAGCCTACCTTCACTCTGGGTTCTTCCCAGTCTGAGAGAGTGCATGTGCATGTCTGCATGTGCTTTTATAGCTCCACACCTAGATAGGGCAAAGCTTGGAAAAAAGACTGAACCTTGATGGACAGTTGATTACATTCCAGACTAGCAATATCATCAAGACAGAAAACACAAAGAGCTATAAGTTAAGCATTTAATTCTGGAAGTGTTATTTATATGACTAAGCATTTAAGAAAAGCATGTTCAGTTCCAAAGTGTTGCCTGCAATCTATTGTCTTGGATTTAAAACCGGACTGTTTGTATGCAGAAGGTTTTAAATCACCAATTTAATTTTCAGTGGGACTCTCTCTCATGAAGACAGAAGAGAGAACACTCCTTCCCTGTTAATTTGCCATGTTTTGTTAATAGCTGATCTGTATCCTACTGTTCTCTGTGTTTCAAAGGTAATGGTCTGTCTTAAGATATGATAATCTGCAGCTGCATATTATCTTCTTAAGTCATAATCTTGACTGTTATCCAGGGAGCAGTTCTTCCATAATACACTCCTCTAGGAAACTCAGGCAGGTTTTTGTTTTCCTGTAATATTGGCTAAGCTTCCTTTAAAATAATAAACTTTATTATGCTTCTCCAACAGTTTTCTTTTGAATTTCAAGTTTGCAGATTGTGTAATAGCATGCTATACTTCTCCACATTTCCATGAACTCCACAAATTTTGCTAAACTTTAGCTGTTTGCCCATTCAGTTCATTACGTGGCTTAATGCTGGGACAATAAAAAGTCAGGAATGACCAGTATCTCATTAACAACAGTGTGGCCTATGGACTAGGGCATCAGATAGCCCTGTGGCTAAATCACTGAAACAGTATTCACAATCCAGGTTGGGTATTCCAACACTACAGCATCTGAAACCCTCACAAGAATTCAAGAATCTAGGAACCATGAGTCAGTTCTCCCCAGTTCTACAAAAGACATCATGTGTGATCATGGCCAAACAATTTAATCCCTTTGAACTTGATTCCTACCAGTTCCTTGGCAATAGCAATAGAACTCATCTCCCTTGCACTGATGTTTTAAGGATTATATTATTTGTGCTCGTGATGCACTCAGGCACTACAGCAAATACTTCTGGAAGCCTCCTACGGTTTTCAGATCTTAGGTGATCTACACGTTTCATCATTTACCACTTGGGGGCCATGAGTGCACCATTAGCACAAATAACATGAAATTTGGGGCTAGCATCAAAAAGCTATTACTTCTGGTTTTTAGATGTTTACTTATGCATTGGGGCCAGTGTTGGAACTGGTCCTGACTCAAGCATGCAGCATGGCAAACAACAAAATAAGGAATCTCCTTTCCCCTTCTTCAACAAGTGACAAGTTTTAGATAGTAAAACAGTTAAGCCTAGTGGTTACGGCAAAGTGCCAAGGAAAACCAAACAGGAAAACCAAGGCAGCAGGAAACTGAAGTAAAATACATGCAGAGTGCCAGCAAGGATCATGGCAGAAATTAGAAAATTATGTACAACTGAAGCAAATCACAGCAAGGGCACACAGCCAAGAAAAATGGCAAAGACCTGAGCAGCAATCTTGTTGAGCTCCAAACTAAGTTTAAATCCTCTTTAGAAGTCCCATCTGCTAAGAGACTACAGAATGTCTTTTCCCACAGCAGCTCCATAAGTAGCCATTCTGTTAGAGCTGGGGAACAGAGTTTTCTGTAAGGGTTGTCTGACAGCAACCTCTACATCCATGAATCCGAGCACTGTCAGCAAGACACTTGGGTAAGAAAGTCGAGTTAAGGAGAAGGCAAAGCTGTAAATCTGCTCAAGGAAGGAAAATAATTCCATAGAGTGTCAGAGGCTGTAGTGTTGCTACCACAGAGGGGTATGCTAAGAGCTATTCTGTCCAAGGTTACACGCCTGCCTCCACAAGGATGCAGTGCCACCAAACAGGCTGCAACTGAGCATCTCACCATAGCACAGCAGGGCTGCAAAAAAATTTGATGCAGGTAAAATGCAAAGACTGCCTGTGGCTTCTGGCAGAACTAAACTGAGACTAACAGACTAATAGACTGAGATTGGGTGGAACAGGGAGCCCAGAGAAGAGCTCCTCTTTTCAGTTGCTCCTCATTTTCTTCTCATTCTCTTCTCCTTCACCCATCTTTTCTCCCCTTACATTTTTTTTTTCTTGTTAGTTTGTCCTATTCTGCTCAGTCTTTTTTAGTTTGTACTATTTATTTCTTCAATGAATACTGAAATTCTCCATCCTGGTAGAAGTTACTAATCACAGATGATTTCAACTGCCACCTTCAAAGTGGTTTAGGTGCATATGGGCCACAGAACTTCTCCACACAAAACTGAAATGACTATTAAAAAACAGACAAAAATATAAAAAGGCTTCAGTAAACACTATTAACACCACTCCTCTCTGACCTGGTGTCTGGCAGCTAATACATCTTCCACAATCCAATAAATACATTGTAGATTTTGCACAGAAGGATAGCATATTTGCTGCCTCTAAAGGTGTGTGCCTTTTTCCACAGGCCTTAACTTAAATTTTTTTTCAGGTGTTAGACATGATAAAAGCACGTTTGTGCAAATACATCAGCCCATTTTTGTACCTGCTTTCAGGAATTCACACTAGAAATCACATAGGTCCATTCCTGTAAAATTAAAACTGTATGTGAGTGAGCAAAACAAGGGCCTATTGAAGCCCATATTGGCAAATTACCCAAAACCAAAGCACACTCCAGAGACTGCATGTGCCTACTTATGTCAAATTAACCCTCAACAACAATAAAAACATAACTGAAAGAACTTAAAGCACTAGCAATCTCAGGAGTCATAAGCTGATCATGTGTGCTTTTACGATGATGGTAATTTTTTCTTTATCTTGTTGCTGGTTTCATGTTTCCCTGTACATTGGGAGGAAACAAAGACCTCACAGCTTTGACCCACCATGAAAACCCCAAAGAGAAGTCACATCAATTAGGGGATTGCATACATGGACTGTATGATACATAGAAAAATGCAGAAAAATACTTAAACACCTGCACATTTGGGACTAGGATCCCACATAATACAATTCACTGACAGTCCTGGAATAGGTGCTAACACCAATTTTGCCCATGGAGTGCTGTGTAAATCTAAGTATTACTGTTGCATTCCTAAATGGCTAACACATAAAAATTGCTTTTGTAGAAATCACTGAGATTTAGAAAACAACCCTGAAAACATCTGTTTAAATATTGGCACAATCTTCATGGAGTTTTTTTCCACAATTCTGTCCTCAAAAATTAAATACTGTCCAATGAGAATATCTACTTTAAACAATTACTAGTGTTATTCATAACCTGACAAGGATATTAACTATTAGACAAATGTCATCATTTCCTTATAAGGCACACTGTGTTTAATCACAGCTAAGAGTGTTCACCTGCAATGATTCCAAAATTTAGAAGATCGTCCAAGACTATAAGCAACAAGTTAATATTCCACCAGAAAACTTGGACAGAGTCTGAGCAGAGTTCCAGACCTCAGCATGAAGCTACATAAACTCTTCTGGAATCTGTTCTTTTTGCCTCCAATTAAATTCATAGATATCCTTCATTCAAAGGTCTTGTGCTGTCAATGTGAGTGGAATTAATTTTTTTTTTCTCAGGCAGGCAATCAATGCAACCAACTAAGGCAACGGGATTTACTCCTTGGTTTATCTTTTAGAGTTTATCACTTGGGTCACAGTCCTAATAAAGAAACTACTGTCATCATGGTTTGAATTCTGCTTGCCATTCACACCTACCCAGTCCTTCTGCAGCTTGTCAGTCTCTGAATAAAGAGGGAGAGATGCACTGACAAGCACAATGATTCCCAGGCCTTCTATTACAATTAAAAATACTCTGGTTTATTGTTTTAATCCAGATAAGGTAATAGGAAAATGATTAAATAGACCGCAAGGTCAAATAGCCTTGGCAAAGAATATTACAAGTTGGCAAAAATTAAATTTCTGTGTTGAAAGCATGATACTTTCTCTCCAGAAATGCCAGAAAGGGTATGCACTGTGTGCAGATATCTGATTTCAGAACTAGGCACAGAGAAAACACCACACTGAAGACTGTAAAGGCTTTAGTAGGTAAGTGTAATGTTAACAGCCTCACCTGAAGCCCTAAAGCTTTAACAGTGTTAGATGAGTACTTCAGGCACCATTTCTTGTTAACAAAGGAAAACATCATGGTTTCAATCAAATAGAGGATAGGATATGTGTTTTGCACTGTTACCTTCATTGCAGCAGGTATTTCAGTTACTCTGAAAGAGTCTGCAGAATTAATTAATTTGCATTTTGTTACCCAACAGAAAGAAATAGTTTTTATTCCTTTCCAGAACTGATTTTGGTCCTTGAAGCAACTGTATTTTCTTCTGTTCTACTCAAAAAATGTAGGACAGACAATAATAGTTTTTTAATCTTCCTGCACATCTTGGAAACATTTTTTAAATTTTTTTCTGCCAACCCACTTCTACTGAGAGCTTTCACATGGTTCACAGCTAATGTAATCCTGCATTTTAAAGAGGATGGATTACAGGGAATTATCCTCCTAGTTATACTGCAAGTGGTGAAAGGAACCTTTTTATTTTCCCTGATACACTTTTATTTCAGAGCAGGAGCCTGGAAACAACTGTGCCTTTATGGTCAGTTTGTGCCTTTGGTCACACCACCATTTGACTAACTAAGAGGAAAAGACAACTTTCAGGCCCCCTTATATTTTTCTGTGTTTCCCTTCATTTCAGAAGTAGTGAAAACATTTTTTTCCCCCATAAACCTGCATTGATGTTCTCACGTGATTTACTTTCTCCTACTGGATTTCATTTTTAGACTGTAAGTTCATTCAGCCTGGCACTATAATATGCTGTGTTTATACAGAGATCAGATACAATGGGAACTCATTTTTAGCTGCTCCCATTTCACTTTGTTAACAAAAATAATTAGCAGCAATTTGCAATCCCCATCCTCTTCTATCTCCCTGTCATACATCAGAAGTAAGGGAAAGAGTCAGTTTTTTTAGTTCTTCATTTGCTTTTGTTCCTTCTCCAACCCATACTCTTGGCATCAAGGAGAGGAATAAAGATGCCATATAGTTCCTCTCCTTCCTACACCTCTATCAGCTTCAGGTAAATCACATGTGTAAATGTGGATTTCACTGCTTTGTGGAAATTTGTACTGTAAGGCACAGGAATTTGGTACCCTGTTCCATTTGCTGGCATGAAACAGTCTCTCAGTGTTAAGACCTTTACTAAACATTTAGGACATGTCATGGCCAACACACCTTTGGCCAAAAGACAAAGTAGCACTCTTTAACGTGAAGTAGAAGTAGTTGGTGAGAAGGATTTCTAGAGAAAGTTGCACAAATGCTTCCTTCCCATTCCTGCCCAAAGGGCAAGAGCAGTCTTCATGCTCTTGTTTTCATGAAGAAAAGGGAGGAGTATTGGCACACGCAGCCCTCTGCTTCTCCTCAGTTTAAGAGGTGCTACCATATTTACTTTTGACAAATATTTTTGTTTTGTCCTGCTTTCCCAACTTACTGCAAACACAGATTTTTTTAGTGAAAATGAAAACACTGGCATATCACCGTCTACATTCTGGTTTCTTCAGTCAAGGAAGGTGGAAAACACATCTTTGCTGAACCTCATGTAAGAATTAAAAAACTAAGAACTCAGCCCCCAAGCCACATGAACAACATTTTGGACAATATGTATTAGCTCAAGAAGCTGTTCCAGAGGTTACACAAGCTTTGTAATCTACCCAACTTCACCATGAAACTATATATCCTAACCACATGCAAAGGCCCTGGCTGCGTAGTAAGAAGTAATGGATTTTTGCACTGAGAAACATGGGATATTACCCAACAAATACAGGATATTGCCTAACTTCTTTTATAGAAATTATGGTACCAAAGATGAAGAGACTAAGGAAGTAATTGAAGATTGGCCTTCCAAACTTTGAAAAATTACACTCCTTTTCAAAATCTTTTACAAAGGTCATTACATGGTAATATGAAGCTGTTTCACAACTATTTTGTCCAGTGTCTTCAGCCCTAAAAAACCAGACTGCTGCTCCAGCCAATAGTTAGTCTCAGATAGTCATCTCAGATCTCATCAAAGTAAAAGCTGATTTTTGTAGACCTGCTCAGTTCAGGTTTTAAAATAGAGTAGCAGAGTGTGTAATCTAGGCCAGCCTGTTGTGTTGTTAACGTACCCACTTAAACCAAGCATTTCCATTTTCATATTACCTCTTATCTCCTTGTTTTCCTCTCACAAAGAGAAGAGAATCCCTATCATTTGCCATGGAAATAATTTTTAGTGTCTTAGGAACACTAAAAATTATTTCCATGGCAAATGATAGGGATGCTCTTGATTCTCTTGATGACCTACTAGATTTGTTACACTTGAAAAAGACCCAAACTTATGCACTTGATCTGCAACATATTCAAATTTATGCACTTGATCTGCACTGATGCACAAGCAACTGCCAGCTTATTTTGTATGAAAGCATAAACTACAGCAGACTGCTTGGATGTAGCCAAAACAGGCATCAATTGCTGTTTGAGCTCAGTAACCAGCAAACTCAGTTCAGCTGATTAGAGCATGGTAGTTAAAACACCAAGATTGTGGGATCAATCCCCATTTGGGCCATTTACTTAAGAGCTGGGCTGGATGATCCATGTGGGCCCCTACCAAGACAGGATATTCTGTCAGTCTGTGAAACCCAGGAGAAATCAAGGCAAAAATACATTCAGAATTTGATGATTTCCAACAACTGTATAAACCAATGCCAATGTCAAAAGCCAAGAAAATAAGATTTCCTGGTCCATTGATCAAAACCATTGTTAAAAAAAAAAAAAAAAAGACAAGGCTATGCCTGGAATGCAAACAGCAAATCTTCCATTCTGGAGCCCCAGGTGCGCTACCTAAACATCATAGTGGCCACAAGCACCCATTTTACTATTGCTCAAGTATAATATTTGACTTGGACAATTTGAGAGGGAATTAATATAACAGCTCTTTGTGCATATAGCAGAAGGAAATGCAGTTCATCCATCAAAAAAACCAAAAAAACTGCTCTGCACTCTCTTGCAGCTTGGGGCAGAAGATGATGAACTGGCCATTTTCTGCCATAAGGATTTATCTCTTCACAAAATGACACACTCATACTGTACTTAAAGTGTATTATGGGTCAGGTTTTTTCTGCTAGAGAATTTTTGCATCAGTAATTATTTCTTGGAAGTTAGAGTTTAGTTGAAAGCTGCTTAGATGCAGGAAACAGAAAAACACTGGCTTGCTCACCTCCAGGTGATGTTCTTCAACTGTGCCAGAACTCTGTTTGTGCAGCTGCTGTACTGCTTTTAAAGTAGGTGAAGAATGAAATCCCTTCATGACTTATTAAGTTTGTTGTTTTGTATCTCTGGGTCAAGCATATTTTTGTCTGGACTGATCTGGAGTAAATAATTCTAGGTTTTCTGCAGATTCACAAGGAACTGTTCCCACATACCACCAAGATGGTTTGCAAGTGATTTTAATTAACAAAGAGACAGGAAACCCTGATAGATTCCCAAGTACAGTTCTCAGCATAGCTCATATGAGTGTTTCTCAATCACCACATACTGGACCAGCCTTGAAGAAAAGCATTAAGCAGAGCTATTTTATAATGAATTGGCTACTTGCCTCAGGGTAACACTGCAGTATCCTGAAGGTCTTACTGCCCATATAAATCATATTGTATATATTATGCCAGGTAATCAGGATGCAGAAGTCACTGCTTTGTTTTCCCTTTGGTTAATGAGTCTTATCCATTCAAGCAATTCTGAGTTTCCAAGACCTGCCTGGAATCAGCCTGCAGAGAGGGACCTGCACATAGGTGTGGTACTTAAGGACATGATTTAAGGGAGGACTTTGGCAGTATTAGGTTTATGATTGGACTTGTTGATCACAAAGGCCTTCTCCAACATAAATATTCTATGATCTGACTCAATTCAACCTGAAAACTCCAAATGATTATGTTTATATATGGGAGGTTGTGATAGACCAGTGCAAAATAGCAAAGAGCAGAGACTAAAATCTGACCTACAACTTTTAAAGAAAGTATTTGAACCCTAAGAACTAGATGGATGATGTAAATCCACAAGATTTTTTCACTTATTTCTGCAGTAGTTGCTTTAATATTCTTTAATATTTTTATATTATTTTCCATAAGACAGTTCTATTCCAGTAGTCAGGCAGTCATGAACACTACAATAATAAATTTCCTAGCACTGAGAACAGTGAATAAAAGAAACAGCTTCAGACTCATGAGGGATTATGATAGATAAATAAGGCAAAAATAATTTAAAGAACTCCAAAAAACTTGACTTTTTTTAAAAAAATAGTGCACAACAAATGAAATAAAAGATAAAATATACAAAGCTGAAGTCGCCAAACATTAGGGTTGGTATATTTTAGAAGTAGTCTTGCAGCCCAGGGGCTAAGGAATACTCCAAGCAATTCCTTGATAGTTGTAAGCAACGAGACAGTGGGAAGTGAACACAAACTGCTGCTGGAGGGCAGGAGAAACAGGACCAAGCATTTTGTGTTGCCTATGACACGAACCCCATGAGGAGCTGATTTTTTTAAGACTGCATTATCACTTTGTTTTTATTTCAAAATCATGTACTTTTTCAGATCTTGGAGAACATACAGACAACTGTCACATAATCTTCAATTTTTAAGTAGGTAAAGCTGTTTCATGAACAAATTGCTCTACACTTACTCCAAACTGACCTAAATTGTTATTACTCACCATGGAAATATTTCCAGTGGCTAGTTCTCCCCATCTATAGCTATTAGTCAAGGTGACATGGGAAGTATTGAAATGGCAGATCTTGTTAGAACACTAATAAGAAAGAAGTTAATAATTCTGCAAGTTAACTTTACGACCAATTAATCATACAGTGTGATGAGTGCTGGAGGCATTCTATTCCAGGTGCATATCCTAATTTACCTGCACTAAAGCACACCTCAGGAAGACAGCTTTGTGGTTGAAATATAAAGCATGCAGAGCTAAAAGGAAGTCGCTTTAGGGCTACCAAGAATTCAGGCAATGAAATAAAATCTTTTGCATTTCACGGGTGTTATACAATGCAGAGCACTCTTACCTCCATGGGAAAGGCCTTAAAATTAACTGTGTGTTCAGAACCACGCTGGTTTTCTCTCCCCCAGTGAAATCGAACATCGTGCAGTTCAAACTCATGTCCCCGAGGTAATGGCCCCCCTATTAACACTGGGAAAGAAGATAAGTGGTAAAGAACTTGCCTTTCAAAGCAGACAAGCCACTGAATATATTCTTCAAATACAACAAGGAGTCTGTGGCAATCTTCTATATTCTTAGGGGTACCAGAAAGAAGAGTTAAGTTAATAGAATTGTCACCTTTACTTCTGAAGAACCTTGCAGGTACAGAACATGAATTGAGGCAGTTATGAAAAACAGTGAAACTGCTGTCATACTGAACTCTTGGTTTTATGATGCAGAACACCAAATAAAAGCCTTGTACCTTTACCAGTCAGAAGAGGGAATGTTTATTTGTCTTATCAAGACATTAACTGTGTGCTCTAAACAGATGGCAGGGGTTCTGAATTAATCTGGGAAGTAACCTCCAAGTTGTCCAAATGTTTAATTTCCACCACCTATATTTACTATGGGTCACAGAAATGGATAGAAAACTTTTGATAGCAATTATTTTTCTGGGTAAAGGAGTTCAGTCATATACCACCTGTCAGGCTTCTGAGATACTGAATGCCTCCACACCAAAATATAATCAAACCTACACACTGGAGCAAAACCAGCATTTCTAATTTACTTAAATACAGTTTCTAGGCAGCCATGGGATTTCCTTACTCCAGTTTTTTAAACATCTGGAATTTCTTAAAAGCATCTGTCCGCAATCACAACATGTGCACAAAAAATAATGTATATAGCTGCTCAGTACTTTTGCATTAATAGAGACTTCCACCAGAAGTAGTAAAAGCAAGCAATTGTGAGGCCCAACCTGCTCTGGAATTAATCAATGGAAACATTTTGCCCAGGGATTTCTGAATCTGCTTTAGATCAAATATTACATCACAAGCTGGAGGTAACTTCCCACTAAAATCATTGAATATTGGCTTCCAGGCAGGGCTGAGTTTTATTTAAGGGCATTCACAGTCCTCCCCAGAACCCATTAAATTCTAGCTTACGTTTCATAGACTTGGAATTAATCTTTTACAATCTCTGATAATTGATAAGGATTATTTAACTGTAGGAAATATAGCCTTAGGGAATTAGTTCCAAAATATATAGCTATTTTGACACACAAACTGTACCACCTGAGCTTGGAGCAGAAGAGGTGGTGTAATACTAAAACATAAGTTAGCAAGTGAATCATATTACAATTGTACAAACACAAAACCAAAGGTATGAAACTGTAAAAAAAATGAAATAAAACAGATCAATTATGTTTTTCCTAAGCTGGAGGGAAAAAAGTCAAATATTCCAGTTAATCCTCCTTTAATAATTCATCACAACTTATCTAACAGCCATTAATTAGACTTTCTAAAATGAAATGTCCTAAATATAGTTATAGATTCAGATTTTCTCCTTAACCTTGCTTTATCTATATTCTGTCTATAGCTATATCCCCTAGAGGGAAAATCTACAAATCCAGTGAACACGTGAGGAAAGAACCAATTGAAATATTTAAGAAATCTGGACAAACAAAAAGAATAATGATACTCAATTAGTGCTTAATTAGGACAGTATAATAATAATAATCATCATCATCATCATCATCTTCTCAGTTAGGAAAATTGAGTGTTTTCTCTGTTTTAAAACATTGCTCTGAGAAAAACTGTAACTAGAACAAATGTTCTCTATATGATTTAGTTCTGGATCTCCAGGAGCTTCAAAGAGTTTATTTCCAAGGCTTCAGATAGGAGACTGATCCCATGATAAAACTATTTCATAGCTGGTCATGGTTCTTCCACCAAATGCACAACACATATTCCACTATCAAAATGAAAGCAGCTGTGAAAATGTTTGCAATTAAATAATGAGAAGGATTTGGAAACTCCATATGGACTGTGTGTCTTGAATTAAAAGATAAAAACATTCACCAGTCATGACAAATTTATTTTTAATATGCATCTTAATCATACTTTGCTTTTTTCCATAAAGAACTTTGACTGCTAACATTACAGTAGATGAGGATCTCTTGCACATTAATTGGACAGAATTTCAAAAGCATCCAGTGCTCAATAGTTCCCAACAAAATAATCCAGCTAAATGGATTTGTCATCAGAGATCTCCTGTGAGGAAAAGAAACTGCAGGAGTTTCTGCAATCTCTGAAAAATGGCCAGAATACTAGGCCAGGTTCAGTCACAGCTTATTAACTCTCTTCTCCGCTTGGTAGGTTTAATAAATCTTGTCCTCTCCCTCCCAAATTATTCCCAGTTTACAAAGGGAAAATGGCAAATTACATAACATTAAATTTAACAAAAATCTGAAGCTAAACCAAGAGTTCCTAAATCATAATTCCATACTTCAGTCATAAACTTTTTCTCTATTTTACATTTTCTTATAATTCAAGACTCATCTGTCTGGCATCACATTGCATTCGAGTATAAAAGAACTCTTTCCTTTTTTTCTAATTCTCTTAATGGTTTTGCAAAGGCATTTAGGTGCATTGATCTCATCTTATTAATCACTACTAAGTTAGAAACTGCCTTTGGAAAAGGTAGCATGGAAGGAGTTGTATTTTGGCATATGAATGATGAGGTCACTTGTGGTCACTCTCACTTCCTCCACAGGAGAATTCAAGAATTCCTGATCCTGCAGGGAGAACCTTATCCCTTGGGAAAAGAGCTCTGCTTCTGATGAAGGCAGTAAAACTGACTGGAAGTATAACATTTCTCTTTTATTGCAAATCTGCAAAATTCCATGGAAATAATTGTTCTGTGTTGCAAAACTACATTGAAATTATCATAGAAATGAAATTATAAACCAAAGCATCATTATTAAGATAACAAACCCTTCATTTTTAAAAAACTGTGTAAAACTGAACTGAGTCCCTCACTTAGTACAGCTGCAGTTCCCAATACTACTGATTTCTCAGAAGGAAACAGAAGTTGGAATGTCTCATGGTTTGACAATGTCCAGCTGTTTAAATGCCCCCAAAGGGCTGTTACTAGCTAAGACTGGTTAGAATAACATGGAGGCTCTTCCAAAAACATGGTAAGAACTACTGCAGTGCTGGAAAGCAAAGAGGACTTTTTTTCCTCCCTACTTTCTTGCCACCTTCCTACAGAACGGTTTACCCAGATGAAAGGTCTGGATGAGATATTGCAACTTCACTTATGTTGGAATTGTTTCCTTTATTATTTTCTTCTAAATCGAATTTGATGAGTGACACCAAAAATGTTGTCCTTTAAGAAATGAGGACTGCCTCCTACTTGGTCCTCATCGATATTGTGAGCATGTATAACTGGTGTATTTATCTTAAGCTGTCCAATCTGTAGGTAGTATTCAAAATGCACTCAAGTTAATTGGAAAAAACACTTTTAACTTACATGGTCTTTGAACCATGAACAAATCTTGCCAACTGTACAGAACAGTTTGGCACTACACTGCCTTAGCAATAGTCTGTACTGCTTCTGAGCGCAGACAGCTGTTAATGCCAGTGGATTGGATACCACCACCACAAGAGGAAATTCTGGACCTGCTTTGAAGCAATCTCACTGACCATCCAGCCTGGCATCAAAATCTGCAGCTCCCACTGCAACACTTGTTCCTCTTCCTACCAAAGTCAACAGCAACACTCTCACCGGGCATAGTCCATGCGGAATGGGCACAACTGCTCTCAGCTGGGAAAGGCTGCTTTTCCTACACTCCGGGACAAGAGTGCAGTGAGTCTTCAGGCAACACAAGCTTAAACCGGGAAAATCAAGGCCATGTTTCAGCATACCTGATTTTGACTTCAGGGCAATCTGAATGGAATGCCCGTCGTTGATCACTTCGCAGTCACGACACACCACGTAGTTCGGTGACAAACGCACTTCCAGGAGCGAGGGGTCATATTTAGCTTCTCTTGAGTTCAAGTTAATGGGCGACTGGTACTCCCCGTTAGCATCGGGGAAAATCAGCCCCCACTCCACTCCTGAGGCACAAGGGAAAAGCGGTCAGGGGGGACCCGGCACCCCGCGCCGCGGGTCAGACGGACTCTGTCCCCGGGCAGGGAAGGGGCAGCTCGGCCGGACCCTGCGGCTCCGCGGCCGCCGCCCCGCGCTGCCCTCCCGCCAGCGGGGATGGACCTGCTGCGGGAGGGCGCTTGTCCGCTCCCGGCTCCTCAGGACGGCCGGGGAGCGAACCCCGCTGTGCCCCGCCACTGAAATTCCCACACCGCCTCCTCTTCCCCCGGCAGCGGACAACTTTCTCCCCGGCGGAGTCGCCGCCCGCTCCTCACCTTCCTCGTAGCCCCACTCCGGAGGCTCCTCCCGGTGCTGCAGGGGCTCGGCGCCCTCGATCAGGCTCCTGTCAGCCATGGGCGGGCTGTGCGGAGTGCGAGCGTGTGCGGGGCGAGCCGGGCTGGCGGCGCTCGGCTCCGAGCCCGGACCTCCCCCCGCCCTCCGCCCCCGCCCGCGGGTGGCGGCGAGCGCCGGGGCAGGGGCCGGGCCGGGGCGGCCGCCGGGCAGAGCCGGGAGCCGGTCGCTGTCCCAGTGGCGCGACGCCGCGCAGCGAGCCAGAGGTGAGGTGGCAGCGGGCGTTCCCGGCGGGACGCTGCTCCTGAGCCTCCCTGCGTCTTCCTCGCCGTCCTCCGGCTGCTGCTTCCCTAGCCCGGGTGGGTGCGTGTCTCCACAGCTGCCACTGCCCCTCCAGCTGGGCACTGGCGCTGTGCGCACCCGGGGACACCCAGGGAGAGCGGCTTTGACAAGGCGAAGGGCAAAGCCGGGACAAGTGGGGGACTACCTGACTGGATTGCAGTTTGGCATTGGGTGGATGGGTCCCACCCACTGTGGGTCCTGGTGGGCATCAGGTCAGACATGAGTGAGCAGTGTGCCCTTGATGCCAAGAAGGTGAACGATACCTTGGGCTGCGTTAGGCAAAGCAATTCCAACAAGACAAGGGAGGTGATCCTGTCCCTCTGATCAGCACAGATGAGGACGCACCTGGGGTGCTGGGTTCAGATATGGGCTGCTCCAGTACAGAGACATGAACATATTGGAGAGAGTCCAACAAATGGTCATGACCATGGTTAAGGTGCTGGGCCATCTCTCCTGTGAGGACAGGCTGAGAGAGCTGGGTCTGTTCAGCTTAGAGAAGGGCAGGCTCAATGGGATCTCACAGATGTGTACATATACCCAAAGGGAAAATACAAAGAAGCCAGGCTCTTTTCAGTGGGGCCCAGTAACAAGACCAGTGGTGATGGGCACAAATTGAAACATGGAAGGTTTTTTTGAACATCAGGAAACAATTTTGACTGTGACAATGACTAAGCCCTGGCACAGGTTGCCCCAGGAGGTTGAGGAGTCTCCATCCATGAAAGTATTAATTACACAGTCCTTGTTGTGGGCAGCCCTCCTTGAGCAGGTAATTCGGACAAGATAATGTCCAGAAGTTCCTTCCAACATCAGCTGCTCTGTGACTCAGTGTTTACTCCTCACTACTTGAGCTCTGTGTCCCTTCTGTGGAGGAACGCAAATTCTCAGGGAGGATAAGGAAGCCACTGAATAAGGAAGGGAGCCCTCTTCTGCCCTTTCTGTCCCAAAGGAAGAAGTGTGGCATCAATTCCTACTGCAAATTATTCAAAACTGGAAGGTTTGTGGAAATTCTCTCCCCAGGATGAAGATGCCTCAGTTCAAGGTTATGAAAGGACTCTTCATTCTCCTTTGAAAACAGCCATGTATGGAACTAGAGAATATTCATTCTGTCATGGGAAAAAAGGACAGAAGGGACTTCTGTTATAGAGATCTCTTCTAGGCAGTGGCCCAAAAACTTGCTTCAGTGACAGGAAGGGAAACGGGAATGTCGTACTGACAGTCTGCGATCCCTGACAGCAATCAGAAAACGCATCAGAGGCAGTCAAATAGCATTGCTAAAATTGTAAGGAGTGCCCTTTGCTTACCATCTTAGTCCACTTAAAGACGGTGACCAGACCTCCCTGAATTTTGGTATCCCAAGATGAGAACATCTTGATCCTGTCCTGTTTATCCGCAAGGTTTGGTGTGGAGCTCATTGTGCTTCAGTGATCCCCAACTCAGCAGCAGTATCTGTGATTCCTGTGCAGCACTGACAGGGGAGCAGAAATTATCATCAGTGTGAGTGTGAGATGAAAAAAGGACTGAGATGAAACTTCATTAATGAAGCAAGAGAGTACTGGTTCATGAGCTGCATGCAAGGTGAAAAGAAAACAGGGCAAAAGTAGTAGAGTTTACTGGTTGGTTTTTTCAAAAGCAGAGAAGAAACACAGATTTCCTTCTGCAGTATCATACTACCCAAATTACAACAAGATGTGCAGTTTATTGAGGAAAAAACCCAAACAGACATTTTTCATATATTGAACACCTGACATCAGTCCAAAGAGAAAACTCAGAAATTTTTAACAAGCATTTTAGTCACATGAGGTGTCATGTTGTATATGCATACCCATCTCCCATAGCCAACTGGCTTTATTAAGTTTTATAATCTACTCACTTCTAAAATACACACCAGCTGCTTCCATTAATGTAGATTCCTTTCAATCATTGTTCAACCACGTGGGGAAAAAACAAACATTACCCTAAATCATCATCTGTTCTAGTCCATCTGACTGGAAATTCATTTTCTTCTAAACAAGGAGTTTTATATTTTGGAAATGAACTAAACAGTCCTAGGAGGCTGGGTTCATTCCCTTAGTCCTTGAAATACAGTATTTCATTCATTCATGCTCTCTATTAAGTCCTTTCCTGCACTAACCTTCCTGTGGGATGTCTGTTCTAGAATTTCATGCTTATGAGAGGCAACTTTATCAGACCTGTGAGTTCCTGTCTTGCAATAAATACTTTTCATGGTTTTGCCATATATTTGTTGCCCTTCCTTTTAACCTTTCAATTATTTCCATATCCCTCTGCAAAATTAGGCATAGCAGGTAAATCTTTACGGAATAATTGACATTTCTTTATTCCCATATGTCTGTTGAGTAGTTTTTGTGCAAATATCCTGTTTCTTCCTTAGTGTCTGTCAGGCATAGATTAGAGAATCAACAGATTAGATTCCACTGAAGATTCTGGGACTTCTTTAATGGTGAGGTATGTAAGTAATCTTGTAGAATTCATTTGTCCACAAGGAAATGGAGTATGGGACTGAGCCCTCACATTAAACTCCAATGACAAATGTGGATATTGACCTTACAAAAATGGATAAAGATGGATGTGGATATTGTCCTCTGCACAAACCAACTCATTCGTTTATGGACCTAGCTTCAAGTAAAAGGGCTGAAACAATCAGATGGAGATAGTGGCATAAGCTAAGATTTGTTCAAGGTCAGTGGGATTTCATCTCCTTTAATGATGTAAGCAAACCTAAAATTGTCTAAGTTTGTGTAGAAACTACCAATAGTTGAATTTACAATGAAAAGACGTTAAATATATAACTATAATACATATAAGTGCACTCTTATTCTGTAACAATGTGTTGCCCGTGATGTTTGCTACATTGGCTAAACACACTGAAAAATCTGTTGACAGGCATAGTTATGGCCCCCAACCTAATATTAAATTGTTGAGCAAAAAGTAGGAGAAGCTCAGCCAACACGAGCTTCATTAGTGACATAACACCTCATCAACAGAAGCAGGAGCAGGACATCTCTCTCCTGAATCCTGGCTCACCCTTTGATTCTGTGGAACATGCTGACTTCTTGTTTAACTGGGATTAATGATCACACCCTTTGACAGTACCAGGAATAAAAAGCTCAGGCACAGATCCAGGGCTTAATAGTTCCTCTTTGAACTCACACAACAGTAGTTCAGAAGCAGTGTAGTCTCTGACATTCCTTTTGTCAAACAAGAAATGGCATTTTGAAACATGGTTAGTATAATACTTAATCCTGGTGAGACCCCAAGCAACTACTCTTCTGTTTTCTATATCTAGATATTTTTTTTTGTTCTGCATGATTTTTAGTTTTTTCAGAAAATTTATCTTCCCCAAACACCTTAAAAAGTATATACTGGAAAAACTGGGCCTGAACCAATATTCTCCATCTGAATGCTGAAAAATTTGTGACAATTCTCATTAATGACTAGCAACATTTTTTTAAGAGGTTACATGTCCACAGCTTTACTTACTGTTTTCAACACTCTGAAAAGGGAGAGTCCAGTGCAGAGAACTGTACAGGTTGCTAAGAAATCTATAGGAAAAAAGAAAAGCAGAATTACATACAAGTTATTTTAGACTATACATTCCTACCTGCATGATTCTTTGCAGCCACAGAACTGACAGTTATTTCCTTGGTGCACAGGATGAGAAATTCAGACTCTGAGATGACCATATTTCCTGTATTATCCACTTTTTTCTTTATGACATTGCTGCCAACATAAAGTAGGTGAGGGCATGAAGGATTTAATATTTTGATGAGGAGGGAATTGTTCTATGGCATATTAGAGCATTCAATTTGGGGTAATTTAGAGTCTATTTATGCTTCTGCAAGCCAGATCTCCGTTCTTGCCAAGGTTTCCTGAAAGAAAAGGCAATGTCTACAGAGCTGAAGGTGCCTGGAGCATCTAGTTTTTCCAGTGAATAGGGCTTCCTATTTTTCTTCCTGTGTTGACTATGAGGTTGACCAGCAAATATCTCCCACGTGGTCTTGTTTCTATCTTTATTTCATGCCAGACTGAGTTCTCAAAGAAGTTTGATTCTTTTCCAAGTTTAGAAGTGTAAGCACAGAGTTTCTGCATTTGAACTTTAAAGCCCAACCTTATATGTACCAATATTGAAAAAATCTCTCTGCACATTTTAAAAGGAACTAGTTCATTAGAAGGAATAATATTCCAGTATTCCTGGAATTATAATATTTGCCTATTTTTATTTTCTTCGTCTGTGGCAATGCATTACAGAATGGAAAATTTGGTTGGGTAGTTCAAATAGTCCAAGATTAAAAGGTAAAGGGAGCCCATTTCCAATAAAGGGGCCATTTATAGCAAAAATAAACTATTCACAGTGAAAGACACTGTATATTTGCAAGTCAGGTTTACATTGGCAAATGCCATCCTGCAAACATTGCAAAAATATGTCAGCTGAATCCCAATTTCCCCTTACATCTACACCAAGGGGTGATTTCTATGGCCTTGTGTGTTTTTATGGTCTTTAAGGGTAAATTTGTGCTTCCTGGTTTTGCCAGCTAATAGGAGAGCAGACTGGCCTTAAACACACTTCACACGTTTCACTTTACAATATGCATGGTTTGGGTGGGGAATTTAAAGATCAACATACTGATCTGCAAGTGTGAACAGACATATTTCTACAGTATAGTTATAAACCATTTACATGCACAAGTGATGGGAAAATGGGAATAAGCTACAGACCTATGGGTATAATTGGTGTGTATTCTCCAATGTGTAAAACAGGACTATTATGGCTCTCCATGAGAATTTAGGCATATAGTTGAGGACATTAAAACTACAGGGGGACAGTGACAAGCTTTTTAAAGAAAACACAAGTAATTGGAAGTCATTTTTAAGGACTGAAGGAACTACCATCAAAAGGGAATAGAAGAAATAATAATAAAGTATAGTGTACTTAAAAAATTAAAAAATTTAGAGAGTAATCTATATAGTCTGCTGGAGCATTTCCTTTCCCTAAAAGGATCAAGCCCTGGGAAAAAAATGTGTAAAGAATTACAAAAAATGGAAGATACAATAGGAATTGCAGATGAAGTAAAATAAGCACAAAACTAAAATGAATTCCTGAAGACAACAGAAGACTAGAAGGGAAGTGAGATTTTTTCCTGCTACCGGGCTAAAAGGAAAAGCCAGTTAAAGGATGAAATGCCTCTGAAACACAGAATGCAAATTATAGTCAAGGGCCCTGACATGGTAAAACTCCTATTTCTTTATTTCTTTAGGAAGGAAACAAAACTAATGATACACCCAGATGCAAATTAAAGGAAGAAGATGGCAAGCTCAGGGGAGAAATCTGCAATAAGGAGATGATAAATATGTATTTACCTAAATACATATATGTAATTATTTCAGATCTTTAACATTATATGAGATTCTTGAAGGATTATGAATTTCATCTAATAGCTATTGAAAAGGAGTGGCTCTTTGTCAGTGGAACTCATAGATGTTAAATCCACCACTTACAAATTACACGTTTCAAAGGGAACCACTGAATCAGGGAAAGATATAATACCTTCTATAGTTTAAAATAAAAGGAGAGGATGAGCTAAATAATGGGCCTGATCACTTTTTCACTAGAAGAGCACAAGCAGGTGTTGGCTTACAGGTGTTGGCTTTTCAGCTGGGAAGCTTGTGAAAAAGAGGAAGCACTGATCAGCATGAAGTGGCAAGGAGATAACAGCATATTTGAGTTTGTAAAATGATGGTGAAAGGAGTGTCAGTTCATCATTCATTCTACTAAGTTTCACTTATCAATGTGCCAACATCTATAGCTGGCAAGTGCTCCTGTGCCCTGTTCTGGAAAAGCTATGAAATCATACATTCAGAGCATGATCTTCTTTCTATATCACAAGTTATTACATTTCATGCAATTGCTCATGTATTAAGTTAATTATTTGGCTATCAATAAATAATAACTTGTGTTTAGCCACAGCACATTTTTCAGAAATGCCTGACCTGAAGGCATCAAGAAATGAAGAACTCATTACTTTGAAGCTCATTCCAATGGTTAATCTCTTTCAGTGTTAACTAATGGGTATTCAATTCTAATTTGAGTTTTTCCGGCTTTAACTCTCAGCCACTGGCTCATGTTATGTTTGTTTGTCTTGACAGGAAAGCCTTTGCTTTGTGTTTTCTCTCTAATGTACTCACCTGTGTTAGTCTGGTCATCCCCTGAGAGGTTTAAACAAAAGGAGCTCATTAACACTTACTTCAGGGTTAAAACCAAGGTATCTCGGGTTTCGCTTTTTTCTGTACATTTTCCCATTTTCCGCATTAAAAATACAGGCACTGGAATTCTCCCGAGTAGCTCTTGTTTCACCTCTATGTACTCATTTATTTCTTTTTTATCTGCACATATAGGATTCACATTAGACTTTTTTTGCTCTTGAATCAAATATTGGCTCTTTTGTTTGTTGCAATTTAGTATAAACATTGAATCCTCTTTTTGTGTCAGGGTATCCAGGAGCCAGACTACAGAATATGGGCACAGACTGCATTATCATTTTATGTTTTGTTGACCTAAAATGCCATCCATTTGAATGAGCCCTAGTCTTCCTTTTTAATCAGTATCTTGTACATTACTAAATCATATGTCTCAACAAATCTATAATCTCATTATGGGTTTCTTTGACAAGACACGCTTCTGGTAAAAGTATTGTCACTAGCATTAGTCCTCTATCAAGTTTTATAACTGTAGTCCCAAATCTTTTGTAGTTTTCCTGCTACTTTTGTCAAACTAGAGAATAGGTACCTAAAATTTCTCATTTCTCTCTTTTTTTTTCTTTAATATTTAAGTAATGTTAACATTATTTATGTCTTACAACCTTTTCCTGTATCTGTTAAAAATGTACACAACAGACTGAGTATCTGCTCAGCCAGTTGTTATAAAACTCCAGGGTTCTGTGAGAACCTGGTAAATACCTATCCAGGTACACATGTTTAAATCAGATTTTATGTTATTGTACAATACCAGTTATTAATAAAATGAAAAATTCTTTGACCACTCATGATGTAAGCAGATCAAACTCATCCCAAAAAATAAAACCCCTAAAATATTTATAAATCTTTTTTCTCTTTATCACCATCAAAAAATGCAGTCTCAGCCAGTAATGACTTGGACTTTCTTCTCTAATTAATGTAGTTAAAAAATTGTTACAAACCTGGTTATTGATTTTTCCTGAAGCATGCATCAATGTTTTTATAGCCTGAAATTTCTACTTCATAACAATATTTGTTTAGTCTTTTTATACTTACTTCTACTCATTTTTTTTCCTATTCACCACTGAATCAGAACCATTGCTCTATTTTTGGTTACAAAGATGTGTCACATTTTATAGTCAGTAAAGAGCTCCCTATTTTCGTTGACATTTTTCTACCTTTTTCATTTTAAGTCATGCTGCTTGTAATCTTAGTGACAGATAACAAACCGTGTGATTTCAGTGTATATACAACAGGAAACAAAAGATATGGAAAGCAGTTTGCAGTTTCAAAGTCCAGTGGCCAACTGCAGATAATAATTATGAAGGAGCAAGTACTTAAAAGGAGAGCAGGCAGTAAATGACAGACAGTGTGTCACTGTAATGCTGCTAGAGAGGCTCTTAGCTCACATCCTCAGTCAGGCAATTCAAAACTGATCAATTGGAACCTTGGAAGAGGAGATATTTCCATTCAGATTTATTTTTTACCAATCATTAATCATGTGTCATGTAGGTAACTAGGAAAAAGCAGCTGATTTTGTTTGAATTTTAATGTTTTGTATAGAAACATTGAACACTGATTTCCTGCCTTAGTATTCTTCCAGGGTGATAATATCATCGAAAATAATGCAGTACTTGGCTCAGATTAGATGTGTGGTAAAAAGAACCACAGCCTCAAAAAACTGAGTCCTTGCACAGACACAGAAATGTTTGTATTCAGAAATGAAAAGGAACTGGTAACTCTCCAAGCCACTGAACAACTTCAAACAGCTATCATTAAAAATAAAAATACTTTCCCCCACTGAAAATATGAAATATTTTTCAAAAATGCTCCAGATTTCTGTGCAGTAATTTAAAGCCATGCAGTGGCTCTAATATTTTATCAGTGTCCTACAATGTATTTGTGTACTTCAGTTTTGAATAAAAAGGGCAGGGGAAAAGCATCAGAGAAGACTTCTTCACTAAAAAGAAGAGTTTGATATCAGACTTTTATTCTAGTGAGTAGATTTTGTATTGCAGTCTGCACCCTCCTGTTTAAGAATCTGAAACAGGAATTTTCTGGTTTATATTGAAACACGGGAGTCTTGAATATCTCTTCAGCTGCTTCCTAATGTTTGTTCCACAGGAAGGGAGTTAGTTGGTAGCATAATGTGCTTTGTTGTATCTGCATCAGCAAAGCAGATAAGCTCAGCCTCTCTTCATCTGAAAAAGGAACAGAGGAGTAGCACCAGGAGACAGTGCAATACCTCAGGATATTGTGAATATTTCAGGCAACAAGACAACTTTCAGGTAAGCAGAAAAGGTCCTCTGCTACTTACATTCCTGTACTGCTTCCCAAACTGCTAATTTTGGCACTGAAAAACTCTGTCTTGGGTGTGCTAACATAGATTTTAGTGCTGGGTATTCCCTTCATACAGAAGATGGCTCTTCACCAGCTGTTCACTGTGACACATGTGGACCAGCATTATATGGAAGGGGCCAGCAGGGCTTTTTTCTGAAAACCTGATGCTGAGATTTGGCTACTTATGTACTTTGATTACACCACAGTTCTTTCCATAGAGACCTTATCACTTGAAAGGGCAGGCTCCTCGTGAGTCCCGGCACGTTTCTTGCTTTGGCAGATCCCTCCTTAGAATTCAGGGAGGCAGAAGATACTTTTCAGGTCACAAGCATCATTTATTGCTTCTTGGGAGTTTTCTTGGACTCTCTACACTAGCACTTAGTAGAAGGCCTGCTGCAGTAGGACTGATGGCACTAAATCAAAGCACTGACACAGCTTCTGAAGTGCAATTCTTCTGTGTGCTTCCTGTGAGCACTTTCTCTCCTACCCTCTTTTACCAGCTCTGTTCAGGGCTGAACTTTTGGCGCAGTCATTGACACACAGCTTTGTCAAGTTGCAATTTGCTTAGTAAAAGTGTGGAAATACAGGATTAAAAGCTTGTTTATCACAGAACTTGTTTGCTAGCATATGGCATCAAAGCAAGTTGTTCCGTGGCAGTGCTTTTTCAGTGTCACGGGGAAAGTGAAATCCATGCCAGACAATGCAGTGCATCAAGCCCAGGAAGCTGCAGGCCTTTTTCTTGTAAAATTCTCCTTTCATAGTCCAAATCCCAGACACTGCAAAATCCCTGCAGTGTGGTGTTTCAAATGAGGTACAGCAAGAGTGGCAAAAAAAGTGGGTATGTTCCGCTAATGAGGGCAAATTGTGCCAGCTCTTTACAAAGAGTAGTGTGTTTCCACCCACATCAAACCAGAGAGATGTGGAAAGAGAGGAGAGAGAGGCTATAGTGCTCTTTGCTCTTTTCAGCTCACCTCAGTCTGGTGTCTTGTAGAGACCATGGATCATATTGTGTCTGATCTTGCCCCCATTAAAAAAGGACACAATTTTATGTGGAAGTTGGATTACCTAAGGGGGGAAATGGCAGTAGTCAGATTCCCACCACACATCCAAACATGCTCTCAGATATTGCTGCTGGCTTTAACAGCAGTAGGACAATTGGCAGCAATCAGTTTGTGGTCTTCATTAGGTTTAGGAGCCTGGCTGTTGTAAATTATAATATTCTACAGCTACTATTCAGGGTATTTATGGGTGTTTTCAGGCAGTGCTGCAGTGTAAGGAGAATATCCATTTTGGGCTTTCCAGTTCATAACAAATTTTGTAGTTTATATAGCATTCAACTATGCCAGACATTTTTTCTAGTATTAGACATTTTTTTCTTAAGTACTTTCTGTGGTAACTTAATAAATCATTCCTCATATCATCATGTTTAAATTATATTCCCATACACACTGCAGCTATCAGAGTTGATGAGAGTGCAACAGTGCATGCTCTAACTTCCAAAGAGCTGACATCTCTCACCCTCATTAGTAGGAACATATCTAGAAGCTATAAATGTGTTCTAAAGATCCAAACAGAACAGCTCCCTGTGACTTATTCACTTCCTGCTTTCCTTCAAAAGCAGCTGAAAGAGGCACTCTGCACCTGCCTTCTCCTTGTGCTGACATCTGTTTTTAAATGAGAAAGGAGGCAATGAATGTTAAGCTGAAGGGACTTTATGATTGCAAAGACTCTCAGCTTGAAGAATGAGTTCAATTCCAGTGCCTTTCACCTTCCTTGCTACACAGAGAGACAAAGAGAGCATTCACAGACATAACACATGTGACATGGGGCAGTCTAATGGCATTAGAACAGTTCAGTGAAACATTAATGAATTTACAGTGATGACAGCACTCTGTGCTAAGTGGTTTTCATAAGTAACCTCAAACACAACAATACAGTGAGGACTAAAACCTTTCCTTTTCTGACAAAATATAATCAACTTTTTTTTTCTTTTTAAACCAGTGGCCATTCCCTTGGTGTTTCTCCAGTTTCAGGTTCTTCTCACCAAGCTCAGATAAGATTGCAGTTTTTCCAAGCATCGGATGGTTCAAATTTATTTTTGCCCCTAATCTCCTGTGCTTGATGCTGCTTGCCTCAACAGCTGCTTGGACTGAGATATAGAAAAAAACTTGCACAGAAAAAAAAAGGTATGATCTTGTCAGTAGCACTACACCTTTAATCCAACCTTATATTAACATCCTTTTCTTCACCATTATACCTTCTTGCTGTCACATATCTGTGCTTACTTAAGTATTTGAGTGAGGTGGATATGTAAGGCGTTAAGTCAGATGTCAGCAAGGTTCTTGAAATGAGAAAAGATGGGAGCACTGGCTGTTTACACAAGCTTTTATCCTGCCTCACTGATATGAAAAAGGTTATTGCCATTGACTTAAATTAGCATGGTGACAGAGTCAGAAACCTCTGCTAGAATGTCCATTTCCAGAATCCTGAAGAGGAAGGTGTTGGGCATGAGGAGATAAATGTGTGTGAGAGCTTCTCTTCACAGTCTACCCAGAACAGAGGTCATACTTTAACATCCATAAAATTATTCACAAGATTAGTGATTTCATTGTAGATATCCCCCTAGAAGGAGAACTATGAGTCTGTACTTCAAGCAAAGCAAAGTATTCCCAGATTTCTGAAATTTCTGTGGGTTTAAATATATCCCATGACATTTCTTTGAAGAAATAGGTGTTCTTCCAAATACTATAAAGATACATATTATAAATGACATTGTCCTTTCCAAGGAAAATGGGTAATTAAACAGACAAGGAAGAGGACAAAGAGGGAAATAAGTGTCTGTATGTTTTCAGGATCTATTAAGTCTAACTGAAGCTGATTTCAGGGAGACTGGGGTGGGGAAACATGCACTGCAGTCTGCAGTATTCATACAGAATGAGTAAATACAGTGAAGCTTGCCTTCCTTTGGTGTAATACCAGTAGAACCAGCAATGTGGGGCGCAGTGTAGACCAGCTAATTGCATAGACAGGCTGGTGTAGCACAGCAAAGGACTTTGTGCTCTGTACCCAAGACAGCAAGAGCAAAGGCAACTTTCATAGCAGGCAGAGTTCATTAGTAGAGCAGTAAGGTGTGAGACTGCACCCCAGATGCTCCTCAGGAGCAGTTTTCTTACAGAAAATGTGACTCTAAGGACATTGCCATGAGAGAGGAACTACAGAAGCAGGGCAGAGCAGAAGTGCATCCACAGAGGCTTATTTACTCCCCTGTCTGATTGTCAATTGATTTCAGTAGGAGTTCTCATGTCAGCAGGGATTCCTGGGAGAAGAAAAATCTATCCTCTTTCTATCAGAAATGCTTTGAGAATCAGATTTACAAAAATGTGTTATATAGGATTGATTGCCCTCATTAGCCTCATTTCAGTAATATTATTAGATATAAATCACAAGACAGTTTCTTATGGAATTACATTCTTATTAATATCACAACATCTTCATACCCCACCAGTTATCATATTAATCTTTCATATGTTGGAAATCCCAATAAAATTAGCTAACTGGACACTAATAGCATGGCTGTATCTTTCACTCTCCCATATGTTCTGTTATCTTGTTTTTATCTTACTTTCTTTTTTATTGGGTTGTTTTTTTTTGGTTTTTCTTTTCAGTTGTCAAATTGTATTGCAGAGCACAGAATGCTTTTCTGGTCCTTAAAATGTCTCATACATTAAAAATGCATTAGAGAAGATATCACCTACCTCAATTTGCTTTAAAATGTCTTTTTTTCATCGCTACTGAAAATAAGACTCATGAATGCATTAATTCTAAATAGAGAAGTGGCCTAGGCCAAAATTTACTAGTAAAAGGATGATGTGAAAAAAAAGAGTATAGCTTTCTTCTTATTCTTGGTGTTCAAAACAATTAATTGTTGATAATAGTCATAACAATAAGAGGAACTTGGAGAGAAAATAAAATTACTTTCTAATTCAAACCTGGGGAGAAAATTATTCTTTCCTAAACAATGAAAAAGCTGATTTCCAGAGTGGTTTTATCTCCATGGAACTGCTACCAAAACTCACGCTGTTACATACTCCTTTTCTTCAGTATATAGAAGGCTGGGGGAGATATTTTTTCACACATATTCCCAGGCCTGCTCTATTCCCTTTGTGCTTTGTGAGATCAGTACAAAAGGTCTAGAAAGTAGGCTGGAAAAATCAGCTTCAGCTTCTCCTTGAGAGAAGGGCTCCCCAGGTGCCTCAATGCCAGCAGAGCCAGCTGGTCCCCACCAGCAGCTTGCTCAAGCAGACTGACAGACCAAGGTTGTCATGCTGACCATGATCCCTACCTGGGGATGGGAAAGCCCAGCCTCTAGGGAATGCAGCTGGTGAGGAGCTGCAAAGCATCTCCCATCTACCCCAGAATCAGTTGCCAAAAGGTCCCTGCTGTCTCCCTGGATGACAGGATCCTATGTGCACTTACACCCTGCAGGTCTATGCATGAATTCTTTCTTACAGAATGTATTAGCAGCAGAAGAGCATGACTGCACCCAGACTGTGACATGGAGTTTCCTACAGAGCCAGCACTTTTTGGTCTATTATATAAGCAATAATTTCACAGAATGGCTGAGGTTGGAAAGCACCTCTAGAAACCAACTAGGCCAAACCCCCTGCTCAAAGCAAGGTCCACTTAAAGCAGATTTTCAAGGTGGCATCTCATTGGGTTTTGAATATATCCAAGGATGGAGAATCTACCACCTCTCTGGGAAAGCTGTGCCAGTGTTTAACCACTCTCACAGAAATTATTGTGTTTTTTATGTTTAAGTGGAATTTCCTGTGTTTCATTTGCTCCATTGACTCTTGTCCTGTCATTAGGCACCACTGAAAAGATCCTGACTCCATCCTTTTCAATCACCTCCTCCAGGTATTTATTCCCATTGATGAGATGCCCCTGAGCTTCCTTATCTCATGGCTCAATCACCCCAATTATCTCACTATCTCAGCCTTTCCTGTTAGGGGTGGCATTCCAGTTCCTTAACCATTTTCTTGGCCCTGCACTGAACTCTCTCCAGTAGCTCAACATCTCTCTTGTCTTGGACAGTCCAGAGCAGGACCCAGAACTCCAGGTGTGGACTCAACAGCACTGAGTAGAGGGGCAAGATCACCTCCCTTGACCTGCAGGCAAATCTCTTCCTAATGAAGCCCAGAAGGTTCTTTGTACTAAAGCTGCTTTTCAGCTCAGACCCAGCTTTTGGGGGTACCTGCAGTTCTATGGATTCCTTTGACTAGGCATTTCCCTTTTTTGACCTTCAAGAGGTTTTTGTCAGCATATTTTTCCAGTGACAAATATTTGGTATAGCAGCCACTCATTCCAGTTTTCTATCATGTGTAAACTTGCTGAGGAAGCACTCTGTCCCACTGTCCAGCATCCTATGAAGATATTAAACAATTTTGGCCCCAGTAACAATCTCCAGTGTACACCTCCATGTGGCTGATCATAAGCCTTTCAGCCCAACAGTTCAGGCAATTTTCAGTCCAATTCAATCCTGTTATCTAGTCTGCACATCACTGATTTACCAGGAAGGATGTTACAGCCGCAGTGTCAAAAACCTTGCTAAACTCAAGATAACAACATACACTGCTCCAACTGATCTGTAGTTTCTTCTTGAAGAAAGAAGTGACATTGGTTTTCTCCCAGCCTTCAGGACCCTTCCCTGATGTCAATTCAAGAAAGGTCTTGCAATGACATTAACTCCCTCAGCACTTGTGGTTGCATCCCATCAGACTGACTTGTGTTCATTCTAGCTGGGTAAGGGTCCCCTAATCTGGTCCTTCTCCAGCAATGGCAATTCTTGCTTATTCCAGATGTTTCCATGTCTCTAAGGTAAACAGGGAGATCCCAGGGATCCCTGAAGGCTGGTTTTACCAGTAGAGGCCAATGAGAAAAGAACACTGCATACACTGGTCTTTTCTGTGTCCTCTGTCACCAGGTGACCTGCCTTGTTCACCAGTTGGCCAACACTTTTCCCAGTCTGCCTTTTGTGGCTGATGTACCTGTAGAAACCTCCCTTTTGTCCATCACGTCTCTAGCTAGATTCAACTCCAAGTAGGCTTTGACTTTTCTAACCTGATCCCTGCATGCTTAGTCAGTGTGTCTATATTCCTCCCATAACACCTAACTACTCCCACCTCTTGAAGGTTTCTTTTTTACCTTTGAGCTTACTGTTCATCCATGCAGGCCTCCTCCCACCTTTGTTTCACTTCCTGCAGGTGGGGATCAACAACTCTTGAGTCTGGAAGAGCTGATCCGTGAAAGTCAGTCAGCCCTCCTGAACTCCTCTTCTCTTCTGCAAGAGGGTGTCACACAGGATTCTTCCAGGCAGGTCCCAGTGTTTGTTTTCCTGATGTTCAGGGTTGTTAAATTGCTGTCTTCTCTCAGGATCCATCTGCTCCTGGCATTCACACTCAAGAGTCTGTGCTGAGACCAGTTCTGTTCAATATTTTTATTGATGACATGGATGAGGGGATTGAGTCCACCATCAGTAAATCTGCAGATGACACTAAGCTGGGAGCATTTGTCAGCTCCAATCTGTTGGAGGCTAGGAGGGCTCATCAAAGGGACCTGGGATGGTTGGATACATGAGCAGAGTCCAATAAGATGAAGTTTAACAAGTCCAAGTGCCGGGTCCTGCATTTTGGTCATCATAACCCCCTGCAATATTACAGGCTGGGGAGGTTGTAGCTGGACAGTGCCCAGGCAGAAAGGGACCTGGGGGTACTGATCAAGAGCCAACTGAACATGAGCCAGCAGTGTGCCCTGGTGGCCGAGGCCATCCTGGCCTGCATCAGGAACAGCGTGGCCAGCAGGAGCAGAGAGATCATTCCTCCCCTGTACTCGGCACTGGTGAGGCCACACCTTGAGTGCTGTGTCCAGTTCTGGACCCTCAGTTTGGGAAGGACATTGAGAGGCTTGAGCACATCCAGAGGAGGCAACAAGGCTGGTGAGGGGCTGGGAACACAAGCCCTGTGAGGAACGACTGAGGGAGCTGGAGGTGTTTAGCCCTGGAGAAAAGGAGACTCAGGGGTGACCTTCTCACTCTCAACAACATCCTCGTGGGGGTTGGTCTCTTTCTCCAGGCAGCAACTGACAGAACCAGAGGACACAGTCTTAAGCTGGGCCAAGGGAAATACAGGTTGGATACCAGGAAAAAGTTTTTTACAGAAAGGGTGAGAAAGTATTGGAATGGTCTGCCCGGGGAGGTGGTGGAGTCACCATCCCTGGATGTGTGTAAAAAAAGACTGGATGTGGCAGTCAGTGCCATGGTTTATTTGAATTGTTAGGGCATGGGTTGGACTCAATCATCTTGAAGGTCTCTTCCAACCTAATGATTCTGTGTGATTCTGTGTGATTCTGTGATTCTGTGATTCTCAACCAGTTCATCTCTGTTTGTGAAAATCAGATCCTACAGAGCATCTCCTCTCCTAACTTTCTCAGTCACCTGTATCAGAAATTTTATTATTATTATTAGGAACTTTGTAATCCTATTTTTGCATTATTGTCCATCAATGCACTCTAAAGGCCTCTTGGATTGCTCTTGTCTAGCTGTATCCAGCCATTCCAGCACTCCAGCTGTGTGAGAGTAATTTGCCTCTTAATCAGAGACTTCAAAAATCAGGCTCCATCTGCCAAAGAATTCAAAAGTGAGAATTTTCCCTTTTCTTATTTCTTTTCCAAACAATTGGCCAACCAACAGAAAGTCCATTTCTCAGTACCATTGCAAAGCACATGTCTTATGGTCAAATATATCATATGCTACTGTTGATTTTGTAACAAAGAATTGTTTCTATCAAAAGGTGCTTATCAAAATTAAATAGAATCAATAAATAGCTTGCTAATATTTTTCTGTGAGCCAGTTTTTAAATGGGTCACATTGTTCTTTTCTTTGCTGGCAACCTAAAATAGAAGTTATTATATCAACAGTGGTTTGCACATAATAAAACGCTATCTGAAATTTAGTTTGGTAATGTTTTCACTTGAAAATTAAGGCTCAAGTAATATTGTTATTGTAAATTATCATAGTTTACTCTTTTTTTTTCAATATAGAAGCTCTATTCCTGATAGTAAAAATTGCAGTCAGAGTTCAGAAGAGAGAAAATTATTTTTTGGTACTGGAAATAAGGAAAATAAATATTCATGTTGAGAGTATATTATTGAGACTTCTTTTCCTTTCATGGGCCAAATTCTCTCCTGGAATATTTCATGCAATTCCACAGACTTCACTGGGACTTCACCAATTTTTGTTACAGAGATCACAGGACATTTTTTATTATTGTTGTAATTTCATAAAAATAAGGATAAATTTGAAATAGAAGCATCAACAGCATTTTCTTTTACAGATCTTGGATTTGAGAGGCTATTTATGAACATCAAACTGTGGTCCATTTCTCCCTGGAGTATCATGCAGATGTGCAGTTGCGCAGCTGCAGCTCTTCAACACCAAGGGAAGTATGAGCTATCCCCAGACACCAGTAAAAAGCCAGACGCATGCAGGCCACACAAGGTACACAGAGCCACCCAAGAGTCACCACCACCTCCAGGGGAGGGGGTTTTTATGCTCACTGTGGATCACTCTGAGAAAATGGAAATTCAGATGTGTGCAGGGTGCAAGTGGTTTGGCCCAGCTCAGATTTGTGGCTCACATCAGTGCTGGTGAGGATAGTGCTCAGGCAATGCCACGTGAGCTGCAGAGGATTCCTTCTCAGAGAATGGATTTCCTCACTGCTGTGTAAGCAGCTTCTGTTCCCACTCAGCCCTCAGTTTAGAATTAAAGGGCAACTCAGGGCTCCACTTCGGTGGCTGAAGTTAAAGTAAGACTAAAATGGTCAAAGCCATTTGCAACAATGAGAAGCATAATGAGGGAAAATAAAGAGGTCTTTCCACCACCTGCTGAGGAGAGGGGAACTGCAGGAGAAAACAGACTCAAGTACAAGGCCCTGACTATTTCTGGCACCATGTGTTAGACTCTTTAGGGATTCTTCAGAGAGGTGAACTTCACTTGCACTGAGATCAATGAAAACCTGTGCATTCAATCTGTTTCTCATAAAAACTAACTCTGAGTCTCTCCACTGTGCAAGTCAGAACTGTCTGAAAGTCACAGGGAAATGGAGGGCTGAAAGGCCAAGAGTTTTGTGCTTCTTTTTCTTTTTATACACTTTTTATTCCCACAGATCCTATGGGAAGCATAGGACTTCAGCACAGGGACAGCCAAAAAGATTCAGGGCTGTTAAAATAGTAGCTTGTTTAAATCCCAAGGTAAACTAGTTGTGCTAAATTAATCTGTGAACCCTCACATCAGATCTAGTGCCTCTGAGCAGTACAGATATTTTGAGATGATCTAATTGTGGCTGGAGAGAAGGGAGAGTGTGGGCACGAGTAACACTGTGCTGTGTGCCGCAGTGGGCTTGGCACACAGCACAGGGCAAAAGGATGACATGGGCAGCACAGCCAGAATACCAGGGAGCAAAGGGCATTTCTAAAAGTTAGTTGCTGGAATAATCATAGAATAGCAGATTTTAAATGCTTGCTAGGAAACTGAGGAAGATGTGTAAAGAAAAACTGTGAGTTTTTGGAAGTGATGGTAGGATTAGAAAGAGCAGGGAAGGGTACTGTTGCCAACTAATAGATTAATAGACAGGAATTGTCCCTTGTGGGATTTTTCCCAGCTCTTCAACAGGAATCAGAGACACCCTGGGTAGCTTTGTTTTCTAAACAGGCAGGACCAGTTAAAAGCAGTGCCTCTCACTAGAGTGAATTAGAGGATACAAGTACAGACATCTTTAACATGTTGGGAAGCAGGGGACAGGATTTGACAGGTGAAGGCTGTGCCAGGGAGCTGAAGGAGATGAGCATTTGGGGAACACCAAGGTCCTTCTGGACAAGGCTCTTTTGTGGATCTGTGGGGTGGGAGTACTACATCCATCCCCACTCACACCCAGCCTAACAAGGCACCACAAAACACCAGAAACCATCCAGGTATTGCCAATATAATCACCAATACCCAACAAGAAGGCAACAGAGAAGACATCTAATGTACTCCTGGGAAATGTGGAATATGTAGTATACTGCTATATCCACCCTCATTGGGTGGATGACATTTAAACACTGAAATGGATGTTTTTCAAAAATTCTGGACAAAGCTTTTGTTTTTACCCTTCTGCACAAATGGTGGAAAACATTTTTTAAAAAAACTACACTACAGACAGAAAAAAAAATGAATAATGATTTCACTGTTTCTAACTCCTTCAAGATGTGATTGATCATTACATTGTTGCAGGTCAAACTCTGCCACAGAAAACTACAGATAATCCTCAGCTGCATTTCCTAAACCATTAATAGGATAGACGAGGCTAAGATAACAATGCACAATTTATTTTCCAAAAGCAGCTGACAGGAGGAAATGGATACCAAATGAATTAACTCATTAGAACAGTACGGCACATTTGGAAATTCAAAACAGACTGCCTGGAATGATTTAAATCTGTCATGAGGTTAATGTCAGTCCCTTGCTTAGGCGTGTCAGTGTTGTAAACTAGTGATCCAGTTTTAGAAAGGTTGATGTGTGCACACCCTGGGACTTGTGCCTTAGGGTGGCCTGGACTTAATTAATTACATGACTTGAATGCAATTGGCCCCCACAGGTTGCATAGTATGTGCAAAAGTTACATTCACAGGCATAGGCACACAAAAAACCACAGACATACCAACACTTTCTTATATAAACAAAAAATATTTGTTAGCTTGTTGAGAATCAGTATTAAAAATAGTAGGTATCTTACAGCCTATAAATACATTCTGTCTTTAAGAAACTGCATCTGTATCCAGAGCAAAAACTTGGCAGGTGTCTCAAGGGAGCAAAGTTTCTCTCATGCTTGATTTATAACCAACTGAGAATTTCTCAGAAATTGGGTTTTAACATTTGTCAGCCACAAGTTGTCAAATAAGCCTATTTTCTCGTGGTAAGCTCCCACCTGTGTCTCTTTCATAGTCACAGCAGTATATTTTTAGAAAATTGTGGACTTTTATTCAGCATACCAGACTCCATTAGAGCACTGCTAAGGTAATATCTACATTTATAGCTGTCATTAATATTTAAGAGCTTTAGTTGCTTTTTTCTCCTTCATAGAGTAATAAGCCATAATTAAAGGAGTCAGGGGCTGTATTACAGAAACATTTGCCACCCCACGTGTAGCACAAATATTACTTTACAAAGAGACAACAGAGAGCTAAAGCAGTTCAGAGTATTTCTTCATATATTTATGGCAATAGCATAGTGGCACTTGTCATTAAACGAGCAACATTCTAACACAATAACTTGTTCAATCACTGTATCTGAAAATGGCTTGATTAGTGTGTGCAGATAATGGAGACTAGACAACAGTACAGAAATGGTCCTGCTGATTTATATCTGAAGAGTCCACACACATGATCTACAAGCAGCAGCTGTAAAAAGGTCTTTGCTTTCCTTTCGGTGCAGAAATCACTTGGAACAAGGGTCATCCCAAAACAAAAGCAATTCAAGCAGCCTATCTGAGAGGAAGATGAGGAAGGAAGGAAGGAAGAAGGAAGGAGACTTATTTCATCTTCTGCACTGCAGATCGTTTTTACATCATCCCGGATTATGCAATATACCATGGCAGGGACAGTGAAGCATGAGTTCATCGAGAAAGGGCACTTTCATTAGCACTGCTGCAGTGTGTGCTCTCAGATGTCTGAGGTGGAAAGGTCACAGCCACAGACTTCACAGCACCACTGTCTGGCCTGTCTACACCCATCCTGGTTATCCAGAGTTATGAGGAAGAGAGGTTAAATGCTTTCACATGAGGTGTGTGTTTATCCTGGTGGCATACAAAGAAGAATCCCATTAAATTAAGTAGCTCCCCTCTTAAGTTTGGCAATTACTGTGAAGCACAGATTAAAGTAAGATTCCATGAATTAGTGATCTGATTTCATTTGGCAGTGATGTTTTACAATGTGTAGTGTCAAACACTATATAATGTCAATGATAAAGAGAGCACATGAGTATTTATGATGTATAATGACGTGAAATGCCTTTGGTGCTCAAACTTCAAACTCTCACTTCTTTGTTTGCATGTAAACCACAAACTGGTTTGGCATAAAGCACAAGATTTTTTTTCTCATCTCAGAAAAAAAAAAAAGAAAAAGAAAAAAAAAAAGGGGGGGTCAGCTGTACTGGAATGAGGTAAAAGTACAAAGGTAAGGACAGGATTACTTCAGATCAGGGGATTACTTTATATGGTCACAACCCCTTTTTCCTTGAGTATCTGGATTTAGTAGGATTTTCCAATAACCTTCAGAGAAGTGTTGAAAGTCCATTTTTTAAACTGTATAGGTTTTTGTCCTTTAATTGAATTACCCACATACATGTGCACACACACACACACATGCACACACTCTTAACTCCTTTCATTATGCACCAAAAGTCTTTAGTGCCCCAAGTCACAGCATTCCTGAAATCAAACATGTTGGTATTTTATGGAAGCTATCTTGCAGATTCTTGTAGAACAGATGTGTGATCCCAGTTCATGAACCTGCCAGCTCTGTGAATTGAGGGTCTGAATCAGATATAGTCCTCTTCTTTTATTTTGTTCTGGCTTAAAACAAGTCTCTGAGATCAACTTCATCCATGAAATTGTCCCAAAGAGGATTGCTAGATTTAGCTGACAGATGCAAAAAATCTCATGTTGTCACAGAATTCCCCAGTGTCTACTCAGCACCAGATGTCAAAAAATGCAAATCTACAGCTGGGTCTGGTGTTCATTTGTACTCCAAATTCCCTCCCTCCCAGCTGTTGTTTTCCACTTCCATGTACATAGAGTTGAATTTTCTGAAGCAGGAGATAGACACTTATGGCCTCCTATATTTATATGAATATACAAGTTTGTTTATTTACCTGGAAAATATCTATTTGAGTTGAATAATGATTTGTTTGTGAGGGTGCATTTGAGTATGCTTACCCATCCCTGTTGAAAACAACCTTACTCATCTTATAAATACAATTTCTTCTCAGTAAGTTCTCTGGAACTGGAGCTATCTTTCCAAGTAGCTGTTCAGAGGTACAGAATAGGATTTTTGCCCTTGCTTAGGCCTCCTGGGCACCATGGAAATAATAAGCATGACCACAGTAAGACAAAACAAAAGACCTATAGTCATGAGGAACTGCAGAGCAGTGTTTATTCAGTCATCTGGGGGGCCCTTTGATGGCTATCCTTTGTGCCCCTCAGAAAGGGAAGTTCTACCCTGGGACTACAATGACTGGTTTTAAATTTTGCTCTCCCTCATGTAGATATTACCAGCTTGCACAGCTTTTGAAATATTGACAATAACATGTCTGCAAGAGCTGAATTTATTTTTCCTTTTGTTTTTCCCTAACTAAACTGGGAGAAAATTTGAATTATCAGGTAAGGGTGACTACAGCAGTCTAAATGAGCTTCCTGTAAATGAATTCAGAGGTTCCAAATTTCTAAGGTTCACCTGCAGTGACCTCTAGTGTAGTTTAAGTTTCCTTTGCTTAAATGAAGATACCTTGCAAATGGAGACCTTCTCTCTCTCCTTATTTGTGTGATGACTTCAGCTCACTGAGTTCTCTGTTGTATAGATATTAATCATAATCTAAGAAATTATTTGATTTATTATAATTCTGATTTTCAACCAGTCAAGAAAGTTGGTTTCATCTAGGGCTAAGGAGACATTACCATGTTTAAAAGGGATGAGTCAAAAAAGATGGGAAAGTATGTAAAACACAGGTTCAAATTTAAATCAAAAGTCCAAATTAGACAATCACATGGAAATCCCCACTTTTTAAGGAAAGCATAACATACACTTTAGCATTGTAACGTGCCTTATATCAGACTGCAGTAGTTTTTCAGAGCATTCACCTTTCTGCACAGTTTTTATGCCCTCAGCTGGATGGGAATATTGTTGTCTTGGTTTAACCCCCCTGCATGTTTCAGTGCCTGCACAAAATACAATTCACCAAACAGCACTGTCTGCCCAGCTTCACTGAGACCTGAGGTGGCAAACCCATGCTATGACCAGCAGTGCTGAACAGATTTCTCATCCAGTACCTGCAAATAGCACAGAGTCCTCTCATTACAGCTACCACACACTTCCTCAAGTCACAACCTGGCTTGCATGCAGCTATCCCAGCTCCTTCTACATCCCTGCTCCCCAGTGCTCCAAGATCTGACCCTGGGGCAGGCAGAGCCAGGTCAGATACCTGCATCTGCCAAGTGAATACTCATAAATCTTCACACTTCCAGCAAGATTGAATCAACAAATCTGACTACAAAATGCTGAAAAGTTGGTACCTAAAATTGCCTAAGCTTGTGCCTGAGTCCTGTAATTGTCATTAAATGCTTTAACATAACTTGAGTGATAGTTATCAAACCCAGAAGTGGAACACAGATGTAGGGAGAGTCCCCCGGTATTTCTGTATTTATTAACTGTGCCCACAAAACAGAGCAATGGTAATGAAAATGTTAAGTGTTAACAGCACTTTGGGGAAGTCTAGAAGTGTTTAGAACTAATATCATTATATATGTATCCACAATATTCATTTTTTAAGGTAGATAATAGTATCAATTTGGGAAAGCAGTGATTGAAGAGAAAAGAAACACTGGTGTTTAATAGTTTTACATTAGGCACAAGCAGAGCTATGCACCCATCAGATAAGAGGAAAGGAGGGAGAAGAGTACAAATACTTTGTTTGAAGTGACATGACCCGGCACAAATAGCCTCGGTGACATTTTAAGATCAAACAGTCCAAGCATCAGGTACATACACTTCAAATCACAAGGAGAAGTTTTGCCAAGTTGAGCCTGATGTGCCTAGCCTGATCAGAGTGACAAAAACTTTTATTTAATTCTGATTTTTTGAAGTTTATCCTTCATAGATTTAAAAGTATCACCAGGTTGCATTTCCTTATTTATTTGACTTCTAATGCATTCTAGTGACAATATCCCAATGAAATATTTATTTAAAAAATCAAAAATGCATATACCAATTTACATTTTCAGGCTAGTGAGTGTTTGCCTGAAGGATTAGAAGGGAATTACTACTAAGGCAAAAGCAAATATTTTTTAACTTGATGAAGAAATACATGTTCAGATGTTTAAAAAAATTAAAACCTAGCCAAAGATGATATTTAAATATGATAATTCATAAAGGTAATGTTAAAATTTTGAACAAATATCAAAGAAAGAGGAAGTGCTAAGAAAGGTAGGGAAGTCAGGGAATTTTTCAAATGCTCTGTACTGTCAAATATACATTAAATTTAAGACTGCAAGATATTGAGAAATAAACTGTGAGAAGTCAGCAGGAAAATGAAGTGCTGATTGTGCCCAGAGTAAAGCACAGGAGATGCCCAGGGAAGGGGGATTAAAAGCCTGTCTGAAGGGGTGTTTGGAAGGTTGAGGGAAAACACTGTTCTGAAGCAAATGGGCAGGGGGGCAGCAGTTAAAAAATAACTGGGGGGCAAAGCAATGTCACCGACAAAATCATTGGGAAAGAGCGTTAGAGTTTCTTATTTTGCAAAGGTTTTAATTCATAAGAAGCAAATAAAGGATATTTGTGCAGGAAAAAGCAGTCTGTCAGAGCCTGCCCTTCATGCTACAAGCATCACTTCTGTCAGAAAGGAAACATATGTTCTCAGCCAGCTCCAGTCTCCAGGAGCCAACATGCTGCTGGAGATGGACTCTGAGCACACGGAGCTCTGGCAGGACTGGTGTGGGAAATGGGGCTTGGGAACCACAGCCAGGCTGTGCAGAACAGCCACCGCTGCTCATTCTGAGCTCTCTGGGTAAAACCAGATACCTCTGGATTCATTCTAGTGAGAATGTCTGCCTTATGTTCATTATCATAGAAATTTATCTCAGAAGCACTGCCTTCTGCCTGGAAAATGAATGTTTCTACTTTGCTTCATTGCCTAATAGCTGGAGGAGTCCATTACCTTGGGAAAACATTTTTTCCATTTACATTGACTCTTAAATATTTTATGATCATTTTTCTTTTTAGCTTTCACAGTAAATAAATACATGACAGACACAAGATGTTAAATAGTCACCAATGTATGTAATTTAGTGTATATACTGATCCTCATCTATTTTTATCCTGACTTTCTATAAATTTTACTATGCACTGCTTCCTTTAATTATTTTATTTACTTTAGACAGTGCTTAGTTTGACTGCCTTTCAGTCTCTATCCTATAAATACTTCATAGTGGGCTTCAGAACATGCAGCATTTGAACTAAGCAACTTTAAGTCTTAGATCCTTCCTCCTTGAAGCCTTGCTTTCTTTGAAGGGCATATAATTATTACTTCCTCTCTGTGAGGACTGTTGCAGTGACATTTCCATGCAGTACCTCTGCCACTAACTCACTTTCAGTTATTTTGGGATCAAACATTACTTCTATCAGTCTTGAAAAGTTGCTAAAAGATTTTTCTTAATCATCAAATGTAATACATTCTGCTCATACAGCCAAAATAATAATAAATATTAATAATATCGTTAATTAACACAAATCATACAGTTACATTTGTTGAAAGCAGAGAGCAGAGTGAGACTCTAAGGCACCTCAGGGATGAGCTGATGGACTGTATCCCTGAAAACTCATTTCTATAACACTGTTTTGCTTTGCTTTCTCTCCGTTTTCAGGAATCACAATGGCATTAGAATTACCTGGTTTCCCTTGCATGTATCAGCTGCAAAGAAATGACCAGGTGTGTAGAGGGAAACTGAACCAAGACCTACCTAACACAGGAGGAGACTTTCTGGACTGAATCACTCCAGACTGGGCTACAGGTGACAGGCAGAGAGCTTGCTGTGTGTGTAAAGCACAGTCCCCGTGCTCAGTGCCATGCAGCAAAGGGATGGTGGTTGTAATTGTCACAAATGTTGTGCATTCTATTAAATGGAACCCTAATGCTGCAACATTGTGGGCAAATTATGTCTGGGGTTATTATGGTCTGTAGTATCCTGTAAAATCTAGCTTTGTTGTGTGAGTCTCAAAGGCTGAAAACACTTTGAGGGGATGTAGATTCAGAGGTTTTGTGAATTCTGTGATTCACAGACATACAAAATGGGTACTGCCCCACTCCCAGGGAAGGGACCACAGTGGGTCCAAGCTCCCTGCTCAAGCAGGGTTGTTCCTAGAGCACATGGCACGAGACTGTGTCCAGATGGTTCTTAAATATTTCCTGTGAGGGAGACCACAACCACTCTGGGCAATCTGTTCCAGTGCTGGGTCATCTGCACAGTAAAGCTCTTCCTCATACTCAGGTGGGATTTCCTGTGCATCAGTTTCTCTGCCCATTGCTTCTTGTCCTATTGCTTGACACCACTGAGAAGGGGCTGGATCCATCCTCTTGACACCCTCCCTTCAGATTCTGACAGAGACTGATGATGTCCTCTCTCAGTCGTCTCTTCTAGAAGCTAAACAGGCCCAGCTCCCTCAGCCTTTCCTCATAAGAGATGCTCCAGTCCCTTAATGCTCTTCACTTCTTGGAATGGAAAAAACTTAGGCCCCTTTAAACATTATATTTTTAATATCAAAGCCAAAAGAATTTAAGTGCTCCTGGAAAATGTCATTCTTTTCCAAAAAATCTCCCTCTCCATTTTGCACAAACACACATTAATATTGAATAAAACGATTCAGAAACTCTTCCAACCTTTGTGAAACATTTACTATGTGTAGGATATAGATGACAGCAATTTTCAAAGGTCAGGATATGAAATAGTGTATTATTACAATATATTAACTATACCCACTAACTACCACTGCCTATACAACACTGACCAGGCCTCACAGCATTATTATTTTTTTTCTAAAAGGAAAAAAATACAGGTCTTGAGAACACAGTCTTCTACCAAACTATCTTCTCTGAGTCTTGCAACTTTTAGAAATTTAGTCTGCTTCTAAGGAGTAGTTACAAAAGAGGTGAGATTTAAGGCTGGCTTCAGAACTGGGCAAATATGCCTTGGTGTCGAGTAAATGAACTGTGGAGGAACTGGAACTAGGGAACTTTGAATCAAATCAACTAATAAATTCAGCCAGAAATGGGGACTGGCTAGGGAGAATAAAAAGGTCATAATACTTTAGTTTCATATTTCTTTGTTTAATCAAATTCCTTATTTGAAGGCACTGAATATTTTTTATTATACCTTTCAAACAAAACATTTGATATAATTTTTTAAAACAATACTTTTAATTACTAGGTTTAAACATCATTTGATCTTTCAAGAAAAAAAAAGGATTCAAAATGTGTTTCCCAAAAGCCTTAGCATATATATGTATTATATATATATATATATATATAATACACACATATATATGTGTGTGTGTATGTGTATATGTATATGTATGTATACATATATGTCTCATTCATTTGACTTCTGCTCTCACCAGAAATGCTTGCTCTTCAGACAACTTTCTCAAAGTGAAGCATAGGGCATATAATCTGTTGAGTTGTAGCTTGCACTGCAATTGGATTGCTTCTTAGAACATTTTCTGAAATTTCCTTTATAGATGTATATTTTACCTAAATCCCTGGGGCTGCTGTCTCCTATTGGCCAACCTTTGACCTTCATAGATGCCTTGTTAACAAAGCACTACTACTCAAAAATTTAACTGGAGTTTGAGCTGTTTGAAAGTGGTCCTAGATTTATTACAATCCCTTAAACAACTTTCAAAAGTACTGTAATTTTTAACACAATATTTGACATACTTTGTTTTCCTGTCCATCCATATGGTTCATTGATTTTTTTGTTAAATTAATAAGAATATTTACAGGATTTTTGGAGCCTGTTTATTAAACCATCATACTTGTACATCAAGAATTGTATGTCAAGAGAACACTTCCTTCTTAAGTCATTCCAAGAGGTAAGTGATTCTATCAAGAAAAGGAACACAACATATCCCAAACATATATTCAACTAATTATACAGGTTGCTTGTTTTTTGCAAGTCTGGACAGACAGTAACTCTAACATATTAGAACTTAATTTTATTTCTACCAAAGAGTGGCAATTTGCTTTATGATCTACAACCTTTGCATACAACTAAGGCATGATAAACAGTAAACTGAAGTCCCAACTGAAATACCAAAATTCCAGTACTAAAAGGAGACCTACAAGAGAGCTGCAGAGAGATTTTTTTCTTTTAAAAAGCAAAATGTTTTGATGACACAAGGGGTAATGATTTTAAGCTTAAGGAAAGCAGATTTATATTAGAGCACGGTGAGGCACCAGAACAGGTTGCCTGGAGAGGTGGTGAATGCCCCATTCTGGAGCTGTTCAAGGCCAGGCTGGATGAGGCTTTGAGCAATGGGGTCTAGTGGAAGGTGTCGCCGCCCATGGCAGGGGGATTGGAACAAGAAGACCTTTAAGGTCCCAACCCAAACTGTTCCATAATTCCATGATTTTGTTAGCACAGGCTGTCATGACTCATGATTTAGTTGCTGTACTGTCTTTAGCTGATGTACATCAAAGGGTCTCACCATATAGCAAACAAATTCTATCTTGCTAAAGCAGAGAAAACTGCATTGTTCCTGTGCAATGGTGGTAAGATCTGGGAAAAGAGATTCTTTTTTGTGGTTGAGTTTCTACACTGGAAACATTTCCACACTAAAGTTCAGGGTGAGGCAGCAGTATTTGCCACAACCTCACTAAAACTTTAGTCAAGGAAATATATTCAAAGTGGTCTGATTTCCTTTAAAATATTTATTTCAGTATATACCTTTCGTTCTTATTCATACAAATTAATATGGACCTGATCAATCACTTCAGCAATCATCATTCATGGACCAACCTTTCATTCCTGCCTTCCATCCCTTCCTTCAGCTCCTCAAAAGGAGGTGACAGAGGTGTTTCCCAGCACACCACAAGGAAGAAAATGAGGCTAGTCTGAGACCAGGAATAACTTCTAAGGTTGAGGGCAGGTAAAAATCCATTTTCCTCTAGCCCCAGAATTCACAGATGCATGTCTTCAATTTCAATGGGCACTAAGATACAGTGCTCTGAGTACTGAGTAAAGCACATCCTACCTATTTCTTCATGCCAAATGTTCCTTTAGGAGGCATGTTTGATTAGATTGGCCAGGTCATCTGAATAATTGAGTTTCTGTGCTATTTCAGGTCCTCACTGGGCTTAGAAGCATTCCTTCCTTAGAAGGAAGAATTGTCATAACCTTCTATTACTTGCATTATTTGTTTGTACTCAAGCTTTTTTTTTTTTTGTTTTTATATCTTTAGCTAATGCAAAAAATACTTTTCAAATAGGGTTCATGCAAGCAAAATCCCTCTGGCTGGGAATCTGGATCCCAGATCTGGACAAATCCAGATTTGTCTTTGTCCTCTTAACTTGAACTGCTCCATCTTTTTGCTACATGCCCTCAGAATATTGGTGACAAAACACTATGATAGATAGAAAAAATTAGCTGCTGATAGCAAGGCACCAAGCTTAGATTATGGGATTTGTCATGCTGGAACTTAGTCCTGCTGTGTTTCATCTGCCCTCTCATCAAGACATCCCTGCAAAAACCACTCAGCATCAACACTGTCATAGCCTACAAAAATTTCCAAAGTATATCTGGTCAATGTTTATTCTCACAGAATGTTTGTGATGCAGACCTGTGAATGACTCGAACCAGAAGAGCATGAAAAACAAGAATATCATGAGCCAATTTTCCTTTCACCTCATGCTGTTTTGTTCTGCTAAGTCTCCTAGCTGGAATCTGCTTAGATAGATACAGTTGTTAGGGATTTACAGGAAATGCCTAAACATTGTAAGGCATCACAGTCTATATCAATTATCTTTAAATATTTCAAAAAGAGTAGAAGCTTTGCTTTATCTCATCATTAAAGATGGGCTTCAGGCTTTTGCAAGCCCTGTTTGAGTGGCTATGTCATAACTCAGTATGCAGAGAAATCTTTTTGTTCTTTTATCCACTTATTTCCAGTTGATATTCACTTCAATCTAGCTTCCAGGAATCCCATCTGTAAGAGTGAAATGACTACAATGAGACTTAAAACTTTTTTTACTACCTATATAGACCAGATGACAAACTTCAAATAAGTGAAGCAAAGCACATGTGTTCAGTGTTGACACTGTTTATCTTCTGTGATTATCTTTCAGTAAATACATGATTCAAACACTCAGTTTAAATTTAGGAAGACAGAAACATACTTATTACTACAAAGAAAAAATAAAAAAATTCCTACATCTTGATCCACTTAATATCCTTACAAAGATATCCTAAATAAAAGATATTTATTTCTAATCTAGATTTTATCACTTACTATATAATGATTTCTCATAAACATATTATTATTATTGTTAATAATAATAATAATAATAATAATAATAATAATAATAATAATAATAATAATAATAATAATAATAATCTTACACAGCTTAAGATAACTTGCAAACAAAAACATAGTAGCCTCCCTCTCAGAAACATAAAAATAAATCACCAACATATGTTGACCTGAGTTAACACACAAGCACATCCCTCATTCCTCACTGCCTAGTGCCTCATCCTCAACAGGATCTTTTCCCTACCTCTGCTGCCTTCCAGTGGCTCTACTGCCTTTCAGCTGTCAGCTACCCTTTTAGCATTTGCTCATTTTTCTAGGATCTTTGGAACTCCTTTATTAGTAAGTCTTGCCTTACTCTAATTTGCCTGATTTACTTTATAATGAATGTTTGAGAGTGTAGGTTAAAAGCTTCTTTCCGAGCTTCCCCTCTCATTCATTGATTTGAGATGTTTCTTTACAGAGGAAAATGAAAGGAGCTCAGTTTCTGAAATGTTTCCAAATGGACTAACATTGCAAAAGTCCAGATATCTCAAATTCTTGATCTGCTCATCCTCACCATTATTTCTTTGCCATTCTCTGCCTACAAAAAGCCTCTTTGCCTGCCTCTCTAAATATGACATCATTTCTTATGTGACTCAGTAGAAACATCCCACTGTCATTTATCAAAATGCATAGCATATCTGGGATCTTCTTTCAATGTTTTCTTCCCCAGTTCTGTTTCCTGCATACACTTGGAAATATCCACCATCCTAACAACAAAACCTATCTCTAGATTTGTCTCTTCCTGATACCTGAGTGAATGGCTGTGAACAGTGTGTGACAGCTGATACCTGCATGAATGGTTCTTTCATATTAGCAGTAAGATAAACCTCTTGGAGAACAAGCACAAATTTTTTCACAAACAGAAGTATATAAACATCATAACTCTCTTGATGAAACTCAGCATGGATTCATTATGCAGACAATACAAGCTATTACAGCAGAAAAACAAAATTAGCTCTTATATCATTCAACTGAGCCTGTGCCAAAACAAGAAGTAAATCACTGAAGTTGTGTATAATACATGAGGTATACAGCATTGTTGAAAATTGATTTTTTTTTTAATGATAAAAGGGAATTGGCACAGAAGTGATATGTAATTTTAAATGCTTAGCCTAATAACATTGCTAATTTTAATTGCTATTAGAAGAACCTTGTTTTCCTCTAAGGCATTATGTAAAGAATCATTCTAGCTCAAATATGCATGGGAAATGTTTAAGGGCCATTACAGAACAAACAATGAATATCAAAGCAACAGCACTAAACCAGCAAATATCTCGAGCTGTGATGCCAGGCCTTGGCTGTTTAGCTATCAAGCAGACATTAACAGATGACAGATAAGTTATTATTCACCAAAGTTGGATGCAAAAAGCCTAAATGCATCCAAACAATAATGTAAAATACAATCTAAAATTCAATGAATGGGAAAAACTACACATAACATAAAAACATAATTTCTGTGTAATATTCTTAATTATGAAATACTAACATTTCAGCACGCAAGGTTTTAGCAGCAGTTTAGAATCCAATTTATGAAACTGAGTCCCACACATTTACATATAATTGTATCTGTGCAAAAGATGCCAGCATGTACTGAGGAGAGGCTTTGGCACACAGTTGCTCAGAGTGGGGGAACAGCACAAAGGCCACCACATTCTCTGTCTTGCCTAGACACTCTTCTGCTCAGAACCAGAACTGTCCTGTGTAACAACAGCAAGTGCCAGAAGCTCTTATCACCTTCCTGGAGGTGACCTCTGCAGGAAGGCAGAAAGGTCTGTGGAGGCACACCCTTTTCCTCCCCCGACCTCAGGAAAGCCCTGCTCATGGCCAAAATGCCATTGGCAAAGGACAATACATGGGATTCCAAAAGTAGTGCCTGGAGACATACCAGCACATGGATAAAATGGAGTGGTTTGCAGTGGAAGGGGATTTTAACACATCTCACTGAAATATATGCAATTGCAGAGAAAAAGGAAATGTTAAGTGTAAGCAGCATGCAAGTTAAATGTGACTCAATGATTAAACACATTACATTACTCTAGCAAAACTGGAGAGGTATGAACATACAACTAAAAGCAATGAAGGGATGCAACTAGAAAGATATTTAATAGTGTTGTTGGAGATTTAAGCAGATGCTGTGTTCACTGAAAACAAAGAAGCAAACAAAAAGCAAAAATATTTTAAAGAAAATTTTATAAGCAAGTGTATCTATTCCATAAGGATAGAGCTCAGAATAAACCAGTGCACATAACGAAATCCAGCAGCAAGATCTTGGTCATTGTGACAGCACAAACTAAAATGCCATTCTGCAATGTATTTCCTGCATATGTATTATTATATGAGAGAATAAGCAAGAGTAAAAGAATACAAGACAGAATCCAACTCCATAGCCAAGGCAGTCTCTAATAAAGGACCTCATTTGTACTATTCTTCATTATAAATTCAGAGAACTATCCAAAATAGACAGATTTTAGGGTAATTTGTAAATCAATTACTTTCTTGTTAGCATTGTTATGAAGAACACTCTGGACATTACACAAACATTTGCTCAAAACAAGTAATTTGGATTTAAAAGCAGAGAAGTGCCTGTAGGCAAACAAAAATGCAGGCAATATGTACAACAATTGAACAAAATTAATAACTATATTGAGTTAATCTACAATCATTTAATAATCATTTAATTTGAAGTAAAACTATAGTTTAAAATACCCCATGAGACATGTTGGTGGTAGAATTTTTCCTATATGCTCTGTGTCCTAACTGGCAGAAGCAACTTGGTGATAACAATTATATTTAGTAATGATATTTAGTAATAGACATTTAATTACAAAACAAGGAAGTAATGTTAAAGGCATTATGGCAAGAACAGAAGTCTTGGCATGACAGTCTGAAGAAGAAGAACAAGTAGAAAGCATAAACTATTAATAATAGTAGCTACAACATTTAATTTTGAAATATTTGAAGGAGTGAGAACAAAACTGACTAATGGCACAAACATTTTTTTTCTGATCAAGCAACACAAGTCTATTTGCAGACAGAAGGATGGAAAAAAGTTTAGACTGAGCTGGATTAAATACAATATTTTAGCCTGGAAATACCTCCAATTTATGTTTTTTTATCATAACATGGGTTTTGTGTGTAAATGCAGACTGATTTGTAGTGGCTAGAAAAGAAGTCTGTATGCTAACTCATTAATTGCTTTCCAAGTGATAACTTAGAATTGTAGTTAACTATTTCCAAATGTTTTTAAGGAAAGGTCACTTTTGTTGTTTGACTTGGACATGCTTATTTGCAGTCATCCCTTGTTGCTCAGTGCTTTGTGTATTTCATAGGAATATAAGATTGAAAGTCTTCCCTCCCATTTAGTCACTAAATACATTCCCTGCTGGCAAAGACAACCATGTGAATAGTTTGCTATCATCCAGTTATTATTGGATACATTAAACAGCTTCCTTTTTCCTTTTTAATACAGGAGTCCAGGGAACTCCTGTAAGTCCCATTATGTTAGGTTCACTGCCAATGCTCATGAACAAAGGAGAAAGACAGACAATAAAACCAAAACCACATGTGAATTTCTGGCATGACCTGAAGTCAACGGGTGCTGTGACATTTGTTTGGATTTTGCCCTGCAATTATAGAAAGGGAGTGTTCTCACTCCTTAGGGCTTTTCTCATTCAGCCATCAGAAGCCTGAGAGCAAGGCCGGAAATGTAAGGCTAGATTCAGAAAGAGATCAGAGCCCAGGATCTACACACTGAATCTAAAAGTCACTACATGGAGCTTTTCAGCAGATCATTGCACCAGAAAAGTCTAAAGTTTACAGCTATCTAAAAAAATAAAATCAAATTTCGCTCTGGTGGAGGACACTCAGAATACTTATGCCCTCAAAGGAATTCCCAAATGATAGAAGTACCATTTCTTTCTCCTTTGTGAGGCCATACATGATTGGTGTTCCTAGACAAAAATAATCCTCAAACTTTTTCTTAAAAAAAATTAAGGGAAAAAAAAGTACTGTATCTTTTGTCCTTAGCTTTTATTGTCCTCATACGCCTATGACACTCAAGGGTAACTCTCAGGAGGACTTGAACTACCTCACCCACTTCCCAAGGGAGTGTATTCTCACTGTGTCTCAAATAAGCTGGAGTGAAATTATCTCAGTTAGTCCTATTAAATTGTCCCACACTACACACAGTTATTCTAGAGGAGTACAGAGACTGTAGAGATTTAAAATGTCTAAGTCCATCAGTTACTTCACCAAGCATGCAAAAGTTTCATCAGAAGAATTTATAAACCCCACACTCAACTCTCCCTGCACTGCCACCGACAAAGACAGAAGAATGACTCTGACAGTGAGTGTTTCACAAAACTGAATCAATTGTATTGGATCTGTTGATCTCCTGCTTTAGGGATTTCTGAGAAAGGGCATCTAATTTTGTCAGGAGGGAGAAAGAGAGCCTTAGCTTTTTGAGGTAGTAAGGCTCATACTACCTTGAGATTTCTAATTGTGATTGTGGGCTCCCATAGACCCCACTCTAGCACACCTCATTCTCCATACATATATTATGATTGTTTAATGGTTGATTTCTCCACCCTGAAAAGCTGATCACTAAAAATTCTTTAATTGATGGACAATACAGACACAAAGAATAAGAGGAATCAGAATTCCTCCCTGTCACTCAGCAGCTCTATGTTACTAATCTTACTGAATAAATGGGATATAACAATGCCAGTGTAAAACTGGACTGTTAAAATATTTTCCTGGGGAAAGAATACTTTTGGAACTTGTATAAATGTTCTTGCATTCATGAAAACATGGAGTTGCTGAAGCATTTCTGGACTGAAAATCAGTATTTCCCTTACAAGTGATAAGTCATGCAGGCTCTCCTAAACAATTGCAAAATAAGCTAAAATATCAGCTGAAAACACTTGAATTGACAGGTTATGGTAAAAGTTGCTTACATCTGCTGTCTTCTGAACACAAAATAAAGTTTTCACTTTCCAATAGATAGGGATTTTTCTTACACATTTCATTATGTTGTGCATTGTTGTTGCTGAAAGGACAGAGTTTCCAACCTTCACCCTTGTGAGTTTGCAATTTTCCTAAGGATGTCACACTTTAAAAAATAAAAAAGCTCCATCATCACACCTGAACTTCACGTCCCATGATTTTATCTTGGACTCTGGACATCTTGGCTCTTGATCGCTGTTTCTACCTTAATTAAGTAGAAAACAATCACTCAGAGTAGCCAGTGATCTGGAATATTTCCACACAAAGATGTGAAAACAGGAGGGGTTTTTCTCTGCCTGACTCTCACTTCTCTTGCTTTGAATTACAACCTAGATAAATTATTTTCTGTCCATCACATAATATTTGAGAGTATGTCAGTCTCCTGTAGCCTTACTGTACTGGCACACACAGGCTGTTTCAGTGGTTACAAGAGCTGGCAGAGCAGAATTTACAGTGAAGAATAGTCAAGAGAGGGAGGTTTTACAGACACATGTAGTGGAAGGACAGGGAGGAATGGTTTTAAACTAAAAGAGGGGTAGATTTTGATCAGATATTAGGGAGAAATTCTTTACTGTCAGCATGGTGAGGCACTGGAATAGGCTGCCTTGAGAAGTTGTGGATACCCCATACATGCAAGTGTTCAAGGCCAGGTTGGAGGAGGTCCTGAGCAACCATTTCTAGTGGAAGGTGTCCCTGTCCGTGGCCAGGGGTTAGGACAAGATGATTTTTAAGGTCCCTTCCAACCTAAACCATTCTAAGATTTTACATTTCTATGACATGGAACAGGGCTAAACCATTGTCATGAACAAGACACCACAAACATGGGCATAGCAAATACATCATCAAACCCTCCCTACCTGTGTTTGTTAAAATTATACAATATTTTGCTCTTCTGATCAAATAATCCTTTTCAATGCTGCATCTTAAAAAAAAAAAATCAATTTTCAGCTACTATTTCACTAAATTATAACTTTGGACAGACTATTCTTCCAAAAAGCAAATAAGGGAGTGGAAAGGATTTGTAAGATATAAATACAATGGCACTCCTTATGGCTAATAGGTTAATTTGGTATGCTGACATGTGCCTCATTTAAACACTTCTGAACACTTCGAAGCACTTATGAAAACAAACAGGATATGTTTTTTTCAGAAAGCAAAAAGGGAAGGCTGAAAGACTGTATTTCATTATCACCAAACCAGAAGGTGCAAAACTGGTCCAATGCAGAAGTCAGAGGAGTTGCTGTGATCTAGGTTTCTGAGAAGCAATCTGCACTTACCAGATACAGTGATGGGTTGAACTAGATCTTTTTCCTGTAGTGATGACACACATCCCCCTCCTCAAAAGAACAAAAACACCTTTATAGTCAAAGATGTCAGCTTTCCTTAGAAAACTGATTCCTTTGGGTTTATTACCAGGCAACTCAAACTGATTCAACCAGGCAAAAAGGAAATTTTAAGAAGTATGAAATAATCAATTTGCCTTCTGTACCTTGAAGAGTGGTCTTTTTGTGTCCTGCCTTTGTGACAGCCAGCTCAGTGACCTTCAGAACTGAATAGAACTGCACAGTCTCCTGTGAATTCCATGAATTCATAAAATCATTTAGTTTGAAAATGACTTTTAGGATAACTTAATCCACCTGTGAAAGCAGCACTTCTAAGTCCACCACTAGGCCATGTCCCTAAGTGCCACATGGGCACATATCTTGGAAATACATCCAGGGATGGTTACTCTGCCACTCTCCTGGGCAGCCTGTTCCAGTGCTTAACAACAACTTCAGTAAAGAAATTTTTCCTAATAGCGGATATAAATCTCCTCTGGCATAATTTGAGGCCATTACCTCTTGTCCTATCACTTGTTACTTGGGAGAAAAGACAAACACACACCTTACAACAGTTGTTTGTAGGTCACACTTTTACCTTTTCACAAGGTAACAACAAACCAGACAGATTCTGTGAGTAAAAATCTCTTAATATGTTTCAATTTCCACAAGGAAAAGAGGGAAAATAATTATTGGAAATTATACAAATCACTAATGGTTGTTACAAACTAAAAACAGTATTAAATGGCTGGAGATATTCATTAACATACATGACAAAGGACAGATGCCACCCTCCCTATTTTTTGTGGTATCTTTTATATTGTGAGAATTGCAGATCTGTCACAGACATATTTTATGAAAAATCCTTTTGCTAGGATTTTTTTCTCCAGAAAAGCTGAGAGGCCTTATAACAATAATTATCTGCTGCTGTGGAATGCAACAGGTGAATCTTTAATTGGTCTCTTGTGGTTGTTTTTAATTAATGGGCAGTCACAGTCTAGCTGTCTCAGACTCTCTGGTCAGTCACAAGATTTTATTATCATTCCATTATTTTCTATTCCTTGCTAGCCTTCTGATGAAATCTTTTCTTCTATTCTTTTAGTATGGTTTTAATATATCATTTTCTTTTAATATAATATATATCATAGAATAATAAATCAGCCTTCTGAAACATGGAGTCGAGATTCTTGTCTTTTCTCTCATCTTGAGACCCCTGCGAACACCACCACACAGATCAAGCAAAGAAAAGGCTTCCCACCATTGTCCAGCACATGCATCAAGGTTTATGTTTGCATCAGTCATGTTGATCTACACAGTTTTGATTGATTCTTTAAACAAAAGTGAAGCCTTTGATCAGCAGCCTTTGCTCTCTCTGCACCAACACTGTGGATCCACCAGCAGGAAATGTGACTACCAGCACAATCAGGGCAGACCAGTCTTTTGTCCACCTTTCTTTATGTCTAACACTCTTATCACTGTTTGTCCTGCATCTTCCAGTGAGTACTGCCACTCAACACATGAACCTAATTACTGCATTTAGGGTTATTTTCAGTTCAAAGTGTCCTTCTCACTGGCCACCAGTATAATACCAGAGCTATGCAGTGTGTCCTACAGAACAATACAATAGGATTTTTTGACACAAGCAGGTATAGGACATATGTCCTGGCAGACAAAGTCAGATTTAATGCAACCCTCTACCAAACTTTCTGGGAGACCCCCTAAAGCAAATAATCAACAGAGCTTAGATTTAAATTTGGGTGAAATAATTGCCATCTTCTGAACGGAAGTGGACATGGTGGCTCATCAAGGAAAATGAGGGCCAGAAATGGAAACAAAGAAGCAAGACAGAGAGGTTGGGAATACTTTCACATTCTCCAACACTAATGAGAGCCTTCATCATACCCATGATACAAATTCATACTCTATGAGAAAACCTAAGTGGTCTTCACTAATGCTGTCATACATCTCTCTCAGATCAACTCCTGCAGTCCTCGCACAGGCTGGTAAAATCCTAGGACACTCTTGGGGAAGAAGGGCAGACACTAGCAAACTGTCCCATCCCATTCCACCACCGCAGCCAGGAGCAGACATGGGCTGATTCTTGGCAGGAATTCCCTTTCATAAGTGGGAAGAAATTAATGTGGTCGCCTAATGACCTATTCCCTCTTTCCACCCCAAAGAGCCCTACAAAAGCCCACAACAAAGGCAGATCTTCAGCTATTGAGTTTCCAAATGATAACTCCAGCCCTACATCCAATCTTAATTATGTTTAATTAGATATTAATGCCAGTAATATCTTTAAGAAATTGCCCTTCCTAAACTCTAGTAAACATAGGTAAACATAAGAAGAAAATATACTGTAGTTTCAGCTTTAAATTTCCAAGCTCTAAATTTACTTCCAGCTGTGAACCAAAACCTAATTATTAGCTGGAGTCCTTTCTACTGCTGTCCCCTGTATTATGCAATAATTCTTGAAGATTATTATTTTATACTAATTTTTACTATAAATAAATAAGAATTCTGTCTGTCTTCGTAAATCACACTAAGTGCAAATCCCAATGCAAAATTTAATTATATGAATGAATTGAAGAAAGACCAGAAGAAAATGAGAGCATAAAGCACTGGCCTAAGCAACGGTTTTCTCTATTTGTACTTATCTAGACCCTCTAGAATGAAAAAAGTTCTCCTTCAGTACTGAACCCAAAACTGCAAACCTAACTCCAATCCTAATATTAATATCAACACCAACACTGATCACATCAACGAAAGTGAAAGAAAAGCATATTCCCATAGAGAAACACATCATCTTTCTGTTTCCCTAGTCCCAGTAATATCCACCCATAAATTGAGAAAAACAGAGATCTGATTCCCTATTCCTAACCCTACCTTAGCCATGGCATTGGTGCAAATGTCACCTCTACAAGATGACACAGAACATTAATCATTTCCAAAACCTGCCCATTTCCAGCTCTTCAGTAATAATAGGATGCAGCAAAGTTCTGGGATCATAAGAAGGAACGTGTCAAGAGAAGAGAACTCCTCTTATCCTGAAATCTAATCTCAGCCTCAAATTTAAAGCAAGTTAGAGCCTTAACCTAATGCCACCACTAGCTCTAATTTAGTTATAACCTGGTATGCATTCAGACTCCAAATTACATAGTACTTGCCTTTACCAGCAGCTGTTATCTTTTTTTCTGAACTTTGCAAGCCACAGAGAATCAACTGGAGTCTTGAAAATCCAATTCCAAACTCTGTGTCTGATGCTATATATTTGAAAGGCTTGGAGCATAATGACATAGTACATCCAATTTCCTATCCTGTCATCATCAGCCCTCTTCGTAACTCTGTCAGACCACCAGCATAAAGACATGAACAAATATCCTGAAAAATTGAATTCCCAAACCCCAGTTATAATACTTGTATTAATTAAACATATGTAAATACTAAAGAAGGATATAGAGCCCCTTTCTGCTGTCTTCTTGAATCTCCACCCCCATGAGAAAATCAAAAATCTCGGCAATTCTTTCCTACACTCCCAAAGCCCAGTTCAAAATCTACCCCTTAGAGCCTGTTGGTTTGCAAACCCAAGCAAGCAATGATCCATTCAAAATTTCCCCCTTCTGAACATGTGGTTCCTAGAGGCTTTATATTCTGATTCATACACAAACCATATATCACTTTTTTATTATTTTCAGCAGACAAATTTGCAGATTGCAAATTCCTAGCAGATTTGTCTCCACAGATTAGTCCCAGCAGATTAAGAAAAAATGTCCCCTTTAGTTTTTATTCTCCTCCCAGCCATCTAGGACCTACTGCAATGCTACAGAATTCTGAATCTGCAAAAATTTCAACCCCAGTCCTAATTTTGGTTGGGGCCTATAGCCAACACAAAAATACACATTAAAATACTCCCTTTTGTCAGCATTTGTCCTCTTCCTAGCTCTGAGGATCTTAATCTTGGTCATGTTGAAAGAGCCAGGGAAACTAATAAAATATAATATTTCTTTAGTTTAATTTTAACTGGGATCCAGTTAAATAGGACTTCCAAAAATTATATATCTGGTTTTGGCCAATTTTTTTCATTTTTTCTATCTCTGGACAGTCTGCATGGTTAGCAAGTCATAAGAATGAGATGGATGGTGAAGAAAAATGTTCCAAATGATGTTCCAACATTTCACAGAGATGTTGATAACTACAGACAGCAACTTCTTCAGCTAATGTATCAAGAAATATATGTTCATCCTTTTACTAATTTTTAAACATAAATTTATACAGTATTCTAGCACCCCACAGAACTTCTATACCACAAATATAGAAGTGTTCTTCACCAGAAATGATAGACAGGAAGCATGATACATGAAGTATTCTGTTATGAGGAGTTTAACTTTTGTAGCACTGCTAGGATTTCAGTTAGTGCCAACATTTTTGGTTGTATACTTGGTGCAAGTTCTCCACCTAGTGGAGTCATTTTTAATGCTCCAAAGGATCATAGTTGCTTTCATGTCATCATTTTTACTTCTGATTCATTTAAGGAGTAATAGAAACAGTTCCTCTACCTAAGATTTTATAAATACTTAAGGTATATAAAAAGTTTTTTCAAAATAAAACTTCACACTGTGACTGAAAGTTTTACAATAGGTTTGGAAAACATAAAGACCAAGAGAACTATGAAAGTAAAACCGGTTACAACAATCAGCCTGTATCCACAAAATCATTTGAACAAAACAGCCCCAGATATTTTACTCATCTAGGTTTTTGTAGTTGAGTGAAGTTCTATTTTTAGAAAATCTTATACCCTTCACAGATATTAACAACAACCACATTTAGAAGAAATTTTTAGAGCAGGCAACATAACTTCTCATAGAGCATTGACAAAACAGCCCCATCCAGGTTCCAGAGTAAAAAATAGCAATTTGAACAGCTCATCATGGGGCACAGGAAATTCCAAATGACTTGAAGTTCTTGTTTTGAGGCTGGATGAAACAGTAAAATACATATTCTGGTGTTACCACATACTTGTGCATGTATGTACATCATGCAAGAATTCAGTGGGAAGGAAGAAGAAACATTGCCACACAGAAAGATTATATTCATCTAACCAGATGAATATAATCATCCAGCTTGGTTAAATGCATGGACCATTATAATATTCTTCCCTGTGCTTACAAAGAACAGCCTCCTAGAAGAAAAAAAAATTGAAAATAAAACCCCACAAAATAAGTGCTTATACAAAATACACAGTTCACATCTCAGACCTACTGAGACCAGCTCTGGCCCGCAGCTCCAGTGCCTGTAATCATAACTGTAGCACACAGCACAGAGAATATAAAATCCCTTCAGGTAGGCTGGTCCTGAGCCACTTCAGGAGACAAAGGTCAAAACAGAGGGTATGAATTTCACCTCTGTTCATGCTGGCGACAAGCGCACTTCCAAAGCAATTGGTATAATGCACTGTGCTCCTTGCATGACACATTACTTAATAATTGCATGGCTGCATTTCAAGTCACCTTCAGTTCACAGCAGTTTTTAGTTGTGACTTGACAGCCAGAGTGGGTTACAGTTATCCTGCACTTGAGATAATGAAGGTATAGATTATGGTTGAGAGCCCACATCAAACAAATTAGGTCACACGTCCTGACTCGATACAGATCACCATTATAAACTTGGTCTCATATAACATTACCATCAAAACGGTGCCCTGACTTGTTCAGTGCACTTACCAGAACTCAATTTGCCAGTATTGGAGATCACATTCCCTTTTGCTGATGAAGTTGCAGTTTAATTTTCTCACTGTACTGGCTGACTCCCCCAGCACCCAGCCCTGCAGACGCAGGTAGATTTACTTGGGTACCCTGCCTCTGAGTCAGCACACCATCCCACGTGCACATTGCACTGCCTCCACAGCAGGGACATGTCCCTGCTGCACACAGGGGAAACTGAGACAGCAGCGGGAGGCTAAGATTTATCTTAAACAGATCACAAACAAGCAGCAGTGGAGGAAAGACACTTAACTGGGATATTTTCCTGTATGCCGATTACATACAGCCTTCAAATCAGTGCATTATACTTCCAAGCAGAAGGATAGTACTTAATCCACACAAAAGAATTCTTAATGCTGGATTAGGCAACCTAAATACAGTATCTTGCAGGGTAAGACTCAAGACAGACCAGACAGTTTCCTTGTGATCATGGGATGTATGTAAATACATTGCATAAATATATGCAATACTGCCTTGTACAGTGTCTGAGTGTCAACTGTGGCACAAACCTTAGCACATGCATTTTGTTGTATTTACTCTTCCTTACAGAAAAACTAAAACACAGGCAAATTGCATTACTTATGGAATTGTAGAGCTTTCATTATTTCCTTTTTATGTTACTGATGTCCCTAAGCTTCCATGACATTTTGGCCAGCCAGAAGCAAGGAATACTCACAGCAACTTTAGTACACTTATTAATGTGATTCTAGTTTATGATCCATCACCAAGAGCAAATCACTTTTCCTCATTTCTGGAGATCAGAGTGCAGTCTTTAATAGTCCAGCAGTTCTTAACTGGAAAGAAAAGGATTGAATGACCCCCTAGTGCTGTCCAGCCCTTCAGAAGAACCTCAGCCTTTTGGAGAGATAGGCAGAGAAGAACTGTCTGAAGTTCAGAAAAGGCAAATGCTGGATCCTGCACCTGCAGAAGAACACCAGCACAGGCTGAGGGCTGACCTGCTGGAAAGCAGCTCTGCAGAGAAGGACCTGGGGGTCCTGGTAGCCAACATCTGTCCATGACCCAGCAGTGCCCTGGTGGCCAAGAAAGCCAAAGATGTCTGGGCTGCATTAGAAATGACATTGCCAGCATGTTGAGGGAGATGATCCTGCCCCTCTTCTCAGCCCTGGTGAGCTCATGTCTGGAGTGCTGTGTCAGTTCTGAGCTCCTCAGCAAAAGAGAGACACGGAGCTCCTGGATTTGGCCCAGTAGAGGGCTACAAAGATTTATAAAGGGCAGGATCATCTCTCTTATGAGGGAAGGCTGAGGGACTTGGGCCTGTTCAGCCTCAAGGAAAGATTTCACCTGAAAGGGAACCTTCCTAATATCCAAAATATCTGGGGGGAGAATGTCAAGAGGATGGATCCAGGCTCTCCTTGGTGGTGCCAAGCAGTAGGACAAGAGGCATTGGGCAGAAACTGGTACACAGGAAGTTCTGTGGGAATATGAGGAAAAATGTCTTTATTGTGCTGGTAATCAAGCACTGGAAGAATTTGTCCAGAGAGGTTGTAGAGTCTCCCTCCTTGCAGATATTCAAGAAATGTCTGAACACAATTCTCTGCCATGTGCTCTAGGACAAGCCTGCTTGAACAGGAAGGTTGGACCAGATGTGTACCCTTCCAACCTGGCCCATTATATGATTCTGTGAAATTGCAGAATCTACCAAAAGCTCCCTAACTGGAGCCCAAAGGAATAAAAGTAGGCAGCAAAGGCAGGGAGTGGAGCTAACAGGCCCCCAATGTCTGTGCTTTGAAAGGTCCTTACCTCCTCAGCAACCCTCAGTGTACACTTTTCACTTGGTTTTCAGTGTACAAGGGGTAAATTTTGGGGCTGCCTGACAGCATGCTCAGCCAGTGTGTGTACCCTAAGGAATCTGCTGGCCCTTGGTGCATTCCAGTTGTTATTTGCATGGTTGAAGTCAAAGAATATTGTAAAACAAATACTGGCATGCAAATACCCCAAGCACAATGACAAGGGAACATCAGACTTAGACACTAAGACATATGAATGTGGCTGAAACAGGAGGACAAAATTTATAACCCCTCTTCCCTGTTCTTCTGCCTGGGAATATGTCTTCTGCTCTTCAGTTGTAGCTATGCTGGCCTTGCATCAACAGACTGCTTTCCAGTTTTTATTCTTCAGTGAAAATACTCTACTGATTTAATCTGCTACTCTTGGTTATACATTGCCTTTATTTCTTCCTGAGAATCAAAAAATATTACAGTCCTTCAGAGACAGGAAGATAGACTGGGTAATGATTTTCCCTGCTTGCCAGGTTCCTTTCACTGAGATTTTGACAACAAGGCTACTGGTAATGAGAGGAAACATCTGCAATACTCTTCCATCCTGCTGTCCACAAATGAGAGACTGCATGTGTTATATGCTTATATTCAAATAGGTACTAAACTTTTGTAGTCCAAACAAAATGAGCTTGTAACCTGAATTAAAACGGACCTCATGTTCTTTGCTAGAACAGAGATAACCAGAAGTAGAAAAATATATTCTCAGACATTTGAAAAAATACCTTTAACTGAGGAGCAAGCCTTGATTTTTATACTTGTTCACACAAGGGTTACTAAGAAATCCCATCATACTGAGCAGCTAGTCATTTATAAAGTTGTAGCTACAAAGCACTGCTTCAAGAGTAAGAACTAATATAATTGCATGGCTCTGGGTTGTTTGGGTTTTTTTTTTTTCAAATTCCCTCATGGAATTGTGTGATGTTTTCAATATACAGAAAGGCAAACCAAAGGAATCAAAATGACTTTTGGGGGCACAGAGCTCCTACCTTGCCAAATTTCATCTTGTTTACTACCTACTGCTTTGGTGCTGGGATTGTAGCACATCTTGAAGTATATTATCATGGGAAGAAACTTCCTTTAGCAGTCATAACTAAAAAAAACCAAACCAAAATAAACAAACAAAAAAGCTGAAGTCTTCTGTAAAATTTGTGCAAAAAATCCCCTGTGAATCAGAAAATGCAACTGGGGCAAATGGAAGTTTCTAGAAAATATTAATACATGGAAATATTTCCAGCAAGGGAAATATTTAAGCATTGTTAGCCAGACTTGGAACTGCTACACCAGCATATGCAAGCTTGCTATATATTTTATTTTGGAATAAAGTCGCAATTATCTATAATTCATATAATTACCCATGTTGGTGGCCTGTTGTATTTGGTGGTTTTTTTGGGTTTTTTTGGTTTTGGGGTTTTTTTGGTGGGTTTTTTTTTTTGTTTGTTTGTTTTTTTGGGTTTTTTTTTGGTTTTTTTTTTGTTGTTGTTGTTTTTTGTTTTTTGTTTTTGTTTGGGCTTTTTATTCATCTATATTAAATTAAACTGCCAGCTGGTTTTGACTTTGGGCTATTTGGTACTTTTTTAATAACATGACATTCTCCTTTTTTAATCGCAGCTCATGAGGTGATCCCTTAAAAAATAAAGTGCTATTACAAGAACACAGAACACAATTCACTGTTAGAAAACATATATTCATATATCTACAGCTAAAGGCAATTTTCTGCAGATTGCCACTGTGCAACTACAGGAAGATAGGGAACATTTCTTCATTATATTATCATTATAATTAGGGTCATACTAGACACAGAATAAGTATCCATTGGGATTGGACAGTGATTCCAAATTCTTTTTTTTTCTTCCTAAAAATGATAAATGCAAAACATTTTAAGTAGCTGTTGTTCCTTTTTTATCTAGGGTACATGGACAAAATCCATCACATTGTTCTTTTATGAATTGACCATTTACTTCAGAAATTCTAAAATGCCTTTCACAGACAGGCATTGTTTGTTGGCAAGGGTCATATTCAGAGTTATGATTGTGGATATTGTTGGAGACATGCAGCCTATTTATGTGTATAAGACTTGGCCCTTTCCTCTCATCTGCAACATAATCCGTAATTGAAGATTTACAGGCAAAGTTTTAGAGAAATTTAACATTCAGCTTTTATTGGATAGTAACACAGATCCATTATTTGCTTATTACCAGCAAAAATAAAGCCCAAGACACAAGAACATTGATTTCACATTGCCCAAATTAAAAATCATGGCTCTGTATGTAGTTTACAGAGCATGACAGGTCAAACTGGTATCAGAAAGAGCTCTCTGATTTGCTTTCTGAAGGTGTCTGTTTGACTAGATAGGGAAGTTAGAAGGGTTGGTGGCTAAACCTACATAAGGAAAAGTTCCACATTTTGGGGAAGATTCTGATGCAAATTAGGATAGCCTCAAGGTAACTATGCTAAAATCAGAGTTTGTTATTGGGGCAACAACAGCTAAACATTTTTATATACAAGGCAGAGGTTATCTTTCTTATGAAAACAGCAAGGGAACAGTCAGTTGGGCAGGGGGGTGGTTGCTATTGTCATGATTTTTTTTGAATGTTCTTTCCATTCACAGTTGCAGTGGTACAGTTAAGCAAAATGGATTGCCATCCTGCCCTTTGAATTGGCCCTTCAAATCCTTGTGTTTTCCTGCTTTCCAAAGATAGGAAGGGATTAAGGGTGACTGACAGCAGAAAAAAATTATGGAGACACATATATGTTAATCTTGCCATCTTTTCTGCCAGATTTGGAAGGAGAAGGATATTTATAACTGTTCCTTTGTCTTTCTTTTGGACTAGCCACTGATTTCCCAGCACCCTAGAACATATTTTTAAAGGTCTGAGACAGAAGAATAATTCTTTCAAGACAACTAATCTCTCCATTCATGTCATTCATATGAAAGCAATTCTACCCTTAATATTGGCTAGAATATTTGGTCTTGAGGCTCAGACCAGGCAAAGACTGGGAGGCTCTGATAAACATTTCTTTTATCACAGTCTGAACTAACCCAATTTAATGTAACATTTAAAATTAAATCAGTGTACTTTTGCATGTTGGCAAACTTGGGACAGCAGCCTGTTTCTGGTCAGAGGCTGCAAAGGGCTTTCTTTTGACCTTGAACACAATAAAGGCCTTATCTGAAGGCCTTCTTAATTGAGAGGGACTCAGAATATTGCCCTGTATAATCTGACTAAATAACTGTTTTTAATTCAAAGATGGCAACCTGTTTTATAGAAGCTGACATACAGGGGAGGTTAAACAATAAGGTAAATACTCTTAATTTCTCAAAGAAATACTCCAAATCCTCTCTAACATTTGTTCTACATCGTGTGGGTTCACCATTGCTAGGTCCCACTTTTTCAGAGTTTAGCCTCGAAATGAATGCTATTACCTCTGAATCTGAAACAGACCTTTATCTTTGCCCATTCAACCCCACACTGGGTACCAAACAGGAAAAGTAATCTGCCACATGTTGCGAACCATCATCGTTTGTCGCTACCACTTTTTGACATGGCCTTATTGGATACCATGACAACATATTCTGCAGAATAATGACAGGACTTAGAGGGAACACAAATGAATGCACTTTGTTCACTTACAACTAAGTATGATCACTTCAATTTTTCACTTTATTAATATTTTAAATACATAAAGACCCTTTTGTCCTAATGGATTCCAAAGCAAACCATTAAAAAAAAATAGGAGTGATTTAGATATTACGCCCCATAATTGGATTATATGTTTCTTGCTTCTCTGTTAAATTACTGTAGCAATTCAGCCTACAGATGACCAAAGTCTCAGATTTCTCAGTTGAGAAAGTCTTTTCTTTGAGCAACAGACTTGTAATTGTAGCACAGAATTTGTCAAAAGATCCATTCTATCCTCTGATGAATTAAACTCATAAAAGATGCAAGAACACATTTGAGCTGCTGATAGTGACAGCACTAGCTCTGCAGATGTCACTGTTGCTGTCACTTTGCCCCACATAACTCGGTCAGTCTTGGGTATTTTTCCAGAAACTAGCACAAAGCCTGATTCAGTCCTTCTCTTTTAAACATGGCCTTTATAGTACATGGAATTATAGCAAGCAGGAAAAGGAGGATGCCATTTGGAGAGAAGTTTCTAATAAATTTATATTTTCAATGCTTGAACTACAGTTACAGCAAACTACTGGTCCTTAATTTGGCCTTTTGGGGTCAAGTCCCCAGCCAGTAGGCTCAGTGTGAAGTGCTGACCAATTTAGAAGAAGCCTTTCTGAAAGACAGTCATCACAGAATCACAGAATGACTAGGCTGGGAGACCTCCAAGGTGATCGAGTCCAACCCAGCCCCACCCCAACATCTAAACCAGTGGCACCCAGTGCCACATCCAGTCTTTTTTTAAACACATCCAGGGATGGTGACTCCACCCCCTCCCTGGGTAAACCATTCCATTACTTTATCACTCTTTCTGTAAAAAACTTTTTCCTAGTATCCAACCTGTATTTCCCTTGGTGCAGCTTAAAACCTTGTCCTCTGGTTCGGTCAGCTGCTGCCTGGAGAAAGAGACTGACCCCCACCTGACTACAAGCACCTTTCAGGGAGTTTCAGAGAGTGAAAAGGTCACCCCTGAGTCTCCTTTATCTCCAGGCTAAACAATCCCAGCTCCCTCAGTCATTTCTAAGCAATTATATTTTAAAGGTTCCATATTGTAAGAGGCTAGTGGAATAGCTACAGGTCTTCACAACATCCCTCTGGACAAGTTGTCCAAGGGCAGGATGAAAGGTTCACAGTGTGAAGAACTGGCTGAAAGGCAGAGCTCACAGTGTTGTATGAATGGAGCTACATCTGGCTAGTGACTGCTCACTCGTGGTGTTCCTCAGGGCTCAATTTTAGGGCCAGGTCTGTTCAATACACTTACCAACAGCAAGGAGTTAGAAGCTGAATGCAGCATTAGCAAGTTTGATGATGATACCAATCTCAGAAATGCTGCTGACTCTGTAGAGAAACAAGAGGCCTTGCAGATGGATCCAGATAGATTAGAGCATTGGATTGTGATTAATGGGATAAAATTTAACAAGTTGAAATGCTGGATTTTGCACCCAAAACAGAGTAACTCTGGGCACAAGTATAAACTGGAAGAGGAGTGGCTGGAAACATCCTGCAGAAAGGAGTCTGGGGGTGCAGGTTGACAAGACGCTCACCAGGAGCTAGCAATGTGTGTGCCCTGGCAGCCAAGCCATTCTGGGTGCATCAAACACTGCATCACCAGACGCCCAAAAGAGGCAATTATTCAGTGTTGATGTGGCTTCCACTTGAGTGTTGCACGCAGTTCTGAGCCTCACAGTTTGAGAAGAATGTGGAAGATCTTTGGATGCATCCAGAGGACAGCAGTAAAGCTGGTGAGAGGGCTGGAAGACACTTCCTGTGAGGAGAAACTGAGGAATTTGAGATTGTCTAGTTTGGAGAGAAGCAGGCTGAGGGGTGACCTCATTATTCTCTCCAGCTTCCTGAAGATGGCAAGTGGAGAAGGAGGTGCTGATCTCCTCCAGTTTTGGCATCCAGTGATGGGACATGTGGGAATCATGTTAAAAGCTGTGCTGGGAGAGGTTTAGACTGAACATCAAGAAACATTTCTTTACTGAGAGGGTGGTCAAGCCCCAGAAGAGGCTTCCTAGAGAGATGGTTGATGCCCCAAGCCTGTCAGTGTGTAAGAGACATTTGGACAGTGCCCCTAACAACATGCTTTAAGTTTTGGTCAGCCCCAAATTGCTCAGGCATTTGGACTAGATCATCATTGTAGGTCTCTTCCAACCGAAGTAGTCCAGTCTATTGTCTGTTCTAAGGGGAAACCAAATTATATTTACAAATATTGTATTTTATTCAGAAGTTGAACTGAAAGAAAGAGATAAAGGGAAGCAAGCAGTCATGGTTTATTTGTTTTTTAGAAATGTGACAGGCAAGACAGGTACCATGCAAGCAATGGTATGAGGGTTTTTACACACCTCAAGTTAATATACCTCTATTTTTTAAATTGACACTTGTAACATTTAACAGGACTGATAGGTGAAGCTGAACTATTAAAAGTCTCATTTACCTGATGCAAATTACTCCAGGAGAAGTTACCACAGAAGACTTAATTACTTGCAAGTATAATCAAAGGAATACTTGAAAGATTTTTGCATAGGGATTGGAGAACTCTTATATTAGCTAAAGAATGAATATTTAGAGAAGCCTGAAAATAAATGACATAGAATTACAGCAAAAATCTATTTTCACATGATCAAATATTAAATTACCTAAAGAAGAGCTAGAAAATGGAATTGACTACAATATGAGCAAAAAAGAGAAGGTAGAATTCAGAAACAGTAAATTGAAAAACTAAGATTTACATACTGTTCCAAGAAAGCCTGTCAGCAATAAAAACCAGATCAAATAAAATAAACCAGTATAAAATTACAGCTCCCTGTAAAAGGACAGATAAGTCAGTTTAAATCAGTTTGGTTTATCATAATAAAGGTTGGATTTGACCAGGGTATCCTGGATAACTGAAAAATATGAGTGTTAATTCTGTGAAAGATAGATTTGGGACCAGTGACTGAGATACAGGGTTACAGAGTAGTATAATCCCAAATGCCATGCAGAAGAACAACATGTGAACAGACACAAAGCAGAAAACACTGACACATAAAGTACTGTGAATAAATTAGGATTACTAATTTCGTTGGAAATATAAGACAGAAAGATGAGGGAGGGATTTATGGGATACTGGAGCCCATGGAAAGATGATTTTATATGGAGATGCCTTGAGAGTTTGGAGAGTAAAGAAACTGTGTCAGACTGTCAGTGGACATAAATATATCAAAAAAAAAAGTATAAAGGGAAATCTTGTTTTAATTAAGCACCATGGCTACTGAGCTGGCAATTAATCACTCCCAACTGGGCTTGGCACTACATCAATAGCTACAATGTTCCTGAAATTATAAACAAAGTACAGTAAAGAACAGCAAGTACTATGACTGTATCAAAATTGAGTTTCCTAGGAGTGTGGAATATGTTCTTCATCAGTCCAGGACTTGTGGACATCATTACATTCTGATAATTTAGACAGACTGAAAAGGAAAGAGAAGTGTCTCCCAGAAATAGCCCCTAGTGTGGCGGGGACTGGACATGGTTATTGAAAATTTAACAGCAATATTTTGGAGGAATGCTATTGCTCCCTGACTCAAGAAGAGAAAATTAAACATAGTAACCTAAAAATTTTGAATATTATGTGTTTCTTACTTTAAAAAGGCAATACTGCTGGCAAGTTTACAGATATGAAATTGTAATGGACACTCAGCATTTATAGCTTGAATCCATCCAGAAAAAGTCAGAATTTGTGTCTTGGATTACCAACACAGAGGTGCTTTGAAGATGGAGACTTATTGGAGATGTATGGGAAAATAGCTTGGAAAATAGTCACAGGGGAGTACTCAAACATTTTTGAAGGTTTAAAATGGATCCCTAGTCTGCATGTGAGAAATTCAACCAGTAGCCTGTAGAGAAGACTTAATTATGTCTTACCTAATATATGAAATTATCAAAGAAAACAAAAAAAGAATGATAAAGTATACCAAAATCTTAGAAGCTGCAGAAAAACATAATGGTATGCAATAGATGTCTCAAATACAGGCCTTTCAGCAGGTAAAATCTTGGTTCTCATCCTTAGACCCAGAAAAAATTAAGGGTTAATAGTTGAACAAAACACCATCTTCTTTAGGCAAAAAAGTCCTGTTTGGTTGAGTAAATATACATGAAGATTCTAACAGTGGGTAAAAATAGCATGCAAAACTTCAGGTTGAGATATGTATTTCAGTGTGGAACAGCTTTATTATTGTCCTATCCTTAACTGATGATTATGAGATACCTGTCAGAAAATGTTACAGCCATCATAAGAACATCTGGACCTTGGTGATTCTTCAAAGAAATCTCTGCTTAACAGAAACTTGCCTGAAATCCACCCTTATGTAAGGGATTTGATGTTCATTGGCATAGTATTGATGCAAGAGGTTGAAGTTGCCAACATGCTTGCATTGCCCCTGCTATGATGATATCTGAGTTTTCCATAATCTTGACAATATTTGAGAAAGTGTGCAAGAAAGTGCTAACCATAATTTTACCAAGGAAACAACAAATCTGTTTGAGTAGTAAATTCAAGTCACAAGCTACTGTTCCAGGTCTTAAAAGAACTTTCCATTATATGGCCTAAGTGAATTTAAACTCTCCATCTCATAAATATAAGTCCACTTTTATGTGAAGTTTTGGAGAAAGAGAGGCTGGCAGTTATAAGCTTCTTTACTGTTTTTACATTATTTAACCAGAAGATGTGACTGGGGGCATGTAAAGAAGGATACTGACACTTCTTTCTGTATAATAAAAGTAGATTTTGTAATGTAGCACTCTCAGTGAGCATAGAATATTGCAACAGAAACGCTGACTTCAATAACCTATGCTAGCCTAAATTGTTCATTTTGACAGTCACTCAAGAAAGTGATGGTTCAGCCATGACTGCTGACCTTCCTCAAAGTTTCTTCAAAATAAGTCAAAGCAAACTCTCCAAATTTCTAGAAGAAATATGATGTCAAAACAGTGTGCTTCAGTATAACTGTCAACATGTATGACTAAATTAAATTAACCTGCACCAAAGATTAAACATCATTGCTCTGAGATGCATAACAGTCCCTGTATTTTTACAGGGAACCTCACCAAAATAACCTTGATAATTTCTATGGACTTGGGAAGGAGGACACAAACATACAGATCTTAAAATCAGTGGTCAGCAGTCAGCATTGGCCCATGGAAACAATGAAAAGCCAATACTGTGTTAAATGAAACATCAATTGTTTCTGTTTTATGACTTCATATCTGAGGCGTTGTCAATATTAACAGTCAATCATGGTTTGGAGAAAGCAGATCTGTGCTCTGAAGTACCAAATCACCATAGCTAGCCAATTGTAGTGGTGCTGGAGACATTGTTAACTGTTATCTCAGAATTTCTTTTTGCCATTAACAAAAGCATCCAAAGACTGAATTGGTAGCTGGTAGGAAACAACTGAGTGAAGTTAGGTTTTAAAAGCCAATCATGATATTCAGATCACTTTCACTGGCAATAAAGTAATTACAGCAAAGCAGGAATAATCTTCTCAGAAGACTAAATGATGGGGTTACTATAGCTGCTATTTACAGAGACAAAGTCTTAAAATATTTTATGTAGCTATTATTCACATATATGATCCTCTCAAACATTCAGGCTTCCTGAATGGTGTTGGAGTTGCAATGTTTATCCCTGAGTCAGTTATATAAATCTAAACTATCTATTTCTTGTCTCTTTTAATTCAAATCCCTGGCAGTATAACTATGGGAATATATGTGTGCTTCAATACACATTTTTAAAATTATTTAACTGGAAAAGAAGATACTGCAAATTGAAAAAACAATACGTAGAGTAAGCTGATAGTTTGGAGACAGACATCACTCTTCAGTATATACAAAGACAGGCCTGTTTTTTCCCTTGATGTTCACAGATAAGTTTATTGCCATTTAAACTCTCTTGAATTCCTCCTTTCCAGCTCCAGGATCACTTAACATGCCAGGAAAAGTACATGAACCAAAATGCGTCTTCAGGGAGGTGTTATGCTGCCCTGAACACTTGACTGTTCCAACATTTAGAATTTATGGTTCTGTCATTACAGAAGACATGTAAACCTTCAGGATCAGTGAACTCTTGAGGGTATGTGCAGTCCATTTAAAAAAAGGAGCTATTGGTAAATTTTAAGTAGTTTTTTATCCTCTGTTTCTCAATGGTGGCTGCTATATGCTGCTATATGCAAACTACTCCACAACCTATTCTTAACCTTCCTGGAGTAACTGCAGCTCTAGAAAACGTTTGCATGCTGCCACAATCCATGTGGTTAAAGGAGATAAATTATTCACTGAAGTATCTTTTCCATATTCAAATCTTGTCAAAGCCTGCTACTTTAGAAGCAGATTCTCTAAAACAGACCTTTGCACTCTGGTTCCAGCAGCTCCTCTTTCCTGTGGTTACTAGCAACTCTCTAGAAAAAGGCTGTTTCTCAGATTTGCAATTTCTTATGAGTTTAAGTGATTCCTACAGTCTCCTTGTTTCCATATTTTTCATTTCTCATTCACATCAAAAAGTTGTACCAGGCTTCCATTCCCCTTCCACAGTTCTGTCTTGAGGAAAAAAGACTGAGAAGCTCTCATTGACCTTGTTCCACCGCAGGAGGAGGGCTCTGGAGAGCTCACTCCCCCTTTAATCCAGCACTTCCACAAGTTAGCCTTCTCTGATGAGGGATTATGTTTGCCCTTGTACCTCCTTCTTTTCAGCAATGGATCCCTAGTCAAAGTCAGATAAAAAGACCATTATTGTTTGGTGAAGAATTTAAACAGCTCTACTCAAGTCTAAAATCTGGTTTTGTTTCAGCATCTGGGGAAATTTGCCAGGGGCTTGCCTGATTTACTTTGACAGATTTAGATGCTTAGTCAGTAGTCTAAGTTCAAGACATGCTAAATACACTCTGAGCCATGCTCATCATCTGCAACTGAAATCTGAAGTCCTTGGGCTGATGCTTCTCAGTTACTTTTTGAGGCATTTAATTCACAATGTGCATCTTGGTGTCCACAATGTACTCTCTGTGATGCTAAGTTTATCTTTACTGCAGTACTTATTATTTCCTCCACGAAGAGGCAGCAGTTTGTAAAAAGTATTGTACAAATATTACATGCTGCAAAAAGTACTGAAAGTACCTGTTATTAAATAGTTTGAAAATGAGAGTCAGGATTAATGGAAACACAAAAAAGTGGGTATTTTCAAAAGAGTGGGATAAGGAATATATATTTTTTTTCTGATGGAAGAAAAGATTTTCCCATAAATAAAGATAATAAACAGGAAAAATTTATGTCATGGATCCTTAATTGTAAACAGCTGCATTTATATATATATTTACACAAAATAGGTTGGGTAGAGAAGTTGTGGGTAATTACTTTAAAATAAGGCTCAGCAAAGTACTCTTACTGGTCAGTCTGTCACTTCAAGTCTATTTTTTTCTAAAACTCAGCTAGATCACACACTTTACTAAGCATCAGCCAGACATGTGATTCTTTTTTTCAGAAAAGGCAGAGCCTAACTTTTTAATACAAAAATGTATAAAAATTACTCACCTCAGAACGTATGGTCAAATATCTGCTTACTGCAAGTCTGCTATTTAAACCTATTTGATCTGTATCTGAGGTGTAGGATAAAATGTTTGCCTGTTTAAGACATTCACAAACCTAGAGTTTGTAAAGCTGAACTACTGAACTATTCCAAACAATGAGACAAATCCATGTTTCAAACTGACTTACATAAAATAAATCTTTCTATTGTTAATACAGCAAAATTTTCATCTAAGAAAGTACACGCAGATAAAATCTTCATTATTTTTTCATAATTTAAATGAAAATTGCTGCCAGAAAAATCAACTTATTAAGATGAAATGTGAAAGAAGGAGACACAGAATGAATGGAATATTCAGTAAGCCATCCAGTTAACGTTCAAAAAGATCCCAATTACAGTTTTTTCCAATAAAAGTGGAACAAGAAGCAGGCTTAATTCAGACAAATTAGGCAATAATTTACTGGGAAATGGTAATAAGACTGTGAATCTCTGTATGGCCCCTTTGTTTTGGAAACTGGCCTATTTGTATAATTGATCTGTAGTTATCTTTCCTTTTTCTTGTCTTCTTCCTTTCAATGTCTAGTGTAATCAACATCTTTTTTTCAAAAGCAGTTGTTTTTATTTTATACGTTACATTATACTACTTAAACTGAGCACTCCATCACTTTCTCAATTTACATTTGCCATAAATATTATCATTGTTCTAAGCCTTTCTATGCATTTTCTCTGCTTCACCAGACATTATACTAGAGGAACTATACATTTTCATTGCTTTCAATTGAGGCAACAGCTTTAATACCTTGATTTGAGTCATTAGTATACAAATATCTTGATTATCTTGATTTCTACTAAGTCTAAGTCACATGAATTAGATTAGTGCTGCCATACCTTTCTGGGGAAGTTGGCTGTTTCATTCTTTTCTGTGCCAAGACAAGTTGCATTCCCAAAACATGGCAGAATCTTATTGCATCCCTTCAGCCTGGTAAGTCTGATGCAACATGGCAGCACCCCATTTACTGAGTAGATAAAAACTAATTAACTCTGTGTTACACATGAGGGGGGAGAGGATGGCTATGGCCTGACTGCTACTGCCAAAAGAATTTATCAAGTATGGCCATGGTCACTCTTTTTGTCAGCAACAGCTCTGCTTTTCCCCTTCGTGTGGCTGATTCATGTGCATGGCAAGAAAAACTATGGAAAATTTCCACATAACTGCTAATTATGGAGAAATTAATTTAGACTCTTGCCTGTATACCCCTACTGCCTCTGTCAAATAAAACCACTACAAGGAGTTCTAGGAGCAGGCTCCCAGTTCCTACAGGACATAAGGCAGCATGCTGAGTCCATTGTTTTATGGCCTTAGCCAGTTGTTAAATGGCTGATTTTCTATAAGGAGGAAGTTTGGGGTTTATTTCTGAAACACTAGATTACTTTTCATAATCTGTAGACTATTCTGTGCTCATACTTCCTAAAGCACTATATACTGTGCATTTATTTCCTACGGCACCAAGAAGTTCTGTAAAAGACTGGTCGTCGAACCTTTTGAAAACATAGGAAGAAAATACCATGACTGATATTGTTACCCAGAAAGCCATTTTGTCCATTTTCATGTAATTTTTTATTACAGAACTGAATTTAAAGTCATTCTGAAGAAAATTAAGAAAATAGGATCAAGATGCATCACAAGGGGAAAAAAAAGGTAAATAGGGTAGGCCTTTGGAGGACTGTCAACATACCACAGGACAAGATTTATGATGATGAGGGCTTGGCACTGCCACAAATTGCAACCATTTCCTATGCTAAGTAATTATGAAGACATGAAGGTTGTGATAACTAAACAAGCTTCCCTGTTAAAAAAGATGGAATTGCAGTGGTTATTGATATAATCTGAGTTTAAGTTTTAACAGACAAGACCTTCCTTCCTTCTTGTTCCTTCCTTACAAGACCTTCCTTACAGACCTTCCTTACTTAAACTGAGTTTAAGTTTTAACAGACAAGACCTTCTTTTCATTTTGAACTGGAAATAAGAATTGAAAAATCCCACTTTTAAAGAGGTGAAGTATAGAACTGTAAAAGAGAAATAAGATGAAAATCAACTGTGCCTTGAAGCCAGGAAAATTGTTTACTGCTGCAGTTTTTGCCACAAAACATAAGAAGAATACTTGACATGCAAAATTTTGTACTCCTTTACATCTCATGACCATAGCAACAAGGTGCTCTCAATAAACATGTAGGAACACCTACACCCATTTGACATCTAAAATGAATGGAAGCTGATGGCTGGGGGATGGTGGGGTGTGCCCCATTGCAATTCATTCTCTTGGGGCTTTTTCCTATTCTAGAAGGTGCTGTTTACCTTTTTCAAATACTGTATGAATGAATAGAGGCATCTGAGAAAAAAGTCAATACTTGCCCACCTTCTGATCTATGGAATTAAAGACTCCCTAGCCTACAATGGAAGGCTACAATGGCACAGCTTATGTGGGCAATAACAGCTTTGGTGTGATCTTCACAGCCTGAAGACAAGTGAGGGAAATTGGGCTGAAATAACCTTTAGATGGCTGGAGTTTTAAAAATAAGTCAACCAAATTAAGGAAAACACAAGCAGAAGCAATTCTGCCCTCTACATTAGCAATGGCTGAATATCAAGGGAGCCTACACATGTACTTTTAAAGTAAAACATCTTCTGATTAAAAATATTTATGACAAAGCTTATTCAGAGGAATGTATAATGAAGAAGTACTTAAATGAGAAATAACTCTAGTTTCATGCTATCTTGTTTTGTTTAATTTTAAGCAATTTCAATAGAAACTTAAAGCCTTTAGCATAATTTTAGATACGGTTTATACAGAAACAGTTTTGTTAGAATTACCAGAAATTGCTATTATACCTTTTAGAAAAAAAATGTAGGGTAGGTTATCTGCTAATATCTCGTTGGAAAAAGATCACTTCTGCAATACTGACCCTAATGTATCCTTAGTTCAGATCCCTTAGCAACCCTGCTGACTTCAGAGTCTTAGACAGTTCCATACTTTCTACAGCCATCAAAAAACATCAATAGGGGTGTATGGAAAAGAAAAAAAGTAACTACTGGTAGAAGAGAAGATGAAAAGAAATTTAAAATTGTCTTTTTAACCATTAAATATATCTGACTAGAAAAGTGTAACCAAGCTTGCCTGCTCCTATTCCTTTTCAAGCAAAGCAGTTTCCCTAAAGTTTTCTCACTTCCAGCTGTGGGTTAACAGGAAGTCTTCACGATTATTTTCACTTCTGTGAGTGTGTGTGGTAACTTTAGCTTCCACTTTCTCTTTCTGAAAGCATCATCAAAACAACTTTTAAAAGACATCTAAACAAAATTAAGAAAAAACTGTCTCTAAAGTAAAAAAAAATACTGAAAATTTACCTTGATGGCAGTTTAAGCAAGCTTATGCATGGATCTCTGACATTGTTTAGCACTACTACTCCATGCTTTTGTGAATCTTGTTACACAAGCACATATTTTCAAGCGTTCCTGAGAATAATTTTTTAAAAAATCAACATATCTTTTCAGATAGTTTTTTAGGCATTTCAAGGTTATTTCAAGGATCCTATTGTTTTCCCTGTTTTTATGGGAAAAGTGTATTTAAATTTATCACATGCTGTCTTATCAAACTGTTTATTATTACATCAAGGCAGTGAAAAACAAGGTTATTTGCAAGGAAAAACAGGGTGAAATTATAACAATGGCAAAGGCCATTAATAAATAAACGGGGATAAAGCAGAGTTCATGTAAATATTTCCAGGGGAGCAAGAACCTAAAATATGAATACAGTTGGAAACTCTAGAACTATACTTTACTTTTTGTTGCACTGCCTTTAGTCTCAAGATTATATTTTGAAAACAAAAAAATGCTATTAGAACTGAATTTTTCCTAAAAATTACTTATTGATGTCATTGAACTGTAATAAAGCATTCTATAATTACAGTGACTGGATAAATGTGGCATTTTATTTTCAACATTTAGTCAAGAACATTTAATTTAAGCTGATAGTTAAATACTACACTATTGTAAAGGAATGTTTGATTTTGGTTTTTTTAAAACTAATTTCCAAACCTCTTTTTCCACCAGATCAAAAGTACCAATGTAAACTGTGCATCCAGCTGTTAGCTGAAATCTCAGCCAAAGCTGCCTGATGTAGGATCTGCAAAACCCAAGCCACACATCACTCATAGACATGGATTTCTATCTACTCAACTCAGAAGTTGTCTCCAGTTCCCCTTTACAGGCTTAACACGTATTTAAAAATTATCTTTACAAAGGCAGATCTTCATTGAGATTTAGTTATATTTGTTTTCTTGTAGGATCGGCTCTCTATATGTATTTCCATATGAAGTGGGGTCCCATTCTCAACCTTTATAAGAAATAAAATATTGCCTTGTTTGTATATTGCCTTGTTCCTCTAAGTATAATACAAATCTAATCCTAAAATTCACAAATAAAAAAAAAATTATAGCATATACTTAATGTTCAGAAGAAGTAGGGGCAGACAAATTAAATGACAGGCACCAGAAAATAACATTTCCTACTCAGCATCTGTATAGAAAATTTAACCATACAACTGAATGATTTAAAAATTTTAAGCTAGACTGAAGTGTGGGTGGAGATATACTTCTAACAGCTAAATGATACTACTGTACAAAACATAATTAAAGTGGTTGTATTCAAATGTTATGACAGAGTTCTGCTTCTGTGTTTTAATTTCCATTGAAAAAATCCAGCCTAATGCTTTGCTCTGGGAGAGCTTTGGATGACTCCAAGACTCTTCCCTAAATAGTATTTTTAGTGGAAAGGGTCCTGCAAAGCCTAAGGCTTTTCTATAAACCCCAAGTGAGTTTGCTAAGTGGAAAATTCAGGAAAAAACTTAGTGACACAGAATAAACAGCAAGTTATAGTTTTCCAAAGTGTATCCAGAAACTTTCCCAAATTTGCCAGAATATAATCCTGACACAGTCATCACAGTGAAATATTTTATCATGTAATATAAAATCGTTAAAAGATGGTCAGTCAAGATAACATTAACAAAAAAAAAAAAAAAAAGAAAGTAAAGAAAAGAGAAACAATCCTCTGCAATTCTTCAGTACAGAATTACCAATGTTTCTTTTATATCAACTGGCTAATATTTTTTTTAATAAGTGAGTCTGACTACATGGTACTATCAAAGTATTAATGCTTAACAAAAGAATATATTAATTTCTCTGGAAAAGGTAAATTTAGCAGGTGAAAAGTAAAAATGTAAAAGGATTACAGTAGCTATTTGCGTGCCTCTTACTAGTACTTAACATGATATATGGTACACATAACTTGGAGGAAAACCAGTTTTGCATTAATCTCTAGTTGGAGGCATCTCAGATTTGTAGAACAACTGATAACATTCAATAAGGAACAGTCTCTTCTCCAGCAGCAAATTAGCTTGCATTTTCCGTGGGACAGCATAAGCAACAAATTCTTGCATATTTTCCTGGCAAGCCTCTACCAAACACTGATTCAAAATCCCTAATACTGATCATCAGTGGTCATCAGTGATCCTAACCATCACAAATGACTGAAGCACTCCACAGAGCAGCTTGGCTGCCTGGCTAACCAGCGAGGCCTGGTTATCTGTCCACAGTGCAGTTGTTGGCCCAAGCTGAGCACCCACTGAAGTCAGTGGGGCACTGCCCTGCCATGTGAATCGTCTGTAAGCTGGTTACTGCCTGGCTCACCAGGCTGCCAAAGCACAAACAGGTAGGGCTGCCTTCCCTCTGAACTGAACCCACCTGTCAGCTGTCAGCCAGCTCAGCTGTGATGTTGAAGGCACCTTCCATCTCACTGGGCATTCTGCACTGTCTGTACTTTTCCCCCATCAGCAAACCTCAATTCTACAAAACAGAGTTCCCTTTTCTTACCAGATCTCATTCAATCACATCAGGCCAATGTGGCTTGTCTAGAAGCCTAGCAGATTGCATGATTTGGGAACTATGATACCAAATCCCATCAGTGAGGTAAACAGAATCATGTACTCATACAATGATAAAATAGTGTGGGCTGGAAAGAACCTTTAAAGACCATTGAGCCTAAACCTTGCAATAAACAGGGACATCTTCAACTGAATCGGGTTGCTCGGAGCCCTCTCCAGCCAGGGATGGGACTTCTACCACCTCTCAGGGTGATCTTTTCCAGTGCTTCACCAATCTCACACTAAAAAAAAAATCTTCCACACACCTAGTTTGAATCTCCCTTCTCTTAGTTTAAAACCATTACCCTTTATCCTATCACTACAGTCCTATTAAAAAGCCTGTCACCATCAAACACACATGAAGCAACACCCTGGGATGCTGAGGGACAGTGTCAAGACCTGACCAACCCTCAGGGTAATACCCTTCATGGTTCAATCATGTAGGAATACCCAGTAGTAGTAATGGAGACTTGGAGCATGTCATGAACAAAAACAGCTCTGAAGGAATGGTGAAGGACACAGTTCTACCTCATCCTGCCAGTCACAGGGGAGGCAGCTACAGGAAAGAGCTCCTCCTGAGAGTTGATATCTGTCTGCATGACTAACCTCATAGAGTGAGCTTTAGCCTTCACAACCACAGGACCCTTTGTGAGCAGTGAGGATGCATGGACAGAGGTGGGATCCAACTGATGAGATTATTCAGTTTGTTGGTGTAGTTGTGGGACTCAGGATAATTTTGCCTGAAAGCTAATATGAAAAAATGAAAGCTTAGCCACTTCAATTCAGCAGATGACTCTGACAATGCTAGAACAACGTAGGGTCCACAAGCAGATTAGGAGGAGCAGAGCTGCTCCATCCCCAGCAGAGCAACCTTTACTTATACTGGATGAGATCTTATCTGCTTATGGCCTGATCTCCTACAGCTTTGTCTCCAGTGGTTGAGGTCACACAAACCCATGCCAACAGCATGGATTCAGAATGCCAGCTGAAGGGCTTAGCTGCTGAGGGAGCACTTGAGAAGACTTGTTTTAGTGTGAATTCTTGATTGGGTTTGACAGCTGACCCCAACTGCAGCCTTTCCTTCAGCTGAGGTACCCTGCTCCATCCAGATGCCACATTTCATGATCATTACTCGGGCAAGAAACAGAGACATGCAGGGATATGTGAAAACAGAAGCCTAACTTTCATAGGAAGCAAGGCAAAAACCTGCTTCTCTGAGAAAACACATTCTGGCTAGGAATTGTTTATAAACAAAAATGTATATCAAAACTACTTGTAGTAAAATAATAGAGAAATGTCTCTTTTCAGTGTGGAGAGGGATTTAAACTAGGAGAAAATTTCACATGCCACTTCACAATGTCCTGTCCACACAAGATCTCTTCAATACTGTCATGAACAGCCTGGGTAACAAAATGGCAGAGATAATATGAAAAGAGAAAAAAAATCAAATATTTTTGCTAAACTGAGTGATCAAAATTATTGAAATTTAGCACAGAAAAAAACAGTGCTAATAGGGAAATACCAAATTTATGGATACATTTGAATAGTAACTGTCTAGAATAGAGATCTAGTATCAAAAATTAAATTCAGATGTTATTGATAAAAAAAACACAAACACATTCAGAGAGAGGTAAGACTGGAGATAATTGTTTGCCAGTTTTGAGGTGATGAGGGTGGTTAGAGACAAGTGAGAACTGCTGTTTTGGGCTCTACACTTAATAAATAGTGTTGAGAAATTACGCGAAGTACAGAGGAGAAAAAAAAATAGGAGGCAAACTTCTGACAATGGCAAACATCTGAGAATTTTTCATGTGGAAAAGGTAGATATATAAATAGAATATAGAATATATAAAGTAGCTCCTTCCACTTTCTAGTGTTGTTTGGGGCGGGGAGGGGGTCGCACATCCACAGTAGAAAAGATTTTTGATTTTTTTTAAAAAAGCTTCATTTTGGGTTTCAGGTCATGAAATATGACAACAGGAATTGGACAATAAGCTTTATTGAAAGTTTTTACAAGTAAGTTGGATCCATACCTGTTAGAAGCCATGTAGGTCAATGCTGCCCAACTGTTGACCACAAATATAAACCTCTATAAAGTTAAAAGACAGACACCTTTCACTCCCATCCTACCAGACAGACAGAAGGGGAGTAAAATGTCAGTTTATTTGAAGAATGTGCCAATGGCTCTTGAGCAGTACCCCCAGCCCACAAACAGCTGAGCTGAAGGGAATCCCAAAGTATCACCAGCATGTCCTGACTGGAGTGTCCTGCCACATTTACCCTAGCCAGGCATCTGGAGTAGCCTCAGTATGGATGTGATACATTAGCCAGGCTGCCTTTGACTGCTCCAGGTCCAAAGGTCAGGGTACACCAGATGATTCACGAAGCAGCTGAGACTATGGAAGACCTTGAAGCCTCTTCCAGCTCATCAATCCCATGTGAACTCTATGAAGTTAAAGTCCTAAACACCAGCTGTGAATTTAGGTTACTCCCCTGGTTCATTGCTTTCAGTTCAGTGAAGAAAGACAGAAACAGAAAGGGAAAAAACCCTTTCAGGCCAGAACTTATGTGATGAAGATAAACTTCTACCAAACAGCTCATCGCTGGCTGTTTTTGGAGGGTTTATGCTTTGGGCCTCTCAATTAGGAAGGACATTGAGGCGCTGGAGTTGGTCCAAGGAAGGGCTATGAGTCTGGACTACCAATCCCGTGAGGAGCGGCTGAGGGAGCTGGGGTTTAGCCTGGACAAAAAGAGGCTCAGGGCTGACATGACTCTTTACAACTCCCTGAAAGGAGGTTACAACCAGCTGAAGGTCGGCTGCCTCTCCCAGGCGACCAGCGACAGTATGACAGCACATAGTGTCAAACTGTGCCAGGGGAGATTTACACTGGAGATTAGGAAGAACTCTTTCACAGAAAGGGCGCTTAGACATTGGGATGGGCTGCCAAGGGAGGTGGCGGAGTCATCGTCCCTGGTAAGAAAAGACTGAGCACTCAACGGCCCGGTCTAGTTGACATGGTGGTGTTTGGTCACGGGTAGGCCTCGATGAACCGCAGAGATCTTTCCCAGCCTGACGGGCTCTGGACTCAGGGACAGGAGATCCCCGGCCCCGGAGTCGCCACCGCCCTCAGCCCAGCTGGGCGGGGGCCGAGACTCCGCCCCGCGCCCGGCGGGAGGCGGCCTCGCGCCTCAGCATTTCCGGGTCGGAGGCGGGGCAGCGTGAGGGGGCGGGCGCTGACGTCGTCAGAGGGTCCGGGGGCCGCTCGGCGCCTGTTTATTGTTCTCGCCGCCGCCACCGCCGTGTTCTGGCTTTCCCGGCGCCTGCGGGGCCGTGGTGGGAGGGAGCGAGGGAGGGCGGAGAGCAGGACCGGGCGAGCAGAGCTCCTCCGCCAGCGGCGGCGCGGGGGCGGAGGTAGGAGGGAGCGAGCGGGCGGAGGCGCCGCCCGGGGGCCGTTAACCCGTTTCCGCCTCTCCGCAGCGCGAGCCCGGGCGGCGAGCGCGCGCGTCACGCCGGAGCGAAAGCGGGACAGCCCGGGAGCGGCAGCCCGGGAGCGGCCATGGCCTACGCGTACCTCTTCAAGTACATCATCATCGGAGACACAGGTGGGTGAGCCCGGCCCGGGCCGGGCCGGAGCGGGGCGGGAGACGGAGAGGAAGGCCCGGCTCCCCGCGCCCATTTCCGCAGTGTTGGCAGTGCCGCCGACGTGGTGGCTCCGCGCGAGGAAGAGGCGGTGTCTCCCCCCCGCCTCTGCGCCGGGCCCCGCCCGCGGCCTCTGCCTTGTCTCCCGACGGCCTTGGGCCGCTGGTAGCCGCCTCCGGGCCTGGCTGTGGGGCCGCGGGGCAGCTCGGGCTGTGTCACGGCCTTGGCTGCGGCGGCAGAGCGGGCCACCCGAGAGGGAGAAGGCACTGTCACAACGAAACCTAGACCTGGGTAGTGCCTGTGGCTTGCAGCCTTGTGGTAGCGAGGCCACACTCCTCTCCGCAGTTTTGTGATGAGTTTCCGTCTCATTGCTGCGAGTTACCTTCAACTCAGGCTGCAAGGATGCTCTTTGCCGTCTCGGCTGGAGCTGCTGTAGCAAACTGTGGGATGACACACTGTCAAAGGAGACTTAAAAGCCCTGGCTCTTCCAGTCTAATTTAAGGGACCTCTTTTTTATGTGTATGTATGTACACACACCACTGCTTTTTCAGATGTTTCCTGTGACTTTCTAAAAACGTATTGAATCATAGAATGTCAAGGGGTTGGACTGGGGCTTAAAGATGATCTTGTCACAACCCCCCCGGTGTGGATAGGAACACATCCACTAGACCACATTGCTCAAGGCCCCATCCAACCTAGCACTGAACATTTCTCAAAAACTTACACCATCTATTTGTAACTGGCTGCTGTGTGACAAATAATAATGCTTATAAATGCTGTTGGCAGAGCCATATGCTGATAGGAATTGGTGCTTGAAGCCCCTTTGCCAATATGTTTTATGCTTCTTTGGCCCAGTGTGGATGGGAGTAGCATACTTTGATCATACTATTGTCAGGACAGGGTAGCTAACTTAGTTAACCATTGTGCCCATGTATTGTGTGTTTTCCTTGTTTTCCTCATACCTGTCTAAATGCCTTCTTACTAAGTTTGATGACACACCTGTTTTTTTAGGTGCTATTCTGAGGGTGCCTTCATAATTGTACTTCATACCTATGAACCAAATTATCTGTTGGTGGAGTATAATTATGGATTGTAGTTGCATTACACATGACGTTGTTAAATACACTGGGTGCCACTACTCTGTGACTTTTATCTGCTTTTTAAATGTACATTTAAACTCTGAAAGCTTTTTTTAGGCTTCTGCAGTAGTAGCTGTAGTAGAGGTGAATAGTTAGAAATACATCACAGCTATAATGACCATGTTGGAAACCTTAGGTTGTGGATGATAACTGAAAATTCTGATTTTTGTGGAGTGTTTACTTGAGTGACAGTTCATCAAGCCAGGACAGGAGGACAGGATATTACCTGAGCAAATTCAGGAGAAGTAAGAAGAGGTTTGTCAGGCTGGGGTGATGCAAGATTGTAGTGCACAGTTCAGAACAGGTGGCCAATTCTGGTATATCTCTAAAAACTAGTCACTAAAGTGACTAGTTTTTAGAGATACCAAAGCAGCTTACAGTTGCTTTGGTATATTGATTGTATACTGATTAAATTTTTGCAAAGAAATATCCTTGGTGTAAGGGTCTCTGCTCTACTCTTGAATTTGAGTTTCTTGAAATGTGAAATACAGGATGGATGTGTCATTTCTGAAGTTGTTGCAGCTGCTTAAGAGCCAAATATCAGAAGAGAAAGAGAAAGGAAACACAGAGAGGAAAATGGCTCACAGATTTGCTGTTGGCTTTTTGGTTTTGTTTTTTGTTTTTTTAATTCTCGTGGCTTGTATTCTTGAGTTGCTACAGGAAACTAATTAAAACTACTGGAATGATTATTTTTGAAGTGAATTGAATATGTCAATAGTGGTAAATTGGTTTTGCTTTTATTTAGATCTCCTGTGAGCCTTTTAAGTATTCTAATAGAGCTAGTACCGAAGAGCCAATTTATGTCGCACACAGTTGCCAAGATGATGATGGTGGTAGTCTAGGTATTACTGCTCTTCCTCAGATGAAGGAAATTGAACTTAAAGTTCTGACAATGGAAACTAAGAGTGGATGGTGACTGTCCTCTTCAGTTCCCGTGGTGGTTTCTCACAGCATTCGAACCAATGAAGATATGCCACTGGCTTTGCAGGCCATGTAGATTTCATAGCAATCAAGAAATTTGTTTCTGGTACTTGATTTAGAGTCTTTGGAAATGCCTCAGCTGCCTGGTGACTCAGCAGATAGTTGTAAACAAACTGTAGGAGAAAACTAAGACTCAGCTGAGGACTGATGTTAACATTTAGCTCCTCTTTCTGCACTGAAAAACAAAGTAGGTTGTGCAATCCATAAGCAAACCAATGAAACCCTCCTGGGGTTATACAAGACACTTGTATGTGCCTTCTCTGAATTGTGATTCCACATGCTTTCATTTGCTTAAACACAGGAATTCAGGATGATCTCAGTCTCTTAAAATGACAGCCACAGAGACTGACTGTGCAAGATTGCCTTGTGCTCAACTGTTCTTCTCCCTTTGCATTCCCTGTTTCATTGGTCATTGTCATTCACTGACTTTTTTTTCTTTTTCTGGTACTTCAGGCATGGTAGCTTTATGAACATGGGATTGCTTCTAATCTGGTTCTCAACTGAGTTTTTTAATATATAAAAATGGTGTTTTGTATAATTGGAACTGGTTTAGGATCTAGTTAGTTTTCTGTTACGGGAGAGACCTGAAATGGCATGGCTGTATTCCAGCTGCTAAAAAACATTGCCATAAATCTGTGTGGTTTTTCCATTGTAGCAGTGGGACTGTAGCTGTGGAGTTTTAAGAGAAAAATACAAGTACTGTGTAATACTGACTACTGTGAGAGTTTACCAGGAAAAATCCTTTGATCCGGCTATTTCCAAAGCATTATAGGTGTTTGCAAATGAATTTAAAAGCATGAGTGGTGCATGCTGCCTAGGGCTGTACCTTTGAGACCTTTGCCTTTATAGTTGATGGTGTCTTTGATTTTGATTGCCAGTAGGAGTTGGTGTCTTCATCCACTATACATCTGCCTTTGGCCACCAGTTAAAGTTGAGGTGCTCTTTGCTCTGAGCTAGGATAAATACTGTTGGCATATGAGAATTGTCTGTTTGTGCAGTTGGTGACTGAAAGTCTGTAATTTTTTTTTTCTTTTAGATTTTTTTCTCTTTAATGGTAAAATCTTTACTTAAATGTTTGTTATCAGCAGTGTACCATGTGGTAATAAACTGGGAATGATAAGATTTCTGTGAAGATGAGAGCTGGAGTTGGTTTTTTTCAGAATAATACACATTAACCAAATTTTCTATATTAGAGTGTGTTTGCTAGATTTCAACAGAGAATGCTCCTGAACTTTAGGATACCTCAAGTACTAGTTTTGCGATGGTCAAATTTCTTGCCACCTATCTCATTGTCTTTTTAGGGTCAGTGTTGCTGCATTTTCCATGAGCAGGTCCACTTGCTTTTCTTAAATGTGTTAGTGCAGAACTCTGTGAGCTTTTTGCATAATGGACTTTCACTTGCCTTTCAATTTCAGCAGACAGTTGCTGCTCCTAGACCAAGAGTGTATCTAAGTTATTCCTATTAGGAGGTGATGATGAAAGAAAATGTAGTTCCTTGGTGATCTAATTCTCACTCTCTAGAGTAAAGTAAGCTGTCTAGTCAACCATTTCACTTGTCTAGGAGACTTTCAAATGTTGAAATTAAGCAATCGACTTTATTTTTCAATCGTCTTTGTGAAATACTTCTAGTGTCTTTGCACTTTGCTCTGGAACAGCAGCTGTTATTAGCTAGTAATGTGTATGAGTAGAGTCTTTTCCCCTTATTTTCTCTAAGTATATAGTAGTACTTCTTGGCTAAACTGGTTTTCATCTCACCAGAGCTGGTGTTAATATCCTTTGATAGCACGAGAACTTGTTTGTGCTGAAAACCAGAGTACTGGTCTGTACTACTTATATCTTGCTTTGAGACCCTTTCAATTATGCTTTAATCCTAAAAGAGCAGATATTAGATGTTGTATAAGAACATCGTCTTAGCCTCTTACAAGTTAGGTAGAATTAACAAACTATATGTCCATACAAATGGTTTCATGAGGCTGCTAGTGTGCACACTTGTACTAATTCTTAACACTTTCATTAAAAGAAACCCCAGACACCTTGCCACTCAAAAAAAAAATCTTAACCCAACCCCACCTCCAGTTTCTTCTAAAACCATGTTATTATGAATGGCTGGCAGTTTCTAAGTGGTTTATGACCATGCAGAACATGAAGTTTTTTTATAGATGCAAATGTAGCTTAATTTTGATTGGAAATAATTTTTACTTACTTTTAAAACAGAGAGTTAGCAGTGGAGCAGTGCCATACAGACTGAAATATGGAAAAGCTGAACAGCTCCTTTAACTTTGTATGCTTGTGCTAATTGTTATGTAGGAGGGAAACATTTCCATCATTGGCTTAAAATATGCTATTGAAAATGTTTGTGTTGAAGCTAAATCAGCTTTAAAAGAGCCATTTTTATTACTTTTTCCGAAATTACATAGGCAGCATGAAGGATTTTGGAGGTTGTTTTTCTTCTGTTCTTGTCCATGCTTACATTTGTATGTGAACTCCCTTTGCTCTGTACGTGGCAGTTCAAAATGTTTTAGTTTGTCCTTCAAATAAATTTAAGTAAAGCTTTCCCACTTGATGGTAGAGTTCTGACTAAGACATAACTGACTGAGAAGAGGTTAAGAAAAATCTTTGCTTTTGGTTCATGTCTTGTTATGCCTAGGCCCGTGAAAAGGTAATACTGCACTTTCCAGAGTTTGATAAAGCTGCTGTGGTTGGAAAGGGAGGAGAGAGGGAATGAATTGCAACCTGTGATAAGAAAGGGGTTTATGAAACATCTGGAAGCTCTGCAGACTACTGGAGAGAACTAAAAGTATCTCATTAACCAGTCTAAAGGTATATATCTTGTGACATTTGTAATCTGTAATTACCTGGTTAAAATCAAAGTTAGTTTTAAAATCTGGGTCCTTATATGTATCATCTAGACAATAATCTATTTATATGTATAATATGTATATATATAATAATCATATATATAATCTTGCCCATTATTTGAAACTGTGCTACCCTAATTTTAAGATTTATTTTTGTCTGTTTTTCTAAGGGATGGTAAGAAAGCAAAAAGCTTGTTTCAGCTCAGTTGTTATTGTGGCGCTGGTTTCATGGACATCCAAGCTGACATAGTTGGTTACATGTGAAAGAAGGAGTTCTTGCTCCCCTTACCTTGTGGTGATTATGATAGTCTGCCATGATTTGGATCCACCCACTAATGCAGTAGAAAAGTATCTCCTTTTAGGTTATCTTTTCACTTAGTGGCTGAACCAGGTGACTTGTGCTTGTACTTTCCACAACTCTGGAGTACTTTCAAGAAAGGAAACTGGATCTAGAAAGATTAGTGAGAGCAAGATATCAAAGGGGAGTAGGTCTTCATCTCTCTGTGGTGGACTGATTGATCACCATCAAGTACAAGAAAAACAGTTATGTGAGACTGTTGAATTAATCCAGAGTTTATCTGCTGCCAAAATAAGTAGATCTTGTTACCACTTCTTGTCTCAACTATGAGCTCTGCTGCTTCTTAGCTCTCAGCCTCACTTCTTGTGTGATCCTTCAAAGAGCCAGCTCAGCTCACGAAGATGATTTGAAAAACAAAACTAAACAAATAGTAGGTATGCTTAAAAGAGTGCAAGAGCCCTTTTGGGTAAGGAGGTGGAGGTGTGTGGGAAGGAGTGAGTCTACTCAACAGAGACAGCAGGCAGATTAACATAGGAGATTTTTCTTTAGCATTCAGTTTTTATTGGGAGGACTACTACTGCAGTTCTTTTCCTCTGTCACCTCTCTGGGGCTATACTGGTGCCTAGGTGAGCAAGTAAGGAAAGTCTTAATCACCCCCTACCCTCTTTATTGATGCATTTTTAGTTTTGAACCAGGTCAGCTTTTTCCAGGCAAACATCACTGTAAGGAACACTGATGAGTTTTGTCTAGAGGAAAGAAAAGCCTGAAGTTTTCCTCATTTTCAGTAGTACACACCTGACTCTGCAGCCAGTAATTGAACTTTCTTTGCCCTATTCACAGGGAATCAAGAAGGGGAGAAGGAAGTAAGTCAGCTCTCTTAGCCAAAGACTTGCTCAGCTGTACCATCACCTGTGCTGTGGTTCCAGAGCTACTTTTTTTTTTTTTTAAGCGCTATAAGTGCAGCCTGTTACTGAAATGAATAACCATTCTCTTTGCTGTGTCTTCCATAGCCCTAGTCTCATGGGTGTACTGGTGTTTTGGATGAGTATAGCACTGTGCTGGATCCATTTCTTGTTGCATATGAGTGAGATGGGTAGCTCTACTGCTGAGCCCTGAAATAAACACAAGTATATAAGGAAGGGCTGTGTTGAAGCTGGGCCAAAGTGGACAACAGCAAAGTTCTGGCAATGCCTTGTGTTAGGAAACTGACAGCAGAGTTGCACCCAGATTAAGAGGAAGCTGTTAAGGGAGGTAGTGGAATTTAGAGAATCAGCTCAGTCTGCTGGTTCAGAATTTAGAGCTGGAGGGTAAAATTACTGTAGCACAAGTTCTACTCCTATCATTGTTTGAGTGCTAAGAAGCAATGAAGGGATTCTAAAACAGGCACTTGCAAAGAAGCAAGCCTTCCTTCTGAGCACATAATCCATTGTTTTCATTTGTTCCTAAGCAAGAGCTTTTGTTTACTGTGGTTGTTGAAGTGTATCCAAACTCTCTCATATGAAAATACTAGATTTTTTTTTTCTGGGGTGGTTTATCTGAAGCTATATTGAAATAATTGTGGCAGTAAAATGGAGAATGGGTTAATAAATAACTGAATCTATCCCTTTTGCATTCTGCAATTGACTGTCATAAAGACGTTCTCAGCTACCTCTCACAATGTCTGCCTCATTTCAGGTGTAATAGTTACAGTGCTAAGTGAACAAGATACCTGGTAAGCTGCCACTCTTAGAGTTAACTGGTGTAGTTATTTTAAACCACCTGCATGCCATAGAATTAGCTGCCTGCATCTGTTAACTGATCTTTGCAGCATCTGTTTATGTCACAAAGTGGTAAACTACTTAGGCATTCATATAGAGCTCCTGTTTCTCATACATGTTCCTGTCTATGATAGGGGAGTTAGCTCAAGCCCTGGAAGTGATTTGGGCTACAAACTATTTTCATAAGAACTTTTGTGATACAAACGTGCAATATCTGAAAACCATAAAATTAAAATGAAACCTCTATTTCAGTCAACAGCAGTACAAAATTTAGGGACTTCCAGGTGGGGTTTTTTGTTGAAAGGTTCTGAACCAGCAGGAATGGCATTAAAGAGAAACTAGTTATTTCTTCTGTTTCTCTGTGTGAGCCCATCAGTCTGCAGTCTGCTCCTAAAAGGACTGCTATGGAGGAGTGTCTAGAAGTGCAGTCATCTTGTGCCTGCATCAAAGGGGCTGTGCTTGTCTGTCATCTTTGGTCTGCTGAAGCTGGTGTTTGTATACTCAATTCAACTGACTTGGTCACAAGCCTCAGAAGGAGAAGAAGTATCAGATTGCCACTTGAGAACTAGTGCTGGAATACCTAATAAAATGTCATTTTGTTGATTAGATTTTGAAATACTGTTCCAACATTTGTGAGATTTGTGCAGGAATATTGGATTGGTTTAAGGTTTTGGTTTATCCATTGAAACTGAAATCACTTTGCAAGGTTAATGGCAAAAGCTATTTCTGGTGTGACTTGCAGGTTTCTTGTAAATGAGGTGGTCATTATGTTCTCCAATGGGGCACTTTTATTTAACTGGTGAATTAAAAGTTATCTTTGTATATAAACACTGTTCACAGAATCACCTAGGTTGGAAAAGACCTTTGAAATCATTAAGTCCAGCCTATGACCTAACCTAACACCTCCTCATCAACTAAACCATGGCACTGAGTCCTGCGTCCAGTCTTTTTTTCATCACATCCACGGATAGTGACTCCACCACCTCCCTGGGCAGACAATTCCATTGCCCAATCACTCTGTGAAGAATTTTTTTCAGATGTCTAACCTAAACTTATCCTGATGCAGCTTAAGACTGTGTCCTCTCATTCTGTCACTGGTTGCCTGGAGAAAGAGACCAAACCCCACCTGACTACAACCACCTTTCAGGGAGTTGTAGAGAGTGATAAGGTCTCCCCTAAGCCTCCTTTTCTCCAGGCTAAACACCTCCAGCTCCCTCAGTCGTTCCTCACAGGGCTTGTGTTCCCAGCCCCTCACCAGCCTTGTTGCCTCCTCTGGATGTGCTCAAGCCTCTCAACGTCCTTCCCAAACTGAGGGTCCAGAACTGGACACAGCACTCAAGGTGTGGCCTCACCAGTGCCGAGTACAGGGGAGGAATGACCTCCCTGCTCCTGCTGGCCATGCTGTTCCTGATGCAGGCCAAGATGCCCTTGGCCTTCTTGGCCACCAGGGCACACTGCTGGCTCATGTTCAGTTGGCTCTTGATCAGTACCCCCAGGTCCCTTTCTGCCTGGGCACTGTCCAGCTACAACCTCCCCAGCCTGTAATATTGCAGGGGGTTATTGTGGCCATAATGCAAGACTTGGCACTTGTACTTGTTAAACTTCATCTTATTGGACTCTGCTCATGTATCCAACCATCCCAGGTCCCTTTGATGAGCCCTCCTAGCCTCCAACAGATTGGAGCTGACAAATGCTCCCAGCTTAGTGTCATCTGCAGATTTACTGATGGTGGACTCATCCCCTCATCCAGATCATCAGTGAAGATATTAAACAGGATAATCCAGCACTGATCTCTGGGGACACCTCTAATGACTGGCCACAGCACCATTCACCACCACTCTCTGGGCCCAACCATCCAGCTAGTGGTTGACCCAGTGAAGAGAGCACCTGTCAGAGCTGTAGACTACCAGATTTTCCAGGAGGATACTGTGGGAGACAGTGTCAAAGTCCTTTCTGAAGTCCAGGTGGAGAACATCTACAGCTTTTCCCACATCAACCACGTGGGTCACCCGGTCATAGGAGGAGACCAAGCTGATCAAGCACAGCCTGCCCCTCCTAAATCCATGCTGGCTGGATCTGATCCCCCAGCCATCCTGTAGGTGCTGTGTGGCACTCAGGCTGATCTGTTCCCTAACCTTTCTGGGCACAAGGTCACGCTGACTGGCCTGTAGTTTCCTAGATCCTCCTTTCCAGCCCTTCCTGTGGATGGTTGTCACACTGGTCAGCTTGCAGTCATCTGGGACCTCCCAGCTGAGCTAGGACTGATGGTAAATGACAGAGAGCAGCTCATGTGCCATTTCCCTCATCACCCTGGGAAGGATCCCATCTGGTCCCATAGATCTGTGAGCATCGTAGTGGCTCAGCAGGTTTTTGACTGCTTTGTCCTGGGTATTAGGGGGACTGTTCTGCTCCCTGACACCATCTACCAGCCCAGGAGGACAGTTGTCCTGAGGACAGCCTGTCTTTCTGTTGAAAACTGAGGCAAAGAAGTTGTTAAATACCTCTTCCTTTTTGTCATCTTCAGTTAGTAAATTCCCTCTCGCATCTAATAGACAATAGAGATTGTCCTTGCACCTCTTTTTGCCATTAGTGTATTTATAAAAATATTTTTATTGTCCTTTAGAGAAGTGGCCAGATTGAGTTCTATCTGGACTTTTGCTTCTCTATTTTTTTTCCTACATGACCTAGCAATTCCCTTAAGCATTTCCAGAGATACCTGACCCTTCTTCCAAAAGTGATGCATCCTCTTTTTTTCCTTAGTTCCTTCAAGAGCTCCTTAGTAATACAGGCTGGTCATTTTCCTTGTTGGCTCCTCTTTCAGCACATAGGGACAGTGTGTTCCTGTGCCTTCAGGATTTCTGTTTTGAAGCATGCCTGTCCTTCCCAGACTCCTTTCTTCTTTAGGACTGCTTTCCAAGGAACTTTCTGAATAAGTCTCTTGAATAGGCCAAAATCTGCCCTCTGGAAGTCCAGTGTGAAAGTTTTATTGATGCCCTTCCTTGTTTCACCAAATATTAAAAAGTCTATAATTTCACAATCACTGAGCTCCAGATGACCTCCAGCCACCACATCTCCCACCAGCCCCATCTCTGTTTGCAAACACCAAATTTAGCATAGTCCCTCCCCTGGTAGGCTCACTCACCAGCTGTGACAAGAGCAGTTCTCTTAGTAGATTTATTAGTATTTTAAAATTTCATACAGTTTTGTGTTCTGTCCCTACAGCTCCCATACTCTGCCTTTCTGTTTCTTTTTTACCTGCAGTGCTTTCCCCCACTACTCCTCAACTTCTCCTATGTTAACTAATTTTTTAGGGACAGAATCTATACATATACCTATATGCTTCAAAGCTGCTTGTGTTCTGTCATCTTGCCATCCTAAGCCAGAAAGCTTAAGAAAAGAATTCTAGTAAGGCAGATGCTGCAAGTTTTGTCTTGGACTACAGTTCCATGCCACTCTGTTATTGATCGGCTGGCTGCTGCATTTCTTTTCCCTCATTTGAACTAACTCTTAGGCTTGTCTGACCCTGCATTAAGCTGTTTCTGTTTGCTTTGTCACTCCTCTTGTCAGATTAGCATGCTATCCCAGTGGATGACTGAAATTGCTTCAGAACTCATCTAAGCTGTGGGGAGAAATGGACAGGAGCATACTGTAGGTTAGAAAGCAGAGACAGCAGCACTAGCAACTGGCTTAGGCTGTTGGGATTGCTGCCTTGTTTGGGATATTAATCTGAGTGCCATCAGTTGGCCACAATTCATTTTGTAACAAAACTAAATGCAGGTTTCCTATTTCTGTTAGATTTAGTTGAAACTGGCTACTGGTCTTAGAATTAAAGTCCAAAATAAGATATGCGATGATAATATTTCTGTAGGCTTTGTTTCCTCATTAAACCATACTAAAAAACTTTGCTGAATTTGGTACTTGAAAGACCAGTGTCACTATATGCAAACCTCTGGTATGTGTATCTTTTGTCAGTAGTGTGGTTCTTTTCCTTATCTCTTTCTTTGCTGTCTTTTATTATTAGATATGTCTCTTATGATGAGTTGTTGCTGACCTCTAGTATGTGGCTAGAATAACTTTATTTTGCTGGACAGATATAACAAAGTACAGCAGGAACTTGGATGCTACAGTGTAGTATGTTATGTGATTATAGCTCAGAGTTTAAACCAAATATATTGCTGTCAAATTTTAAGGGCTGAAAAGATGAAGTTTGACTGCACAGAACAGGAAGAATAACCCCTCCAAGTAAAAGAAGAAAAAAATAACTGTAAAAAGTAGTATATTTACAAACATAGGTAGTTTGAGTACTCTTGCTGACTGCATTAACTTCTACTTTTCTGTACTTTCACATACAGAAGAAATTGCCCATTTGCTGACCAGTGTCCATGTAATGGGAAATAGTTGTGATGATGTCTGACACAAGTTGTCTGAGGGGGTCAGTGTTTGTGTTACCTGTCTGACTGCAATGTAAACTCAGCTGCTGCCAGTTCTTCTTGGAGTGCTTTTTGGCCTGTGGGGGACCAGTGGGCAGCAGCATATAATGGTTGTAAGCAGCCACAGACCTGCTGTGGTTGCCTCAGTGGATAAATACAGAGATAGATGGGAGACTGATGCTATTGAAGAAATAGTTAGCTTGGGAAAAAGCTGAAAGTACTGAAGGAGAAGCAGATAAAGGGTTGTGAGGACTAGCAAGCCCTGTAGTTATTAAGGAGAGAGGATGCAAAATGGTACTTTGAAGGTCTGTTAGAAAACTTGTTTTACACTCAATTTTAAAGCAGAATAATTAATTTTTGTTCAATTTTTGAAAATAACTGCTTTGACTATAATGCTTCTAGAACTTTAAAAGCTGTAATTAAAAAGTTCCATACAATTCAAAGTATGTGAAATGTAATACCTTCAGTTCCAGTAATTAATTTTAAGCAACGTGTAATATTTCCTTGAATTAATTTCTATTAGTCCTTTACAGACGTCTTTAAAAATTAGTTTAACACTTATTTCTTTTCTTTCTTTTAGGTGTTGGGAAATCATGTTTATTGTTACAGTTCACAGACAAGCGGTTTCAACCAGTCCACGATCTCACTATTGGTAGGTCCTTTTTGTGCTGCCCACTATTAGTAGTTAAGTGGTTGGTGTACCTCATCATGCATTTATGAGTTTGTTCTGCTGCAGAAGTGCAGGATTTTTGCTGTATTGAGGTGGCAGTGAATCTCTAGCTAAGGAGTACTTTTTAGCTCATAAAGTCAGTTTGGGTTTTTTTATTGGGGGGTACCATCTGAAACAATTAAAAAAGTTCATAGCTGCAGTATCTAAACTGTTTCTTCAGAAGAGCATGCACAGAAGAATTGTACAAGCTTGAAATGCACTGATGGTAATGGAAGTGGTATTTTTTCACTAGGGAATGTAATACTACCCTAGCAAGAAAACCTTGGAGACAAATTACAGATAAATTGTAGCAAAGTTACCCTTAAAGACAAATAAAAAAATTTATTTGGGAAGACTGACTTTGGAATAGAGGACTGAAGTGTGAATGTATTTGCTTTTGGAAGGGATAGGAATTTTCTTTCCCAATTCTTCAACTAGGTGTGGACCATTTGTGATAAGGTATGATTTGATACTGGGGGAATGAACACATGTTGACGCATGATCTAACTACAGTAAATGATACAAACTTTTACTTATCTTTCCACACAAAATAAGAGGAATTACGTAGTAGTAAACTCTTCTGAGGGCAGGTTTCTTCTGCAGATCATGTTTGCTGTTAAGCATAACAGATGCTAGTCTCAGAGGAGGTTGCAGAACCTTTCAGCTTGTTCATGTTCTTTCAAGGAACCTATCAGCTTTAATCATGAGCCTTGCACAAACTGTATCCTAGTCTCTATTTTTAGTTTGTGCCCTGGAATAGGTAGGCTTCCTATGTTTGGGAGTACTGAAATAGGTGCTTGAAATATAAACAGATTTTCTTCATGTAACAGAATGTATCAGGTGGTTTGATTATGAATTCTCTTTCTTTTGACAGTCCTTCCACACCTTGTGTGTGCCTGTTGTATAGTTCAAATTCTTTGGCTAACGTGAGTTTTTAGATATTTGTGAGGTCTTGGCAGCAGATAGGCTGGCTGAATAAAGAGCCTGAGTACTTTAGGGAGGCATGACTTATTATCATATTTTCTTCTTTAGGCCTGCCAAAAATATGACACCTTATATATCACTCATACATTTGGCAGCCCTGTCACCTCAGACTGATAGGCACTGGGGAACAGCTTCACCTCAGCAGGGTGGTTGTAGTGCCAGTTCTTTGCTTGGCATACAGTTAGCTGAAATCTGGGAGCAGGGCAGAAATTGAAGCTAGTAAGATGAGGCGGTGAACCTAGAAGCAACATAGTGAGGAATGTAGTAATAGAGCCTGTGATGCTGCTTGAAAAGGAGGGAAGAAGGATTTTAGCTTTTATATTTTTTATGTATTTGTAGTCCTGCAATTCTTTAGTGTGTAAATCTAAACTCTATATAGAGTGTTAGCTACTGTTTTCAAATTTTGGTCAGACAAAACAATTCCTCTCTAAGTCTGGAAATCAAAGACACCTTACTGTCTTAGGCCCTGAAAATGTAAACAGAAGTGTTCTGGGGAGGGGAACAAACTTGGGGTTAATGAGTTCATTACCTGAAGCTGTAATTGGAAGATTAACCCCCAATATTCAAATGGACCAAACTTAGAAAAGTATGAAAACCTGTGACTGGTCATCCATTTTTGGGTGTAGCCCCGGGGGTGGGGGCATCATCTGCCCAAAATGTACCTCAAGACCCTTCCATAAATATAACTGCTTTTTAATTCCCCTTGATTTTGTCTGGCCTCTGGTTTTAGGTAGTCCCTAAAGGCATCAGAAGAGGCTGGAAATGCCTCCTTAACTGTGAGGGCATGTGTGTATTTTGGCCAGATTCTCCCAATCACCCAAACAGATTTGGAAAGACAGATAAATAAAGAACATGGGTTCAAAGTCATATGAATACCCCTGTGGGGGAAATGGGGTGGGTTGAATTTAACTAATAAATGCCCTAATGGTTGTATTAAAAGTCCTGAAAATGTGTTGATTAAATAAACCATTGTAAACATTCTAGCTGTTTTACCCACTGCCTGTAGGACATGCCCTTATTGTAAACATGATCAGCTTCTATTCCTTCTTTGAGAACAAGCTTGCTGTCAAGCTGTTTGTGTTTTTTCAAATTCAGTATTTTTTCCTGGCATGTATTTTGATGGACTAAGATAAATGCCTTTATAATTTTTTATAGGGTTGTTTGCAGAAACTAAATATTTAAGATGATCATTGATTTTTAAATCAGCAGCTCTATAATCACATTTTGAGATCAGGTAAAACCTTCAGTGTTTACATGTGTAGTACTCCAAGGACATTCTCCTGGCTTTGGAGTGAACTTCAGGAAGAGCAGTGTCATTCACCTGCTTCCTCCTTGCTGCCTCTCCACCTGCATTCTTTCAATTTCTTTGCATATAGTTGCTGCAAATTATTTGGTTGCTAAAGAGCACAGTGGTCTTTGGCCAATGGCTTTTATTTGGCTCCAATATCCTGTTAGGGATCTCTGCCCCTTTCCCCAAAAGTCATTCCACAGGAAGCAACACTGCACCCTCAGATATTCTAAGCAAGCTCTTGAAGAGACATTTGGAATATTTCAACTCAGGGCTGCATAACTGAAAGTCTTGGGTGCGTGTCTAGACAATAGCCAATTTTAGCAAAACTTCAGCTAGCAGATCCGTTTTTGGTTTTTTTAAATAATGGTTATAGATTAATGGAAACTTGATAGTATTTAAATATGTCCACAATCTCTAGCCATTTGTTGGATTTTAACTGCTGCATGAACGGCCTCAATTCATACTTGATTTTGTTAGTGATTTCAAAAGTGCTTTAAAAATGGTATAGAAGGCTGGATTTTTCACTGAAGAAGTTACTTTTTTTTCCCCGTCAGTTATAAAACTTCATCTTTAACCAGCTAGAATTTTGGAAGCATTTTTTTCATATAGACAGGTGATTTTATTTAATACAGTAATAAAGTTTATCTTGTCAAAGGTGACTTTGTATGCTCCCTTAATAGATCATTTTATTGATAAGGAATGGTAGGTTGATCATTTTATTGATAAGGAATTTCTTCTAAACTGGCCCCAGCAATCTGTCATTGGTAGAGTGTTAAAATAACTGTGATTCTTCAATTTTCTGTTTACATTCAAAGGGGTGTGTTTCTCCCTCTAATCTAGAGCTACTAACTGGTTTGGAAATCTTTGTTGGAAATACCTCCCAGACACTTGGACAGTAACGGTTGCCTTTCTTCTAGAAAGCTCTTTCAAGCTGCTGGAAAATTGGCTGAGAGCAGGTTGTGAAAGAGATTATTTTCCTACACTGTTGACTGAACTTAAACTTAGGTTCTTGCTTTTGTAGTACTTGACATTCTTCTTCTTTCTGATATGTGCTAATAATGTAATGTTTTGTAAAATCTGTTCAGGTGTAGAATTTGGGGCTCGAATGATCACTATTGATGGAAAACAGATAAAGCTTCAGATATGGGATACGGTAAGTAATCATAAAAATTGGTATTGCTCCACTAATTTTTCACTTTTCCTTTATTTTGGCTAAGCTCTCTATCATCAGCATTCATAGACTATGTACTTTATCTTGCAGCTTTCTTTGGTTTCTATGAAGTTAAAAATTTGCTAATAGATCCTTTTCTTGTTGTGATGTACTGTTTGGCATTTGCACTGTAACTTCCTCGAGCTTTGTCAGATTTGTAAGACTGGAATTCATACCGCATCACATATTAGATGAAAGTCTTCTATATTACCAAGAACTTCCTTTTCTCTAAATCTTTCTCTAAACTTCCATTTCTCTAAATCTTTCTTTGTGCGTTCATGCAAGATCTGGTAAAGACAAAATCCTGTTGTGAAATTGTGATGTGTCTGCTACCTTTTATCAAGAGTTCTTTAGAGGACACGTTTGCATTTCCAAGGTAGAAGAAAACACATGCCTCACTTTTCATAGAAGACTTAAAAACACAAGTTCAAGACAGTAAATATTTCAGTCAAGAAGGGACTGGTAAATGCTTTAATTTTCAAAACACCTTCCAAAATTCACACTTTGACTTTTGAGGGGGTTCAGGTTAAGAACATGTATTAGCTATTCATGTATTGTCAGTCAATTTACTGTAAAGCCGTCAGCATCACTGTCTATACTTGTGATGAAGCAGGTTTAAGAGGCTCATACCAGTAGTTATATCTTTTAAATGTATTTGACTGTTCCCTAAGACAGAGTTGCCTGTTACCTTTTCTAAAAGCATTTTAGGATACCTTTACAAACTGACAGGTACATGATCCCTAGCCTCATGTATGTGCTTTTTTTTGGTACAGCAAATCAGTGGAGGGACATAGATTCATATATGCATGCCTACATATGGGCATGTGTATATAAAAATGTAAATAAATGTAATATTTCAGTGAACTTCATAGATAAGATCTTATTTTACAGGTTCTTCACTTGACATGGTGCCTAACACCTGTGCCTTGTTGGAAGTTCTAAGATAAAGGCATAGAAAAATATGACCAGCTTACTTTAGGCTTTTTCAGCTCTGGGCATTATTACTGTTATAATTGTGGCTTGCAGATTACCAAGGGGCTGAGTATTTTTAAGTTCAATAAACAAGCAGATCTCTGCATAAAAAAATAACTTCATAATCAAACCCTTAGTATGTAGTGTGACCATGTGACTATATACCTATATTGGTCCTTGTTTTCTAAAATTGGGGCAGATTGTCTGTAGGCAAAAGTACTAATTTTACTACTGGCTTTGAAACTGATTCTGTTAATCTCCTTAGATAACAAATGAACTTCAACTGTGTTTCAGTAGATCATGCTTTTCCTGGTGCCTCTGACTCAGTGGCTCTTTGCAGTCTGGTTGTTGTTTTGAATGCATGCAAATTGTCCAGCCAAAGTGGCAACCCAAATGTTTTTGACTATAATTTATAAACTTTATTTGAGCCAGGAGTTTTTTCTGGCTAGCTTCTTAAGTATATCGTACATAATTTAAAAATATTAATTGAAAGCTTTTATACACTGAGTCCTGATGTTTTATACACTGTATGCTGATGTTGTATTTAATAATTTATAAATTGTATGCAGGGAATGACAGTATAATATATATAATACTGGCCTTAGTTAAAAGTTTAACTGTATGCAGTGTGATTTCTAAAACACAGGATATTTCTGTTGTAATCCAGTCTTGGTTTGTCAGCATATCTGAATTCCACTGTATCATTTCTGATCTTGGGTACAAATGTGTTGAAGGAATAGGAAAAATAAGAAACATGATGAGGTAATTCTATGAGATATTTTACTTATGAGTAAAATACACTTACAAATGTCCATAATGAGTAAGGTTACTGTGTTCTATCTGCATTGATCATTTTTTGGTTTTCTGTTAGCCAAAACTGGTATGTGTTCCTCTTTCTATCTCTATATTTATTAAGCTGTAACAACTTCTGTTTGATGAGAGAAGGTTCATTTTACACCTGTTGCTAAGGAAACACATGAACTATTTATGGTTTTGGTTGGTGCTTATTGAGTCACGGCACTAGCCCTTCTCTTATTTGGTGCTAGCCTTATACATTTGCTCTTAATCCATCACTAAATAGGATGCATCCTGAGCAGAGGCATAAGAAGCAGAGAACTCAATAAAATTTGTTTGGATTGCTTAACAATGAACTTGCTTGCTTAAGAGAATCAGACTCTAAAATTCAGGTTTTTCTGGCCAGATATTTCCGTGCAACAGTGCTCATTTTGTGTTGTCTTCAGCAGATCACTGCAGCCCCAAGGAAAGCCCTGTTGTAGTAATGGGAATACAAGGAAGCTGCAGCATACCTCACTGTAGGAGTAATGTTGCACCCTACAGGGACAGCTGAAGCTAACACTGTTGCATGTCTGTGAGATCCGTTTGTGTGTCCTTCTTGTATGATAAATCAGTAATATTTTACTTTTTCATTATCATCCTAGTTTGGATTAGGAGCATGTTACAGAAGTTAATTCTATTTACTGCAGTCTGTTTTCCATGTGGGAGTACACAAACTGAATTCCTTTTGAAGGAGGCCAGACTGGAAGATATGCTTAAAGAATGCATGTATGCCTGTTAGAAATTGTAGTCCAGTATTTGGTCCTGTGAGCTGGTAGTCTAGTAAAACTACTCTGATGGAAAGACACACCTAGCCCCAACCCCCTCCTCCCCCAAAAACCCCACAAACAAAATTCCATGAAAGATACTCAGTGTGGCCTTTGCATTCTTAATGTTCTGTGTAGCAGTCTCAGCTCTATTGCTGTTCATGTCTGCGCAAGCAAATAGTGTCCTGTTGTTCTCTCCCAGCTGCAGGCTGTTCTGGATCTCCCCAGTGCTGGGCTCTGCAAGCTTGCTGCTGTGTGTGCTGTGGCACGCCCAGGTGTTTAGCTCTGTGAGTCTTTGGGTTTCAATATTCCTTTTCAGTGTTTTTTAGGTCTGTAAAGATGAGGTGTTGGACCAAATTGTTTGTTTGTGTGTCTTTAGATTATTTCTTCTCTTGCATCTTTAGTCTTAGTGATGGCTTCCAGTAACTGGATGGACTGAGAAATACTTTTGTCCAAACTGCTTAGTTGGTAATTGCCTATTATGATAAGTTAAGTAACTCTTATGTGGAAGTGTGGTATTTGAGCTAGTGTCAGCTGCACACATAACTTTTAGAGAACTAGAAGTGGTTTTACAGCAGCTAGTAAGGATTAAAATTACTGTTCTGGAAGCTGTTAAGCTTTTTGAGTTTAAATAAGCTGTGTAGATAAGTTTGGTTGTCTTGTAGCAGTAGCATAACACTAAGAAATATTAAATTTCTTCTCCTCAGAGAAAGTTCATTGTTGTAGGGAGATAACTGGGCTTGTTACCAGGCTGAGTCAGTGGCCTTGGTTTTGTTGTTGAGGGTGATGTTCTGTATTGCATTGACTGTTACTAACAAGTCATTGTTGATGAGAAAAAATAAGCAGTAATTGAAAGGATATTTCTGTCAGACACTGCAGTAGGAGAAGAGATCTGTGATGACGCTAAATAATGCTGATGTTCTCTAAATTGGTATGAATACGAACTTCTCCTGTGTACTTGAATAGTACCTATTTCAGCTTTATTTCATGGAAATTCATTATTTAAAAACATTAATTCATGTAGCACCTTAGTCCTGCTTAGACAGACTAAATATCTGAAATAATTTCAAGTAATTTCATGATTTCCAGACAAGTGTACTTTCTAATTGAATTGATAGGGTTTTCTAGTGGTTGAGAGCTTTTATAAAAAAGCATGTTTGTGGAAGACTGGAGGTATAATTGTTAAAGGCGTATTTCCCTTTCAGATATTCTGAATATAGTGATTCTTCTTGGAAATTAAGATATTTTTCTTGTGTTTGCAATTGGTTTGGACCTATTAGAACCAAATAAAGTTCTCTTCATTCATTAAATGAATATTCATCCTCGTTTCTCTGACAATTGCTAGGATATAGGGTTCACCCCCGAGAGCTCTTTCCTAACTGTTGATTTCATGGTGTTTTCTGCTTGCTTTAGTAGTCAGAGCATATTCATATGTTTGTGGGCCGTTGGTGTATTCTTTTACTACATTTTTACTAATTTGACTCTTCAATCATGGTACCTACATGCATATTGCTGCATCTCATGCCCTCTATTACACTGCTGCTGTGAAGTTGCAGGAAGAACTTAGAAAGAATCTACTTTAGTTTCTGAACCTAGTCTGATCATCAGTCACAGACTGTGTTTGCTGCCAGATAGGAGGATTAATTTATTTCTGGATCCACGGATTGAAGGGTGAGGCAGGGAGATCTGTCTGTTTAATAGTTATTCCTGTTGCTGTTTGTTTAATATGACCATCATCTGAGCTTCAGTGCCAGTAGCTTAAGCTACTCTTCACACCCATGATGTCACTTTTAGGATGTTGAGGCAACTTGATATGCTTTCTAGCTTAGTGTTCATAAACCTTAGTCATGGTTAAACATATTTGGTTATTGAAATACTATAGTATTGGCATGTTATTTTCGGAATTGTTTTTTGATTTATCCATGCTTTCTACAATAATTACAAGATTTCTACAGGAGCGAGCTCTTGCTTAGTGTAAGGCCTTAAATGGGAAGCGCATTAATCACTCTTTTGCACAGTAAAACTCCTATTTTAGTGAGGGTTGCTGCTTAAAACCTAAAGGTTTCAAATACAATTTCTTTCAAGTTATAAGTGTATTTCTGATAATGGAAGGCTAAAGCTTTGTTTCTGTGATGTTGGGAATTGCTTTTGCTATCTAAGTGGCATTTATTCAAAACCAACAGAAGAAAAAGCAAATGTACAAGTTATGTGTATTTAGACATATGTACAATTGGAGATCTTTAGTCCTCTTGAAATTTCACTTCTTACTGCATACTTACCGGGTTATTCTCAAGCAACATGTAACTTGGCTAAAGCCGTCACATTAATTCTGAGACTTTTATATATTATGATAGATTCTTCTTTATAAGCATTTTTAGTTCTGTTTTTGTTTGGGAATCTCTTTGCTGGAAACAGCGGGGTTGTTCTTTTAATTTTACACTGCTTCTGTATCCGTTTGTCCTACATGCTAGTAAATCACCTTAAAATTGTTTCATTTTCTGGACTGGGGACATGACTGCAAGAAAGATTAATGCATTTGTATAAACAAGTTGACATGTGACTTAGAGGCTGTTAATGTATTTATAACTTCCAAAACTATATTTAAAGGTATGTATTGCTCCTCTTTCTTTCTGGAACATTTTATTCCAGGGATCAACTTTGTGGAGTAGTTCCCAGCTGGCAGCTGTCACAGGTGGTGTGACAGTTGCAAGTTGCTTATTTCTTAGATGTCTTTTTAGTCTTCTTTATAGTGTAGGAAAATGTAAACATGTAAATAATAATTCCCAACATGAATGAAATGTTCTGTCACCTGTTTTGAACATATTGCACGTGTACCTCTGTTTTTAGAGTGAGGGAATCTAGAGCCACTGGCTAGGTGTGTTGTAGTTTCATATTGCATGTGGATGTGTACTATAACATTCCCTGCTAATAAAAAACTGTTGGTCAGCTTGAATGCTGAAGGCCTGCTAGGACATTCCCAGATAACTTGGTCCTTGAAGAAACTTTGGGTTCTTCAGCATTGAGAATGGAGAATCCAGCAAAATTAATGAACTGTTTTCTAGGGAGATACACTGTTGTGGGTGCTGGTTTTTTAACTACTTTGTCCTGTATTATGGCTCTTTTCATTTTTTCCCTTCTTTATAGATTCAAAAATATACAGTTAAGGCACTTGAAAGTAACTCTCTTGGAAAACAAAGGCTTGCCTGTGTATTTTGCAACTGATGCAACTACACTGCATACTTGGAAATTACACCGAGATTTCCTGTGGGAATAGTAACACTTGGAGTATTTTTTTAAATATGCCAGAGATACTGTGTCCATGATAACAGCTGCATAGCTTAAATGTTACTGAAAACTCTAGTATAGGTCCTAATCATAAATCTCATTTTATTTTAGTGACCTGAGGTGATTGATAATGCTTCGTGTTCTGCTTACATTGTTGCTTTCAAGTTGTGTTTTGGTCTCTATACTGAAGTATACTTTGAAAATCACATAGGATATATGTCTGTGCAGTTGAAGCAGGGATGAAGATTTTTGTACTTGCTTGAAGACCTATGACTTCCAGAACTGTCTATATAGACAAGTCTCTGCTAAGAGAAAGTTTGCTTGTTTCTGTGAACCATTATGGTATGAATTGTAAAAGCTTACAGAGTAGAAAAGAGCCGGAAAAGAATGTTACTTACCACTTAAAACATTTCTTGTTTATCAGAGGCTCACATTTTTTCATGATTAGTGCACTACTCATATTTCTCTGAAGAGAGAGGATGCATATTCTAGGTTCCTGTGGGCAGCCATGTCTGAGCTGGAGTTTCTGTGTGTGAAGTAGCTGTCAGGTCTGGCTGTTCCCAGAAACATCCTCCATCTTCCCATTTCCACTGGAGTGTAACTCTGACAGTGGGTATATCATGGAATTGTCATGGAGCAAAAGCTTGTGTCACCTGTACTGGATGTAATTTGGCTTTGGCAAACACCCTGTTTAACATTTGTTTCCTGACCATTGCCCCTGTCTTCCTAACACCACAGCCCCCTGCCTCACCCACCATCTGGATGTGGAAGTCAGCAATCTGCTTCAGATGGCCCTACCTGAGCCAGGGAGGTTGGAAGAGGGGACCTCCAGAGGTCCCTTTCCCACCTCAACTGTTCTGTGAGAAAAAACTTTTTAATATGAAAGAGAGATAAAAACAAGTAAGTGCTGGATTTTGCAGAAACAGGAAGGGAATTGTAATAACAAAATCATGCTTAAGATAAAGGGCCTTTCTCAGATATTGAAGCTGATTTTAATTTATACTGAGCTTCTATACTGCTGTTTCTATCTGTTGCTCCTTGTAACAAGCAGCTAAACTTGGGTAGGTCCTTCTTTGGAAGATTGATAAAGTATAGTTATAGTACACTTGTGGTTTTTTTAAGTCAGTTTTGGCTATTAGCCTAGACTTTCTTTCAGTTTTGACTTCTTTTGACTTATTTTAAAATAGCTTTTCCCCTTTGGAAAGAAGGGGAAGTGGACAGAGAAAACTTACAGATGGAGATATAAAGTAACACTGATTCTTAAAAAAAAAAAAAACAACTGTGGAATGTATGCTGCATGCCTAACCCTGTTTGACCTTCTGTATTGACTCAATATTGACCTAGATCTCATTCAGAATGGTACTGTTAAAGTAGCCAGTAAATTTTATATATAAGGGGTTTATATTATGTAATACATTTTTATGTTATAGATAAAATAAAAATTAGTATTGTGGAGCTTCTTTCCAGAAACTCAGTTTTCTTTTGCTTAGAATGGAAAGGAATTGAGTTTGTGTTGTCCATTGATATATGTAAGCATAAATTCATTATCGCTTATTATATGGAAAATGTGATCCCTTCACCAAAGGAGGTACCATTTTCCACCCTTTCCTTAAGGAAGCAGTGATATTTAATTTTCACCATTGTCAAGTGAGACACAATTAAAATGATTACAGTAGTTTCAGTATTTATATACTGAACTTTTGTAAGTGATTCTTTAAAGAATTCACTATTCATACATTTTTGTGAGATCTGACAATGTTGCTTGGTCATGATTAATTTACTCAGGGAGATGAAAAATTTCACATGTCAGAATGGAATTTATGAAGGTGTAACAGGCAATCTTAATGTGTCAGGTGAAGTCTAGGTCATGTGTAATTTTAGGCAATGTATGGAATACCGTGGTAACAGTAAGTTAGTCGGTTTAGCAGGGAAATGTTTCATTTGTCTACCATACACTTGAGCTACTCACCACACCAAGAAAAGGTGGTAAAGCTTACTTGAATTTCTTTGTAGGAAACAGGTATTACACTAAAAAACTGTTTGTTATTTGTTTTTTACTATTTGGTGGTGTATTCTACTCATTGTCTGTGTTCTGTTACCAAAGTTTACATGAAGGTAAACTTTGTACTCTTGGCCAAGAGCATATGTGAGTGTATTCTAATGGTGTTGAAACTGTGTGTTATACTGTATTTTATAACTGCTTCCACTGGAATGGCTACGATAAAATGTTTTCTTAAATAGAAGTTACTGTTTATTCTGGAAGAGAAGGATGCTTTCTGAAGACCAAACACATCTAAACTTGTTGTGCCACTGTTCTTGTTGAGTGACAGTACCTAGGTCAAGTTCTCTTTGAATTTAAGAAGATGTAGTATTAAGAAAAGTAATTGTGTGAAGAAAAAGTTGTCCATGTACTAATTCTGTAGGCATGCCTGAAGGTTTCCTTCTATTTGATAAATATTTCATTCTTGTGTTTAATGTTTTAAAATCAAGGCAATTTCCTATAGTTCTACAGATTTACTGCACATAGAGTTTTTTTCATCATTAGTATTTCTTAAGCATGTTTTGTGTTATCTTTGAATTATGCTAAAACATCTGTTATTGCTAAATATTAGAAGTAAATATTTCTTCTAGCAAGTGTCAAGTGCTAGATAGCTCTTCTGAAAAACATGAGCATGAAGAGCTCAAGATCTGCAACCATGAATATTTATTTTTCGGGACTGTATTCTTTTGAACATGTTCTTTTAGGTGCTCAGATTTTTACAGAATACTTCTCTGTGAGAACTATCTAATTTGTGTAGACTGTGAAGTTTTTCACAGTGTATATGAAGATGACTCTTGGATCCTGTAGCTGCTTTGACAAGCATTATTTATCAAGTACAGTGGAAATTGATTAACTGTGGAGCAGAATTGTGTAAAATTGAATTCCCAACCATTTTCTGTTTTTTCTTAATAAAATGATTACTGAAAGAATTCCATCTGAAGACTGTTGAAAGCTGGCTGCAGTTTATGATATAACGGATAAAATCTGCATCCTTGGCCTTCCAACAACCTTTACACCAGCAGATGGTGGGCGTAAAGATGTCATTCATCATTTATTTACAATGGACTTTATTTATTCTAGTGTCAACAGCTGCCCCAGGGAGCGGGTTATTGAATTCAAATGTGAAGCTCTGGGTTATTTGCTTCCTTTCAAATTTGTCTTCAGAGCTTAGTTGCTAGGAGTCCATTCTGTGCTCTAATAATGATTCATGTATTGTGAAGCCATTCAGTAAATTGGGTTGTCAGGGATTGCCAAAAAAGGTTTAGAGGTCTTGTTCCGATTTTTTTTTCTTTTTTAACAGCACTGTGCTGTAGTTGGTGTCTTCTCCCTATGTGCCTTCTCTTGCTGCTGTTGGTGACTTTGTCCCCGTTGTCCCCTTTCTGATTTCCCATCCATACTCTTCCTTATCCTCTTCTCTCAAAAGTAGAATTCTATGATCCTGTGATTCTAAGTTCATGGTTTTTAAGGAACAAAAAATAAGTATTAGATATGAAGTAATGAAACTTTGTGTTCTACAGGCAGGGCAGGAGTCCTTCCGTTCCATCACAAGATCGTACTACAGAGGGGCCGCAGGGGCTTTGCTAGTGTATGACATTACAAGGTGAGAATACCAACTGGACTACAATGATGTCTTTGTGAATTGTGCTATGGTGTGCAGTAGTGCTAAGTGTCTCATCTAATTTGGCTTTTTTGTATAGATAGTGATAATCTAACATTGTATCTACTTTCTTTAAATGCTCTAATAAGATATAGCATATGTAACCTATATACTTTGAGTTTTCTCTGTATGGTAATTGAGAAAGCATGCATAAAATCTCAGAAAGAATGAAATAAAATATTTTTATAAACTATTGACCATCAACCTCTGGCTTACCTTTATGGAGAAATACCTGAAAATATTTAATTAATTCCTTTCTAGCATTTTATTATCATGAGGGATATTTTCTTTAATTATAGCAGATTACTTTTACTGAAGTTCTATTCTGCAAGTGAATGAAATAGTAAAACATAGAAGTTTGGTTACATAAAGAATACCAGGAAACTTGTACCATTGCTGTGTTCATGAGATTTGGAAAATACAGGTCTTGAACTAATACTTTTTCAGTAGGTAGAAGTTTACTAGAGTTTCCCTGCCATATTAAATAAAGTATCTATATGCAGTTTATCTGTAAAACTGTGGGTACTCTGGCTGGTTTATGAAAATGTTCAGGCTCCAAAGTCCTATGAAGTTGTGTGCCTCCTTTTGTGGGTCTTGGCTCTTGTTGCACTGAGCAACTGCTTGTACTAGAGATTTCCTAGATATTTTTTCTTTTGTTCCCTTTTTATATTTAAATATCAAGAAGCAACATATTCTTTCCTTTGGATTTCCAGTAAATGAATCTTTGATTAATAAATAAAATACGATATCTTAAAACCACTCTACAAGCATGGGATTTATTACTTAGTTTACACCTTCTGTAAAAACTGTAATGTGTCACATTCACGTACCTCACTTTAAAAGATTTTACTGCTAAATTTATTATTCAGCTTTTAAACTCACATAAAAATTATTAACCATTTTCTGCTTTCAGTAAAACAAATATTACTATATGAGTATGTGTTTATTTGTACTGTTGTTTGGCTTGGGTGAAGCTGATGGGTACTTTTAAAATTCTGTTCAGTTTTTATATGTATATAAAATTACAGATTCTTACAGCTCTAAGAATCCTCTTTACTCTTTGTAGTAAACATGTTTTCAATTACTTTTTAGGCAGAGTTCATTAGCACTGCTTGTTTGCTAAATTTTTGTTTGCCCATTTTCCCTCTCACAAAGGGATTACTAGCTTTTATCCCTAGAGCATGTGCACTAATAAATGAGTTGGTTATTCAAGTAGAATAGTGGACTAACAGGGGAAAGATTTCTTAAAATACTGCTTTTAATGTTCATTCTCTTCTATATTTAGGAGGGACACTTTCAACCACTTGACAACTTGGTTAGAAGATGCTCGTCAGCATTCCAATTCCAACATGGTTATAATGCTTATTGGAAACAAAAGGTAAAATTTTATTAGCTGTTATTTTGTAAGAGAGAAATATTTCACTTCTCTGTATTTCAGCTTTTGAGTTTTCAAATTTGTAGGGAATATGTTAACTTCAAATTCCCTTCTATAGTTCTGTGGTGAGCCTAAAACCTTTCTTATTCTACTTAAGACTAATACAGTGTGCAGTACATGGATCAGCTACGTTATGTTCTGAATACCTATTTTAGAAGTAATTTGATTCCAAGGGATTGATTGCAAATGCTTGAAGCAATGGATTATGAGAGTTATTTTCTATTATGATTTTTTGTTTCTGGAATTACCAGTTAGGAACACCTAGATCTCTCCCTTATGATTCCTAATTTGAGGTGTTCTAAAGTGCTTTAGTTTTTGATTAAGTATCACATCAGAGAAAACGTCATTTTAAAAACAAAAGCCCATAGTACAGGATTCACATCAAAAACTTCTCTCAAATGTAAGAAGTGCATACCTCAATGATTGAGACATTTTTGATTTACAAGCCTCTTCCATATTCTGTACCTTTTAGCTAGGATCAGGGTCAGAGAATGCGTTTTCAGTGTTTCCTGGTAAATTCACTTGGTCTTCTCATCAGCTACACTGTCTACAATTATAAAATTATTCCCTGTTGATGCTGAAACTTGGTAGTGAAAGTCTTACTAAAAACACATCAGTGAATATATTGTCAGTAATTCTTCTAGTTCTTGATCCAGTAAATTATAGCATCATATCTAGATTTTTTTTTTCCTGGATGCAGAATTTTTTCAAAATATCAAAAGCATCAGCCCAGAATTCAATAATCCATTAATTATGGGCCTTTGTGTAATTGACTGGAACTTGTGTCCATGCCTCAGTAATTCTTGAAGGTAAACGTGCCAGTTGAAATAATGGTGTGTACGCATGCCCCTAAAAATTTCACGAGCAGACACATCATTTCTTAAATACTACTGAGAAACAGCTTTGTGATAGTGAGTCTGGGTTTGATGTTCAGGCCTGTTGAACTTTTATTTTCTTCGTCTTCCCCCTCTTCTCCCTTCTGTTTTTCCCCATTGCTCCACTACCCTCTACTTCCTCCTGGAAACTATGGTACATATTAAGTAATTGTGAAGTCTGTCAGCTTCTTTTTACATTATCTGGTAAATGACTAACAACTTTCTTTTTAATTGAGGAATGTGTCAAGCATAATCGTGACAAATTATTGTAAAAAATGTAATCATGTTTTATTAAATGAAGCTTTGGTAAACCCGTGATGGCCCTGACCAACTGTTTTTATTACTTGTGTGAGTAAAAATATGGCACTGAGAAAAACAGTAAAGTGTACTGTTTACTTGAGATAAGTTTGCATACTTAATTGACATCTGTAACTCTTTCTGATTATTCTTAGCTGTTAAACTAAATTTTCATGTCTTGTATTCTGCGGATGCAGACTCATTTGCTACTTTCAGCTAACCCAGTAATTCCCAGTTACAACTAGGTTTTATTCAAACAATAAATATGCTGAAAATGTGCACTGTAAATTGTTACAGATTAAGGTGCCACATGAACTAAAAGTATTAAGAGTTAAAATTTTAAGCTTTTTAGAGGATATTAGAAGATATTATTTTCAAGTAGGGCAGGAAGAAAACTTCTTCAATTTTACTGCATTATCCTGAAAGAGTTCTTATGGTAGGCCATAGTGCTAGAGGTGGGTGGAAGGAAGAATATGTGTGCTAGCATAGTAGTTTTGAAGGAATAAATACTGCTCTTATGACTCCCAAAAGTGCACTTGGCATAAGTTTGTACTACTGACTTACTGCTGGATTTAAAGAGTGTTGAGAATTTAATTTGAAATATAATGGCTGTTTGTTGAAAACATTACAAATACTAGTGTTAAAACATTACAAATACTGTACTTAATCTTCTTTCCAGACCAAAGCATAGCTATATTGATCTAGTAAGACCAAATGCTTCGAATTATTGGAATGGAGAGAGGAAGACAACTGTGGTTAGTAGAAGCAGTTAAAGATCTTTAAGAATATGTTTAGGTATCAGTATTGAGTTTTGATTGGGCTGTCATTGCAGTTTTTGATACAACTGCATTATTTCAGCTAAAAAGTTATTTGTTTATATTCTGTCATGGAAATAACACTGTAGTGAATCAAGGTTTTAAATAAGGTATTTTTGAGAGTAGCATGGTAGTAACAGATAAAGACATTGCTCAGGTTGAAAAAGATAATGTCAGCTAATACTGGGAGTGCTTAAATGCAATGAACATCAACTTCAAAATTGTTTTGAGACAATATTTCTTGTATCTTTATCTTCAAATTTTTAAAATATTTAAATAATGTGCTGAATTGTATTGACTCTGTAACTCATCTAAGCTAGCATTTAGTTAAAAATTACAAACCCCTGCTTTGCTGCAAAATAGATGCCACAGTGAGTATTACATATTTTTAATATATGTGTAATTACAAAGTTGGCAAGCACGGAAGTCTAGCCTGATACATTTTATTTGTATACTGCCTGCACATTAAATGTATCTATTTGTATGCTGTTTAGTTAAAAATTTGTATCTAAAAATATATTTATGCGTGTACAACTTAGATAAAAATTCATTGACATATATATCTTACGCTTATGCATGAGTAATAAGTATATAATTTTTATTGCTCAAGATATAATATCCTTACAAAGAAGGACAAACTGTGAATCCCTTGTTAGTAAAGTAGCTTTAAAAAGTAAGGGTGAAATACTTGTGTCTATATGACTTAGAGAAATCGATTTGTCTCTAGTTGTCAAGTCCAAGAGGAGATTTTTTCTGCTTTTTTGAGTAATAATTTTGAATTAAATTGCTTGGAAAGCAGAAACCAAGAACTTGTCTAACCATCACTTCAATTTCTTTTGCTGTTGGAGGGAGTTTCACAACCTAAGTGCTAACTTACTGGGAGAGAACAGCTAATGCAGTTCAAAAGAACTTAATTCTGCTTTTTAAAGGTTTTTTTATCAGAGAAGAAATTTTATGAAGTTTTGCTACTGAATAGAAAAAAAAACTTTGTATTTTAAATTATGTTTAATATAAATAACTCATTTATAAAGCTCTTTTATCGGCTCAGCTTTATAGTATTAAACTGGTAGATAATAATATAATAGAAGAGAGTGATATATACTGAAAGTACAATGTCTAAGTTGGTATTCAAGGAATACCTAGATTAATACACACTCATCCTGTAGAAAGTTATTTCATGAAGTCTTTGATAAGATTTGTGTCAGCTAGGGTGTATAGCTCAAATAAGTATGATGCCTGTGACTATTCCATGTACTGTAAGTGCAGGGCTTACTATAATTCTACTTTATTTAAGGGCTTGACAAGTTAGATACCCAGGTTCTGATGGGGGCTCTTGGCTTCTCACGCTTATAAGCATGTCTGTGAAGAACAATCATTATATGGGCATGTTAAACTATGTAATTTAACTTTTCATTTTTCTTGTATCTTAGTGATTTAGAATCTAGACGAGAAGTTAAGAAAGAGGAGGGTGAAGCATTTGCACGAGAACATGGACTTATCTTTATGGAGACATCTGCCAAAACTGCTTCCAATGTAGAGGAGGTAACTTTGCTCAACACTGACTTTTTACTGAAACAGTTGATATAAGTTACACTTGTTTGTATAGATACTATTCCTCTAGATTTTGGGTTCCTTAAGTTGAATTAGCTTTTCTTTATATTATGAGAATAATATATAGTATATATTTTTCCATGTTGTAATTGATTACACAGCAGTAATTATATTGTTGAGACTTCCTAATTAATGTACTTGTGGGTTTTTTGAAGTATTTGATCAGAGAAATGGCTAACTTCTGTCTGCTATGAAATCTAAGAAGTAAGGCTAGGATAGATTGCTAATCCAAAGCAAGCCAAGCTATCGGTATTCTTGGCAGATGTCACTGTAACCTGTTCTAAAGGCTCTTGGTATATCACGAGCTCTTCACGGCAATCTCTTGCAGTGCTTTGCTATTTGTACTGTCATCATCTTTCCTGTGTACTACCTAGTAGGAATCTTCTTCAATTTGCACACAGCTTCTATTTTTTGTCCTCTATAGACCTGCTGAAAGGATCATTGCCTTGGTTACTGTAGTCTGCTGTGTATTTGAATAAGTTTTTCAGTTCTTGCTACTTTAAAGAAATTGGGTCTTTTCAAGTTTGGCTTATAGTTCACATTTCTGGACACATGTGAGAGGTGCAAGAACTCATCCTGGTTTGCTGCATTCCTTTCTTGAAGGGTAGTCATGGTGGACTGAGCTTAGCTGCAGCTCAATACCCACCAAGTTGCTCACTCAGTATTTCTGTCCTGCTGGATGGGGAAAGACGCAGAAGAGCCAAGGCAAGATAAAACTCAGGACCTGAGATAGTTTTAAATATTAAGCAAAGAGATAGACAAAGAGTGACAGAAAGGCAGTCATTCACAACTTCCTACAAACAAATTGAATTTCAAATTGAATTTAATTTCTCTGAGAACCAGTGACTTTGACTACCCTTTGGTTTTTATTCTTGAGCATTATATCATATAATATGAAATACCTCTCAGGCCAGTTCTGGTCAGCTGTCCTGGCTGGTTTATGTGCCCCCATGATTTTGCCTACCCTAAGTCTAATTAATATTAGGAGAGGGCAGTGTAAGAAATAGAAAACCTTGACACTCAGCAGTAGCTAAAACTGCTGTGCTATCAACACTGTTTTAGTCATAAATCCAAAACACAGCACCATGCAGGCTGCTGTAAAGGAAACTAACTGTGTTGTAGCCAGACAAGTACAGTGGTTGACCAAGAGCTCCAGCTGAGATGCTAGTGCTATGTACAGCAGAAAGATTGCTTCACATGTCTTTAATGCCCACACTGACCTTATGATGACATAGCTTCTTATACTACATAACACATCCCTATTCATTTCCAAAACTATTCTAAATTCAAAGTGGTGTGTGACCAATGAGGTATTCTTTTAGTGGTAAAGCCTTTTAGTTATAAAATATTTAAGTTTTTTGAAAAGTTACAGTAAGCTACAGATGACTTTCACAGATTCATTACTACCTGATTCTAAAATTATCACCTCATTTTGTATCAAAAAATACATCCTAGTGAATTAATTGTCCAGTATGTAATGCATCTCTGAATATGAAGAGGCAAATGAGCATGAAGTTCTTTATCAAAAAGTTCACCTAGAATCTTCTCCTTGTGTGAGTGGTGTGTGTGCTAACTTTCTAATTCTGGTGGAAAAGCTTTAGGATGTAATCCTTTCCAGTGGCGATCAAGTGCATACCTTAAATGGTGCTCTCAGTAAACACAAAAAAAGTGGCATGATGTGGAATAGTTAACAGCTACAGAAGCAAAATGCTAACCAGTTTTTTTATATGAACAAATCAGCTTCTGTTGGTAATGTTTTTTCAAGCTGTTTCCCTTGTTCAATCCTGATTTCCACCACTGTGGAATACTTTAGTAAATCCGTAGCTGGAGCAGTACACTGACCTTTTTGGTGTTTGGATCTTAAAACAGTTTAAAATTGTTCATTATATTCTTCAGGATTTTGTCTCTTACCTACATCTTGAATAGAAATGGATGATAAGGAGTGGAAAACATCCTGCTGGCTGTTTGTTTTGTGCAAGGCTGTTGGAGAAGTTTCCACCCTGTTTGCATAATAAGTAATAGATGGTAGGGAGTGGGAAGTAGATCCTTTGTAGTTACTTTGGAGACTTCTAAGAATTCGCTGTGACCACAGGGTTAAATCATCGTATTTCATGTGGAATGGGATTGTGTAAAAAGAGCTTCTGTGTCACTGAGAAGATAGAACGGTTACTGGAGGGAGGTTAGGCACAGGCTTATAATCTGACTGCAGTGCAAGGACAGTTGATGCTAGTCTCTTCAGCAGTGTCATATTTATTTGAACAGAAGGTTGTTGTTGATTTCCTTTTAGCCTCTGTCTAAAGCTGTACAGGTTACCAGCTATCAAAATATTACTGACCTTTTGTGCTTCTCTTTTTTTCTCCTCAGTGATTGCTGAGGTGATTGCAGTTAGAGCAGTGTACACTTTGTCATGAGTGGCTGTGAGCTTTCTCATGGTAGAGTCTTGTTTACTTTTAGAATCTTGGTTAACATATTTGCTCTACTGTGGATGGGTGATGTGCATTCTGAAGCGCTGTTTTCAGACTTCAGTGTTGCTTACTTTCTTTTTCTAAGAAAACACCGTGATGTCCATTGGGAGGCTTTTCACTTGTACACACGTAAGTCTGAACCCCAAGCAGGTTTGCACTTGTTTTAATCATAGCATCCATTACTTTTTGACCTCTCATTAAACCAACACATAATACATAAAAATTTTTTTTGTCTCATTTGCAAGACACATTAGCAATTTTATCACATTAGTTATTTTCATTGGTAGTTCAGCAGTAGATTGTGACTATTAATTCTGCTCTTACCTGCAACCTGCAGTTCAGAGTTTTCTGAGAGCTAACTGCTTAGGCAAGGGCAGAGTAGAATCACCAGCATGACCTCAGGGTGACCACGTAGTCCCCTACAGCACATGGTGTTTAACTCTTTGTCCCTGGCATATCAATGCCTTGAATTTATTTATGTGCACTCATTCTCAAGAAGTAAGGATACCTAGCTGTATTTGGGAAGCTGCAGTAACTTAGTGCATTATTATTTCATTCCAGACAGCTACTTTTAATAATGATAAATGATGTGACCAATCCTAATCCAGAAAGTTTTCTGGATGCTGGTCAAAGCAGTGCTAAACAACATCACTGTTCAGAAGCTGGTCTTGCTTGAGTTGTGCCAGTGTATCACTGACTCCTGGTGTGGGAGTTGGTTTTAGTAAGCTGTTTCCCTTATGGAGGGATGCCTATGCCAAACTTAAAAGCATTGTTTGTGTTATTCCAAGTTGTCTGTACATAAATAGAATGCAATAAGGAATTCATTATTTAGGATTAAATCTGAATAGACTCATGGTTTTAACTGTGCTATGGAGCACTTCTGCCATATGGAGCTTGATGGTCATTCAGTGGTTCTGTTTAAGTTGTAATTTAATTTTCTCTTCAGGCAGCTTCTTTCATGCTTTTGCTTAAATGAATAACAAATATTCAAAGCTCCTGAAGCTTCAACAGTGGCACAGATAACTGAAAGGAGATGCCCTTTTGTAATATTCTCTGAAGGGTGAAGGTGAAAAATCTCATGGAAAGATCAGACTCTTAGAGGCATCTACAGTTGAACTGATTTTTAGAGTGTTTTATTTCCCTTCCAACCCTCCTTGAACACAACTTACAGCTGGGAAACAAACAGTTGTTTGACATGGTAATATAGTAAGCAGAAATTTAGTTAATAAAACTTAAAAATCATAGGATGTTAATTTTCGTAGCCAGGTAATCTGACTACCACTTGCAAGAGAGCAGGATTTCTAGGTCATGAGTCTTTAAAAAAACCCAAAAAACACCTCCCCAAAAGTTTAGTTTATCTTAATTTGTATCAAAACCAGTATTCCTTCAAGTTCCTGGAAATCAAAGTTCTGTGACCTTTCAGCTGTGCAAAGCTGACATTTTAGCCAGTGTCTCCTATGAGAAAATGGGGTTGAAGCTTCTGTCAGTTCAGCGAGGAAGGAAGAAGGGGCAGGACACCTGGCTGTAATGAGGATACACAGCTTTTAGCTGCTTGTGGCAATTCCTTGGATTGTGCCCCAACTTCCCAGTAAGGAACACTGGGTCTGCCATGGTTCTTGGGGCGTTGGGGTGTCTCATGGTATGATGAGAATAAAAGGTCTCAGTTAACTTAGTGTTTCAGTCTTCTCTCTATAGAAGAGCATGAAATCGATGATACTGCCTGCCTGACCTAGAGATTCCTGGAGAAATGGATTCTTAGTTTTGGGGGGGGTCTATCTTTTTTGTTTTCCCTCAAGTATTCTGTCCCGTGTAATTGTTCAACAACAGTTACAGGACTTACTACGTCAGTTTGAGCTCTCGTAATAGGTATCAGCTCAAGTCTGTCAGCTTGTGCCTCAATGGGGTCATAAAGAAATTGCTGTCAACTTCTGGTTTGTGTCTTTGCACCTATACTTAAAATATAAGGTTACAAATGTGTTGGGCTGCTTTTTGGCTGTGGGTTCATTATATAGCACCTTATTATGCATACTAACCCCTCTGCATCCCTTTTAGTATGCTAGGCTTCTTCCTGAATGATAATTTACCTGTAAAAAACATTGTCTTACTGTGGGTGCATAAAAGAGTTGCTCAGAGCTTTGGAATCTCACTTTATTAAGTGACCATCCAGTGCCACTTACACACTGAGATGGTGAATACTTTAGGCATAAATCCATTTGTTGTGTATGTTGTTACTGTTTCCAAATGCATTCTTAAAGAGTAATTTAACTATATCATATCTTACTGCTTAAAGATAAGATAGGAAGTTGGAGAGGAGGAGGAAAATTCTAGGTGTTGGCTGGGTCATGCTGTAGAATTTGTGGTACATTTAACCTTTAAACATTCCTCATGTAATTGTAAGAAAGAATCCAGGAAATAATGATTGCCCAATTTTTTATTTCCACGCATTAAATTTAATTTTAACATTGCCACCAGAGGGCAGTATGTTCCACGAGCTAGCAGTGCTAAACATGATCCCGTACCTGATTATAGGCAAAGATGAACTTGTAAAGTCTTCAGTTTTGAAACGTATCAGTGATTCATTTACAAGTTTTTTCCTGCTATGCTCAGCTTATAGAAAAGTCCTAATATTATTGTCCTGCCAAAAGCTTTCTGAGAAAGACAAGTGACATTATTGACATCTGCAAGTAAAAAGTAAATGTAGTTGCTCTACTACTCTGGTGCCCCTAGCTTATTATTACTCCTGCAGCTTCCATGAGACAGAGGTATCAGGAACTTACTCCCTTACCTGTTTCTTGCACTGTTTTTACCAGTTACAGAATTCATTCTTCCTGGATTTGTCTCAAGGGTGGTAAAACTGTATTACTTGTTTATTTGTGTGATGATATAAATGTTAAAGTTGATTTAATTCTACATTTAGTATTTGTAGGATTAATTTACCTTAAATGTAGTATCTGTAGTGTTTTGTAGTTGCTGCTTTGGGTTGTTTGGGGAGTTTTTTGGAGCAAGCTTTGTGAGACGTGACTTCTTGAGTCTCATTTTGCTGTATAATCTGGGAAACTCCTTATACAAATAATCTAAAGTGATAATATACTGATATATTGTGATTTAAAGGCCTCTTTTGTTGGCTTTGGAGTAGGTGCAGGCATGACACAACAGGCAGAGCACATCTTGCAAGACTCACTTTCCCACTTGTACAGTAATGTGCTTTTCCTCGAAGGGATATTGCTATTATTTGGGAACCTAGTGATAATGAGCACACAATTGGAAAACACGTTGCATTAAAACAAGTCACTGTGAATAACTTGTATACAACCTTTTTTTAATGCTGTGGTACAGTTGTATTCAGCGGTCTCATGGAAAAAGCATCAGTAAGTTGGGGTTTAGAAAATGAACATAGTTAAACATTAAATGTAGACATTTTCCTGAAGGTACATTGTTTTCTTGAATTTACCCCAAATGTAGTCAAGGATTTTTATATTTGGAAGTCTTAACGTACTGATTTTGCAAAAGTCTCTCACTTCGTTTTATGAGTAATAGGGGTACTATGTACTAGGGCATTGCCTTCTTTCAGGTGATTATGTATAAACGCAGGGTGAGTCTGGTACTGCCTCCCCTGCAGTGGTGAAAATGAGCCTGGAGCTGATTTGGGATGGAAAAGCATGAGTATCTTTGTCTAGTGTTTTAGTATCAGCAGCCTTATAGGAACGTACAGTGCAACTGCAGTAGGCTTGGTTGGCAGCCAGCTGAGTCCTTGTGGGCTTGCTGGTGAGGTCTTGTGTGGAAGTGGCTAAACTGCACCTGGATCCAAGCTGGCGTGTGAGGTCTACAGCTGTGTTCTTGCAGTCCCCTGCATGTGGTCTAATAAATCTAAACTGGATTTGAGGGGAAATCATTCTGTCTTTCTGCATTTATGGCTCAGTTAATCTGAAAATAGGATAAACTGCCCATATATAATTAAGAGTTTATAGTATACTGCATGTTCCAGATAAGAGTGAGAACATGCAGTATTTAGAGATTTTTGGAAGAAGTCAATTCTACCAAGTTCACCTTCTTGTCCTTAATAATTGGGGCACTAGCATGCAATGCCAAAATCTGATGAGATGGTCTTAAAGCAGGTAGACTGCTGTTTTAGTGACATTCTCAGGTGATTGAGTCTGCTTACACTTTGAATCATAAGTTAAGATACATGGATCTGAGAAACAAATGGAAGTATCAAGGGATTCAAGTATCTTTTCAAGGCTGATTAGTAGCAGCTTTTTTAGAATACATACAAAGAAGAGAACGTTAGATAGACTTATTATGTGTTATGTTCTTATAATTTGCTTTCAAATAGGAATTATTTCTGTGCCCCAGTGCAACCTGGCATTTTGCTATGCAAAGTAACCGTGTATGCTGTTTTAACACTAAGTATGTCATGCACCAGAATCACTGATGGGATGGGGTAGTCAGATTATGACTTCAAGAGAATGGAAATGATAGAACTGAGATTAATTGAATATGTGTTTTTTTTCAGATGAACAGTTTTTTGGCCAGTATGTTTAATATTAAAATATACTGTACTGAACTCAGTATGCTCTTTTGGTTTGTACAGTACATGTGTAGTAACAGAAGGAATTTTATGTTTGTGCAATGCTTTTTTCCAGTGTGTTTTACTGGGTTTTGTGAGGATAGATGCATTGTGACAATGACTGCTTTTGAGTATAGTGTCCAAAAGTTAATTTATTCTTAGTTGTATCAGTTTGGAATCTGTTAAAATTCTGGTTTGTTGCTCTAAAGCAGTTTTTTATAGATTTAATGTAATTCTCATGAAATTAATTTTAAGAGTCTTGGTGTACTTAGCCAACATCTTCTAGAAGAGTTAGAAGTGCCAATTGTTAAGTGCTTGTTTACATGAACTTATCATAACACTTTTTTAAGACTTCAAGTTCTGTTTAATGTCCCGCTGAAGCAGAAGTAAGGATCCTCACAGAATCCAGCTGTGTGAATTTTCAAAGTTGACTTACACCTTTCAGTGGGCACATGTATGAGGCCATTACAATAATTAGTATGTTATCAGGAACAAAGTTTGAATTTTTTTCCTTACTTAGAAAATTTCAGTTTCTGAGGAATGTGAATCAATTCGTAGTTGGCCGAAAGCCAATTTTTCTTCTCAACTGTAACACGTGTTTGAAAAACGAACTCGCTTCCTAAGTGCCTTGTGAATCTGCAATGATTAATTCTTCTCATTATTTTGCTGCAAATTCTCATGACCCTCTGTGATGATTCGATCACCCACTTAGAGTTTATGCATATTCATATCTCTCTGCTCCTGCTGCAGTCGTTCAAGTCTCCTTCACTGGCTGTGGTGTGTGCTTGGTGCAGTAATTGAGCTGCAGTAGATTGATTACTCTGGGGAGCTGTAAGGCCTTTAAAGGTGAAAACATATCAGTCCTGTTAATTAGGAAACAAAGCTCTGGTGGCAAGTTCAGCAGTCAAATGCTTCCAGTATAGAAATGAGGAAAGGTATGATTTGTTCCTCTCCATGAACCCTGTTTACTTTTTTATATTTGAATTAGATCTGTATTTGCCATAATGGGCTTGTGCAGAAGGTAGCATGTCTTGTATGATTGCATGGTGTTGGTATTTTAAAACCAAAAGAACTGTATGTTTATTGTAATTACTAGCTGCTGTTAATCTCCTCCTAATTTATGCATTATTTTAGGTGTTACTTGACCTATAAAGCTAAATGAGAAATGAAAATGGAATCATTGATTGTAAACTTAAACCAAAAACATCTATATCAGTCGCTTGTTCAGACCTGAGTGTCAAAGTGTTTTCTCTGAATTAAAACAATAGATTTTTAGAAGTCGTTACAAAACCTAGGGCCTCTTCTTTCTACTATTAAGATGTCTGTTACCCATTGTGTGCAAGATTAATTAAAGAGAATACGTTCTTAAAATTAGGTGAATATTAAATGGTAGCGTAAGGTTTCAGCCAGCAGACAGCATCCTTACATCATCATTGTAAGTACCCTGTGGTTTTATGTTGCTAAGCACTCTAATCTAGAGTGGCCTATTACAAAGATATTAAGGGTAGGGGAAACCATCTGCCACACAATCTATCCATAAGGGTCAGAAATAAATAATTTAAAAGTAATTTATATATCTTAAAAACCACTTTTTCCCTGTAATTACTGGACAACAGATTGTAGAATACAGATGTTATGAAAATGCCACTGTTTTTGTAAACAGCGTGTGATCCATTGCTGCTTCAGGGTGGGTTATGGGATGCTGTTGTCATACCTGTTTCTGCAGAGGTCAGGAAGGAAAGTCTCACTGAAGCAACTGCACATGAGATTGAATTCCAATTAGTGCATCCTACACTGAAGGATATCACATTCATTGTGTCTGTGGTCTTTTTTCCTCTGTTTTAGGCATTTATTAACACTGCAAAGGAGATCTACGAGAAAATCCAGGAAGGAGTTTTTGACATTAATAATGAGGTAACTTTTAGTACTCTGTACACTTTCTGCTTTTTTAAAATACAGAGTTCACCTTCCCTAGAAAGCTGGACAGTAAAAGATTTGTCTGTTCCATTTGGCTGTAGAATTGTCTGCCATTGTGATAAAAATGGATTAAAATAAGTGACCCTATCCATCCATGAAGCATTGCAAAATAATATAAATCCCCAAAAGAGAAGAAAATCCACTTTCATCCACTTCTCCATATGGTGTCATCTGTTTTCAAAGATAATTTTCCACTATGTAAATGGAGGACCATGTTGATATGCCAGATGCACTCCATGAGCTGTCCAGTGTAGGGGAGGGATTGCTTTGAGAGTTACATAAAAGACTTTTGAAATGTTCCTAGTTTAGGTGGCTGGATACTGTAGGGAATAAAAGATTAGCCATTTTGCTTATGCACATTAGTGAAATTAGAGATTATTAGGGCCTGTGCCTTTGCTTGTTTGGGGTCGGGCTGGAGAGCTGGAGAAAGGGGAACAAGAGCTAGAAAGACAGATAATGTCTCTTGAATTTTGAAATGACCGTGGTGTTGAAAATTTTTGCTTTGTAACCCTAGTATTATATAAGCTCTCTGTTAATAGTCTCATAATGTGAGGTGATCAGTTTTTTCTGAAGATCAGGTTGGGTTTTTTTCCCTGCGTGTCCCTGAATATTGTTGCTGAGGCTCTTAGTGAAACCACATGTGCAAATCCACGCCACCAGCCTGCTCTGTTTGTGCTCTGTGGAGACTGTCAGTGTGGTGCTTCTCTTAAACATTACTGTCTTTGCAGGATTGTTCAGAATAGGGAGGGAATTGGCAGGACTCAAATTAAATAGCTTCTTCTCTTTACACTCAGTATATTTCAACATGAGAAAATTGAGCCTATTAAAAGTATTACTCATGACTTCAGAGACGAAAAAAGTCAGAAACTTCAGTAGCATGCAAAGTAATGCATTAGGAAACTTGGAGCTAAATAAGACATGAATAGTAATCTAAACTAATTCTGACTGCAAAGTGTGTGCTCATGTTAGTGAAACACTTCTTAAAGTCAGTTCGCTGATGAAAAATTTAAGATCATCTTTCACATCCTTCCTGAAGAAAATGCAGTTGCTAGTGCAATATAAATTGGAGAGCAGGGTGTCTGAAAAAGCATGCTTGTTGTATCTGTCGAGTTTCATATAGTAGCTCACTGCTTTACTGTGCCTTACCGAGCTTTGATTGCAATATGCTGTCAAGAGCCAACAGTCCGTGCTACTTATTTGGCTTTATGCCAAGTCTGGCTTCTTGATTCCTCAAGAAGTTGCTATCAGCCCAGAGGGGGCAAAACCAATGAGCCATAGGGCATGCTTTATATTAAAGGGGAGTCAAAGAGCGAAAAGAAACCACATCAGCTGCTGTCAATACTAAGCGAGTGCCAGAAACCCGAAGGCTACCACTGCTGCAGAACAACTGCCAAGCACTATAAATCTGAGATTTGCTGTGACGCAAAGTTTCCTTAAGAGCTTAATTTCTGAAGCTACTGTATTACTTTTCTCAAAGTGGTGTATTTTTAGGTAAAATCCACTTGAGGGAGTGAGGGTTAAGATATAAGTGTGATTTTGATGAATGAAAGAGCTACGCTGTGTGTGGGTTCTTGGCAAGTAGCCATGTCTTTTGGGATCACAGAAATTATTGATGACACAGAACACTCGTATGCCCTTAGCCTCTACAGCTGATTCAACACAGAAAGAAATGTTGTCTAGAGAGGAAAAGTTTTATATTAAACTATTAAACTAGTGGAGATTTTGGCAAGAGGGGAGAGGTTACACATTCTTAGCAAATGTTGTATATTTTTAAGCTATATGCCAAGTAGTATTCAAATACAATTCTTGCTCTGTGGTTTTTTTTTAATAGGAGTTTAAGCTACAGAGTGTAACATGGAGATAAAATTTAAATGAGAAGGAAGGCATATTACTTTAAATAATATTTAATTGCTAAGAACATGCTGGGAAAAATTACAAACTTTGATGTATTTATTGCATACATTAGGAGAACTTGTTATGTGATCTTCTAAATAGGAAAAGTAGCTTTTCAAGTATATTCTAAAATATTTACGCTGTGTATTGAACTTCATTTCAGGCAAATGGCATAAAAATTGGCCCTCAACATGCTGCCACCAACGCAACACTTGCAGGCAATCAGGGAGGACAACAAGCTGGAGGAGGCTGCTGTTGAGCCTGTTTTTACTTTCTAGCTGCCTGGATGAGGCCTACTTACTTGTTTGTTCACCCTTTCCTCCCCCTGGCCCGCTCGCCTCCACTTCAATTCAACTGAGACATGAAACTTGTAAGTTGGTTTCCTGTTGCAGAAGACTTTATCCTTCAAATTCTTGTATAACTTTGAATAAATGGTTAATGTTCACTTAAAGACAGATTTTGGAGATTGTATTCATATCTATTTACATTTGATTTCTAGGTCAATTGATGTGATTATTTTTGTTAAATGTTGTCTTGTGCCCTTGACTACGAACTGAATTGTATTAAACACTACAAAGTCATCTGAGTATTTTAATCAGTTTGTGTAGTTAGGTTTCCCAGCTCCTGAGGTTACCTAATGTTTAATATTGTAGAGCTGTCCTCAAGTTTTTTTGTCAATTTTCAAGGCTATGAAGAGAAGCAGAAGGACTCTTTTAATTCTGTATTTATCACTTTCTGTATATATAGTTTAATAACCTGCTTGGGTGTACTTGCCAAGCTAGAATTCTTTAATGCATTTGCATAAAATCTATACTACTTAGAGCTTGAAAACTACAAAAGCATTAATAGGAACTGCTTGGATGCTAAATTTTAAGCCTTTTTGACATTGTTAGCATGTTCATGCTCCCCTGTCATTATCCTGAAGTCCAAGAGAGATGCTTAATGTATATTACTAGAGGCTACATACGTGCTATCTATTTTAATGCCAAATGTTTGCTGTTTATCCACAATTTCCACAACACCTCTTCAGAAATGGATTAGCTGTTTGCCTTAACAAATACTGTAGGTGAAAACAGAGTATGGATGAAAAGTAGAGGAGGAGTTGATAAATTTAAAATGGCACATTTTAAAAACATTTATCTTCTCAATGGTTTTTTTTTCTTGTTTACCACTTGATTTCTAGGTATATTTTTCATGCAAGGACAGTTTTTCAACCTAAATGTATAGTGGTCGTGTAAAGTTTTCTTTTAGTGACAACTTGTAATCCTAAATATATGGTAAGCATCTTGTCTATTGTGAAGAGGGTGTGAAAATAAAATCTGCCAGTTTGGAAATCTTGCTGAAAATCAAAACTACAAATGTTTTGTTACTTATTATGGTGATGGCTGGGGGGGAGGGGGCATATTTTTCCTTAAATGAAAGGGTTGCAACACGGCAAAACACAATCCTGTGTTTAAGTGTTTATTTGTTAAAATACAGAATGTTCATGTCACCTTTCATACAAATGTGCAAACAACTGAGTTTTCATCTCATCCTATTTAAATAATTGCAGATAAAAGGGTGATGCTAATGGTAGGCCATGCTTCATGTATTGGGGGAAATAAAGGGGTGGGGGCAGACAATGACTGCAAAACTTTTGTCTTACTGGACCAATATTGACTGCAACACAACACTGGAGGAAAGGGATCCTCATGTCACCCATTCTGATTGTCAGAACTTGAACATCCAGAGTGAATAAATTTCAACCTGACGGGTGTAACATAGCAGTGGTTCTGAGATTAAATAAAATTTGAAAAAATGGTGTGGAACCTTTTGTTGGTATCTCGGGGGAGGGGGAACCAGTATGGATTTATGTTAGTTGCTCACTCACTTCTTTTTTACACACTTAGTAACATTTTCAGCAATGTAATATAATTTTCAACTTTTAAATTATTAAGAAGTTACTACATTTACATACTTTCAACTGTTACCTGTTTATTATACAGAGTTTGCACTTATAGCGCACTTATAGCGTACTTACTGTTTCAGTTGAAGTTTAAAAATTGCATTGCATGGCAGTAAAACCATAGGACTGAACTGCATAGATGACACAGGAAAACTGGCATGTCCTAGCTAGCTGTTTACAAGAAGGGGTGAATGAACAAGACTTATTAGCTTGGATTAACTACTTGAAGTTTTTTTCACTTGGCAATGTTGTAGAATTCAGTTGCTTGAGATGAGAGAAGAATGTGCTCTTACACAGCAGCCTGAGCTTCATTACAAAGGGGAATAAAGTTGGCCGTAAAAGCTGTCCATTAAGGGAGTGGGGGGGAGATTTGTACCCTGCCCTAAGGAGAAAGAACGTTCATGCTGTTATAGCAGTGATGATTTGAAAAACTGAAAGCTTCTGACAGTCTCATTTTCTAAAAACATGGAAGAGGTATAGAATTGCCCAGAAATCCAGGGCTACTATAGTAAAGAAACACCAGTGTTGCCTTTTAGGTGTGAGAGGGGCAGGAGGAATATGCTGTGACCTGCTACAGTCATGTCTGCAATCAATTGCTGACCCTGCTGGTTTGGTCCTGGCTCACATGCCAGTCTTTGAAAGTACCATGGTCTTAACATAATGTACAGTCTGAGTAGCTAGAACAAAACTGAAAGTTCCGTGCTTTCTGGCTGGCTTTTTTGTCACAAACTTTATGCACAAGTAAAACTTTTGTTGCTACAGAAATCCTGTATTTTTGTAGGGATTCTTTTTGAGAAGTCCTGATGCTATTTTATCCAATTAGAATTTGAAAACCTTATAGCACAGAACTTAGCCGGAGGGTTTACTTCTAAAACATTTGCTTTAACAAGATGATGCTTTCACAGGTTTCAGTTTTACTTGTGTGTGAGTGACTGATAACTTGCTGAGATTCCATGTTGAATTCCAGTTGCTTGTTGTTTACATTTTCACAACCAAAGAACCAAAACATGTAATTGTTTGCCAGCAAGTTGTACAGCTGTTACATGTAATGTGAAACTGTCTATACAAAAAAATCATACCAAGGTGCAATTTTTCCCTTAATCCCAGTTTAGAATATGGTAGAAAGCATAGCAAATTTAAAAAACAAAAAGGTGGCAATTGGGGTGATAAGCCCTCCAAGCATGACGAAAAACTTGTCTCTCCCATTTCTGCTAAAACTGAAATGCTCCAGGAATTTTGGCAGTCATTGAAGAAAGATTAACAACTCCCCCTCAGTCTTAGACATGTGTGTCTCTCTTGGCTTCAATCATTCTGATTTACTCTTGTGCAGATCCGACTCAGCAGTGAGTTAGGGTAAAACAACTGCCAGAACACTCGCTGATAAGCTCAAGTAGCAAGTGTCTGAAGCCCCTGGCAAGCAGTGAGAGCTCCATCTCCTGCTCCAGAGCTGTATCCCTTTTGCTGTGTTACACCTTTTGTGACACTTAGTTTCTTGTGGTGGCCTTTGAAGAGCCTTTAGCTGCAACATTTATATGTTGTTTGGGTTAGAAGGGCACACGCTAAAAGATGCGCATTTAAACGGGGCAAGTTTTTTCTGCCTGAAGAGTTTACCTGGGAGTATGCTAGGGCACTAAATCTGTTCTTGGGAAGAAATTGAAAGTTCTTTTCAGGCTCAAAAATACAGATAAACTGAATTGGAATTTTTAAAAAAGTATATTAAACTAACTTAGAAATATCAGAAGACATTTCTGAGCATTGCGTGATTTTTATTTTTTTTTTAAGTGGTCTTTCTTAAGAGGATACCCCAATGTGCCTGTTTTCTTCTCTTAGTTGTTACCAGCAGGGTATTGCTTTTGTAAATGCTTAGGCCTGAGGTAGTGATTCCTCTTAACAGACTACTCTTCTGATACTACTGAGTGTCCTACAACTTTCCTATTAAGTTTTTTGGTTTATTTGTTTTGGGTTTTTTGTTGTTTTTTTTTTTCTAAATCAAGTTTCTCCTGTGCATTATCTCCTTTTTGTCTTTTCATATTTCGTTCAGACTAAATCCTGTGAGCAAAATGCTGCTCTCTGTCTTTACTTGCTCCACATCCGTAACTCCCACACTTACAGGAATTTGCCCAGTATGGGGCATTTGTTTTAGGGGTGGAAGGGTGGGGCAGGGGGAGAGAGGGATATGTGTGCTATCTGGCTGCATGATATAAAATCATGAAGGAAGTATTGCACAGGCTCTGTTACTTGTTACACCTACTGTGTGTACTGGTTTGCATGTGTGGGGGGATATAATTTGCCTAGTCCTCTTCCACTATTGCATGGGAGGAGATAGGGGAGACAGAGGAAGACTAACAGGTTTTATTTGGATATCTTAATAAATTTGTTTGCTGGGATCATCTGTATGATTTGTGTATAGTTAATGTTCCTCCCCCTAGAATCTCTGGGTTCTCTTTGCCACATTGCTGCAATGTAATTTTAACAGTATGCAGTGGTGATTTATTGTAATACACTACTGAAATCTCCATTTGTAAATAATCCAGGCTGCTGCTGTGTAAGTAGCTGATGAAATGTCTTTACTGGGTCTGCCGCGTATGAAAGAAACCACAACATTAGGCAATAAAAACTACTAACAGAATGTTACGAAACCAAGACCATGACAAAAAAAGCAGCATGTTGTGGATCTATCATTTTTATTCTTGGGACAGATTTTATTATTTTTGGAACTATTACAAGACTTATGTTAAATATTGTGGATGATAAGAGGAAACAGACTCTTGGCAAACATGGAAAACCAATTACAGCATATTACCCTATTCCCCTTCCAATAAAGGAGGGGCAAAGCTAAAAGTTTATTCTTTGCTTAGCAGCTGGAGTGGGGGGGGGGGGTGTGGAAGTGTTGCTGCTTTAGCATTTGCTTGAGGAAAGAGATTGTTGCTGTAGCAATCTTACCACAGGCAATCCAAGGTGGAGAAGGCAAACCCAGTGCACTCCACAGTCAGTTATACCCCAGCCTGTTATGAGAGTGCTCAGTTAAGAAATGGCTATTCTGTGCCATCAGGTATACTGTTCAGTTAAAAATAAATTTTAAAAACTTGTGTTTGGTTGCAAATATTTGTTGAGGTGATAGGCATTTGACTCGACATATAAACTGGAACCCATCTGATATTTAGACATGGGATTTAACTGCAACATCCCATCCATGGCTCTGTGACACAGAGGTGAAATAAGGTATAGGACAAACCTACTTCAAAGTTTATTTAGAAGTCAGCACGGTCATTTGTACTCCTCTCCCAAATTACAGTCCTTGTAAAATTATCCATGGCAGCCATAAAAATAAAATCATCCATGAATGTAGATGAATTGATGCATCAGTATGTTTGTTGGAGCTCCTCCCCACCCCTTCCCCCCCAGCATAGTTATGATTTTTAGAATTCCTTCATTAAAGAGTCAGAGATATAAATGTTTATATTGGGCAGACTCTTGTTGATGGTTGAGTCTATGGTACATTTGCTGTAAATTACAGCAGGATCTAATTAGCCTTTCTTAAGTGAAGCCCAGTTCCATTACTTTTCCCAGATTTAGGCATAAAATACTAGGAGGGAGGAAAATCTTACAGTGCAAGGACAGTTCAAAAGAGATCAATGTACTGTGCTAACAGCTGTCAATTTAACATTGTCTGGGTTAAAGCAGTCAAGTAAACACTGCATGTTCTGATTATGGCATGGGAAAACGTTTTCAGATGCAGGAAATGTCTGAAAGAATGTGACTTAAAAACCAGTTTAAATAGCAAGGATACTTGGGAAAACAGAAGTCCATGGGGTTGCTTGCTGTCTGTCCAGATGAGGCAGGGAAGGCTGTCAGACTGAGGCGTTGCCCAGCACCTGAGCGCTGACACCCATACCTGAGCCAGTGCTACTATGCAAGGACTGGAGCAGCTGTGAGGAAGGAACTTTTAAATATGGACATTTGTGAGAGGTGCACATTTAACAGCACTGAGACTGGAGCTGAGGCAGTGTCCAGAATTTGTAGGACACGTGTGAATGAATGGTTTTTAGGAGGAGGGATGGGTACAGACACAACAGCAGAGGAGATGGGCAAATTTACTTGTCGCCTGTTGGCTCCAAAAAAAGCCCTGAATCAATGTACAACACCTCTCTGTGATTGCTGTACACAAATGCAGCAAAGCTTTGTCTTGAATGTAGTTAGAAACAGATTGTCCTGATGGGGGTTTTTTAATCCATTTTAATTTATGAGGATGACTAGACCTTGGGTTGCTGGTTAGTGTCATGTCTAAAGTACTTAAGACAGAGAATATCAGAACACAAAAGAATTCCTGTGTCTGGTGCCCTTGAGAGTCGATTCAGCCACTTCTAAGCAAAAGGTGACTGACTGACCTAAGCAAACTGGTCACTGATGAAGGTCTGTCAGCCATCAGTGGTGCACAAAAATCAGTGGATGGGCTCTGCTGCTCCTCCTTGCCCAGTGTTGTTCGACTTTCATGTCAGAAGTAAAACATTCCTGCACAGAAACAAAAACACTTGTGCCTCCCATAGTTACTGCTATTAAGCAGAAATTAAGTTTGTGAACTCATGTGCAATACTGTAATTCTGCCTAGGAAGTTTTTCTAAAAAGGCACTAACTCCAGAGAAAGAAGCATCCTCGTGTGCAGGACTGACCACAGTGCATCATAAATTAAGTGCTTTCACTTTTCCCTCGGTTCCTATTCAAGTCCAATTCTATTTTCTTTCCAGTTTACTTCTCTTCCTTTTTGTTACTTCTACCTTATTCTTTCCTTATTGGAGTTTGGGTGTCTTTTTAAAGGAAATTATTCAAGAAAGAGTAGCATACTTACAGTTCCCTATTCTTCTGGAAGACCTTTCTTAACTATCACTGGTAAAACAAAACACTTTCATCTACTTTGGATGAAGCGATGATTGCTTTTAACAATGTCACTGTGTAAATTTAGAGACATAGTCGGTCACAGACCCACCTATTTAACTGCTAAATTCTGGCTCCTGGATCATCCACCAGCAGTAGAAGGCTTCAGTAGGATCACAGAAGAAAAAATGCAGTTGCCTATTAGTCGTGTTTTTGGCCAAGCACCATCTGAATGTTGAGATTTTGTTTGGTTTGGGCTTTGTTTTGAAGGTGTGTGTGTAACTTCATTTCGTCCTGGCTTTCCAGTTTAATTCAATTGCTATGCAGGTTGAAAAGCAGCTTTCCTTTAATGAGCTCTGAAATTCTGAAGTTGTGGAGTTGTTGCTCAACCAATCGAAAAGAGGATCCAGGAGAGGAGAAACCTCTACTGAAACTGCTGCTTTGTGAGCCAAGACATCGGCTTGCTTGCTGCAGGAAGGAGGAGACGGCTCATTATCTGGGTGCTGGGAGCCAGTGTGTTGGAGTCTCCTCTTCCTGCTCCACAAGGACTGAGGCGTCTCTGAGGTAAGCAAAGCAGCAATGCGATACTCCCTAGGCTTATCAACCACTATCAGCTGGATCTCCTGTTTGCTCCAGACTCCACCTTTACTTGGAAAGTGCTTGCAATTCCATGAGGTAATTCCTCCTCCCAGCGCCGCGGCTTGTTACCACGACCATGTGCTCCTAGCCTGAGCCAGGACAGAAAATGGAAAGAGCCAACCCCGACGTCCCTGTGCTATAACTTCCTCTTTCTCCATCCTGCCGGGCACGGCTGTTCAGCTTCGCGGGCTTTGGCTCTGACCATCGTGGCAGCTGTCGGTCGGTCCGGCCGGGAAATGAGGGAGGGAGGGCAAAGCAGAGCTGGCCGGGCAGAGCCATCGCCCGCCCAGCTGCCCCGGGCACCGGGGGCGGTCGCTCCCCGGCCGCCCCACCGCCGGCTTAGCCACAGGTGCGAGGTAGCACCTGCTCGGTTGGCACCGGGGCCGGTATAAATCTGCGTTATTTTGATTAAGCTCGGATTGATTAGGAACAGGTCCGGGCTAACATACCATAAACACCTATTAAACCGAAATAAATACGTCTACAGGGGGCTTAGCTTAAACGGGTGCAGCTTTGCCTGCACGGGGGGCGCGGAGGTGGCGGCGGGCACGGCACACGGCGGTCCCGACGGGTCTGGGCACACGGCCCCTGTGCGGGTGCCCGGGCGGTGACCGCTGGCGGTGACCGATGGCGGCGGGCGGGCGCCGCCGGGGCAGGAAAGCCGGTCCGAGCTGACGTCGCTGCGCGGGGGCGGCCGCGCTGTCGCCGCGGGAGGGGGCGGGACGGGGTTCCCCATGGGAGGCGGGAGAGAAGCGCGCCGTGCCCGTGGCTCCCGCGGAGCCCTGTCCCGGGGGATGGTGTTGATCCGTCGCCACGGCAACTCCGACCCTCTGGGGGAGGAGGCGCAGGTAGAGGGCGGCGGTGGCGGGGTCGGTCCCGCCATCGCTGCGGGGCTCCCCCCATCGCCCCGGGAGGCGCTCGGCTCGATCTTTCCTGCGAGCAGCCCTGCGAGGGGGGCGCCCCTCTGGGTCCCTCCCCATCCCGGCCGCGATCCTGAGGCGGTGTCCCGGGGCTCCCTGCGAGTCCCTGGGGACACGGAATGGCAGAGTGCGAGCTTGTCGGGAGGGAGGGGCACAGTGCTCCTGCCCCGCTGTGGCCCGGGGAGCAGAGCCGCAAAGCAGCGGGACCTTTCAAAGGAGCGCAGCCCTCCCGGAGCAGGAGCGCGCAAAGGCTCGGGAGCCCGGCCCGCCCGGCGAACAGGGGCGCGGGATACGCGGCGTCCCGTTCCCGGAAAGAACAATGGCCGTGCGGAAGCCAGGCCGCTTCTCCAGCCCACCCGGGGCTTCCCTCCGGGATGCGTTCGCCTGCTTGACCTACGCCCTTGCAGGCGGCCGCGTCCTCCCCTCGCTGCCCGCTTGTGGAGCCGCACCATTGTGCGACTGCACGGAAGCGTGGGAGGGGTGACTGCATGAGGAAAATCATTCCCCGCGACCAGGCAATGGGTTTCTGTGTCACTCCAAGGGCAACCCGGCCTGTCGCGTCTCTCTGACCCGGCAGAATCTGCCTGGAGCCCGTCCCCGAGTCCCTCCTCTGACGCAGCTCCAGCGGGAGCGGTGATGACCCGCGTGTTGTGGTACCGGGCCGGCTCTGAGCCCGGTTAACAACTGTAAACACAGCACATAACTGTTCTGCTTAGAAAAAGATTAGGAAAGCTAATGGATTTTACTTCTTTCACTGCATATTATTATTTATAGTGCTATCCAAAATAATTCCAACTTCTACGTTAAGAAGTTACTGGAGTGGAGGAAGAACAAATTCTTTCACTTTATTTTTGTACTTGGCAAAATGAAGGTGAGAAAAAAAGCAATGAAAGTAAATATTTTGATCTTTAAGTGGTTTGACAATAGAATTTTTATGTCTGTAATTTTTTTCACAATATGAGCAACAAATCAATATTTTTTTCCTGTCACCTGTTTTACTTGCAAATGCAGCATAAATCTCTCTGTATTGTGTGCCCCTGTGCATTCCTTCTGTACAGGAACTGGCTTTCATTTTAGTATAAGTTAGACTGGCTTCATGTAGAGAAAATTGAAATTCCTTATAAAGTCAGCTTTTCCTTAACTGAAGTCTTGTGTGCATGATTCAGTACTGAATGTGATGATTAGACAGCAAATTTTATTGTGCAAAGGCAAAACAATTTGGGGTTTTTTCCCTCTAAATCTTATAACTCAACAAAATGCTTAAATGTTGACAGCAGACATAGCTGGTATTCACCTCACTGAATGCTTCAGCTTTAATTTGCTCTTTGGACAGGTAAGAGTACACCACAGACACGCCTGGACATTTGGCCCTTCTGAGCAGTTTGTCATTGAGGAGGTAGATAACTAAACTGTAAGTGCCAAAAGAACAATTTCAACACTCACAGAAGAAAACCTCTTCCTTTTTTGACATCCCTAGTTTAGGTGGGTTTAAATAAATGGAGAAACACATTTTATGCGATGCATGCTTTTATGTACATACTAATAGAAAGTATACATTGAAATACTATTTAATAGAAAGACAAGCAGCATCTGAAAAGCACATAAGCCTAATTGATTCCAGACACAACTGGCCTGGATTTTGTTTCCTCTTATTCCAACTTTCTGACCTTGTAAAAATTATCTTGATTGTGTTATACTAAAACAAGGCCATGATCTTGCAAAAACTACCATGTGTGCTGGAGCTGAGAGGTGCCCAGCAAAGCGCTGCGTTCAGAACGAATGCTGACAGCGTTAGGCCCCAGCACTGCCTGGTTTGTTTCCCCTTGCTTATATCTAATCATGGTGAAGCAATAGTCTCACTTCTGCTGAAAGCTGGATCTGGGTTTTCATTTTTAAAGGGGGTGAAAAATGTGTAGTGAAACTTACGATTTGTGGCGAATGATAGGTTTAAAATTCTCAGAGCAGTTTAAGCTACTGGGATTTTATGGCATTTAGACCAGGGGAAAGAACAGAGAGGGTTTAAAAACATGCATTGCCTATAATTTTTTTTCAGTTGTGTGTGTGCATGTGTGGTGGTATCTCTGTTTTTCAGAGGATTGTTTCTAGGGATTGGTAGGAGGGTTGAAGGACTTACTGGCTTTGATGATAACCCTTACAATACCGTTGTGCTTTTGTATAAACATGCACAGAGGACCCAAGACAGCAGAGTGTTCCATGTGCTGCTGTCTTTGGCGCTGGAGAACTTCTAATAATATTTTCTGCTTGAAAAAATCCAAGGCCTGGGTACACTGATCCTTTTATTACAATAACTGCTGTTGCTCCTTCTATTTGGGAATCTGTGTCTTGCTAGCCTTAAATCTCTGTGGAGGGTAGTGACAAAGAAAGGTCTTTCCAGCATATTGAACTAATGATCCCTCTCCTTATTTCTCTGAAGGCTCTGCTTTTGGATTTTTTCTGTATCAAAAATAAACTGTGTATTTGGGCCTTTGTCATCAAGGTTCCCATGGGACAATCATTGTAAGCACTGGGATTGCCTGTTTAGTAGCAGGGAGGCTTATAAAAAGCAACTCCAGGTGGAAGTGGGCCTTTTCCTGCTCCTCCCTTCATCCTGCTGCAATTCCCTTTCATCCAAGCCCTGAGAACTGCCTGCCATTCAGACTAATGTACAAAACTAAGAAAGGTGTACTCCCTTGACTGAGATATTAAGGGAGTCTGCCTTCACTACATTGATTTGTTAATGTTCTGGGGAGTTTTGTGGTATACAATGTACTGTGTCAACTTCTGGTGGATGTACAACAGCAAATACAACTCAAAAACCCAAGCCTACCTCTGAAGAAAGAAAGCAGCTTTTATGCATCATGAAACTTGGTTTCCAAGAAGTTGGCATCAACATAACTGCCATCACATTTGGGATTTTTTAGCTACCATGTCAACGTTTCCTATTTCCCAACAGATTGCAAGGTGGACATGCTGTGTGGTATGTTACTTATTTAATAAAAAAGCCTGAGAGCATGAGCTGTGTTCTGACTCAAAAGTCATGTTAGTAACCTGCTGCACCAAAGATGAATGTTCATGCCAGCACTGCATCTGTTATCTTTACCTTTTAGCAACTAGTTTACAGCTTTTCTATTAAGTTATAGACAAGCTCCAGGTAAAACCTGCTGCCTTGGAAGCCGTGATACAATCTGTGCGCTCAGTGCGGAATATTCGGCGTGTTCTGACTTGTGTTTTTTAAGAGAGAAAACAATTGGTTCGTTGCTGCTGAGCTGTGCTGTTCTGTGCAGCACTGCCAAAGTGGGCAGCCTCTGGAGTGGGACCTGTGGCGTTACAGATGTGCCTCAAATCCCCTCCCTTCTCGGCCACCACCGGATGAAGACACAAGATCTTCCTGCCTTAACTGAAACAAGGTTCTGTTCTGTTCACCAGAGTGTACCAGCAAATACAATGGTTGTGAAAGTTGCTTGTCATACCCAAAGTATAAACAAACCTGGGCACAGGAGAGGTGAGTTTCTAGGCAGCTTTCAGGGGAGTTCCCTCAGTGCTGAAAATCCAAGGTGTTCTTCTTAAAGGATAAAGGAAATTTTAGATATTTATGCAAAATAGAAACAGAAAACATGCAGAATGGTGCTTTAAACACTGACTTGTAGCTCCAGCTTTATTTCTTCATGTTTGGCTCATCAGAGAACACCTCTGCTTTCAAATCATGTCAGCATGAGTGACGAGTATGCAGCACCTCATGGAATCAGAACTTATGTGTCTTCTGTGAAGTGAGGTACTCCTTTACTTGTGAGTTGGTAATGCCAGAGTACCTTTTCTTAAAAGGTTCAATTAATGGTGCATTCTATTAAATACTTCACTGATTAGAAGGTTCTATTTACAATGAAGGTGGTGAAGTACTGGCACAGGTTGCCCAGAGGTGGTTGATGTCCCAACCCTGGAAACATTCAAGGTCAGGTTGCATTGGGCACTGAGCAACATGATTGAATTGAAGATGTCCCTGGACATTGCAGGGTGGTTGGACCAGATGGTTCTTAGAGGTCTCTTCTGACATGTACAAGCAAGTTTTAGTCCTTACACACTTGATGAATATATCTCACACTTTTAAAATGTCCCTATACCCATAACAATTAATAATAAGTGTGAGCGCATTCTCCTTTTCCTCCAAATTGTGCTGTTTCCATAACTGAGTATTGATTCCTATTTAAATTTTCGTCCCTTAAACTGTTTTGTGTCAGTGAAATGAAGACCACAGCTGGTACCTTTGCTGCTCTGTAACAGAAAAACATTTCCATAAGCTTTATACTTAACTATGTATGAGAGTGTTTTATCAGCTTCACCATGTATGAGACTGATTTCTCAGAGCTGGGTCTGAAATAGCAGAAGGAGAAATTTATTATACATTTTTCCTTATATAAACATACAGTGACTTTATTTATGTCCCTATATCCTTCTGAAACCAAATTTTCCATGCATGCCATTCTAGAGAGAGAAAGGACAAGACAGAGAAGGAAAGAGACAAGCGAAATGTCACAAATTACTCTGCTGTAAGGCACCAGCGCAGTCCCACGATAAAGCCAGGGTACAAAGAGACAAAGAACAAACTGAACTGGTGTAATGCAGAGTATGTTTGTGAAATGTCTCAATTGCACCACGCTGGGAGGACAGTGACCACGGTAGATGATCAGTACAGAAATCAAAATGAACTTCATATAGGAAAAATAAATCATCAGTTTCATGGGGAAGTCAGAGTAGGGAGAAGTCATGGTTATAGGGAGTTTGTAGAGCATCGCTAACAAGATCGCAGTGGATGATGCAGCGCTCCTGCAAAATGCTCTCTTAGGATTTATCAATAGGTGGCATATGTAAGTCATCAAGAACAATGTAAAGATGACTCCACTGAGCGCCAGTAAATTCCCAACTGCCACAATGTCCTTGGTTTCATGGTGCTGAAAAATAAAGTACAGCACAAGGAGAGAAAGCTAATAAGAGATGTAGAATACAAAAGGAAGTGGTGAAAGAAGGAAGGATATTGAGCCTTAAAAAAACTTTTAGAGGGAATCAGATAAATTTTCCAATGTGTAAAAGGTTAGGAGAGGTTTGATCATTTGTTTTTGCATGCTGGTGAAATACCAGAACAGGCTACCTAGGAAGTTCGGGTCTCTGCTCTGCAGAGGGTTTCTAAGAACAGGTTAGACAAACATCTGTTGGGGATTGTCTGGAGCTACTTTATCCTATCTTTGTGCAGCCTGGGGGGACCAGATGGTCTCTTCAGATCCCTCTCAGCCCCCTTCCAATAAGTTTACCAAGTGGGGAGGGGAGTGGACCTGAGTTTAATGAGAAAACAGTATCATCCTATTAGTTGATCCTCTTTCAGAATAGAAGAAGAATCAGAAAGAACCCACATTTAACTTACAAGAAACCACATTTAACTACATAAGTAAATGAATTTTTTTAATTGTTGTGGACTTGCAGTTTTATGAAGTATTTAGGAAAACAAACACATGGTTATAGAAAAAAGTTTTTTAAAAGTTATAAAATGGAACATTTTTAAGTGCATCTTTTTCTAAAGGAGCATAAGTAGGAAAAACTAGTTTATAAGCATTTTGCAAGGATAGTTTGTAAATATTTTTCAAGGATATTGTGTGTGTTTGGCCATTGGTTTTACATTGCTTCCCATTTCAAAACAAGCAATGACAACATCCATAGTTACATCCGAGGATGTCACACCTAGGTGCTCCTTGCATATGCAAACCCAGGAAATAATGGTGAGAAATCCCTCTTGCTCCCCAGTCCACAGAAGGAACAAGTTATTCAGTACCTGCTCTGAAAAATCTGTCTGGCAGGACAGACAAATGGAAATGTGAAAGTCAGTGCCTTGCCTCCTCGGCAGGTGAACTCTGTGACTGCGGCAGCGTTTCCTCCCTCCCTCCCTCCGTCTCTCCGTGCCTGTGTGTTGGGAAGTTCCAGTGAAATGCTGCTGCTGTGGAAAGTCCTGTTCACAGCGAGGAGACGTGACCTCTCAGCGAGTCAGATCCAATTTTACGGGCGGCTCTGAGTCAGGGTGGAGCCCGCGCACTGAACTTTGTGTTTCAGGAGGAAGTGATGTTGGTGGCAGCCCGTGTTGCTAAGCAGAGGAGTTGCAGTGTTTTTATTTCAGCTGATACTTTTGGCGGGGGTGTGACTTCATTCTTAGATATGATGCCTTCCATTTATTAAGGACAAAGGTCAGGAATTGCCAGTGCTGCGATAGCTGAGGCTCTCCCTATAGGAAGAGGCACGTTCTGCTGAGCCGTCAAGGATGGAAATGGGAGTCCTTAACGCTGCTCCTGCACGGTGAAAACAAAACCGACCGTGAAGCTGCCAGTTCATGTCACGGACCAAGAGCAAACGTCCTCACCAGCAGGGATGATATGGAGTAAGTCAGTTCTGTGCCATTGCTCCGTTTTTATAAGAACTCACTATTGCTCCTGATTAAAGAGGTGGCCTGGTCTTGTCTCCAGTAGTGGTGGGAACCAAGAGCCTGAGATGAGCAGTCATGCACTGGCTTGTTAAATCAGAATTTAGACTGAAAGCAAGGTGATCCAGCCTCATACACCAGCACACTAAGGGATGAGTCTCTTTGGGAGGGACAGTGAGTTGTTTGTCACCTCTGTGCTGCTGGCACTTGGCTGGGTGCTGCCTTCCAGCTGTCCAGATCATCATAGGTAAGTGGCAGTACCCGGGCAGCCTTTGAGAGACACTGAGTGGGACAGTGCAGACAGGCTGGGGACAGCTGCCCACAGCTGTGTGTGCACCCACAAGACCCACAGTGACATGTCACAGCATGCTGTGTCAGACAGCCTTTTCACCTATGCCCCCCTAAAAGTCTTTGGTTATGCCCTTAAATTAGCCCGAGAGAGCTGCATGTTGTTATGTGAGAGATACTGCTGTATCAGAACACTTCCACATAAAAGAATAAAGTTTGGGAGTAGTATTTCCCTCTTGTTGCTGGATTCCCAAGGATGAGGCATCAGGGAATGCTGGTGCGCCTCAGAGATCTCAGCCCCTGAGAGGCCTGACAGGTGAGTGGCATGTGGGCAAGAGCTGCTGGAGCTCTCTGCCCCTCTGCTTTTCTGGTTCAGTTGCTCAGTTAAAGAGTTCCCTGCCACAGAAATGGCTGTTTGGGCCAGTTCCAGCTTTTGTCACTATGGCTGGCTTGAGTTCCAAATAAAAAACCCGACCAACCCACACAAGTGTCTACCCTGGCTTGCCCTCTGTTCCCTTAGCTTGCTGGTGCCACAGGGTGGCTCCTTGTAGCATTTATGTTTCCAGCACTTTTAGCTCTTCAGCTGAAGTCGTTAAAGTTGTTCTTTCTGATACGAGTCTGTTGCTTCCTGGTACTTACCAAAATCCATGTGCTCTTGGTATTTCAGCATGCTATGGGTTAGTGAACAATTTCTTCTGAAAAAATATTGTTTTCCTTCAGCTTATGGCATATTGCTATCACCTGTGCTCTGTTGGCCACTACACATTCTGTCTTGTGTGCTTCCACTGCTCTGTAAATTTTAAGAAACTTCGAGTAAAACTTTCACTTGTGAAAGAAAAAGAAACCATTTGACTCTTTTCACTTCATTTGACTGAAACAGTGTTCAAAGATTAATAAAATGTGTGTGTCACGGCTGTGTGACGCTGGAGCCACTTCCCAGCAACCATGGGACAAAACACAGTGCCTTTACTGGTCTGAGGCTCTGAAATGGCATCCTGAACACTGAGCCTGAAGTGCTCAGAAGGCAGTTACTCCAAGCACAAGCTTGGGCTCACTGTATGGTTTCACATCTCTCCTTGCATGAATAAAAGTAAAAGCAAGCCTGTGAGAGGAGAAGTTTTTGAGTTTTGGGTACATCTGTACAGAATTTCCTCGGGAGCTGCAACTTCTCTCACCAAAGCAAAAAAGCTTTCTAGAGGAAGCCACCTGGAGGGCATGGCAGCAGCACAAGTACTTTCTGTCGGAACTGATGCATGGCTTGGACCTTCCCAGTGCTGAGCAGGTGAGGAACCAGATGGGCTTAACAGAGCTGTTCTCCAGCAGGGTGGGCTGCTCTGAGCCCTGTGCACAGCCCTCAGCAGCTCTCAAACAAGCTCAATACCTGGACTGGGTTGTCAGGAATGAGGCACAGACTGCTTGGCCCTTGTAGCCTGAAGGCCTCCCTGTGCACAGCCTGTCTGGGGACTCAGAACTTTGTGAGGTGTCATCTGCTACCTGAAGAAGTGACAGTGTCTAGATCTTAAGATCACATTTTGCTGTACATGGCTGTTAAAACAGATGCTGGTTCTTCAAAGTCTACTGAATAAGTAACCTGCCTTTGTATTTTCATGTGATGCTAAATCATTTGCATTTTGTAATTCTGATATTTTAAAACAGGTTTAAATGCTGCCCAGTAATCTCAGTGCTATACTTCTTACAGAGTACATTAACTTATCTCTGCACAGCTATGCCTGTCATACACAGTGACTTGCTCAGCTTGGTACAAACTATCCCCACAGACTTGAGAGTTTACCTGGTTAGGTAAAGTGTAGCAATTCGCTGGGGTTTTGTTGGTACACATACCCTTGTTCTGCAACTGCTGTTGAAATTCTCAGCCATTAATGCAAATTCTTTCTAATCTGTGAGCCAAATGGCTGCCTACATCAGATGGATTACTTCTTCCCCACAGAACACAAAGGGCTGGGTGGCTGGCTACAAGTGAATTTTCATCCCTGTCATCTCTTGGGTATTTTAATAAGCTGTTGCCAATAAGGTTAATCATGAAGATGCTGTGTTGCTGTTTCCTCACTCTCCTCTGAAGCTGCCTCGTTGGTAACTCATGGAGTTAGAGCTTTCTCTTTGAGGACTGGCTGAAGCACAAGTTAAGGTTTCAAAAACCTTTCCTCTGTAGCAGCTGCACAGTGATGTATTTTGTCCATGTCTGGTACTACCACTGAGTGTGCTTGTGTATGAACTTGTGCCACACCGTGACGGTGTCCCACCCTGGAGCAGGTGAAACCACTGCAGCACTTTTCCTTACTCTCTATTTCCTGTTATTGAGGAGTTAGAGAATGGCTGTAATCCTCCCCCTTCTGTGAAAGTGCTATTTGCAGATTCTGTTTCTTCTGATGTTGGAAAGCGTTGGAAGACTCCCTGCACATTTTTATGACCCGAGCAGTAAGCCAGCTGATTCCACAGGCCACGGCCTGAGGATGATTTATGGCACCTGAGGAGCTGGTTCTGTGCCTTCTACAAGTCAAGACTAGGGCAGGTTTTTTCCCGTGGAACAAACATTTAACCAAGTACCTATCCATGCCCCCCCCCCCACTGCCCACTGCTTCTGCCATGCTAATATATTTCTTTTTTTAAAGAAGTGCAGCATTTCTTTGATTGGCTCACCCTGGCACCACGATACGCTTTGAACACTTTTCATGCTTGATAGCTTCTCGCTCTGATTTCTGCTCAACAAGAAACTGAAACAAGTTCTAGAGGGAGCACTGAGGCTGCTGGCAGTTGGTCTCAGTATGAGTTTCTCGCGCCCCTAAATCTTGGAGAACTTAAATCTTTGAAAGCAAGGGGAGTTCCAGGCAGGCTTACGCTACACCAGGGTGCTTGGCTGTCAGACTAGGGGCACACTTAAATGATGCACGCAGAAAAACAGACTTGGGGTAAATGTTTCTAAGCTGTTTTCTCTTTGGTCTGTCAACATACTGCAAGAGAAGGCTGAAACTGATCACATTTAGTAACTTGCGAAAATACCTCTGTGTAGGTTTGTTGTCTTGTCATTTGTTTTTTCAAAGGGTACAGAGATGCAAATAAAAATAGAACGATGGTAAACTGGGCAAATTTAGTGAAGGTACAGTTGGGGCATGTGCTGCTTCAAAGTGTTTTGTTTTTAAATACTATTTCCACTTGCTATTTTTAACTCCACGGAAGACCTTGGCAAAGAACAGGGAGCGTATTCTACTGCACCATCACGTGCTATCAGCTTTTCACTACATTTTTCAGCTGAAAACCTGGGAGAGCAACACCACCCCAGCTGCTGGCCCCTTTCTGGGTGATGCACGGGCCCAGCTGCATGGAAAATGGTGATGCCTCTCAAACTGCTAACCTTCTCTTCTCCCCTTCTCCCGAAAGGTGCCTTCCCCTAAGCCCAAGAGAGACTGAGTAGGCCAGACATGAATGACACAATGTGGAAGAGTGTCATACTTCCTCTGGAGAAGCCTGAAATATTTTTGCAGCTGTAGTGGCCCTCATGGCCGTGGAATCTACATGGACACCTGGACTGAGGGAGCCGATAACCGGAGAAGCTTTTGACATGCACGTTGTCTGATCCAGCTCCCAGCTTACTAACTGTGTGTTAGTTAGTAGAGGAAAAGCTGTGTGAGATCCTGTGAGGACAGGACGCCTTCTCTCTTTGCCACGGAAAAGATACGAGGGTGGGTGCAGTGAACAGCCCCCTAAAAGGAGCGGCAGGAGCTGGAGGGGGAGGGTGTCTCTGCTCAGAACCACACGACTTTGTTTTTCCTTCTCCAACCTGCCACTAACAATGATGGTAAAAAGTTATCTCGTCAAATGACTCGCTGAAAATTCCTGTAATGCCGAGTATCTTTGCACTGGGTTTACGCTTTAATCTCTTTATACTTTTAAGACGCTTATTTAGTTTCCAGAGCAGTGCGGAGAGGACCGCTAAGCGCGCTACTGGTAATCACTTTTGGGTGGGTTTTGTCTAATTTACTTACGGAATGAGTTTGTTTCGCTTTGTATCACGAATTCGAATGAACCGCTTACAAACTCGGCAGCGGCAGAGCCGGTGCCGATGCCGGTGCGGTGCCGGGGGAGCGCGGCCCCGCCGGGACGGGGGCGCTGCCGCGAGCGGACGGGAGGGCAGCGCTTAATGGCCGCTTCCCTTTGAAAGCCCGACCCGCTCGGGACAAAGTCCACCCTAAACCGCGGACTCGGGCGATCCTACCCGCGCCCCGCCCCACCCCGCCTCGGTGGCCGGGATGAGAGAGGCGGGCGGGGGTGCGGTGCCCGCTGCCCGTCCGGGGGCAGAGGCCGGGGCCGGGAGGGCAGCGGGGGGCCGGGCAGCCTCTCGGGACGCCTCTCGGTTTCGTTTCGCCGCCGCGGTTGGGAAGTTTGAAGAGCGGCAGTGACACAGTGACACCTCACACACAACACACCCCACGGGCTTCACCGGGAGTTTCCCGGGACGGGACGCGCCAGAGCAGGCGGGCGCGGCGCTGACCCCGAGGTGCGGAGCGGTGCGGTGCAGTGCGGAGCGGGCCCCCCTCGGCCCGGTCAGTGCGGCGGGGCGGAGCGGAGCGGCGGGGAGCGCACGGAAGACGCCGTGCCCCGCCGTGCCCCGCGGCAGCGCACCCTCGGCCGGCGGGCGGCCGGAGCCCCGGCGGGGCGCTGGCGGGCTGCGCGCAGGCAGGTTAGTGACCCCCGCCCTTCCCCCGCCCGGGGCGCGGGGGGGGTTTCCTATTTTTTTTTTTCTCCTCCTATTTTTTTTTTTTTTTTTTTTTTTTCCTTTTTCCCCCTTCTCTCCTCGTTGCATAAATTATGCCGGGCGGGGCGGTGACGTCGCGGGGGCGGGGCGCGCGGCGGCGCTCGCCCCCGGGGAGGGGGCGGTGTCGGGGGCGCGCCTTGTGGCGGCGGAGGGAGGGAGGAAGGAGGGAGGCGGCGGGGGCGGGCGGGCGCAGGGGGCGGCAGCCGCCTGGCTGGCTGGTGTCGCGCTCGGCTCGGCTCCGGCGGGCGCGCTCGCTCGCTCGGGAACTATCGGATTAAACTTGAATCGAGTGAAATTACACAAAGGAGCGAAGCGGAGCCGGCGGAGACCCCGAAACTACCCGAGACCCGCGCTGACCCTTCCTCTCCCTCCCCTCCCTTCCACCCCTCCTTCGCCTGCCCGCCCCGGTCAGGGATCCCCCTCCTCCCCTCTTAGCCCAGCCCCGGTGCGAGCGAGCAACTCCGTGCGTGTGTGTTGTGTGCGTGTGTGTGTGTGCGAGACCCGCACCCCGCCTCGCCCCCCCCGGCCGACGGCACCAACTCCGGAGCGTGTCCCCTCCTCCTCCCCGGCCCTTCGGCGGAGGGCAGCGAGGGAGCGAGCGGGGGACACCGGTCCCCGACGGCCACGCACCGGCCCGGTGAGTGACCCCGCACCTCACTGGGCGCGGACGGAGGGAGGGAGGGAGGGCGGGCGCCGGCCATGGAGCAGGGGACCCGCGGCAGGTCTCTGTCCCCGGCGGAGCGGAGAGGCGCGGGGGTGCTCGCTGCCGGCGGCGGTCCGGGGGGGTGGGGGATGCTGAGCCCTGCCGCGGCTCCGGGCGAGGCGGGGCGGGGGGGGTGTGTGTGTTGAGGGGGGGTGTCTCAGCGGGGCACTTCCCCGGGTGTAAATGGCTTTTTGTTGTGCTGCGGCCGGCCGGCCGCCTGCCTCGCCTCGGGGGAGGGGAGGGCACCGGGGAGCCAGAGCGCCGGCGCCCCTTCTCCTTCCCTTCTTCTCCCCCCTGCGCTCCTCTCCGCAAGTTTGGAGGGTGACTAAAAATCCGGGAAAAGTTGAGCGAAACTGCGCGGCGGGGGCGGCGGGGCCCAGCGCCGGCCGGGATGGCCGCGGGAGCGCTTCCCCCGCTGACCACGCTGACGGCTCCCGGCGGCCGCGTCGGCACAACAAGCGCTAACAAAGTGAGGGCGCTTCCCTGCCGTGCACGGCCCGGCCCGGCTCGGCCCGGCACCGCCCCGCTCCGCGCAGGCACATGGGTCGCCGGGGCCGGGGCCCGGGCCGCAGCGGGGGCACCCCCAGCGGAGGCCGGGCGGTGGGTGGCGGCGGGCGGCAGGAAGGCGGGCGGGGAGGGAGGAGAAGGAGGAGGGAGGCGGGAGCACGAGGTGCCGCTCCGGCCGCCGGTGCGCGCGGCGGGGGGATCGTCCTGCCCCGGCGGCACCGGGAGGGGGCAGGGGGTGGCCGGCGCTCCCCGGCGGCCGGAGAAGAAAGGGGAGCGGGGGAAAGAGGGAGGGGACGGGAAGGGAAGGGAGAACGCTACCCGAGGCAGCCGGAGCGGTGCCGGCGGACGCCGCATAATAGGGGTTTCACCCCGCCGAGTACCTTCGCTCCGCCGGCGCGGAGCCGGGGCGGGCGGGAGGCGCTGCCGCCACCGCCGCGCACATGGGGTCGGGGCCGGGGCGCTCCCCTCGTCGCGCTTCCCCCCACCCCGTTCCGGGCCATTTTGAGGGTGAGCGGAAAAAGGTGGTTTGAGGCCAAAGCGGGCAGAGCGCGGAGCGAGGGGGGGCCCGGCCGCGCTTGGTCCGCGGGGCGCGGTGGGGAGCGGAGCGGGGCCGGCGGCGGGCGCTGCGTGCGGGGCGGCGGGGAGCGGGCAGCGCCTGTGCGTGTGCGCGGGTGTGTGTGAGAGAGAGCGGTGGCGGGGGGAGGGGGGCAGGGTTGTTAGTGAGTCTCAGGGAGAAGGCGCTGCAGGCAATGAGCAGCCATCATTACGTTGCCTTCATTTATCCCGGTAGCGCTAAATCAGGGGACGCGCTCCCACGCCGGGGGAGCCCCTCCGGGCGCGCCCCGCGCTGCCGGGCCGGTCTTCGCGGGTGGGTGTCCTGGGGGGCGGGTCGGGGTGCTGGGGAAGGGGGTGGCTGTGGGCACGGGCTGGAAATGGAGCCGGTTTCCCCGGCTCCCCCCGACAGCCCGCTCACGCCCGGGTTTAAAGTAGTTGTTTTTTAAACAGACAATGGACAAAAGGAAAGTAGCGATGGATGCCCGGGAGCTCCCTGTCCGCTGCGGGGCCGCGCGGCGCCGCGCAACTCTCCCGCACTTACCCACTTTCTGCCTTTGTTTTCGTTTGGGAAGGGGCCGAGCGTGCCTCCCCACTACAGAAAAGGGCGATTTTTTTCATTCGCGGGAAGCCTTTTATTTTTTTTTTTAATTTTTTTTTTTTTTTTTTTTTAATTTCCCGTGCCACTTGGGCTTCCGCGGATGTTTGGCTTGGGGAATATCAGAATAACCTCGGTGGGATAAGTTTGTTTCTGTGTCGATGTTCGTCTCGATTTTTACTTTCATCAAAGCAGATCGCGGGCAGTGTTTATCCTGGAAGATGGCTTTCGGGAGAATGTGTTAGCCTTTTTTTTTTTTTTTTCCCCTTTTCCTTTTTTTCTTTTCTCGTGTTATACGGGACTTGCGGAGGTACAAACAAGCAAGTTGAACAAAAAATGTTTCTGTTCATTTCCTCACAGATCGTCCATTCTAACGACGGCAAAAAAATCTTAATGACTATGACCTTAGCAGCATGGGTAGCTGATTTTTCCCAATTATAAATCCCGTTAGTTTGCGGTAATGTGTGAGTATCAATATATAATTCATATTAAAAAGCATGATCCGTAATTATTCTTCTTCCTTCTTTTTTTTTTTTTTTTTTTTATAAAAGTTGAAATCTATCATTTTCCAATGAGAGTGCTGCATCTGTCGCTTGGAGTGTTTTTGTCTCGCTGTTGCACAACAGAGGCTCTCCAGTCTTTAACCTAAAATGGCAGCTTTAATTTGACTGGGGCCCATTCATTGACAATGATAATAAAAAGGCTGAAAGCTAAATGTAGCTGGATGCTTGGGGCACGTATGCAGAACACTTTACTCTCCATTGCTGGGCGCTGCTAAGAGAGGAACTTCCAAGCTCTCTAGTTTCCACCGTGAAAGTTTCCAACACTTTTTTTTTCTTATTAACAAAATAAAAATAATAATAAAAAACGCACATTGCTCAGCATAGATCATATTTTAGATGTCCAGGTTGCTTACAAACTCAACGGTGAGGTGACAGTTAGAGAGAGCTCCTTTGAAGAGGTCTGCGTTTATAACACCAGCAGAAAAATTCTAGTAATCGCTTCTAAAGTAAGATGCAGTCTGGGGGAAAATTAACCATTTCTTTCTGAGGTTTGTAACAGGTGATCAGAACAATTACATTCTGTATATTTTCCTATCTCCAGCTACCAAAAGTGGGGAGTATGACTTGTTTCTTCTTGTTTGGTGTTGTAAATGTGCTCAGGGTTTTGCAGAGATCCTTATGATAGTGTACTATTTTCCTCTAGGTTAAAACCACAGCTGCTTAGAAAAAAGTAATTATTTTTGGTCTTAGACGTAATGTGAAGTTTGAAACAGTTTCACAAAACAAAATTTCCCCTACTAAAGTATTAGTGAATGCCACAGATTCACGCATCTTGTCCTGTATTTCTGTTAACCTGCTTATTTTCAGTCTCTTTTGAGCTGTTTTATAAACTTTATAAAGATCATTATTAAAGCCATTGCACAGGCTCTTAGAACAGCATTAAATGCTTGTTATTGCAAGTGTAACTGAATTACTAATTCACTGATACTAATTGGATAATCATATTTGACCAAATGTCTTACTAAATATTTAACAATGTGATGACATTTCTGTTATTGCTTGTAAATCATGCTTAGGTTATTTAAACAGGGGAAAAAGCCTCATATTTGCAACCCAAAATTATTTTATTGCTTCTTCAGTAATGAAGGAAAGTTTCAATCACAGGCAAGGATCACACAGTTCTTTTAGGAAAATAAACATTTCTAGGGATTTTTCACTGTTACAATGTCAGTAAAAATGAGGTTTAGTGGAACACTTTCTGTTGCAATCAAAACTCTGTGCAGTGATGGGTGATTTCAGTTGTGACCAGTTCCTTTTGCGTTTGGTTAATGCAGAAGCCTGAAGATTTGTGTCAAAGGAGCACTGTAAAGGTTTCCCTGTCCATGTAGAGGGGTCAGTTAAGCTGAGCGTAGTTTCTTTCCCATGTGAGTTATTTACTGTTTTGAACTGAAAAGCTTCTGATGAATGTTCACAGTATTTCCCATTAACACTCAAATAATATTAGGACTTTTATAAGATGTAAAACTTAAAAGATGTTGGTGAGTCCAGGTCGGTCAGGCTGATGGCAGAGCTGCAAGCAGGTACTGAAGAAGGAAGTGCTGCTCAGTCTGGGCTTGGGATGGGTGGGTGTCGTGCTCAGTGGGCCTGTCCTGCCCAGGCACACGGGGAGGCTCCGTGCCAGGTCTGTGCCAATGGACGGCGGCTCTGTGGGCAGGAGAACCTGCAGTGTGAGGATACAGCAAAACCTAAACCAAGGCAACCCAGACATGATTTTCTGTCAGGCTGGAAAGATCTGAGTAATAGAGGCTTCTCAGGTTTTCTCAGAGCTGCTGAAGTGTGGTGGTGAGGCTGCATTTTGCCATGGCCAAGGCATCCTGTAGCAGCTGGCTGTTTGGGGTTTGGTTTTGTTTGTAGCCTATGGTGTGATAGGTAGAGCTTGCTAAGGTGGGAAGAGGTGGAAGAAAGTAACCAGAAAGAAGGAGGGTGGAAAATAATGCAGATGTCTCCTTGAATCCTGTGCCTTACCTCCAACCCTTATTTCCCATTCATTTTTACATTAAGTTTCAGATGGAAAGCCTTTAGAATGTGCTGGTCGGTATTTGCTCTTGTGAATCTGGTGTAATTCAAAGAAATGTGTGTGGCTACCAAGGGTACAGGCAACTGTGAGACAAGTGGTGTGTGTGTCTGAAGGTCTTCCTTCCCCCAGTTCCCTTAAATCCTCACTTCCAAACCCTTATGTATTTGTCTGCTGTGAGCAAATCACTAACTGCTCAGATTTATGAGCTGGTTAACTGATGCCCATAAGTAACACGGGTGATACTTTTATGTTACTTTAATGTTCCCTGTATACAAGAGAAAACTGCAAATTTTAGTAAATAATTAAACTGTCTTTCTGACAAATGACTCTTTTATGTGTAGGTGAGGCTTTTGCCTTCACTTTTCCAACAGAAAAGTTACTGTATTAATTTAGCTCCATCATTAAGACAGACATTAACTCCGCCGTTTCTCATCATTTCTATTTCCATGAATAGCTTGTTAGCACAAATACTACTGGATTTTAATGCAAGAAAGTTTAAAATACTGTCTGTATTGCAGCAGTGATAAAAAGGCAAAGGGAAACTCCAACTGTGATGTAATTTTTAAAACTCTTTCAGAGAAAGGAGTGAGGTACAATATGCAGAAACATCCCATGTTTTTATTAGGGTGCTGATGAGATACTGAAACCTGATGGAAGATTTCCACCTGATTTCTTTCTGCCTGCACAATCTGACTAACTTTCAGTGATTCTCATCTTAGCCAAGATCAGCAGTCATAGAAATGCCATGTAGTTGTGCACTAAAATTTGTCTTGGAAAATGAGGTTGGAAGGTACGATGCAGAAAATAAAAAGGAGGTTATGACCTAAAGGACATATTCCAAGAGCCCAAATATGACAACAAAGCTCTTAAGGGTATTCTTAAGTATATAAAAGCTGATTAGCCCTTAGCTTCCAACATTGTGACTTTTCTGAGATGTAAATATGCACCTAGAAGAAACCAAGCCAAGACCAAGGATCTTTGTACTGCCACTTGGGTTCTTCTCTGCATGCTGTTCTGTAGCTGCTTCTAAGCACTCTGGTTCTTTTGCTGCCCTTATGCTAAATGCATTCTCCTTAAAAAAAAGAAAGGGAGGGGTACAACTTAATTTAAGCATTTTCTTTTAAAAGTTAGGATTCAGTAAAAGAGTGCTAGTTACCATGTAAGCTACTGTTTTAGTAGAGCATTGTAACACATGACTTTGAAAACTTATTGGCATGTGGGAACTAACCAGAAGCCCTTGCTGGCATGATGTAGGGCTTGCTTTGCTCTGTAGTGACCTATATAGCTATTTTGGGTGTGGTTTTGCTTGGCTTTCATGGGAGCTGAGTCCAACCTTCCTCTGACATAGACAATTGCTGTGACGAGAGGGCCTTGAGGGTGGGGAATAAATAACTTTGGGAATCAATTGTCTGGAAAAAGTCATTGCAGCCAAAATGTCTGCCCTCTTCCTAGTGGTTGTGAGGGGAAAATAAAATTTCACTTAAATGGTCCTGATCCTAGAGGTTATTCTGTTCAGGTTTCATTTAAATATGAACTTGTGTTTGGGGAGAGCAATGCAGCAACTTACCTGCCTGGGAGTAGCTGACATATGGCAAGTCCAGTGCTGGATAGTTTTGCAAGCACTTTATTTTAATGTCCTTGAGCCACTTTTTAAGCTGTTCAGCTGAGCTTTCTGCTTACTGCTAGAACTTCAACAGGTAGCTGGCTTTAACATTTCTTGGTGATTTTGAAAGCAGTTGACCTCCCCACAGTTTATTTTGATCTCTATCTACAAAGCAAGTGTCACTTAAAACATTTTGTGGAGGTGTACATCAGATGTACAAAGTAGGATTCCTTCTGTGCAGCAGAGGCAGTCCTGCTCTGAAAACAAAACTTTCTTTTCTCCTTCCTGCCCTTTCTACTCCCCTCCCCCCAGCTTTCCCATAGATTTTGTTCCTCTTCAAGTTCCTTTCCTGTTAGGTTTTTAATCTTTTTTCCAATTCATACTGCTTTCTGTTTGCTTAATGGAGTTGTGTTTTCTTGCCGGCCCTAGATAATGAGGATATGTGGCAAAATAAACATGTGTTTCAGCTCCTAATAATGCTGCTTTCTACCAAATCCTAAGGAGGATGCCTAAGCTGGTGTGGAGAGGGCTGGTTGGCTGCACCAAAGCTTGATGAAGTCTCATGTTGGCCCCTGGATGCTGTCATGGCAAGGGGATGGGTGGCAGCAGACAGCCAGAGCAGGGGCTGCTGCAGTGTGCTGGCAGCTTCCCAAAGGTTCTTCATGACCCTTTGAAGAGGAAAATCCTCTTGTTTCAAGTTTTGTTTTCATGAAAGTGACATTCCCCCATCTTTTAATAGTGGATAGATAGAGCTGTAGTGGTTTCTCTTGCTCTGTACTCTTAAGTAGCTGTGAGTGGAGAGGGTCTAGTCCCATGACAATTTTGAAATTGACATAGCCATTGTGGGCTATCCTTTGCCAAGCAGAGAAGTTTGGGGTGTGGGGAGGGGCTCCTGATGGGATTGTGATATTTCTGAAAGAAATAGGAGAGCTTTGGAGACCAGGAACTATGTGACCAGTGGTAAAGCAGATCAGAATGTGGAGCAAGGCCAAGGAAGACTTTAATAAAGGCACTTTTGTCCTCGATCTTAAAATAGGAAGCCTATGGATTTATTTACAGGGTAAACAGGATTTGTTAAGTGGGTAGTTGCTATGTGAGAAGGAATACTGATCATTCTTTGTGAGAGAATTCAGGTGAAGACTAAAGCTGAGCTGAAAGCTGGAATTTTAGAAGTTTAGACATCAGTAATAGGACAAAACATGGAGAAAGTCTTCACAGAAGGCATTGAGGTAGGTAGTGTGGTTCTGGGAGAAATGTGAAACAAGCTCTTATGTAATAGAAACTGAGAAACTCAGTTCAAGTCTTTGGTATTAACTTGGATGAGCTAGTAAGTGGGAAGTCTGAGTCGATGACAAGTTATGAGAAAATATTCTTTGCTTCAAAGAGGATCCATCAATGTAGTTGTTGAGATTGAAATCCAAAGCTGAAATGCTACTTGGTAAAGGGTCTTGCAGGAAAGCACGTGTCAGTCTGTACTGTAGAGAAAGGCAGTTTAGTATTTCTTCAAGTTGAAGATTAACAGCCAGAAAGGCAATACAACTGACCTGGTTTGTAATGCTCAATAGAAGGAGGATTGAGAGAAGGAGAGTAATGATGAGGCTAACAGATGTTCAAAAATAATTCTGATAAGGCTGAGATAAAAGTGCATGACAGTGAGAGACTCGTGAATTTTGAGGATGCATCTTAATTAGTTATTCAGGCTATAACAAATGTTTTCAAAACTTTACCTGTTCCTGGACAGGAGAGCCTATCTGAAGTCCAGGAATCAGGCATCCCAAGTATCCTGCTGCTTGAAGTTCTGTATTTGAATGTGTATTGTTTTCTCATGTGGGATAAGAAATACTGAAATACCATAACTGCAGTTACTGTCTTGACAAGAGATCTAAGATGATGATTTTATATTTTTGGCTCAACTGTCTGGTATATATCTAGGCAAGCCCTGTGGATTCTTGAGAATGTGCTCTGGTTTTTGCAGCTTCTGGACTGAAGCAGCTGCTTGTTGGATTTGGTGGTTTATTGCAAGGCAAAAAGCAGATAGCTCATCATCTCCAGTTCTTAGTTTGAAAGGTTCCGGGACTATGTTGCTAGTTCCTGGAAAGACCAGGCAGCTGCACAGGGTGGTGTAGTTGTGTCAGCATGGCTTAAAGGAAGGCCCTCTGATGTAATAGCCAGTGCACTGGCTATGTAATAGCCAGTGCCAGTGAGTTCAGAGATTCTTTTAAACTCTGATGAGGGGACTCTCACTAAGAGTATAATTCTTGCCTTGAGTTGTTTTAACCATGAAGAATTAAACTGAGAGTTTATAGTGAGCAGTTTACTATCTCTCTTGATTTAGGAAGGAATCATTCAGAAAGTGAGTTAAATAGAGATTTCTGGACTGCCTCAGGATGTTAGTCTGGGAGAGAACTGCTAAGTAATTCAGTTTATTTATCAGTAACATTGTGAGGTGTCTGCTGTGCTTTGCATTCACTCAGCTCTGTAAGTGGAGTACAACCTCACTCATCTTTAATCATCACTGTTTCATTGGGGGGAAGTGAATAAGCAGGCTTCAGCTTCACTTCCCTCTAATTTCTGTATTGATCTCTACAAAGGTACATTGTCATTTTCATATTTTGTTCTTTTTTCACTTACAGAAGTAAGTGAAACATGCTTCTATATTTCTGTTGTAATCTTTACAGAGGTTACTGAAAAAAATTTGCCTGTTTTACCTGCATTTCTCCTTACTACAGTTCTGCAGTATTCCCCAGTCCACACTGTTTTCTCTCACAGAAGTGATTCTTAGTGAACATACTTTCACAGTTCAAACAGGATTTGAACCTTGTGGCAGCCATGCTGAAGGAAGGGGTTGTTTTGTAGAAATGGCATGGCTATTGGAAGAATCACGTTGTTACAGGCAGCACTAGGACAGAAACATGTCTTACAGCTTGGGTCTGGGAATCTTTGTAGTACATAACAGTCTCAGAAGATGAGCATATTAGATGTTGCACTGAAACTATAAAAAAAAAACAAAAAAGAAAAATGGAAGGAGGGTGTTTGTGTGGCTTTGCTGTGGTTAAGGTGACTGAAGTCTTGAACGGTGAGTTCTCAGGGAAGTAAGTTAAGGCTTCTCTCCCACTTGCTACCCCCTGCCCAAACCATGACTACTTAAATTTGTGAAGTTAAAAAATAAAACCTTGGCTACAGAAAAGATGGCAGGTGAAAGCAATTGCTTCCATAGCTCATAAGAAATTTCCCTGATGGTGTGATTTAAAAGATTAATCTCCTTAATCTCTTTCTCTTCTTCACCTTTCTCTGTCTCCTCTCTCAAAAGAAACCAGGATGCTTACCTTTGTGCCTGCCTCTCTGGGTGGACAACCTCTGGCTTGTCACTGGTTCACATGTGACTTCCCTGAGATTGTCGCATGACCAGTGGCACAACTGGACTGTGCAGTAGGGGCTGGTTGGGCAATGCAGATTTTGGCTGTCTGAGGAACTGGACTAGGAGGGGTTCTTAGACGGGAATATTAGTGTCAGCTGGGATGCAGGCTGTGTGCCTGAACTTGTCTCCTGGTGGGGCTTCTGGGATCTGCTGCTGTCTTCCTTTGTGTGCCTGTGTGTCACTTGGAATTTGGTGGTATGTTCTGTGGCTGCCCAACATTAAGATTTTTGGAGAGAAGCTGGTAGGGTCAGGAAAGCTTAAAATCCATTTTCTAATTTGACAAGGTGTGGCAATGGTGGTATTTTGGGGCAAGGTGCATTTTCTCTTCAGCATATGCTGAAATCACCTGTTTCTGTGTTGAGGAGCCTCCAGGTAGGCCATGAACTTTGGATATGGAGATTGAATCAATGTGGCTGTGGGAGTGATACCTTTGTTACACTTTGACTTCTCTCTTCTGGAGTGAAACAGCACATTTGCCACAGTCATTAGGCAGTCCATCCTAATGAGGCAGATTGATCCATGGACAGAAATTTCTGGGCAGAAAACCTGGGGACTAGTCAGCTGTAGCACCTGGTTCCACCATGTTGGCTTGACTGCCTCCTTCCCTCAAGGTGCTTTCTCTTAGGCACATAAGCTGTCCTCTGGTAGGTTTGTTTTGGATACTGGCGACAAAAGTTTTTTGCTCTTTTCTGCTTATCCAAAATACTTGTTTCTCCATCATAATGTTTATTGAGATTGGTGGCTGTTCCTAGGGTTTTTTTTTTTTGATTTTTGATTTTTGTTTGTTTCATTTTTTAAATTAGAAAACTAGAATGAAATCTGCCAAGCTTTCTTTACCCTCCTTGTCTAGGGTATCCTTATCTTGATATTATATTTGTAAGAACTTTTTTTCTTCTGATAGAGTAGTATGCTTAAATCTGTGTAAGAGTACATTTTTTTTGGTATGATAAGTTTTTTGTAGCTCTGAAGATAGCTGGAAGCTGTTGAATGTTGTCTTGTGGTCCCTCTAATAATTTGTAAGCCAGGGTATGGTTTGAGAAATGCAGTGAGCTAATTTAACCAGACATTGTTCTGAAAGGAGAGGTTTCCTCTCTGCTTTTGTCCCCCTGCACCCCAACTCACAACCACATGGCTCTGCTACTTTTTTCTGGCAGCAGTGCTTGTCAGGTCCTTCTGTGCACCACTTTAGTTCACCAAAATGGCAGAAAAATAACCCTGTAAAATGGAGAGCATTTTGCTGTTGTAATGAATCAAACTAGCTCATAAAAGGATCTGATGAACACCAGAGCTGGTACTAAGGACGAGGGGGGCCGCTGGCTTGGAGAGCAGCAAGCCCTTTTCATCTTTTCATTTTGGTTGCAGTGAGCAAGTGGATTGGATCAGTTGCCTGGGAACCTTCATGGGAGAAAGAGAAATAGAGTAATCATCTGTGAAGCAAAGGACACAAAAAGAAAAATGTGCTGGCCTGAGTTAAAATGGATATTAAAATTTGTTTATTCCATTGATGCTATGGATTGCATGCTATAAATTGGTTAGAATTAATAATCCACTGACCAGAAATCAGTTTTCCTCTTCAGGTAGGAAAACAAAAGCCTGAAAGATTTACTAATGTATAAATAACTTGTTTGCTCTTTCAAATGTGAAGTATTTAATCTTTGAAATAATTTATTCACAAGAAAAGGGGGAGGGGGTTATTTTGGGTTGGTGGGTTTTTTTTGTTTGTTTTGTGTTTTGGTCTTTTTGCAAGATTGAAATCCTCCATTAGGTTCATCAGCTTTGAGTCAATTTGTCCGTCTCAAATTTTATCAACTTGGTGTTGTTTCATTGTCATCAAATTTCATTAGTCAGTAATTCAGTGGATTCCATTATTCAGAGTATTCCCAAGTATTTACATTTTCCTGCTGGTTTGAGATGGAATGAGTGCTTGGTCCTAGTAGGTGGCTGAGGCTGTTACTTCCTATCATAGTCTTAAGCTTTCTGATAGTGAAATGAATGCACTCCTCCTTGTTAAAATTGGTGAAAGAAAGTACATTGCTAGTCAAATAACATGCTGCTTAGTCACTTCTGTAATACTGTGCTCTTGCTGCTCTCCAGAGAGAAAAATGGGCAGTTTACATTGTGTAGCTTAGCAGAGGAATGAACACCTTACAAAAAGTCAGGGATTCTGACTGCAGCTTCTGCTCAATCCACCTGTCAGTTTGAGGTGACTCTTTCAGCATAGCAGCAACGTGCCATTGGAAGCTGCTTGCTTTCTGAAGAGCCCTGGCTTTTTTGTGTATATTGCCTGTAGTGTGACAAAGGGACTTCTTGGCAGGTGGAAGAGTGGAAGCTCATGCTGTGCTTCCTTTTTTTATCAAGATTTGGGCAATTGTATGTGTGTTAATAGAAGGCAAATTCTTGCCATGGTTACAAAAAACCCAAACCTTCATGTAGTGCACCTTCTAGATTCCTTTCCTTGGGTTTTACATCTAAAAAATTATTTTTCAGGGTCTAGAGGGGATGTCAGGAGGTGCAGGAGAGGGGATTTACAGATTCTATCTTATGGGCATTGTAAGCTGCATTTGGTGCAAACTGTGAGGAGCAGTGGCCCTGACTAGCGTTGTGTGTGTTCAGAGTGAATATAGTAGTTACTAAAAGCAGCTTGTTTACATTAGGAATTGTATGTGCTAGCTCTAATGGGCTTTAGGAAGCCCAAAGCACAGCTGTGAAACATCTGTCTCTGGGACCAGATCTTGTCTGTCTGATGAGTTGTTGTCCTTCATTTCATGTTCAGATTTACACAAGAAACAAAACTATTTTTTTTTTTTTAAATAGAAAAGTTCTTCAGCCATCCTGCTTGAAGACTGGTTTGTACTTGAAAGGCTATCATGCTGTTGTCTTGAACACAGAACTTAAAATAGTGACTCAGTATTAACTTAACTCCACTTCCTCTTTAATCCGATCATCTTGTTGCTATATGACCTTACAACACCTTAATTTAAAGGCTGCTTATTCCAGTGGATTACATTTGGAGGTGTCTGGTGTGGTAGGCATTGCTACAGGAAGGGCTTAAAAGGAACTTAAGCGTTGCCTCAGAAAAAAAACAAAACAACCCAAAGTGTTGGAATAGGAGCAGTGAGGGTATTTTTCCACTTTGGGATGCTTGCTGTTGCTGGTATATGGACAAGGCTTGCTCTGAAAGAGTGGGAGAAATTTTGGGCATATAGTTCTGCTGTACCATAAGAAAAAGTACATTCACTTCCAGTGAATGTGATTCTCCCTGTCTTAATTACACATGGAAGTGTTAGAAGGCAAAATATCTGTTTAGTTCATGCATCTCTGAGTGCTTGGATGGTTTTTCTTCCTTTCAAGGCCAGTGACCTGAGCAGGTGGTTGGAAGGCAGGACCCCAGGTGCTACTCCAAACTGGTGTGCCAGGTTCGTAGTGATGTGCTTTGTGTCTGCCATATTGGGATGTGTAATAGTTGCTGATTACCAAGCAGCATTCAGCAGAGGATCTTGGTTCTTTACCAAGTGCTAATTCTGTCTTGCTACTGCTCTTGTGAAGTAGATAAATGCCATCCTTAAAAGGAGAGTTGGTCTGACATTCAGCACTTAGGACAGATTTTTAGTTTTTTTTTTTTTTTTTTTTTTAAAGTCTTTAGAGTCTGTGTCTGAACAGCCTGCTATTTTTCAGAATTTATCTTCTTCCTTTAAATATTTTTCTTAGGAGTAAATTCCAAACAATTGTATTTTTTGTATTGAGTTTAGGGACCATAAGCTTCCTCCTTGTCCTATACAGTTTCTTAAACAAACTCTGCCATAATATCTTGAGCTTTGGCTTAGCAGTAGAAGAGTTCAGAGAGTGTACTGTCTACTCTGTGCTAGTAGTCATTTTGACTCATATTTTCTGTCATGTTTTTCTTCCATATCAGGTCAGGTATTTAACCTGACTAAACTAAACTGAAGCCAAGCAGATTATCTGTTGGCTGTGATCTGGGAGTTATGGGGAGTTTTACTGTACCTGTGAAAACGAATCATTTAGAGTCCTTGAAAATAAACCACTGGCATGTTCTGCTCTGTCTCTGTCAGAGGTCTAGCAGAAGGTCTTTTCTACATTGGGAATATGCTGCTGCCTCCAAGCTTGGGCTGTGCCCAGCACAGAATGGCAGCAGCACCTTCCATGGACTGGAGAGAGCAGGGGTAGGCTGGAAGGTGCAGAGAGACTGGGTTCTTCCATTGTTTACAGAAGCAATTGCTGTGCCTTCTGTATTTGCAGAGGGAAAATTCTGTACCCCCCGTTCAGGAGATGGGCATGGTCTCCACTTTATAGGTAATAGAGAGGGCTTGATTTCAGCAGCTAAGATGTTGCACAATGACTTGTGGATTGGAACCAAGGATTGAATTCAGTCTTCCAGTAATTCCTTTAAGTGCTTAACCTAAATATGTTGTAGTTATTTTAAGTACCTTTTTGTAACAGTTGTAAAGCTTCAGTCCAGTGCTTTCGGCTGATATTATCTTTTACAGCTGCTGTTTAAATCTTTTTAAATCTTTTAAGAAAAAGTATGAATATTTTAATTTTTTTACCACTTAGTGCTGTTTTTAAGTCTTTTTCCTTCAAACATAAAAAGATTGATGTAATAAAAGTTCAGTATTCCTAATATTTCAGTGTATAGCACAACTTTGATTTATTAAAATCACACCTTTTTCAGTTGTTAAAAAAATGAACTTAAAACCCACTGTAGGTACTGAGTATGTCCAGAGATGTACTGTATGTGCTAGAGTATTTAGTATTATCAGTGTTTCTGTTTCTTTTGTTTTACTCCTTTAAGAGGTTACAACCAGATCATATACTCTCTCTAAATTTTCTGTTGTTGGAATAGGGATAATCTTTTATATAGGATAAGTAGAATTTCAGCAGACTCTAATACGGTTTTGGGTGTCCTTGTCTCTCTCATGTCGTGGTCCTCTAAACTGTTGTAATCTCACTTACATTCTTGAAGTACTGGTAACATGGATTGAAATACAGTATCTTCATGAAAGGAGGTGAAATGTTATACTGGAAATGGTGTATTATTGAAGTAGCATAGTTGTCAACACCTATTAAAACCATGTTGTGAATATCATCTTTCTTTTATAGTACCAGAGGTCTGAATCCTATTCCATAGTGACCAGGGTGGAGGCTACCCAGAAACAGAGCAAACCCCTTAGCCTCCACAGCTCTGCTGTTCAGAATTGTCTTGGAAAAAGTGATAGGTAATGCTTAATGAATTTCTCTTGCATGAATTCATCTAGTTTTCTCTTGGTCTGTGTAAACTCTTGGCTTCCATTGGGACTGTGGCAGAGTTCTGCAGCTTAAGTACACATTGTATGAAGAACTGCTTCCTTCTATTTGTTTTATTTTGAACCTACCAGCTGCTAGTTTTGTTTGTTCTCTAGTTTCCTTGTTAAAAGAGGAGAACAGTGGTTCACTGTGTACCTGATCCATGCTGCTTGATTTAGTATATACTTTTTTATTCTCTCCCTGGTTGGCCCTTCTTGAGGCTGGAGATTCTGAAGGGTATTCAGACGCCTGTCACCCCTCTCTGGTCCATCAGTAATTTTAATTTTGAAGTGGAGGTGAGAAGAGCAAACACGGTCACTATAAGCACCTCATAGACTTAGGTATCCCATTTCTTGTGCAATTCTGTGCTTTTTTTTTTTTTCCCCATCTCTTTTTCTTTAAACATTCTTAGTGTTCTGTTCACTCTTCTTACAAATCTTGTTTTCCTAGACTATTTATTCTAGCTCCCAAATTATGTCAGGGCTCAGTAAAATGTATATAAAACAGTCAGATTGTATTATCTCATGTGCATTGCTATCTCTTTCCTTTCACTGCATCTCATCTGCAGTTTATTACACTTTCAGTGGTTATGATGAAGGTCTGCTGCTTCCTGCATAGTTGATTTTCATTTTTAACAAAATGAACTTGTTATTACTATTAGCAAACTCACTTAAAAGTTCACCTGTTTCTAGATCTTTTATGTGCATACTGTCAGTGCCGGTCTGTAAAGGGGCTGGGTAATGTTTCCCAGTGTTCATTTCCTGATTTGACCTGGTTGCTTTCATCCACGTGAAGGTCTTCCCTCCTTTGCTGTTGTAGCTTAGTTTCCTTAGGAACCATTGCTGGAGGACCTTTGTTCAGCAGCTGGCATGTGTTTTGGTCATCCAGGTTAGCTCAGACTTTGGCCACTTATCAATTGCTTCAGTGAAATCTCCTGTACTGGTGAGACAGGACTTTGCTGTGGGAAGGCATCAGTGTCACTTCTGTAGTCTGTCCTTTGGGATGTGCCTGTGGTTCTTCTCTTTTCAACTTACTTGCCCTGCTGGGACATTAGACTTGCTGGGCAGGCTAAAGGTATGACCACCTTTCAAAACTGATGGACAACTGGCAACAAGGCAGTGTTGGAACCAGGGATATTAAATGGCATAGTGGACAGACAGGCTATTTTATCCTTCAGCTTGGTGAATGCCATTCAGCTGTTGGTGAGTACATTGGTGACTGCTGCTGTTTGCTTTGGTTTGACCAAAACTGCCTCTGAAGATTAATGTGCCAAAAAAGGTGAAAGCTTGCCTTAGCTTCTTTAATGACAGCAGATGTAGAAAACTTTTAATTTTTATTTTCTTGGAATAATTCTTTCCTATCTTGGTTATATGTTAGTCCACTGGATTCTGTAGCAGGCTCCCTATACCTGGCATTTGTGAAAGGACCTTTTAACACTTTGCCCCTCCAGGAACAGATCTTTGTTTGCATTTTTTTGCTAGTTCCTTTGGTCCCCTCTTCTTGAGAAATGTTTTTACTGATAGCCTTCCCAGCTTGAGGTTTGACTTTGATGCATTTTTTTCCTCATCTTTGCATTTTCAACATAGTATTTTTTGTCCGTTTTCTGTAAACGTTTTGTCAAACTGTCTGATTTTGTTTCTCTTACCAAGCTCTTCCTCATTTTAATGCTTTTTTCTCTTTGAAAGTAAGCACTCCAACGATGCATTTTTTGTTGTTTATTCCTGTTTAAAGAATGCTGAGCTTAAATATATTTAATGGATTTCATTAGCAGTAGCCATGAATCATGATAAAGTTAAGTCAAATATGACAGGAACAAATCTGAATCATAATATAATTTTGTGGATGTTTAAATAGTCTGTGTTCTAGTTAAAATGTGGCAGTGTTGCCCCATGTGCTTCAGTGTAACTTCATATAAATACTTTGATACATACAGTTTAAATGCTTTTTTACTGTAAATCCTTCTTGCCAGCAAACCAGTCACCTTACCAAGTTGTACAAATGGGATGGAAATTTATTCTGAATGCCACTGATTTATTTAGGAGTGAGACAAAGTATGTGACTGTGTCCTTCAGTTATAATTCCCCATCAATTGTAAATTGATGCATTTGTTCAAATATACAGTATAAAACAGTATTACAATCAAGCTGCAGTTATCATGGGAGCCATAACTTCTACTTTTCTTTTTCTTGGCTCTCTGTTAAAAAACTGTACTGTAGTATATTATTTAATTGTTTAGTACTAAGGTCTCTCTGTTTTATCATAGTATGTGACATGCTACAGTACCAGTCTGTATAAAAGCCTTTGGTGCTTGAAGCAGTGGTAGAACAGTAAGAGTTTATTCATGTCTTCATGTATAAATGTGTGAGCACCATATTTAGAAGAACTTTTGCACAAATAATATCCACTTCGTACTGCAAGATTTTTGAGAATTACGTTGCTTTGCTTAGCAGAGAATGACTTGGAAAGACATAAGTCTGTAAATCTGAAGCCATGGGCATCACTGTTACTTCTGTGTTTCTTTTGATAACTTGTGTTAGGGAAGAGGCTCTCCTGAAAGTTACTTGCTCTTTCAAAGTAGTTTGTAACATGCACTCACACAGTATTTTAGCACAAGCAACTGAAATTTGAGGAATTTTATACTAAAGTAATGGGGAAAAATGTTGGCTGTGTTAAGAACATGAAATATTTAGGAACTCATGGTCATGAAAGTAGGCAAACTGGTTTTATAGAGAAGCAGCAGTTACATTTTCAAAACAGATGCTCTGAAAGGTGCCAAGTATGAGTTCATAAGATGAAGAAATAAGCAGAATTTTAAAAGAGATCTTACAAAATTAATTTTTTCCTTAACAGGAATGCAGGTGTCATGAAAGGCTTGTGCCTTTTCAATTGTTGAGGAGTCATGATCCTGCTTTGCTAAGTTAATATTTAAGCTTTCTCATGAAACCTACAACAGCTTCAAGATAGCATGCCATATGTACAAAATAAATTAATCAGTTGTTTTGTTATCTACTTAAAAGTTAAATTGCAATCAGTGTCTTTACAGGTAAATTTGCTGAGGGTAACAGGAAAAGGAACTGTGCAGAAATACAGGGTTTGTTTTAGGAAAAAAACTTAGAGGAATTTTAGGATGTGGTCATTTCTTAGTTCAATTAATATAAGCAAAGGACCTCAAAGAAGGTGGAGAGGTGGTTTTCTGTTGCAAAGGAAAGGTTGGTAACAGAATTTGAAATAACAAGAGTTGAAACTAATCCAGCCTAGACACAATTAAAAGCAGCATGTTCTGGCATGGTTAATTCTCTTAGGTGGTGTTTAGTGAATGGCTGCTCTTGCCATTCATTTTTGTATCTCTTCCCTAACTAATACATTTTGGATTTTGCCTCCTAAGTAACTTTTGTGAAGAATAGAGGGGAAATCTAGAATTTGTGTAAAAGCTGAGTAGTCGTGCAATAGTAGGATGTATCTTTGCTATTGGAAGATCACAAGCTATCAGTCATTTAGCACTGAGTTTTAAATGGAATAGGTGCTTTTATAGGCTGATTTATTAGAATGCATTGCTTATAGGCTTGTTGAAAAATGTCACTAGCAAATTTGATGTGAAAAAATGGCATGAGCACTGTTGGGGATTTTGTCAGGGGCTTTGAATAGCTGATAAGCAAAACGAGGTGTTGTAATGCTGTTGTTTTCTCTCTTAACCTCCTTGTCCCTTATCCCCCCTCCGCCCCACACAGGATTTTGAAAGTGGCACTGAGAAGGGGAAGAAGGTCTTCATCCAGTAGCATGAACAAAGCTATGGATCTTGGATATTTTTGCCCCTATTTCTTTGATCCTTCTCAAAGGCATATATCACTTGTGTTCCCTCTACCCTCAGTAATAAGGCAGTATCATCTTTTGGGGGCTTTTAAAATGCCACCTTTCTGTTCACCAAATGCATCTTTCTAATAAGCTTGGTATTGATGTTGGTACTACTTTTAGTAGTACCTTAATTTTAATCAAAAGGAGGGATGTGTTGATGAGTGGCATGAGATGAAATCATGTGCTTGTTTTGGAGGACTGGAACTAAATGATCTTTAAGGTCCCTTTCAACCCAAACTATTCTATGATTCTGTGATCTGTGAAACAGTTATGCCTTGGCAGAATAGAGTTGCAATGTAGGGCTTGTTGTAGGAAAACTTACTCTTTGACAGAAAGTTGTCAGTTTTCCTTTTCTTTCCTTTTGCTTTTTCAAAGGCCTGGATATATATTTGTCATTCTGCTCTACTCTTAAGTTTAACTACAGTAGCAAACTCTTGGAAATTTTATGTGGAAAATACTTTAAAATGTTCTTAAAGATGGACAATCCCATCATGGGTCTGATGACTCCTTTCCACCTTCTCCATGGGATTATTGATCTGGATCAGACATTTGCTCATCACTTGGCCACACGTTCTTAGTAATGAGATTGGTAAGGATAAGAAGTAGGAATTAAATTGTCTGTTTCTGTGTAAGCACAGTTTCTGTGGGGTCATGAATGATGATTTTTCTTTCCTCCAGTCTCCTTTTACCCATGTATGTCTAGAAAAGAAATAGTCAAACTACCAGTTAAATGTTTTTCATAGAGAAGTAGAAGAATAATCTGGGCATTTAATACACTGGGCATAAAATAAAAATTATTATCTGAATATTCAGGTAGCTTCTAATGTAATACAGAGAAGTTGTATGTTGGAGTAACTTCTGAAAAGCATGTAACTGCAAGGAAAAGAAAAAGGCAACAAAACAGTATGTCAGATTTGAGTGGGTAAGCAAGTTGGGGCCTTAAGGTGAAGGGCCTGGATAGTTTCAGAATATGTGGACAGGATTAATGGAGGCATGTTTAGAATTGGTAACACTGTTGACACCAGTGCTACAAACACTGCATTTTTATAGACTGGAGCCCCATCCATCATCTCTAGCCATTTCCAAAATTCAAGAGATCCGAATTCTCTTACCATATTCTGTCTTGTGATAAATTTGATTAAACCTAGCTATTCTTCTAGTCTTGGAACATCATTACCCTGTGAGATTTTGAAGTTGCTGTGCATTACCTAATGAAATCCATAATGTGTTTAAATACATACACAAGTGGCATTTTCCTTGTCAAAACCTGCAAACTTCATATTAGGTTCTCTCGTGTCTTGTAATATCTCTTTAAAGTTTCTGGATTAGTACCTTGGATCTTCTCTGTTATTAACAGCATCCTTAAAAGTTATATGTGAAGGCAAGATCAATTGTTAGGTTTTGTTGGGTTTTTTTTGAGATGAACAAAATCTAAAGTAATACATGTTGTGAAACTTAGTCCAGGTCAGGGTTTCTTTAATATGAAATGTCATTCACTGGAATTAGACTGATTACATACTCAAGCTTCTGTTTTAAGATACAGGTATTTTCAACAGTGGAAGGTTAAAAATGGTATCTTGAAATATGCTTCTGTTATCTTGAAATATGTCTTGAGTCAGCAGCTAAGTCAAGTTCTGGTTTTGAAACCTGATAGATCCCAGCCTCTGGTATTCCTTCAAATAAAACTGTCTTTTGCTTAGAGATTGGACATTTGGAGTTAGTCATAGATGTGAGCTTTGTGAAGTTGCAAAAGTGAGGCTCGGGTTACAGAGCCAGAAATCACTCTGTTAGAAGTTTAATTTGTTCGTTCAAGAGATTTGGCATAGTTGAGGGTAGAAACCTGTTCTCCAGAATAGCGTTCACTTTCCCTAAATCCGTGTGTATATTTCATTTTTTCCTGGCTAGATAACTGACTGCAGCAAAGTGATTATGTGAGGGAAAGCTGAAAAATTACAAAAGAAAAATTGCCTACTTGCACTAATTTTTGTATATTAATTACAGGTTATTCTTCATTTATGACCTTTAAAATCCGTATTTTCTGCTAGAGAACTAATAACTCTTTAGCAGATCAAACCTTTTTCTCCGGTCTGTAATAAATATGGCTTGTGTTGTTGATACTTGCTGTAAGCTTTGGAATCAGATGTCTCTCAGTCTATACATTTTTAATTTTCTTATACTATTTGTTGAATATAATTATGAGTTAGTTGATGATCACTGAATAATTGCACTTGATAGACTGAGTGAATCCACTGTATCTAACTTTTGGTGAAAGATCATCTATGTTGTGATGCTGAATGATAAAGACATTCTAATGCTAATTTATTTTGCTTTAGGAATAGTATTGCAATCCAGTCATATCACACTTGCTATCCCTTTAAAACAGCCTCTAAATTGTTGGAGAAGCATCCTGTGTGATAGCTCTTGCATTCAATGAGTTCTTGGATGTTTCTGAAAGATTTATAGTGAAGTCCAAAGCATTTCAAGGCCAACTATAGCAGTCTTGTCAGATGCAGCTTTACAGCCTAGTGACTTATAATGAGAGTAGAATGTAATTAGAAATTGTCCGTGTCTTTACCGGGTACTGATGAAAACTATGGCTCAAAGGTTAATTCAAATAATAATTAATATTGGTTTCTGTCAGAACAGGGTGGTAATGAAATCTCTGTCGTACAATGACTCTGATTTTAAAAAGAGGGTGCATAAGAAAGCTAGAGTTTACCTTTTCTGATTATATTCACTTATCTTACAATCAGCATGATGGCTTGATAAAGCATAATTTGAGAGCAATTTGAACATACTCAGAAATATTACAACCTACAGTGAAAATCATTTAATGTGTTGCATCTGTTTATGGAGATAGATTTATGGCTAGATTGCTGAAGTAGATGGATTTACTACAAATGATCCTTAAGGACTGCATATGAATATTTTGTTGTTGATAATTGATCAATACCATGTGTTTGTGGAAAGTCTTCCTGGTAAGATTTGCTAGCATGAGAAATGTGGGATGTTACATTGATGTTTGTTTAAATTGGACTAGTTTCAAGGAAAGCGATAGACCAGGTTTTGCTGGCAACCAAAACAAATTCTGTTCAGTTTCTTTTCCCAAGTTGAAACTTTCTATTGGAAAAAAATAAATGCTGTTAGCTTTGCTGAAGCTGAACCCATAATTTTTCAGTTGCCAGTAGTCAGTGAGCTGCTAGGCCTGTTATTTTGAGAAGCATTTAATGAATATTTTGCTGTCACCTGGTTTTCCTGTATCTGGTCTGATCTTGTTCTTAAAATTTGCCTACCAAAAAGCTTCTCCAGAAAGTTACAGCTGTAGCTTGGGTTTATGGGTCACATAGTTCTGCATAATGTGCCTTTCTCACACCTTCTCTTCTGTCTGCTTGCCTTAAATGTTACTGCATTGCCTCCCACAATTTTAAATTTGCTGTAATTTTAAGGCTGTTTCCTCTATCAACAAAAAGAAACTCTAAATGCCTCTAAATTGGATCTGACAAAGATCAGGTATTTTCATCCTTATGCATGTGAAAGTGATCTCAAGACTGATCTTTTTTTTTCACTCATCTGGATAATGCTTTCCATACAAACTGCTTCAGTTTTTGGGAAGCAGAGAGAGTCCACTGTCAAGATCAGACTTCTCTGGAGTAGTGGCACCCAGTAGGGCATGAGCTACATGGCAGGGGTGGGAGCTGAGAAAGGGGATGTGCATGTGTGTGTTTGAGGGGTGTTTTGAACTGTGGAGATGAGAGATAGTGAAACATTACATTGGTTTCTTGGAGCTATCCTGCTGTTCTTTCTTCTTTCTTCATACATTTTCTCAAAAGCCAGGATGAGAGAGTTCTGTGCTACACTGACTGTGCTATGCTGAAATTTCCACTAGATGAGGTAGCAAAATAACCCTGGAAATTTTTATGGTAGCACTGGAGAAAAGCTCACTGTGCAAATTGGATGCTTACATTTCCTCTCCCTTGTTATAAGCAAGGAAAGTGGCTTGGGAACTGATCTGCACTTAAGAGTTTGAGACATCTGCAACATTGAAAACTCCAGGGAACAAACTTGACCAGGATATAGAGACCTTTTATCTAAAGTGCAAATTTTTTTATCTCCATGCAAATTTTTGAAAGTTAATAAAAAAAAGAATCTAAGGGGTGGCTATGAAGCCCTTCTTAGTGAATCCAAGTTGCATGTTTTTGCTTAAGATTTCTTTAAGAAAATCGTTGTCTGTAGAGTTGATCTGGCATCTGTAGAAGGTCTGCTCTAATGGTAGCAAAAAAAAAGTCTGTCTAAATTTGAAATAGTGTTTACAGATTTACAGAAATGTAAAAGCCTAATAAAGAAAGCTTCACTTGTTACAAGACCTAAATGTGCTGAAATTTTTGCTAGTACTCAAAGGTGCTGAAACACAAATGTGAATATGAATAGATAGAAATTTAGAGAGAGGTGCTTTGTTGAACATTAGAAAAAACGTTTTTTTCTTTTGTTTCCATATATTCCTCCAAACATTCTGAGCCACATTAGGTCATTCTCCCAGTTCCTTTCCGTGACAGATCTCTGTGCTGATGTGGAGGTGTCAATTGAGACCAGTACGTGGTTTAACTAGAGATGCAAGTGCTGGTGCAAATACGCCATCTCCAAATACCAGTGAGACTACATGGTGGGGAAGGGGGGATGGGAAAAGGATGGTGGTTATTACAGTTCATCCTTTTTAATAGTGGAAGTGGCAAAGTTTCTGGGCTTAGGTCTGCTTGAAATATGTCCTAGACTGTCCTGCAGATTGCTTTCTCCAACCACTCAAAATTTTGGGGGAAGGGAATCTTCCAGAGGATTGTATGTGTGCTGTGGAATAAACAGTTGTCGTGTGAAACTGATGTGAGCCTTAGTTTTACTCTGCCTCCACTAAAATACACTTTTACGGTAGTTTGTGCAGGATCAGCACAGAGGAGTACAAAGAGGGAGCTTTTCAGTACAAAGGCTGCCTGTTTGGCCTGCCCAAACCACCGTGAATGTGTTTAAAGGGGACTTTTATTACCATGGAAACTCTCAGACAGGAAGGAATTTGTCCTGCCATATCTAGAAAATAGTCTGTAATGGTCAGCTCTTGGAACAAAAGTGTTTCGAATAGTGGGATATATTTAAAAATTCTTGTGGTGAATATGTTTTAAAACCCCCCCGAATATGTTAAATCCAATCTTATGCTAATGGACTTCTAGTATGGGGATTTAGGAAAGACTGCAGACAAGTACAATGTGAGCAAGAGAAGTGTAATGAAAAATCTAAGAAAGTTTTACCTCTCTGTCCAGAAGGCTTCTTAGGTGTTGAATGGATGTCAATGAAATATTCTTCTTTTAAGTAGTATGTTTATCCATCACAGCCATTCATTGAAGGACTGTGTGTGTGCTTGGCTTGAACTGCTGGAGACTGTCCTCTGAGCACCCATGGATTAATTGCTTTTGGAATGTCTTAACTAAAACCTGTAATTTGAGTCTCTTGACAAATATCCTTAGTATTCACAAATGGCCTTTATTTTTGTAAATCACACGACATATAACTTTTTTGTCTAAAAGAAATTCTAATGCCAGATTTCAGAATATTTGCACATCCTTCACTGGAGTTGTACATTGGTATGAAATAGCTCTTAAGTCAGCAGTCTTCCAGTCAGCTCGAGGTAACTGCAAGGTTTTCCATACTTTGTGTCTTTGGTGTTAATTTGTGTGTTTCATCAGTTGGATGAAAAATATTTTTTCACATATTTGACCAAATCAGAATTCCTTTATTTTTTCTGCAAGTCATATCAGCAGACACTGTTTTCTCCTATCTTTCTGTACAGCAAATGTCTGGCTTGTTTTACTGCTGTGCTTTTCAGTTTAAGTTGTTGAACCACCTGGCTGTGGCCTGAAGGCAGTTTGAATGCATGGTATAGTAATAAGCTGATCCAATGGGTTGTGATGCTTGAAATCAGCCGTACCACTCTTGCTTCTTCCCTTGTGCTGTCATTGCTGTTCAGCTACCCCCGTGGTAATGATCTTCTGATGGCAGCTAATGGTTAGATCAGCTTACCTCTGGTGCCAGACTGCACCTGAACAGTTTCTTGTCTGGGGTAATAGTAGAACAAAAGCATCATGCTTGTGGTTAGGAAGAGGAATAACTAAGGAGGAAAAATTGTCATGAAAACTTTCCACTGCCCTGTCAATTTTGCAGTTGCTTACAGCTGCTGGAAATCAATGTTCAAAGTCTAATTCTACGTGGCAGGCCAGGTAACAAACAGTTTTATATGTGTGTATATATATAATGGAGTATTTCTGTGTGCCTTTTACAAGCGTTGACTGACCTTGTTTGTGTTATCTGGGTTAACGCTCTAATCTCCTGCTCTAATATGAGGACTTCCGTCTTACAAGTTGATCAGTTTAGTTTCTTGTCTCCTGACTTGGGGAACCAAAAGGATTGCAGAAGGTAGTTCCAACCAAAACGAAAGGAAACAAAGAAAGAAGAAAAAAATCCCGCCTCACTCATCCTGTTTATAATAAACTATCCCTGCTTAATGGCTGGGTTTCCCTCATGAGGGTTGGTCCCTTTCCCTCCCTCATCTGAGAACTGGGGGTAGGCTGCTTTTCAAACTGTGTTAGGGGATGGGCATCTTAATAATGGACAGTCATTTGTCTTTTCAAAAGTATAGAAACCCCTGTTAGATGTATTTTCCTAAGAGTTAACCAAGTTGAGAAAGAAAGGAAATACTGGTGACATCATGTATGACTTAATATGGTTATTAACTGCGCAGGTGTTGTAAAGCTGTGAATCTAAACTGTAATGGAATAATTGTACCATATGGCAGGAGCTTTATCTTCAATTCTTATTCTTCCACACTTACCATGTTTTTTCCTCTATAAAAATATCTCTCTGTGCCATTTTGGTAATACCTCTTACTTAAAAAAAGATCCCTCAAACCTTGACAGTTTTGGATATCACTGTTTCCCTACTTGTTTCTCCAGTATGCATTTGTAGTTTTGTTTCCTTCCTTACTGCTCCAGTTCTTTGCTTTCTCCTGCTGGCAGTTCTTCATCTGCTGTGCTTTCCATGAAGAAGGCAAATGCTCAGCTTGCTCTTTTCCACTATCTCCTGCATCCCTGAGGGGTTCACATCCAGTGCTTGCAGCCCTGTGTTGCATGGCTCAGTATTGCTCTCCCGATGGGAAGTCTGGGAAGCACTAAATCATCTGGCCACATACTGCTTCCTTCAACTTTCTCCCCAGCAGATCCGTGGGCTGAGTTTGCAGTAGGGCGTGATGGCTGCACGCAGCTTTAAAGCTCGGGAGTGGGGATGGGCTTTCTGCCCCCACCCCCTCACCCGCACAGACATTTCCCTGCTCTCCAGCTGCTCTGGTTTCCATCTGTTACAGGGCCTTCTGGTGCGACTGTTTCCTCATCTGCTGAGCCGAATGCAATGTTGAAGGACCAGACACTGCCCTGACCTGGGGAATTAAGGGGTTGTGGTTTTGGAGAAAATGGCTTGCATGCTTATTTTCCTTTTTTCTCAGAAACCTGGCATGCAACACATGCACATGTAATATTTTGAAAAACTTTGTTAGGTGCATTTTCATTTCTTTGTAGTAAATGTGTTTGCTCATCTTAATTGCGTATGTGATGTTGTAGACCGACATGGCAGCTGCCCCCTGCCCTGGGAGGGTCGCTGTGCTCCTGTCTGCTGGGCTCACAAAATGTTCAGCAATAGTAAATGTTAACTTGCAGCACGCAGACAAGAGAAATAGCAGAACCTTTATTTGTGAAGACAAAAATATGCAACTAGTGAGAAGTACCAGGGAGCCAAGGGAGGTGTTAAGAAACCTTGGAGTGGCCATCACCCTCTTGGCCCAGGAGCTGGGGAACTTTACCCTGTGAGGTGTTTTGCTTTTGGCAGGCAGATGCCTGCTGCCCATCCTCAGAGTGCTATTTTAGGCTGCTCTTGTCTTTAGCACTTCCATTTTGCAGTCGCTTAGATTATGCCTTTCACAGATCGCTGGGCTGTTGCTCTCTTGTGAGTGACACTGGTGAGTTACCAACATCAGCAGAGAGAGTGGCAATGCAAGCCTGCAACAGAGTATTTCTGTAAAGCAAAATAGATGGATAACAAAATGTCCGTGTCATAAGTGAAGAACTGTAGCCACTTCTGACTTGCTACTATGCAGAAACCCTACAAAACTTCATTAATTATCCCTGCCAAAATATATCAAACTGTCAGAGAGCAGTCCCTTGCTAGTCAGGTTCTCCTGGTGGGTGAGCGTAGCTTCCCTTTTTCTGACTACTGCATCATCTTCTTTTTGGAAGTAGCTGTTCTTGGCTTTTAAAATCTGTTTAGACATCATCAAATTGATTTGGATTTCAAAATTATATGTGTAAATGAGAAGTATACCTAGCACCCACTTTAGTAATTGAACAAAGCTTTTATTTCCAGAACCTGACTACTACTCAGTGTGTGGGAAAAGTGTGCTCTGACAACTTGGGTTGTTTTTTGAGGACTTCTGTGATCTCACTGAAGGGTTTTAATATTAATTCATTGCTAGTGTTATGGTTATGTTTTGATGATAGTCACTTAGGAGATGGGTGTTAGGCAACCAGTTGGAAATTATTGTAAAGTGATTTTTTTAAAGTGGTTCAGACATTCAACTTGAAATCCCAGAGCACATTAAAGCGCTAATTTTCATTCTCCTGAAAGCCAGGTTTCTATGTATTTCTCAAATTAGCCCCCCCTCTGCCCCCACATCCTGGCTAATACAGTATATGTAACTTAACCACTGATTTCTAACTAGGGATCATACATTTATTAGCTTCATGTTGGCAGAAACTGATATTGAAGAAATAAAATAGTACTGAGTTGCTGATAGGAGCAAATGTTTGCATTTTGGGATGATAGATGTATTGCATTAACAGAAGTGTAATATACTTCTGAATGGTCTTCTGTGCAAGTGCAGCTGCCACACATTGGCAGAGTGAGAACAGAAGCTCCCTGAGAAGCTCTGTGCTCATGAGATGTGTTGCTGTCTTGAGAAACATGGAGCAGATGAAACACTGACCAAGAAGGGGAGGACTTGGTGAGAAGAAGTGTTTGCATTGATTTGCACAACATTTGCACAACTCAGCCTCTCAGCTGTGCTCACTCATGAGCAGTTACCATGTTCATAGTTTGGAAGTTCAACTGAACAGTAAGAGTGTGTATGGAGAAGTCAGGGAAAAGGCTGTGCAATGTTTTGCACTTGGAGCATTACTAGGAAAGACACAAGATCAGGGTCAAGGGGAATCCAGCTTGTGATTTCTGAAGTTTGGGAACAACAAACAGTGGAGTGAATGTCTACAGATGGTTTAAGGAGTTTGGTTATTGGGTATGCTAGTTTGTCTGGCTATAAGGCTCTCAGATTAAGTAGCTACAGTATGGTGCAGCAGAAATAGGAAATTAAATTACATGGATGCTTTAATAGTTATCTGGGTTTTAATTCATTCAAAACTGCAGATGCCTTGGTCAGAAAAGTAGGGAAAACTGGCTGGATGGTCTCTGGCTCCTGTGAAATGTGAAGTTTGTGATAAATGCTGAAATCTTCAATCTAGTTCTCAAAACTGTAAAAAGATTTCAATGTATTCTATAGCACTGTTTAATTTGTATCGGTTACCTTAAAAGGCAGCATGTCTCTTGTGAAATAAGATGGACACTGCTTTTGCAACAAAGTATAAATGATTGGACAATATTGCCATCACAGGTTTGAAATAGAGGCGCTCCACAGACTTCTATCTTGTAGATGTTCCTTGCATCGTTGCTTTGTTGATGTATACTTTCTCCTTGCTTCTCAAATGAAACTCTGGTTTAAACTTGTTTTAGTTGGCTCCAACTCTGCAGAAAAAGGCTTTTCTGGTACTCCTCTGGACCTAACTGTCAATCTACACCAGCTTTAATGCTGGTACCTTATTCAGTGTTTTAGAAGGTGTGAGAGAGAGCTCAGTTTTGTCCTTATTGTGAAGAAGACATAGGGCATAGGTGTGAGACATGAAAAATTAACTGTTGATCCTCAGGTAAAGTAGCATGTCATGGCCATGGCAACAATCTCAAATTCTCAGATTATCAACAAGGGCTATTTGTGGACCAGGCTGATACTGTGGAGCTGACTCCTCTGGTTTAAACGAACTAAATTGAATTACATGTTTATTGCAGACAGAAAAAGTGATTTCGCCTGTTTCTTTGTAGAGCATCTTGATGTTGTGAAAAATGTAATAATCCTTCCTGTATGTGATGCTGTTTACAATCTTGAGATCCCTAAAGAATAGGGGAATTTTTCCTTTTAAGCACACAGATGTTGAAGTGGTTTTGTTTGGGTTTTCTTGATGATTTTTCTTTTTACTTAATGCTTCAATTACTGATTACTGAAAAGGTTATAAATACACAGTAATTCTTGTTTGTAGCATCTTCCATTTATTCTAAAGAATCCATTTTATATGGAGGCATCAGGAGGAATTACTAGAGTACATACACCATTTAGCATTTAGTGTTACTAACACCTAACCAGTGCACTTATAAATGCAGGTGCCTAAAAATGTAGGTATTAAATAATCAGAAAAAGGTCTGATGCCATTTATGGTTTTGCATATAAGTATAGATACTCTCTTTTTTTGATAAGAGACTGTCAATATTGTCAAGTCTAAAGCTTACAATTTGTTCAATAAAACCTTCACTTAGCCTGCTCCTAGAAAGTTAATTTATAAGCAGTCACAAATCGAACACAAGTGCAGCTTTCCCCAGAGAAAAGAAAAATATACACACACACACAAAGAAGTCTTAATTTTAAATAAATACTTAGAGTTTTTGGTAGCAACAGGTTTTGAATATGATCACAGTGCAGCCTGTTGTGTAACTGTGATGCTGTGAGATGCTTGGCTGACTAGTGAGGAGTGCCTATGAAAGGAAAGGTGGCAGCTGGCTTACCTGGATGCTTAGAAGGAGGATGGAACTCCTGACAATCGCAATGAGCAAATCTTGTTGACGGCTGTTGCTATTGCTACTGCCTTGTAGACATCTCAGTGAAGCTGGTCCCAGTACCTTTTGCTTGACTCTTCACTTTTGATTTTTGAGCTGCACAGAATATGCTGAGTGCTGTGGCAATATGATAGGTGCAGTTGGTATTGGTGTCCATTGCTCTGGGAAGTAAGACCTGGCTTTCAGGGAAATGCAGGCAGAAGAGCCTCATTTACAGTTCATATAAAGACCAAGTGGTAGAAGATCAGTCTGTTAAGTCTTCATGTATTTGTGAGTGTTAAGCACTGAAGTTTCTCAAATAGCATTTTCTTCCTGAGCAATTCATTCCTGTCCAAGCTTGGCACACTGGTATACAGTGTCCAGAGGAGCCTGATTCTGATGTTTGGCTGTTATTGAGGTGCGCTGGTTCATTGCTTGCTTTGCTTTGAAGCTGCAGTCTCACTTGAGGACATAACATGGGCTTCTCTGAGGTGATCTCTCTTGCTTCTATTTCAAGTCTAAACTTTGGAATAACTGTTATCTGAAAACACAGGTACATGGATTGCAGCTGCTGAGCAGAATAGGAAAGGAAGAATCATGCTTTTATGTGTTTCAGATTTTTGGATGATGCTTTGTAAACAGATACAGTAATTTAAAAGGTACTGTAAAATGTTGGTTAGGAAAGCTCATCGTGACAGCAGGCAGTTCATCCTCCCTTTCAAGTAGCTTTATGTACTTTTACTTTCATAACTAGTTTTATATGGTAAATGTAATTGGAGGGACAAGGAGCTAGATTTTATTGCTTTGCAAGCATAATTAAAGTTACCTGAGTCTCAGCTGTAGATCCAAATAATATTTGCTAATACAGCATAAGTATTTAATCTGCCACTAATTCCTGTGACTTCTAAATCAATTGATCTCTAGCAGAGCCTCATCCATGCTTTTTCCTCAGCTGTGCACTTGATTATTGGGTTCAGGTGATCTAAGTCTATACTACAATAATGCCATTTATAATGCTGAAGTAAAACGTAGTACAATCTTTCTGTCTTTTGGTGGCTGTCTTATTCTGGATGAGGCTTTTTTTTTTTTTTTTTTTTTTGGTAGAGCTAAAGTAACTTTGGAAATGTTTAGCAGTAGAAATTCAGAGTTCTTTGTACTTGTTCTAACTGTCCTCACTACATAGTTGATAAGCAAAGGAATACACTTTTAGGTGTTGGAGTTTATTCACCTTTAACTAGCAGGTTTTTGACTCGATAGGGAAAAGATTTTCCCAGTAGTGTTTCTACATTGCACTGTTGCATGGATAATTCACTAGTCATTGTAGGTCTTGTTCTGAGAACTGGACTCTGAATAGTAGGTGAAATAACTCTAAAACTTGGCGGTTTACAAAAATCTGTGTTGTAGTAGTCATATAGTACTTGGTTAAGAGTCCTCAATTCTCTTTTTCTGGGATCCTTGCTACTTAACTGGATTTGTTTGGGTTTTTTTAATGAGCCATTTTCTTGGTCATACTTTCATTTTTCCAGGTATTTACAAACATGAAAGAAATTGCTAGTTAAGCAAAATTTGCAATCAAACTCTTCCAAAATTATCAAAATAAGCCTTCCTATTTACTATGCTTGTAAAATAATACTCTAATCTTTTAGGCAGCCTGCCCACTCCTTTAATTTTCTTGCTTTTCCTACTTCAAAAACCCCAACAACAAAAAAACCCACACAAAATAACACAAAACACACAACCCCCCCCCAACCCTCTACCCTAAATTTTTTACCTCAGTTTTTAATGAGTAGGAATAAATTTTTTGGTTTGTCGAGGGGACAGCAATGTGGAATGCTTTGGTTTGGGTTTTTTTGTTTGGGTTTTGGGGGCTTTAGGTTTTTTTAAAGTTTATTTTAACTGAAAAGGGCAGGGAAGGTTCTAATTCTCTGCAGATGCTGCAGTAAAATTGATAAGCTTAACAGGTAATTTAAATAGGCTGTGAATCATTAGGAACAGTGAAGATAGTGCTTTCTATTCAAAAATTAGGTTTAGCCCTGCTTTTTGAGAGAAGGTTTCCAAGTTCAGTTCTAGATGAGTAAATATTCCCTTTCACATCTAATCTGTGAATGCAGCACTGCTCTCGTATGTTCATAATTTATCTCTGCAAAGCTTGTGGGGAGTTGAAGATAGCTCAAGAACTTCCCTGTTGGGTGAAAAAAAATGTGGTAGATGAAGGTCAGCTGCTCCTGTTTGTTGCAGTAGTTTGAATGACTCTGGCTCTGGGTTCTGGGTCAGCAGTTTGCACATCAAAAGACAGTTACTTCCAAGTTCTTCAAAATCTTGATGAAATTGCATACTTCTAGAATTTTACATGACAAATTTTCCCCTGGAAGGCTCTTTTTTTCATTTGAACTTAACTATGCTGGAGTAATTTTAGAACTGTAAATTGATTAACCAAAATGCTTGAAAACATCCCAGTTGGTTTTCTTCTGTGTGAAGAAAAAACTGATGTCCCATTAAAGTTTTGCACAAGAAAATTTGGTTGTCTTCCCTTTGAACCTGCTTTTATAGAGGAGAAACATTGAGCTCAGTCCTGCTTAGACAGAAGGGCCACACTGCACATGAGGACTGACAAGGGTTGTACTCATCTGACAGTCCCCAATGCAATTTTTAACTTTCTGGCACTATTGTGTATGCTATCTGGGCACCCCTTTTCCCTGTCTAAGTGAACTTGGGCTTACTCTTAAGTATCTTAGTCTTATGCACTAGAAACTGTTGAGAGCCCCTCCCTTGGTGTTGTCCACTGGGGAGAACAGCTTGGTATAGCTGTTTATGTTGTGGTTTAAGTACTGATGATCACTGTGAGCCAGGTGTTATATTAAAAAAACTAACAAAAAAACCACAAAAAAAAAAATTCCAGGCTTCATTTGTATGTGCAAGAGCCTGCTTCCATTGCACTGACCAAGAATAAACCTCTTTTTTTTTTTGACATAGCCTTCTCCAAAAAAACAACAGAATGTTCAAGGTGTATTTGTTTTTGTTAAAACAAACAAATCTCTCAAATTTAAGTAGTAGTCCAATTAAAAGTAGTTGTAAAAGTTCATTTGGGTATCTGTCCTCTATTTCAGCTGCCCCATGTATTCTGTGGGACATTACTGGGCCCACCTATGAAGGTTTCTGAAATCTATTTGCTCCATGTACTGGTACTGTCTGTCTTCACACCCTCCCTCCCCCAACCTTTTTCTTTGTGCCTGATTTTAAGTTAGTGAAATAATTTAACATTTCTTTTAAATAGTCTACAGCATATGATAAAATACACAATTAGTTTGATGCTACAGATCTTTTTTGTAACTTAAGTTAAAATCTGTAAAAGAAAAAATATTTAAATTTGTAAAATCCAGTCTTGGGATGGTCTCTGAGGTCCCTTCCAACCCAAGCCATTCACTGTGTGATTTCATTTAAAATACATTAGGAAATGCTGATGTTATCTTTTTCTAAAAGAAACAATTTGTAATATTTTCCTGGTGTAGTCCGTAATAATTTTTTTCTTTGCTGAAAGGGTCAAGACGGTATGCTTAAGTGTATGAGGCAGAAAGGATCATCAATACTGGAAGCAGAGTGAGAGCTTAAGTTCAGCTGCAGGATGATTCATCTTGCCACATGTAAGGAGTGTAAGGGGGGAGCTACCATTTTGTTCCTGAGTCCTGAATGGGTTCTTCTTAGTCCTGTGGAAACTGGCCTTTCACTCTGGGTGCACAGGGTGTATTTATCTTCACAGCAATGAGTGTGGATATGTGGTTCCCGCACGAGCGCAGACTGCGATCTACCACTATTTATGAAGAACACATGTACAGGAAAATGACTCTTAAGTACAAGTCATAAATTGAAATGATTATAGAATATACGTGGACAAATATACCATGTGTGGTATCGGTAGACTGTAATTTCATCAAGTGGTTTTTCAGACTTCATAAACTATGAATGAAACATGATTGTATTGGCCTTGTAACAGGTAAAGTAAAATATAGAGTCTGGCTACTTTAAAGCGCTCATAATTTTAAGGCTGGAAATAGCCTTTTGGGATACGATTAAGTCTTAAAACCTGACTGTGATTAAAAAAATACATTTCGGTGAAAATCACATGTTCAGAAACTCTGGGAAACATTTGAGTCTCCACCTCATGAATTTTTACAGTTCCCAACTTTCTGGGTGTAAACACCATGAGCTGCTTTCGGCGAAAGGAGAGGGGAAAGGGCCCGTGTTACTCAGAGCTTCGTCACCCCTCCGCTCATTCCGTTGTTTTCAGCGGGTTTTTTTCCGGTTTTGGTGGCTCGGGCTTTGTTTACTCCGGGGGCCGGGCCTGGCCCGGCAGGCCCGGCCCGGCCCGGCGCTGTGGTGCGGCGGCCATGCCGCCCTGCCCTGCCCTGCGCAAACCCTCCCGCTCGCCGCGGCGACCTCTGCCCTTTTGTATCCTGTGACACTCAGCCTGTCTTTGTGCTCAAGTTTATCCGTGATGGATACGTTTCCCTCCCAATCGCATATGCCGGGAGCCCGGCGGAGCGAGCAGATAAATTATTTTCAGCTGCAGGCCCGGGCTGGGGGAGGAGGGCAGGAGGGTGGCTGGGCCCCTCCGCGCCCTGGCCCAGCAGGACGGAGCGCAGCCTCCCACTCCCCCGGGAATATGCAAGGGGATGACTCTCGGGCCTCTCAGATCCTTTTTAAATGCAAAAGAATGTAGGAAATTGCCAGATCAGTTGGTTAATCAGTGACAACTGCAGTAGGTGCACAAAAAGCCCGGAGCCATCGCTTGCACGGGGTGTTTTTTCAGCGCCCCAGCGGGGTCGCCGCTAGCCCCACCTCTTGAACACCCGGGCCGGTTTAGTGTCAGCTTGAGAAGGGAATGTAATTGCGGGGAGATTTCTGGGTGACTGATGGCGACAATATAGGTGACACCACCGCCCCGCTGGCCCTGCTAGCGCTTTGTGTTCGCCTGGCCATCGCACAGCAGCGGAGCGCTGAGCGCTCAGCTCAGTGTCCCCAGCCCGCCGAAACAAGGCAGCCGTGCAGCCCATACAATTTTCCGTATTTTTTTTTAATGTTGGCTATAGTGCTGCCTTGTCATGGTTAAACCTCATTAAGGCCTCACGATAAGCATGTTACTGCTCCCCTTTATGGAGTTATTTGTGAGGTTAGCACCTCTGTCAAATGTTTTAAAGAGTATTCCTGAAATATTTTTGTGACCGCAATTGTTTCTCTTACTTATCTGGGACTATTTTTGGATGAACCATCTCACATCTGTGTTTTAAAGTTACCTTGGGAGAGACGGGGTCATGCAATGAAAAAGGCCTCTTAAAATTCCAGATTACGTAACACTAGAAGTGAAGTATTTCTAGATTAGGCTTGTTCCCTCTTCTCTCACCTCATGTTTGTAATGTAATTAAACGTAAAAAAATGCTTTTCTTTTTTCTTTTTTTTTTTTTATTTAAATTTTTAATTTTTTTTTTTTTTTTTTTATTCCTCTGGTTACCTCATTGAAGGCCTCCAAGTACGTCCTCTAATAAATGGCTCTAAGCTTTCCTCTTTTTCTTCTTATCAGGAAAGAAAAGACATGCTGGAGCTTCTTCTGTGATATCATAGGTGCTGGCTTGAAATTACCGGTGCTGCCATGTTAGGGTGAAGAGTTTGCAGCCCATCTGGTGTGGTGAATGCCTTCGTGTGATGTAACAGCAAGGCTCAGTGGGTTTGCATCAGAGTCCTCCTAAGTGACGCTTTTGTGGTCTCCTATCAGAGCTCCTGTGAACTTGAATGACGTAGGATATTGTTTCCAAATGTGTGGCACAGGCTGAACTCTGGGCTGGTCATTCCTGCATCAGCTGCTTGACAGCAGCAAGCTGCCAAGTATTTGAAGGCTGTAGTGCCCTCAGTTGCCTCGGTGAAAGCCTGTTTTTGCCAATGTACATCATACATTAGGGAAATAAAATCCAATCTGGCTTTTGTGGAATGATTTTATGAGAAATGTGGGATTTCATGGATTTCTTGGCAAAAAAAAAAGTTACTGAATATCATTCATGGCATTTTAGCTGATTGCACATTGGCAAAACCTGTGACCTTTGAGGAAAGGCACCTAAGGTTTTCTCTCCCCCCTCCCTCCCCCTCTTTTCTTTGTTTAACAAGAGACATTGACAGCCTTTAATTTGCTACTGCAAATTCTTGTAAGGAAGTATTTCTGTGAAGAACTAACGCAGTTCTACTAAGATACAGGTGAAACCAAACTTTTAAGAAATGCTTAAGTAATATTTGCTGATGCTTCCCACTAAGTCAGAATACTCCTGAAGTGCATCAGGTCATTCTTTTCATCTTTGCAAGTCCTGTCTTCCTTTCATGGGACAAGGGGGAACGAGATTCCTGCCATCCTTTGATGTCTGAACTGTACGAACTTAATTTTTAACACAGCTGTGCTGTGTGAAGTGCATAGTAGGAAAGCATTCTAAGTGAATTTAAAAAAAAAAAAAGGTCTTCAGGCATTCAGGAAACCAAGTTTCTTTGGATCCTGCATTCAGAAATGATGTTGCAATCACGTTACAGGTCTGGTCTTATATTTTGGCTAATCTATATGCAGAAGGAACATACCATGCGTGGTGTCTGTGGCAGCAATGAAAAGTAAGCATTAAGCACGTAGGAGATGAGGCATGCTTCCCACAGACATGGTCAGGCACTTGCATAACTGTCCTGGCATTAGCAGTGCTGTGTGCTCAGTAGGTGAATGAGGTGAAATGTATAAGCCTCACCAGCCGTCTTGCTCAATTTGAATGTCTTGTTGTGGCTTTTTCTATGTTGTCATGGTGTTACATGTGTTTATGAAGTTTTTGGTGAATGTTTTCCTTCAACTTTGTGAGTAAAATAAGAATGTGACTTTCATTGCTGTCATTTATGTCATGTCCTTCCATGCGGCAAATGCTTAAATTACTACCCCTAACAGCCAGCAGGAGCTTAGCAGTTCTGAAAAGCAGTTTAAATGTGCAATGTTTAAATGCAGATTTAGTAGCCTAATGTTTAATCCTACATTTTGAGGCTCTGGTCTCAAAATGACCTTTGGCATGGTGGTGTTTTTAGCACGAGAGGGCTTTTTAGCCTAGTTCTTCAAAAGAGCACGGTATTTGTGGTGTTTATTGCATCGTATGTAAGGGCATACTTTCATTATGTGAGTAGCTGGTTTGTTTGTGTCTGTCAAGTACTTCAGAGTTTTGTCAGAGGTATCAACTAATAGCTGTAAAAATATAACTCTGCATGACACATGTCATTTCAAGCTTGGAGCAGTCAGTATAAGTTGCCTTCTCACCTTCTGTTTATTCAGTTTATTTGCTGCACAGACAAATGCTGCTGAATTTTTTCTGTAGAACTGTCGATAGCTGAATCAAGGAACCTGTTGATTTACAAAATGTTCTTTTGAACAGCAGAATGTGAGGATGGTATGGAGGGCATGGGTATCTGTGTGCTGCCCTTGCTGCTTCCTGGTCTTGACTGCCTGGATCTGCTGCTTTAGGAGCAAAACTAATGAAGTTCAGGTTTTTAGTGTCTGCAGCCCTAGATAAGTTATGTGTATGCAGCAGACAGTTTAGTTCAACTTAAAAAAGTGGGAAGCTGCTGAAGACAACTGAGTGCATGAGGCTTTGGAATATTAAGCTGGACAATGGTTAACTACTACTTAAATTTGAGATTTAGCTGTTTAAGACTGGAACGTTGCAAACTGGAGTAAATGTAAGCTTTGTTGAGACAACAGGGTTGTTAAGCAATTTACTCTGTCCTGGTGGTTGGGATCACACCACTGCTTTGAACAGAAACAGGCTGCCTAGGCAGCCTTAATGAAACATATTCATTGACTCTTTAGGTCAGTCTTCTTGGAGCCATCTTTCATGTTCAGGAACAGAAAAGTGATAGAATTTTATAGCAGAACCTGTGTAGTTTAAGATGGTAATAAAAAAAAATCACTGTCTTTTCATACATTCATACTTTGTTTCAGCTATCCACCTTTCTAAAGGTTCAGATACTCTTCACTTTGTACCCAACAAACACTGCTTCTGTGTATGTTGATTTTAAATTGCAGAAATGTAGGGAAGATGTGCCATCCCTTATTTTAAACTGTTCAATTAAAAAAAAAAAAAAGACTGTAAGCTGAGTTTGTCACCGTTAGTCTTGCTGTTAGTATATCTGCCTTTATGGGGAGGGGAAGTGAACAGTGGTGCTGAATGAGTATTTTAACTAGAATTATTGCTTGATGCAGGTTCTGCTTTTATTTATGTGTGAGCTTTCTTTTGTTTTGACAGAAGCAGACGTAGTTGCAACTTAAAATAAGGCTGTGACTCTTGTGGCTTGCTAAACTACCTAAATGGAATAGAAGGTTGAGAGGTTAGTAGGTAATTCCAGTATTGACTATTTCCTTACCAAAACATTGGTTAATTTATTTTGATCAGGCTGTAGCTGCTACTGTCTTTCATGCTTCAACAGCTGCTGTTAGCCATATATCACATCAGAGGTGTGACTTTTATTGGGGAAAGTAGAATAAGGTTTGGCGAGAGCACAACTGACTGTTAAGGGCTGTGGTCATTAAATTTTAGGCTGGACTTAAATCTGAAGAAATACTCCTAAAATCTGAGAGTTCTTTACCATGGACTTACGCTGTGTTTCAGACATAGTAACTTTAGCATCCAGAGCTCAAACATGAAGTTGATTCATGCCTCAGATAAAAATGCAGATCTAAAATCACGTAAGGGCAAGCAGTGTTTTTGCTCTTAATTTAGATGATGGATTTGTTTGTTTACAAGCTGCATCATAAACTTAAAGGTTACTTTTCTTTTGAAAGAGAGTGTGCTCAGGAAGCAGGGCGAGTGCTAGGTTCCCTAGCACATCTCTTGCATTGTGAGGGACAGTACTTAGCCTAAACCTGCAAATTGGAAGAGTGTGAGTTGAGCAAAGTGTGTTTAGTAAAGCAAAACCCTTACCCTATTTTAATTTGGTTGTCTGGATATAATAGCAGATACAAGCTACTGTGAGCTGATGTTGACAGTTATCAATGGCTGATGTGCCTGAATTTTATTGGATGCTTGTCACCTGAAAAACAGTAAACAAAACAGGTTCAAATGCCTGCTTGATGCTTGTAACCTTGTTTCTGGAGATGCTCTGTTGTTATAAAGTTTCATTAGTGCTTCAGGAGAGTAGAGCCTTCTTGTCATAAAAAATGGTTCTTTTAGCAGGCATGATTTATATAATAAAATGAGTGGAAATTCTTACATGTTCATAACTGTGTGGCTGTTAATGGTGGATGGATGAGACTTAGTCGGCTCCAGTTTGATATTGCCCAGATTACATCAGTGCTTGGGAGGTAACAGTATCTGTGTGCTCTGCTTTTTAGCATTTGCAGGCAAAGAGACTGTTCTGTTGGAGACTGTCAGTACACACTGAAGTCCAGCTTTAACAGTTCCTGATGGCAGTGAGCATCAATAGTTGCAGTGCCAGACGTCCTTGAGCCATCAGGGATCTTCACCATGACTGCAGTCTGCTCTGGAGCAGTCTAATAGCAAAAGCTTCTTTTGGTGAAGGGGGCTCCTTCTCACCTTGTTGAAACTTCCTTATGGTGTGCTCTAATAAACTAAATGAGGTGGTAAATATTACAGATGGCTTCTGCCTAATAATTGAAATGAAATAAAACCAAATAGATATTAGAGATATGAAGATGGCTCATAGGAGTTTACCTCCAAGTGATTTAGAAAGTGTTAATATCCCAGCCGAGCACTAAAGAGATTTAAGTGTGTGGTTTTAAAGGTGACATTCAAATGCTATTTTAAGAGGAGTGATAAATGCTTGTGCCTTTCCTCTTGCCCTCTGCTTCATGCTGTAGAAGGTCCTCTTGACAGTGGTTACAAGAAGGGTAATAAATGTGCTGATATTTTTTTCCCTAAAACTTGTTTGCGACAAATCACCTTCAGTCAAACAGTCTGGCCTGGCATTTGTGTCCAAAGTGACTGAAAGCATCTCTCCTCCACAAAAGAATGCAAGATGTGAAAGCATAAACTTGTAAATCTTCTTTACTTTGGTTGCTGGTTAAGGTCAGTTGGTATCTGCGAGCAGAGTGGCCACTGAATTACAACCAAGATACAAAGATAGTTTTACTTGCTAAGTGTATGGGCTCCCTTGACTATTGTCTTAAAGTTTATTTTGCATGTAAGATACAGTGTTCAAAATTTTGATTTTTAAGAAGAAAAAGACAGCATTAGACTACCTTTGCTCATAAAAAATGGATCCAAACAAATCTTTGGAGTTCTTGCAGGAAGAGGATAGGGTACACATTTCAGAACAGATCAGTCTTCCCTGTAGAAAACTGAATGAGAACTTTTCTGAATCTGTTGCTACTGTGTTGTTGCTTTTTGTTTTTTATTCCCCAAGTCCAAATGTGCACCTTGTTAAGTTAGCTTTTTGTCAAGTCATTTTGCCATTACTAATTCTCTTGAGTGAGTATTCAAGTTCTGGAGACAACAGAACTTGAATACTCTTGGTCTTGCAAAGCGCTGTAGTTGCAGTAGTAGCACGATAACCTGGAGATGAGTAATAAACTTCATTGATACTATTCTGTGTAACCATCAGAAAGGAAATTAGGAGAAGGATTGAGCTTCATATGATGAAGCTTGTAACTTTGATTTTCTTACACAAATTGAGCATATAGCTTTGTGGAAAGGGGGAGAAATATTGTGTCTTTCAGTGTACAAATTCATTAAATTAGGCTAAACTGCATGTTTGAATTTTTTTTTTTTTTTTTTTTAAATCTCTTCCTAAAGGCTTAGTCTTGGAGTTTGGTCTGTATTTAGTGGGTCATCTCTGTATGCATTTGAAAAATCTGTTGTGTGTATAGCTAACTTTAGTTCATCGTAGGACCTGGTGCTTCTGCTTGCTCATCTGATTACGCAGCTCAGGGGAATAAGGTTAAGGACATGCTGTTGGTAACTAGAGCGTTTTCAGGGCTTTAGTTCAGCAGATGGGCTGCTCAGCTATATTCATACATCTGCCTACCTGCTGTGGCAGCTGCTGCTGCTGCGTGTTGTGTTCTTTTGTTCTGTTCCACCCAAGAAAGGAGCACTAGGAAGTGTAGTGAATGGATTAATTTAAGGTTAAGACTAGTGTTTTGCTTGCTTCCTAACTCTCTATCATAATAAAGCTTTGGATAAAGCTAATGAATCCTTCGTAATGTGAAATAGATTTTTAAGATGTGTTTCAGGGGGCTAAAAGTAGCTAGCATTTAAAAACCAGTCAAGTATGTTTTCTTTATGTTGCCTGATGCTATTTATTTTAATATCTTCTTCTCTTTCTCCCCCTTCCCCTGCTTTTTCTAGGAGCAGTAACCAGACTTTGCCTGACACTGCATGGTCCAAAAGAATTAAGGAAATATGGAATGACATGAAGGAGATTAGTTGAGGATTAAAGGCTTTGAGGACAAAACACCTCACCGAGGTGAAGCACAGACTAACATTCTGGTTGTAGCTCCAAGGAGCTGTGTGCTGAAAAAAGATGGCAGATCCAGGAATGATGAGTCTGTTTGGAGAAGATGGGAATATTTTCAGTGAAGGGTTGGAAGGTCTTGGAGAATGTGGATATCCTGAAAATACAGTAAATCCTATGGGTCAGCAAATGCCCATGGATCAAGGATTTCCCGCTTTACAGTCATCTCTTCATCATCCTCCTGCAAATCAAAACCAAGCCAAGTTGACCCATTTTGATCACTATAATCAATACGAACAGCAGAAAATGCACCTGATGGATCAGCCGAACAGGATGATAAGCAATGCCCCTGGGAATGGTATAGCGTCTCCTCATTCGCAGTATCACAACCCTCCAGTTCCTCAGGTTCCTCACAGCAGTGGTGCTGGTGGTCAGATGGGAGTCTATCCCGGCATGCAGAACGAAAGACACAGCCAACCCTTCGTAGACAGTGGCTCCATGTGGGGACCACGGGCAGTTCAAGTGCCAGACCAGATAAGAGCGCCATACCAGCAACAACAGCAGCAGCAGCAGCCGCAACCCACACAGCCGCCACAGGCACCCTCCGGACCCCCTGGGCAGGGCCATCCTCAGCACATGCAGCAGATGGGAAACTACATGGCTCGTGGTGATTTTTCAATGCAGCAGCACGGTCAGCCGCAGCAGCAGAGGATGAACCAGTTTTCTCAAGGCCAAGAAGGCCTCAATCAGGGAAACCCTTTCATTGCCACCTCAGGACCTGGCCACTTGTCTCATGTGCCCCAGCAGAATCCCAGTATGGCACCTTCTTTGCGGCACTCAGTCCAGCAATTTCACCACCATCCCCCTACTGCTCTCCATGGGGAATCAGTAGCCCACAGTCCCAGATTCTCCCCTAATCCTCCCCAGCAGGGTGCTGTTAGGCCGCAAACACTTAATTTTAGTTCTCGGAGCCAGACGGTACCCTCACCTACTATAAACAACTCAGGGCAGTATTCTCGATATCCTTACAGTAACCTTAATCAGGGATTAGTTAATAATACAGGGATGAATCAGAATTTAGGCCTTACAAATAACACTCCAATGAATCAATCTGTACCAAGATACCCAAATGCTGTCGGATTTCCATCAAACAGTGGTCAAGGACTAATGCACCAGCAGCCCATCCACCCTAGTGGCTCACTTAACCAAATGAACACGCAAACTATGCACCCTTCACAGCCTCAGGGAACTTATGCCTCTCCACCTCCCATGTCACCTATGAAAGCAATGAGTAATCCAGCAGGTACACCTCCTCCGCAGGTTAGACCCGGTAGTGCTGGAATACCAATGGAAGTTGGCAGTTACCCAAATATACCCCATCCTCAGCCGTCACACCAGCCCCCTGGTGCCATGGGAATTGGACAAAGGAATATGGGCCCCAGAAACATGCAACAGAATCGTCCATTTATGGGTATGTCTTCAACACCACGGGAGATGGGTGGGCACATGAGACCAAATGGTTGTCCAGGTGTTGGCCTTGCAGATCCACAAGCAATACAAGAGCGACTAATATCTGGCCAGCAGCTTCCTAGTCAACAGCAGTCTTTTCAACAGCAAATGCCAACCTGTCCTCCCATGCAGCCTCATCCAGGGATACATCACCAGTCTTCACCACCCCCACATCCTCATCATCAGCCTTGGGCACAGCTTCACCAGTCACCACAAAACACACCACAAAAAGTGCCTGTCCTTCAGGTAAGCTACTTCCAATTAGTAGAAAATGTTTTAAATGACTATAAATGCCTTTCAGGATACACAAGAACTATGGTTTCAAAACTGTTGCCCCTGTTCAACTCCCTTGTTTGTTATTGGGAATGTGGCTTTTTTGGTGTACAGAGGCTGAAGGTAAAATTGTGTTCAGGTATCTTTCTAACATCCTCATGGTAATTGTTATAGGATAACATTGTGGATAGACCAAAATGTGATACAACAACAGGACAAACAGAATACGTACTATTTTTTCATGTTGGTTCCTTTGGGGAGAAGATGGAAAGCATGTGTGAGAATTGTCATTCAATTATTCAATTTTTGTATTTGCAACTTGGAGGAAGAAGTGTGTGTTATAATGTGTTTGTTTTGGCCAAACCAAGATCTTTATTTTAAATCCTAAGGGGATGTTCTGTGGTTTTAAATTAAAGCTTAAATTGTTACACGTGAAAAAAAAATTCTGGCATGAACTTCTTTAGCACCAAGTAATGAAACCGAGAAGTGATGGGGAAACAGTTTATACAGGGAGAAGACAACAATGTGAATCAGTCTGAAATTAAATCTTCTGAGGCTCAAATGAAATGTTAAATAGAATGCAAGTTTTATTTTACTGAGGCTTTGGTCTGCCAGGTTTCGATGGCCATGTATTGCTTCTATGTCATTTTTCAATTAAAAGCTAAAAATGGTAAAACATCTTGATCCTCTGTAGCTTAACAGGTTTGACTGCATGCTAGGATGTTAAGCTTCAGCTGAAAAAATGCTTTTTAGAATCTTCACGTTTGCTGTTGTTTGCCTTTGACTCAGTCAGTCAGAATTCAAGAGGTTTTGGTACCAGATGAATTAGTTGTCAAGATACCAGATTTACTAATTTTTTTTTTTTTTTAAATCAGTAGTTAATGCCAAGTAGCTCTGCCCGTAAATATTTGGAGACAATTGTTGGAATGTGGTCCTAACAACACGATGCTACAATACGCTTAATAAATCATAAAGCCAGCTGTCCTGGGCAGTGTCCCGGGCCTGTGCGCACAGCAGCTGCTCGGCCGTCCCCTCCGCTGCTGCCTGCCGGCTGCTCCCGTTCGCTGCTCCGCACAGCGTGAGCCGGCGCTGCGAGTCAGATGCGTGCTCTGCGGAGAGGCAGCTGACAAGGAGTGGTAGATGGAGCAGCCCAGCAGCTGGGACAGGCTTCCACATTCCCTGTGGAAGAGAGGAGGTGGGGGGGACTAAGCTGGGCAAGGGGAAAAGTGCACTGTCTTTCTCTTGAGGGAGGAGGAGGCTCTCTTGAAGAGGCAAAGTTTATCTTCAAGACCATCTTTCTCTTCCCTGCCTACCTCAAAGTTAGTTTGAAGTTTTAGATGCCTGTGTTGGCCCTTCCTCTCTCTGCATTTCCACACTCAAACTTTGTTTGGAGAGCTTAAATTACAGTTCTTGTATGCATGTGGAGTTGTGTGTCCCTGTCTGAGACAGCAGCTCTTCCCAATGCCTCCTGTTACCAACTGTGTGGGTAAGCAGGATGAAAAGGAGAGAGCTCAAGACTATAGGGAAAAAATTTTAAAAATGAGTGACTAATTGGGAAGGGGGTAATGACAGCACAGAAAAATCAGTACAAAAAGGGTAGGAATGAGAAAAAGTAGTACAAGACACATTTTTTACTCTAAAGATGAGAGCTGAAGCGTCTAGTAGAAAAAACTTGAAAGAAAATTATAGGAGTAGTAACGTAAGACTTTTAAGGCAGTAAAGGAACAAAAACCAGTGTCACTAGGATCTTTCATAACCCATGATGGTGGAGATGTGGGAGGAAATACTTGAGGTGGACTGTACCCTAAAGCAGTGGTATTCTTCACCAGCATGAATTCCTCATTTTCATCTGCCCATCCAGTAAGCCTATTTTTGGCATTAAAAGGTGGTTTGGGAGAGGAAAGTTTACTTGAAAAATGTACAAGCTTCTTAAATGTTCTTGGGACATTTTTTTGCCTTTAATCAGTGAAGAGGTTAAACACAGACAGCTCAACCCTTAAATAAGCTAAGGAACCTATTACAGAGTGCTGAACTGCAAATGAATAGCTTGAAGAAAGGTAAGTGCTGAAACGAAATAATTAGAGGAAAACCACATGATAACTCCAGTTATTTGATTAAAATCAGTAATTCAGGCAGTTGTAGCAAGCCAAGTAACTTCCCTGTTAGCTTATTTCTGTTAAGTTTTTATCTGGTAAAAGTTGCTGTTCATGTACCTTCCCATTAAGTAATTAGTTTGAGCCCTGACTGTAGTAATGAAACTCTTAACAGGCAGTCGTTTCCCCCTTGAAAACTGTTTGGATGAAATGAGTATTGTTCAAATCAACGAAAACTTAACCCCTCCCCATCCCCTGGGGAAAAAATGCAGATGTGTGAAACCCCTGCTCTTTAACCTGACTACAGAGTTGGTAGCTCTCCTGTGTCATGGTTTTCCTCTCATGTCAGTAGGTAGAAAACTGTTCACCAAAGAGCAGTTATTTAAATGACTGGTTTGTTTTTATTTGTATAAAATGAATCAGCGAAATTAATATAGTTAGTGAAAATGGAAATCACTATGTACTTTAAAATCAACTGAAGTCATCTTAGTAATTATTTTTCAGTGATTTGATGCTAGCCTTATCCTGGGAAGGCTGTAATACTTGTGGTTAACCAAATTACTGTTTTGTTGTTAGATATGTTGGAAGGAAAGTGAAGTTCTTTTACTTTTAAGTTGAAAGAAATTGCTGTGTTGATTCCAAGGCTTGTTATTTCTTTTTTTGTGTGGAAAACTGCAAATTATTTTGGCTGTGAGATGGAGCTGGTGATTGACAATTCATCTGGTTTTGATTAATAGCTGAAAACTTGACATGGTTATTAGGACCGTGTTAGCAGTGAGTTGCTGGCTTCAGTGGAGTTTGACAGACCCATAAGAACCACTGCAGTGTTGGGATGTTCAGTCAGTGTGCTTGGTTTGTCAGGCAAGTGTTTCCTTTGAAACACTTTTCACTAAAGGTTTTTGGAAGAGCCTTGTGGCCATGGGGTGGGAAGGCTGGTTCTGCTGTGGCAGAGCCATCCACTAAGGGGAAAATCACGGATCAGGAGTAGCTTGCCTGTTTTCATAGGGGAGGCATCTGTGTTGGGCTTGTGAGCTTGTGTTCTCCAAAATACTCATAAATGATCTGGAGAAGAGTGAAAAGTCAGATGGCAAAATTTGCTGCTGCTGTTGATGGACCCAAAGCAGAGTACCAAATGCAGATGTGATGAAGAACCTAGTAAGAATGAAATAAAATAATTAGAAATATAATAGAAGAGTCAATTACTTGGCTGCTAAGTTGTGTGAGTCAAGACATGGCCGGGGAGGATTAGATTGGTTTTGTCACAGAAGGGGTTATCAAGCACTGAAACAGGCTGCCCAGGGAAGGTATAAAGTTGCTATTTGTGAAGGAATTTAAAAGATGTATAGATGTGGTGCCTGCCCATGTGGACATGCTTAAGGACGTGCTTTAGTGGTGGACCTGACAGTCAGACTTTATGATCTTAAAGGTCATTTCCAACCTAAATGATTTTATGGTTCTGTGGTGCTTGAGCAGTGAAATGGCAGGCAAAACCATTTTTTTAGGAGCAGGTCTCGGTGTTAGATGGCTGTCTGAAAATGAGCTATAACAGTTAAAGAAATAAATCAGTATGAATTGTAATGAAAGTAGTAGAGAACAAAACAAAGATTATTATGTGTATGTATGGTATGCTGGTGAGGCAAGTGCTGTGAAGTTCTGTGTTCCTTCCTCAGTCCTCAGAAAATACAGCAGCACTTGAAAAAGCTGGGGTGGGGGGGCAGGCTGGGGGAGTTTTAGTGGGGAAAGGAAGGAGAGAGATGGTGAAAGCCTCTAAATTGTCAGTGATACAGGTGCATGAAGAGGATGAAATGTGAAGTAAGGGTTGTTTGTCACCTGTTTTTGTCTCCTTGAATTCTTTTTAGGTATTCAGCAAGCTGTCCAGTGGTGAGTTCAGAACTGAACAATAAGATGCTGATCTCTGAGATGTTTCATAGAAAAATGCATCATCATTAGATAAACATAAAGGCACCACATTTGGCTCAGCAGATCTCTGCCATACATAAGTGACTGAGAATTTGTTTCTCAGTTGCATCTCCTGTATGCATGTCTGGTTCTTGTCCTCTTCCACACGCTTTATCAGAGGTGATATCAGGTTAGACAGGCCTTTGGAGGCCTAATGCTATGCAGTTGTTCTTACATATCTTTATTTTCAGGGCATTTTATTGGTGATAGAGGAAGTGTAGGAGTTTTCTTTGCCAAGAATAGGCTGTCCTGGGTGTGTTGTTACATACAACTTATTTACCCACAGCTACTGTGTGGGCTGAAGTTTCGAGTCGTGTTCATTAATCATGTTCCACAAATGCAATCTACATTATTTATAGTCAAACACAGGAGTATTTAAATGACAAACTAGTATGGTGTAGCCTCCGTGCCCGACTAAATGGGAGAGCTCCACAATGGGCACAAACAGTGTTGAAGGATTCTGGGTTGCAGTGTCCAGGTTCTGGTGGAGAAGGAACTAATTTTGTGTGTGTTACCGGTTCACTGCCAGGTTTGTTCTGCTGGCCTTATTATCTGTGGGCATGTGACTTTGCTTTAAATCATAACTCATAGCTGTGTTTGGTATGAACACATTCTTTTGAAATTTCCTGCCCTCCCTTGCAGGGGAGGAGGCAGGGAAAGTCCTGCTGAGTCACCAGCTGGGTCACCCCTTTCACAGGCCCTTCCTGCAATTTCAAACTCATGTTGCTGCCTCAGTTTAATTTATACTTGGATATACCTGAATGGAAAGGGATGTTAGTGAAAACTATAATCAGCTGTATTGGTTTGATGCAATATTCTAACCTGGCAGAAAGTAGAGGTTAAATCAGTTTCTGCTGGCACACTAAAATGAAGTTGGTTCTCCCCTGGGTTTTTGTTTTAATGGCTGAGAGTAATAAGAAGTGATTGACTCCTTACTGTCTTACCATGAATTATCTTTCAGTGTTTCCTGTAACGTAGTAACAAATGATGCCACTTGAATAGTTAGGATTATTCCCATAAATAATATTTATAAGCAATTTCCCACATCTCCAGAGAGAGCTGCTGGCTTTTTAATCCCTTGAGTATTTAACTTTTGGACTATTTTCCTGTTGATAAGTAGAACAAATCAAATTTATTTTAAAAAAACCCTAGAAACACTATTGGGTACTTTTTGTTTTGATGCAGAGGCTATTTCACATGACTGCTAGCTGGTCTTTTGAGGTACTGTGTATGCTGCATATTCAGCAGAGTCTCGTGGCTGCCTGCCCCTGGAAATTCTAGTTTCCTTTTTCAAATATTCACAGACCAGCAAAACAGTGTATGTTGGCATGATTTTTGAAACTGCCAGACTAAATGGAATTAAGAACCCACTAATACTGAACTTTTATTAGCTACAATTGTATATTAATTTTATGTGTAGATAAGCATGAATGTATGTGTATTTCTATAATATATATGGAGAAAATGTAGGCAAAATAAGAGGTTGTTGATAGTAATGGGAGAGAAAAAGGGAAGGAAATCCATAGTATTCATATTAAAGTAAAGGTTGATAGCAGTATTTTTGTCTTTAGAGTTTACAGGCTGTATTTTGTTGGGGCTCTGAAGAATTCTTGTATTTGAGCAATGTAAGCAATGTAATTAACTAAAATTTTCCAACTAAAAGAAAAACAGACGGTAAAATCTACCTTTGGTCAGAAGTGTTGAAGTTATTTCACCCCTGTGGAGTAGAATTTTCTGTTACACTGATAACTTGATCCATCTGTGAGTGAGTTTCCATGTAGGTCTCTCAAAGGATATAATATTATGAAGTACTATGTCCAAGAAAGGTTCATACTCTAAAACTTAGCAGTTGTGTTCCAATCTAACAGTTAATATTAACATATCCAAAGGCTTATTTCTTCATCACCCTTGAAAAGGCTATTTGTGGTTTTGTAAATAAAGTGTTTGCAGTGATTTTTCAGTGAATAGGCCTTTGGGCCAAAGATTTGTAGTTTTGAGGTGGTTTTGCTATGAACTTTTTGGTCTTTTTTACTGTTGAGGAGGCACAAGCTACTTCAAGAATACTTCTTCCCTCAGGTGCCATGGTTCGACTATGATGAAAATAATTTGTGCCATTAAATTGTCTTCTCTGAAGTTTTGGGCAAAGCCAGTTTGTAGAATTAACATGAAAACATAAGTCTGCATCAGCATAGTGATTTGTAGGTTTAAGAGTTACCCAACTTGTTCTTCAGCGTGGGTATTTTGAAAGTTTCTGTGAGATGTAGATGACCTGAATGTATTGTTTCCTGAAATCCTTAGTATTTTCTGAGGAATCACCCAACTAGAAAAGTTTTTAAATTCATGCTGCTTGTTTAGTACTTCAGTATTGTGTTCTTATCTACTGCTGATGGTCACTTCTAGTGGGACTTGACAGCTATCTTACTTTCCCATGGTTGAAAATGTTGTCCTACTTTATATTTATTTGAACAAATTTAAATCTGTTGTTTCAGAGAAACTTTTTTTCATTATTGAAAGCTGATAGTCTAATGAAACCCCTCATGTCTGTGTCATTATTGACCTACAGAGACAAGGATTGCAAATCTGGGCAAATGAAAGGAAAATGCTTGATTTTTTTTTTTTTTTTTTTTTTTTAAATTTTAAATTTTCATTAAATACAGTGCCAGTCTTAATAAGGAACAAGTTGCAGGTGAAGAAATAATTCCTATCTTTTTACTGTGGATCCTTGTTGTGGGATTCTGTCCTGCTCTTTCTCATGGAATTTGAGGCATCCATTTATTTTAAGCTATCCTGTCCTTGCTTGTATCTTGAATGAAAGTGTCACAAACATGCATAAGTGTTTTTATTTCCTCTGTGGAGTAAATTGACACTGTGGAGTGTCAGTTCCCACTATGATGGGACACCATTGCTTTGAAGTGTAATTTGTAGCTTTTGTCTGTAGTTGTTTTCTCTCTCAGTTCAGTAAGCCAGTGCTTTTCACTTCTGAGTTGTCAGATTTCAATTCTTTTTAACTGTATGATGATACATGTATTTTCCTGGTGATAATGTAGTCTGGATTTGGGGAAAAAACCCCAAACAAAACGCTTGTTTGATTTTTTTAGAGATGCTATCTGTAAATATTTATAGACTTCTCAAAAGAGTTGTAAAGTGTGGTAGCTAAAGAGCAAGGTTTTATACCCGTGAGTGGTTAAAGCATCTATTATTTGTACATCTGTTCTTTTTAAATATTCTCAAATTTGCCAGTGTGGTTTAAAGATGGTGAAGCTGCTTCTTGGGAGCTGGTAGGAGCAGACTAGGAGATGCGGGCAGGAAGCAATGATCAGGGAAGGGGCAGGGAAGGGCTGAGCTGATCTGACAGAGCAGAGCTGAACAGTAGGAACGGAGAGGAAATGGCCAATGTCTGTGTTAGAATGGGGACAGAGAAGTTTAGGGAGTCACTCCACCTCTCTGTGCTTGAGTCACCTGCCTTTTGAGCCCTTGCCAGAGGCAGCCATTTGGTACAGTGGTGCCTGTTATTGCTCTTCTCACTGCTTCAGGGTGTACCTTTGTGTCACCCTGCTGTGGGCATGTAGCCCACTGACAGCTTCCCAGCATAGCTCTGTGAGCTCAGTAACTCCCAATATCTAATCTGCTTTAGAAAAAAACCCAAAAAATGTGCAGATGAAGGTGGCTGTGGTCTGGGATACAGAACCTTTGCTGCTTCCTACCCCTGCCTGATCATTTGGTGAATGGGCTTATCTGGCCAGGTCATGTTCCTGGCAGCTCTCCATTGTGTGACCACAGGATCACCCAAGCTGGTGGTGTAGGAGTGGGAATGCTTGCGGGGGCAGAATTGGGACTGCCCCTTCCTCTGGCAGTGAGCTTTAATACTTTTACACATCTTGGTTTTTTTTATAGTACCTGCCCTCAGTAATCAGTCCTAGAGTCCTCCCTTATATTTTGATAAATTAAAACTTTCATTAGAAGTCTTAGAAAGCTTTATCTTTATTGAATTAGTGACAAACAGGCCACATTCCAGCTTCTCCCAACTTCCTTCTTACTCTGCACAAATATTAATGACTAATTTGATTTCAGGAGTGTTTTCTTTTTTACAAAAGTGGGGCTGTTTTCCAACTAAAGTACTTGCAACTGTTTTGTTATTGAAGAGATGAAAGAATATCCCCTTTCTACCAAAGAGCTTGGCACAATTTCATTTGGTGTGTGTCATATTGAGGATGCTTCCAGTTCCAGTTAGTGAATTGTCTTCTTTGAGTACTGAATGGGATTTTTTTTTTCCTAGCATACAGAATTTTTAAAAGCATGGCAAGTTAGAAATAAAACTCAGATTAATTTTTTTAGTCATCTTTATGAGGAAACATAACTGAGAGATTCAATAACTAAGTGATCTGAGTGTGTGTTTGCTCTTCCCAGAGTTTATAAATCATTCTTTTTGATTTTACTGTACTTTATATATTACCTACCTGCTTAGAATTTTCTCTCTTCCTGGCAAGATCGGTGTAGCCAATAGTGTTGCCTCTGTTTATGAAGAGGAACATAGAGATGATGGCCTTGAATTTTGTTATTTATTCAAAACTAAAATTCATAAAACCCCCAATTTAAATTCTTACTTAGGTATCTGTTACTCTGAAATGTGCCACCTCTTTGCTCTCTGTCACTCCTTCCAGTATTACTCTTGCATTAGAGTGCAGCTCAAGAAGACTGAGACTACCAGTCTTAACAGTAAAAAGCAGAAAATCCCACTTCTTGTGTAGGAATTTGGTAGTTGTAGAGGTTAATGTGAGAGTAGTGCAGTTATACAAGATGTGGAAGAAAAAAGTGGAAGCGCAGTTATACAAGATGTGGAAGAAAAAAGTGGATCTCTCTGATTTTTCACTGTTGGGCTGGGTGGAATCTTTGTTCCTTTACTTTTGTTTTTCCTCAGTACCAAGGATTGGGATCCAGCTCTTTCCTGTATTCCTCCTCAGTGGTTTTACTGTGTTAGCCAAGCTTAGGAGAGAACAGCTCTTGTGTTAGGCTGAGCAAGCAAAATATTAAGAACTTCTGGGAATGGGTTCATATTGCTTGGGTTGCTGCTGTAGAAATTAAATGTTAAGAAATTGCAGGATGATAGAACGACTTGCATTGGAAGTGACCTATAAGAGAATCTAGTTCCATACACCCCACCACAAGTAGGGATGCTGGAGTGGGTTAACCCTGGGTGGATGCCACCCACTGAATCAGGTTCCTCAGGTCCCTATCCAACCTGGCCTTGAATGTTTCTGTGGGTGGGGCATGCACAAGTTCTCTGTGCAACCTGTTCAGTGCCTCTGTACTGTCTTGAGGAACGAATTTCTTCTTAACATCTAATCTAAATCCTCTCTTATAGTTAAAACAACTCCTCTTTGCCCTGTCCCTATCTGCCTATCTAAAAAGTTGCTCTTCTGCTTTTTTTATAAGCCCCCTTTAAGTACTGAAAGTCCATAATCTTAACTTTCTAAAGTCATGATTTCTAAGTCTTGGCAGGTTTCTATGGCATATTATTAACCTTTTCATTTTGGAAAACTGCAAGTATTTGTCTTCATGAATGCAACGCTTATTCTGTAGTATGCAAAACCAAATGGGCCGTTGATATATTGTTATAACATTGTAGGAAGTGACAAACATTTATTTAGGTTTCAACTTCCACTTTTTTAATATTTATATTAAAATATTAATTTTTTTGTATTTCCTTAAATGTAATCTCTTGTTATTGTAATCGTAGAGGAAATTTTCATGTTATACTTGACTTCCCAATATATGCCCACTTACAGTAAACTTTTCTTACAACAGACTGAATAATTTAATTGGTTGAATCAGAAAAAAAAGTCCATGTTAATTGTGCTAGTTAAATTGTGTTCTGTTATGTCTCTGTAACTCTCACAATCAAAATAACATGACTACAGTGACTAAGGAGTTAATAGTTCCACAGATTTTTGGATGTAGTTTTTCTGGAAGAGGAGAGAAGACTCATAACAAACTTTCTAATGTCTAGTAGTCAATATGAACTCTTGCTTTTTCCACTCCACTTTTACATCTTTCTCCAGATGGCCCTCCATCCACTTGCATTCTGGTACTTGGTATCTTTTTTGGCCCTGCAAGATGCTGATAAGTGTGATAATACTGTAATTTTCCTTACATGTGAGCACTGGATGATATGAAGTCCTTAATTTTATTTTTGGAAGAAATCTTTCTGTACCAGCCAATTGTTGCTAAATATAGTGAGAGGCTTATAATACACAGTGCATGTTGGAATTTAAAGCAACGCCTTACGCTAAAAAGTTGACATCACATTTTACTTGTACAGCTGTGCATGAAATACAGAGTCATTAAAACTGGTCTAAAACTTTGGGCATTGCAGTTATTTGTGTCTGTTTGTTAATGGGATCTTGCAGATGTCTACTGGGGCAAGCATTGTCAGAGATGCACAGAGGGACACATGTCTCCAGTCCTGGAATACTGCTTGGTTGTGTTTCTCTCTGTAGGCCTCCTATAAAATACTTCAGGGAAACTTGTTGAAAACCAAATAATGCTGTACCTAGGGTATTAGATTGGGACTGGAAGAATTTTTGCTGACTGACACAGGTTGGTTGTTTGGTGTCAGTATTTCAGTGTTCCTGGTGGGTGTGCTTGAGATGGCCTGCAGCAGTGAGGAGTTTCTACAGTTCCCTGCTGCTCTGTACAGCAACACCCAAAAATGTAACTCAGAAACTGTTATGGCAGCCAGGGGTACGTTAAAAGTGTTGCTTTGGACACAGCTCTGCAACTGCAATATAACATTATGATGTAACCCTGTATGCTGTAGGCTTGTCTGATTTAAGATCTGCCCATAGGGATTTTTACATTTTACTATAGGTTGTGTTAAGAATGTCTGGAGCAAAGATGCTAAAAATATTTGCACTAAAGATAAGGTGTCTTATAGAACAATGTTAATCAAACTGGTTGGAGAATCTAAATTGAGTTACCTCAGTTGGTAAAGGAAGTAGGTGTTACTTCACAGAAAATGAAGTGTAGGATTTTTAGTGAGGGTTTTTTTTTCTTGTTTTCATTGATTTTGTGTGTGTGTTTTGAGGGGGTTTGTTTGTTTGGAGTTTTTGTTTGTTTTTTTATTTTGCACTTTGTTTTCCATCCTCCCATCTTCCCTCCAGTTCTAATGACACATTCTGATTTAATTATCAGTTTAGTTCAGTTACTAGAGGAGTTGGGGAAAGGCCTACCTTTGACATGCCATAGCTAACATGTTCAAAGGGTATTTTCATTTGTTGCTGTGACTAAAGAGTTTGAGAAGTATCTTGGGCTCTTTGGCATAAATGGCTCTTAGCAGCAAATATAACATCAATGGATTTTTATCAAGTCTGTGATTTCAAGCCCATTTTGTCATATTGAAGTTAGTAAAATAGTGCAATGAAAAGGCCATATGGGGAACTGCTGTCTTCCCACCACACAAAAAAAAAAAAAAAAAAAAATAGAGCTGATTACTGCTGATTACTTCTGGTTTTGTGTCACATGTGTATCTGTTAATAGTTCTTTAAGCTGGTGTTTCCAAACCATGGTCTGTTATACCTCTGAAGTCACTTGCAGACTACTTTTATGTGGCCTGGGAAAGTTGATTAAGGAGAGCAGGTTTATATGATAAACAGCAATATGCATGTGGGAAGTTCATTAGGAGAATAGTATGTCCACTATTAGAAGCTCGCTGATCTTGACAACAGAAAAAAAGGGGGAAGAAGGAAAGTTAACAGAACAGAATTCTATGGTGTAACATAAATCAGACTTCTGATGGGATCTGCTGAGAGTGGTGTCTGAAATGACAGTGGTTGCATCTCAGTGTAAAGCAAAGTGCAGAGACCGCCTGTCCCAGAAAGTGTATTGTGACCAGTACTGCTCAGTGTCTTCATCAGTGACCCAGACAGGGAGACGAAGGGCACCCTCACCAAGTTTGTAGATGACACCAGGTGGGGTGTGGAGGTTGATGTACCTGAGGTCCAGGATGCCATCCAGAGAGAACTGGACAAGCCAGAGGAGTGGATCAGTGTGAACCTCATGAGGTTCAGCAAGTCCAAGGGCAAGCTGTTACACTTCCATCAGGGTATCAATTACAGACTGAGGGTTCAAGGGGTGGAGAGCAGCCTTGCTGAGAAGGACTTGAAGGCGCTGGTGGATGAAAGACTGCATGTGACCTGCCAAAATGTGCTGGCACCACAGAAAGCCAATCCTGGGCTGCACCAAAAGCAGTTAGGCAAGCAGCTCAAGGGAGATGATTCTGTTGTTCTGCTTTGCTCTTGTAAGACCCCACCTGGAGTGCAACATCCAGCTCCTGGGGTCTGCAACACAGGGGAGGCATAGATCTCTTGGAGTGAGTTCAGAGAAGAACAAGAAGATTATCAAGGGTCAGGAATTCCTCTCCTATGAGGAGAAGCTGAGAGAGTTGGGGTTGTTCAACCCAGAGAAGAGAAGGCTCTGTAGAGATGTTACTGCAGTCCTTTAGTACCTAAGGAGGGGCTTATTAGAAAGATGGGTACAGACCTTTTAGGAGGTCTTGTTGTGATAGGACAAGGGGTAATGATTTTAAACTGAAAGAGGACTGGTCTAGATTAGATATAAGAAACACTTTTTTTTTATGGTAAGGGTGATGAAGCAATGTTACAGGTTCCCCAGAGAGGTGGTAGATGCCCTATCCCTTGAAACGTTAATGTCAGGTTGAATGGGCAACCTGATTGAGTTGAAGATGTCCCTGCTTATTGCAGGGGGATTGGACTAGATTGCCTTTTCAGTCTTTTCTGATCTGAACCTTTCTATTATCTCTCCAGGAGGGCGTTCTCTGTTGGCTCCTGATGGTATATCCACCTCATCTGAAAGTTATGGATTGTATAGCGCTGCCTTTTTTGGAAAGGCCATGAAAGGACCAATGTTGTATTTGTTATGTCTTATATTTGCCTTTCACTTTGAAGGGATTTGGACATAGCTGAGCATTTCTGGGCAATTGTAAGATTTGTAGCAGGAAGTGTCAGCATGAAACCAAAGTTACCTGAGTTTGACAGGTCAGTATTAGTAAGCCACCTAGAAAAAGATGGCTTTAGCCTGTGATGGCTTTAGCCCTCCATATCTGTTAACTTCTTCCATCAGATAACCTTTGTGTAACTTGAATCAGAGGGAATTTGTTGGTGGGTCACACAAACATGATCACTGTTTCCATTTCAAAGGGTGGAACTATGTAGATGGTAACACGCCTGGGGTTATGGAGGTGACCACAAACCTCCTCTGTCTTCCACCCCCACCATCCTGGGTGAGATTCTCCACATCTGCCTGGAGCTCTGCTCTGAGGGGTGCCTGCCTCAGAAGCCCTGCCTTGAGTTAGCACTGCCTGTTTGTCAGCTCCTGCACACTTTCTCGAATGTCAGCTTGACTTCTCCAGTGGATTTACAAGTTCTCAAAAAAGCCTTTGGGTGTCTCCTGTGTTACTTTGTCTTCTAATAGATCTAGAATATAACCTCTGCTCCTTCAGTATGTCACTTCCTGCATTTAAAGGGCTTTTACTGACTACGTCTAATCGGATAATCAGAAATTCTCATGCAGAAACTGTGGTGACTAGTACATAAAAAGCATACTAGCAGTGCATGTGAAAATGCCTACCTTGCTTCAGTGCTAGAAAATCACCAGTTTATTTCATGCAAGGTAAAAACACAGAATTACTTAAATCTTGATCAGCGTCTTTTCCTTTTAACTCAGAAATATGGTCTGTGGGTTGTAGCTACTGAAGAGGTGGATGCTTGTATTCATAAGTGAAGCAAAGAAACCATTGTGGGGCAGAAAATAAACATCTAAGAAAACTTGGGTTGTAAGTAGTTGAAGTTTAATCTGCAGGTTGTCATGCTTTTTCAGTTATCAGCTGTGTAAGACTTACTAAGTTTTTGCTCCTTTCTGTCTCTTCTAAGTGTCTCTACATCGGTTTGTATCAAACTTAGCCTAAAACAAAACAGTTCTATAAACCACTCAATTCCCCAATGGGTGGGGATAGAAGAAGGCTTTTTAGATTATTGAGTAACTAGTCTGGAGAGCCCTCAAAGCAGGCCGTGGACTTCTGGGCTGGGAGCTATGAGGTAATTTCTATGGAAAAAATTCCTCTTTTTCTGAGGGAAGAATTTGTTCTACCTTCATTTATCCTCATTGATTCTGATCTCTTGTATTAGGGATGTGTATAGGAAGTTCTTGAGGAAAAACAAGTTTTCCAAGACAGCATTAGAAAGAGGTGAAATTCTCTCAGGAGTCTTTTTAGTTGCAAAATTCTGGTTGGCAGGCTAAGACACAGGCCCAGCAACTGGATACTGGCTCCCTCCTGCACTAACCCACTCCTTACAAGTAAATCCCTAATACTGAAGTGATGTAACTGTGTAAATGAACAAATGATGAATGACCAGTAATTTAATAAATTGCGTACTTCTTCTTTTCTCAAGTCTCTGTTGTCTGGAGTACTTGAAAATAAAAATGACTTCGGCAGTGTTTGGGGAAAATTGTCCAAACCAGGGAATAGAAAAGTTATTGCAAAAGAACACTGGTACTGTGGCATCTTTATTTAATAAGCAGCCCTTTCTATTTTGAACAGCATTGTTGCATATGATAGTCATGATACAGAGACAATTACTTGCCAAAGAAAAAATGTTATAAAAACAGGTGTTTGAAATTGGAGAGATTTTTGTTGGGGTATCTGAGCAGTCACATTCGTAGCTGTGATGACTTAAGGAGGATGTGTGTGATGTAAGGCTTATGAAATAGGCAGTACTACAGGGTTTTTTCTGACTATTTTGGCCAGTGTAGTTAGAAAAGCTTTCTGGGTAGCCAACCCCTTTTCTCAGGTTTGAAGATAAAATCCCTGTGAGCAGGAGCTTGTTTTACCAGCCGTATTAGTCTGCCAAATACATGCTTTCTTTTAAGAAAATTAAACATAAATGTTTTTTCTAAGCATATTTAACTCTTTTCTAGTTAAATATTCAAGTTTACCAGCATGTTTGATGTTTGTCATATTCCAAATTGGGTTTGTTAAAATGCATTTATTTTTAAATGTAAACAAGATTTTGATGTTGATTTTTATTGTTCCCAGTCATTAGAAGCAAAGTACTTGTAAAGGTTGTCTGGGCCATTGAGTTGAGCTTCTAGTTGTCACATCTGCCATCTCATGAACTGCTTTTCTAAACCTTATCAAGGTCAAAGAGCACTTGGCTTTTGCTTCCAGTATTCCTGCTTTTTGAAATTCTTACCCAGATCAGTTTGAATGTTGGAACAGAAATCTGACTGTCCTAAATTTATTAGATGCCGGTTTCATACTGAATTTCCTCTGGTGTCAATTTTACCCATCTTAATAATTTTCATTTACTGTATTAGGATCTGTCAGTGTTTTGATAAATAGCAATCTATCTAAAGTAAGTTAAATTCCCTTTGGACTTCTTCAGGATAATCTGTAGTTGTACCTGAGGTGTGATTGTTGTTGATATGGGTGATCAGAACTTTGTGCAATGTTGTACTCTGGCACAAATGCTTCCCTAGGTTTACTGGAAGCAATCCTGAGAGGCAGTTGAATGTTTTAATTTTCTTTTCCTCATTGTACATCATGCCAGTTGTATACAGAAAATCCTATGGTTTAAGTACAAACTATTTTGGTCTTTAGCTATGCAGTCTTACATTGTTTTATGGAAGTATATATGAATTTTTAAAAATCGGGGTAATAGAACAGCACAAAAATTACAAGTACTGAAATACTTCAAATTTGGAAATATATATGAAGTACTGATTAAATTTGAGAGGGCTCTACACTGATGGGCCTAATTTCTGTGCTAGTGTTTTGAAGGGAGTTCTGAGACTCTCACTTAAAACTAGGATGGTGAGTAAGCACAAGCTGCTCTACTGCTAGGAGAGACATTCAGCTGTGTAATGCTTAAAGGACACCTTCCTTGGCAATAACATTTAAAAATACTAATTCTCTTACTCATCTGTAATCCTCTTCCCACAGCTTGAGTTCAGGACTATAATGGAACCTATTATGGGGAAAAGGTCTATGACTCAGCCATTGAGCCATGCAAACTCTTGGCTTCTTTAATTGGCACCATTAAATCTTTAGTGTTTTTTCTCTCATAATATATAGGTGTCATTGGTGTAAAATGCATCACTGCTGAAGATACATTGTACCTTTTGCTCTTTGATTTCTGTGACTTGATCAACCATAGGTGTTTAAAGGCTGGTTAATCAGACTTTTTTAGAATTACTGCTTAACTATTTGGGAGTGAAAACAAAATGTAAGAGAGCCATTGCTCAAATAATTACTTTCTAGGTTATTTTTCTTTTCTATTTAGACACAGGTTTTTCCTTTTTCCTCTCCTGTCTTTGCATTGTGTTTTACCTCAGAGAAGTTATTAAATTTTAAGACTGGGTATCTTCTTCATGACAAGATGGGAGAAGTTAATTCTTGAGCATATCACCAGGGAAGAACTGGCTTGATGTAGTTGATTTTTTTTTTCCCTGTTGCAGGCTGCTTTTGGGGATGGTTTGGCAGGTTTTTGATTGTGTTGATTTTTTTGTACTATATTGGAAAATGAATTTGGAAACAGCTGTAGTTTAGGAAGAGACATGAGAAACAATTTAAACACTGAAAGTTAAATGTTTGAATGCATATGTATATTTTAGTAAATGCCTGTATATGAGGAACAGTGCGGCTTTTAACTCTTCTTTTTTTTTTTTCCCAATTACTAAATATGGGACACTTAAAACTTTTCAGTATTTATGTTGGTGTAAGCATTAGTGGCTCTGAAAGAGGTCTGTGATCACGGTGTTGGAAAACTGTAATTGTTTCTTACATCGGAGGAATCTGCCTTGTTGTATCTCCAGTTAGCTAGAAGGCTTGGTTGTAACATTTATATATACTTTTTGAAAGTAAGTTTCAAGTAAGTGACAGAAAATGTTAAACAATGTTACTTAACACAAAATTTATGTGATTGTGTTTACGGAATGATGGCAAGCTGCTAACTGTAGTTAAAAAAGATCTGAAGTAGGACTGACACTACATGTTCCTCATGCCTATAAAACAGGATGTAATCTGTGTATGTAACCTTCTGTGATGGGAGTAGCTTTTCAGTTACTTTGGTTTTATTGTTTGAGGTATGGCCTGATAATTTGTTGACTGTGTATTAAACAGTAAACCCCATAATGAATATCCCTGAATCCCTTAAACCATACATACATACAGTGCCTCTCTTTATATCTTTGTAAAAATAGCTAAACTGATGCCTCAGGTTTTAGCTTTTATATTTTTCACATTCTGTACTGCTTTTTAGTGTGTAGTTCTGAGCTTCATTTTAGGGGATAGTAAGCTCTCTTCACAGAGTAGGTAGACAAAACAATTCCTTCTCTAGTTTGGGACCAAGGACAAATGATCTAAATTTCAGGTCCAAGAGTATAAACAAAGGTGGACTGAAGAGAGAAAAACAAGAAGGATGGGACTTCATAATCTAAAGCTATAACTGGACAATTAACTCCAATATGCAAATGGACTGGAACTTATAAAAATGTGAAACCCCATGACCAGTCGTCCATTTTGGGTTCGTCTTGGGTGTAGCCCTGGCTGGGCTCTTGTACTGCCCAAGGTGTACCCATTAAAGCCTTCTAATAAATACTTTATTCTTTAACTCTCCCCAGCCTCTGTTCTAGGTCAGCCTTCACATGGCATCAAAACTTCACCAACCACTAATTCATTCATTATATTAAGTCCTGCATAGAGTGTATTCTCCGTTTTACATATGAGTAAACCAGTACAGAGGGATAGGGAATTGCCTGAGGCAAGAGTGATAGTAATGGGATTTGGGGCTTCTTTGTGTGTGTTACGCTGGGCTGTATTGCCCTGAAGCTGAAGACAGTAGTTATCCAAGTAGGTACTTTCTTGCAGTCATTGTTGAGCAGTTTTCAGGAAGACCCGTGGCAAGTTCTTTGCTGGAAAACCCTCTTAGTAAGAAATGAGTATGTAATTTAAAAGAAAAGGAAAAACAAAACCCAGCAAAACAAAGGCCCATCTAAGGGAAAATGGAAAGGTATCACAATGAGTTGAGGCTGGTAGAAAGAAGTAATTTATCTTTCCTGATGTTCACTGCTTTCATCAGTCCTTGTAGTCTTTCCCAAGGTAACATGGGCCTTGTCTTCAGGTTAATGTCGTAGTCATTTAGATCTGATTGAATCTAGAAGTCTCATCCATCCTGTGAACTGCATTAGGCAGCAGTTGAAGAGTAACCAGGGAAGAGACTATTCTGTAGTCTATTATGTAGACTATTCTGCTGTAGGTTAGAGATATTCTTGTAGGAAGTTAAACAATAGGGCATAAAATCCATTTAGTAACAACAATTACTCTTTGTTTTCTAGTATCTGAAATATTTAAATAATTTAGACTGTAATTTTAAAAAATAAAAATATGTTTATAATTTACAGTGTGTTTTCTTAGGATTACAATGAACTTTAAGTAATCTTCAAGACAGCGCTGCATGTTTGCTGTTTCATTTGCAAGTTGATTCATTGGTCAGTTCCTGAAAAAAACATTTTGAATTTTTGCTGAACAAGAACAATTTAATATTGGATAAAAATGGGTTAGCAAAGTAATTCCAAATTATTTGAGACATCTAATAGAAGTAAAAGTGATGGTGGCAGTGGGATTTTGGAGTTTCTTTTTCTCTCATGATGTGGTATTTCTTTGTGATTAAGGAAATGGCATTTAGAATGTCAAAACATAAACTTACAGTTTTAAATTATGAATCTCCTAGTACTAAATAGGCTTACCTTTACTATGAGATTGAAACAGCAACAATTAAACACTTTGAGATTTGGAGTTGACATAAACAGTAGAGACAGCTTGACTGAAATACTTTAGATGTTATCTTATGGTATCAGAAAACATTTATCAAATATGGTCTTTTGGGAGAAAATTCTGAGATGAGGCTCTTTTAATCAGAGCAAGTAAATGTAAAGATTAGAATCATTAAGTAATAATAGTAATAATTGCTTTAGAGTGGTTTAACTTTCTTTGGTGGACCTTAGTATTTTACAGCATTAGAAGTCTGTGTGATCAGAGAATTCTGTGTGCTTTTTAAAATATGTAGCAGAAAAGACTTGAGTACAAGTTATAGTTAAAAAAAATAAAGGGGACCAGCACAAGTAATGAATGAAAAGGATTTCATCTTTTGCTTGTGGATACTGTACAGCTTCACCTTGCAGAGAGGGAAGATGGCAAGGGAAGACAAAGAGCATTGCACTATTTCCTTAGTTGGGTCTCTTCCGGTCATCCAGATAAAATGTCGTTGAAGTGAACGTTTGTTAGCTGCAAACTGAAGCCAAAGTGTGGACCCTCAAAACCTCCAACCAAACCAAACCATCTGTGCTGGCAGTGTTTCTTCTAAAGCTTTTAGCTAATTTTTCTTGATCTGGTACACTCTTAACTGCAAGATATCTTGGTGAAATTATAAAAATACTTTATCGCAAACCACAGAAAATCCAGAGTACTCTGTGATTTAATAAAAATACTTAGGCATGGTATTGTGGAAGTATCTTGGGACTTCAGTGGACTACTCCTTTCTATGGACAGGAGTGAAAACTCAGGAGTTCTAGTCCTTTTCACATCTGTTGAAATCTTTACCATGTAAGGCCATTGGCCTTTCCTTGAATGTGATATACATATTTATACCTTTGGGGAAAACTTGTTATTTCTTGGGGTGTGCAGATAGGGGAAGTGATAAAGTTCTTAGTAAAGACTCTCTATGAATTGCATCCTCTTTTCACCAGCCTTGTCATCTGATGCATGTTTGTCATTAAATTGTGACTGGTATTTTTTTTTTATATATGCAGTTTTCTTAAACATGGATGTTTAACAAGAAGCTGATGGTAGGGAACTCTAAAAAGAAAAATGCAGGGCTTTTGTTTTCCTAGGTATGTAAGGAAAGATGTTATATCTATTCCTACTATATTGGAACAAACATCATACAATAATAAATGTAATGGCCTAAAAATATGTTTGAAAGCATTTTACTGGTGGTTGCTGTATCTTACTGTTTATGAATGTTTGGTATTGTGCTCTTCAGTTGCTGAAGAGCAGCTCAGTCACATCTACAAGTGAGGGCTCATTGGGCGGCTGTGATCCCTAGGCTGTCTCTGGGATGGCTTTCGCAGAGGTGGGCTAGTCCTGTTGAAGACCCTTGCATTAGAGTGCCCTCAGAAGAGGTGTGAAAGGTTGCCTTGGGGCAGGTAAGAATGGCAAAACAGAGTGTGAATTATATCAGGAAGGCTGAAAGGACTGACTGTGACTGGTGTCTTTCTAAAGCTTCCCAAGACTGGAAGACAAGCCCAGAAGAAGGGCCATTCAGGTGTGCATACACAAGCAGGGTGCAAGCAGGACACCCTGAAGGTTGAGTTTGAGGACTTCTGGTGCAGGCATATTGTAATAAAGTACAGAGGCATATAGTGATGCCAAGTAATCAGATTGAGGGCAGTATGCAGTTGTAGCCACGTGGTGCCCGTCTGCTCCTAGTGGTTTTCCTTGCATTCTGTTGCAGTTTGGTCCTTTTGCAGTCTATAACTTCCTCGCAAAGGGAAGTGTAGGAAGGGGCACTCACTAATCCTCTTCTCCCTGGTGGCCAATAGGAGAACTTGAGGGAATGGTATGAAGTTGAGTCAGGGCAGGTTTGGTTTGGATATTAGAAAAAAGTTTTTCCCCAGAGGTGGTTGGGCACTGGAACAGGCTCCCCAGAGAAATGGTCTCAGCCGCAAGCCTGACAGAGAAGCATTTGGATCTTTTCAGGGACATGATGTCACTCTTTGGGTATCCTGTGCAGGGTCTGGAGTTGGACTTTGGTGATCCTTGTGGGTCTCTTGCAAGCCAGGATATGCTATGATTCAGTGATTCATTGTTAAAAAGCATTAGTATTGTCCTTACAAGTAATGAACTGGAGCTCACAGGATGTTCATCAGGCAGGTGGACATTTCTCTCATTTGTATTTACTTGTCCTTAAGTGCTGCAGAGCAGTCAGGAGAAAAATGTTTCCTGGCCTGCAAGTCTTCATCTTAATCTAATAAAAAAACCCACCCCAAACATACTGCCCTTCTCTCTATAGTTGTTCTCCTTTCCTTAGACTAAAATAAACTTTTTTATTATATATTGCAAGAAGATGAAATGTACTTATTCTGAATTTAGATAGATCTTTATTAGATCTTTGGCAAATCAAAAAAGAAGTATTGCTTCTGACTTAACACATACACCTTGTATTGTAAGTTTTTTAATAGTATGTATTTACCAAGTAAACATACAATATAGTATCTTATTACCCATCACCTTATTTTTTACATTTTTTGCCTCTTAAGTAAGTTTTTCTCTAACTCTTGGATGTTAGAGGGGGTGGAGGAAAAAAGTACCAGAACAGAAACGGTCTTGCTGTTGTGGTGTGTAATGCTATTACTGCTACTATTACTTGCAGCAGTGAAAGCACAGATGGAACTTTTTCAGTTGTCTGTGGTCAGAAGAACCAGTGCTTGTGCCACGTATGCTTGTCTTTGATTTTCTCCTAAACCTGGTGTCATGTGCTACATGTCACTGTGATTTAAGTTTGATGACAGAAAGATTATTGAGATGAGTAGATATGATCTATTTAAGGTCCCTCTGAAAATGGTTCTCTTAGCAACTTTAGTCTTCTGCAGAAAAAGCGAAGTTTTAGAGGGCATTTATTGCTTTTATTACTGTGGGTGGGCCCTAAGTGCTTAATATACCAAGTCAGCCAGGACTGTTTTGTTGCATTTTCTTTTTCTGTGTGTTTAGTGGTAAACAGGAACTATGGTGATAGCAATACAATGTGATGTATGAACAGGTTGCCCTTCAGAGAGGATGGATCTCCGTGCATTTGACATTCAGTAGCTGAATGGAGAGAATTCTGCTGGTAGAGGGAGGAGGCTCCATATACAGGGCAGTACAGTTTTGTCTCTCCCCTCTGGATCTTGAATTCCAAAGCATGGTTGTGCCCAAGAGAAGGAGGGCGTTTGCATTTGTCTGTTTTGGAGGAACTGCTTTGCCTCTACAGTGAAGCAAAGGGGCTGTGGGGAACATGGATGCAAGCTCAAGAGCAACAATTCAGCCTGTATAGAGGCTAAAATGTTTGGGTAGTCTTTTGTAATGCTAATTTATTTACTCACAAGAGTTTAATTATTACTGTTTTGGTTGAGTATGTGCAGATGTTTCTTCTCTTGTATTCCCCTTTTACTGGAGAAGTTGAAGTATTGTACTATATTCTCTGAAGACTCTTTCGTCCTTACACATTCTTACTTCACTGTGTGACTTCCCTATCTTGCCTGGTGATGAGCAGCCTTGTCTTAGAGGGGTTGGAAAAGACTGATGGTAAATCTCCTGGATATTCTCTAATCCGAGGAATTCTCTAGTGAGCACTAGGTATCTTGATAGCTGTGCCTGGGAATAACTTCACAGACGTAACTTCACAAAGAGAATACACACTTTTAAATACAAATGTTACATGGCAGAATCAAAGAACCATTAAGGCTGGAAAATACCTTTAAGATCCTCAAGTCTGACCGTTTTGAACTTCTGTGGCAAAACATGTTGGCATGTTCTGGCATGTCTTCTGCTCGATAATGGAGCACACTCAAAGCGAGGTTTCCTTTTACTGTGGCCATGTGCAGAGGACAGGCTTGAGGTGGACAGGCTGTCAACATGAGCAATAAGCTTTCACCAGTAGAATTCAGTACCTAATTGTCCCACCCTTTTTATATGTCTGCAGCTAGAGCTAGTAAAAACTTGCCAAAATCATGAGTCCTCAACCAGTCTACATAGTGATGATGGAGAGTAGAGAGTCAGGCTGCTGTTGTGTAATACTTAGGACCTGCCCTGCTTGCATTAGGGGTAACCTTATACTGCTAAGTCAGTCTATATTGCAAAGTAATCTCTAGCAAAAAAAGTATTAATAAAACATTTGTCTTGTTGACTATGATATCACCAGTTACATACAATCCTTGACTTACATGTAAAGCAAATTTGCAGCATGCATGCTTCATTACTGTAGGGGTGGCAGTTGTCTGAGATTGCCTTGGTCAACACTGATTCTGATCAATTCTGATCAATGGACAGCAACTTAGGACATCTCTTATGGGACAAGTTAGTTGTTTCTTGAGCTGTGAACAAACTGTCAGCACTCATTGTGCTGGCTGATATTCCATAGCTTAGTAATGGGTCTCACTTTTTCTGTGAGCACAAAACACTACATATAATTGCTGTAGAATTACAATGGGATGTTTGCTTTTTGGATGGCCACATTAGTATCATTCATCTTTTTTAATCTGTGTTTCTTCACAGAGTACATGACCAGTAAATAAATAATTCTATTACTGTAGCAGTGCTGAGACTCAATTAAGAAACTCTGTATTTTGCATAGCATGGTTTTATTCCTCCACATAATGTAATTGGGTGATATTTTCAGCTCCACCAAATCAGAAATTATAGTAGTTTTACAGTGGTAGCAGGGGGCACTAAGAGTGGTTTTAATCACTTCCACTTGACTGTTAGGATGCTATTGGCATCAGATTTATATTTTTTTTGATCCAGAGTTTAAAAAAAAATTCTGAATCAGCAAGTTATAACTTGTTTGTAATTGTACTGCTTTTAGCAGGTTCCCAGGAGCAGTAAGAGAGTGGGATGACTTAGAATAGTCTTAGATAATTCTGTTTTCTTCAAAGAGTTGATTAAGAAATGGTGTTGCAGCAGCAGCAAACATAATGTTTGCTAAAACATTAACTTTTTGTGTTTCTAGAAAGGTATTACTACAACTTCTGTTTTCTGTACACTTTCATCTGTGTTCTGAAGAGGTATGTCAAGAAATTTAGATACCTATCAAGCCTATTTGCAAAATAGACTTTCACTCTCATGTGGTGTGATGTCTTTCCTTTTATTGCAGAGATCACTGACAGTGCTTTTTGGTTTATAAATCCCAGTTGTCTTTGGAACTACAGTTTTCTTAGGAGGGTTTCTGAATTACTGAGATACCCGTTGGTTCTAAACAGAATCATTTTCCCCAAAATATTTTAAGTTTAATATTAAGTATTTTCATACAGTACAGTAAAAGAAACGTAGATATCGTCACGGTAGTAGTTTCACAGAAAAGGGAAGGGATCATTGTTCACAATAAAGGAGAAGAAACTGATCAGTAAAACATATTTTTGAAACATGGTGTGAATGTAGTCTTGAGGATGTTTCTGAACTTCACCTAGTATAGAAAAAATACTGTACAGCTTTTGCTGAATGTAGGTACTGGCATTTGGCCGGAGTTTTGGTGGTGGTGTTGATTTCTGTTTACTCTAAGGTTTTTACTGATATGTGAGCTCTGCATATGGACAATGTCAGAAAAGTATTAATGGAGGTCTAGAAAGGGTGACACACGTTTCACACTGAGGTGGCACTAAGAGAGGCCTAATTCTGAAAGTATTCATGAGACGAGTTGAGAATTGCAGGGACAAAGCAATGTATAGAGGCATGACTCAGAAATTTTCCAAATTAGTCAAGATGAGTAGTTCATTCTAAATAATCCAGAGGGAGGATGAATCCTGTCATTAACCTTTGAAAGGAAGAATCCCGGAGCAGTTTGGTTATGTGATGGCTTTTAACACCTTTTGGGCTGTCCCATCAAGTAGGATACAAATTCAAAATGAATGATCTCTGTGGCACTAGGTAGAGCTGATGCTGGAAGCATCCTGTAGTATGTGTTAGGTTTTCAAAGAATATGTACAGATTACTATTTTAACTTCTGCAAAGTGAAGGTGATAATTGAACAGGCTTGCAGTTGAGAATATTCTGCAATGATTTACCTAAAGTGAAATTATCCATTGTATGGAGATCATACCACAGTGATTTGTATTATGAAGTCAGTACTGACTGAGCACTTGCTTTATTGTTAGACAACTTAGTAAACCAACATTCAAGAAAATTTAAATGAGGTGTTGTGGTTGTAGATCTTTATTTAAATATGGAAAAGATGATGGAATCTGGAAATAATACTTACAAGGGAAATGAAAGTGTAGTCCTGCTAAAAAGTTGGAGTTTTTAAAAATTGTTTGTTGTTTTGTGCTGATGTTTAAGTTTCACAAAATTAGCTGAGTCACATCACATACTTTACAAACTATGAAGCAAGAGCAGCAAAGCTCAGTGTTGGCTCAAGTAGCTGCTCTCTTAAGGAAGTAACACTCAGCTGCTTTCAGTACAGTTGATTGTGGTTCAGTCCTTGTTCAAGCAACAGAAAGACTCTCCTCCTTAACCTCCCTCCCTGCCACTCACCCTCATTGGATTAATCCTACATCTTGTCCATCTTGCTACTTCATGTAACAGGCCTGGTTTGAGACAGCTCTCTGTGCTTTGGGCTGGGGAAAATGAGCTTACACTCTAAAAATGTAAGCAGCTATGAAACACAGGCAAATTAATTTTAATTTTTCAAGTCTTGGTGATACCTGTTTGGAAGCTCAAAAATAGGTTTGAATTTCAGAAATTTTGCAGTTTAGAATCAGACAATTCTGTTTCTCTAATAGTGTTTTCATTTTTAATTTCCTTGGGTGTTGTTGGCTCTTACTGACAATGCTGTATAGCCTGTTGTGCCACAAATTGTTTTAAAGCTTCAGAGTTCTTGAAGAATCTCTGATTTTCTCTAATAAGCTGCAATCTTTAGGAGTGTCCTGCATTGTGATATTGCATGTTAATAGCATTGATTAACTGTTGAGCAGTGGGAACTGATGAGAAAATGTCCATTGTAAAATTAAATGGAATTACTGAAGGCTGTGCCATGCTGCTGGTTAGGGAGGTGACTAGCCCCAGTAGTCGCTGGTAGGAGTATTAATGTGAGCTCCAGGTTTTTTCACATGATTAAAACAGGCCATCTGTTCTTTGTTAAATGTTTACAAAAACAGCTTTTCTCTAAAAGATTTAAAGAGATGTGGGTCTAGTAAACACACCAATATTTTTGAGCACCTTTTTCACCTTATTTCAACTAATACCAAAAATAATTCTGCCGCAATATCAAATAGGATGAATAGCTATTTGTGTTTAATCTCCACTGTTTTCTTTCCCATGGAAGATTAAATTCTGTACTAACATACTAAATTATGGCTTTGTTACTACTAAAAGCAGCAGGAGAAGCAATTTCTGTGAAGTATGCGGATAATTTTTTTCCATCTTTTGATAAAAAATTTGTAATATACATATTTTTAAAAATTCTATAAATGGAAAATGGGGTTCTTTCATTAGAAATTGTGACCCTGTAACTAGAGCTAATCCTTTCTAGATTTAAAGAAGTAGAACTATTTGAAATAATTCCCTGTGGTAGGCTTAATCTAATATTTATAGTGAAAGCCTGTTGTTCGTCCTTTTCCCCCTACTTAAGAAAGAGCAGACAACTGGTTTGGGGTAAGAAAATGCATCTTTCAAGCTGCTTCCAGTCTCTTCTCAGTAGATTTGTGCTGCTTCTACACAGCTTCACACTAGGGAGCAATGTGGGGTTGTCAGTTAGGGATAAACGGTTTTAGCATATTGCAGACGTACAGCCACAGACTTCCTAGAAAAATAAAAGTATTCACAGCTCTTTCTTTGAAAGTGCTATAATTTAGGAAATCATGTGTAAGTGGATTACAAAACCTGCCAAACTGCAAGGGGAGTGGCACGTGGCAAAAGTAATATATTTTCAAGTAATAGCAAATACAGCCTACAAAGCCTAATTAGGGCAGAATTGTCTTTTTGTAGCTGCAATTCCAGCAATGTAGCTGTAGTTCCAGGGATTCTGAATTATATGAACCAAAACCATCATATTATTATGTTTGGTAATGCATATAACTTGATCCTTTAAATAAAAGGCAGTAAGTTTGGGGTTTTTTTAGTATTTGTTTCAGGCATAATGTTTTAGTCTAATGTATAGTTGTTCTAGAGCCTGAGGATGACTCTTGTGGATAAGGTTTCTGAAAAGTAAGAATCTGAAATTTCACAGGGTACTACAGTGTGGCAGCAATTGATGCTATTCTCAGGGCCTTGCATTCTGGCCAGACCTTTCATTAAAACTGGAAATGTCAAGTCATGAAGAGCTGACACTGCTGTCGTGGAGATTGGAAAGATTTGCTTGTGACTGTGCTGAAAGTTGTTGTTCAGACTTGAACAAAAACAACCCACAAGTCTTACAAAGACAGCAAGGATTCATTTTTTTTGAATACCGAAGCATTTATAAAATATAATATTGATTCAGTGATAGTCATACCACTAATGAAGTTGCAGTGTTGAAAATTTTGTAAAACTAAATGTACATGGCATTAATGGAATTCTTGTGGTTTTTAATATTTGTTGGCTTGGGTGTTTTGTATGCATAAGAGGAAGAAAAATAAAACTACTGATTCTGACCTGTTCTAGAAAGTTGTGCCTTATACATGAGCTTCTAGGTAATTGTAAAAGTCTCTCTTAATATGGTGAACTAATAAAGTACTGCCAAATTCAAGGTACTTGCTCAATACAAAATTTACAAATAATGGAAAGAAAACCCTGGAGTTCTTGTATGTTATATATAGCAGGTGAGTAGTATTTTAAAACAGGATTGAGTATGGTAGGGGACAGATCAGTGAAAAAATTGGTGAAGCTTGCACTTGGAATTTCTGCAAAATGTAGGGTGCATGAGATACAAAATAGCAGGTAATGCAGAAATATATTGACTGTCTTTCAAAAACAGAGGTTAAAAGTACTGCTCTGAAAACTCAGGGATGAGAAGTATTTACAGATGATCTCAGTTATATTCCTGTATTTTCCTACCTAAAAATTATGGCTGGTGCAAGCACATAACAGTCTGAGGTACAGAGAAGACAGTTTTATTCTGTGTCATACAACAAATCTGAGACACTTAATTCAGTCAACCAAATTCACAACCAATCAGAACATTTTAAAAGGTTTCCATTTCATGTAATGAGTAATTGGACTGCAGAACTCATTGTTACCACTGGCTTTGTGGGGTAGTGTTTTCTATACAGATACCCAGTTTTTGGGAACTTCCCAGCACAGAGCTGTACATGCCAGTGGTGACTAGAGGTTTCTGGAACAGGTCTTGATTGATACTTCATGATGCCTATAGCATGAGGTGGTCTTGAAGTGGGGCTGACAGATGCAGTGCTAATGCAATGAGTGCATGGGGTTTTCATTAGACCTGGATTTCCATTGCAACTTAGGCCCTTTTGCTCGAAAAAGGATCTTAATAAACATGTGGAGGACAGAAACATGCAGAAGTCACCCTTGGAAGTCCTCGGTTAAGCCAAGAGACACAGACCATCAGTCTGTCACTCAGGCCTTCCCTCTTGTTCTGTCTCTTCCATGAAGAACTGTAGTGTGTAACATGTACCATTCAGACCTCTCAGACAGCAGAAAAAAATCCTGTCTTACCTTCCTGACAACCTTGCTCCTTTTGCTTCTGAGTATTTGACTGTGCTCGTGCACAGTGGGTTTATGTTACTGTGAAGAAATGGCAGAAGTAGTTGGGACTGCACTGGTTCAGTTTGTTTACATTCAGAAAATTGTATTAATATATTTGGAAATATATATATGCATTCTCTTTCTCATGTAATATAGTCAAGAATTTTGTTTCCTAAATCTTATCTTAAGTGCACTTTTATAGATAGCTGAAGTTGATTATGAGTATATGCCCATCAGTTCTCCTCATGCTTGGGAATTCCTTTTGTAGTCATTTATTTGCACGCTTGCCACTTTTCGGTAAGTGCCATTGGGAAAAAAAGTGGAAAAAGGAAATGCAAAGAACATTGTAGTTACACTGGCACTGCTTTTCGTAGAAGTAAAATTCTTATTTGTTATTAACTTTTCTTCTCCACAGTTCAGCAGATCAAATATCTCAAATGGCTGTCCTTTTATACTATGATTAGTCCACCTAGAGTCATCCTGACTTAATTTTTAGGGAACAGAAAAGTAGGAGAAACAGAGAGAGAAAGAGGGTGGGTAAAATGATCTGACCATATATGTAGGTGCGAGAAAGGCATCAGTACAGTGTCATGCTATTACTTTTCTTCTAGAAAAGCACTGTTGTCCTGCATTTATAACCATGGTCAGGCAGAGAGAAGCAGGTTAGAGCTTTGATAGGCTGCAGAGTCATGGTGGAGCTTAGATATCTTTCGACTGCAGACTCATGGATCTTTGTATAGAACAGAACCGTTGAAGTGAAAATAGTTGTCAATATATCCAATATATTTTAGTTTAGGTATTTAACATTTGTGTAATTATACATAGGTTTTCCTGTAGTTTGTAAGTTTGGTATAAACCTGATATGCACTTACTGTAGTTCTCTGTCCAGTTTGGAGCAGGAACAAATCTGTTTTGAGTACAAGCTGGAAGCAGTGGATCTTGGATATAAAATGTAACCTTGTATTACATTTTCAAGTGGCTTAATCCTTCACTTGTTGAACAAAATACCTCCTGTCACAGATAAACCAATGTAAATTGCCTTAATTATTTTTTTTTTCAATATAGCCTGTGAATACACTTTTATTCTCCTTCAAATGTCTAGAAACAAAGTTTAACAATTTTCTCCCCAAAGAACAAAATTCCAGTGCAGCTTAATAATTTTTAATAAGTTAATAATTCTACTAACAACTATTTTGAAATATCTGGAACAACAATTGCTTTAATTTTGCATTCACATGTTAAAGACTAAATATTTTCTTTATTTCCACTTTATACAAGCTTTAGAATAATTTTACCCTTGATATGTGAAGAATCTCTGGTTATTTTGCTACTGTTCTGACAGCAAAAAGAATTGTTCTTTACTGCACAGTGTTTCAGATATGCTGACTCTTGTTAATAGGTTAATCTTGTGCTTAATATTTTCTCCCTCTGTTACCTCATGCTCCAAAAGAGCAAAGTTTTAGAAATCAAAGTTGCAGATCTCAAATTTTTATTTCTATTTATCTCTCTCAGCATTCTCCGTCGGAACCCTTTTTAGAGAAACCAGTGCCGGATATGACTCAGGTTAGTGGACCGAATACCCAGCTAGTGAAAAGCGATGATTATCTGCCATCAATTGAGCCGCAGCCACAGCAAAAGAAAAAGAAAAAGAAAAACAATCACATTGCTGCTGAAGGTCCCAGTAAAGGTTTTGGTAAGGAAGACTTTCCTGGGGGACTTGACAGCCAGAATCTAAGCAGAAACTCAGTGGATTGCTCCCAAGAAGACAAAAAGAAAAAGAAAAAGCCCAAGGCAAAAAAAGAACCGAAGGATCCTAAAGAACCCAAGGAAAAGAAGGAACCCAAGACCCCCAAAGTCCCTAAGACCCCTAAAGAGCCAAAGGAAAAGAAAGCAAAAAATACCACGCCAAAACCCAAGACCAGCAAAAAGGCTAGGTAAGTCAGGAAACTTGTATATGCAGTAAGAGATAAACTGTGTTTGTGGGATTTCTAGAGCATCTGTGCTAAATAGCGTGGGTGGAGAGGAAATCTTGTTTTGTCGTTTGCCTTATACCATCTACAACATCATGTTTTTGAGAAGCTTGGGCACATTTCTCTTGTTTGACTTTCCTGTTTATGGCTTCTCAGTTATTTTAAGCAAGCTGGAAAGGCAGAAGGTTAGTTTTTCTGCAGAAGGCAGAAAAGTTTCTGGATGTGTTAGATTTTAAAAGTAACTCTTTCTCCTCTAATGCTCGTCTGTCTTTGTGTGTGGTGGAATTTTTGTGTTGAGGAATTAAACTGCTTCAATATTAATGTAGGGTTTCAGAGATGAAGGCTGGGAGCAAAATGGTTTGATGATGTTTTTCCCTAAACAAAGAAGTTAGGTACTTCACATTGTTGTATGCTCTACAACCCTTACAGACACTGTTTTGTGCTAACACGACTCATGGGCTCTAAGCTCTGCTGTTAAAAAGGCATTTTATATGGATATTGATGTGTCCTCACCTTAGGAATGATATTAATTTTCCTGTTTCACGTAAAATCTTTGTGGTTAGACCAGATGGTTCATCCATGTTTCTTAACTGGGTTTTTTAACTTGCCATTCAGCATTGTGTACCTTTATCAGGATAGGCTTAAAACATTCCAGAGTAGTACGAGAAAGCATAAACTGTCATTACACATGAGTAAATATGTCATAGGTAATAACACAGATTCTTTCCTTGTCCCTCAAGTCCCTAAACACCGTCGTTATAAATGCCTACTTGGAAGAAAACTGAGACCACAAAGACATTAAAGCTCAATATTTTTTTTCATTTGTACCTAGAATTTCTTACAACTGTTCTGAATTTGTTCCAAACATCTGAATCTGTTTTTCAAGATGTGGCTAGAGTTATATTTTATAACTTCCAGATGGAAGCACAGCCAGACTTGGTTAATCCAAATCAGTTTGCAAAATCCATTTGTATTAGGATTTAAAAATTGCAGTTAATGAATCAGCTTTGCATATATTCTGCAAGACTGACTATTTATTGGTTAGGTTTGGTACAGTTCTGTAGCTAAATGAGGATGGACAGTAAGATGTCATTTGATGCTTTAGCAAGATAGAAAAGTTTCTGTACTAGCAGAGATGATGTTTCCTGAAGAATTTATAAACATAGGCTTGTAAAATCAAGTGTTGATGTGTACAGGTTGTATTAACTGATCAGTAAATTACAGTTGATCAGCCTATCCCTATTGCAGCATTTACTTTGGCTGTGTACCAGACTACTAAGGACTGGGTTTACATACACAGCAGCAATTCACAGCTTAGAAAATCTGTTAAGTTATATATCATCCAATATATCTTTTTGAAATGAAAGTACTGTATCAGCTAAAATAGCCTTTTCATGGAATCACAAAATGGTTGGGGTTGAAAAGGGCCCCTGGAGATCATGTAATTCAATGCCCTTGCTAAAGCAGGCTCACCTATAGCAGGTTGCATGGTGTCCATCCAGGACCAGGCTTTTAGTATCTCCAGGGAAGGAGACTCCACAGCCCCCCTGGGTAGCCTGTTCCAGTGCTCTGTCACCCTCAGTGTAAAGGTTTTCTTTTTAGACAAATGGAACTTCCTGTGTTTCAGTTTGTACCCACTGTCCCACGTCCTGTCAGTGAGCGCCTCTGAGCAGTGTCTGGCCCCACTGTTTCCACACCCATCCTTAAGATACTTGCATGCATTGGTAGGATTTCTTTCCAGTCATCTCCAGGGGAAACAGGCAAGACTTCCTCAGACTGTCCTCTAAAGACAGGTACTCCAGTTCCCTAGACTCACAGGTTTAAAGGCTGACCAGGCTACATCATAAATGTTACCAGATTTTTGCTGCCAAAAAGTAAAAACTGTTTATGGCAGGACTTCACAATTGACTACATTGAAACGTTGTTTGATAAACCATGGTTAGAAGGAGTCTGCCTCAACAACTCCCTGATTGTCTGGACATCAGAGCTCAGAGCTGCTCCGTCCTGTCCACTCAATCCTAATACCTCTATGCACATCTTCTCTAAATCTTGGGACATGCAATGCAGATTAAAGGAGCAGTGTTTCCTGTGAAGGAACTAAACACTGCTTGCTTAATTGTGTTTGTAGGCAAGTCTTTATCTGCTTTCCCATGCAATCAATGACTCTTGTCATTGGCTGGCTTGGTGACTTACTGTACTCTAGTAAGTAATAAGCTCTGTTGTTTTACCTGTGAGAGAAACATGTTTGGAGCAACAGCAAGAGTATTGGGTGTTCCTTGTGCTTAGTCGGGGGTGTGGAGAAAGTCCTGCTTCTGCCGTAATGGGCTTGTGTCTCTTGTTACCAAATGCTTTCCTGAAAACAAGGTTGTTCTCATTTTGTGGTCTTGTCAGCTTCAATATTAAGCTTCTTTAAAGAACCCAGAGACTGTGTGGGGATCCTATGCTGCCAAAGGATTTTAAATCAGTGAAAGAAACTTGCTTACTTTGGCAACATCAAAGACTGGGGAACCTGTCCAGTGACAGATCACTGAATCAAGTTTTTTAAATAAATCAACAGTCCAAGTCATGTAAGTCACAGTATTTCAGCAGCACTAACTCTGGAAAGGATATATTACAGTAGCTTAGATGAATGAGAATAATGTATGGTAATACAGATTATGGATGATTATGTAGAAGTAAAATATTTTTATAAAGTTAGTGTCTGGCATGTCTTTACTGCTACTGTGTAAAATGCTCAGTATTTTGCTTTTAAGCATTGAAAGGAATAGGTGTGATTTAGAAATCTAAAAATGCTGTGTGTAAGTAATGGTCCTCATTCCTGAGTAAGATGATCAGCTTCAATAGAAGAGTTTTGCAATCATGTAAAATTAAGGTAAATAAAATTAGATATTTATTGAAGAGCAATGTTTTTTGGATAGAGCATAACAAGTCCTTAATAGTTCAGTTTGGCACAGGCTGTATAAGGGCATACACATGGATGAAAAAATCTGATGTTTAATTATCTTAACCATTTTGTAATTTAATGTAGCTCATAACCCTGTTTTTTTAGTTCCAATTTCAACTTAAAGTATAATCCTTTTATGTAACAAATAAAAACAAAACCCCAGAAACTCTATCCTTCACATCTCTGTTATCTTTGGTGCAACTTGCAACAAAATGAGCAGCCTGCCTCACTGAAATGCACCTTCATGTGAGGAACAAGTCAGATTGGAAAATGGAAGAACCTGATTAGTTTAATGGTGGTTTGAATTGTGTCATGGGATCTCAAAAAGAAAGAAAATGCCCAAATTTTCTGCTAGTATGTTACACTGCATAGTGAAAGAAAGATCACACGTTAATATTGCACTACTAACTTTTAATGGATATTTGCCCAATCCTACCAATACTGAAAGACAAATATAGTGGTGGCCAAAAAAAATAACACTGGCAAAACAAATCTCTTGTGGACCAAACTAGTCAAGTTTGAAAGCAAACTAGGATCACAAGTGAAGTGTTTTCATTAAATTGAATGGGTACTGAGTATTATGTGGGCTCTAAACTTCATGAAGCCAGCTTCAGGCACATGCAAAGAAGGCAGATTTTTCCAAAAGTAGAGGGACAGGGAAAGGCAAGTAATCCTACTGAATTGCAAAGTCATGGCTCAGATATCTGTTCCTCCTGTGCCTGTCCCTGGAGGAGATGAAGACCACCTGTTTGAGAAGATCACGCTGCAGCACAGCTGATATCTCTCCTGCTGCTTCCTATGAAACCCTAGAGACTGGCCACTGATTATGGTGGTAGGAGCAGTAACTATTTGCAAGGGCCAAATGGCAGCTATTTGCAGGAGCTCTTGCCTTTTCCCATCTCCTCAAAGCAGTGTGCTGTGCTTTGCAGGGCTGCTCATATCTGCTTCCTCCCCTCCCTGTGGCAGGGAAAGCTTCATCTTCTCCACACACTGAGCAGCAGCCTGGGAAACAGTGTAGGGCAAGTGGGTTGTTGCTTACAAGGGAAGTGCTAAACATGAGCATAATTAAAGTTTTTAGAGGGAGGTGGAGAAAAGCTTTTTTGGCACATGGTTTGGCTGTTTGTTGTATCGGAAACGGGATGGCTCCTGGCCACGGAAGTGGGAAGAGGCTGCTGCGTGGGGGAGCGCTGCGGACAGCAGGACACAGCACCCTGGGGAGCTGTAGGACAGGAAGAGAGGTCCCGAGGCAGTGGTGGTAGATTCCACTCCCAAGGTCAGATCATCCTGAGCGAGGCAGGAAGGGGCTGCCTTTGGGAGAGAACAGGAAATTGTGTGAGATTTCCATGCATGTGTCCGCTGAGGCTGTTCCTGTTCACACCTGTCCTCATCTCCCTTTTGAACCAGCCCAGCTGCCTGATATTTACCTTTGCTTGTGCTGCAGGGCAGGCCTTGTAGGCTTCACTAGTATCAAAGCCTTTTAGTAATTTGGCTGACTTTTCAGGCTGGGTAAAACCTTGTTGTGTATTGTTTTTCCTACTTTTGTGATATGTAAAAAATTGATTTTAAAAGAAGTTTTGATTATACTAGGAGCTTTAAAAAATAATTGTTTTCCTTGGGTTAGGCAGTGAAGTATAAGTCTCACATCTCTGAAAAAGAATCCCACCTTCTCAAAATGTCAATGTTTTTATGCTCCACAGTGAATGTGTAAAGTTTGTGTAAGCTAGGTTCCTATAGTGAATCTGTTACAATGTTCCCAAATGATAAAATAAAAAAAAAATCAGTAATGCATCTGACTTCCTTTAGATAATAGAATTATAGAAAAAAACATCATCCAAGTCATGATAGTTGTCAGAAATTATACTAATAAACAGATCTATCAGTTACCCAGATCAGGTGAAGTAGTTACACAGGTTAAACATATGGGCTAATTCCCCCCTTAATCCTGCAAAGCATGTCATGATTTTGGGGTCATTTTTGAGTGAGATGGTTTGCCCTTGTAAGTTTCTGGAGTTTCATCTAGCTCTCTTGGGGGCTGCTGAGCTGATAAAATACACTTTGTTGCAGTTTAGATATCTTTCTCAAATTTTAAGTCTAGCTCTCGTTTTAGTTGTCCTACTTACTGTTTTCCTATTCAGCCTCTTTTTCTTCATGTTGTCTGCATGTTTGACCTTCTGCAGGTTGTATTCATACTGATCCTCTTTGGTCAGTATGATGTGCAGTCCTTGGGGGTAAGAGAATGAAACCAGAAAGTGGTATTGGACAGCAAGTTTGTAGAAGGTGTAATCTGAAATATCTGTAATATCACTTGAATTGAGGGATGAGTTTAACTGATGGTTTTTAAATACTTCAAAGTTTTGTGTGTAGCAAACACTGCTCCAGTTTGTCCTAGATTTATAGTTCTTGTTTTGTGACTGGACACTTAGTTTGTCTCTAGTGGGCCTTGTCTAAATTTTGCATTCATGCATGTGTAAAACAAGTATGAGAGACAGTTGTCTAAATTTGTATGTTACAGCTTACATTCCTTGTTGCCAGACTTGGAAAGTACTAATCATGTGTATCCAGTGTTGAGCACTGACAGGGAGTCCTAATGGTAGAGTCTCTGAGAACAGTCTCTGAGTACTTGCCTGCTTTTCATGTGGAAAGGTAATTCTGTTCCAGGCTAATGCTGAGTGTGATCTGCTGGAAGGTGCAAAGGCTGAGTCAAAAGTGGGTACATTCAATTGTCAGGAGCAAATCACACTGGCTCCGTGGGAAGAGGAAGAACAGTTGCTGGCAATGCAAGGAAGCTGGTGCTTTCACTGGCCAGATGAAGCTCCTGCATGTGTGATGCACTGGGAAGCAGTGTGTCCCCGCGTTTAGAGAGGTGGTGCTGTTCTATTTCTACTTCACTTTTTTTTTTTTCCCCCTTTCTTTCCCTTTCCTTCAAAGAAGTTGTAGCTGTGCATTTGAAAAGAGCAGTTTCTGTTGCTGAATTTAGAACTTAAAATTCCCGGTGGGGCTGCTCAAGGGCTTTGTTCTCCTCAAGCTGGTCGCTCTTTCACGTGTGTGTTTATAAGTGGTCTGGAAAGGGAAGGGATTTGAAACTTTGTCCGAATCGCTTCGACCGCGTCTCCGTTGCCGAGGGTGCCTGTGTACACCGAGACGCACGGCTCGGGCGTAGATGTAGGTCATGAAGTAGTCATGGCTCGGACAGAGAAAGCTCTCGTAGAGGCCGCATCGGAACCCGTGTCGGGGCGGACCTGCCCGCAGCGCCGGGCTCTTTGTCTGAGCCCGGCCGGCCGGGAGCGCAGCGCGGTCGGTGGGTCGGCGGGCCCTCGTTAGCGCTGCCCGGCCTTTCAGCAGGCTGGTGTTTTATCCCGCCTAGCCCACGCTATTCTTCCCGGCTTTAAGCCTGTTATTCACAGGCAGCCGTGCACCGGGGGCACGGCACCACGGCGGAGCTTTAATTGCGCGCCCCGCTCCGATTTACGGGGGTCAGGGGGGAAAAGCGCCGGGCGGTCAGCGCGCTTCACCTGGCGGCGATCGTCACCTTCCATTTAAACAAGTTCGAGAAACGAGTAAAGCGGCGTTTTGTGTTTGTTTTGCTTTGTCGCTGTTTGGTGTTCAGTTTTGAGTCGGTGTTTTTGGAAGCGGTTTGGCGGTGATTTGCTGGAAGCCGGTGTGTGTGCGGCGGGGGTTCCCGTGCCGCGGCCGCGCAGGTGCCGGGAGCGGGCGGGCGCTGATTGAGGGAAGCAGATGGCAGCGCTCGGTGGCCGCCGGCCAGCGGAGCAGGTGCTGGTCACGTGGCCGCGGGTTGCCGGGGCGACGCCAGCGCTCTCGGCGTGCGGATGAAAAGGCGAAGGGGGCCCCGCTTCAGCTGCGGCTTTTTGTGCCATTGGTGGCAGCCAGAGCGGAAACAAGCGCCGGCGGGGAGGGAGGGGAGCCCGCCGGGCACCGAGCGACGGAGGGAGGGAGGGCGGGAGGGACGCGCGCTGCCCGGCCCCGCCGCCTCTCGGGGCTCGCCCTCTGGCTGCGCTCCTCCCGCCGTGCCAAACTCTGCCCCCGCTGTGCCCGCGCTCTTTGCGCCGTGTCGAGCTCTTCCCCCCTGCATCCCGTTTCATTTTTAATTCTTTTTAAAAATTGTCACAGTTTAAGGTAGGCTTTTTTGAGCTGTGTCATGTCCTATTAATTTCACAGGATTGTTAGGGTTGGAAGGCACCTCTGGAGATCATCTTATCCAAGACCCCTGCCAAGTAAAGGTCAGCTAGAGCAGGTGACACAGGAAGGTGTCCAGGTGGATTTTGAATGTTTTCAGAGGAGGAGACTCCACAGCCTCCCTGGGCAGCCTGTTCCAGTGCTCTGCCACCCTCAATGTAAGGAAGTTCTTCCTCATGTTGAGGTGGAACTTCTGTTTTTGTTTCTGGCCGTTGCTCCTTGTCCTGTCACTGTGCAGCACTGAAGAGAGTCTGGCGCCATCCTCTTGATACCTACTATTGAGATACTTAAATGTGTTAATGAATCACAGAATTGTTAGGAATGGAAGCCACCTCTGTAGATCATCTAGTCTCACTCTTTAAATCGGCCCAGCTCCCACAGTCTGTCCTCTTAAGAGAGATGCTCCAGACCAGTAATCATCACTGTGCCCCTCTTCTGTATCCTGTTCACTAGCTCCTTGTCTTTGTTTCGCTGAGGAGTCCAGAACTGGACACAGTACTCCAGATATGGCCTCAGTAGGGCTAGGTAGAGACAATTTTGCAATAATACCAATCCATGTTCAAAACTCAGTCTTTTCATGTGTAAGTTCTTTTTTAAATTTTTTAAACTTGGAAATCAGCGCTAGTTTACGCATAGGCTGCAAGGAGAAAATAACACTGTAGTTGATTTGTAGGAGTCCTGAAGAGACATGTGACTGTATTGGAAAATTTTAAATTACATCTCCAATATACACTCTTGGTGGGCTAATCTGCTGATCAAAATGAACAGACTTAAAGCTGATGTTTAAATGAGAAAACACAAATATGAGGATCATGAAGAAAAAACAAACCCTGGGCAGTTTCCCAGGCATGAAAGTAATGTGATGAGAATGTATAAGCCACATAAAAGTGTCTTATATAGTGCTTGGTGACCTGTGCTTGCCATGTGTCAGGTACCAGCATACAGCTCTGCTCAGCTGTCAGCCATCTCAGCAACTTCCCATAGCAAGCCCCTCACATTGGGAATGGGCTGCTGGGAGCTGACCACAAAAATCTAGTTAAAATCTGTCTCAGACTCAAAGGCTAGATGTGCTTTAAAATACTACCTTCTACCATCGATTTTTGTTGCCATTTAAAAATTTCCCCCCTGCCATGCTGCAGATCACCTCAGTTTGTGATTTGGTGACGGTGTATTTAAAGCTGTATTTTAATACATATGTCTTCACCCATTTCCAAGCCACTGAGTGCAGCTGGAGACAGTCCCAGCTCTTCAGGTGATGAACGTTTTCATGGGGGAGGAAGGGAAGGAAGAACCCTCCAGATATCACTGTCAGTGGATATAGATTTCTGGTATTGTATAGATGCTGAGATGCTAGTATGGTGTTTTTTTCCCCCTGTACAAGCTGCAGTTGCATGTGTTGAAGCTGTTTGGGTGCCCTCAGCACTGACACTAGAGTGCATTTCCTGCTTGGAAATAGCAGGGATTGTAGAAGAAGATGAATTCAGTCCTTTGTTTTGATAACGCTTGATCTGGATCTGCTTACCTGGGCTGCATGGTTAATACCAGACAAGCACATGTGTAATCCTGTTTCTCTTCTCATGTGTCAGGTTGTCCAAACACTGCTTTCAGAAAGTGCAGGTTCTGAGGAGGGCAGCTCGTCCTTTCCCATCTCATTTTTAGTTTCTTGTTGAGTACACATCGAGTGTCGCTGTCTAAGGTCTTGAAGGAAAGAAGTGAGGTGTCTGTTGTTAAGGCATGTGTAGTGATGGCCCATGCAGCACTGATTTTGCAGTTACTTTGAAATACTTAAGAAAGGCAGTTGAAAATAATGAAGTCCCTCAAAACAAACATCTCATGGGTCAACTGTTTTTTCAGCACCTCTTGCTTATATTTTTCTACAAATACTGATTAAAAATGCCTCTGTTTCAGTAGCAAGAAGCAAGATTCTGAAGCCAGTGCTGCGAAGAAAAAGGTTAACAAGGGAAAGGAAGGTTCTGAAAACTCAGATTTGGAAAAAACTCCACCACCATCACCTCATCCTGAAGATGAAGATGATCCAGGGGTTCAGGTAATGCTATTGTTCAAGTTCATTGTGGGCTTTGACGACTTTGAAGCATATTTTTCATCATAATTTTGCTTTACAGTCTTGTTGCTTGCAGATATGTGTACGGTGCTGCTGAGTTTTCACACATTCTCTTTGATTGCTGTTGCAGTTATGATGCTGAGTGTTCTCTTCTCTAGACTTAACGCACTATTACAAAGTCTTGCTTATAAGCTTGGTGTTTATTCTTGCATTGGGTTTGCAAACCTTCTGAAACCAAGAATGAGACATGACAGAGCAGAGTATTGGAAACATGCATGTCAAGCACTTGTAGCTACACTGCTTTAGTGGATGAAGGGCTTTTCTTGCAGAATTCACGTTGATTAATTTCTCTTGACCACTGCACACCTATCACCTTCTGTCCAAACTTTGTTTCACATAAAGCAAATCTGGAAATAGAGCAGCATAAGTTCTGTGTGCCCTGTCATTTGACATATTAAGAAGTGGTCAGCTCCTGGCTTGCTTCTGCTGGCAGTGTTTAGAGTGGACACTAAAAATAAGAATCCCCTCATGAAGAGGTGGGGCAAATTGTGGTGGGGAAAGTATGAGACTCCTATGTAGTCATACCAGTGTACATGAATTCCACTGCATTTGTTCTTTGCACGTCAGGTTGTGGATGGATTGCTTCTGGTTATGAGAGATGTTCAGACCAATGATCAATTGGGAATGGTGAAAGTAGCCTGGTGAAGACTTTGGCAAACAGTTGTCCTACAAAAGCATGGTTCAGGCTCTTCCTTGCACTATTTTCAAGAAGAATATAGTAAATAATGAAATGTGAGCGATCTAGTATATTCTAGTTAAAAAACAAAAGCAGCAGTATGAGAGTGTGTTCTTCCTGACTCCTTCAGACAGTGTATTCTGAACTAGAGAAGTTGAGTTAAACCATGCAGATATTAAAAAGTTTGAAGAATTAAGTTTTCTGTTCTGTGCTGCAAATCTCTGCCAGCCAGATTGATGACACTGGCAAAAGATGAAGAAACTTCAGGGCTTTGGATGGGATTTTTTAAGTTAGTTTGTAGGTGATTCTATTCCATTTACAGTTCAACATTTCTGCATGGTTTGCTTGTTTTCAAAAAAACTTTTGTCAGACACAATTGGGTGATAAATGTTATGTTTGATTTTTAAATTTTTAAAATTTTTTTTTGTAAATCGAAGTGCTAGGCACTTGCATCACTTTTAAATTAAATGTAGCAAAGTATTTTAGGAAATTTTCTGTTTTCTTAGTACTGTCTTGCACTGTGCATGCTATAATGCACTTTTTGCATGAACTTAGGAAAGGGTTCCAACCATGTTTCCTGGGACAGCTACAGTTAATAAACTTGTTATGTATTTCTCAACAGAAATTGATGATATTTAATTGTCTAAGACACAGTTGCATTCTTAGTGTTAAATCCTAAGTCTTCTCTAGAGATATTATGTAGTAATGCACAGTGATGCATTGTTTTCTTTAAGGAGCAGAAATATTTGTGTGTTGTGCAGGTTTTTTATATTCCATTATCAAACCTATTACTCACCTTCCTAGCTGTAGATCAGTTAATGAGTTAATCTGGTGCAGGTAAATACATGCACAGTTTCTGTCAACAGCATAACAATTGCAAAACCACATATGAATGTAAGAGGAAACAGGAAGTTGATCAAGTCAAAAAAATATCAAATAAAGGCTACCATCATGTTTTAGGTATTCTTTCTGTTAGGGAAATGGAAGAAAAGATTTTTGGTACCAAAAATAATGGTAAGACTTACCTACAGAGTCAGAAGAAAATTGGTATTTTCCCATCAGTCATCATGTAAATCAAGATGCAAATTTGTCAGTGTTACTATTTTGAAATATAAAAATATTGTTTTCTGGAAACCCCCATAAGTTACTGCATTAAAGGTGGAAGTCACATCACCATTGTTTAAAAGGGTGATGTAAGCTTAACCTTTGCTCAAAATTTTCATTTTCAGTTAAATAAAGAATTTCTATTTTTGTGAAGTGCACCAAGTATTTATGCTTTAGAAAGAATGATTAGCTATCTAAAAGTAAATATTTGACTTTGTCTGTGTATATTGAGAGACTCAGTCTGTTAAACAAGCTACATAAGTATTTGCATGTATCAGTGAGGATGTGCACTGGCTGAGAAAGATGTAAAATATAAAAAGTGTAAAATATATAAGTAAGTAGTCTATCAAGTCATTAAGGTGGGGGGGTTTCAACATTTGACAGTCAACATAATTTTAATGTATACATTACTCCATTAAGATATTTGAGGCTCAGTTGACAGTTTTGTTTAGCAACATATGCTTACAGCTTTTCAAATATATAACCTGATGCAGACTATCTGGGAAGTTGAATTTTATTGTTGTAAAAACAATACCCAGCACTGAACATCAAGTTGCAAATTCTGTCAAATGCATACTTCTGTATTTTACAGGTTGTTTTGTGCAATACTGCTGAAGTTTTATCTCATTCTGGTGGTGAGGCTATGGGAGCACAGAAATCATGTTTTCAATTTGGGGTGGTTCAAGTTTTCCATTCTCCTCTATTAGTTTGGGGTCTTTTCCCATGCTGTGCTGCAGGATGCCTTTCTGAACAGTGTTGGGTCAGTGAAGTGAGGAAATCGTATTTCATTGTGTTTCCCCTACAAGATAATCCCGGTACAACTGGGTGGATGGGGAGAGGAAGAAAGTGTGTTGTCACTGCTTAGCAACACAGTGGGCCATGCTGTGGAAAGGTGGTGTTTGGTTCCTGCATTGGCCATCTGTCAAAGTTTGTTACAGATGTGAATGGAGAAGTGCAGCTTCTTGGGTTTTAATTGCTTTCTGGGATAGGCTTCCTAATTTTTTAAGGTTGTTTAGTAATGTTAAAAAAAGTGAAAAAATGCCCCCTACTTTCCAACTTGAAACAAGCATAAAGTCAGTTTTTATTTGTGGTTGTTTTTTTGTTTCATTTTAGGTTTCTGTTGTTTTTTGCTTACAGAATTTAAGAATGGCTAGCAGGCAGGAATTCAGAATAGTAGTGCCCCGAGTCCAGTCTTTCTGCCAGGGTGTTTTAGAAATTATAGCATTTACTGCACACTAATGTATTAGAGACACACAAAGAAGTTTTCTTCGTTATTCTGCTTCTCATCAGTTTTGTTTCTCATGAACAATATGAATGCGTTCTGTTCAGAAACGACGCTCCAGCAGGCAGGTGAAGAGGAAGCGTTATACTGAAGACCTGGAATTCAAGATTTCAGATGAGGAGGCTGATGATGCTGATGCTGCTGGAAGAGACTCTCCTTCAAATACTTCTCAATCAGAGCAACAGGTCAGATATGAATGGGCTGTAAAGGTGGCCATAACTGCAGCATTCAGATATCAAATATGGGCCCTTTTCCTGAATGGTATTCGTATGTGATTGATAGAATGTGCCAGAAGGCATTAGTTTTTACATTCCTAAAAAATATCTCAACTCATGGCTTTATTGAAAGTTCAAGCTGAGTTCTTTGAAATTACTGGTCCCTAGCTAAAGGAAACCTAAACTGTACTGCTAGAAATCTAGAATGTACTTCTGTGAATGCAGTGGTCTGGCTTCTGTGACTTTAATAAACCACTCAAGCTTGTCCCCTGCTGCTAGGCACCATAAGAACTCCTTTATGAAATTACTGCCTTGTAGTACCCAGCAGGGTACACTTTATTCTCTCTGCAATGTAAATGATGGATAAAATAGTTTGAATAAGATGAGGGGTAATACTGTAGGAATGACTGTTGTAACAATCTCATTGTTTTGTAGTGCTTTTTCAAAGAACTACTTCATTTAACTGATGACCTATTGGAGAATATATCCATGTTCTTTGGTATTTCATTTGGCAATTTGTTAAGCCTTGTGAAATATTGTATGTGATCTCCATTGTTAATTGTGTCTTATCAGAAGGACAGTTGGGATGGTTTGCCTCCCGTTGTAATAGTGAATTAATGTAACAGAGAATTGAAGGCAGTTTTGAGAGTGATCGTGTCAACACCTGCACTGCCAACTAGAGCTACTGAACATCATCTGCAGTTTAGACTGTATGGTGCTGAAAGCATGTATTAATTTAGGACAGGGGGACTGCTCATGTTATATCTGTTTATCTGTGCACGTCAACCTTTTTTACTGAGAGAGCTGGAGTTGCGCTAAGTCTTAAAAATGGGCCTAAACAAGTATCCTTCAATCGTTTATTACAGTATTAAGTCTCTTTGAATCCTCAAAGTTCTTATGCTAGAGGGAGAATGTCCTCTTGGTATTAAGTTTCTGTTACAAAAAATTATTTTAAAGTTTTTCTAATGAAGGAAATCTTTAACAAAGATGCACTCCCATAACTCTTGTATGCTGTTTATGATGTAGGAATCTGCTGATGCTGAAGGTCCTATTGTGGAGAAAATCATGAGTAGCCGTTTAGTCAAGAAAAAGGTAAAACAAATCCCCTTCCCCCCATATTTTAAATAGGCTAAGCATATTTCTGCTGAAGCCCTTACTGAGTTCTTAAAATGCCTTGGATATTCCCAGTTAAAAAACTGTTCTGTTGAACAGAGGAGGTACCCTGAAAGTGTATTCCGATGGTATGCAACATGTTTTTCAATAGACATACACAAAACAGATTGTGTAATCTTTTACTCATTTCTTGCTTTTTTTGGATGAAAATTTTGATTTTTGCAAATATACATGCTTGAATGAAATCTGTGGTGCTCTTCGCTTCAGAGTGATATTCCATAGGAGTTTGAGGAATGGGAGAACTCAAAAACCCTTGCCCATAATTTTTGCATCTTTTGATGGCAGTTGTGTTTGGCAGCTGAAACAAATTTACGTGTGGCATATACACAGGTGATGAATATCTTCCTTGTCACTGTGCTAAGATGGAGAAAGAAATACACAAGTTTAATGTGGTTCCCTTATAATTCAGCCCTGGCTCGTAGTTAAGTTCTTATTTTGCTTACAGATTTTTCTAATCTGCTTCTCAACTTGATTGGCCTTTGTACTTCCAAAGTATTAGAACTCTGAGAAGGAAGTAAAAAAGAACTTATTCCAAAAAGGGCATGATTATATTTGACTCTTTTGTGGAGCTAATTCTCTGACTTGTACTGCAGTTGGAGAGAAAACTGTCTGACTTAGACTGATACAGTATCATGTTGATCTTTTTTAACCAGCAATTCATCTTTGCCTCAGTTTTAATTTTCAAACTGGAGAAAGGAAATTTGGCTTTATTAATGGATTTTTTTTCAATGTTCTTGTGGTTTGGGGTTTGTGTTTGGGTTTTTGTTTGGTTTTCTTGGACAGGGTGGGGTATGTGTGTTCAATTTTATTAGTACTGTCTTAATATCATTAACAATTTTGTAAACCTACATTCATTTAATGTCATGAGATCCTGTGATTCAATCTGACCTGTTTATGCATCTTAGAGCATAAGCTTCCAAGGCTTTTTCAAGCGTTTTTTCTCTAAGTTGTTTTTTTTTTTTTATTGAGTCTAGAGCTGTATTTTGTGTTTCAAATAATGGGCTTATTTTTCAGATAAACTTGAGGCAATATAAAGTGAGTATTTACTTGTCCTGATGGCCTTCTAGGCAGGAGAGGGGGATGTGGTCCTTTCATAAATGTCTTTACAGGGGAAGCTGTTTTTCACCAATTATTCTTCCCTTCTTCCTCTCCCCTGCAAACAAAGGTGTGATTACTCATGGGGAGTGGGTATTTTGCTGCAGTTTGTAGGAAGTAGTTGGTCTGCTGCCTACATGTCTTTGATTGCAAGCTCTGCTGGAGGCAAGCTCTATTTTGAGCTTTTTCTTTAATGTTTTTTATGGATTGTATTTGCAGGTTTGAGGGGTGTCTCTTCTTTCCCTGCTCTTCTCCCCAGCCCTCTTCTCCAAATTTAAAAAAAAAAAATGGATTTCAGGATGTTAATATTTAACATCTGAAGTATCCAACTGTGCTTTTATTAAAGGTCTTTTACACTCTTACTAACGTCATCAAAACCCTGGTTGTTAGATTACTAATCAAAGTAAAATTGCTGCGATCAGGACCAGTGCATAAAATAAACACAAGGAGAAGCTTCACTAGGAAACCTTTCAGTGGATTAGGTTGTAACAAAGATGTTGCATTCAAGTAAAGGACATTAGATAATGAGTATGCTTTTGGAGCAGTATTCTTATCATAAAATCATGCTGGTGCTCTGAGAAATAGCCTTAGTCTAGCTCTGGAGTTACCAGATAGGATGCAGCACTCTACGTGCAGCCATTTTTGAAGCGTACAGAGTAAAAGGTAGAGCTGAGTTCCTGTTTGAAGTAAAAAAGATGGTGTTTTTCACAGTTCCTCCTAATGTGGAATGTTGAATTCCCTTGAATACTCTTTCTTCTTGCAGAAAGCATGAAGTATGTGTATCACTCTCTTTCCAAACCTGATGAGTTTGGATGTTGAAATTTTTCATTCAGTCCCCTTTGAATTCCTGCTTCTTAACTTCGAAAAGGAATAGCTAGAACGGATTATGCTATCCAGCAGAAATAGCACGTATTTTGGAAAGACAGGGAGTTTGTAGAACCCTGTACATGCATGTTAAGCATGTGAATATCTCTTTTTGCCTACTAGTACATGTGAGAATTAGAACTAATTGGAATGTGTATGATACCTACATCTCTTCCTCAAATCAGTTTACAATTTTGGGCTGTGTATCAATTGAAATGGTTGGGTTTTGTGTGTTGCTTTGCATCTGTTATTAATGAGTTCTATCTGCTATTTGTCTGGTAGTTGGTAGTTGTGGTGGTTAGAGGTGTTTCATGGTTTGTTTTTTCTTAGGTTTTGTTGTTTGGTTGGTTGGTTATTTTTTTTGGCTTTTTTTTCCCTTTTTTGTCTCTACACCTGAGTGGCTTATGCAACCTTTTTGCATTAGCAGTGTTACTGTATCACCTCTGTGGCAATGGCATGCAAGATTATGTGCTTTTAAGTATTTGCTTGAATGAAGGGGTCATTTATTTCTTCAGTTATCTGCAGAGACTGTGAATCAGATCCTGGCCACACCTGGAAATGATAATTTGAAGTGTCCTGCATTCCCCAAGTCTGCCATGTGTTATTTTAGGATGTCTGTGTAATCAGTTTGGGGAGAATTTTGCTTAAATGTTCTATCTCACCTTTTTGCATGGTTAATATATGTGTACAGGTAGTGAGGAGTGCACAGTGACATCAGAGGCATAAGCTGCTGTCTCATATACCCTAAAGTTGTTAACCTCTGCTTTTCTGAGTGCTGACAGTTTTAATTTGATTAAATTTTGGGAGGAGGGCATAAGTGCTGAATGTCAGACTAAGATTTTAAAAATATTTTTTCTGAAGTACTTTTTGCTTAGGTGAATCTTTGATGCACTCTCATGGAACATCTAATAACATAGACCAGTTATTACCTATTAGACAATACAAAATTGTGTTTTACTCATGAGAGTTACAGGATTTATCAAGATGTGCATTGTAAATTATTGTTATTAAGTTGGCAGCTGACAGAAAATATGTTTGACTGAAACGCTATTGAGGGGAGTGAAATTGGTTAATATGAAACCTCTATGTAAAGGTGTTTAATGATGTTGTCATTGTAACACTGATGGATCTCAAAGGATTCTGGTTTAAGAGTAATCAAAGAGACTTGGCTGTAATACATTTTAGATAATAAAAGAAGTTAATGTCTTAAAATTAGGGTTGACTTCTTAAAGACTAATTTTGCCTTAGGGCAGTGAATAAGTTCCAATAATGTGATCTCCTACTTCTTTTTTCAATGCAGTTTTGATCTCTAAATATTAATATCATCTTGAGAGACTCTTTTGAATTTTTTTGTTTTAAAAAGAATCTTGATGATCTTCAGATTCCTTTCCTTTGACAGCATCTTTGTGAGTGTCAGAGAATTTCTCCCCTCTGTTTGTGTTTAGAGGATGGTTTGGAGAGCTTATCTTCTTTGTTGGAAGATTCAAGATCAAGAAGTAGCACCAGGAATCTTCTTCCATTTCTTTAGGGAGAAATAGGCAGAATCTGGTATTGTTTTGCTCTCTAGGAAGGAATACAAACAGACTCTACTGGAGTGATGTAAATGCTAACCTGAAACTCCCTTTCTACTCAGGAAGTAAAGGAATACTGTATGAATCAGGGACTGGGAATGCATGAACTTCACTGTGCTAGAACACAGTTTAATGCAGCTGCTACTGTTGTTCTTTAATTGCACTGCTGTGGAGGTGAAATCTAACCAGCAACTAAAAATGGCAATTCAAGTTTCAGAGTAGTCCCTCTTGTGTGTGTGTGTATTTTAAATATATAGAGAAAAATACAAAAGTTGTTGATTTCTACAGCAGTCAACAGTTTTGCCTGTTTAATGCTGCATATACAGTATTTATTACAGATGATGTTGTCCCTGATGAAATGTTAGAACCAGAAAATGCTGCTCTGTTTAAAATTTTCCTAAAGTTCATTAGTAAAAACAGACAGTTAATGTTGTGACATAATCTGAATTCTAAATCTGTGCCTGGTGCACTGTCCTTAGTTTGTCCTATGGCTGGGGTAAGGAGTAATTCAACAAAGTATTACATGCCATATGTTATGCAATACTTTGGCACCAGGGATAAGTTAAGGGTAGCTCAACTCTTAGCACTGAATGACCTTGGTTTTGCTGGTTTATGTCACAACTTTAACCTTGCTTTAAATGTAGTTTTTGGGTGTTAATTTAATTTGGCTGCTCTGTATGTGAGACATCTTGCCTGAGTGAATTTAATTGCACCATTGAGTAAAACTAAAGCCATGAACACTGATGCACTACAATTCTAGCAGAGGTATAAGGTTTAGTTTTATATGGCTTCTTGTTTGGAGTTATTAACTATATGGAGGAATAAACCCCCTTTAAAACTCTTTTTTAAAACATTACAAAACCCACAATGTAAAGTTGCCATGAGCCAGCCAAAAATAATACATATGGCATTCAGGAGTGCAGTTGCTAATTGGCTGCTGCCTGAGAAAATGGTACACTTGGCTTCTACTTAACACTGTGGGTTTGGCAGAAAGCCAGATTTGGGGTGAGGTTGTGAATGAAGCTGCATGTGGTTAGGGAGGAGTTCAAATGATTCATGTCTTGGAAGTTGTAGTAAGCAGTGCAGTATGTACTTGGGTAAGCAGCTGGAGGAAACTCCTCACCCATGTCCTCCCCCACAAACCTTTTCCTACACCTCCACTTGTGTCTCTGTGTGGGGACCATAGTCCATATCTCAGATAGTTTTTAAATTGTTTACTAAGTTAGGCTGTTTAGAGATTTCATTCATGTTTCAACATTTCTTTTCTTTTAGATGGAGAACGGAGAGGAAGTAGAAGTAGAGGAATTCTATGTAAAGTACAAAAACTTGTAAGTAAAGTTATGGGTTTGATTGCTATCCTCAAGTTCATATAACTTCCAAATAGCATTCAAAACTGGTTTTGTGCTGATACAAATTATTATCAAACTTTAAACATATCTTATGTTTAATCCAAAACAGTGACAGATAAACAGGGGAATACCTTACATTGGTGGTACAGGGGTTTACAGTGTCATTTTAATTTGTGGTCTCTCCAAAATTAAATCCATAGGTAAAATTGCTTCGTTATTAAATACTTTTAAGACTCATTGTGCATTGCAGGCTCATTAGCACACACCTGTGCTGTGTAAGTCAAACTGTAACTTGCAAACTAGAGTGCGTGCAAACTACTCAAAAATAACCCCTGATGTTGTATCAAAAACAAGATTTATGTTGAACAAAATGTCTAAGATAACAAACAAATGAGATGGCTTTCAGTATTCCAGCATATCGTTACCCCTCCATGAGAGGAATGTGATCGTGGTGAGAGCAGCATGTTGTTTCACTTCTGGACTCTGAAACTGCAATGCAATCAGTATTTAAAATAAAACACTTCATAGCTGGATAAGCTCACTTTTTTTGTAGGAAAATAGCCCACCTTGTGTATTTTTACCAAATTTTCTTCCTGAGAGACAGAAATATGCTTTAAGGGCAGTTATGGCAGCTAACTGCACATAGTTGATTTCACTTTAAATATGCTGTCATTTTTGTATACTTTGCACTATATTGTTTATTGTATAATGTTTAATTGCTTAATTGTGATTTGCTTAGTTCTGTTACATCATTTTTGTGTTAACTGTGCTGTCTGAGCACTAGAGCTTTTGACAGACTAAGTTTATGGAGTGGGACAAGTCACTTTGGTAGAGATACTGTTTCATCTTCTATGTTGTTAATGTGGAATTGCATTTACAAGAGGGTTTTCTTTTCTCTCTGTCAGTCATGAAAGACTCACAAGTAATTTTGAGTTACAATGCTGTTTTCACAAAAAAAATATATATAGGATGGTAGTACTTAAAATATTTACATCCTTTGATTAATTTAGGAAAATCCTACTCTTTGCTAGAATATGATGTAAAATAATGACTTTACTATAAGTGTCTTGTATAGTAATTATGTTTTAAGTATGTCCAATAAAAATCATCCTAGTTTTGTGCCAAACTAAGTATAGAAGGTATGTATTCAAATTTTGAGTTTCTATTTCCTGACAAGTTTCCCTATTAGTAAGTATAGTTTGAGTAAAGATGATTGGTTAATGACCTGTATGGCAAAGAAGACAGTGTTAAGTTTTCCAAGCATAGCACCATGCCGTGCTGGAAAAATCTAGTTATACTAGTAGAGTAAATCAGGAGTGCAATGGAAGCAGAGTTTTAAGTAAGATTTTTCTGTTTCATCTTCTAGTTCTTACCTTCACTGTCAGTGGGCATCTGTGGAAGAGCTGGACAAAGACAAGAGAATTCAGCAGAAGATTAAGCGGTTTAAGGCAAAACAGGGCCAGAATAAATTCCTTTCTGAAGTATGATTTTTTTTTTTTGTTTATTTCTTTTGCATGTTTAAGGAATATTCTTAGAAATTCTTGATTTTTTGTGCAAGCAGAGCATTTTGAATAACTCTGTGATATATCAGTAGCACTAATTCTGGTATATAGAAAAAGCATATACCATATAAAGCAATCTGGATGCAAGTCTTGCAAGTTTATGAAAGTCATCTGTCTTGACTGTATGCTTTTTCCTATAGTTTTGATTGTTTTTTTTTTCCCTTGAAGTGAGTGGCTAGTTATTAGCCTTGTAAGCCTGACTGAATCAGTACCATGTCTTTTTTCTCAGGAGCTGATTATGCCAGAAGAAATGCATGCTTTTTTTCTATGTTATGGACTGCTGCTCACTAGGGATTCAAAGCTTTTTATCATCAATTTAATTTCACTTAGAGCCATAAGCAGTAATGTAGCAGGGGTCCTGTCAATAAAAGACCAGATCCGCTGATTTGTGTGTCTGAAAGATTACCTTTTAGAAAAATGCTGTTTTTTAAGAAAAAAAAATTGTCTTCATGAGCTACTGTGTTTATTTATTTATATTTATTTTTACTATATCATTCAAGCTGAAACAATAACCTGTTGCAAATTGAAAACTTCCACCTGTTCTAAGTGAAGATACCTGGAATTGTTTCCATTTTCTCTTTTTAATATGTTTCCAAGTGGATCACAAGTTACTGTAAATACCTGGAATTTGTCATTGTTTCAGAAAAAGCTTTTAAAATATACAGTCTTTAGTCCTTTTGGCTGTCTCTTCGGTTGAAGTGGATCTTAAAACTATAAAATGAAATGCTATGCATTAGTATGGAAGAGAATCCTGTAAATTGTTTAAGGCATAGGAACAAACCTGACAAATTGTGATTTTTAGAGAAACTGTGTATGCATGCATTGTGTTTTTTCTGCTTTTAAAATAGTAATCTTTAAATCTTGCTTGTAAAGCGTTAGACAGTTCCTGTAGTTAAAATAATCCAAAGGCACTTAGTGTACAAGGCTCTAATTTCTTTATTGCAAGCTGTAGTTTTCAAGAATGCTAAATGCATTGCATGCCATAAGCCTTTTCGATTGCTCATTAGTGAATTGTAATTTCACACTTCATTTAAAATATTCTTAAACATTCTCTCACAGTAAAAGGTTTCACACAGTAATTAAGAGGCCCAGTTAACAAAGTCTGAGAAGTCTGATTCCCTCACGGGGAATGATCTTGCTGAATTGTAGCATTTCAATTAACATGTTGAAGTTTGCCAAATATAAATTCTGTGTCACCGTGACCCAAAATATTATTGCCTTGTGAAATATATAATCATTTTTTCTCTCAGGAAGGGCTAATAGAGATATCTTTTATATTTTTGTCTCTCTCCTTGAACAGATTGATGATGAGCTTTTTAATCCAGATTATGTGGAAGTTGATCGAATCATGGATTTTTCACGTAGCACAGATGATAATGGAGAGGTAAACAAAACTTTGTTTAGTGCATGTCTAGTCATACAGACATTGTGTTTAGAATTTATTGTTTCGAAATATATTAATTAGAATATATTAAGCATTTACAGAAACTACCACAGTGTAGGTGTGTAAAAAATAGGAACGTGTTTGAGAAAACATTGGCTAATGTAGTGGTTTCCCTTAAATAAAGGGGGTTAATTGAGAATTAGAAAGTTTTTTTATAAGTTACCTATTTTTTTTAAAAAGCACAAAACAACCAACCAAAAAGCAACAACAATGAAGAAGTGATATTTAATATTGTAGAAATATGTTCGTGCTTGTAATGCAGAATTTAAATGAAAATTGCAAGAAAGAGTTTTAGCTAAATGTCACAATGATTTAGACTACCTGTTACAGAAGTCCTGAACTCACTGTTTCTTCATTTCTAATGACTTGTTCTGCAAAGAAGATGGTTTTGTCTTCCAGGAGATTTCTTTTTGGTCCTATGAGAACAGAAAGCTTCACTGGCAGTGTCACTGATTCCATGTTGCTCTGTCAGTGAATGGTGATGGTTGACTTGTCTGTTGTGAAGTTTCTGATGATGCTGATAAAACAGTCAATTTTTAAATATGTAGTAAAGCATAGAATTGTAAGGGCTGAAATGGGAATATTGTTTTGCTTCTAAATTTTAGTCCAACCTTACTGATTTCAAATGTGTTAAGCTCATTTTGGTGGTAAGCCTGCATTCTCCAGGTTCTCATCTTACTTGGTTAGGTTGTCAAGGTGTCAGCCTGCTGTTTGCTTATCCTTCTGGCTGAGTCAGGCATTCAGGTCTGATCAAGCTTTTTGAATTTCATCTAGCCTGCAGATCTGTAAGAAAGGGTACACTTTTATTCTTTCTGTATTGTGAGATAATGTAATTTTTGTCTTAACAAAGCCTGTCACGCATTATCTGGTGAAGTGGTGTTCACTTCCTTACGAAGACAGCACTTGGGAGCTCAAGCAAGACATCGACCAAGCCAAGATCGAAGAATTTGAGAAACTGATGTCTAGGGAGCCAGAAATGGAGCGTGTGGTAAGAATTGGCTCTATATAGAGGATTTTATTTGAAAATAGTAAAGTAATGTGGTCTTTTAGAAACCACTAATGGGATTTGCTGTATTTGAAACAGGAGCGACCTCCTGCCGATGACTGGAAGAAATCGGAGAGTTCCAGGGAGTATAAAAACAATAACAAACTCAGGGAATACCAGTTGGAGGGAGTAAACTGGCTTCTTTTCAATTGGTACAACACGTACGTAAAACAAAGCTTACTGCTGAATCCTGCTTTGGAAAAGCTTTTATAGCTTATTTAAAATAGCAGCCTTTTAAAGTAACCTGCTAAAGTGAGATTTTAGAATCATTTATGTGGCTCATTTTTTGCTGTAGGAGTCATATACAAGCTAATTTGGGGTGGAACATGAATGTTTCAGATAGATTCTTGTGGCAAGTGCTTTGGGTTCATGCATGCCCCTGCTGCTCCTTTCTCCCCCTTGTGAACTTGAGAGGTAGATAGAAGGGATATATCCATGCTGACTGCATCACAAATCATAACATTTATTTAAAATGCAAAATGTTATGATGCCTTTTCATTCCAGAAATACCCAGTTTATTCAGGTTATTGCCTTACTGATTTTCTGTGTTTTAAGTTGGGAATAAATCATTCAGCCTGTTTTTATTCTTGTTTTCAGACGAAACTGCATTTTAGCAGATGAAATGGGGTTGGGAAAGACTATCCAGTCCATTACGTTTCTCTATGAGATATATTTGAAAGGAATCCATGGTCCTTTCTTGGTTATTGCACCATTGTCCACAATTCCCAACTGGGAAAGGGAGTTCCGCACCTGGACAGAGTTGAATGTGGTTGTGTATCATGGGAGTCAAGCGAGTCGGCGGACCATTCAGTTGTATGAAATGTATTTCAAAGATCCACAGGTAAAAGCTCTTCACTTTCCTTTTTTCTCTTTTCTTGTATGTGCTTTACAGTTGTTATTAATTTAAGCATCAGTTAGTTTTTCAGTACTGGTATGTTAGGTTTCAGTTAGAAATGCAGATACATGTATTAAGAATGCTTTTTAATAATGGCCAGTATCTCTCTGGGAATAAAAGGGTCACCATGAAATGGTGCAACTTTTGTTTGGAGTTTCATTCTTTCATGCAAGGTTTTTGTTATTTTGTGTTTCTGAGGGGAGCTGGCAAAAGATATTCTTAATGGAGAAACTCCTTTAAGTTGAACTAAGCTTAAAAATCAATCTTTACCTACCGTTCCAGGAAAGACCTGCTTGCAGAAATTAAACTTGTCAAAGCCTCTTTATCAAATTTTGTAAGTCAGATATATTTTGAATGTGTGTTACTGCGCTTAGGTTGAATAGTTGTGAGTGAAGGAAAGCAGAAATTACTAGGGGTAGAAACAGAAAATTATTTTGAAAATAGAAACTAAGAGGAGCAGCAGATCCCTACTCCTAAGTGCATGACTTTTCCCAGAATAAACAGAATTAAGGGAAATAAAATGTGCATACATTGAATGTTATTACAGAACAATAAAATCTGCCTCATGTAAGAGAGAAAAAGGGTAGAAGTTCAACCTGTGGAGTGGTATTTTCAACTGAGCTTTAAAAAGGAATAGTGGTGAATTCATATGTTTAGATTTTCTTTAAAACATTTTATTTTACACCACTGGACATTTTGATTAATAAACTAGAAGGATATAAAATCAATGTGGCACACATTAAGTGGATTTAAAACTGGCTAGCTGATATTTCTTGATGTAATTGTTAATGAGAAGTGATTTGCATTTCCAGCATGGTTCTTCAGGGATTGGTTCATGTCCATGAGCTATATAACTTACCAGTGATCTGAAAGAAAACATAAAATCATTACTGAGGAAGTTTTCAAATGACACAAAGATGTGGAGAGTGGTAAATGATTAAGACAGTTCATGGATACAGAGTAAGCTGAATTACTTAATAAATTGGATCCAATCTAACAATACTCAGAATAGCTAAATAGCTGTCTGTGTACAAGGAAGGAAGATGATTCTTACCACAGGGAGAGCTCAGCTCTGGGAAGGCTGTAAGACAAAAGCAGATCTTTTTTTGTCATGGCATATGACCAGTTAAAACATGTGACACAGTGGTTAAAAGGGCTAGTGTAGTGCAAGTGCATGGGAGAAAAAAATAAATCTTTAATATAAAGATGAGAAAAGCATTCTTCTCTTTGTCACTGATGCAATGAGTGGTCCAGTTCTGCTTAGCTCTCACTTCATGTCCTCAAAGTGTGTTGGAAAACCAGTCTTAGAGCAAAGCTATGAGAGAGATTGCAAAATAGAAAATATGCTTTTACAGGTAAAAAACTGATTAAAAACTGTTTTGAAGGTGATGACTGTGGCACAACTTGACATGTCATTAGGGCAAACAGAATGAACTATGTATTTAAACATAGTAGAGAAACACATAGTAATTTATATTAGTTAGAAGTTACAGCTGTGTGGTCTATAAAATGACTGTTTTCTTAGCAATTTATCAAAGAAACTTTTAAATTAAAATCATATCTGTGTTTGTTGAAGATTTATTTGAGTAACAGTTGCTTTATTGAGTTCTCGTGAGTCAGAGAAGTTGTGTATGTCCCAGTCCACAGCAGGAGTGCTGGAGCTAGATGATCTTTAAGGTCCCAATCCAGGCCATTCTGTTTATCTCTAATATTGTTTACAATGATTGTCACATTTAGCTTCTTACCTAGATGTATAATACACAAATGAAGTGGGATTGAAGTCAGTTTTTCTGATTCTAAAATAATTTCTTAGCAGTGATTGATATTTTGAATAATTTAAAAATTTGGGTTTATACAAATACTGTCTCTGCTGAACTGTTTCCTGTGTTAAAAATCATATTTGTTTGCTATTTGAGTGGTGCTTGTTCTCAGCATGTTCTCCCCCTTAGCAGTTACTTAGCATGAAGCCTGAAGGAATGTCATTTGAAAAATCCCACTTACTGTGCAGATTGTTAGTTATTTTGGCAATGTTGTTTCATTGATTTAAAGGTAACTAAAGGGATCTACAGCAAAATGCAGCAGAAAGTTTTGTTCCCCCATTGCCATATTCTTAATTCTTGCCGTGAGCATGGCAGTCATTTTACCCCATAGCGAGTAATGACAAAGCACTCATGGCACAGAAAAATGAATGATTTTCTGCTGGCTTTGCTCTCTGAGCTGTCTTAAGAGTTGAATCAGACAATTACTGCATTTAGGGATAAAGGAGAAATGGAAAGAACTCATCCTTTTGGTGGCAGCTAGCTTAGATGTGTCACAAAATCACCTTCTGTGTTCCATTCTTTCTAAGAGTGTCAGCTGTGAAACACATGGTAGAAACCAAAAACAGGGAAAAAAAATCTCTTCATGTTCTGAAAAAAAGAGTCCCTATGTAGTGTTCACTCTATCATTCTCCAAAGTACCATCACTGGGAATGGGATGGGAGACGAAAAGGGAGTGAAAGAAGACATGATTTAGCAGCATAATTTCTAGTTCCCTTGCCAGACACATCAACCCAGACATCAGGCATCTTTGGCTTTTTAGGTCTTAATATGAAAAGAGGCTTCTCGATCTAAGCCATTTTTCAAAAAGACAATTGAATATTGAGAGTGTGTGAGCAGCTTTTGAAGGGCAGTAATGACAGAGAACGTGCATAGGAAGCATCTACCCCATCTGCAGGAGTGTGATTGTTCAGGGTCAGCCCCACTTACCAGAGTCAAGTTGTTGTGAAATGCTAAAGAGTAGTCAATAATAAAATAAGTTTTTGCAGTGGTGTGTGACTTCAACAGCAAAGACATGGTGTTATCAGAGGCATTCTGCTGTGAGCTTCACATAGAGAAGCTTGTTCTGGTGTTCTTGAGCAATATAACTGAAAGGTCTTCCTAGGGGCCCTTCCCTGGTTGGAATATCAAACAAACCATGTGCTTTTTCTGTATTGTCCCACCTCTGAGAAGGAGTTCTGCTTTAAGATTACAAAACCTATATGTGCCAAATACAGCTAATGACGGAGACTTGGAAAAGAGCTGACATGGTTTGTAGTGGAAATTTACTTGGCTCATGAAAAGGTTACAGCATTTCAGTTTGCTGGCTTTCAAAGCTGCCCACTTAGTGTATCTTCATCTGCTGTTTGTTAAGTAACAGCTTTTTTTTGCCCCTAACAAGATAAATATTTCTGGACTGTGCCACGAGAAAGCATTGTTGAGCAGGTCATTACTCTCTCTGAAATGTTCTTGATTTGAGTAGGCAGATTTAATGCTGAGTTCAGGATATTAGGTTTTCAATCATTTCATTGGGTCAGTAGCCGCTTCTGATCCCCATGGTTTGGAGAGGATTATAAGCAGGTCACTTATAAAAGGATTCAGTCTTGCACAGGTCTAAGGGAAGAAATGGTCACCTTACTGTAAAATGTGTGTTTCTTTTGAAATGTATTCAATATACAACCCATGACAAAGTCCTTTGAAAATGTGGAGTAGCTTTGAACTTGTGTAATGCTCATCCTTACAGAGACAGTTTTTCTGCACAGACTCAGTGACACTGGAGGTACCAAATTACATTTTTCTTTGAACAGCATTGGCAAGAAGCATAGCATAATGTCAGAAAGATGCTCATTTCATTCTCCTGAATAAAGTTTATTCAGAGTTTTTTTTTAAACAGTCTTTATATCAGTGCTGAAAATAAGACTGAACTAATGAACCAGTGAATATGGTGTCAGACATCAGGTTAATTGTCCTGTTGAACTTTGCTTAACACAGACTTACAAAAATATTAAGGAATTGTATGCAGATACACATTCTGCATTTAAAAGCTCAGATATTTGCTTCTGCCAAAGCTGTTCCCTAGAGCTGTTGTAGATTCCCCATCCCTGGAAGTGTTCAAGGCCAGATGGAACAGAGCTTTAAGCAACCTGGTCTAGTGGAAGGCATCCCTGCTCATGGCAGCGGTGTTGGAACTAGATGGTCTTCAAGGTCCCTTCCAACCCAAGTCGTTCTATGAACTGTCGGTGTTTTGTATCCCGTGTGTCTACTGGGGAAAAAAAAGATAAGTCAGCGCAGTATTCAAATAGTCATAAAAAGAAAACCTTAATGCACTTTTGCTGTGTTTGGATTGTTTAGGAGGACCTTCATGTACCTTCAATTCAAGTAAAGAGAGAATTCTCTTGATGAAGTCTGAAAACCTTATTTCAATATTGTAGCAATACATTAATGCCTCGAGGCATTAGTATAATCCATATGAATTACAACTGAAATACTTGTATAACTTCTTGGTAATCAATGTGCAGTGATTCTGTGGGCCTATTTACAGGATTAAAAACAGCTATCATGAAGCCAGTAGCAAGCTTAGAGAATTGTATTTCCCCATTTAGTCAGGAACAATGACTTAATTTGCTTTAAATGTCTTGTCCCTTGTACTGTTTTGTATTTTTAAAAAATAAAATTTGAAGGTGAAACAAATTGCTTCCTTTCTTTGCCAGGGATTTTATTTTTAACATTTGCTGTTCCTTTTAGGGTCGTGTGATAAAGGGGTCCTACAAGTTCCATGCCATTATCACAACATTTGAAATGATCTTGACTGACTGCCCAGAGCTGCGTAACATTCCATGGCGTTGCGTGGTCATTGATGAGGCCCATAGGCTGAAAAACAGGAACTGTAAGCTTTTGGAAGGACTCAAGATGATGGATCTGGTCAGTGTGAATCTCTCTTATCTTTGAGTCTTCTGTAGTTTTATTACTTCTGATTTACGGTTTAATCAAAAAGTAAAATAAAAGGGTTTTTTCTCAAGTAAATCATCAGGTGTTAAAAATAAGAGAATGCAGATGAGAAAGTATAAAATACCTGGAAGCATATGCATACCTTCAGTTTTGGAGTGCTGATATTTAATAACATTTTTCATTGATTTAGATGTAGAATAATGTGGATTCTCCTAAGGCAATAAAAATAAATTTATTCTTTCCTTTTTCTCCGTTCATGTCACTTCTTCATATAGACATTTATAAAAAAGTGTAATGTGGTCAGGTGGCCCAATTTGGCCATGAGAGTTAAACTGCTCTGCATTAATATCAGCTCTAATGTTAATTTGTTGTGTGCCCATAAGGATATTCTTTCATATTGATTAAGGAAGGGCAAGTGAGTTGGTTTCTGATGCTTACATAAATATGTATTATCTTATGTGTACAAAATAGGTGCATTAAACTCATAAAGAAAAATAAGACAATGTGAAGATATTTACCATTTAAAAGACACAATAATAACTTTGTTTTAGGCAGAATATTCTTTTAAAATGTGAGAACAATGCAGTCATGCTAAAGTAAACTCTTAATTCAGTTTTTTAAAATGCTGTGTACCTTTTGTTTTTCTTATTGTGGTTGCTGTTAGAGGAAAGCACAACTTACAGTCTTACAGATAGAGATATGGGACTTTTCACATTAGTTCTTGTGGCACTGCTAAATTTATGTTTGGCTCTGGACTAGTTGCTGAACCTGTCTGGGCTCCTTCTCTAAAGCATTAATCTACTTTTGTCTCTGCCACTCTCGTGCTCTTTAGAATGTAGTAGGAAGGTAGAACTCTGCTTCAGGGTTCCTGTTAGATCCTGTGTTGATCTCCTGGCCTGAGGAGATCAGTGCACTGAGGTCATTTGGAGGTGTGGTAAATAAATGAATTTTTACTGGAAATGGTGGATTATGTTCAACTGTTACTTTGCCATCTAAAGCTCATTGTACTTGTGAAAGGGATGGGATATTGTGGACCAGTAAAATCTCTTCTTGTATCTTGGAGGACTTTTGAAGCTGCTTAAGTAGTGAAGTGTTTTTCTGGGCTATCACTGAAGAAACACCAGAGTACCAGTTAGAAATGTCCTGAGAAGAGTGTTATATAAGTAGCTGGGGGAGGGGAAAGGAAGCAAAGGTGAGACAGACATGGTGACAAGGGGAAAGAATTTTGTGTATTTTTCCATTGGAAATGAAAGTGATGGATTCCTAGGCAACTGTTTCTTAACCTTTCAGGAGCATAAAGTGCTGCTTACTGGAACCCCTTTGCAAAACACAGTAGAAGAGCTGTTTAGCTTGCTTCACTTCTTGGAACCAGGTCGCTTTCCATCAGAAACCACATTCATGCAAGAATTTGGGGATCTTAAAACTGAAGAGCAGGTAAAGTTATTTTGCACACTTACTTTTCTATTTAGATATTGAGAATTTATCCATTTTGTTGTATATGCACTTCATTATTTGCTTTTTAAAGTAATACCTATTTTTTTTCCTGGAATACCATGGTGGGTTTATCCTTTCCTTTTTTTTTTCTTTTTTTTTCCTTTTTATTTGTTTATTTTAATTTAGTTGAGGGTGTTTTGCTTTTGGTCAAAAGTAATTCTGCCTTTTCACTGTTCTGGGGGTTTTTTGGTGTTTTTTTTTTGTACTTTGTCCATTGGTCTTGCAAAAACAGGGAGACATTCCCTTTATTAAAATGTAGTGTTTAAAAATAGAGGTGGGGTGTCCTATAATGGTTTCTGGATGAAAATACTTCTATGAGAATTAACTTGTCAGTTGACATTCTTCCTTAAGCATCAGAGTGAAGGGACTCTCCCTGTAAATTCTGTGGAATTAATATCTGAGAGTTTTCTCAGTGACTTACGTGCAAACAGAAACATACTAGAAACCCAGTTTAATAAGAGGTAACCAAATGGATAGAGATGTTTTTTAAACTCAGAAATAGATTTCTCGAGCTGTCTAAAAGAAGAAATGCATAAATCAATGCAAAATGAAAGACCCTAGGTGCAACATGTTTTATATCTCAAATGTAAAATGTTTCTTTGTATGTATCAAAATGTTTTAAAAGGCCAAACCACCTTAATATTAAGAGTTAACTGAAGCATGGCATCTTAACTTGGCCCTTTGCTTCCTGTGGTAATAACTGCATGTATTTTTGTACGTAACTTTGTTGGCATTGTCTGAAAATGCAATTTTTGATATCTTTCAGCTTTTGAATTTGTTGACTTTCTTTGCAAGCAACTCTTTCACACATCATAGTCTAAATTAAAAAATAGCTCTTCCTCTAGTCCCTGGCCTCCTGGCAAAATAGGATATGTTTCCATAGGTTGTTCATGCTATTACATGTCAGTCAGAATGGACCCTGACCTGACTGAAAGTGAGCCAGCTCAGTTGCAGAAGCCATATAGTCCAGTTAATGAAGTGTTTGAACTGAAGCTAATATATCCTAACTCTCAACATAGCTTTTGTATGGCCAGCTCAGAATAACTGGAAGCTTTTAAATCCGTACATGGAACTATTATTAAAATAATGCCAATGGCAGATCAGAATTAGATTGGTTCAACAAGTTCAGGAGAACTTCTTTATCTGTTGACTCAGATGTTTTGGAATTGGGTTTAAGTGGTGGGACAGGTTATGTGTTAATGGCTTGGGGTTTTCTCTCCATTCCTTGCAGTTGTGTTCCATATATTTTCTCAGTTGTTCATCCCTCTCTGCTAATTACCTTTTCTGTTCTGGAGTTGGTTTATTACTAAGGGAATTGTATAAATCCAGGAGAAAGTGTCTTTTGTTCATATTCTTTTGTTCATATTTCTGCTGTGCAGCTCTGCATCAGGAGATGATGACCAATTTCAGGGTGAATTATTAGCTCTTCAGCATTGAGATGGTTTGTACTTTGAAGCATGGCCTAAAACAATCTAAATGGCAGGTGTTTTGGGTTTTTTTTAATATGGAATACATTTGAGCTTTTTGTGTAAGAGACTTTATAAAAACTTCGACTTAGCCTTTTTTTTTTTTAGGAAAACTGACATTTACCCTTTAGGATTTGTCTTAGTGAGTATTCCACAAAACCTGGGGACACTAAAAATTATCAGTGTCATAAGTGGTAACAGAAATACGGTATTTTCATTTTTAGAGCAGTCCTAATAGTTCTCTACTTCAGTGGATGTCAAAACTAGGGAAATGAGAAAATAATTAGAAGCAGATAGCTAAAGTGGGAAAATAGCATTAAATACTGATTAGTAATTAGAAGTGAACTGCAAAAGTTATCTTAAAAGTGTCAGATTTGCTAATTTAACAAAGGGTTACTCTGCATGATTTGTGTGCAGTACTGTCTGTGTCTAGAAGGACAGTTCTGAGTGAGATCTATTTAATAACAGACATCACTAAACAGAAGGGCTTCACACCAAAAATAGACGTTAGAAATGTTTATGTCACTGAGTTAACAAGAAGAACTTGCTGCTGAGTCACTGAAGAAAGTTTTTTTTACAGTGCTCTCTACTTGGCATTTGAGGTAGAAAACAAGGTTTTTAGAATTAAGGAACTTGAAAAATGAATATTTTTTGATTTCTAACAGTTTTAATTCAGCTATTTTATTAAACATCTGTTTTCCAGGTGCAAAAACTGCAAGCTATTTTGAAGCCGATGATGCTGAGACGTCTCAAGGAGGATGTAGAAAAGAACCTGGCCCCCAAAGAGGAAACCATCATTGAAGTTGAGCTGACAAATATTCAGAAGAAATACTATCGTGCTATTCTTGAAAAGAATTTCACATTTCTTTCCAAGGGCGGAGGTCAGGCAAATGTACCTAATCTTTTAAACACTATGATGGAACTAAGAAAATGCTGCAATCATCCATACCTTATTAATGGTAGGCTGCCTACTTTTCTCCTTATTTGAAAAATGGTTATGAAAATGTACACTAGGTATAAATTCTATTTTAGTGTGTCTTTTTATTTATTTATTATTTTAAGTAGAAAAGTGAGAAAACCTTTTAGATTCTCACTGGTATGGATATCTGCTAGCCAGGACAGTGCTGCTGTTGCAGCTGCTTTTTTCTGTGCTGCTTTTTTCTAAGGCTTCCTGACAGACTTAGCCCTGACTGAGTTAATGATGGTATTATAAAGTTTTCCTTTCGTTAGTTGTGAAAAACAAGACTTCATTTATCATGCAGGTTGTTGGATGCTAGCATGAATATGGTAATTTTTTCTTCACTTACAGTTAGCTGCTACTTACTTTCTTGCTGTCAGACATCATAAGGTAGTAGCTTAAATTTTCTGAATAAAAGTTGTGGAGTAAGAAATCGTGATCAAGCCTGCTTTTATGACCACCTGTTGTCAGTTACTTTTCCTAATTTGGCTAGTAAGAGAAAAATTAGAATGAATGTCTTACTAGACTTCAGTGGCTTTTTCTGTGTGATGATAGTATGGGGTTTAGGTCAGGATTGTCTTTGGCAAGTAGTATGGGATCATAAAATATTTTAAGTTGAAAGGGAGCCGTGGGGATTATTGAGTCCAACTCTGCTCCTCAAAGAACTACCGAAAACTAAATCATATCACTTGAGAACCAGATGGTCCTTGAGCTCTACTTGTGGTGCCATGACCACTTCCCTGGGGAGGCTGTTACAGTGACCAACCCTGTGATGAGCCAGCCAGCTCTGTCTGAAGTATGCTAAACTTGTATGTGCTGGTCAGTTCTTCCCTTTGAGGGTGTAACACAAGCCTCTATACAGGGTTGCATTCTACTAGTTTCTTGTTTCCCAGCTCCTGTTTCTTACTAGATATGATTTATGGTTGGTTTATGCTGGTTATAGGCTTCATGATGAAAGACGGTTTTGTTCCAGAGCCATATGTGTTTTCAGGTTTTTTATTGTATGACTTCCATATTGCTATACTTAAGTTCTTTTCCTTGACACTTTTTGTTTGGGGGGGGCATGCTTAAACTGATTCATGAAATTACACCTAATTACATTTCATGCACAAGTAATTAATCCAAAGGACATAATATAGGCTTACTCCAAAGTACTTCAGCTTGTCCATGCTGGTGGCTGTTGAGTTTCTAAACTCATATGACATGCAGTAAAGTAGCTTTGTGGTTCTGGTGCAGAGTTTGTTGTGCTTTTTTACTTGATTTTTTTGCTTAGGTTAATCCATTGTATAAATGAATTTATCAGAATAGTTTAGGTTGTTCAGATTATGGGTGTCTGTCTGAATTGATGCTTCTTGGCTTTCAGCTAGTTTTTAACCTTGCTATTATTTTTCCTTATTTCATGTTTGTTGAAAGAAAAAAAAAGAGAATATTTTGCTGCTACTTTATTTTGTCAAATAGAGTTTATGAGCAGTGATTGCAGCGTTGCCTGCAGCAAGGGTTTTCTTTTTCCTCAGAAGTCTTGTATCATTTAATATAATTAAGAGACTGATAAAGTTCAGGTGTTAATTTAGAAAACCTCAAATATTTTTTGATTAGTGTATCTTAATCTTAGTAAAGGGAGATGGGTTTGTCTCTTCAATGCATTTGCCTTTATCAAACATTTTTGTGATGTTTGGAACCTTTGGACTTGCTTGGTATCATTCAGCAACATGTCGGGTGGGTTGAGCCTTCAGATTTGACGGGAAAAAGAAATCCTGATGTGTTAGTGTGGAGATGGAACTAAACAAATACATCCTTTGTAGTTCTAGGCCAGAAAATACTCCTATGTGCTGTTGTCATCTGAGCCCAAGGTTTTATTTTGCTGACTGATATTTAACAACTTTGTAGTTAGTGTAATGGCACAAGTTTATTTTATTTCTGCTCAGAGTTTTTGCAGTGGAAGTACTTAAGGTTGCCTAGTATTCTCCTGCTGAATGATTTCTTGCAGTAACAAGTTCTGTTTTCTAAGCTTAACTGCTTTTATAAAAGTGTCTCTGAATCCTCATTTTCTTCCCAGTTTGTAGGGTTTGTGAGCAAGCATTTTTATTTGAACATTTGAATCTGTTTTGTTTTGTGTAAGAGTTGCAAACAGGTCTTCTATATAACTTCAGTTAAGGCTATGTGATGGAAGTAGTATGATAGGAGTTGAATGTAAAGTGGGGTTTTGTTTCTTTCTTGATTGATAGATGTATTCTGCTGAGACTAGGAGTAGGCTTCTAGAGGTAGTTACAGCATGTTGGGTATTCTCCAGTCAGCTTGGGGGTAAAGCATTGTCTGTCATTTTTCTTAGGGCTGGACTCCTTGTTTTCTCCATAGCAACCATTCTCAAGTATTTATACATCATTCCTCTCTCTATCTCCAAGAACCAGCCGTGGGGAATGCCTCTATAGTTACACATCTTAGTGCTGACCACCAGAAAGGCTCCTTACTCTGTTGTGCCCTCTGGAGCCCTGGAAGCCTCTCCTAATGAAAAGTAGAAGTGGAGGTTTCCCTGACTGACCAACCCCACATTCAAATACCTTCCTTTCATCCTCTGCTAAATATCAGCTAGAATAGGAAGTAATTTCACAGACCAGCAAGTACTGCATCAAGTAACTTTTGGGTAACAGGCTGCTCAATGGACATGACGTAATTGCAATTGAAGTAGGAATTTAAAAAAAAAAAAAGGTTGGTCTTCTACAGGATTTAGCTAGAAGAGAGTTATTGAAAGAACGGATTTTTGGAGTTAACTGTACTGGATTTGGGTCTTGGTGAGGCCAAGCTCTGATACTGTAAATTCACCATTCAATAGACCAGATTGTTGTGGTATGGTTTGCTTTTGCAGATGCAGTTCTTCAATATTGGGTTGCTTCACAATAGTGAAACTTAAATCTGGATATTGCAGTTGAGTCAGGAAAATTTGCTGTAAGCTGGAAAGATGACTGAAATTACTGTATAGGAACTGCTTGGCAGCCTGCTGTATGCTGGAATTGCCAAAGTTCAGTACAGAATCGGAGATGTACTGCCCAAAATTCTGCCCGTTTTACAAAGACGGGCAGTGATGTGATTGAAGGGAACTTTGAGTGTCTGCTTACACTCATTTCATTTGGGCTTACTTTCCTTATGTGCAAACCACTAGGATGATCCAGGCAGCCCAGATCAGGACAATCCAGGGACGTAAAATTATCGTGAAACGCGGTCACATCTTGAGTCCGTGGGGTTCTGTAAAAGCGAGCGGTGCGAGCACATGGAGCAGCGCGGAGCTGTCAGGCAGCCTGCCCCAGGTGGGATCTGCTGCAGGCACCGCGTTCCGGCAGGCACTGAACCAGCCATCGCTCAGGGAGGGCGCGTTCCGTGTTTGTTTACAGGCATCTCCTTAGAGCTGGGATTTGAGAGAGGGATGCTCAGCAGAAGCCTGGCAGTAAGCTGTTCTTCCCCCTCCCCCAACCCTTCCATCTTGCCTTGTGCTATTCAAAAGCAGTATTGGAGCTGAATAGAAGACAAACAAGAAGTATTTTATAAATGACATTTTGTTGCAAAAAAAAAAAAAATAAGCAGAGGGGAAAAAAAGATGGCTTAAAAAAGTGGCTTCTTTGGAAGTAAAATAAGCTTAGAACAAAGATTCCTAATATTTTACATGCCAAGATTGGCAATCTGATAGTTCTTGGAATTGCCCACTTTGTAGAAGTGACATAAAAATGGAATAAAAGCATAGGAGAGGTTGAAGAGAGAGCTTGAACTTGGTCTGTAGTCTTCCAATAGTAAGCAGAACAAGAAAATAGTTGCTGCTGTGCATATCATTCATAGGCGAAGTGAGTAGCAAGAGAGAACTTTTGACTAATGCTGGAAGGAATAAATATGTTGGATAGCTTCATCAAACTGAACCAAAAAAATACATTCAGTGAGAAAAAACTAAATAGAAGGTAAAATAATAATTTCATAGCTGCTTCTCCCCCGTTTTTTGTTTGGATTTTTATTTTAAAATTAATAATGAAAAGAGCAGGTTCAGGTCATTTGGCTGTTTAAGGATGATTTTGGAGGCAGTATTAAATGTGATTTGTGTCCCTTGTATTTTTCTGTAGAAACAAGACATTGTTTTCTTTCATGTTACATTTTTTAAAGGAAAAAAATCCATTTTATCAGTTGAAATATGTTTAATTTCTTTCACCTTTTAAAAATTTTTTCACTGTATTGCGTGTGTCAATATTTCTATGAATTTATTTAGGAAAGAGTTTAGTATTGCTCAAAAGAGAGAAAAAAAAAGAATGATTTCTCAGAGCTATTTTTTATTTGTGCTGTATATGTGGAGATGTTTGCTTCAAATTTAAGCTTAATATTTTTTATAAATGTTTATTTTTTTTATAAATGTTTGTTCACATAGTGCTTAAAACATTCCTGCAGTTTCTATAGGGTATTGAAGGCGAGCTCATTGTTTATTAATAAAACCCTTTGCAGTGTTCATGTATTGCTGTCCAATCTTTGCAGGTGCTGAAGAGAAAATTTTGGAAGAGTTTAAAGAAACACACAATGCCGACTCTCCAGATTTTCAGCTCCAGGCAATGATCCAGGCTGCTGGCAAGCTCGTACTGATTGACAAGCTGCTGCCAAAACTGAAGGCTGGTGGCCACAGGGTGCTTATCTTTTCCCAGATGGTGCGCTGCTTGGACATACTGGAAGACTACCTCATTCAAAGACGGTGAGAGCAACAATATAATACAATTATAAATAAACTGTGCCTTCCTCAGTGACCACTGCTTTTAACCTGTGAGTAATCCATATAGAAGGGAAGAAATTAAAACAGTGTTTTCTGTAGTGATCTGACTTACAGGAAAGAGCAAACCTGGAGGTTGCAAGTATTGAGCCCTTTCTTTTGAGTGAATACAAAATGACCTCATATGGAGAGCTTTAAACCTCTCTCTTAAATGTTTTGGTGGCTCTAGAGTTTTTTAGTTCAGGCTTAAATTTTTGTCAAATCCTTGGACTGAAAGTCTGTTCTTTACCAAAGAAAGAGACAAAGTAGTATGTCTTTTCTAGTAAAGTTAGTCTCTTAGTTTTTTGTAGTTCTTCTAACCCCATAGAAGCATATTTGTCTTTGTTGTTTTTAATTGCCTATTCTTTTAAAGAAGCAGTGCCATTGCAGTAGAGCAGTCCCCTATATCTCTTTTGCAGGTACCCATATGAGCGAATTGATGGTCGAGTGAGAGGCAACTTGCGTCAGGCAGCTATTGACAGGTTTTCAAGACCTGATTCTGATAGGTTTGTTTTCCTGCTGTGTACAAGGGCAGGAGGTTTGGGCATTAATCTTACTGCTGCTGATACCTGCATCATTTTTGATTCAGACTGGAATCCCCAAAATGACCTCCAGGTAATATTACAAGAGATGATTTTATTGAAATTTTTTCTTTGCCTTTTTACTGTGAAATTTTCTTCACCTACAAGAGAAATTATCTGTTGTTGTTCTCTTGAAATCATAACCAATATTATTTATGTTGAAAAAAAATAAACTTTTAAAGTAGGTTCTCTGTATTGGTTATTTCAAATTCTTTTTTCTTCTGTTTGTAACCTGTAACTGAATATCTGCCTTTGTTTCTTCAGGCTCAAGCACGATGTCACAGAATAGGGCAGAGCAAATCAGTGAAAATTTACAGGTTGATAACAAGGAATTCCTATGAAAGGGAAATGTTTGACAAAGCTAGCCTGAAGCTGGGCCTTGATAAGGCTGTGCTGCAGTCTATGAGTGGAAGAGAAAATGCCACAAATGGGGTAAGGAATAGTTTTTTAAGGTGCATTATCAACAAATGTTATGAATGTGTTATACTTTGCTTGCCTGTTTGTGTTTAGCTGGAGAGCAGTGGTCTTCAGATGGTGTGACTGATAGTTTAGTCGGGTTAAATAAGGGCATTGGCTACATGAACTGGCTCAGCCTATCTAATGGCTCTTCTGGCAATAATGACTTATTGCCAAAAGAGGGCAAGTGGAGTCATGTTCCTTCAATCCTGATCCATTATCATCATTCCATTCTTTACATTATGTTGATCCTGGCACTTTACGGAGTTCTTCTAGTTAGCTTTTGCTGGTGTAGCCTTTTTGCTTTGGGACTTACTTTACTGTAGCTTTTTTGTCAGGTTAGTAAGTTAAATCTGCTCCCAGGAGGAGTTTAGCAGTCATCAAAGCTAAAGGGATTCAGTGACAATGAATTATCAAGTCATTTAAACCACTCACATAACTTCAATCTGAGAATTTTGTTGTTTGTATTCTTCTTTGAAAGGTGATTTCAGCATGAATGTTTAATTTGATCACCACTGCATTATCATAGAGTTTCAGTTCTTAAAATGCCAAATATGAGGATGATCCATCTGATTGTGCTGTCAGATGAATGCATTGGCTGGTGTCAAAAAAACCCAAAACTGTAACCCCTCTTATGTATTACAGGTGCAACAGCTGTCTAAAAAAGAAATAGAAGATCTTCTTCGAAAGGGGGCATATGGTGCTCTGATGGATGAGGAAGATGAAGGGTCTAAGTTTTGTGAAGAGGATATTGATCAGATTCTCTTAAGGCGAACGCACACAATTACTATTGAATCTGAAGGAAAAGGCTCAACATTTGCAAAGGTATGCATTGACATTCAGAGGAAAATTAATAAAACGTGACCAGAATAGATGGAAGTATATTCAATTGCCTTCTATGTCAATTTTTTTTTTTTTGTGTACTTGTCTTCTTTCTTTCTTTCTTCATACTGCCTCTTCTTAAGTATTGTATTTGCTGGTGAAAAACAAGTATTCTTCGTAGCATGCAGTTAAGAAATCAATCCCACTTGCTTTTACTTTTACTAGGCTAGTTTTGTTGCATCGGGGAACAGGACAGATATTTCTTTGGATGACCCTAATTTCTGGCAGAAGTGGGCAAAGAAAGCTGAGCTGGATATCGATGCTCTAAATGGAAGGGTAAGCTTTAGAACTCTTTCTAGTACAATTAAACTGAAGATTTTCTTCTCCCCCTCCACCTCCTCCTAAATTTATACATTTTCCCTATCATTTTAGAACAACCTAGTTATTGATACACCAAGAGTAAGGAAGCAAACCAGACTCTACAGTGCAGTCAAAGAGGATGAGCTGATGGAGTTTTCAGACCTGGAAAGTGATTCTGAGGAAAAGCCTAGCACAAAGCCCCGTAGGCCTCAGGACAAATCACAAGGTTATGCAAGAAGTGAATGTTTCAGGGTGGAGAAGAACTTGTTGGTTTATGGGTAAGATATGCAAGTAGGATATAGTAATTGTGGCTAAAGATCTGAAAATAAATTATACATAGTAAATAACTCACCCTTCTCTTGGACACATTCACATACTATCATACTGTATAATGCTTATACATGCCGGTCAGATTTGGTTTTGGTTGCTATATATATGAATTGCACTTATATGTGTTACTTAGTTTAAAGTATCTGAGTGTGTCACAGATGGCTATGAGCTCACTGGTAAGATAAGTGGTTTTGTGATGACAGAATATTTGTTTCTGGTTTCTCAGTGTAAAGAATTCTTGAGTTAATGAATTTCAACCTCTCTTTTCTAAGCGTTGAAGAGAGTAATAGTGTATTCGTAAAGAGCAAAGTGGTTTTGAAATCAACAATCAATCTAGACTTTGTCACCACTTAAATTCAGATACTTGATATTTTCCCCATTGAGTGTGCTAATTTGAATTTTATGTCTTTGCAAGCAGGTAGCTATATTTGATTTTTATCATGGTGGCCTTCAGAATGACTGTCTTTATTTTAGAAATTTAATTAAATTTAGTGTGCAACAGTTGCTAGTAATAGGTTTTGGGCTCAAAATAGGAATTGTTCCTCAAATCCCATGATTGTAAGAATTGGTTGAGCTTACTGGGACCTTTAGAGTTAAACATATGTACTTTATTAATTTGAGTGTAGTTCAATTGCAGCTTTACGAGCAGTGAACTTATTGCCTGTTCTGTAAAATAAACATTCTTAACTCTTTGGTGCTGGAAGTTGGATTCCCTGACATAACCTGCAAATGCAAAATGCATTAGCGCTAACACAGGAGGTCCCAAGTTGCTTGATACCAGGAGTTAAATTGAAAGTCACAAATTAAAATACCAGTACCCTGGCTGTTGTATTGAACATATTTTTCTTGTAGCTGGGGTCGGTGGACTGACATCCTCTCACATGGGCGCTATAAACGTCAGCTAACGGAGCAAGATGTGGAAACCATCTGCCGGACTATCCTGGTGTATTGTCTTAATCATTACAAAGGGGATGAAAATATCAAAAGTTTCATCTGGGATCTGATCACTCCAACTGCAGATGGGCAAACTCGAGCTTTGGTTAATCATTCCGGTATGTCTACCACAATCAAATAATGATGCTAGTAAATAGGGAAGAATTGCTTCAGTCGTGCTATGTATTTGGTTTAAACTATAGCCATTCTGACATGTCGTGGGATCTTGTCAGATTTTATGAGTAAGGTGGGCTTTGACTCGGTCTGTTCTTAAAGGGGACGTCTCCCTCAGACACTTTGTAAAATGCAGTGCTCTTTCCTTTAAATTGGTTTTAAACAAATATTCTAGCTTTTTTTTTTTTTTTTTCTGGCACCTACTGCTGGATTTAATCTTTTTTGAATTGCCATTAATCAGAAAGCTTGTTTCCTTACGGCCATTTAGATTCATGAGAGTTTTTACAAGAAATATTTATATAACACCATTTTCTGGCTAGCACTCTGAATTTTTGAAATCTTCACACCTAAATTTGCATGAAAGTTTTGGTTGATTTTGTTACTTGCAATTTTCTGTACTGAGTCATGTTGCTGTTCAGTTTTTGGTGGTTGTGTTGCCCTCAAAGTAATGAATACTTAGCTTTAAACGTATGTTTGTAATGCTGTTTGGGGTGAGAGTTTTTCTATTCTGATTGTGTAAGAAATATTGGGGGTTTTCTAGGTCTGTCTGCACCAGTGCCCAGAGGGAGGAAAGGGAAGAAAGTAAAAGCCCAGAGTTCACAGCCAATGCTGCAAGATGCTGATTGGCTCACAACCTGTAATCCAGATGTATTATTTCAAGAAGACAGCTACAGGAAACATCTTAAACATCACTGTAATAAGTAAGTACTAATAAATGTTTCATTTAGAGGTTTAGGATTTTTTTTTAACTACATGCTTTTGAAAAGTCCACAGCTTTGGATATATTGATAGAACACAGGGACATTTAATAGGATGTAAAGGCTATTATTGCTTTTTAATTTGGGGATAATCATCTTAACAGATATCTGGACACTTCTGTAAGCTCTTTGTGACAGATCAGCACAGTTCTGAAGAAAATTATTCTCTTCTTATTAAATAAGAATGGAATCAGATAAGGTTGTTTTTTTACCATAGCAAGTAAAGACTATAGTCCTGCATTAAGTCTATTTCACTTGACAATTGGCTATCTTTAAACAAAAGCTGTTTGTTTCTTACCTTCTTGTGGAGGCTGATATTTAAAATTCTGTTCCATAGATGTTAAATTCATATATCCAGTTCCTAGTTTCAGGAGTTTAATGTAGTAGTTTGCCTATATGTGGGCATATCTTTTCTCTTCATTCTTTCTCTCCCTTCCTCTCTTGATCTCCTCAGAGAATATTTATGTATATAAATATATATCAATTATCTATATAAATAGGCAATAATATGTAATAAATAGGCAGAATATTTATTCTTTCTCCTTTGAGATAAAATTTTCCACCAAACTCTTTTACCTGAATTGATTTGTCCTGACTTGATTTTTGAAATTCTAAACATGGTACTAAACCAAAAGCTTTTGGGGATAAAGGTCACTGTATATAATGTTTTATTGTTTTATGAATGTCCCTTAAGAGCCTTCCTTACATATTTTCTGGCTTTTGTTTTATAATATCTTATTTTTGTGTCAGCTTTCTTTGATGCCATCTCAGTTTTGCTTGCTATATTCTCCATATAGACACTAAACTTTGTCCCAAAAATACCTTGGTTTAGGGCTAGGGACGTGGTTGATTGCTTTGGGGATTTTGGGATGTTTGTCTTTGTTTTTAAATTTCTACTCTTCATTGTATATCATCATGCAGTTGTAATGCAGTGTTACTGAAAGGTCATCATTACTTTTGTGGTTTGAATATGTATTGCATCTTTTTAATGCTGTTTAGTGGAAAGATACTATTGATTTGAAAAGTACCTGTGGGCTGTCAATAGGGGGTGTGATGTGAAGGAGGAAAGGCATTTAAGGGGTTTATTAGCTCATTTCCAGATGCTAACCAAGCTTAATTCTTAGCTGATGACAACAGATACTCATAGAATTACATTAGTGAGCGCACTTCCAAATAACCTGCTTTCTGATTTTTCTGAACTGTTACTCAGGTCTGTTATTACATTTTACTTGGTCTTAAAGTTATAAAATTCTTTCCTGTAACATTATTTTAATCTCTCAGGTAACATGTCTTCATTACTTGCTATATCAGTTTGCAGATCTGACATAATTTTTAAAATATCGCTTCTTTTATAATACAATAGAACACTCACAAGGACTGGGAAGACTAGTAAATATGCAAGAATGTTTTCAGTTGCTATCTTTTTCCTTCACTTCCCAGATTCACCAGGACTAAATGAATTGTAGAAGCTACATGTTTTTAGCACAGATAAAATCAAACAGAGGTGTAGCCAGTTAATAATCTGAGTAATTTCCTTGAAAAGGTACCAGTTGAATTTGGCTTTTTAAGAATTGGTGTCCTTTCCTTAAGTTACCGGGTATGCTGGTTTAATGCATAGGACTCCTGGAAGGTGCAAAGAGCCTCTAGCTTTTGGTTTATCTTGGGTTTTATTTCATGCTTCTCCTCTTTTGCTTGATGTAACAGCTGTTATTGCTTAATACTAAGATGATAGAGACCCTCAACAGCTTATTTACATAGCCACACAGGGAGCAGGGACACCTTACTGGTCCCAGTTACTGTGCATACAGAAAGAAGCATGTCTGACATGTTTTGAATTGCAGACATGACCTTCATTCACATCCCTGCTCTTCCGAGGTTTGATTGAATAACACGTGTGAAAGCGGGTATTGCTCTAGTTGCATCTGATCTCTAACAAGGACTTCTCAAAACTGGTGGTGGTCTAAATTTTTCATGCAAGTGGTGATCAGATTACTGCTTCCCTGGTCACCCTTGCTGTTCAGGAGCAGCAGTAATTCAACAGTTGCTGTGATGAATTTGGGTACAGTGAGAGGGCAGGTTAAGTAATCTCCATCTTAGCTGGTACTGGTTTTACTTCATGAACTAGGCAGCAGGGGGTGCCCTGAATTGGGTAAACATAGGAGAGCAGGATTATCTTCAGGTAGATACTTTTCCTACAGAAATGACCTCTTTTCTAGTCTCCTTGAAAAGCCAGTCTGCCATTCTCTCTCCTGCCAGCTTTGAGTGTGACCACAACACCTGACAGCGCTTCCAAAAACTACTGTAGTATTGCAGAAATGGGGAAAAATAAACTTGGCAACGAAGATTTTTCACTTCCTTGTAACAGTTAGGTTGTGCGTAGGTAAAATTTAATAGCAGTTTGAACTATAAAGAGTAAAAATAGTTAATATCTCCCAAGGGAAATGGGGGATTATTTTTCCCCCCCATTCTCAGAAGCAAAAAGTTGTATAATCTGAAAAACCTGACATTCCATATTGAGGGTTTATTGTAAGGTAGTAAAACCAGATTTTATATCTCGTTTATTCCTACAACTTCTGATGTGCTTCCAAAAATGGTATTAAGGCAGCAGCTGAGGAAATTTTATGAGATAATGAAGCAGAACAGTTACTGAAAGCCATCTGCTCAGTTGTTTACAAACTTGCTTCAATACTTCAGAGGCAGTGGTAGAGTACGTGTCTAAACTTCACAAGCTGCACTAGGTAGAACTAAATGAAATGCGCCGGGGCCAGGCTGAGCTGGGTCCCTCTCTGTGCAGTGTAAGCAGTTGCCAGGCAGGCCTGTTGGAAGCCAGCAGAAAGCACCACACAGAGGTGATTATGTGCCACCATCTGTCACGCTTCAAGCCTACCATACAGCATGGCTAATCAGCCTTGGCAGGATGATGGATGAACAGCAGCAGCTGCCAAAAGCCACTGTTGGCAAACAGTCCTGAAGTTAAGAACTTTTTCCCCCCTCTGCCTTCCTCTCCAGGGTCCTGCTGCGTGTCCGCATGCTCTACTATCTACGACAAGAAGTTATAGGGGACCAAGCAGACAAGATCTTAGAGGGTGCTGACTCAAGGTTAGTGCAAGTGCAGGTTTATTTTTTGCTTTATGACTCTGGCTTTTGTAAAGTACACATACTATAATAATGCAGCGTTTAAAGGTGGTCACACTTTATCTCTTATATGTCTGTACTCAAGCAACCGTATTATTTTATGAAGTGCAGTGGGTCATTTTCCTGGGGGAGGAAACGATGTGGGAAATGACAGAAGTGGATTTGCAGCTCTGCTAATATTGAAGGATTATTCTATCTCAATTAAAAAAAATTAAAATATTAAGACATTAAATGAATCATATTTAGATAACCATTTGACTCCCAAAATAGCCTAATGTTTGGGGGGGGGAGCAGTATTTTTGTTGGTTTTTTGGTTGATTAATTATTTTTTGTTGTTTGTTTGTTTAACCATCCTAATTATTTTTAAGGGTATTTCAATTTCTGCATTGGATTTTGGGGTGTTTTTCCAGCTCAAAATTTATATTTACAGAACAGTGTAAAACACTTGGGTTTTTTTAGGATGGTTTGTTTTGTTTTGTTTTAAATCTTTGTCGAGTAATATCTTTGAGAATGTGTATAATGCTGTCTTCACAGTGAAGTAGATATATGGATACCTGAGCCATTCCATGCCGAAGTTCCTGCAGACTGGTGGGATAAGGAGGCAGATAAATCCCTTTTAATTGGAGTATTTAAACACGGTAAGTGGCGTCTCACTCTCAACAAAACTCGGTTGTAAAGCTTTCAGTGTGTAGGACTGTTCAGTCATAATATTAACAAGTATTGTTCCAAAGAACTGTTGGCTTGTATCTCCCTTTTTTCTTGCCTGCATTAAAAACCTAATATGAGCTGTAAATATCAGATGCTGTTTTTAAATGTTTGCAGAACATTTGAGAAGAAAACATTACTTTCTTGGCTGTAAATAAAACAAAGCCATATTTGTTTAAATAATAGCCAAATAGTAAGATAGATCTCCATAAACTTTGCTTCCAGCACTGCTTCACTTGCTAACTCTGCCAACCAGTGTCAAAGTGGACGGTGGGCTTAACCTCTGCTATTAATCTGTACAAGTGCCTCCTGGGCTTTGTTCCAAGCAATATTTCACAAATGTCAGTGTTGAGAACTCCCGGCTCCCTTGAGTGGGATGCAGCCTTGTTAACTTTGAAAGGCTGGGGATGCAGAGCTGGCATGATATATACAGTGAGCGATTCCTGATTATAATCCCAATTCTCTGGAGGTCGCAGAGGTATTCTCAGCAGCCCAGCCTGACTAAAGGGGAGAATGATGGCTTATAAAACCTTTCATGATTACAGTTTGGCTTGAGGCTCTACAGCAGTTAGGAGCAGTGTGTTGTAGTACAAATCCTAATTGAATTGTGCTGTTCTGCCTATGTACAGCAGCTCTGTGTTGTGGGCTCAGCTGAGGCAAGTCTAGTCTAAAAATCATTTTCCTGCAGTGCACTGTTGGGATCTGCCATTTTCCATCTAGTCAACTTGGGCAGTAAAAAAGCAAACAGCAGTTTGAAAACCATAGAGGGAACAGTGTCATCTTACTGACATGCATCATCCTAAACCTAATAAGACAGGTTCGTTGGCCTTACGTATAACCCGTGTATGCAGCATTTTTGCAGCCTATATTGAGGGTTCCAGCAGGGCTGGAGCTATTGAAAATACGTGTGTGTGTGTGTGTGTGTGTGTGTGTGTGTGTGCACTCCTGTTTGCATCTGCGTGTTTCTACTGGCGGTTGATGCGAGAACTGTGTCAAAGAACTTTAAAGAAGTTTTTCACTTGTGAAAGATTTTTACTTTACTTTATGACAACATGAAATTCGATGCTTTCTTCATTATCTTATGTGTGTTAATGTTATTGATGGGAAAATGTTCCTGTGCTGTTGGAATTCACCAAAATGAACAATTTTTTAATATTAAATGTTTCCAACATGGCAATAGCACCTTTGTTTTATTTAATAATAAATTAATGAATTCAGAAAATTGTACTTCTATTGCCTAGACCAGTTCTATTCACAGCTGGTCATAGCTTTTAAAAAGGCATTTGTCTCCCACTCTGCACACAGGTTATGAGAAGTACAATTCTATGAGAGCTGATGCAGCACTGTGCTTTCTGGAACGGGTTGGCATGCCTGATGCAAAGGCCATAGCTGCTGAACAGAGAGGGACAGACATGTTAGCAGATGGCGGTGATGGGTAAGGAGGACATGAAAAAATTAATAAACTTTATCAGCATTGTATGTGTTGGCATGGGTTCATATGTCATATTATACTTACATGTTGCCTGAGGATATGAAGTGATCGTATGATGTACAAAGTACATAGATTTGTTTACACAGTTGAGCATGAAATACAAATGTATGTAATTTGGTACACCGTACTGATGGCTTTTGTAGCTTTTTTGCTTTTGTCCAGAAAACCAGCCCCCTCTCAAAACCAGTATTTTTCTTGAAAATATTTTTAAAATATTTTATAGGGGTGAATTTGACAGAGAGGATGAAGATCCAGAATATAAGCCAACCAGAACTCCCTTCAAGGATGAAATTGATGTAAGAACTCCCAATTTTCTGTAATTAAAAATATGTGCAATTACAACTGATTCTCCATATTTATTTTAATGTGTGATTTTTAAGTTTGAGAGCTACTGGATAAACACTCCTTACAAAGATTGTTTGCTGCTGTGTTTGAGAGATGACATATTTTTCTTCTCAAATTATGACATATGGTCAAAACTGAAAACTAAAATAACTTGTGTCTTCTCCCCAAGGAATTCGCAAACTCACCTCCAGAAGACAAAGAGGAGTCCATAGAATTACACCCAAGTAAGTCTAGAGCAAAAAAATTAAAAAGGCAAAAAGGGATCGTTTAGTGAAAGGTGGACTGTGTATATTACCACATGAGGGGATAGGAGATATTTTGGGACAATACCAGGGAAAGTTTTTTACTGCCAAATCTCTTCATGCTTCACATTTTTCAAAACAATTACATAGTGTCTTTGAATAATCCACATTATGGTTCTCTGGATTTCTAATTACATAGTAGAAACCGTGATGATAAAGACCGGATGTTTCGTAATGCAGCTGTTGATGGTTTTGCCGATATAATCTTGGAAGTTACAAATACGTTGTTTCCTCAGTATGGAGGAAAATTGCCAAGTTTAAGTGAGAATAATAAAGTGGGAAATGATAAGCATAGGTGTTTCCTCAGAGGCAGCATGATCTTCTTAGTAATGTATTTAAAGATGCATTGCATTAATTTAAATACTTGCAGTGCTCATAATATGTTTGCATTTATAACATCGAATCATAGTGCTTGATGGTTATCTCTAAATCTTTCACAAGCATTTCTGAGTTCTTAGATTTGGATGGTTTGATTCTATTTTCCATCTCTTACAAATACTAATCCTGTTTCTAATTTATTATGCACCAGTATTAGAGGCACATGTTCTTATCTGATAAAACAGGAATCCAGTTATAGCCATAGAAACTTTGAAATGTGTAGTGTTGGTTTTGCAGTGCAAATACTTCTCTGTTCTCTAGGCAAGCACAGTGAAAGCAATGCTGAGTTAGGGCAACTCTACTGGCCCAACACTTCAACCCTGACTACCCGTCTGCGTCGCCTCATTACTGCCTATCAGCGCAGCTATAAAAGGCAACAAATGAGGCAAGAGGCACTAATGAAGACTGACCGCAGGAGACGTCGGCCTCGAGAAGAAGTGAGGGCACTGGAGGCAGAAAGGGAAGCCATAATAACTGAGAAACGACAAAAGTGAGTTTTCCGGTGATAATCTTTCTTTAAATCCTATTTGAGTTTGTCACCCATACAGCTCTCTAGTTTTGAAAGAATAAACTAAGGGGGTTTTGGGGCTTCTAAAAGTGTTCGGAATCTTATCTATTCAGTGGTCTCACTTCTCTTGCTTCTTCCTTGACTAGATGGACAAGAAGAGAAGAAGCCGATTTTTATCGTGTGGTGTCTACTTTTGGAGTTATTTTTGATCCTGTAAAGCATCAATTTGAGTGGAATCAGTTCAGAGCATTTGCCAGGCTTGACAAAAAGTCCGATGAAAGCTTGGAAAAGTATTTTAATGGCTTTGTGAATATGTGTAGACGAGTGTGCCGAATGCCAGTCAAACCAGATGATGGTAAGTTTAAACTGACTCTGGAAATCAACATGAATATTGTGAGACCATGGGACTGTTGAAACTTCATGCCCAGGTGTAATGATTTTGAAATGGGTGTGCATTCAATCCATGTTAAACAGCACAACTTGGTGTCCTTGCAGAACCTCCTGATCTTTCCACACTGATTGAGCCGATCACAGAGGAGCGTGCTTCTAGAACTTTATATCGCATCGAGCTGCTGCGCAAGATCCGCGAACAGGTTCTCCATCACCCGCAGCTGGGGGAGAGGCTAAAGCTTTGCCAGCCAAGTCTGGACCTGCCAGAGTGGTGGGAGTGTGGTAAACATGACAAAGACTTACTGATTGGTGCTGCTAAACATGGAGTCAGTAGGACAGATTATCACATTCTGAATGATCCTGAACTCTCTTTTCTTGAGGCTCACAAAAACTTTGCTCAAAACAGAGGAACAGGTAATGCAAATACTGTCTCTTCTGTAAACCCTCTGGGTGCTGGCTGCAGTCAAACACCCCCAATTGTTCCATCCACACCAATACAAGAAGAAAAGACTACAGAACCAACAGAGTCTAAAGTTGAAGGGTCTGAAAATCCAGCAGCCAAAGAAAAGTCTGAAATCAAAGAGGAGAGAGATACTACAGATAAGGACACTAAACCAGACTGTGATGCTGAGGCTGAGCCTGGCTCTGTTAAATGTGAATTGAAAGACATAGAAATGAGTACAGATGTAGATCCGAAATCTATTTCTGAGAAAGGTTCAGAGGAAGATGAAGAGGAGAAACTGGAAGATGATGATAAATCAGAAGAATCCTCCCAACCTGAAGGTAATCAGATCAGTTCTGTGTGCTTAGCACAAGCCCCACAGCTGTTGTAGCTCATGCCAGCTGGTAAGTGGCACACAGGGTGCCATTATGGAGTATGGGATGGGCTACATGTAGCAGTTCTTCTGCCCTTCCACATATCAGGTGGCTAAATAAGCTTTCATAAGAACCATCCAGCATCAGCAGGGTATTCCCCCACAAGGGATGATTTCTGGGAAAGCTCACTGAGTCAATAAGCATGGTCTCTGTGCCAAATGTGGAAGGCTGGGGCTCTGCTGTAGTAATTACTGAACAAAAGCCTGAGTTAGAAATGTTGTGTCAAGCCTGGTTGCCTTAGCTTATCTAGCTGGGTAGACACTGGATGTTAATGCCTGGTCATGATTGTTATTCAGCAGGAGCAGTTTCTCAGGGTAAGAATTTTGATGAAGAAAGCAATGCCTCTATGAGTACCGCAAGGGATGAAACACGCGATGGATTCTACATGGAAGACGGGGATCCCTCTGTGGTTCAGCTGCTTCATGAGAGAACATTTGCCTTCTCATTCTGGCCTAAGGTTGGTTAGGGGTAGAAAGACGTGTATCTTTTAATTTCAGTAAAATATGGGAAATGTGCTTGAAAAGTAACAGTGAGCTTTGTGTGGTACTGCACTTCTGGCAGGCAAGAGACCTTTTTCTCTGATTTGTGGGATGGCACTTTTTTCTTTAAGATCATACAAACTAGCAGTGGAAATGAAAGAAATTGCTCTTTTTTTTTTTTTTTTTTGTAAAATAGTGTCATTTAGTAAAACAATGTACTGCTGGCAGACATGAGCTCTTCATAGGGTCCATAACTTTTTGTCAACAGAGTCCCACCTCTTGCACCACTGTACAGTTTTGAATTAGGAATTTTTCCTGCAGAGCAATCTGCAGAGACTTTAAAAAAATCACCTTTTTATTTTGGGGTGAGGAGATTGTAGGGAAGAGTTTTGGTGACCTACATGATCTAAGCCATTATGTAATATTGACAGATGTAATTGTATTAAGGTATCCTGCAAAAATAAGCAGTGATTTTAGGTAGAATAAAGCTATATCTTATTTTGGTAACAGTGCAGAAAATTGTCTAATATAAAATCCTTTTAAATATACAAAACTGTAACCTTGTAATAAAGCCATACTTAATTTAGTACTCTCCTTTGCAGTAAGGGGAGAGAGAAAAATAAAGTAGTAATAGTCTTAAGCCTACTAATCACCATAACAGAGCCATCTGGTTGGGGCAGGGAGGGGGGAAGGGGGTAGCAGGGCAGGAGGACCTTGCTCTTAATAGGCTTATTTCTGGGGAAAGCAAGCAGTCTGTTGCAGCTGCTGAGATTTGCTAGTGGCTTTTGCACTGTTTTGCTTTTCAGGAAGCTAACTGATGCTCATATTCCCTACCCAGCAGTATTTCTTAGAGTCCCAAAGTTTCTACTACTTCAGACAGGCTAGTCTGGAATGTGCTTGAATACTGAAATGAAAAAAAATCAAATAATGCTCATCTTCTCTGCTTTCAGCAAGTATTTTGGAAACGTGGGCTAAAATCTTATTCCAGTCATAGTGTGATAGTAGAACAGAAAATCTTTCATCTGTATAGGTTCAGCATAAGTAGACTAATAAACATAATTAGAGATTTTTAGTGTACATGCTTCAGTGAAATTTGAAGTGATAATGGGCGTGGAATGAAAATTGACATTCATTAGATGTCCCTAGGTTGGTGCCCGTTTCATAATGTTGAACTTTATTAATAGTGACGCTAATGAGGATCCACTTCCTAGGACAGAATTGCAGATCCAGCCTCTTGGATCTTAAGAACTGCAGCTTTAAGATACTGATTGCAGATGTGTTTATTTTCCCTTCCTAACTGTTGATGTTTCTAACTACTGAAGTTTTGCCAAACAACAGTGAGTTTCTATTAAATTTTTCAATTAGTGCATTGTCTTGCAGAAAACTTTGTCTTTTCTCCTTCCCCTCACAATATAAATGCAGCTTTTAAAACCTATTATTCTACAAAATTGTGTTAGCATCTTGCAAGGTGATCAGTCTATTCCTAACATACAAGAATTGTTGTTTCTGAATGTCTTCCTTAAGCTATGGAAACTGGACTGTGTCATAAGACTTACTTGAGTTTAAAAGGTGACGTTTACACTGAGGGTTCATTACATACTTTTCCTTTATGCAGGACCGAGTAATGATCAACCGATTAGACAACATCTGTGAGGCAGTGCTGAAAGGGAAGTGGCCAGTAAATAGGCGCCAGATGTTTGATTTCCAGGGGCTCATACCTGGGTACACTCCAACAGCTGTGGACAGCCCTCTGCAGAAAAGGAGCTTTGCAGAGCTCTCCATGGTTGGTCAAGCCAGCGTCAGTGGCAGCGAAGATCTCACTGCTTCTCCTCAGTTATCAAAGGCAAGGCTACAGCATTCTCTTTTCTACATAAAACATTTTATCTTGCATGAGCTTCTCTTGCATAATAGAAAATAAACCAGCATGAATAAAATAGGAAAAACATAAAAGTGTTTCTTTGAATAAAATGAAGGCTTTGTTGTCAAAGTTATATGTTTGGTGTTTTATTTTAACTCAGCATAGCAAACAGAGCTTTGCTAATGTTTGGAAATGCTTGGTTTTTTATTAGGAAGATGCACTCAATTTATCAGTTCCACGTCAGAGGAGGAGGAGACGAAGAAAGATTGAAATTGAGGCTGAGAGAGCTGCCAAGAGGAGAAATCTTATGGAAATGGTTGCCCAGTTACGTGAGTCTCAGGTGGTCTCAGAAAATGGACAAGAAAAGGTTGTAGATTTATCAAAGGCCTCACGAGAGGCAACAAGTTCTACCTCAAATTTTTCATCTGTTACTTCAAAGTTTATCTTGCCTAATGTCTCCACACCTGTGTCTGATGCCTTTAAAACTCAAATGGAGCTGCTGCAAGCAGGTCTTTCACGCACACCCACAAGGCATCTACTAAATGGCTCTTTAATAGATGGAGAACCACCCATGAAGAGGAGAAGAGGAAGGAGGAAAAATGTAGAAGGGCTTGATCTGTTATTTATGAGCAACAAACGGACATCATTGACTGTAGTAAGACCACAACCTTTTTCCTTTTGTCTCATATTTGTTCTTCTGTCTGTGGTGCTTCCTGAATGTGTTTCAAGTCTTATACTCTCCCTTACTCTCCCTAATAGAAACACACAGTTTTTGCCCAACCAAGTTTTTCTTTGTTTAGAGCTGTTAATTCTTTTTGAACCAAACAAAATGTGCACGTCAAGATTTTACTCTGAGTTTTAGGTAGTTTCTACTTTCAAAATTACTTGCTTTTTTTTTTTTTTACAAAATATATGTCCAACAATATGCATTTTGAGGCTTGAGTATGTCTTTCTTGATGTGTTGAAAAGGGAGGGTCTTAAAGAATCTTGGAGAACATGTACTGGAAATGCAAAAGAACTGCTTTGCCTTTAGCACTATGTTCTTTATTGTTCAAGGATGTAAAATTTTCAAAATTCCCTGATGCAATGATATTACTTCATGTAGTATGAGTATTTAACCCCATCTTGTGTATGCAAAATCTTGAATATTTCACTTCAGTCAGTCCCTGAAAGTATTTCTCCAGGTGTTTCTGTGAAGACTAATATGGATGTGATTGTTTTCAGGAGGATGCAGAAGTGACCAAAGCTTTTGAAGAAGATATGGAAGCCCTACCAGCAAGGAACATTCCATCTCCTGGTCAATTAGACCCAGACACTCGCATCCCTGTAATCAATCTAGAGGATGGGACCAGGCTGGTGGGAGAGGATGCCCCGAAAAACAAGGATCTAGTTGAATGGCTTAAGTTGCATCCTACTTACACTGTAGATATGCCAAGTTATGTACCAGTAAGTATGTGATTCTAAAAGTGTTGTTCTATTATATGGCTACAAAAGTTAGTTTTATGGACATCAGACTGAATTCCCTCACATTGGGCATAGTCGTTTGATTTTGTAGCTTGCATTTCAACAGGAGTTTTCTCTTTATCCACCATTCCTATTTTATCCACACCCAAGTGACACTGGGGTGTTTGATTTGCTTTTCCTTTCTTAACATTTGTATGTAACAGCATGTTAGAACCACATTTGTTAATTTCTGCAGAATTTCTTCATCCAATGCAAAAAAAATTTCTTTTCCTGCAATCTGAGAGTAAAGTAATGGATCCCTTCTTAAAGTTGTAATGAGAAGGGGTACCATGATTGGTGATTTTTGTCAAGAAATTAAATGAAAAGCAATAAATTTCTCTTCTTTCTAGAAGAGTGCAGATGTGCTGTTTTCCCCATTTCAGAAGCCGAAACAAAAACGACACAGATGTCGAAACCCTAATAAACTGGATATAAACACCTTGACAGGAGAAGAAAGGGTACCTGTTGTAAATAAACGAAATGGAAAGAAGGTAAAAACTAAGTTACTTCAGTCAAGGTTTTTAATAATGTCTTTGCATGTGGAAAGCAGGTTTTCTACTCCAAGCTTTCTCTTTAAAAGTTTAATAATTTGGAACCAGCAGTTTTTCTTACCGGAATGTGCCACCTGGTTACTTTAATTCCTTCTTTGCTCTTCTGTTCAATTCATATTAATCACCTGAGTAAATAACTCTCATTTTTTGAACCTATATAGCACATTTTGTTCTTAGATACAAAATTTATTACCAGACCTGCCTAAGTTGCAGCACTTTACTGGGTTTTTTTTAAACATGATTTTGTCAATTGAGGTATCACTAGCTGGTTTCCAAGTATTTTTTCACAGTAAACTGAAAGTCTTTGCTGCTGTCCTTCAGAGATAAAATAGAAAGAAACATAGAAAATTCCCATATAAGTAGTCGTTTGGTTTTGTTGGTGGATTTTTGTTAAAGTCATAACCTTGTCTTTTGCATTAGATGGGTGGAGCTATGGCCCCTCCAATGAAGGACTTGCCAAGATGGCTGGAAGAAAATCCTGAGTTTGCTGTTGCTCCAGATTGGACTGACATTGTTAAACAGTCTGTAAGTGAAACTCTCTTCCATGTATCACTGCAGATTATAGCACAGAAAAGTTGAAGGCTGTGTAAATTGATTATTAAGTCTTTATCTCATAGCTGGTTTTTAGAAAATCATGGTGTAGGAGTTACCCAGCTCAATGAGAGTGGTTGATAGAGGGCTGCTGCAGAATGGGATTGAAATACACTCAAAAAATCAGCTACGGTCAAGGCAGCCTTCAGCATTTGTTTTGCATTTTTTTTTCTTGTAAGTAACAATCCTTAAAAAGCACAGATTTTTGTACATTAGGAACTACTAAGAAAATATTTGTCATAATTATAACAGAAATAACTTGATTGTCTCAGTAACAGGCATGATCAACGGAATAGGTTTTCTCTCTTCTATTTTACAACACTTGTTTGAAAAGAAAGGATAAAATTCTGCAAGTACTCAATTTAATAGAATATTACTGTTCTGAAATTCAGTACGAATTATGAAGATACAAACTTGTAACTGCAACATGTCAGGGTGGGGTTTTTTAATGAAGTTACAGAGTTTTCAGCATGTATTATTTTACTGTTGTATTTAAACATAAAAAAATCTGTGATCTTGATTCCTTAAGCTTTCTTTACTTGTTCTACTGCCATTCACTGTAGTACTAAGCTAGTCACCATTTGCCAGGGTGAAAAAACAAACCACTTTTGGAGTATGCTGAAATCCCTTCTGTTTCTTCTATCGTTATCGGTTAACTGCTGAAAGCTAAAAAAGCCAGTTGAGGATAAAGCTTGTTTTTTCACCTTCTCTTTTTAGGGTTTTGTTCCAGAGTCCATGTTTGACCGTCTTCTCACTGGACCTGTTGTGAGGGAGGAAGGAGCAAGCAGAAGAGGAAGAAGGCCAAAAAGTGAAATTGCCAAAGCAGCTGCAGCAGCTGCTGCTGTAGCATCAACTTCGGGAATCAACCCACTACTAATGAACAGTCTGTTTGCTGGAATGGACCTCACAAGCCTCCAGAACCTACAGAACCTGCAGTCTCTCCAGCTTGCAGGCCTCATGGGCTTTCCACCAGGGCTAGCAACAGCTGCTGCTGCTGGGGGGGACGCTAAAAATCCGGCTGCCATGTTGCCTCTGATGTTGCCAGGGATGGCAGGACTGCCCAATATGTTTGGACTAAGTGGATTGTTGAATAACCCGATCACGGCTACTACTGGAAATGCCACTACTGCTTCCGGTCAAGGAGAGACTGAGGATGGCACTTCAAAAGCTGAAGAGAAGAAAAATGAGAACGAAGAGGAGAACAAAGACTCTGAGAAAAGCACAGACACTGTTTCTGCTACTGACTCTGCGAATGGATCTGTCAGTGCTGCTACTGCGGCGACTACCGCCACTGCCACCACTACCACCACCACCAACACTGGATTGCCCACAAACCCTCTGGCCTTCAATCCTTTCCTGCTGTCTACCATGGCTCCTGGCCTCTTCTATCCATCTATGTTTCTACCTCCAGGACTGGGAGGATTGACTCTGCCCGGTTTCCCAGCACTAGCAGGACTTCAGAACGCAGTGGGCTCCAATGAAGAGAAGGCTACTGACAAAACTGAAGGAGCTGCCTTTAAAGATGAAGAAAATCTCGAAGGCAGTGATGCAGAGGAGAGCCTTGATAAAACTGCAGATTCCTCCGTTTTAGAAGATGAAATAGCACAGGGTGAAGAATTAGACTCACTTGATGGGGGGGAAGAAATAGAAAACAATGAAAACGATGAATAACCAGTACCAGTTACAGTTAAAGTGTTTTAAACTTTTGACAAGTGGTAGTCCTACTGTTTACACTCACAGTTAATGTCCATACTTAGTTTTTATAAGCTGTTCTGTAACATAGTGTAGCAAAAAAAAAAAAGTTCAAGTCATGTTATACAGATGTGTCAAAAGGTATCTTGGTCATTAAGTATTGTGCAGTGCATTATTTATTATCCCTAGGAGAGATGAAATTTGAGAGGTGATCATGTCTTTTTAAGGAAATGGACATAATGCTCTGCTTTTCTTTTCTTTTGGTACCATTGGTATTATGAATTAAGCAGCAATTTGTAATCAAGTGGCACTAATAGAAGGAAGTGCTGCTTAAAGGAAGGATGAAGTTATATATTTAAATTTTTTTCTTTTTTTCTTTTTTTTTTTTCCTTTTTTTTTTTTTAAATTTTGCTGTGAAGGTCAAGATGAAATTTACCATACATATCGTACTCACGCTTCATTTTGACTGTATGGGAGTTCATCCGCTCACATGCGCGCACACACCCACACACACACTCTCTCTCTGACAATCTTCATGATAGTGTGAATGTCTCTGTCTTGAGACGCAGCAATAATAAGGCAGCTGTTGAATGTGAAGAGTACCTTTTGGAAATTAACCCGCGGAGAAGGTTCTTACAGGATAAAGCTACAGTTTAATCGTCTCGTGATCTTGTAATGCACTGGTATAAACAAAAAAGAAAAAAATCAGGTACCTTTTTTAAATTAAAGGACTTTGTTACTTTAGCCACAAAGCTAAACAGCATTACCTCAACTCTAAACTAGCCTTGAAGTTTACAGACATGACTTTGTAAATGTATTGTTTTTCTTTGTTGTGATGTCTTTTTATTTTTTTTTCTTTGGAAACTGCTATCATGTAAGATAAGATGTAAATTGCTGCCAACTGTAGTAATGATGCTTTTAATAAAAGTGACCCATGATATGCAGAGATGTAATTATAGAATGTAGTGTTTAGGGACAACCAAACTGGTGTTCACTTTCTGTATTTGTATTTGTGGCTTTTTTTATAGCATTTTCCTGCTATATTCTTTATAGATTAGTGGCTGTAAATGCTGAACTGATCGTCTTCAGGGGACTAGGCAGGAAGAGAAACCTTGAATTGCCTTCATATTTTCCACTCTAAGTAACTCTACAGAAATGCACGCTAAAATCCCTACTTTACTCCTTCAAAGGGGCATGAGAGACTGAGAATACTTTAAATGTGTTCAGCATGTGATAATGTGGTACACTAAAGAACAAAAGGGCAAAAGAAAAATGAGGCTTTAATAGGCACAATATCTAGGTCATTTATCCTTGGTTAATGGGTAGAAAAACACAATGCTGTAGTGACAGCAAGGGATACAAAGGCTCTGTGGTATCCTGTAGACCAGAGCTTGTGATGCCAGAAACCACTGTGTCAAACAACCTACATGAAACTAAAACTGACCCACTTTTTATAAAAACCAGTGTCTCTTCTGGAGAGCTACTGATTTGTACCCTTTTGTGACCTTTTGATATTCGAGATAATGTACCATTTGAGAACTTCTGTTTTCATGGTGTTGTCACCTTGACACACACATACACAACAAGCTCCTGAGTGAGGATAAAAGGTTAGATTTTCAGTAGAGTACATGAAAAATTAGCTATTTCAGTAGCCAGCTGTGGGTGGAACCCTGTCTTTAGGACTAATATTATCTGTGCTTTTGGAATGCTGGAGAGCTGCAAACCTCACTCTCATGTACACTGTGAATTTACACGAGAGCTCAAACGGGCAAGTCTTGCAAGGCTGAAATTTGGTCCTGAGGGGGATATATAAAAAGGGGTGAACTTGGCTTGAAAAGGATATTTCATGGATGATGAAAGTAGATGAGAAATGAAGGCTTAGGAAGTGATTTTTGTGTGAATGAATCACAGGCACACACTGTTGAAGTGAATAGATGTCAGGATGTCTTGTACTGCCACTTAAATAGATCATAGGGAGTTAATGAAGGTCAGGAAGGATTCCCCCTGCATGGACATCACTGAATGGTTGATGAGGTGTGTTATTCCTGCCTCTTTCTAAAACCTCGCATAGAAGGTTTTTGCTTGTAGACCACAGCAAAAAGTGAGAGCAAGCAAAGGCACATTGACTTGGGCAGGTGTGTTACATACTCTGTTGAATTCATTTGAGCTGTTTTTAAAGTTGTTGTTAAATGCCTTGTCTTATTTTTTTTTCCTACCTATAAAATTCCCACTGTAAGAGTTTGTAGGTGCTTCCCGTTGTGTGTATTCCACACATGATACCAAATAGCAGGGTTTTTTTCAGTTCAGTTTTATAATTTCCAGAAGAAATTTACAGAGACTAATGATATCCCTTGGGAGAACCCTTTTTAATTGGCAGGACTAGAAATTATATTGTTAAATGCCGTACTTAGTCCCTTTCTCCTCTGTCAAAATAGGGAAGTTCTGGTAACTTCTATTTTTGCCTATAGGTTTTTGATGTGGAAACATCCAACTCGTAATGTAGGGTGGCCAAGTGACAAATGAGTGAATCTTATCCCCAGTACAAGCATTTTCCATGATGGCATTACTCATCTGCCTTTCCTACTCAAAGAAAAAAAAAAAAAAAAAGGCAAAATTGGAGAAGTGTTGGAACGGAACAAATGCCATGGGAGTGGGAGAGCCTCCATGCTCTGTGCTCAGCCTTGCTTCTTAGAAGCCAAACAGACCCTTCGCTTGTTGGAAAGGTGGCGACATTTGATTTTTGGAAGGGATATGGGCCCCTGGTATGAAAAATGGAGTGGGGGGATTGCCATCTAATGTCCGAGAAATGTATTACATGAAAATATGAAGGTTTTTCTTTGATTTGACAGAGTTTTTACATGTTAATTATTGCAAAGATTCTTACGGAGTTTTAAAAGTGTGTCTAAATGAATAAAAGCTTACATGAGTAAGATGCATAGATCAGAAACTATTCTGCACTTGATTCACATTTGGAGCACCCTTTCTGTCTCTCATGATGAGGAGCCTTTCGTTTGCCACCAACCTTTTTTTGCTGGACCTCCTAATGGCTGTGGAAATGTTAATGGGGTTATCAAGGAATATAAATTACTTTCTGTGTTGGTTTCAAAAAGAAAGTACCTGTGTCAAAGTACAGCAGTGGTTTGCATGCTAACACAGCCTATTCTGTGTGTGTGGTGGGCAATCCTGCAAGGGAAAGGACCGAACAGCAACAAATCTGCTCAGGCTGCTACAGACACTATTTTTAATAAGGGAAATATAAAGGAGAACTAGTTCAAGTGTGAGTCTTGAAAACTGTTGCTGATGAAATAGTGGACAAATTCCTAAACTAGTCCCCGTTTTTTCAGTCAGCTTCAGTCTCTTGTATTGATGTCAAATATGAAAGTGTATTGCTTATTGAAATGCACACTTCTGTTGAGGACCTTTGCTACTGAGCACTTCCTCATTTGAGAAGGGCTTGAGAGGAGGGAGGGGTATGCAATTGTGTTTTCTGTATTACGTTTCCCATTGACTTTTGTGAACAAAACTGCTTGGGACATTTAAGACTTCTGTTGCTTCTGCACCTCATGTTTCTGCTACCTCTGAATCCTCAACATCAGGGCTGGGATCAGGAAGTGTCAGGATATGTGAGGGCCCTCAGATCCGCTGCCTCCACACTGTTTTCTGAGCACCTGAAAGGTGCCAGCCCATGAATGTTTCTGACTCCTCAGTGGGAAGGAGTGCTGGCTACAGCTTTTGCTTCTGTGCTGTGCAAATAACCTCTTGTACCCTTTTGCTTTCAAGTGATGCCTTGCAGAGACCTGGAGATGACTTCTTACATAGACAGGTGATGTTTTAGGCATCTATTCTAATTAGTAGCTTGAGTCAGCTGTTCTGAGGAGAATGTGTAAAGGAAATTCAGTTGTATGATTGACAGTTGTTATGATCAAGCTTTGATGGGACTTACAAAGACCTCTCTTGGAATGCTGGGTAAATGTCCCAGCTCAGTCTGCATGCAGTTTTACATAATGGATTTGATGCAAAAGAGCAAACACTTACTAGTATAAGGAGCTATAGTGTAAAATACATATTTTCTAGAAGGGGATAAATCCATGTCACTGGATGTTTTTATTTTTCCAGGTCCTATGGATTGATAACAGCACTGGTAAAACCATCAAAACTTAATCATTTGAGCTATTTCTGTTGCAGTAGCTTAGTGCAGGTAGTTTCCAATCTGTTACTTGTCCTCCCTCAGTCTTTGCTTAAGAAATTTAGATACTGGTGATAGCTGGAAGTCAGAGACTTCATTAAATCCTGGTAATTGTAGTTACATTAGAAACAAAAACCCCATCCCTCCATTTAGAAAGTTTGCTTGGGGTATGCTGTTAACTGGGGTCTTGCCACAGGAAGTGTTTTCTTCTTTTAGTTCCAGCTTTTTATACATGTTCTTTATTAACCTAAGGGGCAATATGCAGACGTTAACCATGGATTCATCAATCTTCTGGGCTGTTGCACCCACCCATGAACTGAATGGCAGGCAAACTGTAAGCTTTAAAGTGTCTGGTGATGGTGCACGGCTCAATGGGCAAAGAGTGGTCAACTCTGATACCACAGCTTTACAGCTCTCCTCTTCCTGGATGATGCACTGGCCTTCCAGTTTTTGGGAACGGCCAGGAACCTGTGGGCTTTGCAGGCAAAGGAGTTGGGAGCAGCAGTGCCATGGTCTCCTCCTCCCACAGGGTTTCTGCTATTGTTGGGCCTGGGGAAGGATTTGCATATCTGTGAGTACAGAGCTGATGTTCCCTCCCTCCGCTCAGAGGCCCTGCAAGGAAACTCCATGATCCTTCCCTTTTTTTTTCCCATCTTCCCCCCTCCCTCCACCCTTCTAAGGGCTAGTAGAAAATAAGAGACGGCCATTGTATTTCACTGCAGCAGCATTGTTCTGCACCAGACAAAGATAGCATATTTTTCTGAACCATAGTTTCTGCTCTTTCAGCCATGGCTGGCTACTGATGAGCAGCTGTGCAGACTCTGAATAGCCTAAGGCATTTCCTAAAACCATTAAAAAATATGAATTTTCCCCAAACATGTGCCAAACCCCTCCCAAAAATATGTAGCAGGAGGAGGACAGCAAAGTCTTTGCTCTTTGTCCACAATATATTTTCCTAAAATGAAATTTTCAAGGCATGCCTGCTTTCAGAGAAAGCGTAGACATTCTCTCAAACATATAAGTTGATTCTGGGAGGAGTTACTTGAGTCCTGTTTAGAAGAATATTTTATAAGAAAAAAAAATTATTATTAAGGATTTTTTGTGAAGGAAAGAGCGGAAACTGAAGGGTTTAAACTAAGCTATATAATTTTGCTTTATGAGCCAGACAGGTGCTGGTAATAAATAGCTGAAGAAAATGTTAAAAATCAGTCCTGTTCCTCATCTGCCATGTATTTCTGACATTTCTGAAATATCATTTTGGGCTGTCACTGTAAGGACATGCTTTTTCTTCCCAGTTGTCTTCAAGTTCTTCTCAACCAGACTGGCCATCTTCTGCTGTCTCAGTCTGCAGCAGGCTTGCCATCTGCTATATGGCTAATCAATTCACAAAGGTGCTGCTGGGCAGTGCAGACTCCCTGTCCTCTGCCAATATTTTCTGGAAGTTGTCAAACATAGCTGAATTTGTTCTCAGCTGTCACAATCATCGCATTGATTCCAGCTTGTAGCACTCTAGTGACCAGTGGGGTATGCGCTTTGTTTTGCAAGCAGCGTTTGCTCTTTTGTGCCTGTTTGATTAGGCTGGAGCTATGGCTGGGGTCTGAGGGAGCATCTCTCAGGCTGCAGGTAAAGGTGCCCGCTGACTGTTTTACCCTGCCCGCTCCCAAGTTTGAAAGGTGAACCCGTGGGCGAATCAGCAGACCAGGACTGCAGATTCAATTTCTAATTCTGTCTGCTTCCCTGAGGCGGTTGCTTTAATTGCGGTTTCCAATCTTCCGAATGGAGAATGACACTTGCCTTGTTCACAGAGATGTTGTGAGGCTAATGTTAGCAACAATCATGCAGCACTCAAACCACCCTGATTAGGACTGCCTGGGTAGAACTCCAGCTCATCCTTGAACATGACAGTCTTCATTACATCTTGGGCTGTCCTAGTACGGCCCCCCTCAATCAGTGGCTGCCACAGTACGATGGCAAACCTGCTACCCGGCTGTGAGGTACTGAATCTGACGCCTTCTCTCCTCTGTCTCCCACATCCAGAGAAAACTGCATGTCCAAGTTGTGGGTCTCGCTTCTTATTATCCCAGTGAGTGCCCACTGTCAAGGCAGGGCCGTGGCTATTGCTTTTGCTGCACAACTTGCTACCACTTGACCTTGGGGCCGCTTTTTGTTCTGACTGCATAGTAGATCACAGAAATGGGAACATAAATCAGTATGCTGACTTCTTCAGGATGGTGATAGTTCATGTTTCTTTAATATTCCTTTGGTCATCCCTGGATATGATGGTGCAGCCGTTTCATCTGACTAATACAGTTAGTGAAGCTGCAGGTTTAGGCTAAGATGCAAGATTTGCATCATTACAGCTCTGTGTTCTCCTCAAAAGGCTTCTGCTGCACACGTTGCTCTGTGGGTAGGGTAGATCTGAAATTAACATGGTAGATTGCTAAAACTTTAGTATACTCTTAAGCTAACAGCTTCTCTTTCTCCCTGGTCATGCAGGTGTGCTGCAAAGCCCTCTCTTAGTGCTTCCTTGGCTGTGCTTACAGCTGAGTCAGTAAGGGAGTTTGTGGATACATCGAGGACAGGCAGAGGGAAGATAATATTCTTGGATTTTCCATTCTTGTCCACTTTCTCTCAAATAGCAAGAAGTGGTTAGATGAGGCTTCCAGTGTCTACTGGTCTTCTAGCAGAAATTGGTAGTTTTAAAAAGGCCGAAAATCTAACTTTCCAAGTAGCAGTTTCTGCCAAGGAGCACCTGTCATTGGCTCTATACAGCTGCACTGAAAAGGATCATTCAGGAAAAGAAAAAGATATCTGCTCGCTTTAACACTCAGTGTTTGAATTGAGCAAGCTTTTCATTGCTCTATTAGTTTCCCTTGCCATGTGAAATACTGCCATAATTTCTTGCCTACTGTATACTTGTATTTAATCCAAAGGAAAACAGCAATTTTCTAGAAATCATGAGAGGAAAGCTCCAAAATATCTTTCAGCCTGTTTTCAGTGCGTGCTGCTAAATACCTCATGTTTGTCAGCTCTTCTTGGCACCCTTCCTATGTAACAGTCTCCAGTGATTTTGGATTGGCTTCTCTGCTGCTGATGGCTAGTAGGGATCACGCCATTCAGTAACAGCACTCCAGCATGTGCAGCATTTCACCACAACCATTTCAGAGGTGGCTGCTTTTAACCTGGATTTGGACTGGGATTTGCAAAACTGTTTCTATCAGTGAATTTCATTATAAACAAGTTAAAGGATGAGTGGGCTTCCTTGCACACCATTTAATGAAGTCTTCCTTAAGCAGTTGTGAGTTCACGTGCCAAGAGAGTCTTAACAAAATTGGAACAAATTATGCTTCTCTGCCATGTGCTTTGCTTATTCCTCATGGAGAGGTGGCTTTTTAGATCTCTTCTTAGGCCTCATGCCTCTGGTGACCCAAGCAACATTTGCGTGCAGTGGTATCAGGTTTTCTTGTTGAGCCTTTACTGTTTGCACTACAGAAATTATCTGCAAGCAATTGTGAAGCTGGTTTTTATGCTTGTTTTCACTCTTTCTGAGAGGTAAGGGAGAATATGTTGTGAGCAGGCAAAAGCAAATTAAATCTGCATAGATCTCTTTTATGACCAATGTGCAATAAGGTTGCACGCAAATGTCTTTGTGTCTGCTACTTGCAGTAAACAAAAATTGTCACAGGCAAAATCAGAACCAGGAGTTCAAGGAGGAATGTAGAGATTTCTGTGGTTTTTCTGCCAGGTTTAAGGTGGCAGTGATGTCCCTGGGGTGCACGGTGAACACTGAAGGGGTCTGTGGCTGATGTAGTACAAGAGTCCTTGGTGGAGCTCTTTAGGTATTGGTGAACTTTGTTAATGGAGGCTACAGCAAGGGCAGGGAGAGTCTCCTTAATTGACACTGCGATCTTGAGCAAAATGCATGGGAAGGGCTGGTACAAATTGGCTCTTGCACCATCCCATCCTAGGCAGGGTTTCTGGCTAAGCAGCTGCAGGAGGGAGGGGAGCCACAGGTGAGAAAATCCTCTCATAACCTTATGGAAAAGAATGGTTTCTTCTGCAAGATGATAAACTGATGGCATGATTCAGTAGCAAAATGCAGGGCCTCTCTCATGATTCCCCTCACCTGCCAACAACCACTCAAGTTTAAACACAAACAGTTAGAGCCTCTCTGTAAAATCTGTGTAGGATGGGAACATGTGGCACAGGCTTCTCAGTGCTCACTCGATGGGTGCTGGGTAGCTTTAAATCACTGAGCACATTTTTAGCTGTGTTTATGTACATGGCTGTTGGGAGGACGGAAAAGGTGAGGATGCCATCCCAAAAACCAAAATGTCACCGGATGACCTGCTACCTCTGGACTACCCCGCCATGTTCCTTGAGTTCCTGGCCATCAGATTTCATGGCTTTTAAAGGTTTATTTTCAGGTTCTGGCTTTATATCTGTTTTATGTTATGTTTATTCCCTTTGGTTCTATTACTGACTTACAATTGTACAATTCATGTGCTTGCTGGCACCAAACCTCAGGTGAATCTACCTCTACCATCCCCACAGCTAAAATGCTAACGTCAGCTGCTGAAATCCCAGTAGTGATGGATGTAACACCAAGTATTGCAGGGGAAAAAAATCTGTAATCCTCTCAATATTTTTGTAGGTGTAAGTCCTTACCCTCATAGAAATAAAGGCATAAAACTAAAAATTAAAATGTCATCCTGAAGTACAGGCAAACTGACCACTCTGAATTTGTTTAGGAATTACATTTAAATTTTAGAAATCAGCCAAGCTCCACAGAAGTAATTCAAGAAGATATAAATGGCTACATTATAATGAGCAGACACCCATTTTAAGTATGATCTATGTTTTAAAGAAAATTCATTACAATAAGTCTTACAATACCAAGGTCTTCAATGAATTTTTCATGTCTGCATAGCAAGATATATATAAAATGATCATAATCATACACCTTTGGGGCAATGCTGAGCACCAGCTGTTTCACTGATGATTTATAGGTTGCCATGTTCAAGGTTAATAATCAGGAGAAACAGGTTATAGTATGCAATGTATTTATGTCAGGTTAGAAGTTCAGTAGTGAAGATATAATGTTAGGATGATATGTGCAGTTTTAATTAGCTATATGCCAGTTTTCTGGAAAATCAAATGCAGCCACTTTCCAAAGGTAAAAAACATGTGAAAAGTTACCAAGGCTAATTTTTATTTTCAATTTGGCATGGCAGTCACAAAACATGACCCTGTGCAGCAGTTCCAGCCACTGGCAGGGGCATTGCTGGTGGCCATGGTTATTTCCTCCCTGGATCCAGCTACATTCACATGTCCTCCTGCAAGAGGACCCTTGTAACTGTGATTGCCAGGATCTGCTCTTCTATGCAAGATGGTTTTTGTTGTTTAAAGGCTTGAAGTAACCATTTGATGCCACGGGCCTTTTTAAAGTTGCTGAATAGTTACCCCTTGGTATACCAAGGGAACTGGAGCTTCCTGACACAAGCCAAAGGTGCAAGTTCTTGTGCTGAGGCCTGGGGAGCTGTAGCTGCTTGCAGACACCAGAGTCCCTGAGCAGGGCCTCAGAGAATTGCCACTGCAGTGCACTGCTTTGCAAAAACCTTTAATTTCTTCCATTCAGTTTTCCTGAACTCCCTTGAAGCTGACTGCTCATGCCCGGGAAGTCGGCAGCTTTCTCCGCATACTGCCAGGATTTATATTCATAACAGGGAGCTCCAAATAAGATGAGGAATGGGGCGAATTCATTTCAGAGAGATGTCTTTAAATCTTACCAGATGCGCTAATAGCAGATTTTGGTTGAAAACAGTTGATCCATCCCATCTTTGCATTTTCAGCTGTGTGAACACACCCATCTGGGCATGGCAGGAGGCGTGCTGGTGCCGGGGTCAGCTCAAGCTTCATGCCCACAAGTTGCTGTGTCCACCTCTTCCTCCAGGACTGATCTGTGGCTTACTGGGATTTGAGTTTTGGGCTACTGTGGGCCATCAGTAAGGATTTCCTTGGTGCTGAATGTTACGTGCAGCAGCACCCCTCACCCACAGACCCCAAATGCATGCTTTGGCTGTTTGAAGTCACGCATCCAAGGTCTGTCTCTGCTCCCCGCTGTGCATTAATGTATGCAAAACAACCTGTTGAACTTATAATAACAAATGCAGCCTGGCCTCTAAACAAATGGCAAGAGGCACCCCAGCATAATAAAATAACCAGAGAGAGGGCAAGGAATAGGACACAGATGAGATTTCATTCTCATAAATTGCTTCTCTATTACACTTGGAGTATATTCACAATAGGGAACTCCAAATAAGATGAGAAAAGGGGCTAATTCATTTCACAAGGATGGCTTTAAATCTCAGCCTATATCCATGCTAGAAAATTAATTATGGCTATGATGAATGAAAGGAGAAGTTATATCAGTAATGAACATCACCATATCATGCTTTCTTAGCCCAATAAAATTTTCTTTAACTAAGCAATGGCATTCATAAATGTCAGCAAAGCAAAACATGAAGATAATAGGATATGTTGACCTGAGTGTAGGCAGTGGTGCCTACGGGTACAGGAAAAGCTGTTTGAGCCGTTATGTGTTTGTGTATGACTTTAAAAAGGCCAGGCTCTCTTGGGCATTTCACAGAGCAGCTGACAAGGAAAGACAGAAAAAGACAATAAAAATGGGTGATATAAACATTTTATTGAAAGTTGCAGAAGATGGCAGAGGGAGCTGGAAACCCAGAGAAAATTCAACCATATTGAAGATAGTAGTAAAACTAATACTGACTATGGATCTGGCCTTACAGCATCCAGGTCCTAAACAAAATAACCTAAACCATCCTATTAAGCTATTAGACTGCATACCTGGAGTTATTATTGAAGGGCTTGTGCTCAACCATTTCGTTTCACTACTGTGTCAAAGCATATTGGCCTCTCATTGGCCTGGCAGGGGCCTTTGGAGATTTAACCAACCCAATGTCCTAAAAGAGGGCCAACCACCCTTCTGTTCATATTCACTTAACCAGTTCTTAAAGACCTCGAGAGACAGAGATCCCACAAACCATGCTGTGCTTCCCTTGCATTTTACCCTACTCTCCTTGCTGTAGTTTTTGCTTTTTGTGTTGCTCTTGTTCTCTGTGAACACAAAGAACCAAACAATCCCTTTTCTTTGGCAACAGCGTTTTCTAGTTTGGAAACCAGCTGTGTTTCTCTTCAGTCTATTGTCCTCAGAATGATCCATGATTGGACCAGTCTCTCTCTAAAGGTTGTCCCTTCCAGACTTCTCCCGTAGTCAGTCTTCAGGCACATCCTGGCACTGGCCCCGTGTTTGGGCTAGGACAGTTCATGTAGCCAGGTTGCTTCATCTGGGGCTTCAGCTCTTCCCATTCACACCTCCTGTTAACCAGCTCTCCTCTTTTGCCATGATGTCCTGTCATTTTGTGTTCACCTTGTGATCCTGTTTCCCAGAATGTCCTCTCAGTGGCCCCCTGGCTGGTCACACCTCCATGTCTTATTTCTGCCTGATTCCAGTCTTGTTCTGCTTCTCACCAGATTGCATGGATGTCTCTCCACTGCATTATTTTGGATGAAGACCTTTATCAAACATGAGCATTGCTGTTTAAAATATTTTAAGCATCTCCATGAAGGCATGGTCTCTGTTCCTTGCTGAATGCTGTTTGTGCCAAGTCCCGGGAGAGACCTCGAAGAATCTGCTTTTAACCATGAGCTAAATCCTTTCACACAGTTTCCAATTTGATTTTCCGTCATGTTGCAGGATTTTGAGTTAGAGTGTGCTTCCCCAATTTGCTTAGGAGGATGTTTGTAAGACTCTGTCAAAAGCCTTGCTAACCTCAAGTATATCCACAAAGCCTATTACTTTACCACATGAGGAAATTAATTTGATTGGAGGCAATATGTTCTCAACAAACCCGTCTTGGCTGAATCTCATCTCCTTGTTCTCATCTGTGTGCCTGCAAACAGTTTTTTTATTTTCCTGAGGAATGAAATTAAGCTGACAGTGGTTTATAATCCCCAGCCCTCCTTCCCCTCACCCTTCCCCCTCTGCCCCATGCATCCTCTTCCTTTCTCCAGCCACACTACAGCCTCTGTGTGTGTTGCTGCTGTGGTAGGCTTGGACCTTCTGCTGAAATTTCCGTCCATGCCTTCCTGTCCTCTTTTTTGTTGTTGTTGTTGGTTTTTTTTTGTTTGGTTTGGGGTTTTTTTTTTGTTCCTCTGGTGCAGTAACCCTCCCTCCCCATCCAAACCCCTCACTCCAGTGCTCCCACAGGGGATGGAAAGCTGCTGTTTTCCCTCACATGTCATGACATTTGACCACTTCACCCTCAGCCAAACAGCGAGCGGCTTGCTGCTTAATTTCAGGATCCAAAATACAATTGCTTTTTAAACTCCCTATGGACTCTTTCCAGGCTACTGCACAAATTAAGCCTTTCTCTACTCCTTTCCCCACCACTTCCTTTCCTTACAGAACAGAAGCCTCTTCCTTCTTTTTAAACTTTTACACAGTGCTATAAATTTATGTGGAGATTTACAGACACTGGGTAAGACCCCTAGCTGCCCAGAAGATTTTGGCTGCTTGGCTCCGGTGAGAGGGTCCCCTCCACAGGGCTCTACCCCCCCTTTTCCAGTGGCAGAGCGGATGCCAAATGGGAGCAAAGCATCTCTCTCTTGCCAGAGTCTTTTCGGCAAATGGTGCCTCCCCGTCAGAAATGGTTGCAGCTTCCTGCTTTTCTACGGGGGTCGGAGATGCACGGGGATCTGTGTGTCTCCTACGTGGCTCTGTGGTCCCCTGGTTTGCACCCAAAGCAGAGCGGGAGCTGCAGTTTCGTTTCCTTTACATGCTAATGAGCTCAGCTGCTCTGGCAGCAGCAAAGCCGGGCGGGGGGGGCTCAGCTGCGAGCTGCATGAGGCCCCAAAAACTGGCAGCGGCATCTCCAAAAGGACAGAGAGAAGCCCGGGATGCAAAGCAGCCCTCCCCCGCTCAGTCTCAGGGAGCTGTAACCCACCTCTGTAGCAGGAAGGGTTCCCGGTGGGCTGAGAGCATCCAGAGTCCTTTCGCTTCTGCTGACTGGAGAGGTTTCACAAAGCCTGGCCCTGGGAACCACTGTCGCCGCGTTGGAGGGCCAAGAGCAGTTGTTCGAAGCTCAGCCCCCAGCCATGCAGATGAGTTCAGTTCCCACATATGTTTTATTTGGAAGTCTACATCAACAATTTTATCTTTGCTTCTAACTACACCTGCTAACCAAGTCGAGCTTCATGTGGTTTTGTCCCTTATGCCAGCAGCCATTTCTCTGCTGCCTTGCTCATCATCCAGAGGTGCTGGTTTCTGCAATGGAAATAAAACTGTGAAGACTTTCTGGTTAAGAGGCCTCTGTAAATATTATTTACTATGAACATTATAGCAAAGCCCCACACACGACTAATAGTGAGTGAAAAGTAACTGCTGATACGGCCCTGCTTTGGTACCTAATGTTACCTCCCAAAATGCTTATAGAAATATGAGCATTGAATATGCACAGTATTGTAGACTTCAGCTTCTACACTAGTCTGGTTATTTCATCAGAGCTAAAGTAGCCGGACTACAAATCTTGTCAAGTGAGTTAACAAATCTTCAGAAAGCAGAAGTCACAGGGGACATCCACTGTTTTGATGTTTTAATAATTTTTGTCTTTGAATAAAATACTCTGCTTCCCCAGTGTACTAAAAAAACATCTTTGTGTAGGTACTTTGTATGCTGTGCCATTCACAGCACCAGCTTAGCTCCACAGCTCTCTTACTAGATGCTACATGCTTATTTAAAACAAAAACAAAGCCAACACAAACAAATTGTGTGGGGACAGACCCGCCCTCCCCACAACCCGCCCAAACCCGAGGTGGGCACAGCCCTGTTGTGGGGCGCAGTGGCCACAGGAGGTGCTGTACTTGTGCCGTGCATGGGGCAGCTGCCCCAGCTACACTGTGTGAACCTGAACTTTGGTGTGAACCTGAACTTCTGCATTTCCTGCCTTTGTGTTGTTTTGTTTTGCTCCATTGTTGGCTGGCCCGGCCTCCCCCCTCCCCTCGCCAGCGGATGCACCCTGAATTCAGCGTCTTCCTATTCTCAGAATCCCTCCCTTATTTTCTCCTCTTCAGGCTGTGAACAAACTTTTGTGGCTTTTCCATGTTTTGCTTGATTTTTCCAGCAGCTGAGTCAGCATCTCCTTTTCCCTGCGAGGCAGCAGCCCTTTAAAGCTGCTGTTATCTCGCAAGCGTGCCATTTGCTGCAACCACCACCTAGAGCGGCTGAGATAAGTGAGGCAGTGGAGGGAGTAACCATCTCCTCACAGCCCATGAATGCTTCCAGTCAGGCTGGGAAATAATAGAAATATTTATTCTCTGGAAATCTTCCCGCAGCTGCTCTTGCTCCCTCTTTGTCTCACCCAGTGCTGCCTATCTCAGCGGCAAACTAAGATGGAACCAGGAAAGGGCTGAGCCTGGAGCAAAATCCAGGTTTTCTCCTCATTACAAGATTTTTAGTAAGCACTGGAGTGAGAAGAGACCAACTTTTCCCCTTTCTCCTTCATGATAGCCTCATCCTCCAGTACTGACTGAGTGGCCTCGTGAGAAATGAGGCAGTGGTACCAAAACCTTCTTGGTGAGTGTCCTGTGCAACCAGCTCCAGGTCTTATGGGGCAGTGGACGAGCCAACACTGGCAGCTGGGCACCATGTTGGGAGCAATGGCAACCCTCACTTTTCTTGTAAGGCCACTAAGCTCCAATTGTCCCCATTCCTCCAAAAGGATACAATGCAGAAGAAGCCCTAGCACAGGCTTCTTCTCCATTGTAGGGGAAAGGTTTCGTGGTAAAGAAGACAGCACTGGCATGCCACACAGCAGAGGTTTGGCCAGGCTGGCTGAGACAAGAGCTACTGGAAGGAGCAGTGAGGGCCAGGCTGCTGTGTCTACCCAGAGGTGTATGAGCCTATGCAAAAAGGGGTTGAGATCCAGAGGAAACACACAGACATTTGGTACTTAGAGACCTTTCAGCACCCCTTTTAACATCTCTGGGTGTAACCCTCAGGGTAGAAGCTGAAATTGCAGCTTAGCTGGAAAAATCATACAGCTCGTGTTATAAACACCCACTAGACTTGTGAGCTCCTACCAAGGAATATCCTTCCTTGGTATCCCTAATGAGCCAGTGCTCACATTAAATGGAAAACTAGTTTAATCTGCTCATGTCTCTGGAAATGCCTGTCATGCCGCCATTTCCTGCAATGGGGAGGCAACTGCTTTTTGATGAAAGCTCCTGTTCTGAGAGGTGTGTGGTTATAGGGGAATCTGCCATTTTTCTGCCTGACCAGCAACTTCGCCATCAGCTGTTTGTGATTAACCTTTTTCTTCTTTCTCTCTTTGCAAACCAGCTGAAGATCAAAGGCTCAAAGCTGGAGCACCAGGTTTATCTCAATATGCTGTGACTGAGCCATAGTTTTTGACAGGCTGGAAGTGGCTGCACAGGGTCTGGGCAACAGTGGCTCCCTGTTCTGGTTTTGTACCTCTTTCTGTAAGGGATAAGTGGGGAGCAGTCAGGGGTGTGCTGAGAGGCCAGATACTATGGCTTGCTAATGATATTTCTCAGGGTTTAACTTTATGCTCTGTATTTCTCAGCCACAGCAGACTGGAAGTGCTATCAGAGAAAAGTCTCATGCTGATGTCTTTGTGTAAATATATGTTTATTGTTGTACTGAAAAGTGCAGGGAATTACTACGAGATAGAGCTGTTCTTCCTGTGGTCTGCATCAACTGAAGGATGGCCAAACTCAGCCCCATGACTTTTTGCTGCTGCCTACGTGCCTGCTTGTGTCCTGCTCTGCTCTAGCCCATGCAGCCCCCCACTGTGGTGCGGTCCCTAGTGTGCATTTTTTTGGGTTCATTCCTGCCCTGCAGGCTGCTGGAAGAGACGGGCTGAGCTGTGCACAGCCTGCACAGGGCTCCAGCTCCCCGTGGAGGCTGTGCGGGACCTGTGAAAAGCCATCTGTGCCTCGGGACCCCTTCGTCCATCTCATCCAGACGCTTTTGCCCAATGTATCAGGTGGAAGTGGCTGGATCTTGCCCAATTTTTAATTACCAGCACACTGATTGAAACGGTGGCAGTGCCGGCTACCTGGAGTCAGTAGGAATTGACTCCTGTCATGTGGTGGGTATAATCTGCTCTCATTGTGACCCTGCTGTGGGACCGATGCCAGGAGACCAAGAGCAGAAACCGGATTTTCAGAGGCACTGAAAGCCCACAGCTTCTGGTGGAGGAGCAGAGAGCAATGAATCCTCTGTGACACTGTGAATATTGGGCCACGGTCCCTGGCCAGCCCTTCTGTGTGTGGGACTGCTATGAGATAGCATTGTAGCATGCCATACTGTGTTCTCAAATAAAGAGAGGAAGGAAAAGGATTTTAAGTAAACAAGAACAGAGCAGTTCTCAGAGCTGACCGCCACTGCCAGGCAGCCTCGTCAATAACTTGCATACTTGTCTCAGACTGCAGATTATTTCAATGTCAGCACAGATGCCATTTCTGGAAACTCCCTGCAGACCAAGGACATCAGAGGAGCCATTTTATCGTACTTGATGGGTGAGTGCAGGAGGCAGAGGTTAATAAGACTGGTATTATGCACAGAGTATGCAGAATAAACGAGGCATCATGAAAAGTTTGAGTGAAAAACGTTTCATTTTCTCCTGAAGAAAAAAAAAACATAGTTTCATCCAATTCATGTTTTTAAATGCATATTTGTGATTTTTGCAGCTGCTAACGTGTGTAATGCAGCGCTGTAAGGTTCTCCTGAGCATAAGACTTCTCACCTAATATGCACATACTTAACTGCCTCTGAAACTCATTTATCCACACCAGCTACTTCCAGACTCCCTGGCATAAAACAGTTTTGCACCAAAGCTGTGTTTGTATTCTCATATGTGACAACACCACATGAGGTGTTTTGGTGTTATTTTGTAAAGTCTCTCTTTTCCTACGCATGAGCCACATTTGTCTGTGGGTGTAAGGAAGCCTTGAAGCCTTCCCACTCCCTCTGGCTTTAAAGACAGATCTGAGAAAAGCAAGAGCTGCATTTTGGAATACTGTGGAAGTTTAGAAAAGGACAATATTTTTCTATGTACTCTAAAAAATACTTGAGATCATAGAGAATTTGGGATCACATTTGTGGATATTCTCCCTAGAAGTCACAGTGAGTTTTGTGGCTGTGGAAATTTTCCAAAACCTGCTATGTGCACAACTGAGGTGGCATGCTGCTTTCAAGGCTACTGGTAAGTGCCCTGACACCCACATGCCCAAAACCCTGGGAAGCACACAGGTTGTTAAACATGCCAGAGGGCTGCCAGCACCACTCCTCTTTGTAAAGGTGACCTTTACATCATGGGCAAACCTCCCTGCACATCAGGCTGTGAAGAAGGCACATCTGTCGTTCCTAAATAATTCTTAAGCAAGTCTTCCTAAACCTTTCTGGGAGCATTACAGACTGAAGGAGAGGAAAAAGGTTTGCTCTTGCTAACCTTGGACTCTTTGCAACACTGCAAAGGCAAAGCTCAGGGGGATGCTGGGAAGGGAAGGGTCTCCGGTCATAAATCATCACATAGGTCTGGAGGGCTGAACAGGGACCCAGCGCAGCAAAGGTGAAGGTGCAAGCCCCTGGTGATGACCTGGGGATGGGATGAGATGGGGTGGGATGGGATGGATGACCTGACAGTCAAGCAGGTGGCTGACTGAGGTCAGTTCTCTGAGCAGGAAGAACCAGTTTGTGATGTGAGAGAAGGGAAGAGGGTGCCAGGATGTCCCAGATCTAACAACTCCTGGCTGCATTCACAGCAGCCACGAGTGCTTACAAAGACAAAATACTAATGTATGTGCTGGCTGAGTGCTTGGGCTCAGTGAATGCTGAGAAAGCAAAGGGGCTTCAGCTATTTTGAAGACAACAAATCCAGACAAAAGATGCAGCAAAGCCGACTGTAACAGCATATGCCACAAAAAGTTAGCTCCTCGTCCTTTGTAGGCAGGATGGGCTGCAGCTGCAGCACAGGGGGAGCGAGGGGGGTTGAGCAGGAGTGCAGCTGCTCCCGTCACGTGGAGAGAGCCCACTCGGCACCTCCTGGGGAAGGCTCAGGAAAGAGGAGGGAGGGAGAGAGGGAGGGAAGGAGGGAGGAAGGGGACTGGCCCCAGGATCTGTGATACTGCTGCTGACGGGAAGCAGATATGTCGAATGAGGGACAGCAAGCACCAGGCTGCACATCAAGGTGTTCTTGTGCAAATTGACACCCGAATAAAAAAAAAATTGGGAGCCTTGAAGGTGATGAAGTTGATGCTGGCTGTATGGAGATTTGGAAAGACTCTTGTGCTGTCCTCCAGGAGTCCTAAAGTGGTTTTTGTTCATTTGGAAAATTCAACACTTTATTAAGGCTGTTGATTTACCACCAGTTGAGCTGGAAGAATAATGGATGGATAAACTGGGATTTTTTTAAATTTTTTTTTTTTTTACCCTGATGCTTAGTAAACTTATTCCCAAACAGACAAGCATATATATATATATATTAGAAATTAAAATTGTATGTTTGGGAACCAGCAGGTGAATCTGGATGGAAAATCCTCCGTAGTACATCCTCGGAGCTATTTTGCAGATTTTCCAGATTATCCATCAGGGTTCAACACACAGCAGTGCTACAGGACAGGAGTGATATTCTTGAAGAATTTAAGCACATAAAATTAATGATGTGAGAACAGGTGTTCACTGCTGCAGTTGATGGGGAGGAGTTTGGTCTGGCATCTATATAAGGACAATATGAGCAGTGAGAGATTAAAATGCATACGGGTAGCAACCAAGAGACAGAATACCAAATAGCAGAGATGCCATGTGTGAGCCATGGGGTGATTCTGAAAAGGGTTAAAAAAGATGCTGCTGCAAAGGTTAGAGCTGTAACTCAAATGCAGATTTAAAAAAAAAAAAAAAATTAAAATCAAGCAATGGATGCTGCCAGGTGCTTGAATGCTCATATATTACCTGAATGAAGGAAAATGGCTACAGCACAAAGCAGATGGAATCAAGTTGATGCCACGGCAGTCCTGGCACCATCCAGCCAAGACACTTGGGACCACATCGGTGCCCTTGCTGGGAATGACCCCTCTGACCTATCAATGGGTATTGCTGAGAGGATCGTAGCACCAAATGGCAGCTTCCTAGCATGGGGATTGCGATTAATAGTGGATTTGAGCACTCAAGTTAATGCAATTTCCATTACTGGACCTTTTTATCGTTCCCTGTAACTTTCTCAAATTAATTCTAGGTTTTCTTGCTCGAGCTTTCCTCATGAGCGACTTGCTGTTTGAAGAGGTGGGGGAGGGGAAGAAAAGCAGGAATGCAACCAGAAATCCAGCCCCCTTTTTGATTCTTACAGAGGGATTTAACCAAATGCAACCATTTGACCTGAATATTTCAAATGAAACCAAATAGATTTTGTTCAGCCATAGCACAACCTCACAAATCCCTGTGGAACAATCCAAATTCCAAGAAAACTGAAGTAATTCTTTCTGTATAGACATGGCAATACCAGATTAATGGGCTGGGGTGTAGTTACCATATAACTGTGAACATACTGAGCTCCTGAGGACCTTTCTAATTTTTTTCCTCCTCATCTCTTTCTCCAGGGCTGCCTCTGAGCATAATTTCAAACTCCACTGAAATACATAAGCTTAAACTCTACTGAAATGTCCAGGGCAAATGGACTGGAGGATACAAAACCTCTCAATAGCACAGGAGAGAACACTTTCTGTGAATACAGACAAAGTAACTAAAGAGTGGATAAGGACCTCAGGCTGCTGGAATCTAATGTCCTTTTCTGTCACTGTTGGGTCTTAATAACTGGTATTTATCAAATGTTGCTTTGTCATATTATTAGTTGAATTTGCTAATAGGGAGGCTGATGCTTATAACATGTCTTACCAGCACAGGACTGGGATGAGAATGTCAATTTGAGTTTGCCTTAAAAAAAAATGAAAATAAAAACAATGGGCAAAAGCATTGGGTGGAAAGAGAACTGTTGCTGTTGAGAAGTTGAGATCAGGGACACAGGGAGAAAAGCATCTTGAACCTGCTGCCTAACAGGACTGCAGCTTCTCAGAAAAGTGTGTTTCTCTTCAAGGAACTCTACCTATTTTTAATGTACTAGAGCCTACCTATAGCTCCAGCCTGTGCAGCCTGGTGTCAAACAAAGCCCAGAAGTACACATTGCCTGGAGCACAACAGGATGTGATGATAGGCAGAGAAATCTGCAGAAAACACAAAAGATCAAGCCAAATCCTGCAACTTGCTGTTCGTTTTAGCAGAGAGATTAAAATACCAGCAGAAAAGAAAGAGATGGAGCAGATGCAGCATCTCCATGGGGCTTCTTCTTGCAGCCTCTTTCCTGTCCCCGTCTTGTGCTTTCTCATCCTCTGGAGTGTCACGGCAGTCCCAGTTACTAAAAAGGCACTCACAGCACCACAGCGTGCCAGAGAGGCTGCCCGTGGGGGGCAGCGGAAGGATGGATGCAACCTGAGGCAATTCAGAGACACACTTGTGTCTTCTCTGGAGGACATGGGATTGCCCCACTTTGGGGCAAGGAGCCATCTGCTCTTCAGTGCAGAAACTCCCAGCTTCCTGATGCAAGATGACACCCAGGCTTTTTCTGGAGAGTCAGAGGGTATGTTCCATGCTGGCTGGGACACCCAGGCGGGGTAGTGAGCAGTGGAGGAGGGAGAGGTTTCAAGGCCCTCCATCCTCTGCTGGCCTCACTGCACTCATCCCACTTCCATAGTGCCTGACCTATGAGTTCATAGGGGTACTTGGCTGCATCCTCACAGTTTTGCCATCATGTGGACAATTACTTTCCCCTGCAATGACAACTCCTTCTGCTTTGAGGGAGAGAGCCAGGTGGGCGGGGGCACCCATCACTTTGTCTTACAACAACAAAGAAAAAAGGTTTCATTGTACCGGGAAAAAAGGCTCAGCAACACAGGAAATAAGTAAAAATTAATTTTACTCCAACAAAGACAATTTCATTTTGTTTTGCCTTGTAAAGTCCGTAAACATAAATAATTTCCAAAGTGAAACAATTTTAAAACACAGAATTGAGTTTTCTTCATTTTGAAAATTGTAGATACTTTCATTTGAAAACTCCAAATTAAATGCTGGTGAGTTTTTTAGTTTTATTTATTTGTCAAAGCTATTCACCTAAAATATGATGAAATTGCCAAATAGCTCAAACTGACTTTGAAACAAAGCTGTCCCACCACTAACCAAGAGCATAAGTTTGGTCCTTTGGCATGCAGGAAGCCTTTATTTCCATTCATCACTCCCTAATGTGCATTAAAAATTGCACATAAGATATAATTATTGAGCTGTGTAATCCTTGCATAGTGGGAAAAAGAAGAACGATGAAGTGTATCTGCCAGGCTCAATCCACATCAGTCACTGGCTTCCTGGGCAAATTCCTTTCCCAGCTGTAGTCAACAGCAAAACTCTCAGCAGCATCAGGAGTTTAAGGGGTTTGTTTAATTTTGTAATATTTTCTTGTCCCCAAATGTCCTTTAAAAGCACCAATTTTAACCTGAAAATTTTGATCCACTGTGGGAAAAAAAATACCCCAAAATATCATCCAGAGCACTCTAAAGCTCCTCAGGTAGCAAAAGTACTTTGGAGTCTGCAGGGCTATATTCTGATGCTGCCATGGCATGGGGCTTTCAGTATACAGGTGCTGCGATGCTGAGCCACCAATGGCAGCATGACACACACGTGTGACATCCCCACACACCCGTGTGACACCCCCACACTTGTGTGCACTTTCACACACACACACATGCACACGTACACCCCCTGCCTCTCCCAAAACACATGCACACGACAAGGGAGCCCTGCCCTCTCCAGCCTCCCTGCATTGTGCTGTCCCCACCATGCAGCTTCCATGGGAAACTCCGATATCTCTTAAAATAATTCTGCTGCAGCATTTTAAATTCCAGCTCAATTATTTGCTCGTCTGCCTGTATAATGGCTATCCTCTTATTGATTACGTTTTTCTCTCTCACTCATTTCCCCTCTTTTTCCTTTTTTTGGGGGCGAGGTGTATTAGCGTTGGAAGATGCTAATTAACCCTTTGCATAACAGGGTCCGTGGCTCCCACCATCACCTGGTGAAGGTGGGACTGTGAGGAGGAGGGGAGGGAAGCAAAGGAGATGACACAACAAACACCAGTCCGCAGCAGCCGGTTCCAGACACAACATCTGCAGAATGAGGCCATTTTTCTGTAACTCTAATCTCATAATTCATTGTTTGTGTGGTGTTGGTTACAGTAGCTGAAAGGGGGGATAACAGCAGGTCAATTTGGCAAAGAAGCACATTTGAATCTTCAATGAGGGACTAGCCCACCTTCTGATGAGCTGCTGAACCAGGGCCAGAAACAGAGAAAATAAGCAGGAATGTGGCTTAGAAGGAGAGACAAGACCCCTTAAAATTATATAAACCTGCTAGAAAGACTTATTTCTTTGAATCTCTGGGGGTAGTACGCATTTGGCTAGCACCTGGGTGATGAGACAGCCTTTTCTTTGCCACTGCTGTTCTTTGGCCTTCCGTGAGAGTGGGCTGCTGGATCAGATCCTGTGGCCAGGGACTTGTCAGCAGTACCGCAGCACTGTCTTATGCAAAAGGAATAAAAAATTTTTTTTTTTTTCCCATTACGTATAAGGATGCTCGAGCCCAGTGCGGGCGGTTGTGTGAGAGGTGTTGGTTAATGTTAGTGGCTGATTACTAAACTTCTTGTTTCGAACCACAAAACCCTAACATGTCAGTCTAAATTAGCTAACAGCAAGGGAGTGTCCTTCTCGGTTTGCAGGCCACAGCACATCTGCTCTTTGAAGAAAGAGAATGAGCAAAATAGGGTTGGGTGGTTGTTGGTGTTTTTCTTTTTTTTTTTTTTTTTTTTTTTTTTTTTTGCCTCCCCTCAGCCTCCCATTTGTGCTTGTGTTCATAAATATCCTGATGAGAGAGGCTGCCTCTGTGGTTGGCGTGTGGAAAGGGGGGAAGGAGGGTGGATAAAGAGCGATTCTCCACCCGCGTGGGGGACACCCTTCCTCCTCTCCCCTCCCCGCCACCTCCTCTTCCTTCCCCTCCCCTCGCTATTTGACCTTGAGTTCGTTCTCTGCTCCCGTTCCCCTCCTCCCCCTGCCCGCTTGCATCTGGTATCCGAGACAGGCTGGTGCAGCTGGGGGGCTGAAAATCCCCCTCCCCACAACCCATAACCCCTGCTGCTCTGGGCGGACCATATACTGGATGCTCCCCATGTGCCCCCCACACCGCCCCTGAGAGCCGGGGCTGGGGGTCAGGACAGAGCCCCTCGGCTCCCCAGCATGGGTGTCCTGCACTGCAGCGCTGCCACTCGTCTCCCCTTATCCGGTTGTCTTTTCCAGCAGTGTACTGGGGAACAATGGGCAGCCTTGTGCTGGCCCAGGCTGCTCGTCCCCGTCCTTGCAGCTGGCGCGTCCACCGGTGCTAAGCTCCAGTGAGCAGGATCAGCTGAAAGCCTCATTCCCCTTCACCCTCTTCAAGGGCTTGCCTATCCGCTGGGGCTGCTATCGGTTACACGAAACATTTGGTTTGCAATGGCCTGTTTGTGCTGGAAGGCAGAGGGCTCTTCCAGCAGTGGGCAGCGATCCTCGGCAGAAAAAGCTCGCCCTGTGTTAGTTTACAACAGTTTCACCCACACAGAAAAGTACAATGGAGACAGATCATGCACAGTGACAGGCTGCCGGCGGCTCCAGGGGATCCATAATTTATGATGTTTTTCTTACCGATCCGGTTTTGGATTTCACAAGCAGGCCCGTTTCCTTCCCATTTGTTGCTTCCTTCCGTCCTCCTTTGGAGAAACTGAACACGGGGCTCAAAAGGAGCGACAGTGGCAGCAGCCACCCGGCTCTCCCGTGTGGCCGTGTTTGCACGGGGCAGGTGGGGGTGCCCTGGCCTCGTCTTGCTGCCCTGTATTTGTTACAGAGAAAGGCGAGTGCCCTGACACAGCTCGCTGCAGCTCTGCTTCCCAACAAACAGTGGCAGCCCACGCAGTGCTGCCCCTATCCGTATTCAAGTTCAGCAGGTCGTCTGGTAAAAGCAAGACTGCCAGGATGGCCAGCAATTGGCTGGGTAATTAAAGGTAAAGAGGTTAATAATGGCTTTTAAGGATTGTTCGTACTCAAATGAATAAGAATCAAAACTTAATCTGATCTACCATCCATAATCTAGCTGTTTCTTTCTTGCCAGAAATAGATGCACCAGGGCAAGTTGAGGGCAGTCAGATGCCACCTCTGCAGCAAGCACGGATGTCACCAGTCACATCCAGACACAGAGGTGCAGAGCTATGGGACTGTCCCTGGGCCAAGCCTGAGCCCCTCCTCTGGGGAACACTCCAACTTCACATCTGGAGCTGGATGTTTTGGCTGAAGCCCATCCCCACCACAAGCTCCCGGTCCTGTCTGCTCTGTGGCCACGCTCCCGACCTACCCACACCCGCCCAGAAGGCCACCAGCACAGGGATGGCAAAAGGACTGGTGCCGATGTCCCCCCGCCCCTGCCCCACCCACGCACAGGCTGGCAGTGAGGGTGTGGGGTGCATGCCCTAGCCCCACGCCACGGCTGCCTGCCCTGCTGCAGATGGCTGGGTCATCCGGTGGCTTGGGAATGACCAAGTAAGGTTAAAACCACAGTCACTGTGGTTACCGGCACTGTGATTAGTCACACAGTGAGTGATCCAATTATAGCAACCCCTCCCCCGCAGCACCCCCCACCTCATCTGTGCAAAAGGAAAAGCCCAGGCCTCCCTTAACTCGATTTCAAGGGAAAGGAGCTGAGTCTGGACAGGGAGAAGCAGGAGGCTGGGGGAAGTGCCAGTGAGGTGTTGGTTTCAAGCCCACCATGGATTACAGGGACAAGAAACCTTGCTTGTCCCTGTGCCGGGCACTATTGGATGTGACACAGCTTTGGGGGCTGTGGGGATCCTGCAGCCCAGGGGATGTCAGAGGGTGCAAACCGCTGTGGTCACCATGTGGCCTTGACAGTTTGGTCTATCTCCTGCCAGTGCCATTTGCTGAACCTGGGGCTGCTGTGCTGTTGCTTCCCACCTGGAACACAGCAGCTCTGCTCCCTCTCCCTCTCCCTCTCCCTCTCCCTCTCCCTCTCCCTCTCCCTCTCCCTCTCCCTCTCCCTCTCCCTCTCCCTCTCCCTCTCCCTCTCCCTCTCCCCCCCCCCACCTTGCAAATGGCTGTGGTTTTAAGAAACTGACTTCCCCTCTTGCACGGTTCAGATTCTGCCCCAGTCAGGCAGGAAAAGGGCATGAGGGAGACCAGGCTGCTGGCCCCATGCTCCTCTACCCCAGCTGGCGCTGGGAGCAGGTGACAGGCACCTGTGTCCCTGCGCCACCGGGCGCCCCCTGGGCTCCCTCCCCGGTGGCCATGGAGGTGGTGTGAGGAGCGGGTGGGAAGCAGGGAGGGAGGGAGGGGAAGCATTAATTTGCTTCTGTGGGAGGCGGTAGTGCCTGCCCACAGAGTGTGGGGCTGGGCACCACCTGGGCACCTCAAGCCACCCTCCTGCCTTCAGGACCCTGTGCCTGCAGATCCTGCTGGTGTCTTCCACAGAGCCCTCTGCACAGGGCATGCTGCTACTGCCATCAGTCACTGTTATTTATTGTCTTCTTTCAGCACAGAGCTAGCCCAGAGGCACATGGCAGCTTGGTAATGTCGATCCTGCACAGGATTCTTCTCTACTTCTCCTTGCACATGTAGGTTTTTTTTGGCCATGAAGTGCTCAAATGTCATCACTCCAGCTCAGTTCTTAAGCAGGGTGAGGGCTGAGAAATGGCTGAGGCAAATCTGCAGAGGAAAAATGATTCCACAGCTTTGTTCCCATGCTGCCAACTTTTGTCCCAGTACACAGTTTTACAGCTGATCTGTACAGCCTTGGGAAACCATCTAATGGAGACCTTAATCCTCTGGTGTGGTGTTTGCAATGGTGTTCATGGGGGTGAGCTGTTATAACCCCAGCCCTTCTTATCTGTCTCATGGATGCAGCCACTTTCCTCTCAGCAAGGGACTTTACAGGTCCATCTCATGTGTCCCTCAGGTTTTACCTGGTCAGCACTGAGAAAACACCCACAAAAGATGAGGGCTCTGTCCCCAAGGTGTGTGAGTGTGGGATGGGAGACTGCGGAGTGACATGGCCTCAGTGGTCTGCTGCTGGGTTTGTTGTTTGCTGGGTTTGTCAAGATCCTGCTGGGAAAAATCTCCCTTCTTGAATTAGGGAGGAGTCCAAGGCTCCTGTTTCCCCTGTTCCCTGTCCGCCTGCTGACAAATCACTCCTGGCTGGGGGCACTGCTGTCCTGGGGATCATACAGCAATTTGCAATGGGTTTCTTGGCCTTTCAGGGCAGTAGCTGTGAGACACCATCCAAAGTATTTTTGAAGATAAGATGGAGGCAGGCACTTCCCACTGAGCCCACCAGATTAATTTTCTAGACTTTGACACAACACATTCTTGACTCCCTGAATAAGTGGGAACTTTGCTGGAGCTTTTCCAACAGGTGACTTCTGTTATGCTGGTTGTCTGTTGATGTTGCCTTCCTTTTTGAACTTTCCTGGTTTTCCTATCTCCCTCCCTTGCCTACTTTTCTGCCTGTCAGGAGGATTTCTTCCCAGTCCTGCCTCCAGCCCTACCCAGACAAGTCAAGGAAAGCATCCTTTCCCCCTTTCATAGTGATGTGCTTTCCTCACACAGCCACTTGCCAAGTGCAAGCAAAATGCCCTTCCCACTGGATACTGGTGCTTTGGCTGCAACACCCTTGAGAATGGGAGCCCCCCCATGCTACAGAGATATGGAGAACCGTGTCCACCTCTTCCCCATCTATCCATCCATCCATCCATCCATCCATCCATCCATCCATCCATCCATCCATCCATCCATCCATCCATCCATCCATCCATCCATCCATCCATCCATCCATCCATCCTCGCCTCTGGGGTGGGTTTCAGAAAACCAGCACTGGCACAATAAAATATTGTAGTCCCTTCTTGAACCCATGCCAGCTCCAATAATCAGCACTGCAGCCTGGGCAAGAGGCAGCAGATGTTGAAGGCCCCAGAGAGCCATTCCCCAGTGGAGGAGAAATTAATGACACAAAGTCTAGGTCAAGGCAGTCCAGCCCCAGCTGCTGCAGTGCCTGGAGATTTGACTGGCAGCAACCTTCCTGCCTCTGTGAGTGCAAGGGTGAAGTGGCTGAGGAAGGGCTGAGGAAAGCCCACCTGCCTCTTGCAGGCCACCTCAGCCCTGGGCACTTGCAGCTGAGGACACCACTGCAGAAAGGGCATGATGTTCTCCTGAGGGTTGGGAGCACCCAAGGTCAGACTCCAGACAGGTTAAAAAATGCTGGGTTAAACAAGTTCTGGAAATTAGGTATTTTCTATTTGCCAAGGTGTGCAAGCCCACCAGCTAGGCTAACTGGACTCCCTGAGCCCTTTTTCCCAGTATGTCTGGCCTCTGCCCCAGGAAATGCTTGTAACTGGGGCAGGGAGCAGGTGAAAAAAGTTCTCTATCCCTTCACACAGCATCATCTTCATATGGCCTCTGCACAGAGCAGTGTTTGGCAAAAATGCCAGGTGCACCTTCCCAAGATTGAGTGTAATTGCACATGAAGCAACAGGACTGTGACAGCAATGTGTAACAGGCACCCGGCATAAATCCTGCTCATGAGGCTGCAAGGACTGTCAGAAACATCACCCTTGGTGTTGTTTATTGTTTGCACACCAGTGAGATATAGAAGCGATTCCCAAGGATAAGGAGTACATTTTCTCCACATCTTGGCAGAGCAGATTCCTCCAGTAAGTAGCTTGAATTTTAAAGTCTTTTCCAAACTCCACAAATTTCTGCAAACCCTAATTTGCTGAGGTTCAAATTCTTTGTGAGTAAAGTAGTGGAAAGAGAAACAAAATAGTATTCTTTAATGAATGGAAGGAAGAGAAGAATTTCCCAAATAATTATAAGTGTGTTTATAGTGACTCCCACTGTTTTATGCCTGTGACCCCGGGTCAGATGTGGGTATTGTATAGATCCATCCATAAGTACATAATACACTTGTCATAGATGAGATCAGCTCTGATGTATTTTTCTGGCAGCTTCAGAGCCATCATATTTTCAATGTTTTGTCCAGTCAATCACATCTCAAATGGTGGGGTTTCTATCACATCCCTCCGATGTCTTATGGGAGCTCTTTGCTAGGACAGTTTCTCAGTGTCAGCAGTAACTCTCCAGGTAGAGAAAGACAAGTCTTTTTTTTGCAATTCCCCTAAAGATTACCTGTTTTATTTGTATTAACTCTCTTCAGAATCCCTTGCAGTTCTCCCTGGCTCTTATCAGCCTGACTTACATGGTTAAAGGAGCACATAGTTACATGGCTGAGCACAATGGCAGGCAGGCCTGAGCAGCCATCCTCCCTGGCTGGAGGCAATAAACCTCTGTTTGCTCACCAGCCTTGCTGGGAACATCAGCCTATGATGAGCAAGACACCTACGCTACCTCCAGAACCAGATGTAGCTCTGTGGCTTTTCGGAGAGTTTCTGCCATGCCAGAAGGCAGAAGACACCCACTTCATGGCCCTGGTGGAGTCATGCTCAGGGTGCCGTTTGCTGAGGGGCTGGCAGCATAGCCCTGGGAAAGGTGCAGCCAGGATGTCACGTTAATGGACAGCTATGGGCTTGCTAGTCACTTTCCTTCTTTGAAGGGAATCCACAGGGGTATGCCTAAGCTTGGAAATCAGGCTGCTTTTAACACATCTTCGCAGGCACCACTGGCGTGCTCAGGGCGTGTCCTGAGGCCTGCATCCTCGCTGGTGCCCGCTTCCCACCAGGCTGTTGCTGCAGCTGGGATGTGTGTGAGGCACCCGCCTGCCCCTTCCCGCATCTTATTCCTCAGCACAAAACCCTAACACAAAATGTACACTTGCTGTAGGACCTTCTCCCTGTGTAAACTTGCTTAGATTGGTGTAGACACTTTGCTGATGAGTTTGCACAGGGGGACACCAGACCTGAGCTATGGATCCTGGCATCTGAACCCTACCAGAGGGGCTGCTTAGGTCAGTGCTCATGTGCTGTCCTACCAGCAGACAACACACATCTCCACTTGTTTTGCAGCAACTAGCCTGTGCTGAAGTAGGATCATCATAGCAAAAGAGATCGCTTCTACAATATCATACATGTTTAAATATTTTTCACAGCAGTGCTGTTCCTGCTACCTTTGTGTTTCCACTTGTCTTGCCTCGAGCAACAGGACTCAACCCTGCTCCCACTCTCTGCTGGCTGTGACACAACTAGCTGGGGGTCACTCATCTCCCCAGCCACCAACAACAGCACTGAACTGATGGGAAAGTGATGTTGTCCCCTGGCTGTGCTGAGGCCCAGCACAATTGTGCTGGTGAGCCCAGGGAGGGTATGTGTGACATATGGCGAATGGGGAGGACGTTTATGATACAGCAGAGGGAGACCTGTCAGAATGGGCAGCAGCAGAGACATTGGCCTTCCCATGTGTGTTCCCTGGCAGGAGTCTTCCTACATTTATTTTTTATTCTCTGGGCCTATTGCGTGAACTTGAAATATTCTGGAGACTGAGCATGTGGGTTCAAGGCATGTAAAACCACTGATTTTTGAAGAACAAAGTGTGAATCCCCCCTATGGCTTTCCCCACGACCCCACATTTTCTAAAGCAACAAAATTGGGAAGGGAAGCCTGTACCTCCTTCTTTCCCTCCATAAGGCAGGGCAGTGCAGGGCAGGACAGGGCAGGGCCCAGGGAGGTGATCTCCTGCTGTCAGCCCACTGGCATTTCTCTCCCCAATGACTTTGACAAGGAGACATGGTAATGCTCCTGCTCACACCAGCTCTGGCAGAGGGCTCTCACGTATTTCTGCTTACACGCATGCTCCCACCATGGGTCTGGCAGCTGCTCTCATTTGTTCCCTCTATTTTTAACTATTTGGTGGCGCCCATCGTGACTGTGCCTATGGGGAAGGCTTCCAGAGGCGCTTCCCCTTGCATGGATACAGGCAGGTGCTGAGTAAGGCCTTTCAAATGCATCCAATATCTCACAACTTAAACAGGAGCGAGGCTGAGGCTCGCTGGCACCTTTTCTACCCTAATCTGCATCTTTTGTGCTGAACACTGTGTTTAGCTAGGATTATTTCGGTGTCCTCGCCCTGCTTGTCTCCTGAATCACTGCCGTGCAAGCCAGCTCCTATCTGCGGTAAAGCCACATAATGGTGCTAGCAGTTAACACCAAGCCTGGGTAAATACACCCACTTGGGCTGGCGGGCTTGCGTTGGCTCTGGGCTGACCATGGCTGCTTGGTCTCCGGTGAGGTTGGGGCAGGCTCCTATCTGTTGCTAATGCCTTCCTGGAACTCAGGCAATTTATATTAGCCTAAGGTAGGTCCCTGTGGGTCCTGGTGGCATTCACTGTACAGCACAAATGTTTGTTCTGTAGTTCCTGATTTGGGGAAGTGCAAAGGGTATGCTCAAAAAGAACCCCTCCCCCCCACTATCTAATTAGTTTTCCTGTCCCTTTTTTTTTTTTTTTCATTTATTATTATTTCAGTGGTTTCAAGTTTATTAAGAGTATCGAAATATCAGGGGTTTTATTTAAAGCCTCAGGTCCTGGAATCCTGCAAATGCACAGGGCCTGCTCCTTTTGGTGCAAGAATAAACAGAGCAAGAATGAGTTTCTTCTTTCTGTAGCCACAAAGACATGCCAGAACACTAAATACCCCTCAGTCACCCAAAATGTCAGCAAAGAGAAAGCCAATCTGTTACACTGGGGTGTATTTAAAAACACCTCCTCCTCCTCCTTTCAGCCTCTCCTTTCAGGGGGCTCTGAACAGCAGACTCATCCTTTCTGCACACTGACACTGTTTGACCCATTTTTGGATTGAGATGAGCAGCTGGCCATAAGCTGCAAGGAGGAGGCCATGGTGCAGTAAGGAGATGTCCTTGGAACAGTGCTGTGATGTCCCTGGAACAGGGAGGAGATGGCCGTGGGGCAGGGAGGAGGTGACCATGGAGCAACGGGATGTCCCCGGAGCAGTGCAAAGGCTCAGGAGTTGCTCCCTGGGCATGTAGGAAGGAAAAGACCCCCACTCCTAATGGATTCCTTCAGATAAAAGAGCCTCAGCTACCTTTTTTCCCTGTAATGGCCCCTAAGGCTAATGTCTTAAAGAGGAAACAAAAGGATTGCTTTACATCACACAAGTGGGGCAGGAGGGAAGTGGGGAAAGAAGCACTTGAGTGCTGCATCCCTGCCAGGGCTCCTGCAGCAGGATGGAGGCCAGGGGGGAGGGGTGCAGCTGGCCCTAACTTGGGCTTTGCTGTGTGGCCTCTTGGTATTAAACCCTTTATTAACCCCTTCTCTGCTGCTCTGGTGCCCATGAGCTCCAGCAGCGCCCTGCTGTCCTGGGCCATTGAAACAAGTGCGAGCACCAAGGCAGGCCACATAAGTGGGCTCTGTGGGCACAGCCAGCAATGAAGATGTATCGAGTGCAGTGGCTAAACCAGTGAGAAACAGCGATAATAATACTGAAAAACACAAAGGAATTCTGCAGTAATGCCTTAAAAACGACGGCAAGGGATAAGCACGAGGGAGCTTGAAGAGCAGAACTCAGCGGCAGGAAAGAGGCTTCCTACGGAAGAGGGGTGTTGGGCGAGTGCTAAACCAGCCCGGGTAGCGTGCAGCTTCCAGCAGCTCCAGCTGTGCTGCTCGTCCTTTGTCTGCTCTCTCCTCTGGCAGCTTTCCAAGGGAGGGCAGAGCAGGTGTGACAGCCACTGAGGGAGTCCCAGCAGCAGCTAAACCAGGCGGTCAGCCGGCAGCTGCGGCTGCAGGCAGAAGCTGGATGGAGATGCAGCAGGTTCACTCCTCTAATAGGGATGCTGCTGCTCGTGCTGCCCGTTGTGACTGGCTCCATCATGAGAGCCATTGTGTCCCTCTGTTCTGTGACCATTGACTTTTTAAACCATCCACTCTGGCAGCTGAAATTTTCCATGCTCAGTCCCTGCACAGCACCTTCTGTGCATTTGTATTTGGCAGGGTGCTGTGTAGGAGAGACTGCTGTAGGCAGAATGAACTGTCAAATGAAGTAAAAGAGGCATCTTTGATTAGCAGCTAATAGAAAAAATTCAGCTCTTCTGGACCATCACCATCCTTGCCACAATGGATCTGAATGACATTCTGTTAGCGCCCCATTTTTGACCCTGCCCTATACCAGTTTCATTGCAGGAAGATACAGGGAAGAGACCCAGTCAGCATCTCCTCCTAGAGCACCCCTCTCACCCTTAGGATCTCAGCTCTGTCACAAGTGTTACCTCCTTATACCTGTCCTAAAATAATTTTTCAAGCCTTTTGTGCTTGGATTTAACATGTTTAAAGAAGAGTATGTAATGTTTGATATTTGTCCTGATACTTTCCGTTGACAATAAATGTTTTGCTTGGCTGAATATGACCAGGCTGAATAAAAGACTGTGGCTGACTGACATGGAGTCCTAAGACTTTCAGCCTTACAGGGCAGGTCTGTCCCCTCTGCAACATTACAGAGCTTGTAACCCTCCAGCCCATGAGAGCTACACTGGCTTCTCTCAGGAAAGTTTATGAATGAGGATCTCATCCTGCCACTGAAACCTATAAGAAATGCAGATAAAGTGAAAAATAATTAAAAATTAATAAAGAAAACAAATCAAACCCTATTCCCTTTAACAGTAGGGCCAAGGGAGAATACTGGGCACTGAAAATGGCATATCCCCAAGGAGCAAGTACCATCTCTTCAAAGGCACAGTTCTCCCAGAAGCAATAGGAGCAGCATCTGTGCATATAGCTTTTAAGCTTGTAATTTGTCTGTAATTTCTCTGCAATCACCAATATTCTGTGGGGCTTCTAGGGTGGTTTTTTAGCGTGTGTTTTCTTTTCTATTGCAAAGACCCAGCTCTCTCTCTGAAAGCCCATATGCTCCTGTCCTGTTTGACTTTAGCATGGGGGAAATGGCCTCTGTCCAATTAGCAGCATGGGAATTAGCACTGCTCAAAATTTGCTACTCCCCACTGTATTCCCCTCTGAGACTGCTGAACTTCAGTGCTCGATTTTCTCTCTTTCTCTCTTTTTTAAACAGCATCACAAAGATTGAGTGCATAGCAAACTATTAGAAAAGCATTGTTAATATTGAAGTCACAAGGTGCAGCTGTTCAATTCCTTGTAATGGTAACACACAGGCATTTCAGGTGGGTTGTGTTTTCAAGGTATTTCTTTCTTTACTGGCTTAGTATATATCATTTATCTTGTAAATATTACTAATGTTGGCCAGTCTTGTACCTCATCATGAACTCATAACATCTGGTACTTTACTTAAGCCCAAGCCTCTGGAGTCTCATGAATAACAGAAAAATCTCAGTTTTAGCATTGACACCTTTGTAAAAAACCATAAAATATCATCAAAGTGCAAATAGATAACGAAAAGTAAATAAAAACCCACAATTCTATACACACACTTATATACATGAACATATACATTTATACCAAAATAATTTTTTCTAAACTCTATTTTTGTAAAGCCAACTCTATGATGCTTTAATGAGGGAGAGGAGAAAGCAACACTCTTTGTATGTTTGGGATTGACATTTCTGCATGAATACCATGTGTCATTAAAAAAGAGAAATTCATCTGAGATAACATAATTACAATACCTCATTTTTAACATCCTGTGCTTGAGCTTTTACCAGTGGGACTTTATTGTGATATGTTTCTGTGGCAGTGCATATTTACTGTATAAAATAGATAGCTACTGCTCTTTTGTGATGAATGCAAAGCATGGAAAGGAAACTTTTTATTTAGGCTGCTGGACACAGACCAAAGCTGTAGTTTTTCCTAGCTGTCTAGCTCCCAGACTGGCTCTCACAGTAGGTGCCTAGTGTCACTGTAATGGCTTTCTTGAAGTCCTGGCCTGGATTAGGCAGTTATAGATCAGAGTGAGATTCTGACTGAATTACACATGGCTTACCTTCTTTTCAAAACAATTAAAAAAAAAGATTCTTTAAATCACACTTTTAACAAGTTGTATTGGAAAGCACATCTCCTGAGCAAGGGAGTAAGTCCCTGCTGTGTCTTTTGCCATTCACCTACAATCACAGTAAAAATTAAACATCATTATTGTCATTATTCACCTTGTGTGAAGCAACGAGGCCAGACTCCAACTGGACTGGATATTCTACAAAACTATCTTCAGGTGCAGGGCCTAATATGGAAGCTGTAAACCACAGTAGCTGGGAGAAACTGAAGGGAAGGCTGAATAAGCAATTGTTTATTGGTGGCAGGGGGAGGGGATTGAGCTTCCCTCTCCTCAATCAGGAACCTGTTGAAGGTATATCAGATGGTGTTTAGGAGTCAAATTTCTTTCCCATATTCAGTGGGCCAGAAACGTGTGATGCCACAGAATCACAAAGAATAGGCTTCATATAGAATCAGAGAATTGTTTGGGTTGGAAAGGACTTTAAAGATTGCCTTGTTTGAATGACCCTGACAAGAGCCTTCCACTCGACCAGGTTTCTCAAGGCCCCACCCAACCTGGCCTTGAACTCTTCCAGGGATGGGGCATGCACAACTTCTCTGGACACCCATGGCCAGTGTTTCACCACCCTTACGGTGAAGAATTTGTTTCCTAATATCACATCTAAAACTGCCCTCTGTCAGTTTAAAGCCATTCCCTCCTGTCCTATTGCCAAATTCCAACAACTGGTTCTCTTTCATCTCTAGATGGAAGTTGGGCAGGGCCTCCACAGACACAAAACAAGGAAGGCACACCTGGATGCGGCAATAATTCCAAAACGTCTTTTTGTTCTGAGCTGGACACAAAGGGGAAATACTTTGCCAAAATTGGGGAAAGCTCCTCATCAAACAAACTTGTGTGGAACTGCATTGCAAGAGGCTCACACAGCTCTCTTGAGATTAGCACAACCTGTCTGTAAGGTATAACTGGTGTTGAACTGGGAGGAATTTGGCAGCAAGAGAACAGAAGGCTGTATGGCTTGTCCTGATAGCAAAAGTAAATACATGTTATTTGTGGCAGTCTGGAGGCAGCCCAGAGTCCCATTTTCCCATGATGAGGAACTGTTCCACTATGGTTTAGTGGTGGGAAAATAAATAAGAGAGCTCTAGTAAAGAATCTGGAGGGAAGTGCTGTGACACAGAACTGAAAGAAACAGCAGCCTTTGGAATAAAACTTTGTCCCTCAATTTTCAAGAAATAGATTATTTTTTTGTTTGTTTTTTTAAGCTGGAGAAGAAACAGACTTTTTTGATAAGCTGTTTAGCCAAACTAAGAACATGGGGAGGTACTATCCAAATTAAGTGTAGATACGGCAGTGTACGTCTTCACCATAGTGTTTGACACCAAATAAATTTTTGGTCAGTGTATTGCATCCCACCTGTATTGGAGTTTGAGCTGAAAATCTATCCTAGAAGTGAGAACCCATTCCAATCATGTCCTTTCCTAAGACTTTGTCATATTTGCTAAGGTCTGTACAGACACAACCTCATACTGTTCCAGGAATTCGTTATTATTACACTGTGGTGATCATCAGACATTTTTGTAAAAGGATTTTCTTCAAATCTAAATCTTGCTTAGGGTCTTAGTCCCTCAAAAGTGCACCTGATTGCACTGTAAGGAGTCTGTTGTCATCCATCCTTCCCCTCTGAAGGATCCATAACCTAGGTGGACACAAGGGCCATCTGCAGGTGCCCAGGATGCTCCTGTGAGCTGTGTGACAGGACGTGATGTTGTTGCTCAGGTGTGGCAGCAGTGAGGATGGTGGGTGGCCCGGCATGCCGGGGGTGGGTACGTCCTCCCTGTGCGCAAGGGCGCTGGGGCCAGGATGGCTCTGCCGGCTGCCTTTCGGGTGGGTGGCTCAGCATCAGCCCTGATTACTGACTCCTGTGGGGGCGTTGGGTCCTCCCTTAATTAGCCATGGCCTGTGGTCATTGACAGGCTCTCGGCCATTTTAATGAAAAGATGTGTTCTAACAGTGACCTTGATCTAACCAGGCGGTGCCAATCACATCGAGAATGACTGTCATAACAATCATCGCTGGCACATCGGGGACCTCAGGACCAGCAGAAAGACAGGCAGCCTCCGCGGCTTCATCCTGCAGCAGGTTAGAGGAGCCCAGAGCAAGGGAATTTAGACTTTCCACCATGTGCTTGCGTCCTGATCTGAGGAATTAGCTCTTCTATCGGGTATTAGCCCGCGGTAACTGCACAAACGTCTCCTCTGTGGCTCCTCCGCTCGCACTGACTCTGTCCTCCAGCTGCCTCAGCTGTCTCTGCCCAAGCTCCCTTGCAGGTTTGCCCCCACCACAGCACCCCAGGGCACCTCACTGGGATGCCCCAGCTCTGGGGGTCCTGTGAAGAATTCCCGCTCCCTCTCCCCAAAATCCCTTCTTTGTTCTGCGCCTTCATTCCCTATTCATGTGATCACCTCGGTGCAATGCTGTCTCTCTCCTTCCCTGACTCTGCAGGAATCAGCGGTAGCTTCCCTCTCCATCTGCTGCTGCAGAAGGCTCCTGGGCTGCGCTCTGCCCTTCCCCCAGTATTTGTAGGTCTCTCCCTCCCTCCTCGCCCTCTCTCCCCCTTCACCCCCTACAAAAGTCCTCAAGAGTCAGCTGTCACTTGTTTTTATTTTCTCCTGGCTCCTGTAGCACGGTCACATCTGACTTGCCTGCGCTATTCCTCCGTGGCTGGGGGAAAACGTGGCCAACTTTTGCCTGGTGTCAGTTTAGCAGCCTGGGCCGCCTCCTCCTCCTCCTCCCTCGGGGTCGTAGGAGCCGTTGCCGCACTGTCTCCTCTCCTTTCTCATCATGGCTGGGCTGCAGCTGGCGTGACTGGTTTGAGAAAATCTGGGGCCCCCCGCGAAGCTGCTCAATTGAGTTTGCCTCCTCCTCCCTCCCCCTGCCCCTGCAAGGCTCGGGAGGGTCTGCGTGACTTTTCCCCCCCTTCCCCCTCCCTTTGGCAGGCAGGAAGGCCAGTCCAAGCCAGAGATGAAGGCAGGAAAGCTGTTGATGGTGGTGGATGGGGAAATCATGGCAATTGTGGGGAGCAAGGGCTTTCTGAGATGCCCCCACGGCTGCCTTTTGGGACTCAGTCAGAACAAAGCGCCAGTGGCTCCTCCAGCAGGCCAAGGGCAAGTGGACATCCCTGGTGCAGGGCTCCATCATGCCCCAGCCATCCCGTGGCACTATCCCCACACTGCCCAGCCAGGGACCACTGGGGTCCCACAGTCCTTAATGAATTGACCCTTTCCTGCTTTCCTACTTATCCTTTTATGATTGCCCTGGGGCATGGTTCATTTTACTCCCTCCTTTAATGAGTCAAAGGGGTCCAGTTGGAGCCTTTCCAAGACTTAGCTTCCTGCATTTCTTTACCCTTTCTACAAGCTTAATGAATATGCCACCAAAAAGCTCATTAGATGTAATGTCAGTTCTATTTCTGGTGCTCCCTCTTGGAGAAACTGTGTCCTGTGCTGGCAGGGAGATGAACCCAGTGAGAGCCACAAATAAATACCAAACTCCTCCTGTCCCTTTTCTTTTCTGTCCTTCCCATTTTCATGCTTAAACAGGAACAAGGGAAGATCCATGGGCCCTCCTAACTTTTCCTTGTGCTGTTAATTTATCCAAGACTGTCTTCCCTCTTGTCCCCGTGATCTAAAACCAGTAGTCTGGACTTCTTGCTCCCTGTCACTGCCCTGGCTGGTGCTGTGGCTTTGGTGTGTGGCAGGGAGGTGAGAAGCTGCGTGGAGGAAGTGGAGCCTTTAGAGAATGATGCAAACCCCAGTGCTTCTGGGAAACGATTAGCCCTGTTTATTACAGGTGAATCAGAGTTCCATGACTGGTGAATCACTGGAGTATTTGACATGTCAGAGCAGTGGAAAAATGATTCACTGAAGGTTTGCTCTCCGGAGAATAGATTTTTTTTTTCCCCCTACCAAGGAAATTTGGGATTGCTTCAGGGTTTGTTTGGGTCCCCTCCTCCCTTCCAGAGAAACAGGCATTCCATTACCATTTTCAAAGACAGACAGATATAATGGAGGGCAGGGAGAAGAGAAATTTAAAGATGCAGTTAGGTGGTTGGGAGCAGTTCCCTCCTGCTGCCTGTTCTTGACTGATGCTTGTTATGTGTACGTGAGTCTGCCTGTCGGTAGTCACCAGGAAGGCAGAAGTAGCAGAAGGAAGAGGACGTGGTTACCTTGCAGTATCTCTGCTAGAAAGTTGTAAAATGCATTCTGCTTACCTTGCAAGCCTCTTGAACCCTTCCAACAGTTATAGGAGAAAAGTTCTTCCGCTCTTCTATTTCACTTTCTACAGATGTATTTTTCAACATAATGTTATTTTGTCAGCTGTGTTAATGTCATCTGGTGAGGAGGTCTGTTTTGGGAGTGAGGATTCTCAGCTCTAGGACTTGTGAAATATATTGTGGCTTTTGATGCACCAGGGACAGTAACTCCCTCATAAAAAAATCCTATTTATGTTGGAATTTGAACAAGGTATTACAGTGATTTAAAGGGTACAAAATCAGAAGTATGCCAAGATGAGTGGCCTCCTATTGGTCTCAATCTTGTTCCATTACCATTTTCAAAGATATATTAATAGCTTCAATTTTTAATTTGAATTTTTCTTCCCTGTAAGGTATCATTAAGTTGAAAGGTGCAAATGAATGACACTGGTAAATTGGTCTGCTGAATGTCTTTGTGTAGTATCAGAGGGTCAACTGTTTCCAAGTTGCTTCCCTGTGTGTATATCAGTTATAGAGTAGATTGGGTCCTGTACCTCCAGGGTTATGGAGAAGGCAACAGTAGCTGTAAGGCACCTTAAACTCTCTTGGTTTTCTCTTCCTGTTTCAGAGCTGGAACAGCCCCCATTTACTTATTTTTCTGTCCCTTCTTTAGTGCATGTCTCAGGAGACAGCAATGTGCTTTCCTGGCACGTCTCCTTGGTGTGAGTGCAGGTCACAGGGTGTGTCCCTGATACGCAGAATGAGGCTGCCCAGCATTAGCATGTGCAGGCAGAAGTGTTGGCTAATAGGCCTTCACAAAGTGCCTGCTCTAAAAATGGTGCTACCTAGATACTAATAACTGTTTATTTTTGTATTAGTATTATTTTATTCTAATTAATTCTGTGAAAAGCTTCTTGCACAATTAAAATTATGAAGTAATAATATAGAAGTTGGGAATCTCTAGAGCTAAGGGACAAAGGGAAGCAGCAATAAGTGGACCAATCCTTAGCTCTTTGGCCCTTTGCAAGGACAACAGAGAGCTCTTTAATATGGGGGCTGGGAAGATTCTGTTAAAAAAAAAAATCTAGGAGAATACTTGTGCTCCAAGTTGTTTAGTTCTCCCTAACATCTAGTCATTTCTGAAATAGCAGTGTAGTTCTTAGTATTTTAAGATGAAACTGTCTTATATCCCTTAACCTTGTCTCATCTGAGGCAGATACATATTCTACCAAGAAGCCCCACAAGAGATTGGCACTACTGATATACTCATCCCATAGCTACTACTCCTTATTTGTCTAGGAGCATGCTGTGTCTGGCAGCTGGTAAGAAAATAAATAAATAAACTGCAGGAATCAAATTCCTGAGGAATCTGGTCATTTCAAGGTTCCTCTATACATTCACAGGTTTTAAAGGCCAGAAGGGACAATTATATTCTGACCTCTGGTGCAACATAATCCATTGAATTTCTCCTAGTGTCGCCAGCACTCAGCCATATGAAATGAGTTTGTGCTCTTTAAAATCCTCACCTCAGCTCTGGTATCATCTCTCAAACAATCCCTTCTTACCCCTTATACTCTCCTGTTCAGTACTGTGTGTGTGGATGAGGGTGTTTTCAGGTCTTCAAACAGTAGCAGCCCCAGAGCAGGATTATTCTATGTTAAAGCAGCACAGTGCAATCCCTTTAACCCGTGCTCACTGTTTCACCTCTGTGCCTTTGCACAGCATTTCAGCCTGGCTCCCAGAGGTGGGGACAGCCTTTACAGATGTATCACAGATAGCTCCTCTCTGGGTCCCCTCCATGGAGAGGTTTTAGGGTGATTTTTCCCCTGCGGGGAGGATGGGTGTTATCTCTTCCAAGTGGCTGGAGAGCAGTGGCACTGCAGCTGAGGGCTGCCTGGCTGGTTGGCTGGAGCCACTCTTAATACAGCCTTGGAAGGGGAGAGTTCATGTCTTTTTGTTTTATTTATTTCTGTGACAGCTGAGATCAAAGGCTGGCCTGCCTCTCACAGGGATAGTGGCAGCCAGTGGCTAGCCCTGTTCATGCATCTGTGTGGGACTGAGAGCACACTGATGTTGGAGAGCCATGAGGCCTCCTCTGCACCTGAAGTGGGCAGAGCTGAAACCCTGCAACAGAGAAAGAACAGTTTCTTAGCAGGTGAAAAGGCTGGGAAGGAAATCTGGGCCAAAATCCCTGGCCCGGGTAGAGCAGGGGCAGATCGCCCCTAGCCTTTAGTCAGAGCAGTACTCCCAGCACACCTGGGCGGAAGAGATGACTGATTCCTGTAATGAACCTGAGTAACTTGTGTGTCAGAGGATTATTGCCTCCCCAGGGTGGTCAAAGCCTGGCAGCTGTCTGCAGCCTGGAAGAAGCTTTGCTTGCCTTCTGTTAGTGAAAGGAGGGCTGGAACCCAAACACATTTCTGAGGTGGGCAACTGGCAGTGACTGCTCACTGCCCCTGTGCTTGCCATGGCAGCAGCTTTGCATTTACCTTGGTGCAGATGAGGGCTGGTTCTGCCTCCCTATTTACTGATGTCAAACCAGTACTCTCACTTTCAGTTCTCTTATGATGTATCTTGCTTCATATATTTATCCAGAAAGTATCAGTTCAGACTATCTCTGTATCCTCAAATGCTGGTGGTGAAACCCCTGTTCTGTACAGTGATTCTTCATCAGCAAGAATGCCTTTTTTTGCTGTGCTTTACATCTGCCCTAAATTGTGTAGGTTTTTTAGAAAGCAGTGTAGTTAGGCATCCACCAAGAAATTTACCCCTCTACCACTCTGAGTGTGCCAGAGTTCCTGTTGCTTTACATGACATTTTCAAACAGGCATTGCCTCTGAGGTGGAGCTGAACAATCACACAGGGCTGCTCTTCCTTATTTTGGTCAGTTTATTTACTTACCTATTCGTCCAGGGCAGATGTTGAGCTATTCTAGCTGGGCAGCAAAACCCGAAGGCTCAGGCTGAGAAGCAAATAAAAGAACCTCAACTGTATTATTTTTTAAAAAAATCTCATGATCTGTTAAGCATGTCTCCCTGTCTGCCAAGGGCCTGACTGGTGCTTCTGGACTGATTGGTTGGCAGTACTGCCATTTCCAACAGATTTCCTGCCCATAGGAGCGATGATGTGGTTTATATATTTCAGTCTTGCTCTTCACTCTGCTGTTGTCTTTAAAATGGCTGAAAGTCCTGAGTGTAGGGAGTAGGTGTTTCTAAAAAATCCCTTTGTGTGGTACTCTCTTTTCTACAGCCATGATTCGCTTAACATTATAAATAATGTGATAACTTAATTCCAATGGGCTGCTTTAATGTGCAATAAAATATAAATTTAGGCAGCATGTAAAATAAGCTTTTCCTGCCATATGACAGAAACCACAACTGTCTGGCATGGACACACAAGCCAGAACCCTAAAGGAAGCAAAGCACAAAGCCAGACATGATCTTTGATCATATGTTGTTTAAAATTAACAGCACAGATCATACCCACACTTAAATAACACATCTGTCTGGGGCTAGATAGTAACACACAATATGCTTTTTTAATTCATTATGCATTTGAATCTCTCCCAAGTAACAGGTGGTTTTCTGACAACGAAGCCTGCCAAAAAAGGCTTGAGAAAGGTCTGGCTGATGGTTATCCTGGGAGGTGAGGTAGCCTGGGTTCCTGGATAGCAACAAGCCCTGGCTCTCTTAACTCTTTTCCTGCTGGCTCTCCATCAGTTTCTGCCATAATTAATGCCCTGCCTGCCTTACAGCACCTGTATTCAGGCCTGCAGAGGGGAAGCTGCATCCCGAGGCAGAGCAGCAGAGGTTTGGGATCTGTGCCCTGGGGCTGAGGATCTGTTCCACATGGGCAGTGCTGGGGGTGCCAGCCTGGCTGCTGAGCAGGTTCAAAGGGTGAATCTGGTCTGACCAAACACATGGCTTCCTCTGGGAATGGGTCCAAGCTAATGACCTTAGAGACCCTTTATGGCACTTTTGAAGGGCGGTTCATCTTGGGCTATAGCCATTTCTGAGATGGCTGTGCCCACAGGATGCCTGCCTGTCTCCCAAGCTGTGAGGGAGAATGGCAAGCTTGGATGGTAAAATTTATGCTGCAAGAAGGGGTCAGAGAAGTGAATCCCACCTGAGCTGCTCACACAGCTTGTGTCTGGGAGAGCACAAACCTTGATGAGGCAATGTGTTGCCTTTTAAACCCGTGCACATCTGAAAGGTGTGGGTGGCATGCAGACAAGGGCCTGGGGTCTGTCATGGCAGGCATGCCCTAGGCCCCTGCCATCTGCTGTTCACAGGTTCCTTTGAAGCAGAGGGATGTTCTGCCTCTGCCAGGCTTGGTGTTCACTGAACAGTGACCAGCACCCAGTCTGAGAGAGGGATGTGTAAAACCTGATGCATTTTGCTTTTCCCTACAAAAGGGAAAAGTCATCTGTAGCAGATGATCCAACTACAGCATGAGGCAAAGAAATTATTAACTGTACCTCATTATGCATGACAGCAACTGCTAGAGCTTATGAAGTTAGCCACATCTTTTAAAAATCTAGCTGTGGTGTCTGGAGTCCAACATGTGTCCCACTGCACAGTTCCTTGGGGCTGTGATGTAGGTTTGCTGGTTGTCTTTAGGAGATCTGTCTGTCCCTCTGGTATCTTGTGAGCTCAGAGTAGAGGGAAGATTCCTAACCTCAGCCCTTGCAAAGTGAGGTGAGCTCAGCCCCAGCAGTAATGGATTTGTGTCCCTTCATATACTCCAATTATAACAGTAGTTTGTTTTGACATGTTCCTTGGGTAAGCAGCTGCTCTGGGAGGTAGGGGAAAGAGAGAGATGACTTCCTCCAGGGTTTGCACATAGTAGTTCCCATTTTTTGGCAAAATAAACTCACCAGAGGGTGATGGAAAGCCTTTCCTTCTAGCCAGGAGCTCCTTGATCTTCACATCCCCAGGGTGGAGGGAAACAACTTTCTTTGGATGCTTGGTACAGGCATGCTGTACTTACCAGGAGTGCTTGGTTAGACCTCCTCTAGACTGGACAGACCAGGGGACCTGAGGTTTGTAACTTGGGAATGGAACAGGAGATGCTCATCCTAGCTGCTTTCCTGCATTTAATGACATGTTAGTCCTCAGGGTCCTTCTGGGTCACTTGTCACATGCAGTTTGGGTCGAGGCCTGCCCAGAACAGATTTCCAGATCAGTGACTGCCACTGCTGAGAGGAAGTTTGTTGAAACAAACTTCTCAAACACAGTTTTTGTGGTTAAGTAGAGTCCATGGAGACACAGGTAGTTACTGGAAGGTGTGGTATGATTTGATCCCAGCTGCCCTGTCAGTTGCAAGGAGGCTTTGAGAACTCCTGGCACTGAGCAAGGTGCAGATGAACTCTGAGCTTAGGGAGTTGACAAGTCTGTGTCCTGCTCTCTTTTCCTTGAGAATTTCTCCTTCTCCTCATGCATTCATCACACAGGTCTGCTTTGTCTACCACCCAGGTTGGAAACAGCACTGGGAATACTTAACACAGAAGAGCTAGTAGGGTTCCTTGGGTAGCAAAGGACTGTAAATGACAATGATTCCAGACTCTGAAGACAAGGTGTTGGGTTTGGAAGCTTCAGCTTTAGCTTTTTGCTGGTAGGGTGAGCAGAGGCCTGCAGATCCTCTGACATGCACACTTGTAGGTGGAAGAGGGTTGCAGCCATTGACACCGCCTAACCACAAAAGTAATTTTTCATGCTGTTTGCAAGCTGTTTGCAAATTAGGGGACTTTCTAGGAACATCACCTGTGCAAAGTGCACTCACACAAAATGGCAGTGCTTGCACACCAAACCATTGGGGATTGCCAGGGCAGCTCCCCACGCTGCTGCCCTGCAGCACCTCTGCCACATCTCTCCTTGCACCTCCTGTGCAAGGGAAGGAGGGATTTCCCCAGGTCTAACGCCCGCAGCCGCAGGAGGAAGTCGTTCCGAAGAGATGCACCTCCTCACCAGGGCGTGACAAGGTACAGGCATTCCAAAACCCTGGTGTGAGGAGACAAGGAGCCGTCTGAATGGTGAGCCTGGCTGCAGGGGCGCCGGGGGAGCAGGGTCCCCTGTCAGAGGGCAGGAAGCCGAGCGTGTGTGTGAGCCGTGTGTGGCACAGGCGTGGCAGGAGCCTGGCAGCTCTCGCTGAGGCGCGAAGGCCCCGCGGGCCGGGGGCTCCCCGGGGCCTGCTGGCCACCAGCTCGGCATCGGCAGAGCGCAGCTGTCAGCTCTCCTCCGGGGGGACCCTGCTGCGTGTTTACATGAGGAATCATATGGTAGCCTCTTCTAGCTGGTGGGCAACTCGCAGGGTTACCTCATCTGCAGTGGAATTACCTCATCGGTGTGAAATGCAGTGCAGCGCAGGCAGCAGCAAAGCAGGCTGCTCTGGGGCATGGCTCCCTCGGCAGCAGGCTGCAGAGCAGTGACCGCTCAGGAAAGAAACTTGAAATCTGCCAGTTTCACAATCATGTCAGTTCATGAAGAATTGCTCAAAGCAGCTGGGACTGCTTTGCAGCATGAGCGGGTAGCCATGCATGCACCCTTTGGATCCCTGTAAGAAGTCAGCTGTGCTGACCCACCCCAATGCCCAGCTGCCCTGTAAAGTCCCGGTGCAGGGAGTAGCAACCAGGATGTTATTCTCCACCATAAGTTAAGACTGGGAGAGTGGACCCTTTGGCATCCTCTGGCTTAAGCATGTTTCTTGACCCAGGTGGTCCTGCTTCACATCTTTAAAATCAAACCAACCAATTATACATGTATGAATAAAAAATTGCATGTGATGCCCAGGAATATATAATACATTATTGGTGCCATAGGCAGAGGAGTTTATTAGACCCTGTCAAGCTATTCACAGTGTAAAGGACATACTGACCTAGAATGATCTCTTCCTTCCAATCAGCATTTACACTGTAACAGGAGGAGAGCCAGTCAGTATTTGTGCATTGGTAAGCTTAACCCTTCAGGCTACCCATGCAGATATTTACTCCAGGATTTTGTGTACAATTCCAGCCCTGGCAGAATTTTTTATTTCTAATAAACCCTTCTCTTAATCGAGGAAGCTGTGAGCTGGAGGCCACCACTTCTGTGAACAAACATATTTTAAATTCCTTAGAGCATGTGTGTATGCACATATATATTTGTGTGTCTGTGTGTATTTTTCTTTTCTCCCAGGCTATTTATCATGTCCAGTTGGACACATTGTGTGAGCACAGCTGCTCTTATCTGGCACAGGGTAGGATATTAAAGGGAAGATTAAGATTACCATTTTGCTTTATTTCATTTCTCAGAGCTTGATCTGCATAGCCAGTTCTTGTCTGTGTGTGTGAGTGGAGAATAATAGTTGTGAGCAAGGTTTGCACACGGTGTCTCCAGGCAGTAGGTAAGGCACATCTGGAGTTTTCAGCTCCTGGAGATAGTTGCTTGAATCCCAGAAGCGTGGGTTGGGCTGGGAATGGGGGGCTGGTATCCATGGTGAGGCTCCCTATCTCACAGTACCAGGTGTGTGCATGTGAAGTAAGTTCTTGGAAAGACCATTCTCAGGGGGGAAAGAGAGAAACCGGAGAGAGAGGTAATTAGGAACTACCTTGCACAACTGAACCGGCTCATTAGGGATGAGTAAGGGAAGGACAGTGCTTGGAGCAGGTGATATGTGCAGAGGTTTCACACAGCCTGCCACTGGCCGTGCTCTATTTCTTTTTCCTTTTACCTCCCTTTCCCTTTTCTTCTCCTTTTCTTTTTCTTTTCCTCTTTCTATTTTCTCCTCCCCTCTTTCCTTTCTTTTCTCCATTTCTCTCTCTGTTTATGCATAAGGGTGGAAAATGGAGCTTCTGAAATTATTCCAGATGGGTCTGTTTGACAGCATCAGTGCTAGTTGTTCTCTAAACTGAAACAAGATCCATATTTGGATCAATATAGATTTGTGTGTGGGGAAGTATTCCCTTTTATTTCTTTGTCAACTCAGTGTGGCAGCGCTGCTAAAAAACACATGCTCTGAAGGCTACTAGTTACTAAAACAAACCCTTCTGCCTGCTCTTTGTGCACTTCATCTATTTCCATACATAAAATGTGGCTGATCTTACACTGTTTGACCGCTGCACATCGAAGAATGTGGCCATTGCACTTCTGGAAATTTGGAGCCTCCTGAATCCAGCTTCCCATCATCCCTCAGAGCAAGAGAAGCATGGTGCTGCCTTAAGCTCCCAGCAAAAATTGGGTGAATATGGCTCATAATCCAAGCTTAAGTGGATTTATGGGGTGAAGAGGCAATCCTCCTTCTGTTCTGTGTTTCAAAGTACTGTTTGGAAAGGAAACTGATGCATGATTGTATTAAACCTTCCCTCTGCTCCAAGCCCTAAATCATGCTGGAAAACAACATGTCCTTGTGGGGTGCTGAGCATTGGTCCTTGTGAAACACTAGGCACCATATAAAAAACTGATACAGGAGCAGACTGGGAAAGGCTTTCCCTCACTAAACTTCCTATTTAAGTAACGTTCACTAGTGGGTGTCTCTTCAGCTTTGCCACTGTCCTCCAGCCAAGCAGGGTTACGGCTCCGTGTGCTAGGGTGGGCTTGAACCTTTTTTTTGCAGGAAGAATTTTGAATTCAAGGAATTAGGAGAGGAAGCTGCAATTCTCTCATGCAGGTGAAATTAGAGAAAGATGTGACTCATTGGTGGGGCAAATTGAGCCTGCCAGCTGGGCTTCATTCAGCTGAAAAATATGCCCCTGTGGCTGCAGAGAAGCCAACCAGAACTAACCAGAGGGGTGCAAATCTTCAAGTCAAACTGCAAACTGGGAACAACAAAGCAAATCATTCAGGTAGAAGGCATGCAAAATGCAATTGGTTCTCTTGCGCTTTACCTTGAATGGATTAAATCTGGCACTCGATGTGCGAACCCACAAGCGCTTGAACGGTAGTAAGCTGGCATAAGGCTGGCTATAATTAGAAGTGATATCTGCTCAGAATTAAAGTGCCAAATGTGCCTTCAGGTGTGTTCATTCTCCATCTTGCTTTTTAGTCCAGGCCTGACATATTTGGGATTCTTGCCACAGGAACTGTACCAAATGACTCACTCACAGTGGTAGCCATGTGCTGAAGACTGCATCCTACAGAATCAGTGGGCTTGCAGTTCAACATGAAAGGCAAAACCTCAGGAGACTGACATATGGTCACTTGGTTCAAATAAGCTCCTTCAAACTTGAAAATTTCTCCAAATTTTTATCTTCTTTCTGCCATTTTTACAGTTGTGGCTTTTCTTGACTGATTCCTACTTTATTTGAGTCTTCTCTGTCCTGTCATTCTTTTGCCTCCTTTTAGCCTCTGTGTCCTTGGGCAGTCCCTATTCTCAAATTCCTCCTTTTAATTGCAGGCACCACAAGCTTTCTGTTTATCCTTGACTCCCCGACAGCATGAGAGGTTTTATAGCCCCTCTGGAGGCTCAGCTGTAAAGACTGGAATGCTCTCTGCTAATTTCCTACTCATTCTCTCTTGGTTCCTGGTGTAATAGGGGACAGATCTGCAAAACCACCTAGAGGCAGGAGAGGTGAGCTCCGCAGAGCCTGTCTGCTAGATATTCTGGTGGAGTCCTCAGCCCAACAGCACAGCTGGGCAGCCAGCAACAGGATGAGAAGCACAGGTATTGATGGAGCAAGTGTAGAAAGGAGAATAATATCTCCTGCCTCAAGGAGAGACTTATTTTTCATTATGCAGAAAAACCCAAGGATGTCAGGCTGGTATTGGTTGTACCCTGAAATCGTATGAAGCGGTTGGTGTTGCAGGCACTCAGACCAGGATCTTAAAAATTGTTCCTGGATCCAATACTATCAACAAAATCCATCCAAGCTAACATTCACTCTGCACTCCAAGTTGGCCAGCCTGACTTTAAAGTGTTAGACAAATGAAAATGTGGTTTCTTCCATTTTGTGAGTCTAGGTATCTTTTAACACCTGTTGGAAACAGGTTAGAAACCATTTCTGTTAGAAACCATTTTTTGTGTTTCATAGCATCATATGTTGTGCTTGGCATGTCAGGAACAGAAAAGAAGACCTGCTCTTCACACAATTCCCTTCAGATCAGATTGATAATATGTATTGAATGATGTTGCTTAAATCAATGCAAATTGATTGAGGGCCTCAGAGCATCTGGAAGATAACAGGAGAGGAGAGACCAATATCCTGAAGGGATATTTGTGGCCATTTTTATAGTGCTGCACAACTTCTGCCCAAAAGGAAAAACTTGCAGGTCATTTTGAGAGGAGGGCATGCTTTGGATTGAAATTGAGAGGCTGTTTGAGATAGGTAATGATGCTCCCTGAGTACTGTTATCCCTATTATTTCTTATAACTCCTCTAACTGCTAATAAATTACTCTAACCATTGAATTATGGTCAGCAGGGAGTCTTAAAAAAATTGGTTGTCTTAATGAGGAAGGGGGTAACAGAGAAAAGAAGGGAGAGATTTTAATGGAGAAAACAAACATCATCAAGACACAGGGGTGTTTATTTTGCATCTGGATTGTACGCAAAAACAGGGAACTTGAAGAGCAAAGCTGCTGCTGAATTTCTGTCCATCTCCCCCATCCTGCTCAGAGTCAGAGGCAGCTCTCATAGCTGTCTTTGTGATAAAGCTTACAAGCAAATTGGACAGGGTGTCAGGCTGGCTATGAAATATGACAAATTAACAGCCGAGGCTGCTACTGCCCTGGTTGCAGACACTTCATTTAGAAGTTATCATGTAACTGGATGCTTTCTGTAATTTGTGATGATACTGATTGTGATAAATTGCAAGATTCAGGTAAAAAATTCAGCCCATTCCTGAAACTGAATATTAAGGGAAGAAACGGTTGTCAATATCGTGCCACTTAACTTCAGGCTCCCCAAATGAGAAAAGATCTCACAATAACAATAAAATTCTCAGTCACTGAGCAATGTAATTATATTAAGCTAATTACATTACAATTAGCAAATCTTTAATTTATTTTTAATGCACCGATTAAACTTTATGTGGTAATCATAAAGCTTTCTGAATGGCAGTCCTTTTGGGGAAGCATTGACACCAGCCAGGGGTCACTGGTTGATGTTAGAGTATTTCCTGAAGTAATAAATAATTGAATTTTTATCTAGCTTGGAAAAGTTTCCATACAAATGTTTCAGGCATATAATTTATTCCCTTCCTTCCCTTTACCTTGATGGCTGATAAGTGGAAAAATTAATGCTTCACATTCCAGCCCACTCTGTTGGTCCCATGCATTTCCATTGGATTGTTTGTTTGTTTTTTAAAGCTGGCAGCTGTCTCAAAGGACCCAAAGAAGCCCTTATCAGGTGGTTCTCAAGTGGTTTATCAGAGATTCCTCCTCTTTTCGGTAAGACTCCCTGTGAGCAAAGGCTGGGGAATGTGCCTCTGTATAAATTCTCCATCCCAGGTGTAGCACCATCTTGCAGCAAACAAAGGAGGAAAATTAGGCATGATAAAACTAACTGGAATTAAATTAGGGACTGGAGTGTTAAGCTCCCTGAAATTCATGTTCAGATCCTGTAGGGCCTTAGAGGCTCTTAGGCCATGCAAATCCTTCAAACTTTGCCATGAAAGTTCCTAAGGCATCTAATGCCATTTTGGAGCATGCCTAACCAGTGCTTCTGCCTTGACCAGGCTGTGCAGCAGGGTACTTATCTGACATTTAAGTTGGATTAGAAATGATGAACAGTACGTTCATCCACTTATCTTGTTGCAGGCCTCAGTCTCACAAGGACACTTCGTATCCGCCTGCTGTGCTCTGCCAGATCTGATCTTTCTTTGGCCATTAGGCCAAAGGTTTTTTCTTTCTTCTCATGTTTAGTCTACTTTAGCTAAAATATATATATATATGTATTTATTTCCTATGAGGCATAACTGCTTTGTAAAGAAGAAAAGGGTGGTTTTTCCACCCTGAATGCCTTACCAATAGAGAGACTGAGAGTTCTCCACACAGAGAAGGAAATCTCATCAGGCAGAAGAGGGGGCAAAGCACTTTGGGTGGGACTATTCAGCTGCTGCAAAAGATGGAGGATTTCAGTGTCATGGGTTTGTTTGTTTCTGAACACCCTCTGTGGCACAGCTCAGTTCTGCAGGAAAGAGACATCTTTCTGAAAGGGGCATCCAAAATGAGAAAACACACAGAGTAAAATAACTAAACTCTGGAGAGGAGAGGGTCTTCGGCTCTTCTCCTATCCCACATCCTCAGGGTTTTCCTGGAGGTAAGCTATGATGGCTCCTTGTTCAGTCCAGCGCTTTTAAAGTGAAGTCATGGAGCTCTGTGGACCAAGGCCAAATGCTGCTATCTCAAAAATTCTATGCCCCAGCTGCACATTTTCCTTGCCTTCTGGAGGAGGTGTGGGTGAAGGGGGTACAGAAACCAGCCCATCCTCAAGCCCTGCCTGTTCTGAACAGCAGATTCCTGGCCAAATGGGAACCAGGCACCATGCTGGGAGGGTACTGACTCATCCCTAAGGAGAAAACTGGGCTTTTTGCCCTGTGTCAGTATTACTGATGTAAAGCACCTACCCAGATTCTGGGATGTGAGCTATTATCTCTGCAGGGCTCTCTGCTTCTTGGAGTAGATGTATCTGCTTCCCTGCCGTTAGCTCCAGGCTCTCTTGTACGGCAGGCACCGAGGCACACACAGAGACACGTGTTGTAGCTCCTTTTTTGGATCTGGTCCTTGGTGCTTAGGGACCAGATGTAATTTGTTCATGCACCCTGAGCTCTGCAGGTGACTCAGGAGCGTGGGACTGGCCTCTACCTACATTCAGCATTAGTGATAGGCAGCCATTCCCTGCAGACAAATTGGCATGTCACTGCCACACTAAATACACCAAAAGGAAATGGCTGAACTGAGGAGCTGAAAACAGAGTATACTTAGAACTGAGAATATTTGGGGCCAATTTTCATGCTCAAAATTTTGGAAAATTACCCTGTCAGCTCAGAATAATTATTAAAAACACATATTGAAAAATGTGTTATTTTACATCTTACAAGTAAACAAGAGCAGTGGCTCAACACTGTGTATGGAGTGGCCTGCAGTCCTTGTTTTTGTTTGTGTGGGACCTTGAGCAACTGCTGTGTTTATTTTTTCCTGATAATCTCTCTAATAACATGGAAAAAGAAGGCACAGACTGTGCCTTTTTTTTTAATTTTTTTTTTTTTTTTTGGTGAGAATTGAAATAATTCATGTTGCTCCTCCGTGGAATGAATTTCCCCACCATAATAGCGCACGTTGAGTGTATCTGGAAAGGATGCTGCCTTGTTCGATGAACTGAACTGTGCACACAGTTGGAGGCTCTGACAGTGCCAGCATCAGTGAATGCAAGTTGCATAAAAAAGAGGCAGCATCATTCATGACACTAATGAACAGTCCTTCCTCGTCCATCAGAGAAATCTTTCCCAGGGATAACGATTCTCCTAGCATTTTCTTAGCCATAAAAGAAGAGATTGTGCTGGGTCTTTGGTAGGAAACTATCAGGAGGATTCTAAGGCTGGGAACAGAAATCAATGTTTCTGTGATACTGTATTGGCTAAATACTTAGACCAGAGGAAAAAGATTTTGTTTTGACTGCACAGTGAACTTCTTGTTTTGCTTTGCTGCTACAAGATTGTGAAAATAGAAGGAAATTTAAGGGGACATTTTGATTGCAAGCAAGTCTGCCAGCAAGTTCTCGTCATTGTAGTGTGGTGTACCTGGCTCACTCATGTAGTCCTACAGCTTTAAGTAACTGTAACTTCATTGATTTCAGTGGAATCTCGGGAGTAAAAGAGGAAAATTGGTGTGACACAACAGTGATTCAGCTTTAATGTATTCCCTCATTCTTCTCCAGGTATTTATTATCATTTAAGAGACATCTACTTTAAATCTTTCTTATTACTTGAAAAAAGTCTCCTAATATATGAACAAAACCAATAGCAGAAGGGTCTCTGGGGATCTAATCTACAAAACGACAATTAGACAAGATCTAAAACTAGGGGCTTGATCGTAACAGAAATTGAGGGTATTATCATTTCTTTAAACTACTGAAGAAAAAGCTTAAGTATAGATGCAGTTTTGTCAGAAAAATACAATTTGTCTTGCATGGCTTTATGAGAGTTGTTGAATAAATATGGCCTGCACTTATTTATTCATCAGCATGTATTACATCACTTCTAGGAAGTCCTCTCAGTGAAAACCTTCTACTGTAAGCTAGACTGCAACCCACAATTCCAGCTATTTTTTTTTCTTTTAATCTGCCCCATAAATATTTTGCACCTTGCTCCCTGCCTTTCTATGCAAACCAAAGTAATACTTAATAGGCTTCTCCGTACACTCTGTAATGCTCTGATTTTCCAGTGCTTTATGAGTGACTCCGGTGGTGTGAAGTTAGATCCCAGTCCATGTTGTTTTGTGGGTGATTGTACCAGTTTTAATGGCCTGTGTGTTTGTTTCAGGTTTTAAATGCATGTGCAATGCCTTTGGGGGCAAGAAACTCATACAGATATCTCAGTCGAGGAGATCGTTTTGATGTTCATGATGGCAACCATAATGACTGGGATTACAGCAGAAAAAGAGTTTGAAGCTTGCCTTCTGGTTAGAGAGGAAAAATCAAACCTTACACCATTGACCACATTTCGGTACCCTTTATCTGGCTTTCTCCACTTCCCCAAGACATGCTAGCATCTGACAATGCTGCTTCAATAATTTAGCCATCTGACAAAGGTGGATTTAAATTTTTAAAAAATCTACATAACTAAACAGTTTGATACAGGCCATTTAAAAAAGTATATTTTAGGACTGACTGTGATTAGGTTACAGGCTGCTTTTTTTTAAAGTAAATTTGTCCATACTCTGCATTTCTATCAGGCATGAGGCTTTTGTCACTGGAGGAAATCACTTTAAAGAACCAGACCAAATCCCTCACATTGGTGAAGTATCTGTAATTCCTGATCTCCCTCGCATGACTGATTTCTGCAGGAGTGACGCTTTTGTGATCCATGCATTAGCAATAACCAGCTACAGCTACAGTAATTAAACAGTTTAAATCTACCATCCTATATAGATCCACTTTGATTGCTTGCTTTCTTACTGTTCTTGTTACTGGACTTCAGAAATTAACACTTTGGTGGATGCTAGTAAAGGCAGCTTTCCCCTCTTCCTGCCATAAAATGAACCTCATTAGAAAACAAGTAATTTATTGGCACTGAGTTTGCATTAATACCGTAATGATATTTGTACTTTCAATCACTGCAAATTGCAAAGTGTGATGCCAATTCAAGCAGAGTTGTTATTTCGTACTCTTGTGTCTCAGGAAGTTTTCATTAGTTCATTGGATTTAACAGAATTAGAGAGCTTCTTTGAGAAAAAAGTATGAAGCATGTATGAAGTATGAAAAGTCTAAAAACAAAAGTGTGCCTTCATTGTCTGACCAGTAAAGACAATTGCTACTTCTGGATGAATATGGACTTGTGTCATGGTACCCTTCTTTTGATTTTCTGTGACTGATCTGTCCTGTCAGAAGCCAAACTGAAAATTATTGTTACTCCTTTACAGGTGTGGCAGATTTGCAGATCATCTTCACCTCTAGAGGAGAAATGAAGCGCTCAGTCTCCAATATGTTTGTTTACAAAAGACACAGGTCTTATTTTTCTGAGTCATTCACAGGAATGTGAAAGCTTAAAACTCACTTTTTTTCTTTGTTCCCAAACCCTGAGCTTTTCACCTGGGAAACCCTTCTAGGTCAAAGCTCCTCCTCTGAGACCATATGACCTTTAAAGGTGGGCTTGAACCTTTTTTATGCAGCTGCTCTGCAATACAAATGAACCTCAAAGCTTTAGCAGCCAGACAAAGAAGAGGTCTTTAACCCACACAGTCTCTGTAAGGGGGGTCATTTATGCTTAAATGACCCCTAATGGGCAAGTGATGAGTACTGCTCAGCACAACAATATTAATGGGCAGGCAGGAGCACAGAGCAAGGGGTAAGATGGATGCTTGCATGTTTCCATACCTTACAAAGCAAAAAGGGGTGGGCAAACTTACCTACTCCTTTCCCAAAGGACAGCCAACAGCATCTGACTATTTCAAAGCAATGCTGCTTTTTTCAATTTATTTCAATGAAATGAAAAGATTTCTAAATTCACATTTAATTAGATAAGTTTAGATTTATTTGGATTATATAGCTTGGCTGATATGAAGGTGAGGAGAAGTAGAAAATTTACTTTATTTCCAATGATCTGATGTCCATTTCCATGGAAACAGAAATGGAAGCAGGAACCAAACATAAGCAGTCACAGCCCTGGTTAATTGCCCATGGCTGCTTTCTGTTTCCACTTCTATAGTGCTGAACTCTATGTTTCCTACTGACCCCGTTACTACATAACAATGTGTGTGAGAGGGACTGATGAGGGAAGACTGGGCACAAGAAAGGTGGAGAGAGGAAAGATCTGAGAGGCAGATGCAGGCTCTCCAGGATGACCAGTAAAGAAATCTTCTTTATGATTTCTTTTACTTGACTGGAAAAAAAATGAGGAGTAACATCAGCAAAACTAATTTTAATTAAGTTATTGCTAAGAACTTGGTACTGTAACAGGACTTAATGACAACCAATGTAAATCTGGAGTTTCTCCATGGAAGTTGATGGCAGTTTAACAGGAATTAAAAACAGACACTGTACTTTAGTGAAAAAGGCAAAAAAAAATAGAATATTAATAAATAGCAAAAAAATTATTAATAGAAAGCATGTAATAGAAACTGTGGCTGCTGGGGCAGTGACCAAATTAGTATAAGGAGTCGGATTTTTCTCAATTTGGCATGCTCTGATATGTCTACGATGCAACAGACTTCTAGAGGTAGGCTACCTTATTTTATGATAAAATTAAAATTGAGAACAGAAAACAAACCACAAGCAAATCTATATCCAGGCTGAAAAACTGTTTTGTTTGTTCATTAAAGTAATTGAACACCTCTGCACTCTCAAATTTGGCCTAAAACCAGGAGCAGAATATAGCATTAAAAACAATACTCCCTGTTCTTGTTATTTCTAAAACTAGATTCTCCAGCAGGAAGAAATGATCCCCAGAGGTTTGGCTTCATGGAAACCCAACCAGATCTTAGGCTTTTTGAGGTTTACTCATGTCTTGTAATCATGTTGGCATCTGTCCTGTAACAGATTTCTTGCTGATACAGAACAGCTCATTCTAGCCTAGCTGAGCTATAACCTAGCCAAAGACTGCTGTTTGGAAGGGTTTAAAGAGAATTGCGTCAAAAAAAGAAGTTGGAAGAGGTTTTGGAGCAAAATACTGAAAATAATCTAGCATGCATTTCTATATGGAAAATAAAGGTGGAAACAGGAGGGGGTGGGGGGGAAAAAAGACGTAAGGTCCTTAGGCTTTGAGACAAGGTAAGCTCAAAGCACAGCATCTTCTCCAAGTCTCATATCCCACAACACTTTAGTGACAATCTGATGGCCACATGAGTGCTCCTCGTGCTGGTCTCCCTTTCTGCAATGCCCTTCTGTGTAGACACCACTTTCCTTTGCATGTTAAACTCTGATCTGCTAACTTTGCCCACCAAAACAGTGGCTAAGTGTTGGAACAAACTTCACAGGGAAGTGGTGGAATCCCCAAAAGTGTTTAAGAGGTGACTGGACATGGCACTTAGTGCTTTAGTTTAGTTGACATGGTGCTATTCAGTCAAAGGTTAGACTCTATGATCTTGAAAATCTTTTCCAACCTTAGTGATTCTATAATTCCATGAGAATATCACAACAGCAAGCATCAAGCATCAAAAAAAACAACTGTCAGAGAAGTTCAGACCTTTACACTGTTCCATCAGGATGCACTGTGGTATTGAAATGCACTGAAATTTTCTTCCTCAAATAAATCTTCCCCTCCATTTTAACCCTGTCTGGGATATCATGGGAAAGGGAGTGGTGATTTTAAACTGGGCAATTTGTTCATAGCTTTTGGAAGAGCTTCCCTGATTGTCTAAATGTGTATTGCTTGATAGATTGAGCAAGAATTGTTTCAGGTGCATAGAGTCAAAAGATCAGGTGTAAGTGGTGAGGGATGTCTGACTGCAGCTGGAGTGTGGACAGGACAGATGGCTGTCGAGGAAGGAGGTGGAAACCTGGGGAATTCTAATGATGAGAAGCTCTGGGCTGCAGAAAAACTAAGGTTCCTGGGAAATTTAGCAATCAGCTTCCATGCAGTCAGTGCAGGATATTCTCACACATACAAGTGCATTTCAAGGTGTGGCATAGCCTTACAATCTGTGTGAATTTAAAAGTTGGGACAAAAATGTCCGCTCCAAAGCACTGCATGTATTTTGAAATCACACTGAGTAGAGTCTGACAGAGGAAGAGAAAAGAACACTGGTTTAGCTGTTCCTTTGTTTCCCAAATCTCCAGCTTCAAATCATTAATTAGCTCTGGCTAGAAGTCAGTATTTATAGAAAAGAAAATAATTTTGAAAGACACAGATCTCTGTGAGCCAGCAATCTCAATCTCTATTTCTTGCACCTTTTATTACCATGCTGTCTTGGTGGTAGTTTATCGCTCCTTTGCACAAATGTAAAAGGCTGTTCATGGCATAAGATAGGGGAAAGTCAGACTCAGTGTGTAAATAACTGTGTTCTGTGCTAAACTTTGCAGCAGAGGAATATCAGTTGCATATGGTTTCTGTAGATTTTAACTACCCACATACTAGTGGTGACCCTAAGGAGGTCGCAGTAAAGATGGGCTCTGAACAAGTTATGGCAGTCACATTCCCATCTAGGCTGAGATGGAGATACGGATTGTGCTCTGTGCAGCACATGCTCCCCACATCTGACACTTTGTCAGATACAGTCAACCCTTTTTTTGCCTATGTCTTTGCTCAGCAGACACATGCACAGATCAGCACTCCAGAGCAAAGGCAAGGGATGCCTTCACTGCAGTCAGACGTCTGTTGCACTTCAAGTGTCAAACCCCACGGTTGAAGCTTTGGGGTTGTATTATGCCTAGAACAGATTGTACTTCACTGCCTATACAGTCCTTCCTCACATTTGGTGTGGCTATTGCAGATGACAGTCAGCTTAGTCACAATCACTGCTTCACTCTCACATGCTCGCATGTTGATAAATATGCAAATTCTGAGGTGTTTTATTAAAAAAGAAAAAAGGACTACCAAACATTAGAGCTTTCCATGGGAAATTGTATGTAGCATCTGGTATTTGATGAAGAAAGCCCAGCAAGGTCTGTAATCTGACTGAGTTTCTGTGAATGACACACAAAAAAAAAAACCCAGACATGCATGGAGGTTTCTTGTTTGTGGGAAGATACAACCTAGAGGTTTACTTGACTTTGTACATACTCATCAGATATTAGAGTCCTAAAATACCTTGTCTCTTAGTGGCCAAGCAGTTAAGATGTTATTGAACTTTAGACTGCAATACTCAAACGAAAAAATAAGAGGCCATATTGAATGAGTCTGGTTTTTTCGCTTTTTCACAGTAGATGCTTCAGCTTTATTCTGTCATATTAAAGGACAGGAAGACTTCCAGAGCAGCAGAGCTCCCAAAACAGGAGAGTGACTTGATTTCAAAGTGAAGAGCAGGTAGCTGCCAGTACAAGAGCCTGCAGGTTAATTGGGTATCCTGACCCAGGCAAAACTCAAAAGAGAGAGCAGTACAATTCTTTCATTTTGTACATGAAAAATTGCTGTTTGTGTTGCACAGAGTTCAGTTTAATCAGCCCTGTGAGCCACTCTCGTATCATGAAGTGGATCACCCCTTCCCAGGAAGGAGGAAGAGAACTATAGAGGAGACCCAGGAGAATTAAAAGATGGTAACTTTAAAAAAAAAGTGAAGTTAGTGATTTTGAAAGGCACCAGATTAGCAGCACAGGAAATGGCCTCCTTTATTTAATCATACCTAAGTGCTTTGAGATAGATTCTTATTCCTTTTATCTTGATGAGTAGCACATCTCCACGATGGGCACAGCATCTGCTGGGGCAGCTGTGCAGGAGAGATAGGGGTCAAGCCTTAGGTAAAGCCGTGCAGGCCTGTCAGCAGCAGGAAGCGGATAAGCGCAGCGTTGTTCCTCTGCCACTGTTTCCCCTATCTACACATCTGGAGGTCAGCCTAGGGGAAAAAAGCTGCAAAGGAAAAAAGGTGTTTTATGTGGTGTGCTGTAGCAGATTTGCAGATGAAGAGCTAAAATAAACTGAGAGTTAGTGCTAACTAAACACTTTGAGAAGAGCACTGATGGTCTTCCTTTGGATTAGGCAGTTTCAGAGGACTGTGAAAAATAGATATATGGGGTTCCATAAATATGGCCCATGCTGTACCCTGTCCACTTGCTCTCTTTGTAGATAGCTTGTGGACAGTCTGAGACCAAGTGCCTACCTGATATTTGAATCTCAGCGTCCTTAGAGGACATGCTCCAGCCATGCTCAGACATGTGCCTACAGACTTGTAGTCTGAAGATATGGTGGGAACTCAGGCTGGCACTCAAAATCACTCAGCAGGATCACTGGAATCTGCAGTCAGAGCCCTTAACTTCGGATATATTTCTGGTAGAATTAGGTGGTACTGGCATACTCTAGGTGGGATCATTAGCATTTGATCCTGTATCAAAAACCACTGTTAATACACAGAGAACAGCTCAGAAGTGGTGCCAGTGTGAAGGTCAGAGTGGTGTCACCACTGTGACACTCAGACTGAAAGAAACTTAGATGGGTATTGGACAGCTGGAAATTACCTGCATTCTTCAATCCCTTGGAGCTAAGTTCAGGGACAGTGCACACCTCTTGATTCCACTGGAGTAAAGATGTTTTCCATTAATAGAGTTGTTTGGGGTTTCTTTTTTTCTTTTTTCTTTCTTTTTTTTTTTTTTTCCCCACAGCTGGGCAAGCATAAGAAAAGAGGGAATAACAGTGGGGGAAAATAAGTGAGCGAGAGTCCTAGGCTTTTTTTACCATGTCAGGAATATAGGAACACATTTCTATGTAGAGTAAATATTCAATGCCAATGCTTTATCTCCCAGGAGTGGTTAATGGTTCTTACCTACACATTTTCTTCAAAGGATCTTGCTAATGGATTTGCTTTTGGCAGAAGCTGCTCTGCATTTGGAAATGCATTCATTTGGTCCTTCTCTCTTTCCACTTTGCCTTGTCAGTGTCCCTGTGAACTGCCTCCAGCCCCTGTTTCTGGAGCAGGTCAGAACCTGTCCCTCTCACCTCTCCTCTCACCTCTCCTCCCCCAAGAAGCTTGAGGTGCAGCTGTAAACATGCTGCTGGTTTTCAGGTCTGTAGGAGAGTGGATCTTACTTTACTGTGTCTGTACTCAAGAGTGGATTTCACTAAACAGCAGCAGCCCTGGGATGTATGTGTCTGTGTAGTTAGTAAAGAATAAAGAAAGGGTATGTTTTTGGGGTTCTTTCTTAGTTTCCTCACCTTTGATGACTATTTGTGGCGTTGAAACAAAAACTGGAGGCTGTCCCATCTGCTGTTTGTACCGAGTGCTAGATTTGTCAGCTCTTGACTGAGAGACAAGAAAAGAAGAAAGAGCAGAGTAGATTGGAGGCAGGTCAAATGATTGTATGCAAAAACCCCTGCTATTTGGCCCTCTCATAAACAAAAATATTGTTATAAAATTCCCAGCAGTGACAAGTACCCATCTAAGAAGGCATGGCATTCAGATCACATAAATATGCACATCTCTCTGCATCCTATTAGCTGTTACTAATTCTTTCTCAGCCTATGGGGCTAATGACTACCTCCAGATCAGTAAAATCTTAGTTCCTTGTTGGCATATTTCCTTTATTACAAGTGCTTCAATTCCTGTGGGTATCAAAATTATTCCAACACCCTATTACTAGATCTCATGCCAGCCTAATATATGTGAATTTGCCTTATGGACTTAGTCTGCAGCCTCATTAGCTCTGAGTCAAGTCAGTATTTTCTCAGATAAGACATTAGCTATACAGGAAACTCTCAGTGCCACATGTTGCAGAACTGGTTTAGTGGCTCGAACATAAAAGTACCTGGGAAATCTTTTCCTTGATAAGGACTTTAATCACAGCTGCATCACTAACATTTTGCCACTAATTTTTTACAACCTTTGTAGTCAGAGAACTTTGGCCCAGGAACTGTGTTATGAAATTAGATACAAATTTCCTGGAGGTGGGAGATAGAGAAATGGCCTGAAGAGAATTCTGATCTCAAACCTCAGCAGGATGACACTTCACAGAGTTGTGACTGATTTATATTATGAGAGACTATTTCCATGAAGGCTTCACAATCAGACCTGGATGACATCTACTGGGAGAATCCAAATGGTCCTTCCTCTTCAAGAGCCTGAAAAAAATGCAGAATCCTCCTGAAGAGGAGGATAAGTAGTAAATACTAACTTTTATGTATTGAGGCAACAGTGGGAAGGGTCCAGATTTGTTTGATTCCAAGAATAAGATCTTCTGCTCCAAGGAGGCTCAGGTCCAGGATTTTTATCAGATTGTTTTTCTCCTTCTGAGCCCTGTATTGTGCCTTTCCAGTAGCTCCCCTGATTCCAAGGGCAATCTGAAAGATCAAAAAGAGACAAAGACATGATCATTCTTCAGCTCTGTACTGGCCAAGATGGTTTTGGCTGACAGACTTAGTACAGATGGTCATCAGCTCTGATCCAGCTCCTGGACTGCCTGGACCTGATCTCCCAGTCCTGCAGCCAGATACTCTGTGCAGACCTAGAGTCACTGCACCTGATGACACTGCTGTTGCTTGGCTGAGTAGCACTTGGAGACACAGATCCCTACATCTGTAGGGATCCTGACACAATGTGGAAAAGCATGGGAGGAAATCTATTCATCCAAGTGGAGAAAGTTTTCCTTACAGGCAGTGACCAATATGATCTTGCTACCAAAGTTATTTCTCTCTATTTAAAACAATCTGCCTTTGTTCATCTTGGTTTCAACTGATTTGCATATTCCACCTACTTTTTTAGTTATTCTTGGTCTTTTCTGAGCACCCTTGCCCAGTGGCTAGAGACAACACTTTGGTTTTACATCCAGAATTAACATTCCCAAGACTTCTAAAATATCTCTAAAATATTTCTTATATCACTTGTTTGTTACCTCATTTTGAAATCTATCTTTCTAGCAGCTTTTGTCTAAACCACAAAGCTGAACTCAACTCTCTCTTCTAGACTTTGTCAATAAACTTTTATCTTGTAAATTATTCATAAAGTCAGGTATGGCACCAGAAGAAAAGAACCATATAAAAGAATGACAGCATCACAGTGGTGTCAGCTGACTGGTGATATTCTTTCTTCCAAGATTAACTAAATTTTGCCTTCTTTAGAAATGAACCTAAATCCAAGGTTTGGCTGGAAAACTATCCACTGCCACTCCCAAACACAATTTTTATTACTTCAGTCTGTGTTCTTTGACTGAAGCTTAAACAGAACCTGGTTATTTGGCGGTCTGTCCAATGGCGACTCCTGTAATATTTGCTATTTTAGTACAGAGGGTGCACCTATAGGAGCCTCATAAGGTTGTGTTTGTTTCTGCAGTTTGTATGCTAGGAATACTCACAAATCTAGAGTTTCCACTTCATTCAGTTAGAATAATTTTCTAGTGCTTACAGAAATCCTGATCAGCTTCTGAGAATTTTATTTCTTTAATTTTTACTCAACCATATTTCAGAAGATCCAGGACTTATACCAGATTAGAAATTATACTGAATTGTAGAAAAAACACTTAGGAATTGTGAACCAGCTCAGCCTCTGCACTTTTGTTGATTTGATTTCTGTGGAGCCACACCAGAACCAACCCAGTCAGAAGTTTTGGTCCTGACTGAGTCTTTGAGTGACACTTAGTTCTTACACCACTGTTTCATAGGAAAAGACGATTTCAATCCCTTCACTTTGGTTTATGGTTGCAACTTTGTTGCTCTTGACTCTGCAAGATATGTCTTTGTATGTTGAGAATGATGTCTCTAAACAGGAGCACAAGCTTCAGCTGATGCTTTTGTAAAAAATGTTTCTGCTCTGGTTTCATTAATGGGAGTTGCTGAGTAGCTAGTTTGGGTTGCCAGCCATACTCTGTCAGCTACTAATAAAGGTGAATTTCATGAAGGGTATGAGGGTTTTTTCTGGCAACGGCACTCACTTTGCTCAGTATAAATGAAACTCTTCTGTACACCAACAGGATTTCCATTGAATCATTTTCCCGTTGAAGGCTAAATATTGGAATGGGTGAAATTTGGAAGTGAAGTGGGTGATTCTTTTAATTTATTGCGAATGAGCCATTACTCATTCAGTGTAATTTGTCAGTGCTCCCAACCAGTAGGAGCAGCCACTTAAGATTGGTCTCAGTGCACTGTTTAAAACAGGACACGATAGATTTGCCCATGTTGCCGGTGGTGAAATCTTCCCCAGACCCCTGTTTCCAGAGGGAGAACTGCACTGCAGCCATGGAGCTTGGCTGGGCTGTCAACTGAGCTTCAGTTCTTGAATAAAGATGGCAGAATCTCAAAAGAGGGAAGTGGGGAGGAGGTCTGTGTGATTTTATTGAACATTATGACACATAAATGCTGGAATACCAAAGAGCTTGTTACAGCTTAGAAAATCCCCTCTGCTTGCAACTGCATTTGCACTCCAGCGCTATTCCATTGCAGGGCCTATAAAACAGATTGCTAACAAAAAGGTTATTCAGATGGTTTCTTTCAATAAACCCAAAGGTAACAAGTATCCACTGAGCAGATGTCATGAGACTGAGCTGCACTCTGGAAAACTGCCGCGATATTTAAAAATAATGCTTTCTTATTAACCTAAGCACAATACTAAATGTCTTTTAAAATAAAACTTTCCAGATGGCACCTGCATCAGAGATGCTAATAGGATGAATGCCAGTAAGCCCACTAATACTGGAAATGCTCTTAAGAAACAACTGCAACTGATTCTACTGGCACAAACAAATAAAAAACTAATTTATGTATTCCTGCAGCTGCATCTCCAGCCAAAGCAGAGGCAGAAGTCAGGACCAATTCACAACTGACTAATGTGGCCCCATTCATTGCAAATTTCTAGCATTTAAGTGTAATTAAGATTTATTGCTTGCTAACTTGCAGGTCAGAAGAGGGTCTGCAATATGGGTAACTTTTTGTTGACTACTGAAATGCTTGTTAGAAGGAATTGTCAATCTTTCCAAGAAGAACACAACAGAAATAAATAACAGAGTTATTCTCATTTCATCCAACTGTTGTGATCCCAGCAGGAATGTAATAGCACTGGGCAGCAGGGAAACCAACTGCACGTGATGGTGTAGAGTACATGGCAGCCCAGGATATGGCAGGCACACTGCAAATTCTGGTTGGTCTTGCTCCAAGCCAGGGTTACCTCCCACCATGTGTTCTATGCCCTTGTTTTTCTGGCCCTTGATCCCTATGGAGGGATGCAGAAGACAGTACAGTACCCTTCATCTCTTGCTAGTGTGGCCAAGTAAACAGAGGAAGTGATCCATCACAGTTTGACATCCTAGAGAGGGGGTGAAAAAGGGGCCAGGTACTACTACAGCTTGGCTGCCAAGATGATAAGGTCATGCAGAAGAATTTGAGTTAGACCATCACTGGTCTTTGATTTGTATCATCAGCAGGTTTAGTTCATTCATAAGTTGGCAAGACTATAACCTAGGTGGTGACTGGGACCTGAACAGAGTTGGGACCAGAATCAGGAACAGGGAGGGTTAATTTCTTTAGGATTTGCAAGGGACTTTGGTTATTACAGACAGCATAAGTTGAAGCTCAAAGCCTGGTTGATGAGAAGTAGCCATGGAATATGAAAAATCACATTTTCATCCTGAGAACAATATTTTATGTTTCTGTGTTTCTTACAACTAAGAATTTTCAAGCACTTTTTTGCATTAATAGCTTGAACTTTCTGACCCAACCATGAATTACCTGCATGTGACTGTCACTTCTTGACAGAGAGGTAAATGGAGGAACAGAAGGTACTAGATTGAATTCCCTTTTTTAAGTGCATCTTAAGCAGTTATTATTATCTGTGCAAAGAGGAGGCAAATGTTATCATGTTGGTTTTTCAGACTGCATAGCACGTGGAGAAGTGGAGGAATGGAGATGTAACGAAGGAGTTTTGGTGCAAGAAATGAAACTGTTTTGTCTCACGTACCACAGGAACAGCAGAGTAAAGCTGCAAGGAAAGCTTAGCTTTCTTTTGCTTTTGCTGCCAAGCTTGATCACTTGGGTAGGACCGACTTGAGTCTTCTGTAGTCATTTACATCCCTGCCAAGAAAACTCTACCAAATCAGCCTTTGTGTACTTCCATTCTCTTAATTCTACTCAGTCTTTCTTTCACCTCAAGTCTGTTCACAAACTGAGCCCAAACTGCTGAGGAGGGACACAGGACAGGGATAAGGAAAGCTGTGCAGATTCACTTCATTTACCCAGCAGTGCCAGCATTGTAAACAAAACTGGCTGTCATACATCCTGGCACCAAAGGATGGAGCAGGATCAAATCAGAATATAATCACTTTGAATAACTTCAGCAAATACCAGGAGCCTCTTCTACAGCTCATTTACTGTGTGAGCTGGTTCTGAGACATGCTCGGTAGACAAGAATGCACATCAAATGTTTTGATCTATGGAAGAACATTTTTCTTAATATTTTTTCAAGGATTTTTTTTTCTCAACTTTGTAATGTGATTCTGAAGACGGTCATGCCATATTTTGAAAGGAGACACTCTGTGTGTGTTTTCTAAGACCTTTTTTGAAGGGGGACGAAGGGTTGCATATTTTTTAGCTCCAAAACCCAGATGTTCTTTAACAGAGAAAAATAGAATAACATACATTAATAGCTTGGAAAACAATGGCAATATTTAATTAACCTTTAGAAATGGCTAATCTGTGAATCTGCACGTGTCAGCTCATCTTTAGAACAGAGTGACTGTGTGTGCCTTTGCCAAAATCAACATGCTTGTTCGGTGGATTTCTTCCACTGGGGATTCACATGAAGAACAAAAAAAGAAAAGGAAAAAAAAAAAAAAAGAAAAAATAAATTTTTTTTCAGCTGTTTGACTTGAAGCATTCATGTGATCCAGATGACCTCGTCGGGGTTGATGTAGCCTGGTGTGCCACAGATCCAAGATCTGCATGTTCAAGTCTTGGCTCTTAGCCGTCTGTCGTTGGACCAGACAGTCTGCAGGTCTTGTGGGACCATTAAAAGCTTTAGTTTAGCAGTGGGGCCGTTACCTCTTCATCATCGACTTTCTCTCTCTCTCTCTCCACCCCCCTTTAGCTTGGCTGCTATCAACGCTTCTCTTCAGCAGATCGTCTACCTGCCAAATCCTCTCCTTTTTAAATCCTTTAAGTAGGAATACAGATCACTGGAGAAAAAAAGGGCCCTTGAACTTCTGGGTCTTTTCAGAGCCCCCCCATTTCCCTCCTGTCCTATTTCACATCTGACAGGAGTCCCAGCTAAAATGGGATGGGCTATATGCCTCCTCCAGCTGGCTCCAAGGGCTGCAAGGTGCAGGCAGCTCACAGAGTTTCTCAGCATGCAGGAGAGGTATTTGAAGCATAAGGCTCGTGGTGCATACAGGAGGAGTGGCAAGTACACCAGAAGGTGAAGAGATGGCTGGAAGCAACACTAATGCCCCTCCATCTGGAAAGATGAGTGCTGTTTAGTACGTCTGGAAAGCATTATTTCTGCAAATAGCTCAACCTCTTTCAGCTTAGAGGCAGGGATCCCAGCCTGCTGCCAAGCTTAGATCTCCCTGATGGCAATGTGGTAGGGGAGATGGTGAACAAGTGTACTAATGGCATAAAGCAGGAAAAAACAGCATCCAATACATCAGCTTAAGGTACATCAGGCATCTGCCCTTCTCCCAGAAGGCTGCCTGTGACTTCAAATTGCATTAAGACACACTTGTGTTTTATATCACAGGATCAACCCATATGATAAAAGTTTAATTGGGTGGGTGTGAAGGGGAATTTAGAAGTCACTCAACTGACTGTTCCCAGTGATTTATCTTCACAAGGGAGATATGGGAAAGCATAAACTCAAGTCTACTGGTGGCCCTGGATTTTTGTTTGAATTGTAGCTCTGCAAAGATCTAGCTTTACATGAAGCTCATCTGAAAACACTGAGGTGTGCTGTTTCATGCTGTTTCAGAACAAATACCTGAACCAAGCTCGATTTAAATTCAGAGACCAGAGGGGATCTTTCAGCAAATCTCCTCAGGCCTTTTGTTCTGTAGCAAAATAAAAATCAGTTAATAGGACTTGTCTCTAAATATTTTTGAATGGATAGAGATCCAGGTGCAAGTTCCAATATAATACTTGCTTAGCTTTTAACCATATTAAGTCAACAGGCTAAGCACCTATCGGAAATGTACTTCTCATGTGAATTTCAAGCAGGACAATTTCCAAACTCCTTCTCATCAGCGTACAGCCTGTTTTCAAATAATATATATTCATGATCAATGTGGGATGCTGTGCGTGGTAATGAACAAGTTGTAATGCAGCTGATGTGTGAGGGTCTTGTGTGTATTCTCAAGGGTCTCTGTTGACCAGCCATCTGATACGTGCCAAGTTGGGATGAGATACGCAGAGCTCAAGGAGGATTTTTGGAAAATGTTACTTTGGTTTATATACAGCAGATTTTTAACTTGTTCTTTTGTTTCTTTTCCCCCTGAAATTCAATCGATGTTCTCATTTGAAAAGATAAGATCAAAATGTATTTTAAAACTTTTTTGGGTTGGACTCCAGACCCTGAATTACATTTTTGGAAAAGCAGGCTATTCTCAGACTTTAAAACAAAGGCACAAACCCTGCTTTATAAGCAGTCCAGGAGAATTTTGTCACAGTTAGGATGGGTTTGTACATATTTTCACAGATTTGTGGATGTTTGCCTCAAAATTTTCTTTACAGTGCTTCTTTCCACATCTATCTTCTGTTCTGAATGTCATTCTATTCTACAATATCTGTTGAATTTTGCACAACTTGAAGGACTCCCTATAGCTCCTATGCTTAAGCGTATGGAAGATTTCACAGGTCAAGGCTGACATTTGTTTTATTTTTAAAGGCTACAAAATGAGTTTAAAAATTGTCTGTGGTGATTTAAGATAACTATGTATGCAAACTTGTGTATTCACTGGTAGTGTATTGTAGCTCTTAATGTAAGAAATCAAAATGCAAGGAATGCATTTTTAACAGTAGCGACAAAATAAACTCACTAAGCCAAATTTCCTTGCTTTAAAAAAGGACTTTACTTTTTCTTGTGACATTCTCTAGTGTTTTCCACAGTTTTCATCAACATTGTTTCAAAGCTATTTGCTTGTCTCTTTTTTCTTGGCTAAAAAGTAAATATGTCCATAAGGATTTGGTTTTTTCCCAGCTTTTTAAATTTCTTTTTTATTTTTTAAACTGTACAAAGTAAGAAGTTTGCAAGCATTCTGGTAAAATATGATAGAAAATTTCCAATAATAAGGAAAAATGACTGATGCATTTTGTGAAGAACTGTTTTTGGATAAAAAGGGTTCTTTTCAAGTGAAAAGGCATGTCGTGCAAAAAATTCAATTAGTTCTAGTTTCAAGATCCCTATGGGCCATATCCTGAATAGTTATTGAGACAAAGCTCCCATTGAAGTCATTGGGCATACTTCCTGATTAAAGCCTTCAGGACTAGGTCAACTGGGAGTTTTGCCTGAGTAAGCACTTCAGGATTTGAGTGTAAACACAGCCATTGGGGAATAAATGGGTTAATACGGCATCCTGATACATTCTCTGCAATTGTAAGCTCTGCTTTTCACGAGGGACATGGGTCCCTCTTCCTCCTCATGAGGATGGCAGACATTTTATTTTTTAGTGCACTTTGCTTCGCGTCATCGAAGTGGTGGGGTCAGGTCTGGCAGTGTTTTTCCGCTCCCCTCCGAGAACGAGCCCCCTGTGTCAGCGTAAAGGCCAAACCAAACCACTTTTTTAATACAGTACCCAGGGAGGAATTCCCCTGCCCCCTCCTAGCCAAGCCCGTTCCCTCATCCAGGCTGAGTTAGTCATGTCTGACTTCTCCTATTCACATTATGGCTACCCTTGTTGCTTTTTGGGTTTTGTTTTGCTTCCTTACTGTTGTTGTTTTTCAGCCAAAGCTGTCATTTATCATGAGAACAAGAGCAGCCATGTGTTGATTTTTCTGGATTCCTTTTGGACAGTGTCCCAGTGCTAATGAAGGCCCTTCCAAAGTGCTAAAGAGCTGGTGCCAAAATCAGTTACAGTGAAAACAATAGGGGAGTGGTGCACAGACAGCACATCTAGTGTGTGTGTGCGTGCATGCGTGTGTGAGTGGAGGGAGCACTTACAATTGTGATTTCGGTCCCCCTCCCTTAAGGATAATAAATTTGACTGAACTACGGGGCTCAGATTCACATTTGCTCGGAGTCTGGGGCACATTAGAAATAAAAGCCAGTGGAAAAATAGGTGGTAGATGTTCACACATTATGTCCTGGCTGGTCTGGATAATAGCACAAAAATCAATGTTGTACGTCAGCTGTGACAATGATGATGAACCTTCTGTGAGAGTTATAGGACCTTGAAATTCAGGGCTTTATCTCTGCCTGTGGGCCATTTATCTAAAAACTTTTTTTTTTTTTTAAGGGCTCCCGAAACTGCCTTTTTTTTTTTTTTAATTTTTTTTTAAAATTTATTTTATGCTCTTTTAAAACAGAACTATTCTACTTCGTGGACTTTATAAGCTGCTGCACACTGACTGTGCATGGTGGGTCTTACAACACCGAGCAGCAGTCACGGCATTCTATGCTGTTAATTTGCAGGGTGGTGATGGGAAAACACTTTTTCACGAAGGCGAGTGAAACAGATAGAGGAACACGAAGAAGGTGCGCGAATCTCAGCAATCACCCTGCGGAACTGCCGTGCAAACATGAATTCCAGGCTAAAGACAGGCGGTCACCGTGCGGGTGCTGAGATTCTGAATATTTTCGCCTCGTGGGAAGCGCACAGTGGCTGCTTTTTCCTGTTATTATTCATCCCGGCGGATTTATGTATTTTATGAATCAAAGGACCGGGCAGTTTTGCAGTTCCCCCCTTCCCCCCAGCGCGTTCCCCAGCCCGGTTTCTGGCCTTGCGCTCCATCTGCCGGCTGCCGCCCCGCTTTCTGCCCGGACCGGCGGGACTGGGGTGCGGGCACAGGGCGGGGGAGCCCGCCTGGCCCCGCTCCGGACCATCCTCTGCCTCCAGCACCGCCGACCCGCGGCCCCGGAGCTGCCCCGCGAACGCCGAGGGCTCCGCCGAGCACACGGCAGGCAAAAACGTGCACTAGAGAGTCCACACACATACATATATATGTATATTCATATCCTTCGCACCTGATGGGGATCCAGCCACTTGTGCGGCGTTCCTCCTAACCCTAACCCATTCTTCTTTATTAAACCCAAAATGATTTAATCAAACTGATGTTTACCCAACATAGCCAGGAAGCAATATTTTCATTACCAGGTGCCAATCTTTCTTGTGTGCATTTCAGTTGTGAGCAAGCCAGTTAATGTTTAGAGGCAGATGCTGTTTGGAAAGGCCTTTCTGTGATAGTACCCACCAATGCTGCTGTTTGAGTTTTATTCCAAAATATATAAATATACAGGAATTAGACTAAATAATCTCTACATTTTGGACAAAGCTGGTAGGTGATTGAATCTAAGGATCAGTTTAATTTACCTCTGCCACCTACACATATATATATGGTTCATTAAATAAAAAATGACCTCTGACTAATTCACATTTTTTAAGATTCCTCATTTTTCATATATTGTTACTACATAGGTGATTTTTATTGTTACTACGTAGGTGATTTTTTATTTTTTTTGTCTGCGTAGAGACTACCTCCTGCAAGATTTGGTAGACTCCATAGATTGTTAGGCCAGAAGGACTGTTGTGTTCATCTGCTCTGACCTCCTGCATAGCACCAGGCATACGATTTCACACTGTGATTTCTTCATCTATGCAAGCAATTTATTTGCAGCCCAGCTAAGTCAGAGCTTATAGAAAGGTAGTCCAAAGCTACACAGGCACACAGCTCTATGTAGCATTCCTAACAACCTATCTGGACTTTAAATTTCCTTTCAAACACAGCACTCCATTAGAAGTTCCCACCCATGCTTTGCCAAGCCATACCAGAAGAGTTGCTTATCCTCCTTTGACAGCATGAAGCTATTTTAGATGTAACATTTATGCACATAGATGTTTCAGGAGAGGTCTAATTTATCAGCTATCTCCTCTTCTTTCACCCTCTTATTCAGGCATTTCAACAGAGCAACAGATGGTCCTTGCGGGCCATTTGCTGTGATTGGAATTGTAGTGTCCCAAAGAACGGCCGCTTTCTTATCACTAAAAGTGAGTCTAAGTTTCCTTACCCAGTAAGAATTTCAAATGATGCCTCAATTTGCCTTGCTGCTAAAGAAAACATGCTTCCCAACAGTTGAAGGGTGAAATCTGCAAACTTTAAAAATCGTTTCTCACCATATGGGCTATCATACCCTTATAATGAGAATGGAGATTTTGAGGAGTCCTTATTTTTGTCTTTGTACCCTTGGGTCCTGAATTTGGTATGACTGAAATAGTAATTTATTTGAAAGTATCTCATCTTCTCCTTATTTATTGATATCATTCACATTTAAACATTTGTAGGAACTAGTTTTAATTGTATACTCTATCATTGCACCTTATTAGCACAGTCATTACATTAGCCTGTGTTTTATCTTAACACAAAAACATTTCTCTTTTTCCTTCTTACATGAAAATATTCTCTAAAAGATTTTGTTTTAATTATCACCTTGAATTTTGCAAACTCCGTTTTATAGACTAACACAAAATATTTGTAAAGGTCTGGATAAAGCTTGTAATTGTGTATGAAATTCTTTAGCCCAGCTGTTGCAGACATGACACAGTTCTGCATGGCTACTGAGTGTTGCCATGGGCCTGTAGTCCTAAACCTGTGTGGTTTGCTTTGCTGACCACCTGTATCCAGGGATCTCCATCCCCAAAGGTACTTTGAAGCTTGGGCTTTAAGTCATTTTGTGGGCATTCCTAACTCTTAGGAATGAGAGTCAGGCACCTTGATCCTTCCAGTTAATAGTTTGTATTTTTTTTTTTTTTGCTAGCTGGTCAGCTAAAATGAATTCTAGGATATGGGTATCTTTGGCCAGGTGACCTCTGCCACTTGGATGCAGAGCCACGTTTTGAGCTGGATGCATGGATGACATTCACAGAATCACAGAATCAAGGTTGGAAGAGACCTTTAAGATTATCCAGTCTGTCTGTAGCCCTGCATGACCACTGTAAAGAGTTACATTGTGTGTACTTTCCTTAGGTACAGCTTTACAGCCTACAGACTTCAAATGATCCAGCCTCCTGACTCTGGAGATTAACTTTGTGTCACAGGCCTGCTCATGCCTGTCTTCTATGAGACATACAAGTTCACTAACCAAGCTAAGGGATGATTCAAGCCTGTGATCTCAACCCATATACCAGGACTCAAAGGTAAAGAGTTGCATTGTGTGAAGTCAGATTACAAAAGGGCAGCAGATTTTTCTCTCCCTCAACAGGATAGAAGACAGAAGAAGAAGGATTCTGTTTTCTCCCATGCTAGAATATTAAATAAAGCTTAATAATATTTCTTTAATTCCTCAGCAGATTTATGCAGAGCTCAGTGTAGACAGGTCCACGAATAAGGTAAAATAAATCAGGAGATTTCAGATGGAAAAGACAAGAGATGAGATCTCAGAGGGGAATAAGTTGATTTAGCCAGGCAGGAAGAACATATGTGCTAATTGAGATAGTCTGGACTGTGGAGGTAAACCCTGTAATTTTGAACTACATTCTCAAGGTGAACTCATACAGTAAACCTTTGCTCTTTTATGTCCTATCATCTTGGGGAAATCCTAGCCTAGGTGAGATGACAGACTTGCTTATCTAGTGCAGAAGAATTAGATGCCTGAGAATAGGAAATACAGAAATCAGCATGCTGAACAGGAAGCTGCAGGTGTGAATCTGTGGAAAATGCCAATAGATTTTGCCTAATCTTAACCTGGAAGTTTTCTGATTTCCCTATGTGCTCAGAAGTGTTTGTTCTGCATAGATGGTCACCCTTCTATTAGATGGGTCTGTGCATTCCACTTAGGAGTGATTTATGGAGAATTATGAAAAGCTAGGTGTGCTGAAGACTGTGACTATGACTCTCTTTGCTGGTGCCCATCTTTTACATAATTTCCTACCACAAGGGCATGGCAAGAAAGTTATCATCACTTTTATGAGGTCTGAGGTTTAGAAGGCTATAATAAACACCATGGAATACCTGGTGTGACAGCACTTTCCAGTTTTCTTGTCTTTCTTTCAAAGTTGGATCACTGTGTGCACTAAGGTGGTTGAGGTCTGAGGCCCCAATCTAATGACAAAGATTGAAGGATCTACTGTTACTTCAGGGGACCTTGACTGCTGTGGACTGAGTCAGGACCTAAGGAGCAAAACTCTGTCCTTCCTAGAAGCCTTCCAGTAACTGTTATTGAGGAGACAAATCCAGGTTCTCCACAGAGGTACAAGTCAGAAAGTCAAGGGGTGACAGAAGGGAGTGTCAGGTGGGTATAAGATAAACCCTTTCCCCCATTATAAGAGCCAAGCAGTGGTCACTCAGAGGCTGTAATCCCCATATTTGGAGGTCTCAAAACCAGAATGAACAAAGCCATGGCAAATCTATTCTGATCTCAGAGCTGAGATGAGAGACTTCCTGAGGTCTCTTACTGAGTCATCCTCTGCTCCTGTGTATATATAACTGGGGTTTCTTTCTGGAATTCCCTAATACTGAGTCTCAATGCTAGGAGAAAACCCAACTGTTCTTAGGCTGCAGGCTTGGGATAAGTTGTCTTGTCACAGTTTGGTGGACAGGGTTTTTACCTGGGACATGGGTTTTGTGCCTCTGAAGCTGAAGAGAGCCTAAACCCAAGTTTTTACTCCCAGAATAGTGAAAATACTCAGTACAGGGCAGGTGGTAGCCACATCACTTTGTTGTAGTACAGTTCCATATAATATAGCTGTGGTATGTTATAAGATAGCCCCATCCATGACCATCCTTAGTGAAGATCCTAAATAGCTCCTGACTATGCTCGCATAGGGGGTGGCCACTCCTCACTACCCAGAACTCATGGCTGCAGGTTCTCTCTGGGGATAGTGCCTGCCCTTTTCTGCCAAAACCTGAAGCTGTTGCCTCACTTGCACCTCAGATGTCATGAACTGGAACAGTCATTCCGCCTAAAGGTATGCCAGGAGGATCATGTAGCAGCTAGTCAGAATGTAGCCCTGGCTCTCATCTGAATGTAAGTGAAATGCAAAGTATAATGTCTTTGACAGGACTGACTGCAGTGGTGAGAGATCATAACTTAGGATTTCGTCTGGGGAAATGGGATGGAATTCTTCAAAACAATGTGAGAAAATATTTATACTTTTCTGTATGACAATTAAGGTACTAAATATGAAGCCTGGAGATGGTGAGGAACTCTGTTATTTTCTCTTCCACCTTTTCTGCACCAAGCCCTTGTGTGATCATACTCTGGGCCTGGCAGACCAGCTTAGGGAGGCAGGACAGGGGCTTTTCTGGTGGCTGCGCAGCCCTCTTGGAAGGAAGGGGGTACCTTAGGTGGCTCATCTGTAAGGGAGCTGGGGTAAATGGGGTAAACTTGTAAATGTGAAGGCCATGTAGGTAGTGGGCCTTGGTGCTGAGCTAGGTCATCATGTCCTCTGAGTAAATCTGGGCTCCTGCTCTTTTTTACTCAAAATAATTCTCCTGTGGAGTCAAATTGCTGAAAACCAATACACTGGAATACACGGATGTTGCTACCTCATTTCCCTTCTTTCAATGCCCCTATATGTGCTGCTTGAGTGATATGGGAGGGATTAAACATTTTTCCAGGCAAGACATCTATAGAACATAGAAGGTTGATGGGGAGGGAAGGATAGCAATATAATTTATCAAAAGCTCTTAGAAGCAACAGCCTTAGCTTTCTGCTATCATGGAGTACAGCTGAAAATAGCAGGTAATGGGACCTGTGTCCCTTTAAGAATTCTTGAGGTTACTAATGGATATAGGTCATGGTGACAGCCTTAAATAAACCTTCAGTAATAAACAAATCATTTTGAGTTTTCATAAGATTACCATCACTCTGAGGCTGCTTCAGTAGGGCTAAGAATGCGTGAAGGAAATGAGCATGATAGATCATATACATCATACTGTCATACCCCAAGAAAAGGACAAAAAAATCTTTCAAGGAGGCTCACACTGTATTCCTGATAAAAGCTGTTACGAGTGTGCATTAATATTAATCCTCTATTTTACAATAAACTATTCACTGCCTTTACACAAAATGCAACATTGCATCAGAGGAAAATGGAAACAAAACTTGTGAAAAAAGAACTCAGCAGGCATAAGTATACCGTTCCCAGGATTTGGAAATTGAAGAACCAAGAGGGCTACAAGGAATAATGATGTATCCAAAATCATTGTAGGAATAATATGGAAGCCTATACAAAGCAGAAATTCCATATCTCATTGTATCCTGCAGTACATTCTTTATGTATTGCAGCTTCACTTTGGTTTTAGTTATTTACATTTAATTTAAAGAGAGTTCATAGTTCGTAGCTATTCTAAAATGCTTCCAGTTTGATAGCTTTTGTGCTTTCTTATGGTGAAGGACGAGGTGCGTTTGAACAGAAATATTGCTTGTTCTTATTTGATGCTTCTGTATATCTTACTGTAATCAATGTTTGTACTTGGTGTTCTTACTACAGCACTGAGAAAACTGAACTGGAGTTCAAATGAATCAAGATATGATTGAAATAAGATTTCCTATTTTAGTAATAAAGCCTTCTCTAAATTGAGTGTCACTTCATTATTCACATAAGACCCATTCTGGAATACAAATATCTCATGGATTTTTTTTAAACCTTTGATACATCCTTATAAATTCTTCCACCCCCAAAAAGGACCATAAGAGAGTGAAAAGAGATTCTGGTGTACAGTGGCTAAGTAATACGATTCATTACTGAAGAAAAAATTTAGTTGAGGTATCTTTATGGATAATGACCTGCCAATGATTGTAAATACAAGGTGACATCTTTAAAGATAAGGACATTCACAAATCGATTAGACAAATTGGCTAAGGAAGGCCATACAGATATATAGCTATGTTGGGACTAAAATATCCTACTGTATGGAACGTATAGATGATTGCAAATATTGTAATGTCTTCTTCCTTGTGTCCATAAATAATAATAATCATAATAAACATGCTCCTGCTGACAGCCTAAGCATCCCAGTAATGTGAATTGATTGTTAGCATTTTGCTTTAGAGGTACATTAATTAAGGTTGAATCATATGGCAATCCTTGAAAAAGTACTGTACATGTGACATCTAAATTAATGACAAATTAATTCATCACAAGCAGGGTAATTACAATGAATATCTAATGAATTAATGATGATAGATCACTTATGATTCATGCATATATATCTATATATATACACACACACACATACACACACACACACACACACACACACATAACACACACACTCACACACCAAAGATAGCAGATTTGCTTTTGCTGCATGGAAAAGTGATTTTTAGCTCTGGATGAGAATTCCTACTGGTTTTCAGTGAGATTAGCACTGTATTATACCTACTGCTGGGCAAAATGGAGGCAGAAAAACTAGCTGAAATAACATCCAGGTACGGGCGGTGAGTCACTGTCAGAAAGCTGTGATCCTTGCTTCCTCTGCAATAAAACAGAGAGAGAGAGAAGAAGAGACATAATTTTGATGTTGTTTCGAAGCCACTCTGAATGGACTTAGGACACTTTATTGAAGCTATGCAGATGGGATGTGGAAGCTGAGCGCCTAAATAGTGCTTGTTCTCTAGCAGCAGAGGCCTGGCTGGTAACTGGCTGGTGAGCCAGGAGCCTTTTTTCAGTAGCAATCACCCTGAGTTCTCTCAATAGCTTAGAGTTCTCTTGTCATTAGTTCAGCAGCCTCTACATGTTGCCACTACTTCTGAGTGAAGATGTTTTCTGTTTTAGAAATGCTAAGAGATAGCATACATAACCATGAACAAAGACCTGAAAGAGCTGAATTCGTTCTTATCTTCCAGGTCACAGACAGTTTACTTTCCCAACATTTAAATTTCTTTTCCCTCTGTCATCTGACCCACCCGTCATCTCTTCTTATAAAATCTAATCTAGACTTTTTCTTCCTTAACAACTGCTATCTACCTTTGACTTCAAACCTTGTGAAAGTGCACATGACTTCCCTTGAATCTTCCATCCATTTGTCTGCTATGAGGCTGAAATGAGGCACCTTCCTCAACCAACAAGGTGTTGGTCAAAGTCAATATGACCTTTTCTGGCTGCTGCCATGGCTTCTTGCTATTTTCATCTTCCTCAGTCTGTGACTACCAAGTCACCAATGATAACTCTAACAATCAATTTCTCATTGATTAGTTTCACCTCAGATATCTTTGACTGTGCTTCTCTCCTTCTCAGCCTTTCATTTATGACTAATCATTCCGAGATTCTTTGTTATTTTTGCTCTGTCTGTAGCCTGTTCTTTTTCCATTGCCTGGTAATCTCTTGGCAACCCATTCCCCTGTCCTTGCTGATAGCTCTCATGGACGTCTCCTTGTCCTTGACCCACTGCCTGCCCATTCTGATTCTATTCTTCCTCCATTGCTCTGACATTGCTGTGATCTACTTATTAACTCAAACTCAGCTTTATATCAACTGTATTCTAATTATTTCTTTTATTTTCCTTCCTTCTCCATTACCTGTATGAACTGAAGAGTGACACAACAGGACTCTCAACCAGATGGTAATGATAGTGCCCAGACTCTGGAGGCCCAAAGGCCTTATCTTACTTCCACTAAGCCCTGGGCTAAACCCTGTTCCTGGCTTTGAGGATTTACCCTGCATTTCAGAAGCAAACTTCATGCCTGACACCAGGAGGGAATCCTCAGTGTAATAGTCTAGCTCTGGTATTTTCTCTGCCCAGTTGTCAGTAGTTGTTTTCTCTCCTTGTATCCCACTAGAGGAATATCGTTTTCATCAGGTTTACATTTTGTTTCCTCAAGGACTCAATGTAAAAATTTCCCTGTGTATGCACACACACATAGAGCTTTCTAGAGAGTCTAAAATTTGACTCATCTTTTTAAATAATATAAGAGGCATGGGAGTCTAGGAGGGAAGGTTAATAAAGTAAAACCACAGTGCCTCCATGCCTTTCCACTACCTGGATTCCCTCCTCATTCTGGATGCAGACTTCGAGCTCCTTTCAGAGCCATTTAACAATGGCTCTGAAATGTAGAAAATGTAATGGCTCTGAAATGTAAGAATGTAGAAAATATTTTCTCTGCAACACCTAATTTTTGTTTAAACCAAAAGTTTCATTCCCCTCAATTTAGTATAGTTGGTCTGGCCAATAAAGAGGATCTTCCTATTACAAAAGCTTATCTTTCTGTTTCCTACTTTAAACCCTGCCTTGTTGCCATCTCAGTGTCTCCTCTGTGTGTGTGTGTGTGTGTGTGTGTGTGTTCTAATACCTGATTCCTTTGTTTTGCCACTGACTCTTCTTGCCTGTCTACTTCACCTGCAGACTAGCTGGAGTAGAGTGCTTCTCCTTGCTTCTGCTGACCCCCTTTGCATTGTCTCTTTAGAGTAGAGACATGAGGATCTCTATTATAGCTAGTCTGGGAAAGACATACTTATGGCCTTGTGAGTGAATACACAGTGGCATTCAACGACACAATAGTTTTCACAGGACCGATTTCATCATATCGAACACAACTGAATTTACACTTGCAATCTTTGACCCATTTTTCATCTCCTCTTTTCTTTCTTTCCCTCCCATTGATATACTTGGCTGACGCTCAGCAGAAAAGACTGTGCAGTAACCTAATTCTTTCTCCTCCTTTCCAGTTTTCATGTGATACCTTTGCACAGTGGTACAGGCTGGGACCCCCTCGTCCCTCAAATCAGTACTCATTATTCAGCTGCAATCTGGGCAAAAATGTATTTACCATCTGGCAAATTATCTTCCTGGCCTACCACACCCACATAGAAAAGGGAAGGGAGCTCAAAAGGTCATCGGACCCATCACTTGCTCCAGGGCAGGATCAGCCACATCTACAGCATTCCCAACAGATGTTTATCTAACTTGTCCTTAAAGCCTTCAAACACAGGAGATTTTCCAAGCTCCTCATGCAGTGCTCAATACTCCTTGCAAATTCTTAATGATCCTCTGTGTCCTCAGCTCTTCAGTTACAACCTCTCACATTCCCCCATTAAATTCAACCTGCTTATCTGCTCCTTCAAAGGCTCTGCACAGCTCTGGCTCCATCTGTCCCTGGTTCTTTATGAGTGCGTCTTCGCAGGGTGTCTGGGTGCCTTTGCCCTCTTACTGATTAGCTATTTAGGCTGCATATCTCTCCTCACTTACATTTTGCACCCACCCATCTCCCCTATCTCCATCTGTCTGGCGTCCCTTTGCCCAAAAATTGCTTCATCAGGCTTTCATTTTCACTTTTAGGAACTTTCCCCTTAAACTCTTTTCTTTTGTCAATAAGCAGGCTCTTGTCCACTTAAAATTGTGGTTTTTGAAGGACATCCCCCTCCTCCCCCCCGCCGCCCCATCCGAGCCCAGGAGTTCCCATTCAGCCTGCCACCCTGTGCAGCCAGCCAAGTGGAGGGTTTTGTTTGCCTTCATTAGGCTGTAAACTCATTTTGGGTGGGGCTGTTTTCTGCCCTTTGTTCTCTGCTGTGTTGAATGTGCTGACAGCGCTGAACTCTCGATTATTAATAGCACAAACAAGGCTTAAAAAGGATGGATCAAAGGGAGTAGAAAGGGAAGGCACAGGGAATACGAGGTTTTGTTTAAAGCAGTGAGGAAGCTTCAGGATAAATGTATCCTGTTGGGATGTGTTGAACACCTGTTAGGAAGAGGTTATGGATGAGATTGTTGAACAACCTGAATGAAGGCAGCCGCTGCATCCCCTTAACAGGCTCAGAAAAAAATCCATTCAGTGTAACAAGTCAACACTGGGCAGAAATTAATTTAAAGAGAGGTGCACAGTCGGCAAATGAGCAAAACTTGGAAAGCAGGGAAGAGGCAAATAGAAGGCAGGAAAAGCATCACTGACCCTTTACTGCAGGGTTTGCCTGGGTCTGGACATTCAAGCTTGTTTGCACGTGCCCACTCTGCTATACTTCTTTCAAGCCATACACATTTGGTGATGTCACAAAGTACTACCACAGTACTTTGGCTTCTGAAAAGCTAAAGCACACCTTTGAACTCTTTCATAGTGTGGTTCTAATGGTGACTGCCTGCTCCTCTGTGGGGAACGGCTGAGCAAATGCAGACAGAGCTGACCCTACAGGAAGCAAACCTCATCCCATCATTGCCTTCAGCTGACCCAATGATTATGAGACAGGGAGCCCAAAGCTGGTGTGAGGCTGGGTATGGTAGGATAACATGGGATAAGGTATAGAACTTTCTGGTGATGTTCAGAGCGTGATCTCACACACTGATGAGGGGATCATACAGACCACTTGGGGACCTCTCACTTCAGCCATGAGGGTGTCAGGGTCCTTATGCACCAGTCACTGACAGCAGAACAGAAGCATGAGGACAAAATGTCTCAAAATGTCTCAAAAAGGCCTGTCCTATGGATCTAGGAGGGCCAGGAGCTCCAAGTAACTGTGCAAGGAGTTCAGCACTAGGACAGTTCAGACCTGACACCTTCAGGAAGTCCTGAGGTAAATTTTCATAATTGTCTGCAATGTATACCAAGTTCCAAATCTGTTTCTGTCTGAACTATCATTGTCAAACCAGATGTCAGTGGTGGGGTAATAGAAGAGCTCAAGGTCTCTTATTGCTGCTTTTTCCACCAAAGTCATGCTTACCACTGAAGAAATAAAAATTGTGCTGGGAACATCAGTGTCAGAAATAGGTTCATTGTCTGTGAGTGAGAATTGAAAGTTATGAAAATACTACTTGGCTATTATCCAGTCTTTGGACAGCCACCAACATCCATGTGGGAAGTGCCCATTACATAAAGTGGTGTAAAATCTTCTGGAGGGAACATTTCTGGTCATGAGGATCAGTGTTATCCCACAGTAACACAAACAGCAATGGAATGTCTGCCTTCCTTCTGTTCAAGTGACCAGTGACCAAATTTTCTGTTGGCTTCTAAAGATGCACTTGGATGAAAGAGCACCTGGAAAAAAGTGGTTGCAGTCACCTCAGTGTCCAGGGAGTGTGCACCTGTGTGGGTGTAATCTGCTGCCTGTGCACTTCCACCCCAGTGTGTCTAATGTTTTTTGTACTGTTAGGGTGTGCAGTGCACGGCATGACATGTGGATCAAGAAAGGATGGGGGGGTTTCCTTCAGGAAGAGGAAGATTTAGATGGTTCACAGGCCTGATAGAGGCAATTAGAGACTTCACCTGTCATCATAGAGGCAGCGAAGGGGTTGCTTGGTAAGGGAAAAAAGCAATTTGGGAAAGTGCTGTAGTATACATATCAATCTGTCTATACCCTACTATTATTATGAGAATTTATTAAAAGTTTTCATTTAAATTTCCTGCCTTTTTATTTTGGTGAAGAATCACACCATCAGTAGATTGTGAAACTGGGTAGATTGTACAAAGACATCCCTGCCATTGTCATATAGGGAGGACAACTGTTAATAGAAGCAAAAGGTCCAATGGGCAAGGACAAGTGGCAGGCAGGTCCCCCAGACTCCAGCACCTGTGAGAGCATGAGGCACTGGTGAGCAGGTGTCACCTGGCCATACTCGCTTCCCTCGCAGGAGTGCACTGACCCACCAGTCCAGGCAAAAGCCCCCAGTCCTTGCTTTGCCTACAACACATGATAAAAGCAAACCAGAATTGAAGGACTGTTTTCCCGCCCAGAGCAGAAGATTTGAAAGATGCTTTTCCAAATGAATCTCTTTGTTGGGGATAACTAAAATTACATTTCAGATGCTGATTTTGTTTTACTGGTCAGTATTTTCACTTCAGTATTTTTTAGAAAATTATTTTTTTACCTCAGTTTTTTTTTTTGTTGTTTTTTTTTTTTTTAGGAAAAAACCCATCTTGATTTTATTTGCTTGAAAATATTTTACATTGAAATAAGCTTCAATTTGATAGTTAAAATATACTAAGAAATTATTTGTAGTTTCAAATGGTTCCTGTGATTCAAAATGAGTTACTTTCTTTAAGTTTTTTAGATAGAAAAAATTAGAGATTTTTTAAAATAATAGCATGTGCCCCTCTGGTCAGAACTTAAAGTGTATTAACAAGATTTTACTTACACCCACACTGCCAAGTAGCTATATTAGTACTAATGTTAATGTGAAGGTTTAATTTATATCACTATTTCAATAACCAAGCCCATATTCAGGGCACAGATACATCTGAGTAAAAGATTTCTGTACCTTTATAAGAAGAGTTTAAAGACAATCTGGCTCACAGGCTAAGAGAAAAGATGTCATGTTCCCAAAAGGCTGGTGAGGGAGGAAGTGCACAGCAGAGAGGAATAGGAGGAGAAAGAGATGGAGAGGGAGGGAGGGAGAGGGAGGATGTGTGCATTAGGGAAATTGCCAATAGGGTGGTTGGAAAAAGATTAATTACAGCAGTAGCAGCATAGGAAAGACAAAAGAACTGACTATGCCTGATGGGCTTCTAAGGTGAATTCATGAAAAAGAATGAGATCAAATACCAAGTTCTTTAAAGCACAGTGGTGGCAGTCTGTGTTACTCAGCTGACATCAGTGGTATTACTCCAGGTTTACACCACTTTCAGTGAGAGGAATTTATTTCCAATTCTCTGACTTGTACTTAATATGTTGCAATCTTTAGTCAGATACCCAGCTGGGTCTGAGGTTGCTCTTTGTAAAATGGTGCAATTCTCTCAGTTGATAACAGCTGAAGATCAACTTCTGAAAAGGCTGAGATTGTTTTAGTGACATTTGCTCCGTATTTAATTTCATCCTATTGAAAGATGGATGCCTCCCTGGTTCTAGTGAATTATCTTTGAGGCTTTGTTCATACCTGCTGAACACTCCCCTGTAGTTTCCCAGGCATGTGTTCCTAGACAACTCTGTGGAATTGTTGAAGCCTGGTGTAATCATCAGAATGGGAAGTACCCTGATCTGTAAGCCATATTCCAAGTGGATTTCCTACAGTAGAAAGAAATAGGAGCTCAAAGTTTAGAGAATGGCTGCTCTTCTAATTAATGGTATCTGTGGTGTTGCACTGCACTTCCAAATTACATATATGCCTACAGTGGACCAGAGCACCCACCCTTCCTTCACACAGCTGATTAATGATTCTTTGAACACACACTAGAAGCTTGAGGAATTTAATTTCCTGATGATAATTTTTTTAATCAGTGAGGGAGTGCTGCTTGTCCAGGGCAGAACCTAGTAAGAGAGGAGGCTGGACTGCAGGTGGCTGCTCACAGCACCCACACATGCCACAGAAGTCCAGAGGGACACCCTACGTGGTACTGCAGCAGCCCTGGAAAATGGCTCTCAGCAGGGCCCACACCTACCTTCTGGGGACATGCTGGGATGGAGGTGGGAAGGAAAGGGACAACAAAGAAGGTGATGTTGGTTCTGGCTTTCCACACACTAAGGGAGATAAGGATTGCTATGCCTCTGTTTGAGGTCACTGCCACATATAGAGCAGGAACAGCATGCTTTGAACACCCACCACCCCTCCACACTGAACCTCCCAAAGGGAACAGGTTATTTAAGCTCCAGGACATTTCCATGGGTGCCATCTCACCTTCAAAGAACAAGTCTTCAGGTTGTATCTCCTGAAGAGTGTGTGCAATGTTTTCAGACCACTCATTTTTCCTGGGGCTTATGTTTTCTGTAAGTTTCCAGCCTCCCTGTAAGTCTGAATTTTCTCTGCATGCACATAACTTTGCTTGAAGCCCACCAGAGGCCAAACCCTGTTCTCAGACAGCCTCAGGCATGTGCATGGGCATCTGCAGGAGGTCAGAGTGAGGATCCAGTTCTGCCCAAAGGGGCTGATGATAAGTCAGCAACTGAAAGATGAGGCCTTTTCTTTTTATTCCTTAGGACACAAAGAGTTATTTATTTAAAAGATTGACTTAGCTTTATTGTAATTAGTTTCACAATGGGTGCCTGGATGTTCCATCCCCAGCCAGGGACCTCTTGTTCTAGGCACTAATCTTGTCACTGTGACCTTTGGTTCATTTAATACCTGAGTGTATCTGCTGATGTTCCTTTCTTTTTTCTTTTTTTTTTTTTTCTTTCTTTCTTTTTTTTTTTTTACAAGATAAATTTACATTTCAGAGTCCATTCACATGTGCTAACCTAGTTATGAGCCAGTTTCACTCTTCATGAACTTCCTGCCTACAGGCATTTTTTGTAAATTGCTGTAATATGATAACTGGAAATCCTTTTTGCTATCTTGAAACAGGAAATAAACATCCTGTTGTGAGAAGAGAATTAGAATTATGCATGATGCTTCTTTTGTAATTTACTCAATCTTGATAACATATATTATGTAGGAGAGAGACTTCTAGGGCATTAAAGCAAAGATGACCAGCCATAAATCAAACTCAAGGAGAGAGTATGCTGAATCCCTGTTGAATATCACTTAGATCAGTCTTGTTCAGCTTGAGTGTTGGTAATCTTTTGCCTTTGAGACTGATGAGGAATTAGTGAGATTAGAAAATATTTAGAAATTCAACCGATCTTCTGGGTCTGCATTTTGTTGATTTTCATATGAAGGCTCAAATAATTTGTACTTTCTGTCACCTACTGCTTTATATTTGGAAGATGATTCCTTAAATGTCAGAAATGTCATCCTGCAGAGCATACCTAAGGTAGTCTTTTGTGAGCTGGAGATTGCCTTTTCAACAGTGGGCAGCAAATTCTTGGGTTTCTGATGTCTTGAGGTATGTATTCTGCTTGTCATCCTTATATTCCCCAGTCAATATAAATAAACTTCCCCTTCTCAGTCTTCCTAAATCTGCTTTTGTTATTCTCTGTTGGAACTATTGATATATAACTTTTTCTTAAGAGAATATTTTCCACTTAATTTAGGGGATTTTTTCCCTTTCTTTTTAATGGCATATGTTAAGGTATTGCTGGAAGTCTTACTAAGATGTTCTTATTTTAAGTGTCAATAGGAATTTAAAAGAATTGTTTCTTGTTTTACACATCTTACACTTCAAGTTTGTGAAGAATTTAATGCAAAAAGGGAAAGAGCTAACTACACTACTGTAATTTCTGAAGTGTCTTGATGATGATTTGTGACAGAGGAATGTTATGGTATCTCTCAGTTAAATAACATCAGAGAAATTAGACTATTGTCAATGTTTGGATTTCTACTGTCATTACTGAAATCTTTGGACCAAAACATTATGGCAAATATTCTTTGCATAATATTCCTTTATGAGTGATGCTGCACAATTATTTTCCAAACTGCAGTTCTTTACTGTACTAATCATAATATTATGAGAGAAATAATTCCAGTTTGGCATACATTTATAAACACTGTTGAAATGTTTAAGTGGTTACAACAGCTGTAGGACTGAATTTTTGGACCCTTTCTTTCTATGCATGTGTTGTGTTTTTCTGGTTTGGGTAGTTTAGTAGAAGTAATTTTCAGATGAATGAGAAATAAGTGCAAGACAGTGAACATATGCAAGTCTTATTTGGACCGGGAGAAGGGATTATTTGTCTGCCTTTATTCAGATGCTGCTGGTCAAACTGGATCAGAGCTGTTTAAACTTGGGGGTTTTTTTAAACTTTGGTAGGGTGCTTCAGGTGAGCCCTGTGGTTTCTCTTAAAATAGATTCTTCTGCTCTTTTTAATTTTTCCCCCCCATTCTAAGAATACGGTTTGAGTATTTCAGTCAGGCACATTTTCTGAGAAATGGTTGGTAGTTAAAAGACACTTCTGTGAGTCAGATGTAGGGGGCTCTAATCCAACATCTGCTTTTGAGTCATCCAGCTTCATCTACCCTGATGGGTGCAGGCAACCCCACCTCTTCTCCACCCACACGCCAAGGTAGCCACATGTGGGCCAGCACTGAAGCAGCTGCGTTCCTGTGGTGCCAAACCCAAACAACTCTATCCCTCTTCTTAGCATGCTTATTGCAGGTTTGTAACCAAGGCTCTGATTGCACAAGCCACACACTGAACTGCTCATCTCTCCAAAACCTGCAAGCCACATCCCACATAGCTCACGAGTCAGGAGCTCTGGGAATGCTTCAGAGGAGGGAAGAAACAATGACTTATCGCCCTACTCTGTTACCAAAGGGAACAGGTCTGGGCATTTGTCTGGTTCCCAAGGCAACCAAGAAATATTGACATTATCATCCTTTGATGATCTGGTTATTGCCACAGCTGGGAACTCAGATTACTCGGAAGTCCCCTTGGCTGTAGGGTCTTGTTGCTGATCATGAGTGCAAAACACACTTGAACTGATCAAGAACCACAGCTGTGCCACTTTGAGATTATTACCTTGGACTTGTGCCTACAGAGCTCCTGGACTGGAGTTGATTCCTGTCCATCAGAAGACAAGCAAAGCAGATGTACAACTGTCAGCATCTGTAGGCCCCTCAGCTCTAAAATTAGGCAAGCTACCAAGCTTTTCCTTCCAGCACTTGCCTATAAATGAGGCTTCCTACACATTAGGAAGCTGTGATTCCTAGTTTTTACTTCCTTAATTTGTGCTTTAACATATTCTTCATTCATTTTCAGAAATGACTGCAACTTCAACATCCTGGCACCTTTTAAAGTGGTTAAGTAAGAAATGCATCTGCCTTGAAGAGTTTTCTGATAAGGCCCCAGCTTTGCATCTTGATACAAGTGGGCATGCCCTAACGCCTCTCTGGAAAGTCAGACTTGTTCTTCCTTCCATGTATTTGCCACTGGAAACAACAAAGTATTGTCAGCAGAAGTTGGTTTTGCTCTTCGTCTAAGTTCATAAAAGAACACTCCCTTTAAGTTCAGTGGGGTTGTACACTTGTGAGTCTCCAAAGAGTTTCTGCAACTTGGTTATTGTTCCTAATGCTACTCTAGAAGTGTAAATTGGTGTTGATATTTTATTTTATTACAAATGGTATTGACTTGCTTTGAATTTATTAGTTGCAGCTACTTACACAACAGCCATTTTCATTTCCACAGTAAGCTTGCTCTAGGACTTGCTTTTGCAATGTGGAAGGTGCTAAGGTCAATCACACTGTGGAAATTCCCATAGTTTTTCATGTGTCTGGATAGGCCAATAGTGCAGTTTTCTCTATCCCTCTGAACTTTTCTGAATTAGTGCTATTTCTTTTTTACTTTTGCATTCTTTCTGCGGTTGTTGGAACTTTGTCACTTCAGTTTCTCACTTCTCTTGCTAGCAGGATGTGATGTCATACATTGCATCTCAACTTTTATAGCTTTAGCACTGCAGGTACTAGTGGGACCCAGTGCTGGTTTCTTTCCACGGAAGCACAGAGCAATCCCAGTCCTTCAGGGAGCCGATTATGCAAAAAAAATCAGTCTTATTTAATGAAAATAATTAATGATGTATCTCAGTGATGTGAATGATGACTTGAAAGGAGCAACACAGTTTGGTTCCAGTGTATTGTCTGGTCCATATATGCCATAGGTAAAGATTATTAAAGTACTTACATAGTAAGGGCATTAAGGGATCTACCCAAAGTCCAACACAAAATTCGCTACCTCCCTCTAGAAAATTCCCTTTTTCTCCTAACTCACAACTAATTGTAATACTCATTTTGTCTCAAATATTGGATTGAGAAATAAAATGTAATCTATCTTATTTTCCTGTGAAGTGCTTAAAAAATAAGGTGTGTCTATGTAAGCATTGCTGCTCATTACTGCATAGGATCAAAGCTGCTCATCTGCATGGCTCCTGCCCTGCATTGTAGGAAGCTGTTCAAGGTCCATTGCTCACTTAGAAGAAGAATCCTGAGATTTTGCAAGAGGACAGTCTGTGCCTTCTCAGTGGAAACATAAAGAGGATCTGCTGCTGTTGGTTCCAAAACATTACTACATGTGTCAGCAGTATGTGCTTGATGTTTTAGGAAGAGCCCAGTTTCACTTCATTTCTTCCTGTAATGTCAGAAAATTCTTCAACAGCATTAATCAGCTGAAGTTTTGGATCACAGGCTAAATACTGATTCATTCACTTAACAAAATGATGGTTCATTCCAAGAATGCAAGGAAATGGAGACTTGGATACAATAGACTTGTGTCTGAGGCCAAGTTTCAAAAGGGTTTAGATGAAGAAAGGCAAAGACAGGTGCTTTATCCTCCTTTCAGTTTAATGGACACAAACACATCCATGTTGCCTTCCAAAGGGTCAGTTTCATAAAACAAAGAACTGTTATGAATCCCTAAAGCAGGGGAGTAAATGTGTAAACATGAAAATGAGAAAGGGACCGTATACCAAGCACCAGAAAATTTAGTCGGGAAAAAAAACCAAGACAAGTAGAAATGCCTAAACAGAAGAAAAGGAAATTTTACAGGATTTCAGGTATAAAACCTGTCCTAGATATGGTATTAATCATTTATTAGCTGGTAGAATTCTCGATAATAATGCAGAAAGGACAGAGGTGCTCAATCAATACTTCTGTTCGGTATTTGGGGAAAAGCCAGATGATTCAGGACAGAATGATGATGAAATGCTTTTCATTCTAGCAGTAACTAAGGGAATGTGTTAAACAGCAGATATTAAAGTTAGATACATTAAAATTAGTAGGTCTGGATAATTTACATCCAAGATTTTAAGATCGATAGTCTAGGAGCACTACAGACCATTAATTTTGATTTTTAACAAGCCATGGAGCATTGGGGATGTTCCAGAGGACTACAAGAAAGCTAATGTTGTACCAATATTTAAAAAAGGTAAATGCAGTGACCCGAGTAATTATAGGCCTGTCAGCTTGCCTTCGATCCCAGGCAAAATAATGGAATGGCTGATAGGGACCTTGAGTAATAAGGAATTTAAAAAAAGGTGATATAATTAAAGACAATCAGGATGATTCTTGTCAAACTATCTTGATATAATTTAAAATCAGATTTCAAATGGGGTGATTTAATTCACGGTTTTGATATGTAAGAGATTTAGTCTTCCGTAATGTGTTTGTGTGGCTTGACATTTTGATTATTCAAATAGAGGCTGTCTCTGCAAACTGTGGTTTAAGAGAGAAGTTAGGAGGAGTTTAGGCATCTGAATCTAAAATGGCAGTCCTGAAAGCTCAGCTCGGTGGCTGCCCAGAACTGCCTTAATCTCCTTGGTTTTCAGCTGGAGAAGTTTCCAAGGCAACTGAGGTTCTGCTTTTGTGCACTCCCAGAAGACACCTCAATCCTGACAAGGTTGAGCGGTTCAGTACCAATGTCATAACTATACATTTGTCTATCTTTTCCCGTACAGAGCTTGATCCAAGGAGTGTGCTTATGGCACACTTCAAGGATCGGTCTGTGCACAAAAATGCAAAAGAAGATGCAGCCTTTCTTTAACATATGACCATAGGAAAAGGTCTTTTATTCAATTACTCAGTAGTTAGAGCTTGTCCAGGTTAGAAAAATTCAAAATAGAATTTTTTTCTCTCTTGAAAATATTTCAAATCTACTTATCTCACTGGGTGTTACCAATTATCAGTGTATAGTGATGATGGGGAAAGGAGGGGTTGAATACACATTTACAGGAGCAACAACTGCAGCTGAAGTCAAGTTACAATCACAACTGGGCTCTCATCATGAAGAGCAATAATCTCAAGTATAAATTCTCCAAAGAAATGCAATGTCAGGAAGAGTGGGGAGCACCATGTAACTGCTCCAATATTATCCTAAGGGTGCAAATAGGGATAATAAGTTATCCAAGGTCCGTGTACAAGAAAGACAATACAGACCCCTTCAGAGGCCATTTTATCCTATTTCAATAGAGTGATCAAAGATCTTTGCCATGAATTCCTGTATTCAGGTTTTTCCACCACTGGGACAGTTAGGTTGGGAAGGTTAGGGAAAATGAGTCCTACCATGAGTACATACACATTGATTAGAGACCTTGAATTCAGCATGGATAGCAGCCGCTGGTCAAAGCATCTTTCTAGTAGTGGGAAAGGAGTCTAGACAAAACTAAGCAAGTAATAAAGCACCAGTTTTTATCAGTGAAGTTTCCTGATAGCTGTTTATAAAAGACTACATTGGATTTCAGGATTTTTTCTTTTTTTACATTACAGACACACACACACACACACACATACATACATACATACATATATATTTCTCCTAAAGTCTGTTCCTTTGTCAATCTCAGCTTCTGAAAGAGGAATTAATTCTGGGAGCTCCCCGGACTTGTTATGTATAAGGGGTTGTGACCAGATGATCACTCTGGTTCCCTCTGGTCTTAAAAGATCCAGCAAAAAGCGCTGAGAACAAACAAACTGAAAACCCAAGCCCATGCAGTAAGAAGCTTTCCCTGCCCAGAAAAGCAGATAATCTAAATAGACAAGACAGACTGGGGTGAGAAAAAGGATGTGTTATCTCTGTTTCACAGATGGGAAACAGAGGCACAGAGAGATTAAGTGATTTACACAAAGTTTGTGTCAGAGCCAGGAATGGGAGCCAGATCTCCTGAATTCTGTGTCACTACCTTAACAACAAGACCATCTTTTCTCTCTCTTGCCATAGCCTTGAGAGGGAAGGGCCTGTGCTGCCCTACACAAAATTGCACCATTGCTTACAGGGTAATCTAATAAAATGCTATACATGTAGCATACATCTGGTGTTCTGATTTCTCCTCTTCTGTCAGACTGACTCCTCTTTCTTTCCTTCCTTCCTTCATCTTTCCTTTTATCCTCCATTTCCTTTGTTTTCACTGCCTCATGCAAAGGACATTGGTGTCAATTACAGTAGAAGAAAGCCCCACTGTCTCAGAAATGGCATATTCAGACCACCTAGCCTTTGAACGTAGTCAGAAACATACCAGCTGTACCTGGGCACATAACTTCTTGGACTGAGGTTGCAAATGTGAAGAGAATTAAAATTAGAAAAAGGCATTTTGGGGTTTGCCTATTTTATTATGACCAAATCTGGGTAGATTTTCAAGGGTGTCAGGAATTACCTCAATAGGGTCTGCTTAGCAGAGTTGGCTAGGTTCAATTATGTCTAAATCCTTAAATCTTTCCCTTCTGTATCTTCTCATTTCACACATGGTTCTGGCCACTGTTTTCTAAGCCCCTTTGGGCAAAAACATTTAATATTAGATACAGACAGCAGGATCCTGAGATGGGACAGCACCTTGGACAAAACCTATAAATACCCAGCCTGTTTCTATGGCAGCTCTGAGAGTGCCAGTTCTTTGAAATTCCTAGGAAAAGGTCGTCTTCCAGTGCCTCAAAATCTGGCAACTTTGCAAGATGCAGATAGAAAAGCATATAATAGTGTTGTTCCTATGCAGAACAGAAGAATATCTGAGAGGGTGTCAAAACACTCCCAGTGGGGTTACAGACAGAGAGGGTCAGCCGTGGCTGGCTAGGGAAGGACAGTTTGCCCAGGGCCCTGTGTTTTGAGAGGTTAGAGAGGGCTCTGGCTAATTGCCTAATGATACACAAGAGGTCGTGACCTCCACCTTTGCCCCGGGCCCCCTGGAACTGCTGCTATTGCTTGTTCCTGCACTGCAGCCACCTCCACAGCACAGGAGACAATGCCCAGCCAACACTGGTGCTCAGCATTTTATTTTGGGCAGGCAAACAAAGGCCGTGCCTGGCAACCAAAATTCCCATGGAGCAGGGTGGAGGCAGTGGGACAGAACCTTACATGTGTGCATGGCAAAGGTGACCTTGCTGACAGACGTGGCTTTGGGCTTTGCCACATCATAAAAAGTTCTGGTCAAAACTCAGAGAACCTGAACCTCTTTCCAGCTAGCTGCTCCCTGGGAATAGGTTCCCAGAATCAGGTTATCCTCCTATTAAGGGAGGCATAAAAGATAGTGCTGCGAGAATTACAATGCCTTTTTATGGAAAGATCAATGGCATGTCCTCAGCTAGAATGCTGTTTTTAGGTAAGGGTAGCTTCACCTCATAAAAGATTATATGGCTGACATATTTTTAAGTCCAGAGAAGAGTAACAAAACCTGTGATAAAGAGGTATGGAAACACTTTGAGATGAAGATATGGACAATTGAGTAGTGGAAGGTGGCAAGAAATGGATGTCACTGCAGTATATAAAATAACAGATGGTTCCAAGGGGTCATGTGGTCACTCCTGTGTACCCTCCTTTGTAATAAATATCACAGAGAGATCCAGAAATAAAAGCAACAGGTTTAAATCTAAACCAGCAAATGCTTTTTTAAGACAGTGTCTGCCATGGCCTTGAGAAATACAGAGGTAAAAAGCTCAGTAGGATTAACAGATGTTAGACATTGCAATCAATACTGCCTACATCTGTAGTTGAACTATCCAGGGTAAAAGTTAATCTACGAACTCATAATTTAATGTAATATTATTTTAATAACTCAGATCTCTGCTTCAGGGCTTGTGACAGTGAGTACTTCCCTCTTGCAGTGAAACTGGACTGCTGAACATGTTTTTGGATGGGCATTTGTCCTTTGCAGGAGGGGTTCTTCTGCATGTGTTCCTGGTGAGCAGAAGAGGCAGGATTTTCAAGCAAGCAGAAAAGGCAGGATTTTAGGGGAGCAGGAGAGGCAGGATTTCAAGGGAGCAGGAGAGGCAGAATTTCAAGGGAGCAGGAGAGGCAGGATTTCAAGGGAGCAGAACAGACAGGATTTCAGGCGAGCTGGACCTCTGATCTGATCTGCTCTGGCACCTGACGCTGGCTGGGGCTGCTGAGACACGGCTGGCCAGGCTCCCCTGCTGGCCAACGGGGCTGAGCTCCCAGAGCCCTTCCCGGGGCTGGTCCCGTTGGCATCGCTCTCTGCCAAACTTGGGCTTGTAAAACGCAGGCTCAGCTTGGCAGCCAAGAGCACAGCATGTTCAGGCAGCTTTGAGGTTTCACCCAAATCCCCTGCCCTTCCCTGGAAGACACCACCTGTGTTAAATTCACCCTAGGCAGGAAATGGAAGAACAAATCAGGCCTAATTAAAATTAAAAAAAAAAATTAAAAATGCTTAAAACAAACTGTGTAGTCTTTTCTGCACACCATCTGCATGGTAGCAAGGGCGATGTGCTTGATTCATACCGCGATTCGAATGGAAGCGAGAGTAAATTGAAGGCTGATATATATCAGTGCTGAGGGCAGGATTTAGACAAGTGAACAGTTGTTCCTACAGCAAAAACAGAGAATGTTGTCAAGTTTGTTCCCTAACCAAGGATTCAATCAAACACTCACCAGAACCCAGCTAAATCTCCACAACCTTTATTGCTTCCTGTACACTCACTTAAATCTTGCCTAACCCCTTCCCGTCCCAGCACTGGTTTCCTTCTTCCTCCCGAGGGTGGTATTAGTGTCTGCCCACTAAACCATGTCAGCAGGTGAAATTTGTAGATGGGCTAGGGCAAGCTATTTATCATAATTTTTGTAATATCCATCCTCACTCCCCAGTAAATGCAATAAACTTCTGAGCACTTCAGGCATGAAATCCAGTGCCATACCCAAAAGATTGTTTCTCCTTCTGGTATGTGAACAGGGCATATAACTGTCTCATGGTACTGCTGCAGGCACCTCAAGGTAGTTTGAAATAATTGGTATTTTTTAAGAGGAAAAACACCGCAGAGTTAGTACTTTTATAAGTTTTGCAAATACATTGTTCCCCTTAATGATTCACTTTCTTAAGTGAAGTAGCCACAGTCACAAGGAGGAGTTGTAATGAAACTTTCCATTGGAAATTGTTGCCATTTGGAGACCACAGGGAGCTTGTGCCATCCATGACCAAGTGTGGATCTCCTGGAAGTGAAGCTGATATAAACACATGATATGACACTTACGATGCAAGGCTTCCTTGTGCTTGGCCTCTTCATCCTCATGTCTTCCACATGCATTTTCCTATTCTTCCCTTCTTTCTAGTAAGCAGCAAACACAGATATGTTAGAAGATGTTTCTTAGAAAGGGAAGGAAGTGTCCATTCAGAAAGATTTTGCTGCATTCTCTCATCAGCAATACAAAATTGAAGGTGCAGAGGGTAGGTTTTTGCTGTTCCCAAGTTTGCCAGAGCCTTGTGCGGGGAAGGGAGCAGGACCACATCTTTTGGGGGCTACTCCATGGACTACTAGCAAGGCTGCCCTTGGGCTGCTGGGCAATGTCACAGCTGGGAGATTGGCAGCTTGGAAAGTCGACACCTTCAGAGAACTCCACTTCCTGCTCTCTCTGCTCTCCTCTCCTCTGGAGTGGATAATAGGAGCTGATGCCTGGGGTGTGACAGGAGAGTTTGATGCATTTTTATATATAAGATACTACTAATGAAAAAATAAATTTGGGGGGGAAATTGCCCTCTGAGAGTAATACAAGGAATTTATTGGGGAATTATATGGGATGTATATTTAGTTCACCAGGTGGCAACAGTAATTTTCCCTATTTGTCACTTTTTAGTGGTAGCTTCTCACTGGCAGAAAGAGAGTGAAAACAGACAGTATCCCAGGTGTTACATGCAGAAGAGGGGCAGCTTCAGAGAGTTTACTCTTATTCCATTGACAAGGTGGACTGAAGGAGCTGGCCCCACAAATTGTGCAAGAGATAAATATGTTGGGTGAGCTTTGCTTCAGACACTTTCAGCCAAATGCTATTTCAGCTGAGAAGTCTGAGAGTGAAAAGCATAAATGTGTTGATACAAATACAAGCCAGGGTGTGCCCATAAACAATCCTAGTGTGCTGATTCACTGCATGGACATTGGAAAAATCAAACAGCAGGGCTGTTCAATCTGAATGAGTTCAATCCTTCTTCAGCACAGCCAAATTTTTGTCTTTGGGTGCTTATTTCCTTTGAAAAATCCAGTGTGGCTTGAATATTCAGTGCTGGTTTGTGCCCTCTATCCCAGAGAATGCCATATGTTACTGAAGATACCAGAGCTTTCAGTTGAAGCCAGACCCACTGTGCCTGCTCACAGATGTGCAGGGTGCTGGAGATGGTGTGGGAGAACACACACACTCACTGACTGTCCTCAAATTACCAATGAAAGGAGATTGCAAGGAAGTTGAACAAATTTGCTCAAGGAGCCAGCTGTCTACCCTCCTCTAAACATGAAAGTTAAAAGTTCTCAGCAAACAAACTATTCTGGGCTTTTGATTCATTTCCTTCTGTGCTTCAATTGCTTCCAAACTCTCCATTCTCTGGTCTTAAAGTCAAACAGTGCAACAGTGCACAGGAATAGTAAAATTTATCCTTTCAGTAACTGCCTAAATCTCATGTCTAATCCTCTAAACTCCTTGATTCAGGGTAGTTTAAATTGTTGTAAATATCTTTGAGGTGGATTATGCTGCTTAATTGCCACTAAGGGAATAATAATGTTATGTGTATGTGCATACATATTATAATGTACATAGACACAGGCAGAAAATCCTTCTAGCAAAGAACATATTAAGTAATAGTTTAAACTACTCAGGATTTGGGAAAGCCTGTTAAGAGGATTAGAAACTAAATCCAAAACTGGACAAGAGGTAAAGGTAAAAATATTCACAGATGAAATTTTCACAATGGTAGTAACACACTATTTTCTCTCTTTCTGTAAGTATGTTTTCTTTAAACATGGTCTGCACCACGGAATGAGAGTACATGATCTTTTCTGGTAAGTCAACCTCAGCTATGTAAAAGCTACTTGTTTGAGGAATATAGACACTACTCTCACAAGATGATGGACATAGAATGTCCATCAGTAGCATTTCTTTCTTTGGGAAGAAATAGTTTCTACCAACCTGAAAAAAACTGCATAAATAAAGAGGTAAAACAGCTTTCTACACATGCATAATCCTGCTGAGTTTCTTGTGACCAATACACGTGTGCAGTTGCCTGGACAAGTGAGACCAAAGACTTTGTTCTGGAAATGTAGAGTCAAATATAAACTTTCTAAAGAAAGTATCTGTGACAGTAACTGTTCCTGAGAGTGGGATAAAAGGAATATATCAAGAAGATTTTAGTTTTTAAAGTACTCATAAGAAGAAATATTATAATAGGTAATCCCAGAATCTTGGTTCTCATGAACATGTATGTCATTGTGAGAGCCTTCACTTCATTTTTACTCTTCTTATGCTCTGTCCTGCACACAAAATACTGCAAATTAATTTTTCTGGAAGCTGATCTGCTTGTCTGTGCTGACCCTGACATAAACTGGAATATACCACTTCCAGAAAGCCAGTCCAAAGTACAGCAAGGAACTGATTTTCAAAGACTTTACTGAAAAGGTTAATGACTGAATAAAAACATACCTAGTGAATAAAAGAAGTCGGATAGACTTAATAGAAAGAAAGTAATCCCAATAATGAGCACTTCAAAATAGCGAGAAAATGCAATATCAGTGACCCTGTGAGGGCTAATTGTTGCCCAAAATTCATTCACTACATGGAAGCAAGGGGATCATTGCACCTGTAAATTTGAACATGAACATGGATTGACTTTCAGAGGAAACATGCTTTGGAGCATTGCCTGTCTTATATCATCTTAAATAAAGCTACTTTATTATGAACACAGCAATTGGGTGTACTTAAATTATTGTCCTCTTTCTAGGCACACTAGATCAGCTTTTTAGCCTAGAGTTTATATTCTGTGATTAAACCAGTTTGATTTTGTTCTGTGGTCAGAAGAAGAATCTCCTCTCTGGAGGATAAAATACTCATTCTTCTTACTACCCTTTGCCTATTCTTTGGCTCATCTGCCCGAGGTACCATTATTTTATTATTTTATTTAATGCTCATTAAAAGTCCTAATTTATAAAACTGTATGTGGAAATATCTAGGAAACATTAATGTTACTGAAATCTCTTTAGCATTCTTGTTTTACATTTCTAATCTATTCCTTAGGCTCAAGGTCCTCTTTCTTTCCAGTGCTTGTATAGCACCTTGGAAAAAGGTTTTGATCCATGATCTGTTCTCCTTGGATCTGGCCAGATCTTGGATCCATACCTGTGTGGTGTGAAGCCAGCACAGCCACATTTGGAGGCATTTCTGGTCATGAGTGTGTTAAGGTCAAGGTCAGATGTGGTCTTGTGTGACCTGTGAATGCAGCAGGGTGCTCTGTGGTCCTGCTGCTCCTCATGTACAGGCACGGGTGTGAGAGGAACAATTTTTAATGCAGTAAAAAAGGTTAGGTTTTAAACAGCTGGAGATGGAAGCAAATATCCCTCATAGAGCCAAAAGTCCATGTTGCACAGTACAATCTGTTTAGACTGCTAAATATATTTTGGGTTATGTTCCTTTCTATTTAGTTACAGTTTTTAATGTCCTATGCATTAATTCATCAAAGTATGCCTAGACACAGCTGGGAAGTAGCTTGATAAATATGGATCTGCATGTGCTTGAGACTAGGTCCAATAAAGGACATGGTGACTGGCAAGGAAGGGGACGCAGTTGCCCATGCCCAAGAAGGAGTCCAGGCCAGGATCTTGGGTTCAATGTCATCCCTGTAAACTATCCCTGCAGAAGAGTTTTATACTTTCCTGGAGGTAAAGGCAAGAGGCAAGGGTTACAGGACAGAAACTGGACCTGTTTCTCTATCATTTGTTTGCACTTAGTGATAAAATGCAAATAATTTGAATACTTTGTACTTTTTATGGGAAAGGGATTTTTTCATTGATTTCTGCCAGCCTCCAGCCTTGGCTGTGCATGAGGCTTTTGAAGGAAGAGACATTTACTTTAGTTCTTTCATCATTACGATCTGTTCTATTGATCCCTTCCCCCTGACGTGTTTGCTAATTTCCTGGCATACATAAAGGATGTTCTGGTTTTTCTAACAAAATTTAGCAGCTCTACCCATTTGAGAAACAGGAAACTGAGGCACAGGACTGGGAACTGACCAGTCATCAGAACTGGAAGATAAGTCCAGCAATCACTATGTGCCATCTTCTGGCCCGCTGTTGATTTTGGCAGACATTGAAACTGTGCCCTAGGTTTAGTCACCTTCAATGGTGAGCAGCTTTTCAGTTGCTGGCAAGCAGGCTGGGTCCTCAGCAGAGCTATTGGCAGCAGTCCATGGTTCTTCCATTTTCTTTTTTCCAGGTCATCTTTGTTTGGTTTGCTTTTCATCTCCTTTTCATGGAGAGCATGATTTCAGAGGTGATCTGATTCATCTACCCGGGTAGTCAGAAATGATGGCTGTGATCATGCGTATTTACAAGGAAAAGGGATAGGAAGGAGGAAGACCAAGAACATTATCCAAAATTCCAATATTTGAGATAGGTATGAAGAGGAACAAATTTATAAACTAGATTTTTTTTTTTGGAAAGTGGGAAAATGAGATGAAAAGGGAGAGAAAAAAAACAATAACAACCACTCTAGTACCAATCATGGTCATACTGCAGTGGCTTTCAGGCACATCAGTAGGACTCATATAAGATCTAGAAGAAATCACAACATGTTTTAAGCTTTTCTCTTTGGTAAATAAAATGTAAGTAAAGAATGTCCTGAAAGAACAGAATTTAATTTGAGTCATACATATATCAGAATACTGCCCCCAAAGAGACTGGCAGATTCTTTTGTTAGCAGATAATTTATGTTAAAAAAAGTAGTTTGTGGTATGCCTGAAAGAAACAGTAGCTGATGTGAGGGTTCTTGAACAGCTCATCCTGGTGCTGGGAGAGACATGGCTATATAGAAGGCAAATGCACACCAATTCACAACCACAGCATAGATAGAGTGCTTCTTCAGCTTGTGTTTTGGAGGTGGAAGGAGGGAAAAAATTGAGAAAGAAAACAAGTAAAAAGGGAATAAATACTCTCCAGAGTAATATACCAGATAAAAAAAAATTATTAACAACAACTAACCTGAATATGAATTGAGGTGGGATAGTCTGTGTCCACATAGGGAAAGCAGAAAAGCTGGCCCATGAAGAGTCAGAGCAGGGACTGGAGTGCAGAAAGGTTATCGAGATATTTTCAAAGGATTGGGATGTTTTTCAGACGTATTTCACCTTGAAACAGAGATTTGGCCAGGATGGCCCCTGTGTAACCGCGTCACTAAAGGTGGAGGGGGAGCAGCAGCCACTACCCTGCACGGAGAGAGGCAGTGTCGGTGCTGCAGGTGCCGTGCCCCCTCCAGGTGCGGACCTGGGGGCCACCATCAGTACAGCAAATGCTGCCTTTGCCTCAGCCTGGCGACCTCTTCCGAGTATGACAAACTGCTCATTACCGAGTGCCTGTAAGGAAAGGCGAGTTAACCTGCCTTGGCAGGAGCAAAAATAGCCTCAGCGCTTGGTGCCAGAGATAAATATTGGCCAATGCTATTGGATAAAGAAAGCAACCACCTCACTACGTCTTGGACACCAGCAGGTAGCTGCAGATGGTGGAATGTGCTGTTTTGGATCAAACCTGCAGTGGAAGAATACTTCTGCTGCCAACAAGATGCGCTAACAGGACTCTCAGGGATCAGAGGTGTGGATGATGGCATTCTGCGGTAGAGCTGCAGAGACACTGAAATGGAAACTGCCATAGATCACACTCTTGTTTGTTTGCTATGATGAACCAAGAAAATAAAGTCATAGTAAAGTGCTAATAATTGTCCTATCCTCAGTAATAATAATATTGCAGCAGACTGTAGCATCAGACCATGGACACTTAGAGCATGTCAACATTCAGTGCAAAAGCAGGAGCAGTGAAGCACTGGCTAAACCTGCCAGTCAGGGCTCATGAGCTCTTGTGGGGCTTGGGGAAATAGGAAGCGATGCTATGGGTGGTGAGAAGAGGTTGTATTCCCAGGAGCCTGGAGCAAAACTGGGAGGGTCTTTCTACAGCAGCCCTCTTTAACTGACCCATTTTAGTATGGGTCAGATGGAGGACACAGTGAACTATTGGGTGCCATGAAAGTTAAAAAGTAGCTCATATTGGCAGCTGTGTAGTTTCAAATACAAAGTTCACATCTACTTTCAGGAAGGTGTTTTTACTTTACTTTGGAGTGAAGCACAGTCATACTAGGCCTTTAGTCACATTGGGTTTTCCCCCATCACAGACAGACAGCTGGGAAAGCTATTAAAATTCCCAGCTGTGGCTTTAAGAAGGTTCAAGGAGCAAACAAAACACATAGCAAGCCAGCCTTGAACTCTGAAGGAACTCTGTCTCAAGTATCAGCCCCTATAACACTCAATGTCAAGATGCATCTCTATGGTGTTGCCTATGGCTAGCAGTACAGGATAAAGGATCGGAGGAGAAAGAAAAGATGTGCAGGAGGGATATTGCCTACCACAACAAAGACCTTCCCCACTGGTGTTCAGAGAGGCAGTTATCAGCAAAACTTTTTCCTTGAGACATGTGAGGCGCAGGAAGGCAAACAGCATGGATCAGGCCGCAAAATTCCCAGTTTGGGAAAGATGGTGATGCATAGGCTTCTCTATTGCTGATGCCAAAAATTTGTCAAGTTTTACAAATAGACAGATTGGATTCAGTTCTATGTACATTCTACTGAAATCTGATTAGACAAATGCTGAAAGTATACAAGTTTTTGAGTGATCAACTGCAGTGCCAAGGCATAATTCCCCTTCCCACCTTGCCTTCTCCCAGCAAGTAAAATATATTTCTAGGCACAGGTGTTAGGCACAATTCTCATGTATGGACTTCAGATGAATATATTGGCAAGCTAAATCTAAGAGCAAGCCTAGGTAGTGATGTTTAAATTTACACTGGAACTTGGGAGGTCAGTGACTAACTAGGGGGCCAAAAGAAAGCCTTTTTACCCCTCTAAGCCTTCATTTCCCCATCTGGAGAAGAACTGCTGCAATATTTGCTGCAGTAAAATGTGCTCCTTGCAACTGGGTACTATCGTTGCCTGAAACGAATGTGACAAATGGAATACTGTGTGACAAACAGCTTCCTCGTCCCCGGGCTGGGAGCACAAGGGTGGGATTGTGTGGGAACTGTGAGAACGCAGCACATGACCAGAATTGTGTATGGGCGGCAGCAGGATAAGCAGGGGAAGGAGAAAGCCTGAATGTTGCCCTGTCTCAGAGTTCTCTCTCCTGCTTGAACACCAAGTAATAATGTCAGCTGTGATTTTAAACAACTCAGAGAGCAATTCCTAATCTTTTTCTATCTGGACTTACATTTCCTGGATATCTCACGTAATACTATGCTTTTTTTGGATCAAAAGTCTCATCAGGATGACTCTCTTTCCATTTCTGTGAGACAATAATAGGGATAACGCTCAGGTAGCCAGGCTAAATGATCTGCATTTTTTGTTCATCACAGGAAGTGTGCCAGCTGCTGGCATGATGGGCGAGCTCTCTGAGGACATGCACGCAGTGAGATGCTGTGCCAGTTGTCTGGATGGCTCTGCTTTTCCCAAGGGAATGAGTCACTGACGCAGTTACTGCTCCACCCCTGGTACTGGTTTCTAATATCTTACCCTGGCAGGAGGTCAGGAATCCAGGAGGACCCAGATTTGGGTCCAGGCTCCTGTTCTGTTTCCTTCCCTTTATGGCAGTAATGGATTTCCTGCGCTTCCCTCCCTTTCCTCTACTATTTCTTTATAGATGTGACCATTACGTAGCTCGGAGAAAATGGATTACCAGGCAATGCTTGTCATTGCCACCACTTTGCCACCCATTTGCCTGTTTGCAGAACCAGACTCATTGTGCAGAGGTTTTGAATTGCTATATTTGTTTTAGCAATTTTGTGCGAGGCCATGGTGTTTCAAAGCCATGGCAGGCTGGTGAGCTATTGCACCTGTCATCTGCATTTCCCCATCTGCAGCAAATCACTGAGACAGACTTCTGGGTGTTTCTTGCAACCTCTGGATGGGGTGAGTCAGCATTCCCTTGAAGGCTCCATCACAACCATTGTCATTTCCTCCCCCTCAACATGGCGTGTGGCCAGAGGCACCTGCAGAGCCAGGGGAGTGGAGTTACAAATGGGTGCACCTCCCTGATCTGAAGCAAGCATTTTGGTGAAGGCATCTGTGCCAGTGCCACCCACAGTGTGCAGCCAGCAGGGGAGGGAGTGATGGAGAGCCTCATTAGACAGGCTGGTACTTGTGGCAGGCAAATGCTGGCTGAGAGCATCGCTGTGCTCCTCTAGGGCTAACAGGCATGCTCTGCCCATTGCTCCACAGGAGCACCCTGAGACAGGAGCTGCTGTTCAGATGGATGCCTTTGAAAAATGAACTGGATCAAAAGTTTTTTGGGGGGTGTTATTTCATCAGCAACGTTTGTAAACCTTTCTGAGAAGTATGAACATTTCCTGCTTCTAGCCAGACTCTTATTTCCCACCACACTAGGCTTGATCCCAGCTCCCACTAGCCTCTTCCCTGCTACTGCTGTTCTTCCCCAAACCTGCTCCTGCACTCTTCCCAGCCCCTCTTGTTGGATGATGCCAAGCCTATGTCCTGCACCAACCCTCCAAATCAGACTGTTGATGCCACAAAGTGATGATACAACCCCACTGCCATATGATAGCTGGTAGTCCTTATCTGCTGCTCTTGGGGAACGCAAGTAGCTCCATTGCATGGAAGGATGGGAGGGGGTTATGGACCCTCAGTCTCTCAGTCAAGAGATGCTCCAATGCTTTCATCCTCTTTCTCCACCAATTCAGTTGAACCAGTCTCTATTGCTACTGCTTATCCCCATTTCATAAACCTGGTTTAAGAGATCTCTTTTCCTTTGTGTAAGGCCACAGCTTCTCCATAAAACCCACCCAAATTACTTTAGTTGTTGCTTCTTCATTTTCTGTTTTGCCTTACGTTGCTCAGATAATTTGATATTCAGGAAGGGAATGTAACATTTTTGAGAGTGATATCAAATTTTTCAGGAGTCTCTCTATAAGCATCACACATCCCTGGAAAGCTGTCATTACATATGTTGCTAATTCAATAAAAAAAAAAAAAAAAAGAAAAAAAATTACATGGGAGAGTAGTCTTAGTTTAAAGAAATTGTATTTCTATTTACAGCCAAAGAAATTTATATCTTTAAAAATCTAACAATGTTGTTTTCAAAAACTGGTTTGGTTTATGAAGCTGCTAGGAGTAGAGAGAGAAGTCTCTGGACAGTGATTTTATACCTCATAATACTAGTAATCAGTTTGTCCTTGCTTAACTTCTTCTATGCCATGCCCCAGTTCACATTTGGAGCTATATTTTATCTCCAAGTTCCTATTATTTCTTACAGGTTAGCACAACATATGACCTATGACATTGCAGCCGTAAAGAAAGTAGGCACATGTGATTCTTCCTTCAGTTTTCATATCTCCGTGCTCTGGCCATTTAATTTAGTTTCCCAGGTGCTGACAGCTGGTAATGCTCTTAACTGCTCTCCCCTGTTGGTAAGTTATGGATATTTCCTAACTGGAGTTTAATTGTGTAACTTTACTTCACCCGAAATGCCAAAGGTCCTAGGAATCCATTCCTCCTTCAGGCTGATTATGGCACAGGAGATAATACTGTTTGCGGATGGTGAACCTAAATCCCTGATGAGTGTCTTCTAAGGCAAACTGACATTTATGGTGATCCTCATTATGACATGACTGTCCAGAGTTGGCCCAGAGGACAAAATCACCCAATCCTTTAGGTTACACCTTCCATATATATAAAAACAAGAATAAAAACTGTAGTTTGAGTTTCTCACTCAGGCTCAGAGAGACAATAGCAATAATAGATTTAAAGGAAGAGCTGTTCTGTAGGTACCAAAGGTAGGAGCGGGGTCCTACACCAACCCAGCACTGTGAATCAGGATTCAGTGCTACAAGTACTATCTCATACCTGTCACATTTAGTCTGTGTTTCTCCCCTCTACCCTAGAATATCTCCCTGCTCTCGGTGTTGGGCACACTGTGCAGTGCCAAGCTGTCTCATCAACAAGGCATTGGTGTGGTCCTCCCTTGGTGGCCTTGACAAGGGGGTCAGAATGCTAGAGGTGACTTCAGAGCCCATCCTGTGAATCTGTTGTCCTCCATCCATCAGTCAATGATGGTTCCCCCTGGCTGCCTTACTTTCCAGGTGGGCAGAGTGACACCAGTGACATTCCATCCCCTCAGGCTCCTGCTCTCTGTAAGAAACCTGGCCAAGGGACCCCAGAGTGCTGGGACATCACTGTGAGAAAGTGCACATGATCTGTAGGAGCACAAGCATGTCACATAGAGCATGCATCAGTGTTCCTCAACATCAGCCTTCCTGACCCTCACTGGGAATTAGAGACCAAAATGCCTATTGGGGCTGCCATGGAGTTTGCCCATAGCTTTGCTCAAAAGGGAGAGCTATATACCCCACTATATCCTTGGGAGCAAACTGTGGTTAGACTGTGGGAGCAATAAACTGAGGGTAATGAGCAATAAAATTATGGTGAAATGTTTTGCTGCTGTTGAAACAGAGAGGCTAAGGTGGGGAGCTAAGACTGATGTTCCCTCTCCTGAAAGGTGAATTCACTTTGCCCAATACCATTGCTGTTCAATGCTTCTGCAGCTGTGGCAAGCTGGACTCAGACAGAGATGTAGAGAACTTGATAAAAAAGAATACATCATTGATTTTGTTCTGCCTCTACTCTGTATATTCATACCTCTGTGTACCTTGGAATATCTAACCTGTGCATGGAGGTGTCATCTTTGATGGGTTATGCTCCTTCTCCCTAAGAGAGAATAGAGAAAAGCTTGTTGTGGGAACAACTCTGAATTGGGTTCACTAGTTTCGCTGTGAAAGAATAAAAGTTTGGCAAAACTTGATCCTCATTTTAGAAATCCTCAACAACTTGGCTGGGATTTCTCTTCTTATTGTTTTTGCTATTTTCTGCAGCTGCCAACTGCCTGCTGCCTGTTCAGCAACTGATGGGGAAGGATTGGCCCAGTGGGAGAAGGTGTTATAATCCTCCTGGAGCAGCTGCCCCAGATTTGCTGCTTGCTAGTGAAGCCTGGAGGCAAAAGGACCAGTCTTTCCTCTCCCAGGTACATGAACACTCCTGGGGGGCTTGCATGAGGTGTGGGAAGGGTGGTGAGGCAAAGGCCGTATTACATTGGAGGGCCTGGAGAAGTGCTGCAGGAGACAAAAGACCCCGTGCATAGGGAGACCGATAAGTCTTCTGTGCCCTTTTCCAGACACTCTATGAGATTTCATGAGGCTGAATTGTGAGTTAGTCTAACACAGATCCAGTGAAGGGAAGCTAGGAAGGAGCAGACAAATTTTTTTTGTCCAGTTAGCATAGACAGCTGCCTGCTAATCATCATTAGTGCTTCTGTAGGAAGTAAACAGTTGGAAGAGGTCCTTGTCCTTCCCAATGCATTTCCTCTCTGCTCCTTTCCCTACTACAGTTTCCTGTCCCCTGTCACAGTTACGTTAAGGCAGCTATTTCTGGTGTCATCTAAAACAGACCAGAAGAGTTTTTCTGGTTTTGCTAATACCAGCCATTTCACTGATTTAGTTTAAAGGGTATCAGCACACTTAGGAGTGATAAATGGGAGGGAGGAGGGAGAGTAACAAATAGCTGTGGGTGAGAAAAGGCAGAATCCTTCTTTGGCAGCTTTGCCATTAGATAATTGTGGTGTGGAAAGCACCTTCAGATGTCCACTGAGAAATGCATTGGCATTTGGGCCCCGATTCCAAAAAACATGCTGGAGCATGCTTTATTGCAGCTCTGTTTCTTCATTCTTAGTAAATTGTCAGGTAAGCACATGTCCAAGGCACCCACTGACTAGTCATTGGGGCTTAGAGAGAGGAGAAAAGTAAATACTGCTAGCTCTGTTCTGATGAAATGGGAAGAAAATAGACAGAGCAATTTGAACTGAAATAAAATATCCAGCCTGTGTACTCCTTCAGCAGGTGTTGGAGTGGTGCAGTGTTTTCCTGAATTGCCTGTGGTTTTACTATAGCATTCATCTCTAGCATTTGAGGCGTACAGATATATTTAGGTTTCCTCCTTCTGCATAGGTGACAAACTTGTGGTCTTGCAAGAGCTCCATGGGGCTGTATCTGATTTATTCCAGGGAGTAGTTTGGTTTTCTTGACTGGGATTTCTCTTGATTTCTTCCAGTGAAGTGGAACTGAGCTATAGTTCTGGCAACACTGGAAATATATACTGGAAATTGCTGCAGGGACTACGCAGTGTTAACGCACTTCTGCTGATATCCCTGATTGCCTAGGGATCACCTGATTAAACCTGTGATTCAAATGCTGCATGTCTTGATAGACAAGGTCACAGTTATGCAGCCTGAAGTGCCACCTAGAGTCTTACTTCATATATCTTTGATAACATGATTCCCGGGACCGTGCTTGAAGGTCAAGAGCTGGATAGTGGGGGCAAGATTAGCAAGCTATATCTTCAGAGGTCTAAGAAATTACAGTTGTGAAAATTAAGCAGTTGGGATGAGCAGATCACTGTTGCTGGAAACCCCTGATTATTGTTCCCTCTCCTTTGCCTGATCTCTCCCTCACAGAGATGTGGGAAGGCAAATGGGAATCCCATGGGATGCAATTGCTGTGGGGTCTGCTTTGGACGGCAGATGTAGCCAGAACTGTGTTAGCCAGAGGTGGCTGCAAACAGGCCTTCAGGACCATTTGGTGCTCCCAGGCTCCCCCAGTGCTCCCATCAGCCTCCTCTGTGCCTTGGAGGAAATTGAGCCAGCTGAAGGGACATTTCAACCCTCCTTCTGGGGACGTGTGCTGCTCAAGCTGCTCCATGCGTGACACCCGCTCCCTGCCAGGTCCTGCTGGATGCAAACAGATCTGCTCCCTCCCTTCAACCTGTAATGTTATGCTCAGCCCTTATCCCTGCACACTGCAAGCTGAGATGGGATTTCTCATCCTGACTTCTTTCCCTGCCAGTGTGCGTCATTTTCCCCCTGAATGCTCCTGGAGGCCAGGTTTTTCCTTTCTTCTGTGTCTCCTGAGCTCACACATTAAATTGGAAAGACCTTTCTGATCCCTCACACATTCTGCCACTGAAAGTAAACCCCCATGGTTCTTGGAAGGTAAACTGCCCCCTTTTTCAGGGTTTTCTGGGATAACACTGTGTGGGAATGCCTGAAATCACAGGAGGAACGAGGATGTTCAGAGCTGTGCGAAAAAAAGCCAAGCCTATACCCACAGATCCTCATGTTTCCTATATATAATATCCTGCAGCATTCTGAAACAGATTTTGTTTGTAGCTATATTGAGTATAAAAGCTTTTCCTTCACCTAACAGAATCAATCGGCCCATAGTGGGTCTTTATTCCCATTCAAATTAAGGGCTATTCCATACTGAAAATGCACTAATGTAACTAAATTGATTTCTAACTTGATTTTAGTTAAATGGGTGTAGTTCCCTGCAGGGATACACTTAAATCAGTCGAAGAGAGGGTGAATTATGCATCTTTGTATATTTCTCTGTGATTTATCTTAATTAGGTGTAAAGGGGATCTCAGGGTAACCGAGACTCCGACCACAGGTAGAAACCCCCACACAGATTCTGGGGATGCTTAGCAACTCTCCTAAAGTGCTGAATGCTCTTAACTCCTGGTGTAGAGTGCTGGAGGTGTTCGCTGCCTCACAAGTGTTCTGCACTTCTGGAGAGCAGGCTGCATTGTCACTCTGTGTTTGTGTGTGTGGTGTCTCCCCCATCATATTTCCTGGTGGATAATTGCCTCCCCCCCAGCCAGGCACAGCCTTGGCTCTGAAGCACCCTTGTTGCTCTGAGAGCCGAGGCTAAGTGCAGCCCTTTAGCACACCCAGGATCCTGGAGGATTTGGAGGGAGGCTTTTTTCTTATTGAGCTGTGCCACCCTCGCAGGGGAGCTTATCTTCCCCCTGAGAAAGGGGAAAAAAAACCCCAAAACCCTTAGCAAAGGAAAATGGAAATGATTTATAACCTGAGGCACAGCCAGCACTAAGAAATGCCTCCCTGATGATCTTGGGGATAGTCACATCTGTGAGCAGCTTGGGCAGCTTTGCAGTGTTTCCTTTCTCCCAAGCAGGAACCCATTGTCTCTTTCCATTCCCAGTGTCAGGAAAGTGGGGCATGCCTACAAAGCAGGGATGCTCAGTGGCTGCGGTCCCCACCCCAGAAGGGTACTGCATGCTATGTTATATGGGAAGGAGCCATTCACACTCAGCACTCCTGCAAGCTGTGGTGCTTAAAAAAATAATAAAAATCAACTCTATATTATTTTAATTGTTTTTAAAATGGATGGATTGTAAAGCTGCACAGTCCAAACTGCCTGTAACCCCTTGAAAAGAAGCATAAAGGGGGAATGACATGTCCCATCACTCAGCAATATGGATTTTGAAATTTCTGTGTCTAACTTATTGAAGATTATATGCCAATATCTAAGTTTGGGAGACCTCTGACCTTTCACCATTGAGGAAGGCTGTGGACAGGTCTAACACAGTGTGATAATGGAAATATAAGCAATGGCTTCCAGGGTAGAGGCCAGAAGTGTGGAGGCTGCGGTCATTCTTCCAGGAATGATGTACGGGCTTGATTGACCAGAAACGTCTCTGAGAAAGTGAGAGACCCAAAGAGGTCAATTCCCTCTCTTCAATGGCTCTGGCTATTTTCTTTAAATTAAAAAGAAAAATGGGACACTCTAGTCCTCTGTGTAATTTTATAGCCTAAGGAATATTTCCTAGGCTTGCTCTGCTGTATGTGCTAGAAAGCGGGATGGGGTATTTAGCCCCTGAATTTTCATTTGGGTGTTTTTTTATCCTGCTCACATTCATTTACTGTACAATATCAACTTTGATGCCTTCTATGTTATTTTTTTTTGTTTTATTAAGCATTTTATATTAATAAACCATAAAAGCCTAATGTCAATGTTTGCTAGCATCATAGGTACATGCAATATTATACAAATGCATTTTCTCCCTTCCCTCACCATTCTTTCCTCTCTCCCTCCTTCCCCCCTACCTCTCCCAGACAGTTACAACATTTTTGTATGTATTTTTCCAAGCTACCTTTAAAACTTTGAACACAAGGAGGTTCCCAGACAGCTCCACGTAATATTGCAGTAACTGTGTCCATTTAAAGATGCTGCAGGACAAAATGTTCAAGGACAGCACCATAAGGGTCTGCTTGGCTCTGGGTGAATAGAGCTCCATTGTGTTTCACATGATGTTTGCTCCTCTCCTCTCCTCTCCTCTCCTCTCCTCTCCTCTCCCCTCTCCTCTCCTCTCCTCTCCTCTCCTCTCCTCTCCTCTCCTCTCCTCTCCTCGTCCTCTCCTCTCCTCCTCCTCTCCTCTCCTCTCCTCTCCTCTCCTCCTCCTCTCCTCTCCTCTCCTCCCTCCTCTCCTCTCCTGCTCTCCTCCTCCTCCCTCTCCTCTCCTCTCCTCTCCTCTCCTCTCCTCTGCCTCGTCACTCATTCCTCTCCTCTCTCTCCTCTGCCTCTCCTCTCCTCACTCTCCTCTCCTTCCTCTCCTCTCCTCTCCTCTCCTCTCCTCTCCTCTCCTCTCCTCTCCGAGGCTGTTATTTTGGTGACAAAGAGAACTTCAGCTGCCCTGCATTCCTCAGTCATTTTGATTTAGTTTCCAGCTCTACACCATAGCTTATTCATGCTGGTATATCTCTTCTCTGAACTTGTATGGGTTTGAAATATCCTTTCTTGTGGAGAAGAACAAGAGGTGGGGATGACAGGAGTGTTGTGGGCTGAACTTTTTAAGTTGGTCTACTTCTATATCTATATATCTATATCTAAATCTATCTATAGCCCAGAAAGTCAACCCTTTCCTGGGCTGCATCAAAGAAATGTGCAGGTCAAGGGAGGTGATTCTGTCTTTCCACACCACTCTCATGAAACCCCACCTGGAATCCCGCTCTGGGACCCCCACGTTAAGAAACTAAGGACATGAACCTTTCTGGAGCAAGGCCAGAGGAAGGGCAAAGAAGAAGATCAGAGGGCTGGAGCACCTGTCATATGAAGACAGGCTGAGAGGTGAGGTTGTTCAGCTTGGAGAAGAGAAGGCTCCAGGGAGACCTTGTAGCATCTTCCAGTACCTAAAGGGGCTACAAGAGAGCTGGAGAGGGACTTTTTATAAGTGATAGAAGAAGGAGCAATGATTTTAAGCTGAAAGAGGGCAGGTTTGGGTTAGATATTAGGAAGAAATTATTTACTGCTATGGGGGTGAGTTACTGAACACTTTTCCCAGAGAAGTTGCAGATGCCTCACCCTGGAAGTGTTGTAGGGCAGGCTGGATGGGGCTTTGAGCAACCAGGAATAGTGTAACATGTCCCTGCCCATAACAGGGGAGTTAGAACTTGATGATCTTCCAGCACAAACCATTTTATGATTCTTTATCTGTATTCGTGACATATGTTCTCTAAAACATGTCACCTTCAGGTTCTTCACACTTTTAAACCTAAGGAAATTTAATGCAAGTCTGCAGCTTACAGGAAACAGGACCATCACAACCTTTCTTTCCTCTGAAACTTCATGTGTCAGGCTATGCTCTTGGTGACAGGGAAGCCTCATGGTGGGTGGGTAAGTGCTATGGTATGTACCTACAGCTAGCAAGTGTACTTTCTGTCCTTTGGGCAAAGAGCCATGTTAGATGATGGAGCTGCAGCCTCTGTCCTGGCAGGGAGGACTGCCTCCTTGCAGCTGTGGCAAAGCTGAGGATGTCCCAGCTTTGAGTGTCTCCATCTGAAGGGCTCAGTGCTAAGTGGTGTTACAGCCTGTGTGGTATCCCTGGCCTTGTGGCATCTTGCCCTTTTGGCTCATGGGAATATGCAGGATGGAGCTGCACCTCGTTGTCCTCCAGAAAGCAGTCCCTGCCTCACAGGAAGCCCACATTGCCACCATACAGGCAAAGGTAAAACGGTAGCTCTGACTCCCGTTCAATATTTTTCTGAATGGTGTTGAAAATGCCCCTCATCATAATCTACTCAGTAATAAAAAAATGATCACTTTTATGTCATTCAGCAGAAATGTATGGTAAATGAGATTCAAAGGATTAATGCACAAAGGAAATGTCAATGTTAATCTATAGACAGTCCCTTTAGTCCTGCTTGTCATAAATTCAGAGCAAGAGAGTTTGCAGACTGGCTTGGGAAGGATAAAATCGAAGGATTAAACAAACCATAACTCAATCTTTTGGTGCCTTGAATTCTTACTTTTGGGGGATTTTCCTCTGTAGTTTTTCTTAAAGGAACATATATCTTGAGTGAGAGAGAGAAATTACAAACATTAGACCGTGAAAGTTGGGCTTTCTTATAGTCATGCTTGCACAGGCAGGCTCTAACTCAAATCAGCTGTGCTGGTTTAAAGCTGTGCTAGTATCTTTTATTGCTAACACTGAGCTACTTGGGTTACTCACTGTTGTGTCTTCTATGGGAATATAGGAAGAGACAGGCTGGCTTTGTCTCCCTTCTGACAGGGAGGCTCTGTATCTACCCGTCCTCAGCAATCAGATCATAAAATTAAGAGCTTCACAATTGTTGTTGGTGGGTTCATGGTGTTATTTTGTTTTGTTTTGTTTTCTGAGATGAATGTTAAATTTGTTTTGCTTCCCAGTTTTGCTTCCTTTCAGCTCAGCCTGAAAGGAGGGTGTGGATCTTTGGATAATGTGAAGGACAGCTCAGGTCTGGATGAAGGACTCAGTCTTACGCCAGGATTCACAAGGGTAGTACTTTCTGCTCATTCATTTAGACTGCAGTCTGCCTGGTGCCAGGCCCTGCCCAACTTCTTAGCGTAGAAAATGTGCATTCAATTGCATGTCTAATTTGTTCACAAATTTTCCACGAGTGTTGAACCAAATCACACTGCAAAGACTATGCCTAGTTATGTGCCTAACTCAGCATTTGCACACAAAATTGCCTAATGAGCATGTGCAATTATGGCAATTAGACTTGTGAATTAAGCATGGAAATACCCTAGCATTTGGGTTAGAGAATCATAGCCCATATCACTAGAAATAGTCTAACCTATTTTCGATATGATGAAAAAGCATATCCACCTTTCCCAGTGTGACCACACTCATGAAAAGAGAGCATTGTAAGACCTTTGGCTTGGGGAGGAAAGACTACAAGCTCTGGGCAGAGACCATAAGGAATCTGCAAATGAAATGAGACTTTAGGTGCTTCTGCTTCCTGTCCCAGGTGTCTCTTACTCATAATGAAATACCAGCATGCTCTCACAGAGCATACCTTGTCTTAATGGGGTTATTCACATGCAGCCTCCATCAGCAGGAACTGCTGTAAAAAAAGTGGACAACTTTCCTTCTGTTATAGAAATATAATATTATTCTATTATTCTATTATGTATTCCTTTCTTCTATAAACACAGTACAATGCATAACTACCCTATGCCCACATGAATTTTGCTGCTGAATTTATAGTTTTCTAAAATAATTCCATTTTGAGGCATTCTCATCCTACTGAGGGAAGGCACTGCTGGCTGGCTGCAGCACAAATCCCAGTGTAAGGTGTGAATTCATTTGGCAGCTGCCAGGACTGAGATTTTTGCATCAGTTATTGCTGCCTTAGTGAAATAAGGTTAACAAACCCAGAGGTGAGCAGGTGGTCAGAGATAAACAGGTGAGGGAGCACATTTCTCTAATAAAGAAAAGTCTTGGGAGGGAAACCATACCCCCCCTTAAATTTCTGGTTCATTAAGGTGATTTCAAACTCGCTGGGAAATCAAGGACTTCGTAGCTGATCAGCGCAAACAAAAATAATCCAGGTGGCAAGTCTGATGAGATATGACCTTGTTCAAAATCAATAGACTGTTCCCCTTCCACCGAGCACAACCGACTCTCGAATGAGTTTACTTCAACAGAGGCATTTCCCTCACAACATTAACATTTTAATTGCTTGTGCAGGATTTTCTGGAAAATTAACCCAGCGCTGGTAGAGCGCCGGGCGAGGATGCCGGGCTCAGGGCTGGGAGCGCAGGCGGTGCTGCGGGGAGCTGCAAACACATACCGCCACCTAAAGGAAAGAGACCTGCAAGGAAGCCGCCTAAAGCTGCTCCCTTCCACTGACTGTCAGAGCTGGTTAAAACAAAGAGGCTTAATTTGCTCTTCGCAGCCTGCCTCCCCGATGCCTTCCGAAGGGCTGTCGCCCTGGCAGAGCAGGACAAGTCCAGCAGCATCATGTAGTGTGCTACAGGGCCAGTAACACAATGGTCACACACCTGCCAGTGGGCACGGGGAACTTCTCAAGTTGTCCCAACTTCTTTGTGTATCCGTGCAGTCTTGTAGCAGCCCCCCAAAATAGGTGCAGCCAGGTCTTGTGCCCGGGGAGATGCTCGGGGAAGGCTCTGCTGGGGAGCAAACCCCAGCTGTGCTGCGGCACATGGCTGTGGCGTTAATCCCGCTCCTGCTGCCAGGTCCTGCAGGGCTGGGCCAGCCGGGAACAGGAAGGAAGCTCAGGCCGAGGCATCAGGAATGGATGGATGAGGAAGGTGGGTGGCAGCTTAGTAGGTGGTCTTTAGATCACGCCTGATTTTACTTCATTATCTAACGTTGATTGCATAAATATCAAGGGGACAGGACTGAGATCTGCTCAGCCCAGACGAATATCTTAACTCCTAGGACTAAAGAGACAAGCTCCTTTTGAGCAGTCTTTTCCTGCCTTCATTCCTGGCTGCACAGAGGAGGCAGGCAGAAGAAACTATTTACAGAGAATATATTCCCACTGAGTATTCCCAATCCGTTTATGAGCAAAGCCTGTGAAAATAAAGGGATGGGGTGGGGGAGGGGAAGGGAATCTTCCCCCTGCCTTCTGTAAGCTTGTGGAGCATAAAGGAAAGAACCTCTTTCAAACACATATAGGCACCGCTGAGCCACAGAGCTGTGTCCTTGAGGTGTGGCTGACATGTCAGCCCACAGGGCTGAGCAGGCTCTGTACCAAATCACCAGCAATGAAAAAACCAAGTGAGTTTGGGAACTTCCCGTGGTTTGGAGTGCTGTCCAATTTCCCCTGCGAGTGGCTGCCAATATCACATTAACACCTTGGCTGCCAGTAAGGTGGGGCTCTCAAAGGCTGGAGGGATGTGGAGGCACGTGTAGCTGCACACTAAAAATCAGCCTGTGCAGGGGTGGGCTGAGGTGAGGGGAGCCTGTGCTCATACAAGCCTTTTTGGTGTTTCAAAGGCAAAGCTCTAGTGTTTTGGGGCAGTTTTGCAGAACAGTAATATTTTGTTAAGTGCATGCTCATAGACAGACATACACAGTGCTGCCTGCCTAAGCTGTGCCTGCAGCCCTTCGGTGCCTGACTTCAGGCAATCGGTTGCACCCAAGTGCTTGGCATCACACATGGCTGTCCTGGGAGGAATGATGTTTCAGAGAGACAGGAGGTTATGCACAGGCAGCAGCACCCTGCTGAGCAGTCATAACCAGCACATTCCTGGGATTCCTGCAGGCCAGCCCCAATCTGCAGCTCAGAGCTCATCCGGTGAGAGCACTCCTGGTCTGGTGGGACACTGGGCCACTGTTCTCTGAGGTCAGACTGCTACCAGTTTACAGCTCCAGGAAAGCTCTCCAGGAAAGCTGCGAGGTCACTGGCAGGCAGAATGGATATTATTTTGTCTTATGTGAGTTATTTTCTTTTAAAAACTAATAATGATCTCGGCATCCCTATTCAGTGTGCCCATGGAGCAGGTTTTGAACGTATCCTTGTTTGTGCTGTTCTACATTGCAGCTTACAGCCTTGGTTGCAGTACAGAAAGTGCTTGCTGGGACGTAAGTTTCTCAGACTGAAAGGAAAATTAATGTGACTTTTCTTCATAGAGAACTTTAATTTTATTTGTGGTAAGTTCTATACAATGAAATATCTGTGTTTGAGGTATTTTTAATACTACCTTAGAATCTCTTCAGTTAAATACATCTTTTCCTTTTGCTGTCCAGGTGTGTTTGATTCTGGAGCCCATGAACATCTGTGTTTAGGTGAGGTTTTCAATCCCATGCAATACCTGCATTTGTAGTGGAAGGCACTAGCATCTTGCTCTCTGTACTATTGCTTAATGGGTTGGAGGTAAATGCAACAGGGGAGGTTTGAAAAGAGGGATTCTCAGATGGGCTAGGGTACTGTAAAGCACTTTTTTATAACCTGAATATAGCCTCTCATTAATTAACACTACAGTTGTATGGACACGGTCATAATAAGGAAGGAACAGTGTCCTGTTGATGATACTTCCAACAGATTTCTGTATGGACTTGAACAATAAGCTGTTTACTCCTCTGTGCCTTAATTTTTACATCTGATTAGAGACATTGTGATTAAATCTGATGAAGCATTTTCAATTCAAAAACTGGAGAAGTTGGTTCTGGCTAAAAGGACTAAAGGAATATTTCACAGCTGTTCCACCCATGGAGCCAAGGAATCCAAGTTGTTAATTTCTAAAAGACAGAGAAAGGATTTATTTGAAATTTATATCTATTAATTTCATGTTATGTATAAATTACCATACTTTATTATTCTATTGAATTTTTGAATATCACCTGTATATCCTGTAGGTATAAAAGCATTTTAATGTATGCCTTAACATTTTTTACATCAATTCAGTGAACCACTTTTCTGTTTGTTAATTCAATGCTTCAGCTTTTTCAGAGATAAATGCTTTTGCAAAGTTATAGGAAATTTCCTTTCTGCTCATTACCTTCTGATTTTAAAAGTATTGGATCCCCCTTTGCTGATGTTTCTGCACTTGCAACGTGGCTAGGGCCAAGGATTAGGTGTTCTTTGTGTGTTTGGGGGCTGTGACAAAGTACTGTCAATGAATGTCCCTAAGGCAGAGTCAGTGCTTCCATGGCACTACCTGCAAGAGCAGTGGCTCGGGATGGCCCCTTTGCATGCCAGCCACCACCCAGCTTTTCTGTCCCTGCCTCTCCCTATGGGGTCTGGCTGAGCAGAAGTTGACATTCCCCCCAGCAGTCCTCACAGAGCTGGGCTTTGCAGTGGTAGCTGGGAGGGTGCTGATAACACACCAGTGTTTTGGCTGCTCACAGAGCACCAAGGCTGTCTCTTCACGATTCCACTTTCACCAGTAGGCTGGGGAAGGGCAAGATCTTGGGATGGGATCCAGCCAGGACAGCTCACCAAACTGACGAGGGATATTCATACCATAAACTAACTCCATTCCAAAAGCTCAGAGGATGGAGGAGGAGAGGGTATTTGTTTGCTTTGTGGAGCAACCACTCTGTGTACTGAAGTCCTTTTTCCCAGGAAGTAGCTGGACATTATCTGCTGATGGGCACTAAATAATAAATCTTTTGTTTTCCTCTGTTTCCACTCACGACCTTTTTTTTTTGCTTTTATTAAACTGCCATTGTCTTGACTCACAAGGGTTTTCTTTTCATCCTATTTTCTCCCCTGTCCTGTGTTGCTGAGGAGAGAGTGGTAGGGTAGCTTGGTGGGCACCTGGCATCCAGCCAAGGCCGGCTCATCGCAGTCCTTTTTGGTGCTCAATGTGAGACACGAATCAGTGGCAGTTTTTAAATAAGTGTGCTACAGCTGTAGCAGTTGTGAAGTGGCAAACACCTGCACAGGCTACGGAGTTTGTTGACTGCACTGCTTATCTCTGTTTTGCTGAGCCTGGAAACATGTTAGAACAAGCAACATCTCTGTGCTTTGCCCTGGCATTGATGGCCTTGCTGTGCTGGGGGAGCTGTCCTGTGGAGATGGTGAGGGAATACATCTCCCTCCTCCTACCCAGGGTTTATGTGGACAGCTTTATTATGAGGTTCCTGAGATTCTTGTTCCCCCTTGTGAGCTCTTTAATACTGGCAATTAACACTGTATATAGTCTGTGGAATCTGGTGTCATCCTGCTGTCAGAGAAGACAACTTTTAGGTGAGGAGAGACTGAAATGTGTCTGGACAGAACAGATTCCTGGGTGGCAGGGTGTGTGAAAGGATCTGGGCAGGTTCCTAGAATGGTTGTCACGTCCCACAGCCTGGGACTTGAAACCCAAACATGAAAGTAACCCTGACAAACTGGTGTGCCACCTGACAGAGGAGTGCTTTGCCTACCCTGGAGAAAACCAGTTTCCATCAGTGTACTGGTGCTTGGGCTGTGCCTACTGAGCCACAGCTCAGTACTCTCAGAGGACTCTGGTTGAGACAGACACCCAAGCACTGCAGTCTTGGCTCCAACAGTAAAAGAGAAACAGTGGGTAAGGAAAACAACGGGTCCATATCACGTTAGTGAGGGAGAAGGAAGAAGAGGAAAAGTTTATTCAAGAAGCTAATCCTTCAACAAAGAAGTTAGAGGAAGGAGTGAGACGACTCAGGCAGGAAGCAGAAAATACCTGGTCCCTGACCACAGAATTTCAAGTCATGTAGAAGACATTTGTCTTCCAGAGCAACTGAAAGTCCTACTTCCTGGGAACTGTCTGGGCATCACCTGCTGGTAGGAAGTAGAGAATAAATCTTTTATTTCCTTTGCTTCTGTGCATAGCCTTTGTTTTTGCTTTATTAAACTGTCCTTACCTTGACCCAAGTGTTTTTCTCTATCTTATTTTCTACCCACCCTGCTCTCCCCAGCTGAGAAGGGGGGTGATAAGAGTGGCATGTGAGTACCTGGCATCCAGCCAAGGTCAACCCATCACATTTCCCCAGGTCAAGTCATTGGCAAGTTCAAGAAAATAGTTTAGAGATAAAAGGCTCACTATGACTTTGCCTAAGCCCACTCCTACCATTATGGGAGTCTTGAGGCTCTGCAGGGGAGCAGGGCTAACAAACACCTTCAGCCCTTCTCCAAGCAGGTGATGCCTGCAGGAGCTGATCCAAGACATCTGCTGGGTGACAAATGATGTTGTGTGGGTGCTGTAACCTCCTGAGAGCCAGTGAAGGGCTCCTTGCCCCAGGTGCTTTGATGATGTTGGACTTCTGTGGCGTGACTTTGATGGGCCCTGGGGAGAGCAAGCCACAACCTGCGTTTCCTCACTTAGCATATCCAGTCCACAGCCATGCCTGGATGCCCTAGAGCTGGAAGGCTGCATAAGAGTACCACATACATCCCAGGGGAAAACCTGTCTTTGAAGAGTGGAAAAGGTGGGCTCAGGGGAATATGTATCTGTGATTAATCTGTTCAGCCACTGGGTGCCAATGTTGGCTCATATTTGATAATCCAATACATTTTTCTATAGGAAGAGGAATTTTTAAAATCGAAAGGAAAATGCTGTAGTTTTGAGAGGCTGTGGAGACTGAAAAATATCCCTGAGAACATGTGAATTTTTCTTCAAATGAAGTGGAGTGCCAGGAAAGCGTCCATGAGGGGTGGGGAGACAGGGGAGCCCTGGGTTAACAAAAGAAAGAGAGGGACCCTTAATGAAATGGGCTTGCTGAGAATTATGAATCTGTGAGCCTATGTCGTGTAGTGATTAATGATGAACGACTGTTTTAACTTCGGATCAAATAATGGGTTGCCTCTGAAAAGCTTCATTAATCACCGTTAGAAATAGGCCTGCCAATTCATTACTTCAGGGCAGACATGAGCTGAACAGTTCAGCAAATTTCAGGATTGAGTGACTCTAGGCAGGGGATGGTTAAAAAGAAAGCAGGGGTCTAATCTGTGTTTCAATGCACTGGGATTTATGAGTGAAGAATATCCTCTCATTGGCAGTTTCCTCTTCGTCCCCTCCTCTCCCACAAAATCTTTTTGCTGATTGTGCTCTGGGCACAATGGACAGAAAACACATGGCATTCAGGGCCACATCTGGGCCAGATTCTTCTCCCAGGTACCCAGATGTGACTCTGATCCAAGTCACTAGAAATGACATTGCATGTCTCGGGGCAGAGCCTGGCTGTCCTCAGCTGCTGTTTTTCACTTTGCAGCCTTCATCTGAGACTAATGCTGTCTACTGAAGGGCAGAACATGGACAAGAAACATATTTGTCCTCCCTTTTGAGGAAGTGCTGTCAATAGTAAGAAGCTTCTGTGCTTTTGATGTGATTCAAGATTTTTGAGCCACCTGGGATCTGTTTGAATTGCTATCCCAGGAAAGTAAGGACTGGGAAACACGTGAAAGTATAGCTGATGTTCCCTGCTTGGGAATAGATCAACTCTTTTTCTTTAAAATAGCATCCAAATACCAGCTTAAAAGTTCGCTGTGCCTCCCTGCTATTTGCACCTAGCCAGTCTGCACAGGGGAAGAGAAAGAAATGGAAATTAGGGGCAGAATAGTTTTATCAGATGAATTTTTTTTTTTTTTTGCTCCCAAAACATTTGTTTTGATCAAAAAAAAAAGCCTTTGAAGATGTAGCAAGAGCTACCTGAGTCATTTTGGGTAGAAATCTTTCCTTTACTCCTTTCAAAAAGGAAATGGCAAATTACTTGCCCTGCCCTCACCTCCACCCTTGAAGCCCAAATGCTTTTGCCTTTTTTTCAGTCACTCCAACATCTACAAATTTACTTCAGCTATGATTTACTATAAATTTCACAAAGTTCAAACTCAACAATTTTTCAGTTTCTTCTTTTTGAAACATTCACCCAAAATGATCATTTGCATTGTTTTGGTTTCCTGAAAATATGAGTACTTTTGCTCAGGATTGACCTAACTTCCTTGAAACAAACAAAAAAGTCATTTATTCGCGCAGCTGGAGATAGAGAGCAAAAAACATCTGGATATGAGAAGGGAGAGAAAATGTGCATTGGAAGGGGAAAAAAAACAGTAAAAGGACAAAAGGTTATAAGTACAAAAAGAGAAAGGATTGATATGGGGGTTGGAGTGTGTATCCAGGGATTATGTGAAGAGGGCTATAGAAAGGGCCTTGAAAGAGAAATGTAAATATGGTGATGGAAAGGAGGAGGGGAGAACTAAGAGAAAAGATAGGAGAAAAATGAAATGGAATAAAATAAACAAATAGAAAGCAAAAATAATGAGAAAAACTTACATTTGAATGAAACAAAAAAGTGACTAAAAAGAAAATAATAGTCTAAGGAAAACAAAGTAAAGAAAACTGATGAGCATAAGAGATATGCTAGAAAGAGCCTACAAATTGAAAAAAAAAAAGAACAGAAGAAATTTATTGATTTATTGCAGAAAATGAAAGCAACATCCTTTTTGAATCTCGACCACTTATCGCCCAGGCCCAGCTCCACTGAACACGCCAGCACAGCAGCACTTAGCCCCGAGACTGCAGTGTCCCCACTGCCCAAATCCACAAAATCCATGTGTGGGACACAACAGGGCTAGGGGAGAGCAGGAAGTAACATGTCAGCACCTGGGACCTGTGTTAATTCGGTGCATCAGCACCTTGGCTTCTACCAGCTCATTGTTTCCAGATGGTGCCTGAGCTGAGCCGGTATTTAAGGCATTTAAGGTCGCCTGCCTTGAGACTCCCAGGGGCCAGGAATGAACCCACCTCTCAAGTATGCAGAGCTCAGTCACAAAATCTTTGGCACATTGCAGCACTGCCAACTGCTTTGCAAAAACTGAGATGGGCATTGAGCAAAATGGTTTTGTTTTTATTAACTGACCAACATCTCCTCCCATGTGGTGTGGGGAAGGAAGGGCACTGGTTTGTGCTCCACAGCCCTTGCAGAAGGGAGATGCATCCTGGGTTTGTTTACCAGTCCCTCAAGAGAAAGTTCTGAGTTCTTCATTCTCTGGGGTCAACCCCAGCTTGAAGCTGCAGGGACAAGGCTGGGGCCTGAGCCAGCCTTCCCTCCTTAGCCACCCTGGGCTGCAGGCAGTGAAGGAGCCATAGGCTGGGGCATGTGGAGGTGGTGGGATTTCTTACCTGCCATCAGAGTTCCTGGTTGAGGTGGCAGCTGGGCACTCTGAAAAGAATTGGCTTCAGGACATTCCTGTGTGTCTCTCCAGCATGTGGGAAGAACCTAGGTGAATAGCTTAGTGCTTTGAACTAACTCTGAGCACTCAGCAGTGAGGCAGGGACCACTCCAAAGCCTGGTCTCTGCCCTGTGGTCTGAAGTTGCATGTATGGCAGCAACTATTTCAGCAGCTTTTAATATTTCTCCCTCCACCATCAAAAACATTTAATCGGCTTGGCTGAAATTGTAAAGCCTTTTCCTTTTTTTTTTAATTTTTATTTTTTATTTTTAGGTTTGCTTTATGATTGCTCCTAGACATAAAACATTGAAAGCTTGAAAAGAAAATCAGGTTTTAGGTGATATGAAAAAGACACTGGAAGCAATAAGCACTGCTTCAAAGTGGGGTGACTTCTTCCTGTTGGCTTACTGTAAATAACGGGTGGCCAGTGTTGTCATTTGGTGTCACATCCCAGCTCTGCTGAATATAATGCCATGATATCATCAAAACAGACAGATAAATGAAACCAGTGATCTATCTCCTGTCTCATATTGTTTTAGTTTCACTGTTGGGCATTGATTACAGCTCTGCCCTCACCAAAAGCTTTTCTTACTAATTTCAGTGTATCCCAAATTGTTCACAGACTTTAAATGTAGTGCTATTTCCTTGTACTGTCTCAGATAAAGGATAATCAGGCAGAGGTCTAAATCCTTAAAGTTATTAAGCACAATATGGTCTCAAAGGGAATGAGAAGCCTATATTTAGTCCTTAGCATTTAAAGTTTAGTCAAATGTGAATAAATTTCCAGACAAAGGTTGGATCACTAACATTTCTCAACAGTCTGATTTTTTAGAGAAGAAATACATTTATAACCAAAGAATCTGGTAATTCTTCCTTGAAACTTGTGTTCCCATTAAAGCTTTGGTCATAAGCATTAACGCATGCATGATCAGATTTCTTCAGTTGTAATGGTCAAGCTGTCAAAAAATATTAAAAATGCTGATAGAGGCATGTGTTTCCATACAGCATTCAGACTTTCAAAGTATAGTCCAAGTCTCCATTGTCTCTAAGGACAGCATCTGGGAAATCCTCACCTAGCATACACAGTCAAGAACAGAAATGTGGAAATCTGCTATAAACCTTTCATTTGTATTAGGTTTGCTTGGCAAGGCTGGGGGGCAGGAGGGGCATTTCAGGGGTGGCTTCCATGAGAAGCTGCTGGAAGCTTCCCCCTTGTCTGGCAGAGCCAATGCCAGCTGGATCCAAGATGGACCCATCACTGGTCCAAGTCAAGCCCAAGAGTAATGGTGGAGGAGTCTCTGGGATAATGAATTTAGGAATGGCAGAAAAAGCCCAGTGTGCATCAGCAGCCAGAGGGATAAAATGTCAAACAGCTCTGCAGACCCCCAGGGCCTGTGAAGAGGGACAAGGAGGAGGTGCTCCAAGCACTGGAGCAGATATTCCCCTGAAGTCCATGGTGAAGACCATGGTGAAGCAGGATGAGCTCCTGCAGCCTAAAGTCCACGGTGGAGCAGATTTCCACCTGCAACCTGTGGAGGACCCCATGCCAGAGAGGGTGGATGTGCTTGAAGGAGGCATTGGTCCTGTGGGAAGCCCACACTGGAGCAGGTTCCTGGCAGGAGCTGTGACCCCAGGAAGAGGAGCCCACACTGGAGCTGGTGTAGAGGATGCATAGGCAGCAGGGTCCCTCATTTATCCTCAGCTTCTCCTCAGGGTGAGACCAGGAGGAGACACAGCATGTTCCCCACCAGGTGCTGTGCCCTACAGGTACAAACCAGCTCCACACAGAGCAAAGAGACCTTGGCTGGCACCACCCTTGCAGTGCTCTGCTCCAGCAGAAAGGTGTGCCCACGGGGAAGCTTCAGGGGCACAAGCAGGTTTAGACAGCATCATCCTTGCAAGAATTCCAGGTGATGATGTCTCTGATCACTCTGATGTGATGTATCTTTCATTGCTTTTTTAGGTGGAAGAGAATCTGCAATGTTACTGGTAATACATGAAACTTACATGACTGAAATCATACAATGAAATTTTGAAGATACATAACACATAATTTCTGCCCTGTTGCTGTATACAGATGACTGTGCAACACTAGAGAGAGTGGGTAGAGAGAAACTGGGTGTTTTCAAACCAGAGGCCTGTGAGCTGAGTACCTACAGAACCAGCTCATGGCACATCTCAGCTACAACTCCTTGAAGGTTTGTGAAGATGCAGCTGCAATGCTGTTGCAGCAGAGCACACAGCTTTAAAAAATGAGAAAAAGATATCCATTTACCTAAGGCTGACATCCTTATGGGAACAAAGAGGATATTTATTAGTGCTTGGAACATAAAGAGAAAAGTGAACAACAACCCACATTAGTTACTAGGTGATCATATCAAACCCATCTTCTTTGCTTTGCTGTAGGACACCAGGCCTTACAAGTAACTGAGAGCAGTCATATAGTGATTTTAGCAAAGTCTTTGACATTGATTCTCAGATCATTTTAAGAAAATTTATTTTAAGAAATATATTTACATGTAAGTCTGTAGCAGACACTGGGCTAGCTAAAGCCCTGTGGTGGATGGAGGCTTAGAGATAAGGAAATGCCAAGTCATAGGAACTAAGTCAGAAATCTTCACTTAGGTCCTCCAGGCCACTTATCTTCCTGTGACCCCACAGGCTATTTTCCCTAACCCTTACACTTGGTCAGTTCCTAAGCCCCTCTAACCCTATATAAGGGGCTACCTTGTTCTGTCAGAAGAGCTGTTGTTGGAACCCTTCACAGACCCATCAATAAAACCACTTTGGAACAAGCCAGGGCTGCCTTCTCTCTCTCTCTCTTTGTCTGCCTTCCTAGAAGCCACTACTGGCCAGAGAGCCTTAGCAAGCTAAGAGCTGAAGCTATAAAAGAGCTGAAAATCACTAAGAGCTGATAATCACTGAGCTTGCTAAGGTGCCCTTGGCTATAGAGCAGTTCGGGTTTGGACACCCAGCCTCCAGAAGGCTGAGCTATCCGGCCCAAGGCTGCTTGCCTGGGGCACCCTGATCCTGCAGGGATTCAGCTATCTGGCTAGAAGCAGCCCCTTGGCTTTTTTCATAAGTCATATATAGCAGATAAAGCATTGCACAGAAATTGCAGCACTTAAAATTCTGTTTGTTTAGTGAGAAACTCCCTGACAAAATCCAGGGGTATATAGAGTTTAATTCTGCAAGGGTCTGGTATTGTTTAATATTTTCCTAGTGGTTTCAGTGATCCATAAGGAATAATATATTGTTTTTAAGCTTTCAGATAATGTTATGATGATAAGCACTTGGGGAAGAAAGAAAATTACTGGAAAACTTAATAGTTTGGAAAAAAGAGGTGGAAATGGAATCACAGAATCACATAATTAGCTGAGTTGGAAGGGACTCAGAAGGATGATCAAGTCCAGCTCCAGCACCATCCCCAGTAGTCACACCATGTGCCTGAAAGCACTGTCCAAATGCTTCTTGAGCTTTGGCAGGCTGGTGATATGACCACTTCCTTGTGGAGTCTGTTCCAGTGCCCTGCCACCTTCTGGGTGAAGAATCTTTTTCTAAAACCCAACCTAAACCTTCCCTGATAAAACTTCAGGCCATTCCTGTGTGCCCTGTCACTGTCACCACAGAGAAGAAATCAGTGTCTGACCCTCCTCCTCATGGGGGGTTGTAGACTGAGATAATGTCATTAAAAGCAATAGAATAAAGTGTAAAACACTGCATTTAGACTGAAGTAATTTAAAAGACATGTATAGACCAAGATTAGGTACCTTAATCATGATTGGTTAGGAATCACTTCTCCATAAAAGTGCCAGAGGTTTGTGAGATTGACTGTGATTCAACATTGGTGTGCTATCCCAGAAAAGACAAGTACACATGGGAAAATAGAGAGAAATCTGTGGGATGTAGGACCTATGATTTTTATTTGTACTAAGACCTCAGCTGGAGCTCTGTGACCAGATTCAAGTATCACGCTCCAAGGGAGATCTGGGCTAACTGGAGAAATCTCAGAGAAGAGTGAAAAGAATGGTCAGAAGTCTGTGAGGTGTGGAAGACAAGGTGACATGACAATGATAACCTAAAGAACAGAAGGTGATGAGAAGTGGGAAGGAAAACAGACAGGACATTATAACAGTTTTGAAAATATAAAAATTTTGTGCAAAACAGAAAAGAAAAACCTGTTATTCATCTGAAAAGAAGGTTAGGGAGAGGTATAGTGTCTTACCATAGTAAGGAATCTTAAGGTTAGATTTTTTTGCTTATTTAGCTGAAGCCCAAATATCAGTTTCCTGGTTGTGGAGTATTCATCACTGAAAGTCTTATACAAACAGGTCAGATCTGTCCAAAATGGCTGAGTGCTCAATCCAGTACACAGTCACTCCTCAAGATGCTTTCCAAATTAATTTGATTTCATTTGCTTGTGGTTCTGCATTTGAAAATCAACCACCAGCAAGCACCTTCTCTGTGAATTGTTATAAACCTGTCAGTAATTATTACTACCTTTACTGAGCCATGAAAAATAATTTCCTCTTTAATTTCAAAAAGCAAATGAGCGTAAAAGATCGCTCTTGCTTTTGCTGTGTATCATGACTTGTTGATGAACATTACTGGCTAAATATAAGCTTGACCCATCCAAAAATGCAGAAATAATATTTACACACAGCTTTAGAGTGAGATATTTTGATCAGTTTCTATGTTTAGTGCTCTGTGATTAGGGTCAATGCATTCAAGTACACAGAGTATTTAGCTCCTGACGACTATACAAAAGAAAATTGGAATCAGACACCATTAAATTGAGTAGAAAAAAATTATTTTTTAATCATAATAACAGATAAATGAAATTTTAATTACATAACTTTGCATTTCAGCATCAGTTGAAGTAATTTCCTGCATTCAGACTATGAGGAAATTAAGAATGTCTTCATTTAAAATATAAATCTTTGAGATCAAATGCATAATATAGGAGATTTTTAAGTCCAATTAAATTTTTAGGAAGGCATTGAGGATTATGCATTTGGAAGCCCTGCTCAAAATATTTCTCTCAGTTATTTTCTGGTGGGTTTTTTTTGGTATATGTTTCCAATCCTCAAGCACTGAGTTGAGGGAAGGGATCAAAGTTGAGTCCCATTTTTTGAAGAAGATTTCCATCTTGTCTCTTTCCTAAAACTTCATTTCTCTAGCCCTAGGCTCAAGGAGGATTCATTCTATTTTTCTTCCCCATCTTCCCGGGTGTCAATATTGTCCTTAGTTATCCAGCACTCTCTGACAGCAATGTCCTTGTTACTTTAAATTACCTCTTGCAGATAAAATTTTTCAAGATCTAGTAAAGTCTCCAACTGGAAATCCAGTAAGGAGCTGGCCTTCTACCATTTTCTGGACCTTGCTGCTATACACACTAAACCAATATAATGAAACATTAGGGCACAGCTGTGACAAGGATATGTTATTCACATAGCCATTAATTAACACTTTAGAAGTTTTCCTCTTTCTTGCCCTTAACTTACCTTTCCATTAAATTGCAATTACAAAAGCAGAAACCTGTGGTAGTATCATATTTAAACAGGCAAGCCCAAAAGTGAAGTTGCAGACATGGCTTTTAAGAAACTCTTCAGTTTGATCCAGAGTAAAGGAGATGCCAGAAAAGAATTGAAAGAAAAAATATTTTTCAGGCTCAAGGTTGTTTTTGTAAAAAGAAAACACCTACTTTGGAATTTCTGAGGCTTAATTCTACATCGAAAGTAATGTTTAATCAACCATATCCTTGCTCATTGTTGCTCTGCGAGCCTTTGATGAATTGACTCAGCCTTCTCCATACTCAGGTGATGAATGAATGAAGGGATGGTCACTTAAACCAAGGGATGGGGAGGAAGAACATTCTTTCTGAGAAACTGAAATGAAAGAGCAATTTTACAGTCAAAAGACAAACAAGGTTTTAAGTTGGGAACAGATCATTATACAAATGCTCTTTGGCAATTATTAGTGTTTGGATTGCAGTTCTACTTTTATGCTATCATTAGTGACCAAAATGAAAAACACCCTGGTACTTTTTTTTTTTTGGAGAAAGCTAATAATGATCCATGTTTCCTTATGAAGAAAGGAGAATATCCAAAGAGAGTATCCAAAAATAAAACTGAACACTCAAAGGCAACATCAAAGGACAATCATGTTAATTAGAGGTCAAATCCTGAAGCACTGAATTCATTTTAAAAAAAGGTCAGCATAGATTAGAAGAGACCACTTTGTTTCATATGAATCCTCAACTTTTCTTGCATCTCTGGACAAGTGTGGCAGCAAAGGTACTGAGATCTGGCATCCAGCTTCTCCATTGAATGCTGAAGGGAGATGAGGATTTCAGTTTCCCAAGCAGAGGAGGGAACTGAGTTTGCCTTCACAGGATGCACCTACAGAGTGCATCCTGTGAAGACAAACTCAGAGTCTGTGTCCAAAGTACTGAGTCATACCTCCTGAAATAGTCAAGATGCCTTACTCAGAAGAGAGATGTGAGACAACACACACTCAAAACTGGGTTCAAGTAGAGGTGTCAAAATTCTTCTGGGGTTTAATCTGCAGTCCTTGATCAGGCTTCACCTGAATCTTACACATCCAGAATTCACAGTGAAACGTCAAGAGTTGTTTTTCAGATATTGAAAGGCAGTTCTTTGTGTATTTGAAGAAAAAAAATGGCATGAATTGTACTGAGAATGGAACATGGAAAATGCCTGATATTCTGATCTATCTATACAAAGTTTTGTCTTATTTTGCCAAAGAGGAACAACTAACCTGGAATAAATCTAGTTATTTTGAACATTTGAGCTATTTCGTGAATGGAAAGGCCAGTTTAAACATTAAGCCCAGCCAATTAAATAATGCCACTCTATTAAGAATAGGAAGGGTTTTCATAGAATCATTGAATGGTTTAGGTTGGAAGAGACCTTAAAGATTAGCTAGTTCCAAAACCCCTGACATGTACAGGGACCCCTTTCCCTAGACCAAGTAGCTCAAAGCACCATCCAGCCTGGCCTTGAACACTTTCAGAGATGGGGCAGCCACAGCTTCTCTGTGCAACCTGTGCCAATGTCTCACCACCCTCCAAACTAAGAATTTCTTCCTAAAACTTAATCTAAACCACTCTTCAGTCTAAATCCATTAATTCCCCCTTGTCCTATCATTACATGCCCTTGTCAAAAGTTAAGCTGTTATACTGGAGTAACTGGAAGTCTGGAGGATTTGATAACACAGCAGTTGACACAGATGGCCAAATCATTGATCAAATACAGCAAGCATAGCTTTCAAAATTAAAAGTAAGGATAAATTAGTGTACTTTGAATAGGAATGGAAGTGAGTGTTAGAAGTGAGGGTCTGGCTTACAGCAGAGCTCAAGCCCTGTTTCCCTGACTGGGTGTGATGCAGAACACGTAGGATAATGGCTTTTTGGGAAAAGGAGAGCAGGAAGTTTGCTTTTGGTCCACGACTGAGGAGCGGAGCAATGAAGAAGAGATGAATTTGAAGCTGTGCTCCTGCACCTCAGAGGACGCCATCAACAGAAAATGAGTTCATCCCTTCTTTGCATGGTGGAACAAACGTTGTAGAAAAACCTGGACGGATTCATGAAAGAAAAACATCTCTGCGTTAATGTAATGTGAGAGGCTTGAAAATGAGAGAGAATGGGAAACGTCGCGCCTCGGAAAAGTACCAGCAGAGGTCAGCACAGCCGGGAGAATGGAGCAGCCGCCGCCGGGATGCTGCTGTGGCTGGGATGCTGCTGCTGCTGCCGGGATGCTGCTGCTGCTGCTGCAGGGATGCTGCTGCTGCTGCTGCTGGGATGCTGCTGCTGCTGCTACAGGGATGCTGCTGCTGCTGCTGGGATGCTGCAGGGCCGGCGGCGCGGCCCTTCCCGCTGAGAGTTGAGGTTCCTTCCTGCCAGGTGCCTGAGTGGCACACACCACCTTCTATTCTGGGAGAAAGCAGCACCAGATACTGGTGTTTTCTTTATTCTGGTCTGGTATGTGCTTTCCAAATTCAAGAAGGTGGCTTGACATAGCACTTTAGATGAGAAAATACTCACACCTGAATTCTTTCATGGCAATAAAATTTCCTCTACAATTCATATAAAATTGAAGAAATCTAATTTTTCACTCTGTTAAGACATCCATCCTGGTGCATCTTTTTCTTCACAACACTGGTTCTCACAGAACGTTGTAGACAGAAGAGCCAGAACATCATTCATCAGACTTAATCAGTAAAACCCTTCTTCATGGAGCTGTTTCTTCCAGGAAAGCTCAGTTTCATGAATCGTTTTATATCTGGATTACTTCATTCAAAGCAAGTGCAGGAAACTGGATTTCCTTAATGTAAGGTGATACATCACACCTGTCTCTCTGGAGAATAATGTTGGAACTTGGGTTCCTTTCAGACCAAATGATGGCAAATGTCCAAATGCCCAATAAAAAAGGGAGGTCACAAATAGAAACATAGACAGGGCTTGCTTCACATCATTCTGAAGAAAGGCAGTGCTGAGAATAGAACTTTGCTTATAGCAGAGTTACATGAACTTGCAGTTATTGAGTTATGAAATAATTGACAACCATAGTGATGCAAAGCTTAAAGTAATACCAGTGAGATCATGCCAGTGATTTCCTGGCTGAAAAGGACTTCAACTGATTGAGTGCTTTGCTAATAATGATGTGTATTCTTTTCCAGATCCAAAGAGGCTGGATTTCTTTAATATAAATCAATATTTGCACAATCAACGGAAATTTAGATTTGTGTTTTTTCCAAAATAAAGTGTGAGACACAGTGATTTTTCAGGGTGTATATTGTATGAGGCTGATGTTTTCTGAAGAACTGGTAAGAACATCCCAGTGAAATTGCATTTCATCTCAGTAGACATAACTAAAGCACTGAGTAACTTTACAGTGATGAGTGATCATCACTGGTATCTCATGTAAAGACAGGAAAGAGAAATATACCCAGCCTTAATTCTGCACCTGGGGCAGCTTTGTACCTGCTGCCAAACCAGCATGGCATGATGCAGCACTGGAAAGAGGTACTGACACGGGCCTGGAAGCAGTAGAGCTATTTTAACTGTGTTTTCCACCTCATTTGATGTTAAGCAGCCCACAGCAGTATTATTTAGGCATGTGATATCTACATGACTAAATTGCTTGCTATTCCAGAGCTTGTGCTTATATGACACAAGCTCAGATAACTCTGGTATCCACTGTATTGCACACTCTGGAAATCTTCCTCACTTGAGTCCCCAGGGAACAGAATTTACCAGCAGCTGTAGAGATGTAATTTTTTATAAGGTTGAGGTAGCTGCAAAATGGATATTGGGCTCCACTTTGTGTACCATTTTTTAACTCAGAGTGTTTGTTTGGGCTAGCATGAAATGGAAGACTATCTGCTACTGTTTTAAATATTGGTTAGCCTGAAACACTCAGTGAAAAAATATCTAGGAGCAGAAACATAAGGATGTTTGTAAAGTCTGTCCTCAGCATCCATAGAGAAGTTTGAGTAGAAATCTTATGGGAGCAGGACTTCCAAAACTACATAGTCAGAGAGCTGGGTCAGACCATCAGATGGTGGACTTGTAACCACAAAAAACTATACAAAAGCTTTTACTGTAGGGTAAATCCACAATAAACTTTAACAACAGTAAGATTCTGGGTATTACCCAGGCACAGAAATGGTTTTGGACTACTGAACATTTACCATTCTTCCTCAGTTTTCAGACAAAAATTCCATTATTCAAGGTAATTGTTGGCAGATCCAGAGAGAGGAGGCCACAACAGCTGAAAGTGAGTTTCAATGCTCTCATGTGTGTAAAATGCATCACTTGTCCCTTTGTGTGGAAAGAAACACATGGAGCTGGATTTTTCTAATGCCAAATGATGTTCAAGGCCTCAGTTCCCTGATAGGAATTGAACAAAGAAAACTGCATTTTGAAGAAGCCATTTAAGTTTGAGACATGAAAAGGGAATGCAGCTAATCACTATCAGCTTTCTTTTTGTCTAAAATCACATTATTATGTGCAGTGGTTTTTTTTTTGGTTTTTTTTTTTCTGTGACATAAACAGAATCAGTGTTTGTTTAGTAATGTACAACTTCCTAAATGGCAGAGATTATGAATAAGACCAAGGGCTAAAGAGAAGAGCTGTTATGTAATGGTAGGGCCCCCTCCTACCCTAAGAAGAAATATGATATTTCAAAAAAAAAAAAACCAAAAACATTAATGTGCAGCAAAATGGTTTATAAAGTTATTTCCCCCCTCTTTTTTAGGTCTGCATGGGACTGGCATATTTGACAGAAAATGTTCGCTGTGAACATTACTGATATAAATGGTGGAGCAAACTCATCTTTTTCTGGTAACTATTAATGTTATGTAGCTGGGTTTTATTTAATTACAAAACCCTTGCAACTCCTTAATACAGAGAAAGGCATAGGAATGAGTACCTCTGAGCACAGAGAAACACAGCATCACAAGTGACTACACAATTAAAAACGGTGTCTGTGTATTCCCATTATGTCCAAAAAGGAAAAAGCCAATGTCATATATCAAATGGAGTCAAGGATACTGCTTGACATGGATTAGTTTATATTAAAGAAATGTAGCACCATGCATCAGGGAACATTAGTGAAACCTGACCTCATCCATCACTGGCTCTCAGGCAAGTGTAGCCATATCCATTTGTTTCATGAAAATTCAGGACTGAGCATCAGTTTATACTGGGTAATCCTTACACCACAGTGTATTACACTAGACAGAAACTCAGGACAATAAGTCATTATAATTTACTCCTGCTAAAATCAACACAACTGTCACTTACCACTTAGGCACTCCTGTTACACAAACTAGTGCCAACAAAAAACCCTCAAACCTCAAAACCACAAAATAGCTGTCAGTCAGGAGATATTTATGAGGCACAGCCTGAGATCTCACCAGGGAATATCACACAGGCTGAGTGTGTTTCTGATGGTGCCAACGCAGTGACATGAAATGACAATGCCAAAAAGCTGAACTTTCTCCCCTTAAACACACCCCCTGTCTCAAACCCATCACTGTGAGAACCAGACTCACTCATGTTCAGATGGGTGTGTCTTGTGTAATTTTAAATCTTCAGAGTCCTGGCAGGGAGGGTGTTGGATCCATGGATCTGCAACTTGCTAGGGTTGCAAATGGAGGCCACAGATGGTATCTTAGTGTCCCTAAGGTGCTACTGTAATTGGTTATTGACATCTTTTCTGATTTCAGAGGAGTTCAGCCCACTCTTTTCTGAGCAAAGGGTTAAAAGATTAACAGCACAAACTGGTTGTCTTGGGTGGAAAAAAACTGTGATGCTGTATATAAAAGTATTCATATTAAAACACGTGTCAGTCTTGAAAAAGTACAGGGTCAAACATCAAGGAAATACATGTGAAGTTTTATTCCATAGTTTCTCATGTGAATTATATTTTTGGATCATGGCACTCACTTTTTAATTCCCAATATGCAGTTCTTTTTTCAAAAATCCATTCTTACCAGAACAGGCAGGGAGGGTGAGAACCAGAGAGAAAGTCTCCTTGGGTTCCTGCTGTGAAAGAAGCTTGGATTTTCACAGTATGGTACATGCTGCTATGTAAATCATGTGCCTCAAGTTTTACCTCTGGGCCTTCTGGAATCTCTTTGTGTCCCTGAGTCAAGTAACTCAGCTTCAATCATTAAGGTACCTCAGAGAAAATTATAATAGGGCATTATTTTATAATTAAGAATGGAAATTCAGTCTCCCAAATGGTCATGAAATTAATCCCTTTTCATCTAGCATTTTCAGAATGAGAAACCTAGTCTAATGCATCTCTTGACAGTAGCAACAAAATCATCATCCATCACTTTGCACCAGGGAAGTCCCTTCATTTGCTTCATTTTCAGTCTGGGAATACCATCTTCACACAAATGAATGAACACCAGAAAAACAGCCCTTCAGATAAATTGCCTCCTGGGGGTATATATCTTTAGATACTGCATTGCATTCATATATTAATATTATATGCATTACCTTTCCCATAAGATGAATAAAGTCCCCCTACAGCAGAAATCACCCTCTATATATTCACTTAATGATCAGGATAAACCTGCCACATTACCTTTAGTGTGGGAATTCTGATTGGAAACCAGGAAAACGCCAGAGGAAAGGAAAATCTACTCTATGGTTCTGAAAAATAAATGCAATGGAATGTGCAGCCCTACATAGGCAAAAAGCTGCTGTAACAACCTTGCACAAACACTAAACATACATTCAATTCTAAATAACCTGCATGTTTTCTCCATATATTGAGTACAATGACACAGTGATAAATGATATTGAGGCTGAGAACCTTCCTAGAGAAAGAAAATAAAATCTGTTGCTTTAATTCAGCAAAGAAACTTTGCCCCATGCTTATGTTTGTTTATGTTTGCTTTTTGCATTCTAGAAAGATTATCAGTAAGATCTTTGAAAATAAAGCATATGAATGTTCCTTCAAGCAACACTAAATTATGGATTACTGTTATTGGGTGTCAGATAGTGTTGGAAATATTTTTAAGGTAAAGGTGGATGAGGCTCAAGACAATTATATCTTATGAAATTGTAAGCATTGCTTAATAGAATGTTGTCAATTAAGGGAGTTTTATTTTAGTTTTATCACATAATTTCAGTAAAAATAAAAGATTTGCAGGCTTGAATTTTATGTTGAAGAAATTAAACTTCATTCATCTTAGAGAAAAGCAAGAGCATATAGAAGCTGATGTTCAAACCTCTGGAAGACCTTGATTGTGTCAGCAATAGGGCTTCAGAGCTGAAATGAGTGCCTGTAACAGGTGGAACAGCATGGTCCTGGACAAAATCAGATGGAGAAATATGTTGTAAATGGAAAGAATATTGTATTGGGGTAGAAAAAGTACCTAATTCTTCATAGTATTTACTTTAATGCATGTTTATTGAGTACATATACTGCATTGAACAAAAGAGCCTCCAGTAGAGGAATTTCCCACACTTGGAAGAGAAAATCAGAATACAGTCAAAAATATATCTCCCTAAAAAGGGACAAACTTCTTCTGGGTCTACAGGAGCTTTGATGCTTGAGTCTTACCATCTGGTTTAATAGCAGTAGTTGAGGTCTGTCAGTCTATGGGGTGCACTATTCACGTCTTACACCCTGACAATCAGAATGCAAAACAGGCATTTGTGGCAGCTGTGGTTTGCATAGGCAAATACCAGGATATGTTTCACTTTATGCTGAGGGAAGCTGTTTTCATATATAAATGGGAAATTCAGCAGGAATGGGTATATCACAGTAAGATATGGGTGGGCTGGGCCCACGGCTCCTGCAGATGAAGTGAAGGATTGGGGTGGATTCTCAAGAGTCGATTCTCTCCATCAGATGATAATTTTGCACTGAAGTTCAGTACAAATCAGGTAGATTGCATTCTTTTTTAAATCAGAAATATTTTAAAAAGAAAAAATTAATACCCCGCATGCCTGCACAGAAAACTGGTCTCATAGACTAAGAAACAGAAGTGCCTTTTCAAAGCCTTTAAGCAAGGTATTGCAGGAGCCAGCAATAAAACTTGACATCCCCAAATAACTTGTGTCATGACAATGCTCTTTGATCTCTCTTGCCTAAACATGTACAAACAAATGGATGCACCACTGATGATCTGATAACCAGCAACTCTGTCTTCAGTTTTCTCATTCCATATGTGAGAAGTGGTTATAAAATATCACTGAATCTTTGAAAAACACTAAATCTTAGTTCAATTTACATCAAGAAAAAGTAACTCCATGCTTCACTGGGTGTTGGAGGAATGCATGCATCACCGTAGATATGGAATAGTCAGCAGCTGCTTTTCATGCTCTTTATTCTGAGGAAACGTTTTTCCAGGCTTCAGTTTTCATTAGAGATCCTTGCCCACATGTATCATTCTGTGAAATGCAGAGTGGGTATAATAAATCATATTACCACAGAGAGATGCCAACACACATTACACTCAAAAAATGCTACCTCATGACTTTTTTTTAATATTGAGGAAAGGTAAATCTTTCACATCACTTAACATCATGGCAACACAGTCTGGCAGTGAGCAAACTGGACTGGGAGAAATATTAATATTTCAAATCTTTAGCTGGAGGGCCATATGAATAAAAAGCATATAATTGTTTAGTTACAAATCTCTCAATCTAAACTGTTAACTGTTACACGTTCTTGGTTATCTCTGCCAGACATAGCTGATGCTGGAATTTGCCAATCCCACCATGTAATCTTGCCATGTGGATAGGGCGCCGGATGAAGTCTTGTTGCCCAGAACACAAGAACAGCTTTTTCAGTCCTTCCTTCCTTCCTTCCTTCCTTCCTTCCTTCCTCCTTCCTTCCTGCCTCTCCTTCCCTTCCTTCCTTCCTTCCTTCCTTCCTTCCTCTTCCTTCTTCCTTCCTTCCTTCCTTCCTTCCTTCCTCCTTCCTCCTTCCGTTCTTTCCTTCCTTGCCTTCTGCTTCCTTCCTTCCTTCCTTCCTTCCTGCCTTCCTTCCTTCCTTCCTTCCTTCCTCCTTCCTTCCTTCCTTCCTTCCTTCCTTCTTCCTTCGCTTCCTTCCTGCCTTCCTTCCTTCCTTCCTTCCTTCCTTCCTTCCTTCCTCCTTCCTTCCTTCCTTCTTCCTCCTTCCTTCCTTCCTTTCCTCCTGTCCTTCCTCCCTTCCTTCCTTCCTTCCTTCCTTCCTTCCTTCCTTCCTTCCTTCCTTCCTGTCCTCCTTCCTTCCTTCCTTCCTTCCTTCCTTCCTTTCCTTGCCTTCCGTCCTTCCTTCCGTCCGCCTTCCTTCCTTCCTTCCTTCCGTCCTTCCTTCCTTCCTTCCTCCTTCCTTCCTTCCTTCCTTCATTCCTTCCTCCTTCCTTCCTTCCTTCCTTCCTTCCTTCCTTCCTTCCTCCTTCCTTCCTTATTCCTTCCTTCCGTTCCTTCCTTCCTTCCTTCCTTCCCTGTCCTCCTTCCTTCCTTTCCTCCTCCTTCCTTCCTTCCGTCCTCCTTCCGGCCTTCCTCCTTCCTTCCTTCCCGTTCCTTCCTTCCTTCCTTCCTTCCGTCCTTCCTTCCTTCCTTCCTTCCTTCCTCCTTACTTCCTTCCGTCCTTCCTTCCTTTTCCTGCCTGCCTTCCTTCGCGCCGTCCTGCCTTCGGTCCTTCCTTCCGGCCCTTCCATTCCCTTCCTCCTTCCTTCCTTCTTCCTTCTCCTTCCTTCCGTCCTATCCTTCCCTTCCGTCCCTTCCGTCCTTCCTGTCCGGCCTCCTTCCTTCTTCACCTTCCTTCCGATCCTTCCTCCTCTTCCTTCCTTCCTTCCTCCCTCCTTCCTCCTCCTTCCTTCCATTTCCTCCTTCCTTCCTTCTTCCTTCCTTCCTTCCTTCCTTCCGTCCGTCCTTCCGTCCGTCCTTCCGTCCTTCCTTCCGTTTCTCTCTTTAGAAAGCTCCTACAGCCACATCTATGGGCCAGGCTGATGGTGCAGGTGATTGAAGTCCTAAGCTCTGGTTTGTGGAATGAGGACGCTGATGTTTTTTGGTTCCTTTGAGAGAGACAGGTTCCCAGCCTTCACCAAGGCTTTCTTTGTAATAATTTGAATAATAATAATAATAGAAAAATAACAACAATGGCAACAACAGCAATAACTCATGGCCTACCAGAACATAATCACATAATCTTCAAAAGTTCAATATTTTTTGCCTTATAATTTTTTGTAGCTATGTTAAACTTGAAAACTTTTGAAACTCCAGAATGGCCAGCAAATTTTAATTCATCCCATAGACTCAGTGTGCTCAGTGTGATTCATGTACATACTCAATATCCACCTTTTCCTCCCTGCCCCCTATGACACACAAGGTGTTGATTCAATTGTGAATATTCCTCATAATATATATATAGGGCTTTCAAAAGTGGTTTCAAATGCCATTTCTAGTTGTGAGATATCCTGAAAGGACTTTTTTCTCAATGGAAAGTTTTCATTGTAGGACAACGTAAACTGGAATTATTTCCTGACATGTCTTCTAGACCTCCCATGAACAACCAGATATTTGCAGCTAACCTGAGAGCTACTCCATGAGAAGGAGGCATCAGTGTTACTGTGCTGTGCTCAGCTGTGATATTATGATACTGTGGGTTTTGAAGTCATTTTTGAGCCAGCTTCCTTTCAGAATTCCCTAATCCACAGAACGTTTCAAGGGACATAAGGTCTGGGACATAACAAATCTTTCCATGCACATGGTGAAGTTTGGCTGTTGGGCTCAACCCATCCACTATGACCACCAGTAGTCCTTTTTTAGGCAGTGTGCAACATTTCCTCTTCAAGTGCTTTAGACTTTCTTTACATTTAGCCATCATCCTCTGGAGTCCACCAAGCTCTTGTGTCACTCAAGTCCCAGGCTGTGCACGTTACCAACCTCCTGTGTCATGAGCCTTGAGAAGAGACACCAAGACATAAGTGGAGTGGTTGACAAGAGCACTTGTCAACACAGGTGCTTCAGCATCTGCTGACCATGGAAGTGACTTTTCTTTCTGTCCACTAATGCAGTGATTTTGCAATGTCATCATACCCACAAATACAACTCTCAAGCAGAAGAAGATTATCTAAAAATACTGTTCCTTTGACTGTTGACGACATTTGTAAAAAGCAACCCTGAAATATATCATTAATGACACATTTTCTTTTAACTCCAAAATTTTGTAGTACATTTATTCTGTTTGTCTGCATTTAAAATCCCTCCAGGCTTTCCCTTTAAATAACTGCAGGAAGCCTCTTCCTCATCTGATATTTTACACAATAAAACTTTTGAAGAAGTTAAAGCCATAATATTGATGTATTGATGCCTGCAGCACAGCAAACTGCTTTCAGTAACAGCTGTCAGGCTCAGTGCTGCATCAGATCTCTTGATTGTGTTTGTAATTTACTTATCTTTCAAGAGATTTCCAATGAATGTGGACCAGAATTTGTAACAAATAACTTTCTTCTTTCGTTTTCTTTCTTTCTTTCTTGTGAGGCGTCTTCTTGATTTCTTCTGGTCGGGCTGGCGGTGGGATCGAGGTCTGTATGTATTTCGTGCTGAGCGTTGGTTCTGTGCGGGATTGAGTGAGGTCGGTTTTTCTTCTGGTTATTTCGTTCTTTAGGCGTTCTTCTTTCTTTCTTTCTTTCTTTCTGTTTCTTTCTTTCTGTCTTTCTTTCTTTCTTCTTTCTTTCTTTCTTTCTTTCTTTCTTTCTTTCTTTCGTCTGTTCTTTTTCTTTCTTTCTTTCTTCTTCTTTCTCTCTTTCTTTCTCTCTTCTTTTTCCCTGTATATCCAAAATATCCCTGACCTTGGCAATTATAGACTGCTTTTTTTTTTTTTATTTTTATTGGCAACATAACAACAGAACTTGGCCATTGCTAGTTTTGACAAGGATGCATCTGCGTTTTAGTGTTGGATTTTATATCAGGTTGGATTTTGATGTCTTGCCTATATTTTATGTATCTATATTTTTATATAGATATTGCAGATACATGTGCTTATGCACAACTATTCTTCCATATTTGAGGATTTTTCCATGAGTATATTTTTGTTTCTCTTTTTCTTTTCCTTTTCTATCTTGCCACAGATTACTTCACCTTGTTGAGCAGAAATAAAGAATGCTGCACATTGCTAAGAATCTGTGAATGAGTCCTACTAAGGGAATTTAGGATTGTTATCATAAATCTTCTTAGAACATTGACATTAAATGGAAAATCACTATCACTGCTAACTGGGACCAGTGTCAAGAAAGAGAGTGATAACATGTGGCAGTACAAGATTAAAGATTCTTTTTTGGTGATCCTACTTTATGGCTCTTGGTTGGATTTATATTATCAGAAGAGTCTTCAGCTCTTTCTCACCTCAGTGCTGTCTGTTGGTAGATCTCAGTCAGACTTTCAGAAAGTCAGAGCTATAAAGTGCAATGGAAACTAGTTATCATAATAATGGTGTTAGAATCTCTGAAGTCTTGGGACGACCTGTAGGTCACTTATCAATAACATTGTCTCACAGATTAGAAAGAACCCTAAGAGAAACCAACCTACCCAAGGTTATTAGTAGGAATAACATTCGGAGCATTCTTATTGGAGTATGCATTATTATTCATGTCTAGATTCTATTTCTAGGCATGTGACTGGAAACTTATTCAAGTCATTACTGCAAATGATCCTTGGAAAAAGTCCTGGGGTTTCCAAGAAAACCGAGGAATTGTCCAAGTCCAGCAGGTTTTGCAAGGAAATATGAAGGTCAGATCACAAGATGAAGGGCCTTTGTGAAGTTCTGGTTCCTATTCTTATAGCAATCAGCAGAATAATTCAGGAGTTTTATTAAGGTTATAATACTAAAACCTGTCACTTGCTGTCTTTGTCCCAGTGAGATGCATGTGACTTATCCTAAACATTAACAGATTCCCCCACCCCATCTCTATCAGAGGGTCAGGAGGATCTCCCACTAATTTTTGCAGCTTCTTTGAGATAAGCCATGATGTGATACAGGCAGCCGTGGAGCAGCTGGAAGAGGTGTGATGACAAGGTACATTCTCATGAATGAAAGTTTATGACAAAACAAGAGAGGAAATTCCCCTGGTTTTATCCAGGTTGTACCTTGGCTTTGACTTCCTAGCAGCATTTAAACCCAAAAATCAATAAATGCCCACAGGCAAGGAAGAGGTCACACAAATCATGCTCAGCAGTAATAGCAATTCACTGCCAGTAATGGATGGTTTGGCCAAGACCTGAGCCTTTTCCTGAGAGGCACAGGCCCACAATATTCCCCAAATCTATTCCTTCGCTCACACCTACTGCTTTGCATAACTTCAACCTTACCATGAAGCTGCTGAGAAGGATTATTCAATGAAGAAATGTTTGTTTTCCCTATGGCACACTTCAGAGCTCAACAGTTATTCAGAAATACCTGATGGCCCACATTCATAGCCATGTGGGACATGGCCATACATGTCTGTTAATGAGTTTATGATTTCAGATTTAGTTTCCATCTCTTACCTCTCTATCTGCTGTTCATAGTAATGAGCTCAGGGACCTGATTCACTGGGAGGAGGGGAATCCCTTAACATTTTTTTTCTCATTCCCACTAACAGAAGTAGTACTGGGACATAATTGTGCATGTAATCTCAGAGGTGTTTCTGCTGCATTCTTTTGAACCAGCAAAGAGCAAATTTTCAAAGATATGAGGAAGTCTCTATTTGCTTCCCACTCTGAGAGAAGCAGAATGGTCTAAAGTCAAGAAGTTTTTACATCAATCCTTCTGGGGAAACTTAAAGTAAATCTGAAACCTCTTTGAAACTTAGGCAAGCATATTTCAAAGGAAGGGGTCAAAACCAGCAGAGAGCACAAATACACCACCAAAGTATAAATTAGACACAACTTTTGCTAAAGCTATAAAGGGGGAAACATACAGCTTTTTAAAATGGCCCTAATTACCTCTTGCTTCAGCTCAGATTGCCTGCATCCCTATAGGGAAGAATGCCTGATATAAAGACGAGGTCTTGTTGTATTTGTAAAGATTGCCATTGTTTGGAGTGATTCAAAAGATGAAAAGGAGCCCAGTGTGAGAGAAACAAGAGGGATCATGCAGTCCAACACCACTGAAAAGGCTTAGGGAGGCAGAGATGCAATTTCTGGGCATCATGCAATTTCTGAAATAACATCTGTTCCAATTAACCTCTTGTCCCTGAGAGTCTGAGCTCTCCATGCAGCTGAAACACAAGGTAGTTATCAAGCCATCCCCTGGCTGACAGTCCATGAGGAGAACAGCACCAGCAGCCAACTCAGTGGGCCCTAGCAAGGTGAGATGCAAGACTTGCCATCCATGAAGGAAGACAGTAAGGAAAATAACAGCAACCTCCAAATCAGCAAACTCTTCTGATACACGAGTCATCCAGGACCACGCCTTATTATCAGGGCTCAGTGTGTCCAGAGACTGTCTTTGAGACAAAGTAACACTAGACTTCTGGTGCCATTTAGAAGAAGAATGAACATCCTCCATTGAAGGAGAAAAAAGAGAAAAAGATTGCTAAAATTATTTTTTTATTCTGAACAGTTTTTGAAATACTGCTTTCAAAATCACAAAATCCAAGGTGGAAGAAATGGCAAGCAGGAGGTAACTCTAGGTTATTCAATATTTGAGACAAAAAAGGCATTGAAATACTACCAGCAAATATGGAAGCATATGAGAATTAAAAGAGGAAAAACCCTACTGTCTCTAAAGATTCATGAACAGACCATGTTCAGCATTCAGGAAAACTGATTTTTTAAATAAACAGCTTCCTAAAAGAAAGTAGTGAAGGGAAAACTGTCCCAGACCTAGTCCAGGATATATTCCTCTGAAAATTTTTATAGAAGTTGCACACATAGTTACTGGTGCAAGCCTTGGCCTTTAAAAGCACAAACTCTTAGCATGTAAAAAATTCCTCCTACAAAAGATCAGAAAAGGGAAACTGCAGTATCCAGGTGTGTGTCGAAAGATTGGTGTGAGTTATGAAGGTCAGTAGGAAAGAGGCTTTCCAATCTGGTGTCTTAATCCCTGAGTTTATAGAATGTTACAGATACTGTTTACTCACCTTGCTGCACTTTCCAAATCTGGAATTTTTGTATTGCTGTTTGCACTGAAGTTAATGGGAATTGAGGCCAAGTGTATTGGAACAAGATTCTGCAATTTTACAGCTTCCCATATCTTCAGAAGCTATGGCTAACTCCAGGAGATGGGTGTTCATCCCAGGTAGAAAGCATGGGAGAGTGTAAGTCACTTCATGATCCGTGGGTAACTCCCAGACACTGAGTCCCCTGCACTGGCTGATCACCAGTGAATGCCCCCTTTTTGTTCTCCTGCAGGCTTCATGCTTTTGTATCTGCTGTATTGTGAAGACTTAGGGGTTTTCCCTCAGATACTCTTCTCTAGTTCTTCAAGGAGGTGTTACAGGGCTTCTGTATGGGATCATCTTGTTGTTACTGGGTGTGTTTTTTCACCATGTTTTTGCTTCCAAACACTGCTATGAAAAAATGTGTTTTGAAAGCATCATCCCTATGATGTCAGCTCTCTGGGCGATAGGAATGCATCCTTCATGTAACTTTATCACCTGCATTTCAATAAATGCAGTAGGAAACCAGGCCTTCTTCTTGCAGAATAACTATTCTCAGTCCTTCTTTGTTGTGGTGATCAGCTCTGTTTGACAAGGAAAACTCCTATAAACTGCCCTTGGAGTCAGAGAGGATTTGCTGTCTCATTCCACTGGTGTATTAGGTGTGGGATCTCACTTCTGCTTTTACCCTGTGGAGATGACTAATGACTTCCAACAGCTCTAAATAACACCTAAGCTGGTAAATCCCCTGTCTCCTTCAGCTTTGCTGCCTGGAATATGCAGCTGAGCTGCTGCCTGGACAAACACCTCAGTCAGGACATATTAGAATGTGATCTGTCAAACAGCAGTTATACAATGGAAATATTAATGTTTTATTGTGCTGCCGCAGGTGCTATTTTTGCTTTAACTGAAAGGATAACATTTGCCCTGGACATGTTCCCAGGAAGAGGATGGCTGCTCTTCCAGCCTCTTACTTTCAGCCATGCACAAAGAAATTTTCCCCAAACCACAGGGTTCCATCTGCCCAAAAAGAGCACTTAAAAAGCTACCTTCACTCACAGCTCCTTTATTGCCCTCAGTTCAGTACACACATGACCTTTTTCTCTTGGTTTTCCCAGGAAGAACAGGGGTGATCTTGCTACCTTGTTTGCTACAGCAATCCCAGGAGGAAGAGCATGCGCATTTTAAGAACAGTAGTGGTTTTACCAAGGGTCACCTTGCCCAGTGATTTAAACAGTCCTTGCAAATTCTTTCTTTTCCTGTTTTTAATCACTTTAATCTGGTTAGAGGTCTGCACCCATTCTGCTGGTTTACATCCACTGGTTGTTTTGCATTCTTGAAATTTCCATGTGATTACTACTGAATCACAATGAATTATTGTTGGTGTGCTAATTTACAAATTTCTCTGAAATTCACCATGTCCACTAGTGAAGATTTGGTTTGGATTATGTGACTCATTTCTGTGGACAAAAATTTGAATGGACTATGTTAAAATGCTATTATTTTTAACAATATTTTTATTATTAATGTTATTTTTACAAGTGCTAGTGAACCATTGGTTGGCCATAGGCAGTAGTTTATGTACCACAGAAAACATTCTGGGAACTGATTAGATTCCTCAGCTCTGGAGTATGGCAGAATCTAAGTGGAAAATGTTTCTGCACAATGCTGAACTGTGGAAAAAGCCTAGGAAGATTTTGGCACTGTGACTGACCTTAGATAGTTACAAGGAAAGTAAACAATGCATAGAAGCAGTAAAATTCATCTGTCTCAGCAGTTGGTAAGGATTTTGTTACTTAGCCTGAAAAGGTCAGAATGCCTAAATCCTGCCTGCATCTGAGGAGACTTGAACTTGATCATCTCAAATCACTCCCTCCCCAATTCCCATAGGTACTCAGCCAAATTGGCAGGGTGTAGTCTGCCCAGAACATGACTCTTTCTCCTTTCTTCTTGACAACAGTGGTGTATTTTGTGTACAATGTGTTAATATTCACTGAAGCAGGGCTGCACATCCAGAACTTCTTCCCAGCTGAGTGCTCTAACCTCTAGACTGTGGAGTATTTCCTCTGGATACAGTTCCAGCACAAAGGCTGTTTATTTATTCTGTTCAGATTGATAGAACTTCAGCAGAAAGACAGGGAGTCACATTCACAAACGTCTTATATGGTCTGCTGATGAGATTCTCTGCTTAGAAGAAAAGATCTGGAGGTAAAAGAGGGAGTTAAAAATAAGTGTCCTTTGACCCATGATATCCCAGCATCTGGGCTAGCCCGTTATGCTCTAAACTACTTGGGCAAAAGGGCTTCTCTCAGCTCTGGCTCTTCCTTTGTCATCTGTAGGAGCAAATCTGGCAATTCCCATCAGCCTTGGGCTGCAAGCATTGCTATTACCTTGCAACTGCTGTGGCTTGGGTGTAAGTTAGATGATTTAGCACTGAATCCTCCCACACTCATTTTCCAAGATTTCTGAGTATGTAATTAACTCAGCTCTGTACATTCTGCACCTGAGGCAAGCACCTAAGCATTTGGCACAGCAGTTCTACTCACCACAGTACTCAGGCCTTTTGTTGGATCTGTTTGTCACCTTCTAAATTAGGTAGTTCTCTTAGTCTAGCAGCAGTAAATATTTTTGGCAGAAACATAGGTGCTAGGCAACTGAGAGGAATTTTTCAGACTTCAGATCTGAAAGAGGCAGCTAGATGCTGGTTCTTTAGTGGCGTTAGAGATGCTGCTCTTCGAACACCATCAAGGACTGCTCAGTACAAGAAGAGTGCCATGATTTAGGTCCTTGCAAAGTGTTTTTGAGCAGATGTCTGATGAATACACCCAAGGTCAGAAAGTGTTAATAAAATCATCTTTTGCTAGGTGGAGAAAAGTGAAGCTGGAGAATGAGCAGTGTAGAATACAGCTATATCAGAATCACTCAGTGTGAAAGCATAAAGAGAATTCTATAGGTGTAAGGAAGAACCAGCCCTTAAAAGAAAGTACAAAAAGCAGTAAGAAGCCACAGAAGGGGACAAAGTTCCCAAATGTACTTTAAGAAATATATCATTTTAAGTCAGTCTGGTTTCTGCATTTGAGTCACACACAGGATCTGGATGTCCTTGAGCTACGATTTGGATGATTATTCTTCCTGCTGCTATCAGCATATCCAAGGTCACTTGCTCTGCTTCATCTCAGCTGGGTCAGGAAGGCATTGCTGACTCACAGTGCTTCAGGAGAAGACTGCAGGAGGGGGAGTATGCTGGTATTGGGGGCAGGTGAAGTCATGGAATCCATTAAAGCAGCTGCAAGGCTCTTCAGGGAATGGCCAGTGGCTCCTTACATCACTGCCTAGAGCCCTGCAAGATCCCCCAGTGGAGTTCTTCAGTCACTCAAAGCAGATGACCACCCAGGGCAGAGGTGGGTGGATATGGACAATCCCCCTGTGCCACTGCGACAGGACAGTAGCTAGGGCCACAAGGGACAGCTTTTGTGGCTATTGTTTTCTGCTGGGGCCAAACTATGTGGGGTGGGTTCATCTTTAAGGGTACAGCACTGTGCATGCACAGATCTACTGACTGCAGTGGCTGGCCAGGATACTGGAATGAGCTCAGCCTTCGTGGTGCCTCTTGGATGTGATGGGGAGCTTTTTAGCTGCCATTGTCCAGAGGGGCTGTGGGCTGAGGTGAACTTAAGCAACACCATTGCAGTGCTGAGGAGTCCTTTTCCTCTGTTCTTTCTTGCTAAACTGCTGACTGAATGAAGAGCACCAAAAATTCCTTCCCACTTCAGGTCAGTTATGTTTCCCAAGTTACTCAATTTTCCCTCATAAAATCTCAGTGTAGAGCCTTGCACCAGGACCCATCATGGACAGCCAGAGTTATTCTCACAATTACCTTCAAGGTATTTTAGTTGATATTAAACTAAGCCTGTGCAAACAAGGGGCTCAGACAATTAAATTATCCTCTGAGAGACAGTGTTAGCTCTTAATGAAGCTTTCCCCATATATATGGCTCTGTTTTGAATCTGCCCTTAGTGGTATAATTTGCAACTTTTCCTTCACTGAAATGAATGGACTAATTTGTCTGTCTTGCCTTTTCTCAGCTGCTGACTTTCACAAGGATTGTGGGAATATAAATATATTTGACACTTCTACTATTTTTTTTAAATATGGCTTGAAACTAAGTCAACAATTTGCACAGTCTTTAGAAGGGCAAAGGACAGACAGATAACAGGACCTAAGTTTCACTGCCCTTGGAAGATAGGCTAAAAGACCTGCTTCTTTTTCCTAGCAATCCTTAGGGGATTTCATGATGAAAGATCATGTCTGAAAAGCTAAATAAGAAGGAAATTGTCATGAAAAGCAATGGCAATTTTTAGAAAACACAAGGTGAAATAATTTCCCCATCCAATTTGCTTCCATCTGATTGGTGATGTGTCATATTTATGCAGGGAAATAGGTCTCTGAAAAACATCATAATGGCTCACATAGGAGCCATCTTTTATAAATGGCTTCTTCTCTTTTATGAGTAGATTATTAACTCTCTACATACCATGAATACAAGAAGATCTTGGATGTCCTAGGGAATTTCTCAAAGAGGGGGTGGACCAGAGACTGTGTTAATGGTTCCCAAGCCTTAAATTTTGAATATTCATCTATTCTGAGAGTAACATGAACACTAAAAATAGACAAGTGGCTGAAACTTGGATCTTTCAGATCTTTTTGGAAGGACTTTGACAAACTGTTCAGTTTCCAGGTAGTTTTATTGCACACTGCACATTTCTCTCCAGTTGTGAAGTGAACAGCTGGATGCTTTGGGTTCATTTCCTCCTGGTAGAGCTCTGGCTGCAGGGCCTTGCACTAAAGGATATATTTACACCCCACCACAAGCTTAACAGTGTTAGTGCCTCTGATCTGGAGCTCTGCAAACAGACCAGCCCTGGCATTCCTTTTTGTTGAGCAGGAAATTCAATCTCAAACCAGCAGGTTTTCGTATAGAGCTTGGTGTCTGTGTGCAGAAGTGAGGGATTTTTGCTGGCCAATTCATGTGTGTATCCATGCTCCTGTGCAGGTCAGAGTAAGAGTACACTATCAAATTTTGACTCCACTCTAATCTCTCATGCAAACAGAAATTGCTCAGGAAAATTGAACAACTACAACTACATGAGACGAAAATATGTTTAAATTTTTTAAAAAGTGAATAAAAATTCAATGTTTAGTTATAGTAATTCAATTTGACCTATCCTCAGCTTTCTCTTTTGGGATTTTAAACCCCTTTCAGTGGCCCCAGGACTGCATCTTTCCCTTTTTCTGAAGCAATGATGTTTTGTGAATGACCTGGAGCTGTAGTCACACTCTGATAGCATTCACAGGCAGGGCAGCTCCTGGGGCTGGCAGGGTTTGCCTATGAAATTGTTTCTAAACCAGAGGTGACACAAGAGCTTCCAAGCTCCTGTCCAGGATAGAACCTGGACAATAGAAGGACAACTCATTTAAAAGCTTCTTTCTTTTGCTTCCAAGGGAGGAAAATGGGCTGAATAAGTCTGGCAAAGTCTGTGAGGACTTCTGACTGGTCCCTCTGGACCCCAGGGAGCAACAGGTCATTTCAGCTGCAGAAAAATTGTCAGCTATAGCAGCAGTGAACAGTGGTGAGTTCACCCACTGGTGGGTCTGGATTTTAGCCTGACAATAGCAATCACACCTCTGTCAGAAGTCCTGCATCCTGGACTAATTGGATTGCATCTGAGTGTTCCCCAGGGCTCCTGTCTACTTCTGAAGCACCCAGATCAACTTCCCAGATTTTTCTGAAATATCTTGCTGTAAACATGTATGGAAAATGCAGAAATACAGTGGAGCTACCTGTGCCAGAACAGCTGTGTCAGTTGTGTGTTTAGCTGTACCCTGGAGGATCAGATGTAGGTCTGTGTGCTGAGTTGGTGTATGTGTCAGACCTGTTTGAGAAAGAAAGTGGCTGAAGCAGATACAGGATGACCTACCCTTCATACCAAGGTTTGTATTGGTCCCTGAGTTTGCAGAACTCCTTTTTCTTAGCACAGATCTTTCCAATTAATTGAACAAAAGAGGAGTTAGGTCAGTGCTGAGGATTTGTGAAAGTCTTACCTACAGCATTGTCAGGAACTGGCCATTCAGTGTGAATTAGAGAAAGAACAGATGACTTGAAATCTTATAGCCTAAATCCTATTAAGATATAACAGTTCACTTTTCCTGTGCAGCTTGAGAAGATAAGAAAGGAAGGCTGTAGATAGCAAAATATGTCTTGAAGTGTTTTGTCCTTTCCTTTGTTGATGACATTCTACGAGATATAGAGAGAAAGACTCAGGAAAAGCCTAAGGGGACAATCTTGACAGAACTCCAACTAGTAATTCCTTTAGGCTTTTTACTTCAGTCCTGCTTTCCAGTGTTAGTCATATCTGTACAGAGGCTGGGGAATTATTTCTCTATCTTCAAGTTTTCCTTTCCCCAGTTAGATGCATTGATTTTCTACTCTGCTCTTCCATGTTCTTGAAATTACCACTGCACTCTTATCCCCAAATCCTTTTGTCTTCCCCACTTGCCAGATCAAGGTTTACAGCCCCACACTGTTGAATCCTGCCAGAGATTATAGAAACCCTGCAACAGTAGTCACTGATCTATAAGTAGCCAGGGAGGTCAAGGGCGAGGAAAGAAAATATTGCAAGTACTGTCTTGTGGGGGCTGTAGCTGGGGCTCAGTTCCAGGAGACACAAAATGTGATCTGCAGGGAGATGAGGGCTCCTCATCCCCACCCCAATGGCTCCACAGCAAACACTCAATCATGTCGTGGTGGCGGCTGCTGAGCTGCAGTTTCATCATCATCATCATCATCTCCCTTCACCATCTGCTGGTTTTACAGAGACACTGTCTTGTGCTCTCCACTTAGGAGTTGTGGGGCCCTAATTCTTTTTTGGAGCCATTGTCTCTAGCACAGGTGGAGACCATGAATATTGATGGTGCTTTTGTGGAGGGGCACTTCTCTGCCTTCCGTGGGGCCTTTGCCAGAGGATAAATATTGCCGTGTGACTGTTCTTCTTCAGATCTGACCAGAGATCAGAGAGCTAGGAAGTGTCCTCTGCAAAGTCTGACACTAATGCAAGACCCCATGGTGGCCAGTCCAGGGCAGACTGCCCTGCCAGGGTGGTTCTTTTTCCCTGACTGCTGAAGAGCTGCAGGCAAGTAGCAGTTTTGTGCAGTAGCACAGTATTATATAGGGCAGGCATAATACAAAACGAATGAGTGTTTCTCTTAGAGCGAACGAACGAATTGCAATCCCACATCCAGAGAATTTGGAGCCGAGGAGCGTGCTGTGAAACTGTTAATAAAGAAATATGTTTGCATCAAATGGCATCATTTCCTTTCTTTGAAGTGAAATGTTTGATGGATTTGGGGTTTAATCTGACTTCACATACAGAATATATATCTCATCTCATCCGGTAAAAGCATCTGTTAAGCCTGGCCACATGCATACACAGATGCTGATTTTACAACACATGCAGTGATAGGCACCTGAGAAACTGAGATCAGTGAAAAGCTGATAATGTGGTTTTGACACCACAGAGTGTGAGAGGAATTTACAGTGAATAGAGATAGATAAAGTAAAAACGTAAGAGAATGAGGGCTCGGAGTTAATGGCCATAGCATCTTTGTCCTTTATTCTTCCCAAAGTAAGTAGGTAAGGGAGCAACAATGCAACGTTTGCTGGGGAGCTCATTAGCACTAATGGTATTATGATATCAAGCAGGGCTGAAAGGTGAACTTCAAAAAAGTCACAAATGAAGGTGACTGGGAGGCAGTTGTATCACATGAAGTAGGATAATACCAGAAAATTGAAAACTGTTCTCAGACTAGAACTGCCAAGATATTTCCTTTCTGGAAAGACAGGAACCTGTGGTTTCCAGTTTAAAATGTGTTCCCTGGATCTCAACCACTTCATCTGTATGATGAAGTGAAATAGAGCCAGACACCCCAGAAGCTGCGGTTGTGAACTGCCAGCCAGCCACTGCAACATCCCACCAGCAGCACCATGGTGGGCAAAGGGCATCCTCACCCACCCCACCCTTCTCCTGTCAACCCTGCAGAAGACATGAGGGGTTCAATACAGAGATGCCATGCTTCCAGCCCTCCAGGTCTTCAAGGATTAGGATAGGGAATGGCTGTGGACACAGAGATCAGGCATGAGGGCATCCTTGGTGAAGGCATCCAGGCCCCTGGTGTTACAACATCACAGAATTTAGGCACTGAGCTCAGGCTGTTATGAGTGGCTAGATATCTGGGAAAAAAATGGCAAATGCCTTCCCTCTGTCCTGCCTGCCCTTCAAAGTCTGTTGGAGGTTGGTTAAAATAATGCAGGTTGATTTTGGTGAACCAGCTAATTCCAGTGAATTGCAGGATTGAGAATTGTGTTTGCCATCTCTGTTGTGCAGTGTAAAGACCCTAGGTGTGGTGCTCTGGCAGCTTCCAGGAGTTAGCAAGAAACACAGACTAATGGACTGTTTAAGTTTTTTAGATTTTATTCAGGATAGGTACATTCAGGGAAAAAATAGAAGTTTTCAGGATATTTAGGATAAAAATTAGGAAACTGTTTAGATTAGATTAATGGATCTATTTGTCTAGAGATTTACAGGTTACAGGATCTACGGGTCTAGAGGTGTTACAGGTAATATGTTCGTCTTTTGCAAATCAACATACCCGTATATGAAACAAGGCAAGGCCCATCTGAAACAATATTAGAGATTTTAAAAAATAGTTTAAGTACCAGAACAGCACTGAAACACTGGTTAGCTAGATATTGAAATATCTCTGAAAATCTAGGATTGAGAACCTATGGAAATTTTTTTATTAGCAGGCTTTTGCTAAGAAAGGCAGTAAAAATGATTAAAAGTATAACTGTGTTTCTGGGAGGGTGGCTAGCTAGACTGAATAATTAAGGGCATTGAACTCCAGAGAAGAATGAATATTACTTTGGAGTAAAGGTGATCTAAATGGAGAGCTTTAATTTTAAACCCTTTGCACTGCAGGAGTGGAATAAGGTCACGTTTGAAAGATTAGATTCTGCTGCCTCAGTTTTGGCTGTGCTTCAAATGACAAACCCAGATGGAGATAACTTTCAGCTCTGTGTTCCTCTAAGAAAGACAAGTGTGAGGTCAGGCTCATGGTGACAGACCATGGCACCTGCTGCAGAAGTGATGGCCTGGCCTGTTTGCCTCTGACCGTAGCTAACAGGCAATCCCTGCCACCAATCAGTCCCCAGGATGGGGATGAACTTGGGTTTTTCAGTCAGACTGTAGTTTATAAAATTTTAAATACCTCTTTAGGCACAATAAATACCATCAGCTTCAGCATAACCTGAAAACAACTAAAACAAGCCAAACCCAAACATGCCTAATTTACTGAAAAGAGAACAGAGAAGAGTTCCTGCTCTCTGTCCCACCTGCACTCCCTCACACTCATCACTTTTCTCAAGGAGATGACAGAAGGAAGTTTGTCTTTACAGACTTGCCTATGGCCCCAGGAAGTCAGACATAAGACCTAATGTTTCTATCATCTTCCACAGATTCACAAGGTTTTGAGGGGGCTGTGTTTGTTCACTGGTATTTCCAAATGTTAGGACATTTTTATCAACTTTCATGGTACATCTAGTGCCATGATCTTATCTTTCTCCTTTTTTAAAATAATTTAAGCTGTTAGTTTTTATTCTGTTAAGGAATTAGCTGGGCACTTTTACCTCCTGATTTTAATATTTCTGATTTGTTCTCCAGTAGCAACCTATCTTGAATGAAGTTTTTGAGAGTTACTTAGTCTCTCATCAAGAAGGAAACATTTTTTAGTCCAAGCATTAACAGTTGGACTCTATGATCTTAGAGGTCTTTTCCAACCTAAATGATTTTATGAGTTGTTGTTCTTCTTCAAACCCCCTTTAGTTTGTTTCAATTTTTTTCCTTAAATTTACAGCTTAGTTAGCCCTTCTACATAACCAGTTTTCTCTCAGCTCTGAAGAAAAACCCGAGTATCTTTCAGCTCTCTTAAATACGTGAACTAATGCATTTGGTAACAGGACTGGGTTTTATGTGCTGAGACTTTGTACATTTAGTGTATTGAAAAGGAAGCCATATGAAAATTCTTGTTGTGAACAAAAAAAGGGGTCTTTCTTCCAGACACCTGGAAAGACAGAGAAAGAGAGCACTTATGTGAAAAAGAGAGGGAAATTAAAGGAAAGGGAAATCCCTTTCACAATTTTAAAAAGTTTTCAGTCAATTTAGTAAAATATGGTGACCTTCAGGTACAGACTAACAGGCTCTGAATGCCACTAGGGAGTATATCCTTTCCCTTACCTTTATGGTCCTTTGACAGAACAGGCTAAGGCAGGAGCTGTGTGAGGGGATAAAACTTTGCTCTGCTGTGGCAATACTCCAAGGGAGAGCTCTGCAGGCATCACCTGCTGAACTGAAATGAAAGAGGTGCCTGTCTTGGGAGGAGAAGACAAAGAGGCAATTTCCTTCTTAAGACATAGCAGTCTGTGGGGATCTATGCTGCATCTCCTTTTTCAATGAGAAAAGGATGACTTGGAAGTTGCACTGCCAAGACGTTATGAGTGGTGTAGGGCAGAGCTGCCTGATTTTCCTTTCTGGACTTCCTCTGTGCCTGTATTGGCCTGAATATGAGGGTCTTGAATCTAGGGGAATCATTTCTTTACAAGAAACAGCAGAAGAAAGAGCAATATTATATGGGAAAGCACTGAGCACCCTATGCTCATTCTTTGATCCATAGCACAGGTCTGAAGCCTGTCCCAGTTCAGTGACACTTGTGCTTTACTGGCCCACAAAAAACCTCTGTGTCCTTCCCACAATCTTCTCCTTTCCCACTTCATTTGCTGTAAATGAACACAGCAGGCATCAGCAGGGGCACTTCTGTGCCCAGCCCTGGATTTAGGAGATAGTTATGAGGATATCCAGGTCCCCTTGCATTCTTAATCAAGCAAACATTTAGCCAAAAGCCAAGCAAGTCTTGGTGCTCTCTAGTCACACATGAGGACCCAGCTGTGCAGCCAAGTGCAGGCAGAGTCCTCAGCAGCATGCTGAGCTGGCTACTTGGTTTTCCAATCAAAATATCTCTCATCTGGCCTTGCCAGAGAAGGGCAGAGCAAGCTCTGTTCTATTAACCTTGATCTACTCACAGTTTGGGTTCCTTCTGCTACAGATTTTGCATTTCCTCTTCTAGCAGTTGTTTTCATGGGCCCAGACATTCAGCTCAGGGAATTCTGTACAACCTTGCAGTTCACTATTATGCAGTGGGTTTTCTTGCATTGCAATTTCTAAAAGCAAATACCATTGCTGTATTCCAAACAATAAATGTTTCAAAGGGCTTTAGACTAATGATTCATCTCATGGGCTCCTTTTTTATGATGCATAACGTTCAACTCCTTTCACGTTTAGAGACCAAGGTGATATTCTTAATACACTGTGTCTCACATATGAGACATTTTAGCTTTATTCAACCAGTTCAATAAAAATCAACCAATGAAATACTATTGAAAAAAATATTCAACCTTGTTCCTAAATAGTCCATGGGGCAGTGTCTTGAAAGTAATCAATAATAATCCAGATATGCTGGACTTTGGTCAAGTGAATTGATTTTTCACTTAAAAATAACAAATAGTTTGTCTTGTGTCTTCTTGAAACAGGGGGAAAACTAAACAACAGTCCGTGATCAATATAATGCCCATACATTAATTTTAGAACCTAAATGTGTCGAGTAAGCATTGTACCTACTGAAAATATCTACATTTGTTGAAGGTGAGAGGAAGTGCCATCAGGTAAGAGCATCTACAGATGTAATAAAGAGAGCAGACCTGTATGCAAATGTAAGAGTAATTGAAACCTTGACTATATGTAACTATTCATGTTTTCCTAGTGAGCTAAAGTCTAAAAATTTCTATTACCTGTATGACATAGCTAAATCTTCATAGCCAGATATAATTATCAGTGTCAACACCATTTTTCTGGTACAGAGAATAAGGAGAAAGAAGAGCATGTCATTGTAAAGCAGTTTTCCATTGTTCTTCATGGCCTCTGTTCTCAGGTATACGCCTTTCCCCTTGTAAAATAAACAATATTGAAAAGAATTAGCAAAAAAGCAGGTTAGATGTGCACTAACAGTCTGGGTTTTAAGGCAGAATCTGACTTTATTGCATGGAACGTCCCTGTTAAGAGAGCACCAGCAGCAACTTGAACACAGCAGCTTTGCTCAGTCTGGGCTGAAGAGGCTGAAGCCTGTCTGATATCACCTGCTATTTTCAACCTCGATGAAGTTTGTCCACTTTCTACAGTCTAGGAGAAAAATGGTTTCATCAGTAGCAGCTCTAAAACCTCGTGGTCCTAACTCAGTTAGTCTGTTGGTTTTTTCCCTACTTCTAATGTAATTAAAGACAGGACAAAACAGAATTATTCTTCACAGGACTGCTGAATGATGAGAGCCCAGGTCACCTGCAGGGTGTACTGGCAAAAAACACATGCTCATAGCATCCTGAACTAGCTTTGATTTTTTTTTTCCCTCAGTTTTTTCATAGCTATATGATTCTAAAAAAATATTTGAATTAAAATCACAAAAAGAATGAGGGAGTAAAGTCTCTTGCACCCAGGTTGAGACATGCTTGAATGAGGATACATTCAGTTAGGCAAAGGCTCCTCTGGAGACTCTTTTGAAGACATAGCCCACACTGACACTTCCTTGGAAGCAGACAGGCTTTTCTCTGTTTTAAACAGGATGCTGTGCTAGATGGACCATGGGTCTCATCCACCACGGCATTTTTTGTGCTCATTTCTGCTCTGGGGATGCTTTAGTAACTGTGTAAGGAATTTGGAGCCAAATATGACAATGAATCCTAAAATAAGTGTTGTGCATAGATAAGTTACAGAATTTGCCTGTGGCCAGCAACACTGACCGTGTTTCCTAACATGAGAAAAATGAACACTGGCAATGTGTTAGGGAAAGAGGCTGATAGGGCTTGCAGAAGAAGCATCCTGAATAGAAGCAACATGAGTGACAGCTAAAGAGAATTAAAAAAAAAAAAAATAGGAGAATGAGTCTGAGTAGAATTGAATTATTAATGAAAAAAGTTAAAATCTCTATAAATCTTTATTCTTAAAAAGATGTTAAAATGTCTGAGTGCTTCATGCATTTCAAATCTCTCTAATCTATTTCCTTAGCTGGATTTTAAGGTTTTAGATAAGTTATGTTGCCTCTGTTTGTAGGGAGGAGGTGAAGTCTTATGTTCAAATAAATTTTAAATTATTTTTAACTGGTAGCTGACTCCAAATATAGCTTAAGCCTTCAGGTGTGATAACCTTAGGCTAATATTCATAGCAGCTAATGGTGTTTAACCCTTGAAAACAGCCTAGCCTGGTGCTATTTATGCAATCTGGTCTTTCCCAAAATTTGGAAAATAAAACTTTTCTTTAGGAAAACCAATCCAAATCATAGTTTTCACCTCTAAATCTCCCATGTTATGGGAGTCTGCCCTTTCACTTTTTAGATTTAGCATACCACAAACAGAGGGAATCTTTGCTGTCACTCTTCCAGCACTGCTCTTCATTAGGGATAAATATCCACATTCCAACACAGTAGCTTATATGCTGCTTAGTTTTGCCATTTTATGCAAGTGAGGTAAGTCAGTGCTATCTGGAGTTACAGAAAAAGCTTCAGCTCCTGGATCCACCTCATTGTGCTTTAGCTGCCATTCAGGACTTGGAAAATATTCTCTTTCTCCCAGTCAGACAGCAAAGTTTCAAATTATGATTAATGTGTTTGAGAGTCAAAAGGATTCAATAAATATAATAGGCAGACAGTGTAGACCTCTTGGCATTCAGAGTAAGCTCATGCTTATGCATAATAAATATTAAATTATTTTTGTGTTTCAGACTGGTGCTATATATGTCCAAGGTTTATAGACAGTTTGCTTCCTTTGCCTTTTTGTTCTGAACAATGTGACATCCCTGAATGTGTTACATACATGTTTTGGTGTCACTATGTACACTTCCCTGAGTTTTATACCCTGATTGGAATGGTAAATGGATTGCCCCAAGCAACTCTCATATGTGACTACCATGGGGAAAAAATAATCTGTAAGACCTTATCTGTGAATGTGGCTCAAGAGGAGACAGTTCTGAAAAAGGGGATGTGCCCCTAACTATCTGCCATGCACTAAGCAGCAGCTTCTTTGAAGGAAAAGGCGCTTGACAAAATTAGTGTGTTCAAAATTTTACTTAGTAACAGTGTGCCACAGCAAACTGACCTCAATTACACTTATTGCTAATGAAACCCTCACAGAATTACACAGTGGTGACAAATACACAATATCTTGAATATGATTATAAGGACAAAAGCCCCTTTTTCACCATTCACCTTACCATTTCCATGATTTGTTGTTCTACCTCAGTTATCTGAGATTCTCTCCTTCCATGTGATGAGGTGGAACCATGCCCAGAGAGGCAGTAGCTCTTGTTTAGTCTTTTCCTTGCATGTCTTGGAATGAGTTCTCTGATGAAGCTTACTAATTTGCATTTTGATATTTTACCTTCCCCCATTCCTTTTCCCCTCTCTGCTCTTCTCCTGCTTTTCTTCCTTACTCCAAGAATTTCCAAGATAGCTTTTCAGGGGGGATTGTTTTCCCTGCTTTCATCTCTACCTCCCTCAGCTGCGCTATTGTAGATGGCTTTGTTTTTCTTTAATGGATTTTCTTGTAGTGGTGAATAATTGTTTGGTTCACTGCTTCGTTTTTCATGCTTCATTTGCCTCATGTTCAAACTTTTGCACTCCCTTGAGCAATTTACTTTTGTTGCTCCTGCTTTGCTCTGCAGCCTGTGGCTAGGATGAGTGCTCAGCCTGGAGTTCAGTCTGAGGCTTCTCAAGGCAGCAGCTGTGCCTTGCTTTACTTCTGGTTTGCTGGTTTCTGTAGCATGAAAACATCATTTTCCTACTGGTGTTTTGTACCTCTGGCTGGTGAGAAGGAGCATGGAGCAGGTGGGTTGGCCTTTAGCAGCTCAGGGGATTGGCAGCTGGTGGCAGTAGAACAAGCAGAAATTTCTCATCTTTGTGACAAAAGGCAGAGCATGAACTGAGAAAACAGGTAAGGACTATGTGCTGATTGGATCTCTCTTTGGCTTGTCTTTGGAACCTACTTCTCTCAAGTGTTACTCAGTAATTGCAGATTCTGTCTAATCTAGATGTCCTTAAGGAATATGTCACCATAGGCATTACCATACATGTGACTATTTCTACTTACAGATGTGCTAGAACAGGAAAAAAACAAAAACCTAAATTCATGCAGAAATAGAGATCCTGACTTTCTAAATGAATTGATATTTTGCGTCTAGTTGAAGTGCTGCATGCTCATTCTAGCCTTTTCAAAGTGACCTCAGTCCTGGCTGGAGTTCATACCTCCTATTCCTTCCAGATCATTTTGCTGGGCACTTATTTACATGTAAACCAGGGCAGAGGAGAGGGTAAGAATACCCTATGCACTTTGCTCTGATTGAGAGGTAGGGCTGGCCCCTGATGTCCACTGTTACCTGGGCCTTGGAAGTATTTTGCTCCAGGTAAGCAGTGTTGACCAAACATAGCATGTAGTGCTTTCTCTTTATTACAGTATTTTTCCATAAGGTCACTGTCTACTTGAAGAATTTGGTCAGGTACTACAAAAACAGTTGCAGAATAATGACATTTCAACACCTACTTGTGCCCTTTCCTCCACAGTTTTTCTTGTAGCAGATGCCAGCTCCAGGGAGTATACATGGATGTCAAAATTTGAATTGCAGGCACACTGTGTATTTGTTTCTTTTCCAGGTGCCATAGCCTAAATCATGCAGTTTAATCACTCTGAAGGGAAACAAAATAAGAACAATAAGATTCCAGCCAAACTTTGGTAAAAAGATCCAGTTCCCTGATTATAGTAATGCACATAGTGTGCCGGTGCGTCATTAGAGTAAATGCAATCATATCCCATTACATTCTTGGATCTATCCACTGAGGGGCCCAGAGATCCATATTTTACTTTTGCGAGAAATATTTCTGTTTGACCATTTGCATGCAACTGAAAAATCCAATATTATGGTGTCTGAAACCCACCCCCACCAATAAAAAGGGCTCTCTAATAAACGGAGCAGTTGATTCAGACTTTCTTGTGAGAAATTCTACATTTCAAAGTGATGAATTGGTTTGTTTTATTTCAGATAAAATATTAAAGCAAATCCCTTTGCTAATGTTGCCCCAAGGAAAATATCATGTTTAAAATCTTCCAGAAAGAAATAAAGACAGCCTAGAGCTGGCCACAGCCTGGGTCCCACTGAACTCTTAGAGCCAGCAGAGAAGTGCAGATGGTGGAAAGATTGCTAGATATGAGTAAACTGCAGGTGATTTTGGGCTGCTAGAAGGTAGATGGAAAGAAGAAAGACTGAATAACTGAGGTAGTTAGGGAATGGTGCTCCCCAATTTAATATTCCCCACTAAGACTAACCATGTGCTGCTCACTCACTCCTTCCTTCCTGGTCCCCTCCCCCCTGTAGTGGGATGGAGAGGAGGAATGGAGGCCCAAAAGGTAAAGACCTTTGGTTAAGATAGGAACAATTTCCTGGAAACAGCAGTGATCTAAGGAAATGAACAGTAATAGCAAGAATTGTACAGAGGGTACTAGAAATGAACGATTTGCATGGGAGTTCCCACCCCAGCAATACCCAACCACTTCCTCCACTGCCCAACCCTGACCTAGAGGTAACTCCTTCCCCTGCCCCTGGAAAGTGACATGAGGTGGTACAGAATAACCTCCCCTAGTCATGCTGACTACTGCAAAACTTAAACCCTGTCTTGGCCAGAATCAGGACATTATCTCTTCAGCCCCCCTTGTGAAAGATATGGTTGGCTAGAGAGCAGTAACTTGGCCAGGTAGGATGAGGCTCTAAGTAACCTGGTCTAGCGGGTGTTATCCCTGCTTATTGCAGCAGGGTTGGAAGTAGATGATCTCTGAAGTCCCTTCCAACCCAAATCGTTCTATGAGTCTTTGTTCACTGGATTTCCCATTCCCTTCCCCAGACGAGGTCCACATTAGGCTGAACAGCTCCAAGAGACTTCTTGTGAGCCTGAAAGTAAGTGTACAGGTCATAATTATGTGGCTTCTTCCATCCCAAAAGTAAACCAGGAAAACTGCAGGGAATCTTTATCTGTATATAAATGTGGAGTATCCCATGGCGTGTGTCACCTTGTGAAGCATTTCAGCACTGTATGGAGATCACAGCTCTCATGGGCCAAAGCCACACGTGGCAGGGAAAATGCAATTAAACAGTACAAGTTGTCATGGAAACAGCTTGAGCCTGTGCCCTGACTCTTTTTATTTCCTGGTGCACACAAACCTATACGTCTCTGGCCAATTTAAGTGGGTGCTTCCAGTCAGGATCTGCAGCAGTCATCTCTGCCAGGGCATTTTACCTTGCAAGGGGCTTAATGTGAGGTGTAGCCTTCAGGACAGTCCTCAGAGCTGGCAGTGAGACATGGAGTCTTCAGGAGGTTTTGCATGGAGTAGATGAATAAAGCCAAAGTTGATGTAGGAGATGGTCCAGATAAAATGAAAAAAAAATAAAGAAGCGAAGGTGAGATTAAAACAAATATCCAAATGAGGTTTATATAATTTTAAATTAGGTCATAGGCACATGATTGACTTAGAATGGGATACCTATTGCTTCAGCAGCCCGCTCCAACAGCCACTATAGTTCTGCCAGTACATCCTCTCGCTGTAACTGAGCTCTGTGTGTGTCTGAACTCTCAGCTGGCAGAAACAAGAAGCCATGCATGATACCACCTGTCTTCAGGGCTGGCCTTCTTTGGGATGAGCTTTTTTTCCCCCAGAACATAATAATGCATGAAATCTAAGGCCATTAAGAGATTTCTTTTCAACTATCCTTTCTTGGTTTGTTTGCTTTGGGTATGTTTTCCATGTTTTGCTGTTGAAAGTAAGAGATGAAAGGGAAGGGAAAGACAGAAGCAAGAAGGAAGCCACTCTTATGTTTCCCAGAGTAAAGCAGCTGCGAGTCTTCTTGACCTTCATGTGGGCTGCACAAAAGAAAGACAAAATTGCTCCCCCTGTTCCATGCCCTTTCAGTATTGTCAAGGTGGTGGCCCAATTAATGAATGCTGTGTGCTGGGCATGCAGAATGGCAGGTTTTATTTAGTCACAAACATCTTCATCTCTGCTGAATGAAAAGCAACTAATTCAGATTTCCTCAGACTGCACAGCCAGTTCCTATTAACAGCAATTAGAATGAAGTATGTGCATTGAGGGAAAACAGATGTAAATGATGAAGAGATGGCAAGCCCGGCCTCAATCCCTCCAAATAGTTATCACCACCTTACAGCTTGAAGTGTCTGTCTGCAAAATGTCTTCAGAAGGATTTGGAAATTGCCTTTGTGAAGTAAAAATTTTGCTATTGATTCTGTTTATGACAATGTTGTCTTACGTGTCTGAAAGTTGAGGAAAATTATTTGTTATGCAAAATGTATACGATTCCTGCACAAATACAAATTTTAAGGAAGATATCAGTAAATATTTTAATTGGATTTTTTCCCCTGTTTCTGTTACCAAAATGATTATATAAAAAACAGCAGTGATAAAAAAAAACCTTTCTACCTTCCTGTAACAGGATCAGCTTGTTTCACAGGGGGTGAAAATCTGTGAAAAGCTGAAGAAATTGAATTCAACAGTCATTCTAGCATTAAAGAATTAAAAAAAAATCACAGGTATGGTTTCATTTCAACAGAAAATATAATAAGGATAATCCCACCATCTAAGGTAAAGATGAGTAGACGGATAAATCACTCTCAGAACATGGTAATTCAGAATTCATGCTTAGCATTTATTTGCTACCATTGCTTCAGACAAATCTCAGCCTAAATTTTTAAAAGTTGGTATCAAATGACCCACAGATGTTTGATTTTACCTTTGAAGTGCCTTTCACTTCAATTTTGGTCACCTTTCTGCATGGTCTTTGGAGAATGGAACCTCAATTTGCTCACTCACCTTGGAGGCCCCTAAGAAGGCAATCTGGCTGAAACATTAGTTGTGTTTTACCACAGAGATTCTTCTTGTCCTATTGATGTAAATGACCGTGTCCATTAATATCAAAAGGGTCAAGATTTCATCTCAATCCTCTTCAATGCTGCACATTAGCTTCTTGAAATCAAGAGGAGCTAGCTGGTTCAGAGCCTTTTTCTTCCATGTCTCAAATCAAAGGGAACATAAACAAATGTGCTGGACAACTGCAGCTAAAGCACTGGACAGTTTTGATGTTCAGTATCTTACCTTGGCTAATCATGTGAAGTACTAGGGTGTCCTGTAGTAAGCTAACAACAAACCCTTTTATCAACTTCTATTTTAACCCCAGTAAAGGAGGAGTTAATTTATAGATAAATTTGCACTCACCTAACACCTGAATGAGAACACATATGGCAAAATAAGACTTGGACCTGAGTTTGAAAAAAAACCACAACAAAACACCATTGAGCTTGTTCTTAGGTGTTGCTTTCTTCTCCCAAGTGCTGTAATTGAACAATCTTTATTTTCACAAAAGTGCTGTTCCACACAAGCTCTTAGTGCTTGAGGATCAATGGGAGATGTTGGAAGGTGAAATTTAGACTGACAGAGAAAAAAAGGGCTTTTGCAGCACATTCCATTATTTTTAAATAAATGACCTTAATGCATGCTTTAAGCAGGAGCTAGCCTTGAAGAATGGCAATGGTAAAAGCACTGCCAGCTGGACTGGAACATGGGCCCTTTGTTCCAAATATTATGTATTCATTCTGGATCTAAATGAATATAGGATTTTTTTCCTTGCTTTAATAATGAAATGAATGCCTGCCCTCCCCCAGGGAACCGACACTGACCAAGAGGCAAGCAGTTGTCAGACACTGCCTGCAGCAAAGCTTACAGCTGCTCCAGATCAAGCTGCACTGAAGAAAGACTATTAGGTCTCTGGGGATGCAGATAATAGACAAAAATGATAATGTATGTGGACAAAAGTAGAGGACAGTAGTGCTTTCTGGGATTAAGAAGCAGGCAAAAAAATGGGTTTGTTATATCCTGCAAAATGATTGCTGACTCTCGTTTTCGGATGACCCCTGACCTGAAGGAAAATAATGGATGGCCCATCTGCTTGATACACAGGAATCCTCAGGCACCATTTTGTCCTACTATGTCAAAACTGGTGTTAGAATTATGAATGTGCTACCATTTGTCTTTCCTTTGTTACATGAAACAAAGGTACCAGATCCTTACCAAAACTCCCCCCTGCAAGCACGGTTCCTGCTGCACAGGGAGGAGGATGGAGGCAGGGAGATAGAGGCAGGTCTTCCCCATGCAGCCTCGTTCCTGGCTCTGCTCTCATTAGGGATGGAGCCATCCATCTCAGCTTGGAGCAGGCGCTCCTCCAGTGAACCACGGATGGCCCAAGAGCTGCTAATAGGATATGGAGGTTTCATTACTCTGCTACTCATCTGAAGCTGGGCCAGCTGGGGAGAGACTGAAGGGTATTAATGTTTATCAGCTGTGGGAAATAGATGAGAGAATCTATTCTTCTCTCCACTTCATATCACCAACAACATTTCCAGCTCTCTCAGCATTTGAGCAAATGTTTAATGAGAATCTGAGCTATTTTCCCCCCGTGGCAGCACTGTTCCGACTGAGGTTGAACCATGCAGAACAAAGATGTTGTGCCTTAGTTCCTATGTTATAACATTCTTTTGCTAGGTACAATTTCATGGTATTCAGCCCTGGAGCTTACACAAGATACCAGAACCAAGATTTTAGAATTGATGCTTACATTAGATATTTCTTTCACAAATTGGAGTAGGGCATCTACAATTCACAGTAATTTCACTGATGCTCAAGGGGAGTGATCAGTTTGTTTTTGCAGATGTGAAAAGAGGAGCATAGCAATAATGAAACAGTACTCCTTGGATCATAACATTCACACAAACAGGAAGCAGTTCTTGTGTCTGTGTGGGTTTCAGTGCATTTTTATTATTTCTTTCATCCATTGTAGAAAAGATCTTTCTCCTGGGCCTGATCCAGGACACCAGGAGGTGGCATTGCTCATAGAGGAGAGCACAGTGGTCTTCACTCATAGGCACCTAGTCACCATGAACATTGTGTAAAGTGTCCCTGTGTTTGTGTTGTCTACACAGTCTGTTCCTCATGGTGCTATTGCTGGGAGAATTTATTCTGATTATCTTTTGCATACAACCTTCATCCCATCCTTTTGCCTGCAGCAAGCTTGGGCAAATAGAAGTAAATTGGGTCCCAGCTGTGATATCAAGCCTTGTGTGTCTCCTCCTGGTTGCCCAAATGCCCCCTCCAACATCATTCAGCACCTGTGAGGATGCAGGCAAAGATTTCTCTGTAAGGAGAAAAAGACCCAACATGGATCCAAAGGCATGGCAGCAAGGTATAAAAAAATCTGCCAAATCAAAAAGGATTATTATTTCAATTCCATTTTTTTTTGTAATTGGGAGCAGACAAGTTGCAGGACACCTTTGCATGATGTACACCAGTAAAATCAGCAGCACTCACATAATATCCCTCACTATTAAGGAACTGCATTGTCTACTGATAGGAAAGGGAGGATAGCACAGGTATGCAGCTCCTGTCCTGAGTTCACCTGACATCCATGGCACTGCTTCATGCAATGCAGGGGAAATACCTTGTTTTGGTGCTTTTTCAATGTAAAAACTGTGACTAGCCCAGTGACCTGGGAACTGTTTGGAGATGACCTGAGAGAGAGATTAAGGGAGAGACAGGCAGAATAAATCCCAAGCATAGATCTTAAGGGAACAGTTTACCATAATTCCCACTGTACACCTGTGTAGTTATGCCAAGATGTATCTGGGATACCAGACGGCAACTCTGGAATTTCACTCACATAAATGTTCCCAGCTATGACGTTACTATGTAATTACATTTGTTTTATGTGGGGTGACAGCTAGAAGAATCTGATTCATTTGTCAACTTCAAAACAAAGCTCAGTAATAACACTTTGCATTTCCATAAAGTTTTCATGTCTGGAACACAGAATGCACTTAATGATTCAGCAGCATCTTCATTTGGCAGAGCCATTTTTCAGGTATGAGGAAGTTTAAATGCATAGAAGTTAAATAACTTGTCTGAATTCACACAAGATTTCTGACTCAAAGCTGAGAATATAATTTAGAATAACCAAGACCTCATCTTGGTTTTAACCACTTAGCAACAATCTGTTTTAAGATAGCTTTTGTTTTTGGATTAAAAGATAAAAATCTCAATGTAATTTGCAATACATAGCTAACTTGAGTTCAATGCAAATTCCTCAGTGCCATTAAGTTTTTTTCACTTCCTGTGATCAATAAAAAGCTAAACATATTCTTATAGTTCTAGTGTTTTAGAGGAATATGAATCACTTGCACTAAAAAGGAGCAACATGCATGCTGGCATTTTAATACTACATTTCTCAGTAACTACCAAATCCTGTCCTCCAGATGTGTAAAAACAGTGACAAAAGCTCTGATGCCCTTACAAAGCAGCAGTTCTTCTGTTGTAACATTTGTCCTTCAGCCGTAGCACTTCTGCTCCCTCTCTTATTGGGCCACAAAAGAAGAACTTTGAGACCCAGCTGGCCCTGGCTTGATACTGCAACACATGAGGATTCATGGATCTTATTCCATGGCCATCTCAGGCTGAGCTGCAGATGCTCCTCTTTTCAGGAATTTACTACTCTATTTACCTTCAGTGGAGTGCTGTAACAATCCACACAGGTTAATTGTAAATGGTAGAAAACATAGTACTTGTACTATTTTATGTCTGTTGCATTTCTCTATGCATTTCATTCTTTTCCTGGTCATAATCTATAGGCTAAACAATATTTGCATGCCTGTTTTTCATGTTATGTTGTTTCACACACTCAGGACATTGCCTCTCTCAGTTGTACCTTTCCCTTTTAATTTGTGCCTAGTCCTCCTTACAGCTTTAACCTTCACACTATCCTACCATAGACCTTTTCTGCATTTTCTAGGATCTTTTTGAGACTAAATTCATCAGGGGAATATGATATTTGCTATAAATCTGTATTCATATGTACTGTTCTAAAAACTACCAATGATTTCCACAGAGCTTTGACACAACTGTATTAGATGAAATAACTGTATCAATTGAAACTGAATTTCTCTGTTTTCATCCTATCCGGTTATTTATTCTGTATTTAATTTTCTACAGATTACAAAATCCTTTGTAACTGTCTTTGCTCATTAACATAATAACCAAGATTTGTTAAAATTCTCTTTCTGCATTTATTGATCCTCATTCTGCAGGTGTTTAGCAATGAACTCACAGAATTATTTACAGGGTGTCACAAATGAGCTCTGGATAAAAACTCATTATTGATTCTCATTCCAGTGCTTTGTAAGCTACAAGCAAACATCTATTCTGCTTTCAAAAATGGTGGAAATCTTTGAACTTAGAAGGTAGGTGCCCTAAACATCAGCTAGTATTCAGCCAGCTCTATCCAATAGCTTATAAATGTAAAAACATGAAAAATTTACAACATCTCTATGAGACAGCATGCATCTGTTCTTCAATGTGTTCAAGATGCAAGATTCACTCACCAAAAAGTCAGACCCTTCTTCCATCTTTTCAAATCTTGGCACAGTGTTCTTCCTGAGGATTATTGGCTGAGTGGGATAAGTGGCCTTTGCTTCAAGGACCAAGTATTGCCACTTCTCCATCAATTCACTGAACCTGTCCTGCACCTCTTGGGTTATTGCTAAGTCGGACTGATTATTTTAAATGTTAATATAGATGACTGCTCATTTACAATGTACTAAATTTATGACATGAAACATACTCCAATTCCTTTTTCTAATAACCTCACCATAAAAGTGGTGTTTCCCTAATAATTAATGAGAGAATAATTTCTATAATGGAGGATAAATTTTGGTGTGGTAACATAAATTAATATGTCTCCCCTTGTCTTTTAACAAAAAGATTCTGCAAATAACAATATGAGAAAATGAAATAGATGTCTTCACCTTTCTGTTGCCATTCACCACAGATTTGTGATCTAGTGTAAAGCTGGAACAATACAGAAAGGAATTGACCTGAAGTATTCAGGTTCCTCTTTCCTCATCTGCTTCACACACAGAATCACACAGAATGACCAGGTTGGCAGAGACCTTTAAGATTGTTGAGTCCAACCCATGCCCCAACACCTCAACTAAACCATGGCACTGAGTGCCACATCCAGTTATTTTTTTTAAACCCATCCAGGGATGGTGACTCCTCCACCTCCCTGGGCAGACAATTCCAGTACTTTATCACTCTTTCCATAAAAAACTTTCTCCTAATATCCAATCTATATTTCCCTTGGCACAGCTAAGACTGTGTCCTCTTTTTTTGTCAGTTGCTGCCTGGAGAATGAGACCGACCCCCACCTGACTACAACCACTCTTTGCTTGCATCTGTTTTGCTTTGAAATTATTTCCATTATCCCAAAGAGCTCCCATAATGAAATCAATTTGGATTAATACTTGCAAGAAATCAAGTTCTAGTAAGGAAATCTTATAGATGAGAAGAAAACTGATGTCTCTCAACATAAGCAGATTAAAGAATGCAAAAAATGGGGGTTTTCTAAACCCCATTTCTATATCCAGCTCTTGTATCTATCACAGTACAAGGTACTGTGACCTAAGGGTTTGTGTGGTCTGCTGTAGAACTCTGTCTATAGCAACCGCTCTGAAAACCAGGGAACAGGGTGTTCACTGCTATGAAAAGCAATTAGGAAGTTCTTTGGAGCAGCCTGTGGTAAATATTTTCTTTTCCCACCTGTCCCTGGTTGTAAGGCTACCAGCAATAACACACTGTGTTGAAAACAGCCCGGCACAAGGGTATTTTAGCACAACATGCCAACACATTCCTTATTGTAGCTGTTGATAGATTGATAGTATTTTCTGTTTGGTTACATTTACAGTGACTGAGGAGTGACAAGCAGCGTTCTAAGGGTTTTACTTTACCTCAGCTTAAGTGTGTCCACTGCTTTTAGTGTCTCAGCTGATGCCTGGCTCTGCGTGCAATGCGATACACAACCCTGCTCAGTGCTCTGCTGGGGGCTGTGCAACTTTGTGCCATATTGAACTAGCAGCATATAACATGCCAAACTGGCTGGTTATTTGACTATTTTGACATGGCTATAACTGTGTGAAGATATAGTTGTGACTATTATAGTCAGTTTAGTATTAATCAAAGTGTCAGCAAGCTGCTCATGCTGGAATTTACTGATGACACTCAACATGGAAGAAAGTAGAAAGAATAGGCCTAAAGCAGTTAGTTAGGAGGGTTGTAACATATTTATGTGTTTAATATAAGATAGAAATTTCTAGTCTGCTTCCTGAGACTTAACTTGTGGAATCAGTCAGGACTCCTTAGGTTTGATTTTCCTGTATTTAAGACAGAGGTAGAGTGGTTTCATCTAATCATTGTGTTTATTTTTGTAGCTAGTGTGCACGCCTTTCCAGCATGGTTTCACACATGCTAAGGTGTATTTGTTTGAATATTCTGAATTCACTTTGAGAATTACCTCATGCCTACAGCTAGGTTTAGCCAACCCAGCATTTGCCAACACAGCATCTGAAATGCTTTCAACAATGATACACTGCAGACACAGGCAGATGCAGCTGCCCTTTGGCTGCTGAGGATAAGGATGTTGGCATCATCAGGTGGGGAGTGACACATTACTGTGTGGTGTTTCCTGTCCTTAACAAAGGAAACCATTGTGGCAGACAATGCAGGAAAGTCATGGTTTGAAGCATATATTTTTGTCACAGAGGGAAGCAGCCCGGAGCAGGCTGCTTATCTGATCCAGTTTTTTTCTGTGTTCATGTCTACAGTTCATTTGATCAGAGGATATCGCACTGCCTGGTGCTGGGGCTGTTTTTACAGTACCTCACAGGAGATTTCTGAGCTGGAAGCTTATTGCCTTGTTTAATTTCAGAACCTGCTGTTACCTTTGTGAACACACTGTCAAATCTTCCTCACATTTTTTATACGGAGGCATGTTCTTCCAGGAATACATCTAGAGGCTGTGTCAGCCCATCCCTGCATGTCCCTCATTACACTGGATTTTAAGAGGCCTTAAAGGGTCTGTATTAAATGCTTCCCCAGATGTCTGAGAAATGCAGAATTCAGCCACTGCTTTTAATGTGAGTTATGAGGGCACATTGTTGAGCGATCCCCATCTGAAATCTCACATTTCCTCCATTCAGACTTCTAAAATAAGACAGTGCCTGAAGAGTGACCACCCAACATTCAAAACCATCACTGCTTCTTAAGAGTCCATAAAATCTACAGCTGACTTCTGGTCTCCATTTTGGAGACTTAATTAAGCTGCTTTATTTGTGTGAATTTATAATTTACAAGAGGCTTTTTCTGCTGTTCCGGGCACTACAGCAATAAAATAAAATAATCCTGAGGCAAGATTCTAGTTCTATTGGCATGTGAACAAAAGGCTTGTTGGATAAATACAAGTAAGAGATTCAAAAACATGTAAGTGCAAGCAAATGTTGTCAGTTTAGAGAGACACTTAAGCTGAGCTGAGCTGAGCTGAGCAGCAGCCTACATAGCTGTACCTTAATTTTTCCCCTCCTTTTCTGGATAGAATAGAAAGACATTTGTTGTGGTTAAAGGTGTTTTTATTCATCACTATACTTTCCTCAAGATCAGATAGGAAGAGCAGATCCATTCAAAGAGATGTCTCCTAAAAATGTGGAGAGTAGCAATGCATCACATCATAAGAAAGCACCTCATTCTTAGGGTGTGTCATTTTAGCTAACATATAATATGGCCTTGGGATAGTCAACAGAGAGTCTTTATCAACTAATGAACCCATTTTTGGTGGGTTTTTTTTTTTTTTTCCCAGAAAAAAACCTCAACTTTTAAGTTTTTATGCTGCAGTCTTTCCAAAGGTTTAGGGTTGGGGGATTTGTGGTGGGAGGGGTTGTTTGGGGGGAGTTAGAAATTAAGTTCTATGTTACATTGCTTCAGATGAAATTTCTTGTTTTCCATGCTGGTAATGTTAAGCTAACCAATAATAAATGCCAATGTCTTCAAGCCCCTTTCAAATATGAGGATTTGACACAATAATCCTTCTGTCTTTTGTACACTACATTCTTCAAGTTAAGCAACTTGAAGAGTATGTGTGCTCAGGAAGATCCTCACCAACTTCCACTTTAATTTATATTTTTTGGGCTTCTTTAACAGATTTCTTATCCTTCCTTGTCACAGATGTCCTTTATCCAGCATATCCTAAGGGACAGAAACGTGTGCCTGCTTTATTCCAAATGTGGAAGAGAAATAGCTATCAAGCACTTCCCGTCTCTCTGAGTCAGTATTTATGATTCATTGAGGGCAAAAATAAGGTAGAAACTGAATGTGCTTGCCTGAAAGGAACACAGCCTACATTTGGGAAATCCAGTGATAATATTAGTTGTAAATGTCTATTATATAAGCTTTTTCACATTTTTTCACTCTTGGCAACAGTCTGACTGTCATAGTCTGAAGCACCCAACACTATGTTTCTGTGCTTTTTCTTTTCCCTTTTCCTCAGCTGCATCACTTGCTGTTTGGTGTTCAATGTTGGTTTGGTATTCAGTGCTGCTAAAACTTAGAGTTCAAGAAGAATTTCCACTAGCCCCCTCGGAGCAGTTGGCCTGGAATTCTTCAAAGCAATGGAGTCCCTTCCTGAAAGAATAGTTGTAAGCTTGATAACTGACTGGAGAGTCGCTCACCACATCCTTCAGGTATGTTGATGAGGTCCTACAACATCAGCAAAAACCATCTCAGCATTACCAAAATCTGTCACCAAGTTTTCAGTAAGAAAGTGGTATGGAGGGCTCTATTCAGAGTTCTGACACAGGAAATACTGAGAGGGAATGCTTTTGCTGGTTTTCCTTGTCATTATTTTTCCCATGCTCCAAAACATCCATATCAGGCTGTAGTAAGTCCTCATCAAAAGTAAACTCTGCAGTTTTCCAATTCCATTTGACTCCAAAAGAATAAGCAGCATTATGATATTTCTTTTACTAAATACTTAACAGAGCATTTGAGCAAAATACAGCAGTGACAAATTGGTAAAGTACACCTTAAGTGTCACATGACTGAAATAAAAGTGACACTTGGCCAATGCAGCCTTTTCACTCACCAAGAGATGTCAATCAAGATGTCTTGCTCCCTGACAAACTGTCCATCCAGTGGAAATACTTAAGAAGATTTGGATCATTCTTTTCCCTGTGTTAACAGCATCAATAATGAGCTCTTTATCTTAGGGTCAGCAGGTCACTGGCCCGTCAGCTTGGATTACTCATTGTTTCACTCCGGGGTCCTGCTTCCCTGACCAGGAGCACAGCATGCAGACTAGATTTGTCCTGGAATCTGTTCTGAATGGGAACAAATGAGTATCTCTTAAACAAAACCCATGAGTGGGTTGATGGTTAGATCCATCAAAGGCAATTCCACCAGGTGTTGTGGCCAGGGCTGTGTCTGTCTCTCTTGCCAGCCCAGGACTCCAGCAGGTACCCAGTATGATGGACCTTTCCATATGTTGTAACATCCTAGCCTGTTACATGCAGTGAACCCTCTCAGCAGCCTGCTGGAAAGGTATAAATGTACTGCAGGGGTTTCATTTTCCATATGTATTTTAAAAGAAAGTATGAACCTTTGAATCTTTTTAAAACTAAAAAAGAAAAACCCCAAAACCAAAAAACAAGCACCAAACAAGCATTGAGGTGACCAGAATGAAAGAGAGCATTGACATGACCTGGAGGATAACTCAGACTTTTGTACCAGAAGGACTTTAATGATTCTATAAATAAGGGACATGAAGGATTTCAGGGGAACTTGAGAAATTGAAGTATTGTGCTGATTACAACTATAAATGACCACAAATTGCACCTTGGGAGGTGAAGTTTAAGAGAAGAAAGAGGGTAATGCACTGCTGAAACAGGTTGTACAGAGACTCTTCATTCTTGGATGTTTCAAAAACTGAGATAGACAAAGCTACAGCTGATTTGAAATGATCTTAACTCTTTTAACAGGAGACTGGATCAGGCTTCTCAAGAAGTCCTTCCCAGAAAATGCTTTTATGAGTCTTTGATATTTTGCTGCATTGGCGTTCTCATGATTCAACCACAGAGCCTTAGATTGTGACCTCTGGGATGCTTTGGTATATATTTAGAGCCACAAAATGTCTTTTAAACATCTATTTTCTGTAAAAAGGAATGTGGGCTTATGCTTTCCAGATGTCAGGGAGCAGCAAGGACAAGCTGCTCTGCAAGGGCAGGAGCAGAGGGTGGCAACAAGACAAGCAGAGTCTGTGACCTCCCCAACAAGAAGTCAGGAAGTTTAGCCAGGCAGGGTCAGGACCAGGTCCAGGGACAGTGATGAGGCTCAGCATTAGCCCAGGGACAGCCCTGCTTGCCCACCATAGTTAGGCTTTTCCAGGATCCAGATGGAAAGTCAAGTCAGTCTGCCAGGATCAGGGCTGGGGTCAGGACCAAGGATGCATTTAGGCTGGACTCACAGACCTGTAATGAGGAAGAGATGTGGCCAAACTAAAGAGCCCCAGCTCCCAAGGGAAAGCTTGGTGGGCAGAATATTTCTTCCAGCTTTCTTCATGATTTTTCTTATGAGTGAGGGAGTTGACTTTGGAGACAGTCAATTACACTTCTTAACTTAGTTAGATTGCCTCCTGCAGGGGGAGGGAATAGAACTTGAACTCCAGGGGAAGTTCTGCCCAGAGATCAGCGATCCAGAGCCAAAAGCGGGAGAGGAGAGCATCTTGGGCCCATAGGTCCTTATCCACGTCTTGGTTATGTGGTAAGAACAGTTCTGGTTAACAGGGTATGCCTTTCAGTGGGTGTTTTAGCAGATTTAATGTCTAAAACCCCTCAGACACATTCCACACTAGAAAAGTGGCAGATCCACCCTATCTAGCCAGAACCTGTCATCTGTGACTGATCATCATTCTGACATATCATCTGGCTTGACTATTTCCTCTTTTCACAATAAATGTACCAGTAAAAAGGAGTTATCTCTGATATTGAAAGCATTTTCTGAACTTGCTTTTCCTCTCATTTTCAATCTCAAGCAGATTTTGGGGGTTATGTCTAACTGAATTTATTTTGTGCAGATGAGATGCCTTTCTCCTTGCTTTGAAACACACCAGGGTTTATTTTTTGAAAGATATTATTATTATTATTATTATTATTATTATTATTATTATTATTATTATTATTATTATTATTATTATTATTATTATTATTATTATTATATAAAAACTTTTATTGCTATATATGCTCAACAAAAATAACACTGTGAAAAAGTTTATCAGGCTGCTTTAATAGGCTGCTTTAATGAAACAGCCTCCTCTCTTTTTTTTTTTTTTTTTTTTTTTACAGGGAAGAGTGTGTACAGACAAGAAGAGAAAGTTGAAACTTAGTGGTAGCTGTGGCACTGCCCTTTATGGAAAGTGACTGATGAGATCTAGTTGAAAGGCTGTGTCTTGTACCATGTAAGGAAACTGGAAAGTTTGGGGATAGGGAAGTAGGGAATAAACCCCACACCCTAGCTGCATCCACAACAAAGAGATATCCACAACGAAAAGGAAATACAAAAGCAGTGATTATGTAAGGAACCGGTGCTGTTGGTTGTTTTAGAGCATTCAGGCTTCCAATTAACACATGTTCAGTTGGCCAATGATTGCTGGTTTTGTGTCTGTGGTCATGGATAATTGCACTATGTGATGAACTAAAATATTCCCACAGAGTACAACTGTATTGATCCACAACCTAATTGAAGACATTATGAAAATACCTTTGAAGGGGCATCAGTGAGCAGCCTTGTTCTGAGGAATTTTTATTTGGTTTGGCAACATTAGAAATGTTTAAAAATCACTCACTGTGCTAATCTTGTTGTTGGAATTTGTTTGCCCAAGGAATGATACACTGAGCCTTCATGCAGAGTAGGAGATTACTCACTTGAACAGCCAGCGGGGTGTAGGGATATATAAGTCAAAGGATGATTGTTTTCTTGCAGAGTGGTTATTATTTTCCCAAAACCATATTCCTCCTAGTAGAGGTATGGACCTCTCTTCCAGGGCCAGTAATTCAAGTAGACAGAAACCTCATCGGGACATGGGCTTGTAGGGACAGCTGATTCAGGAAAGATCACTGTTTGGTCAAGAAAACCTCATTTTGACTACACAAAGAATCAGACTATATGCAATACACTAGAAAGAATAAATTATATTTCATTTTATAATTCTTGCTGCTTTATTTATCTAACCTTTATCCATTGCCCACCCACCACAAGCTCCATAGACTCAAACTGACATTCATCACTGTCCTCTCAGTGGAGCTTCAGCTTGACAAGATTAGTGTGAGACACCTTCTTCTGTGCTGTCAGGTGAACAGGGATGATATAAGGCAGCAGAAACTTGTCAGATCCCATAGCTAAGTACAACTCAGATTTCAAAGCCGGAAAAATCGACTCCCGAATAGCTGTCATGCTTCAAGGCTGAGAAATTCTCATTCCAGTTTAAAGGAGTAGAAATTATCTTGGCTCTGTCTCAAACTGTTGTTTTGTAGTGTCACTTCTTACTATTATAAGACACAGAAGCATTTGCTTAAGATAAACTGCTATTTAAGAATTAAAACACTGGCTTTCAAAAAAAAAAAATGTATTGAATCCCCAAAATGTGTAGCTTATTTACCATTATAATATATTTACTTTTCCTTTCACTTTTTTTAATGATTCAGAAATCACATTACCCCATTAAAGAATTAGGACCTATAGGCTAGCATTGCTATTCTCAGTCTACAGAGAAGCAAAGGTAAAGAAGTCAGAGTAACAATTTTATTCACTGTCATTTAGCAGATCTGTGAGATAGACAGATCTCACAGATAAGATACAGACCTTCTGAATCCCACAACTGGGGTGTCAGTACTTCAAGATTCTCCTTTTACTATTATAAGCAGTATCAACTGGCACTGAATTATCAGAAACTACACTGAGGACTCATGCCTTCCATCAGGCTATGGCAAGTTAGCGGGAATTTGGAATGACCAGTCAGTTGTGGGTTCTCAGAGCACTTCATCTATGAAGTGTTGCTCTTCCATTGAGCTTTAAAGTCAAAGGAAACAAGCTAAATTGGTGAGTATATTCGTATCCTATATGTTAGGGTTTCTCTGCTGAGAGGTGGCAACTTTATGTGTTCATGGCATATGCTCAGCCACCCCTCAGAGCCTTGAATATAAACCAGTGTTTTAATTTTGTTCCTTGAAACGTGTCACGCCAACAGGCTCTCCAAGCATTTCCAAATGTTTGAGTAGTAGCCTTTATATGCAACACATTCTCATGCCCTGTGGTGATGTGCCTGTGTTAAATATCTTAATATCAAGAGCAGCAAAGAGAAAATGTTGGTTCTGGGGTAGATGTAACAAACCTCAAACATTCCAGTGTTCACTGGAAGAGGTTGTCTGATTTTACTAAGCCCACACCTCATACGATCCCACCCTTTCCCAGAAATTCTTGCTCGCTCTGCCTTCCTCTGGGAGCCACAGGCTGGTGGATCCAAAGGGAGCTGAAGGCAGCCCCAGCAGTTTCTGAGAGCTGGCGGGAGTTCATACACCTTTGTAGCTCCAGCTGCATTACTGACGTGCCACAAATCAGCAGTCTCACTGAGGATTAATAATAAAAGGTGATGGAGAAAGTGCACTAGAAGTAACAGTGGAGGGAAGAACTGTACATCATTTGGAGTGGACAAAGGACTGTAATCCATGCTTATTCTGAACAATAAAGCAGCAGGAGTACAAATGGATAAGAAAACAGATAAGAAAAACAAGGTTAGATTTTGAAACTCAAAGGAAAATAAATAATGAAAATCTCATCATGCTAATGAAGTGAATCCTCTGTGTAATGAGTACAGGCTAAATATGAAACATAATAATGTTAGGACTTAAAATCCAAACTAATACTTTGCCTCATTTTTCAGTAAGAAATATGACACTGATGGGATGAATGAAGAGGGAAAATGGCTAATGGGCAGGAATGCACAGAGACAGAGATGACCACGTCTGGGTGTAAGAATGCTTAATATGCTCCTTTGAGAAACAAGGTGATTTACACACTGAAATGTGAAAAAAAGCAAAGTGAATTTTTAATGGAGTATGGAGGAGCATCATCTGACTAGAAAACACCAAACACACTACCCATATATACAACAGGGAGAGGCAAATAATCCAGAATCAAGAATTTACCCTGAATTAGATGTTAGATTAGGACTGATATTGATGTGGTGAATATTCAAAAGCAGGAAATTCAGGAGAAATCAGGACAACATATAATATGGATTTAGTAGTGATAGTGATAGTTTGATTAGATGATTATTTTACCTTTTGATACCAAAGATGACTAAATCTGTGTAAATTATTGGACAAAAATACATTAAAAAAACACTAAATCAAAGACTAAATCTCATCTACCTGAATTATAGCTACCTACCAACACCTAACAGAAATATGAGTTCAGAATCAGCAAAAGAAAAGAAACAATAATTAGTCTGGAAAAAAACCACCACTAGTGGAAATCCTTAAACATCTGGGATTGATTTTTTAACATCTTCATTAATGACCCTGATAAGAATTCGGTGTGTACTAATGAAGTTTGGTGATGACACAAAGCTCAACAGAGAGGGAGAATGTAATGTTGTACAAGAAAAATGAAATGACCTTGAGAGTAGAGTATTAGAAATGGGATGAAATTTAATTGCATAATGTGCAAAGTCATACACTTAATGAGCTTATAACATGAACTTCTGCAAATTGGGAGTTTCATAGGAAAATGACAGAGAAGGAGGGAGACCCTGGGGCACTTGTTGATTACAGGAAGATTATGAGCCACCAGTCGAGTGTGGTCATGAAAAAAGCAAGGGCCACAGCTGGAAAATTTCCTGGTATAGCATAATGTGCAAGGCATTAATCAAAAATCATGGGAAACATCACCTATTTTCTTTATTTGAAAAGTTTCAAATGGGAAATTATGTCAAATCAGTTACTGGGATTTTATTAGAGCTGGAGACAGGATTTTTTTCCCTTTGAATGCAAAGAGAATATAGCTACATCAAGGTCCCTATCATGCCTGTGGGTCTGGAGTGGTTCCCTGTACAGTGCTGTGCCCTGCTTGATGGATTTGTAGGCCCCAGACAGTACAAGTCCATGGGGCAATGAAGGTGTGTCCTCCCTGAGATAGTTACCTTGGCCTAAAAAAGTAAAAGTAGCTGGAAACTTCATTGCTGTCTATAAAGATACGCTGTCATTTGTAGCTGTCCTGTCTCCTAGAAAAGCAATGTTAAGGGGAAAAAACCCCAACAAACAGGGAGAAAATCAAATAAACATAGGATGACAAGAAAGAGAGCTTTGTAACCAAAGAAAAGAGAGATTAGGCTATGAACTTAAGGAGGAAAACAAATTTGCTTTAAAATTTTGTTCAAAATCCTTAGCATCCTCTATTCATATTCTTTTACTAAATGGTCTCAACAAAGCCTTTAATCTTTGATTTATTCTGTAACATTAAATTGCCAACTTATTAGTTTAAATCTCCTACTTGTTAGGGAATGAGCTAATTTTCAAGAAGTTATCACTACTTTATGGGAAAGAAATACACATTTAACTCAAGCTTTGTGTGACTGATTTTTTAAAAACCTTGTCACAGAAATTTTGTCATAGAAAACAAACTGAAATTACCGGAGCTGTGTTGTAGCTTTTACACCTTTTACAGTGATCTATAAAGGATTTCCCCTCTGTGCTCCTCCCTGGTGAGGCCACAGCTCAAGTGCCAGTTCTGGGCCCTTCACTACAGGAAAGACATTGAGACGTGGGAGCAGGTCCGGAGCTGATGAAGGGTCTAGAACACAAATCTGATGAGGAGCAACTGAGGGAGCTGGGATTGTTTACCCTGGACAAGAGGAGGCTCATGATAAGTGATAAAGGAGACCTTATCACTGCCTACAAGCACCTGAAAGGAGGTTGTAGCCAGGTGGGGTTCAGCCTCTTCTCCCAGGGATCTAGTAACAGGATGACAGGGCATAGTCTCAAGCAGGGAGGTTCGCACTGGACATCAGGAAGAATTTCTTCACAGAAAGGGTGATTAGGCATTGGAATGGGCTGCCCAGGGCAGTGGTGGAGTAACCATCCCTGGAGGTGTTTAAGGAAAGACTGGATGTGTCACCCTGTGCCATGGTCTTGTGGATGTGTTGGCGCTCGGTCCCAGGTTGGACCCGATGATCTGAGAGGTCTTTTCCAACCTGAGTGATTCTGTGAATCTCTGATCTTCCATTTTATGCAATGAACATTTGCCTATAGGAAGAAAAGTCAGCAAGCATAACTGGGCAATCAGACATAGGACTCTAATACCAAGTGCATGGAAATCTTTTGTCTGCAAACAGAGCCTTTTTCACACTAAAGATGGTGCAAAAGAGACAAAATAATTTTTCCACTAACTACCATCAACTATTGATGCTTTCATCACTAGGACACCAATTATACTGACAAATGTTTTTCATGAGGTTTCCCTTGGGCTTGTTTTTTTCACCAGATGCCTCCCTCTCAGTGGCTTAGAGTGGAGGGATTTCTTTGGAGATCTAAAGTACCTGTCTTCCTTCTGATCTCACTAGAGACAAGTTACTGCCGGGCAATGTATAAATCTGCTAGCAAACTCCTTCCATCTTGAGTATCTCTTTGGAAGACATTTCATTTCTTTTTTTCCTTTTCATGTTTTCCAGATCTCATAAGCTTATGTGATTAAGGGGATTAGTTTGGAATTCAAGGAGGGATTTTTTTAAAATATATTTTGAGTGCTACATGCTTTCCAATTTTTTCCTGAGGTTTTACACTTGTCTATAGCTTTTCAGAGGTGCTGAAAAGCACATGGTTTTCAGCACAATCTAAGACAAGTAGATACTTGCCACCTCTTCACATTTTACTGCAGTTCCGCAGGAAAAAATACATGTGAGAGGAGAGAGACTGCAACTGTGTCACACACAAATACCCATGCTGAGCCACTCCATCATATGGTTATTCACCCACCACCTGGTTATTCACCCATGCAGGGTATTTGACATGTCCTGAAGACTGCTGCAGGTCTGTGGCACTTAACATTCAACAGCAGGACTTGGACAGCCTCTGCTCTGCAATGAGATGTCCAGCACATGGAGAGACCCAATTCAATTTAATGATGGTTTCACAGCTTTTGTCCAGTGCAGGCACCACATCCTAGAAAGAGTGACAGACCAATAATTTAACCTTAGCATTAGTGTGGAGCAAACTGCTGAATGCCTCCATGGGATTGATGGTAAACCCTGTATCAAGGAGGGCCAGACACAGTCCCCTCTGAAAAATCACAGCCCCCAGTTAAATCTTGACCTTTTACTAAAGGAGAAGCAAGGCTAACTGTGCCCAGCTAGTTAGGCAATAACTGAGCTTGAACACCTGATTAAAGAGTTTCTGGGATTTTATGCCTCTCCAGAGATGATCTGGCAGCTGTGATAGACTCCAACAATGCCTGACAGTGAGGGCTTCCTGCCAGAACCAGGTCTTTCCAGCACTCTCGCAAACAGTTGCTGAAACCACTTTTCATGAGTACACATAGGAAAAAAACAGGTATTTGCAGCAGTGTATGTGAAAGATGGAAGAGTGACAAGAGAATACATTTCCTCTCTCTTCTACATGCATACACAGACAGGCATGTCCCACAGCCATTAAAATCTTGGCTGAAGGGAGGAGATTTCTCAGGATTAGTGAAGTGACAGTGCTTGGCAGTTCTCCAGCCAGCCTTCCTGCAGGTCCTTGCTGCATGAGAACAAGCTGATTAATAGTTCTCCATACCCTGAAGCTAAGGGCACTTAAGAGAAAGGGCTTTTCCTTTTGTCCTACAGCTGCAGAGAGGGTGCCACATCGGAAAAGAAAGTGTGGATTTTCCGATAGTCTCACCTTTCCCTTCCCAGATGTCTTCAAGGTACTTGCCCATTAATGATTTAAAAAAAAAAATCCAACCTAGCTGGTGCACACAGAAGTGCAAAGCTGCTGCTGAACAGACTCCGTTTGCCTCAGGATCAGTTGCTGCATCTGCTTGTGAGGCTGCCAGTCAGGACTGCAGATGATTTAAGAGGCTTTCTTATTGGCAATTTAGTTAAACCTGCTGTGCACAGCTAGGTCTTGGGAGAAGGAAGATGAATGCACATTTTAATGATTGAATCAGCATATATTGGGAACCTGGATGGCAGGAGCCTCACCTCCCTCGGGGCTCACCAGCTATGACAAGCAAAATACCTCCCTCCTGTTAAAAAGGACATGATTGCTGTATGCCCCACTGTTGGATATATATTGCAGATGGATTGTAGCAGGGCTCCTCGATGCCATTAAAACATACCCAGTGTTTGAAAGACGAGTCTGGAGCTGTTTACACCCTGATTCCAGTGCTGAATCCCAGGAAGAGTACAATGGTTCTGTGGAGTGGCTTCAGCAGATTGATACATTGTTTATGCTCCTGGATGAAGTAGTAATGTAAAACATCAGACTGCTGATGAGTGTAACAGTTGTTTTCTATACAGAGATTTACTCTTGTGCTGGCTGGTTAGCACACCTCCACCACAGTCAGCAAAATGGTGTTGATTTATACCTGCTGAGGATTGCAGCCATAATTCTTGTCTCTATTTTTTGTACATGTATACAAATACACTCACATTCTTCAGTTTTCATCAGACTTCAACTGTCCAGAGCTGCATTGTGTACTCCATCTGTTTATATCTCCAGCAAAAATTTATGCATTTACTCAGTCACAAATGTGAGATTATTCTATATCCTCAGTGGCATTGAGATAATAGAATTTATATTGCACATATGCTTGTTTACACATGCAAGAACTCACAGTCACTATTACTGCTGCTGATTTATGGTATTGCCATCCAAAGCCGCATGTGTTTATGTACGCCATTAATTTAAAACCATTTCAGAAATAAATCTTCACGTAACAAACTAAGAAATCAGAGGACTATCCTGTTATTTGCCTCATCTCTAACTATTCCAATCCAACTACCAACCTCCTGATAAAATCATCTTTTATCTTCACAATTCCATTCTCACACTTTGAGCTCACTGTTAAAGCTACTTTGGCCAAATGCATTGGAGTAAGTTGCAATTATTATACAGAAAGGGAAATATACAACAGACTTTGGGAAGCTAAGGAGCACAGAAGTTAACACACTAGAGAATTGACATTGAACAGCTTACATATTTCAAGCTTTTAACAAATCATATATGAGATCAGTATGCTACAAATCAGACTGAAGTGTTTATGTGCAAACTGATCCCAACACAGCAAGGCAGCAGTTATCAGCCAGGGTTTTCCCAAGAGGACTTACCTGAATTGATTCTTCAACAATCATCCTAAACCTTGAGGAACTCATCTACTTTTTGAATTACTCACCTCCTTGTACATTATTTTTTTGCCCTACCAGCCTACCTTAGGCTGCCTTACCTCTGCATCAGGAAGAACATTTTTTCTGATATTCATCTTAGACAGTTTGGCAAAGTTTTGCTGTGCTATTCTTTAAAGGTCATATAATTTAGTTAGCAGCAATGCAAAACCTGAAAACTCACTATTTATTTCTCTCTGCAAAAGGACACTTAGATTTTAGCAAGACACTGCCTTATTGTTTAGACAGAGGAGCACTGACTTTGTAAGTAACTGAACTCAATAGAAGCAGGTCCCCAGGTGATCTAAATCCCAGTTATCTCACTGAAGTCAGCACACTCAGTGCTGCCAAGTTAAAAAGACTGAAGATATGAGGCCAAATCTGCTCCTTACTTTAACAGCACATCTGGGCCTAAAGTCAACGTTTCCAACACAAAAATGTCAGAGAGATATCTGTAGTTTTTTGAATGCTGATTGATCTTTAGATCCAAGCTACTCAGTCTAGGTCTACACTGTGAACCTTACAATCCCAAAATAAGCCATCTATGGCGTTTAGACTGATTCAGAAACAGGCAAGAGCTGAGGAAAAGTTCTGGATCACAGTTCTGAGAGCTTGACTTTACCTGAATTCTGCTGCTGGTCTCCAGCTCTGTGTTGGATCTCATCACCAGCTCCTGTAATTCCCATGGAGCTGGGAACATTTCATCTTCACCCCTCTACGTGCTCAAGGCCAAAGCTTTCCTCATGTCCCACTTGTATGCTATTCTGAGAGTGGCAGAAGTGGTGATTGCATGTGAACTCAGCAAAAGAGTGAATTCTCTGCATCAAGGCTAAAAATGGCAAAATTGGACCCTTCTCATTAAATAAATCATATGAACAATCAATTTGCATATGTTTTGCTTTTTTGGGCATAAATTTTAAAATATTTTAAAGGTTCAGGAAACCTGGGAGGATTTAAAACATGAATCCCTCTGAACTGTGATCTAAGAGTTACTTGTCCCTTAAGAATAATGTTTTACTGGGTCTAAGCAGTTTTAGCATTATTATTTTTTAACCTACTGGGGTTTTCAATACAGTTACTTTCAAAGGAAATAAAACCAGATGGTAATTGTAGATTAGAGAAATAGAATGAACTCCCAATTAATTATTAAAATTGACTGTTAATTTTAGAAACTTGCAGCAAATTGTTCGCAAAAGAAAATTTAAAGCTACAAGAACATCCATTACTATATTATTTCTCAAAGAGGTAAAAACCATTTTAAATATTGGAGAAATCACACAGAGAAAGTAAATGACACCACTGAATTGCATACTGAATTGCATCAAGGATCTATTCCCCTTCTTATATCAGAAAATCACAGAATGAGAAAGGTTGGAAGAGACAACCAGTAGGGTTAATTTGTCCAATGTCCCTGCTTAAGGAATATACATGTACCTACACTAACCCTACAAAATGCTGAAGATCAGATGCTGTGTTTGTGATGCAAAGATACATATCTCTGTTTCAGTCTTAAGGCAGAGTGAAACCAGGTTTCCACTTACTTGGATTTTTTTTAAGGTTAAAAAATTAATTCCTTACTGTAGTAAATTAAAATGTTTCAATGGTTTTGGGCTTTGTATGAATGAGAGAGTAATATCAGTGATATCAGAGATACATAAATGTTCAGACTAGCCCCTAGTTTCATGGCACATCTTGGGAATCAAAAATTCTGCAAGAGATTGTGTGTCTAGTCCAACTGAGTGAAGACAAAATATTTTACTGCAAAGAGAGTAGAAACTATTTATCATGCCTAGACTATGGAGCAATCTCTGACCTTCCATGGTTTCCTTGGTTAGGAAAGATATTAGGATCCTTTTGAATGGTGGTGAAAATATACATTTTCTTTTCAAGTTTGTTATCTCCCTGGGGTTTCTTACAGTTTTTGTTTGTTTGTTTTTGTTTTGTTTTGTTTGTTTGTTTTGTTGTTGTTTTGGTTTGTTTTTTTTAACAGAGTATTAATATGTGTGGCAGTAGGAAAGGTCAGTTTAGAATAAATTTAATATCAATGTCCTGTTTCACTTTTCTTTTGCATAAAACATCCTCCCTTTAAAAGTGACCTATTTCCTCCACGTGTGCAGTCAGTTCTGATGTCTTCAGTGACAAACTGATAACCAGCACATTTTTCTATCCCTTAGCTGTGTACATTCTACTGCAAATGAGAAAGGGCTGCAGCTCCAGTCTGTGCACACCAGCAAGGGAGTTCCTAATGTCCCAGACATACCTTTATGAAACTCTAAGTTTTATACCTTCAAAGCTGTTTTTTTCTGAGATTATAATGTCAGATGAGGTGTAATGACTAGGACAATGCAAAGAATGATATGACCTGGAGCATGGTCTCAGAGTACAGAGTAGATTTTGTACAAAGAAAGTGATGAAGAAGTGATAAAGAGGTGATGAGAAAGAAACCTAAGAATATTTGCACTGGGATCAATATAAGGCCCTGCTGTAATATGTTTAGAGATCTGCTTCTATCATAGTATTGTGGTACATGTCAAACATCCAGGGCCTCAGCAGGCACTGGTCACTTAACCGCAACAGTAAGGGAGGAAAAAACCACATCAATTAAACTGAATAAAAATATTAAATCCCCAAATATTAAGCATACATCCAATTTGGCAACTCATTTGACTGCCTAAGGCAGTTGGTTTATAGAGTCATGTTCATTCCACTTAACATTATTAACAATTCCCAGGGAAGTACTGCATAGTTACAGTAGCTAGTACATTAATCTTTATCATATGTGCAAGAGTGGAAGCTTGGAACAGGATTATGAAAACAGAGTGCTTATTCTTTTATCTCCAAACTGATCTCTATGTAGAAAATAATGATCTAATGAGACTTCTTACTAACTGAGTATTAACTTCCCTGGGGCTAGAAATGCTTTTCCATCAAGTGCTGGGACAAATGCTCTTGTGAGAATTTTGAGCTCTCAGCCTTTGAGCTTGTGCTTCTTCTCTTCCAGTCAATGTGGTTGGGTCACAGGAAGCAAAAACCTCATATTCCAGTTTTACACATTCTGTGGGCTAAATTAATGGTTCTGCATGGAAATCATCCTAAAAGCACAAGTCCATGTCCCCACAGATTCTTTTTGCCTTTGCTCTTTAATATTGGGGTGTTTCCTCTAAAAAGCAAGTGACTCTGGATGTACAGTATTTGAAAAAGAGCAAAACCACTGGATCTTCCCCTTTTAAGGGAAAGTAAAGCTGAGAGGAATCCAATTGTGTTCACATACTCAAAGTCTACCTTGTATGTAAGAATATAAGAGAAGCCAGTACTGGGTCAGATCAAAGGTCCATCTAGTCCAGTGTCTACCTCCAGCAGTGATCATCACTGGATGGTTAAAGAAAAGAAAAAGAGCAAGGCATAGATATAATTATCCTTTCCCAAATATTACTCCAGCCTTCAGTAATTTGTGGAACAGGGTCTTCTTGAGCCAGAGGTTATGATTTCACATTTAAAGGGTCTTAAAGAATTTTTCTTCCACAGATATGTCCTACAATTTTCTGAAGTGTGAATTCCTGTGAAAATAAATTCCAGAGATTCAGTAAATATTTTGTGAAGAAGCATATCTTTTTCATTTACCACCTAGTTCTTCACTACACAAGATCCTTCAGTAACTGTCTCAGGAAACATGTCCAAAGCAGAGACCAAAATCAGTTGACTTTAATCCACCAATTCCCAAGAATTATGCTCCTCAATGCACAGGGATAACAAAAGAAAAATGCACTTTGCTGGTACATTTAATATTATTTTGATATTGATAGGAGCAGATGGGTGGTCATTGCATTACCCAAAGGCTTCCAAGTACAATTTAATATAGGTCCTATGTGGCTTGAACAGAAAGTGATTTCAGAACATAATTTAATGACAGAAGTTCCCTTCTCCTGTTCTTTCCACACCACCAGCTGAAGTTTACACATCCCTCTAATGAGAGATAGTTTGTGAAGTAGGTAGATGGCCTAGTCAAAGGGCATTATGGAAGGATATTCTAGAAATGTAAAAGTGTTCCTAGGAGACACTGTGAGAATTCAAAGAGGACAAATTCATCCTGAAAACTCAGGCACTACATTGATGGGGAAATTCCTGAACCTGAAGTACTTGGAAGAGGGGCTGAGAGACTTCAGATGTGAAGCTTGTCCTTTATTTTTACATTCTTCACTAAACGTTTGCCGTGGGTGCTGTTGATGACAGTCCCTGCAGTCTGACCCAGACAAACTTCTCTTCTAAAGCCAGGCTGCCATGTTCATTACAGCAGCCCACGGACAACACACGGCCCATTAAGATCACCTTTCCATGGCTGCTGTAAATGCCGCAGGAGGCTGTGCTCTGCCCGACTTTCACTGGGGAAGAGGCGATGCTGGAAAACAGGCGGTGGAGCCAATGCCGCTGGGTGGGAGCCCGCCGAGCTGAGCCCTCCCGGCCGCCAGCAGCCCCTTCCCACCCCTCCCGCGGCGGCGCGGAGCTCCCAGCCTGCATCCCGGGGTGCCGGGAGCGCCGGAGCCAGCCGGGCGGGCGGCAGGAGGGCTTAGGACCCAGGGGAACGGCACTGGAAGGACCCAGGCTTTGGCGCACACGCCTCCTACCAAAAAAAAAAAAAAAAAAAAAATCACAGCCCCGTGGAGCTGGCGCTCGCTCATTCAGTTTTCTAGAGAGATCTGAGCCGGAACCCGGGAGCCAGGAGATCTTTCTCGCCCACACAGCTCAGCAGCAAGGACATCTACAGGGGGAAAAAGCCCACCCCACGCAGCCCCCCGCCGCCCCACGGCAGCTGCCGGCGCTGTGCAGGTATTTGGATTTGCCTTCTCTCGGGTTGCGCAGGGCGGCTCTCGGCGCTCCCCCCGCCCCGCCGGGCCCGGGATGCGGCGTTTCAGCACCGCGGAGCGGACAGCTCCGGCCTCGGCCGCTCCCGCCCGGCCTCCTGCTCCTGCTCCTGCCCGGCCCGCTCCCCCTGCCTGCCTGCTCTCCCTTTCTGCCTGCCTGCCTGCCCCCGCTTCCTGCCTGCCCTGCTCCCTGCCTGCCTGCCCTGCTCCCTGCCTGCTCCTTCTGCCTTCCCTGCTCCCTGCCCGTTCCCCCTTGCTGCCTGCCCTGCTCCCTGCCTGCTCCCCCTGCCTGCCCTGCTCCCTCCTGCCCCCTCCTGCCTGCCCTGCTCCCCCCAGCCTGCTCTGCCTATTCCCTATCCTGCTCCCTGTCTCCTGCCAGCCCAATTCCCTCCTGTCTCCTGCCCCCTTCCAGCCAAGCTCTCTGTCTGCTGCCTGCCCTACTCCTTGCCTGTGCAGCCTGCTGCCTCCTTCCCACTGCCTGCCCAGCCTACTGCTTGTCCTACTCCTCCTGTTCCCTGCCTCCTGTCAGCCCTGGCTGCTGATTCCTGCCTGTCCAGCTCCCTGACTGCCCTACCTCCTGCCTCCCAACATACCTCTCCTGTCTGCCAACCGACATCTCCTGTATCTACATCCCTGCTGCCTTCCTGCTCTTTGCCCTGACTGCCTCTTTCTGCTGCTCACTGCCTTCCCTGTCTCTATGTTCCCTGCCTCCACTGCTTGCCTCATGCCTGCCCTGACTCCCTACTCTCTGCCTTCTCTGCCTCTTACTTGACCTGCTCCCTCCCTGTCTCCTTATCCTGTTCCCTGCCTCTTCTTTGCCCTCCTGCCTCTACTTCCCCTACCTCCCCTCCCTCTTCTGCTTCACCTGTCTCCCTTGTCTCTCTTTGCCCTGCTTACTGTTTCCTGCCTGCTATATATCCTGCCTCTTCTTCTCCCAGTCATCCTTGCCCTGCTTCTCTGATTCTCTTCTCTCTGCCTTCCTCCATTCTGCCTTCCCTGTCTGCTCTCCTCCCTGCCCCACTCCCTTATCTCCTTTCCTCCCTTCCCATTTCCTCACATTTCTCACTTTCCTGCCCTTTCTTCCCCTCCTGTCTTCTTTCTCCATCACCAGCCTCAATCCTTCCTGCAAGGGGGCATGGGACTGCAAAAATCAGCTCAGCAGCCCAGGTGCTGGGCTAGGAAGGAAAAGAGCACGAGTTGGAAGGGAAGGTCCAGATCCAATTTGAGACCCGGGAGAGACGAGAGGCGTGCAGAGGAAAGGGCTAAAACTGGGAGCTAAGTTAATGAAGTAAGGGCTACAGGCAAGCATGTACATACAGCAGCAGATACCTGTTTGCTCCTTAGCACATTGATGCCTGTTTTGACCAGTTGCACTCATTCCAAAGAGAGAGGAGTGATTAAAGGGAGGGGGAATGTGCCAGGTCAGTCAATGGTATTGCTTTCCTGGTTGCAAACAGTGATGGGTGCAGGGAAGAAGTGAGGTGAATCACATCTCGCATGTGGGTTCTTTGCTGCAGGAAGTCAATAATTAAGTTTTGGTCTCTGCAAGAAGTGAGGGTGTTCATACAGAAAATAAATGCAAAGCAAATAACAGCTGGAGAAACCCCATGCATGCTACTGGCCTGACTTTAATTCTGTTTGCATTGGTTTAATCCTGAGAGGTTGAGGAAGGTCATAGGAAAAAGGGAGTTTTCCCTTTTCAAAATGCTTATTCCTTGATTTTAACAAGCTCTGTGAATAATTAAATTAAGAAGCAGATGGCTACTCCTTGTCCATCACTAAATAGTGACAGGATTATATTTGGAAGAAAAAATTAAATTACAGAAAGTCTGCTTTCATGTGCTGTCTGAGTAATCAGATGATAACATAGATTATCTCCAGTACTAAAAGTTAATACAATGCCGACATTTGCATGAGATATTATGTAAAAATATTATGCCATGCACTGCATAGCAAAGGTACTGGTTTAATTTTTCTTTTAATAAGTCAGATAACCTTGTAGAGCTTTTCCTCATTTGCAGTCTGTATCCTACCTTGAAGTTTACAGAGCCAGCTCATGCTGTCATGTATCTGTGCTGATGATTATTTTAAGAATTCTGTTGACTCATCTACCTCTAAAAAACTATTGAGTATTTTCTAAAAAATAGATTTTTGTAAGGCAAAAACAAAACAATGATACTGCAACCTTTTCAAGAAAACCTTCTTAATTTATTATATCATAATTTATAACTTAAAATCTATTGCAGAGATGGGATGCTCTGAGTAGCACTGAGTGCTGCTGAGTAGTAATGTAAGCAGTGCAGCTGAATTCAGCAGTGGAGGAACTGCAGAATCCACGCCATAGCACTGGGTCATAATTCCTTAAACTCTACTTGCCTTGAACACAGGCGTCATTTCACTGAAATATGTAACAGCATCCTCCTCATCTTCCAAAAAAGGCCCGTGGCAGTTGAAATAGTAATCATCTGCCTCATAAAGGATGGAGAATACTTCCTTCAAAAAGATGTAAACCCATGCAGTTGTTAACTTAAGCATGCAATTATTGAAGCAATTGTGCTATTGCTTAGAAAGTGGGTTTTATTTTCTCTCACAGCCTTGTGAGAGCCTAGTGTCGCTCTGGCATAGACACAAACAAGATGTGACAATTAGGTGCTACTAGTTAAGCAAAACAAAACAAGAAAAAAAAAAGCAACATTAGTCTCTTATAGAGTGGAAAAACTGAACAGAAGTTGACATGGTTTTCATCAGAAGAGTTGTAATTCCTTTCCCTCTTGATCTAATGCTGCTCCATTGATTTAATTTGAGAATTTCCAAACACTTTAGTAGAATTTTGGTTTGCTTTGTTTTTTTTTCCTTCAGTAATATTTGTAGAAATAAAATCCTTGAAATATGATATGTTTCTCTACTGAGAAAACAGTATTATAAAATTATATTAAGCTTTATTTCTACAAGTTTGAAAGAAATTTTTATGTACTTTGTGTCTGTGCTCAGACTTCAGTAGAAATGAGAGAAAAACCCCAGAAGGACTGCATTAATTCCTGGGGGCAGAAATCCCTTCCTCTTTCCTTTCTCCTTTCTCCTTTCTCCTTTCTCCTTTCTTTTCCCCTTCCCTTCCCTTCCCTTCCCTTCCTTCCCTTCCCTTCCTTCCTCCCTTCCCTTCCCTTCCCTTCCCTTCCCTTCCCTTCCCTTCCCTTCCCTTGCCTTCCCTCCCTTCCTTCCCTTCCCTTCCCTCCCTTCCCTTCCCGTCCCTTCCCTTCCCTCCTTCCCTTCCCGTCCCTTCCCTTCCCTTCCCTTCCTCCTTCCCTTCCCTCCCTTCCCTTCCCTTCCCTTCCCTTCCCTTCCCTCCCTTCCCTTCCCTTCCCTTCCCTTCCCTTCCCTTCCCTCCCTTCCCTTCCCTTCCCTTCCCTTCCCTTCCCTTCCCTTCCCTTCCTTCCCTTCCCTCCCTTCCCTTCCCTTCCCTTCCCTTCCCTTCCCTTCCCTTCCCTTCCCTTCCCTTCCCTTCCCTTCCCTTCCCTTCCCTTCCCTTCCCTTCCCTTCCCTTCCCTTCCTTCCCTTCCCTTCCCTTCCCTTCCCTTCCTTCCCTTCCCTTCTCCCTTCCCTTCCCTTCCCTTCCCTTCCCTTCCCTCCCTTCCCTTCCCTTCCCTTCCCTTCCCTTCCCTTCCTTTTCTCCCACAATGATATGCCACAGACATTTTTCTCTGGTATAACATATAAAGCAGACAGAAGTCAACAGTAATATATCACCATTGCATTTCATATTTTTTGAAAGAACATAATTTTCCAAAGCATGGAGTAAAAGAAGTGCAAAATTCGATAAACTTCATGTTATTAAACATGCCATACTGAATATCTTGTTAATATGTTTTGTTCTTTCTTCTGTATATCTTCATGCAGATGTTGTAACACAACTCCTACAGCATTTAGGCATTTTTGACACCAATAGCACAGATTGTGTGCTGTCAAATTTCTACATATAGCTTCTTTGTGAGGCTTGAGGGTCAGAATTCATGTTTTGTGTGCTGTTAATTTCTGCTACAAGATGTTTCTATATTATTGGAGGAACTGTCTTGGTGTGGAAAGACAGGAGTCTGCTAAAGAAGGCAGGAGCCTCCCCTGAAATGGAGAATGTAAACCCTCCCCACCC